>NC_062282.1:45881109-47239859 GCF_902655055.1 Lutra lutra
TCCAGACAGATATTCTGCTCACAGTGAAGGCCTCCTATGGGGATGCCCACTTTACTCACAGACTAGTGCCTCTGTTTTGGAAAATTCCTCCCACTCTGGAAGAGGCCTTGGCCTCAGCTAGCCCATGGGCTCCCCTCCACGACCCATACTGTCTCCTTGAGATTTGTTTCGACTCAGGATGTTCTGCGGTGCATTGTACAGCAGCCGGTCCCTGAGCACACACTGCTGAGAAGAGCCGCCCCCACACTCTTACTTTCCCAGCATTTGCCTTGCCAATTATTAGGACAATGGGCCAATTCTCATCCTGTGTTGTTCTTGGGGAAAATACTTGGGCTAGGGAACTGGCCTAGATTGGAAATGGAACAGCAGAAGTTGCCAATTAGCACTGAGTTCCCTTTTTACACCCCCTAAAGAGGTTAGTCTCTGGGGAAAATTTGTAAATGGCATGGTCCCAGGCCCTCTAGGAACTCCTTAGATTCCTCAGATCTCTTGGGGTTGGGGCACATGTCAGAGGTCACTCCATCTAACTCTCTGTCCAGTGCTCAAATCCCTTAAGGGACCTCATCAGTTTCTTTCTGAATACATCCATGTTTGATGTGCTCGCCACCGTCCATGGCAGGGTATGGCACCTTTGGACAGTTCTGTTGAATCAAAATGTCTTCCTTTAGCTGAATCAAATCCACCTTCCCATCACTTCCAAATTTGGTCGTGGCTAGTGAGTGTACCTAGCCAACCACTGAGTCTGTATTCCTAGGAAATCACCAGCCCTCAGGAAAACCGCTCATAGGCTAAAAATCTAAGTTCTGGGAAAACACAAGTGAAAGTCTATTAGAGCAGAAAGGCTGGTAGATAGAAAATGGGCTGGACTTTTCTCATGGCCCCGAAAGGCAAGTGAGGTCACAGATTCAGCATGTGAAACATTTGCAGGCAGCCCCTAAAAGTCCAGCTATACAGACATCAGAAAATGTGTGCAATCCCTACAATAGAATGGAAAGAGAGAAGGAGCTGTAGCCTTTGCTTTGTAAGAGTTCTCAATCTTAACAGGAAGGTAAGGAGGAATGGAAGCAGTTTGAGAAACCTGAAGCTTGGTCCAGATTCAGCAGGCCTGCATGATGGACTGCACCAGTCTCCGTGGGAGGGGCTGGTCCTACAGCCAAAAGCCTTGGCTTCTCCCTGGAACTTCCTACTTCAAGTCTCTCCTGCTCATGCCTGGCTCAAACCTCTGACTCAGGCCAGCCCCACAATCTTGGAAGGGAAATTGGCTCAGAAACACAGAGGGAGCCTGGGACAGTCCCCCATTATGTGGGAAGAGCAAGAAAAAATGTGAAAAAGAAAACATCTCCCTTCCATATGGGGGAGGCTGCAATTCAACACAACAGGTTAAGAGGGACAGACTGGGCAAGGGGTGGTCATCACCAAGATGACTAGCCCAACAATTCTGAAAGATGGATTTTTTTTTTGTTTTTCTTTTCACCTGTCATTCTTCTCAGTGCTGTCACTCTTTTCTCTCCCTCCTGGCAGAAGACAAGTTGTGACTTTTTTACTCCCACCAACAAGCTGCCTGGCTTTTGGGAGCACAGCTGTTATGGGATGGGAGGAGAATGGCATCCTCCAGAAGGGTGCCCAGAAGACTCAGGTTCTATCTTTCCCCTCTCCCTTGTCACAGCTGGGAAGCTTGCTGTTTGCCCAGGAAACATGAACACAAGTCCATGAGGATACATGTCCTCTTATATGGACGCTATGGGCCGGGGGAGGAATCAGAGCTCTGGTACTTAAATGGATGTGTAACCCTGCCCCTAGATAGCCCATCATATTCTGAGAGTGAGTCCAAGAGAGTCAGTAATACCTACTGAACAGTAGACCATGGCCTTAGGCCCCTTTTGAAAAAAATCAAAGTTAGCATTATCAAAAAGCAAATAGCACACATAAGGGAAACCATAAAACCTTGCCTAAAAGTAAACTCCTCAACTATGTGAGTTAAGAAGAGAGCAACCCTAGCATCTCTTTCCCCGCCCTATCAGAGTACAGCAGCTTTAGACAGTTAAGCTGCATCCAAGTGTGCTTTCTGATATTGGTAGTGATAGGGTCCATGTGCCCCCTTGATTCCAGAGGTCTTCCCTCATCCCTACCACTAAAGAATTATTTTGGCACTGTGTGTCCTGCAAGAGGTGGCTGTCCCCATACCATCTGGCTGCCCTCTTTGTTTGTATGGGATGTGTCCCCCAACACACGTATATTGCCACCTCTATGGTCCAGAGACCTTCAGAAGTGAAGGATGCTCTCCACCTCAGACATAGTGAGATACTTGGTCACTGGATGTTTCTTCTTCAATGGTTACATAGAATATGCCCCTCTCCCTACTTTCATATGAAGATCTGACTGCTTCCTTCCCAGGCGTACCCGAAATAGACATCCCACCATCTATGGTCAAGGAGGTAGATGCCCTCTTAGGGGTTTCTTGAAGATAGTAACAAAACAAAACAAAAAAATGCCTACCACTCCGTTATCCTGGAAGGCAATCCTCAACCAATCCTCAACCTTGAAAAGACCATGAGGAAGAAAACAGAAACAGTGTTGGTGACCAAGGAAACAAGTTGCACTACAGTTACTGAAAGGCTGATCAGCATGTGAAGGACTTCATTTCTCTCCTCCTAGCTTTTTGTGTACCACCCTCCCCCAAGCCTGTTCCCCATCCACTCCCTCGGAGCCTCACTATCTACTACTCTTTTTTAAGGAGTGAACTGGTGATGCATTAACATGCCTCCCCACCACATCGCTAGCCCTGTCCACACAGAAGAGCCTGGTGGTTGTTTTTTTTTATTATTATTATTTCTTTTGTTCCATGCAGAAGAATTTTATTAGAACTTCTACTAACCATAAATCCTCCAAGGACTCTGAAGCATGACTCTCCAGAAGCAGAATGACAGACTTCCTGAAAAACAAACAGACATTTTGTGTTCTGAAAAATAACGCCAAGTGGGAATTTACTTGTTCCACCAACTCTTGAACCTAGGACCAAACTCATTTTTGCACATATCCCTTATCAGGCCATTATACCAGAGCAGGAGAAATTTTACCCCTTGGAATAATCATTTCCATTGCTTCCCAAGCCAGGATATGCCTTGCCAAGTGTAACCTATATTCAAGAGCCATCTGCTTTAGCAATACAGGAAGCCACCAAAGGGGTGTGCTTTAGATAATCCTACAGCTCTGCTAGCCAAGGCTGCTTCTGGGGTGAGAAGGCATGCTGCTATTTGCCAGCTGTGGTCCCCAAGCCCAGCCCTGCTGAATCCTGTACAATGCACCAAGTAGAACTAGGGGAGAGCCCACTGACTTAGTCATTAACAAAACCCTTTTCACATGTCCAGATTCTAATAGGCAGATGTCAAAGGAGTCCCTGGGGCAAGACTGTTCACCCTTTGTGTGACTCGCCTCCCTCCTCACCTGAAAAAGAGCCCATGCAGAGACCTAAAAGCTATATCCTATCCTGTGCCACCAACTAACCAACCATGGCGGGTATCTGTGCCAGTGGAGGTGTGCATTTTATTTTAATTCAATGAGAAAATTGTTGTACCTGCAAACAATATAAGCAAAGATGTTAGTGCCACCATGACATCTGAGGATGAGTATTCTTCCAAGAGTTAAAGATATAAATTAAAGATGTTCACTTGCCCGTGTCAAGAATGTTACTGAGTGGTCTCCCCACTCTCTGAGCTGGTACTCCCTCCATGACCACCAGTTTCCTTCAGTTGTTCTTACCACTTGGGAACAGTCCCCAATCCCCTCAGTCCCCCAGTTTTGAACCCAACTGGAGGAGACAGAATGCAGGGACAGTCTCAGCAGATTGATGGTCTTTCTCAGGCTCCACAAAGTGAGCTCTGTCCACCAACTCCTGGAGATGGGAAGTTGTTCCCCAGCCCTAGGAATTAAACACTCTTCTGTTCCACGATTCTGCTCATCCAGAACAAGTGCAAGATCTTTTACCAGAGGGAACAGAGATTTCTAAATTCAGATACCTGCTTCTGCCTACAGTGTCTTTTAGCAAACACTTCCAACAGAAAAATGACACCAATTAAGCATAATTATTAGGATTTTACAGAGCCATTTTTCTATCTCAGGGACATTTTACTGTTCCAAGCCCCCCAGTTTCCTTTGTCCTTAGACAGACCTCAGATCAGTAAGTTAAAGGTATATATTGATTGGTCTTTATTATGTGGGGGACGACTGCCTTATTAAATTGAAATTAAAGGTACGTCTAGGGAAAAGTTCATTTTAAGAGCCAACTCAGAAAAACACTCGGAGACATAAACAACAGGCAAAGCTGAAGCTTTGCACAACAGAAGGCTTGGGGACAGGAACTGAGCTGATAAGGAAGGCACACGTTGTCTGAAAGAATAGGGTAATAAGCTAAAGAATGCAGATTTTTACAGAATCTGCCCTGAATTTGTGGTGTCTCCTGCCCCAGAACAGGCACTGAGGAGGGAGGGAAATGTAATTATAAATTAAACATAATCAGGGATGCTCTGGGATATTGTTACACACACACACACACACTTTTCCTAGGGGTATTCAGTTCTCTGTCAATGAATAAAAAGTCTCTCCGATTATTTTGAAGGTTAAAAAGGGTGATGGGGTTGAGTGTCTGTGTGTACAAATGCTGTTGCTTAGATACTCTCTAGGCTTCTGGCTCACTTTGCTCTTTCCCCTCCCCCCTTCCCTCCTCCTCTTCCTAGGACAAGACGAGCGCCCTGAGCCTCAGCAATGTGGCAGGCGTGTTCTACATCCTGATCGGGGGACTTGGACTAGCCATGCTGGTTGCCTTAATCGAGTTCTGCTACAAATCCCGTAGTGAATCCAAGAGGATGAAGGTGGCATCGTCTCCCCAGGCCTTTTTCCTACCCCATTCTGTGATATCACTGGGTTTCCTGGGAGTCCCCGTACTAGAAAGGGTGGGGAGCGACAGGAGGTTGAGGCAAGGAGCAGAATCTGTGATGAGGAAGGTGACAAGAAAGGGGACAGCTTATGAGAAAGGAAGGAAGATGGGATGTGTCAGGTCTGGGAAACCACTGCATCTGCCAGAGATGGGGAGGTGAGTTTAAAACTTAGGAGTCCAAGTGGACAGTCAACACAGCGTGAGGCAAGAGTGGCTGCAACAGAAGTAGATTCTCCCTGAGGTTGCATTAATAGAAGTATAGCTGCCAAAATAGGGGAAGAGGTATCTACCTTCTGCAAGACAGATAATCTTGCTATGCTTGGTGAATTAGGCCTTTTCTTAGCCACTGTACTATGATACAGATTTTGGCAAAGATTAAGCAAATTAGCTAGATGACCCCAAACCACATCAAATATAGTTGAAGGCATATAACCAGAGAAGAGAAAAATTAGGGAGGATATGAGACCTGTCTATAAAAATATGAAGACTTTTCAGGTAGAAAAAAATAGACGAGTTCTAGGGGGTCCCAAAGTGTACGACAAGAACTAATGACTAAAAGCTATGGAGAACAGATGTTAACACAGTGAGATCTACTTTTCTTTCAGAGCCACCACAAAATGGGAGGGACTGTCCCACTAAATAGCAAGCATCCCAACACAGGAGGTGTACAAGTAGAGGAAGAGTAACCCTTGGGGAGGATAGAGATTCCAGTCCTCAAAGGGAGTTTAGGAAAAAAGGTCTTCAAGACCCCTCACACTTCCTCATTTAGCTTCAATAAGAATATATTTCTGCAAGTGTGAATTATGTGAGCAACACCATGAGCAAGACATCACGATGAGACAGGACTGAGATGTGATCTGTGACCATCGGTACTTTCAACAAAAAAACCACACAGAAGAATTACTCAGTGAAGCAACTTATAAATAGGAAGGTCGATAGGAATACAGAGGAGGGAATTAGAGAAGGCTTCCGGGATGAGGCAAAAATTACAAGGAAAGATGAGTGGGACTCAGACCAACAAAGGTAGAGAGAAAACACAGTCACTCTGAGCAATGTACCCCTAGGGCTGTGACGTTGGCTTGACTAGACTAGGAAGATTCACTGGTAGGATTTGCTCTCCTAGAATCGGCCCTAAGAAGTCCACAGAAGCTCAGTACACCTACTGCGGAGTCACGACTACAGCCTCCTGCCTAGCCTCTCCCTGCCTTGGGGCAAGAGCCCTACACATATCTCCAGGGTCACTCTTGGAGAAGACATGGCTGGACACTTGCTTCCCCTGTTTGGAAACTCTGTATTCAGTTCTGTACACAGAGAGTAGGAGTTGGAGGAGGAAGGCCTTATGTCCTGCCATTCAGACCTTCTGTCCTGGCATTCAGCATTTCCACATCATGGCTCCACCCTACTTTCCCCTCCCCAACAATCTGCTTTCCTTACATACTATGCACTCCAGTCACCCACCTCATGCTTCCCACCCATGTGCCTTAATGCAGGCTAATCTCTCTCTCCATCTTCTGCCCACAGGGCCCATTTAAAACGCAATTTAACTAAGATACAATAACAAGGAACAATTAAGGGATGTAGTATGATGGTATTTAACCAGGGGACCTAGGAACACCACATTCCTGCCCTTGACCAGCTCACCCACTACCAGGTCTTCTCAAAAAGGACAAAGCAGAGCAAAAGCATGGGCCTCAAATTCTAAACCCAGGGTAGATCTCCAAGAAGCTTGGCAAACACAACGAGGTCTCCTAGAACCTAAACAAAGATTTCTTTGCCCATTCCATCTAAAACCTCAACCTAAATATTCTCATATCTTACCCTCCAAAGTGAGGAAAGGCCACTCTGGAGGAAAAGAGTGGAACAGAGAAAGAGCCAGGTGAGCTACAATCTTTACAACCCTCTAAAACCTTCCACATGAACTGTGACCCAAACCAAGGACCCAGGATTGGCCCAGTCCACAGTGCAGGATCTCCTCCTCACTGCTTCCCTAGAGCACAGTGCATGTGGTGGTCTGAAGCACGGACTCTAGAGACTGAGTGTCTGAGCATAAACCCTGCCTGCTTCATTTGTTAACTGTGTCATCTGGGACAAGTTCCAATAGCTCTCTGAGCCTCATTTTCTGTAAAATGGGGCTAGTGGCAATACATATCTCCTAAAATTGGTGTGAGCTTTCTTTGAAAAATATAAAGGGGTTGGCAAAATGCCTGAGTCATGATAAGCTCTCAGTAAATAACAATACTAACAATGATAACTAGGATTTATAATATTTCCTATTAATGACCAGCACAGTCTTTTTAAGACTTCTTTTATTGCCCCTACTTACAGGTCCTAGGTTTTTTGATCTATATAGTTTGTAAGTTCCTGAAGGTAAGAAGCTGTGTCTAATTTCTCTTTGGACATCCCACACACATAGGGTAACTATTAGTAAAATTAATGTGGAATCGTACCCTAAAGAGAAAATCTGAAGGCTGAGGTGATTCATCGGGGAGAGCTGCTATCTGAATAAGCAAATACAACCATCAAGACCACCCAGCCTGAAAGCACAGACAACATCATCCAAGCTGATTCTGGCTCCATCTGTGCTCATAAAATCTGATGAGAGCAGGCATCCACCAAGCAGGAAGTGCCTGGACTTCTGGCCCTTTCTATGGGATTACCATGTCCCACTAATCATGGTCGGTGTCAGGTAATGGTACCAGGGTGGCTTAAGACTAGGATCCTCTTAAAACTAGACAGATGACTTTTACCACCGAAGTCACAACATTCAGGTTAAGACAATACTTAGAGGAGGCCACTGAGTCAGGTCATAACTTCTTGGGGACATTGGTACCCTTCCCTTCACAAAGATGTTGAATTTCTCAGAAACCAATGCCAGGATCTCTTAGAATCATTCATCCAAGGTCTTCCGCCATGATCTTTTATAGTTAATTCCAGTGGTTGGCACAATTTCTGCCCAATTCACCAAGGCTCCTAATAGAATTTTTAGTCTTCCAACTGCAGAAAAGATACTTCTACTGTCTTTATTGATCAACCCAACCCTTCATTTTTGAAGCTCCATCAACTTCTCTCTTATCCAAAGGAGAAAAGTAAAATACCATCTACCTGCCTCTCAGACTTCACAGCTTTGCAATTTTCTTTATTATTCTGTGATTAGCCTTACCCAGAGGCAGTTAACTCTTTACAGACATGGGGCCTCCACCTCACACAAAGGGTCCTGTTAACAGTGTCATGGGCCTTTAGTCAGAACCTTGCACAAAAAATGAATCTTGGAACACTGAAAAAAGAAAAAAAAATAATAAAATAAAACAGTTAATAACAAAGGTTTAAAAAAAAAAAAAAGAACCTTCCCTCTTATTCCTTTCCTTGATCACAGTGTTTGGCCAACTTTAAGGCTTTGAGCCTCTAAACATAGTTCAGGGCCAACCCCTAATTTCTCAACAGTAGTTAGGGAGCCCTTCCTCGCTGTGCATGGAAGAGAGAAAAAAGAAAGGAAGGGGGTAGAAAAGGGGAAGAAGGAGGAAAAGTCGGGAAGAAGACATGTTTTTAGTAACTTCCATGTTCAGAGTGCTTTATATACATTTGTTAAAGATTTTATTTATGTATTTATTTATTTGACAGACAGAGATCACAAGTAGGCAAAGAGGGAGGCAGAGAGAGAGGGGGAAGCAGGCTTCCCACTGAGCAGAGGGCCCCATGTGGGGCTCGATCCCAGGACTCTGGGATCATGACCTGAGATGAAGGCAGAGGCTTTAACCCACTGAGCCACCTAGATGCCCCTATATACAGTTTTATTAGCCTGGTAACATGTTGTGCTTGCAGTTCTATAGATGAAGAAATAGGGGTTCAGAGAAGCTAAGGAGCTTGTCCTAGGAAGGTCACACAAGCTGGCAGCTGGACAAACAGAATTAGACTTCCAACGCAGGAACAGATCATTGTGAGCACCTACTATGTGTCTCCTCCAGCAGTGGTCACAGTGGATAGACAAATAAGACGCAGCCCTATCCTTAGGTTTTCCTCATGTAGTTGTTGAGGCCATCCATTATAGGTCATCTTTTGCTTGTGTATTGTTGAGTCCCTTTCCCTTTTGACATGTCACACAAGCAAGACACACAGCAGGTGTCACAGGCAGAGTGGGAAGGCACCCTGGAGGCATTCCTTCCACACAGACTTACTGAGCACCACTGTATGCTAGGCATTGCTCAGCACTGGGGACACAGTCAGGAGCAAAACAGACATAGCTTCTGTTCTCAGGAAACTACAAGTGTGATGGGAAGACAGAAAAAATATGTATACATTTACATGTTCAATGAGGGTTTGAACAAAAATGCTGGTGCTGTCAAGTCCTGATCAGGGAATGAGGGTTGGGACAGATCACAGGGGTTCCCCTGAGAAACTGATGTCTAGCAGAGTTGAAATGTGGAAGGAATTAACCAGGAGGAAAGAGTTGCCTGCAAAGGATGCACGTGTATCAGAGACCGAAAGACTACAACTTTTGCCCAGAAATGGGAAGAAGTCCAGGATGACCAGGGCCCAGGAAGACTGTGGGAAGAACATGAGAGTTGGGGACTCAGGGAGGGACTTCAGACAACTTTTTCATTGAGCAGAATCTGAATGGTCATATAGTAGCAAAAATACACAACCCAAGACACAGTCCAGACTGAAGTCTCAGATCCTCAGTGCCTCTCCTCCACCTGGGGAAAAAGACCAGAACTGAGTCCTTAGCTGATATCAAAGATAACCAGGGTCTGTATTACTGCCCACTTAGCTCCTTGTAGAAGCTAAGTGCGTGTATGACACGAGCTGTGGTTAAGCCACAGCAGCTGAGGTTTGCACGCTTCCCTGGAATCATCAACCAGCTGGGAGACTCGGAATGCGGGGTGCATCCTCCGCACCGGGCGGTCACTCTGGCTCGTAGCACACGTGCTAGTAGGAGGTCATCACTGAGGTCTGAGCTCTCATTAGGGTGTTCTAGGATGGACAGCGGTGGGGAGACTTTTCTTAGAAAAGCAAGTGGTTGAAAAGTTAGGACATAATCACAGAAAAATGAGTCTCTGAAGAGGCAACTTGGGGGACTTTGAGGTTGGACTTTTCACTCACACTTTTCTCCCTGAGCATCAGCTTCAAACATACTATAAAGATGAACTTTAAGAATGGCTAGTACATCAAGGATGGACAAGGGAGAACTGTATTTCGCAGAAGCAAGGGGAAGAATGATATGAACCTATGACAGCTTAGCTACAGGGGGCACAGTTAGGATGTCATCCGCTTTGACTTTAGTGGACAGATAACTCTAACCTTTAACCAGTCAATCATAAGTCCTCAGTTTCTCTGTAGAGTGAAGGATATAAATATCAATCTTGCTTACATATTAGAATTATCTGAAGAGTTTTCAAAAATCAGATGTTCAGGCCATACACTACACTTAGTAAGTCAGCACCTTGGAGGGTATGTCTCGGACATCAATGTGTTTCCCCCAGAACTCCCTAGAGAACTCCAATGTGCAGTCAAATCTGGGAATTAATGATCTAGTCATTCTTAGCATTGCTTTCCACTCCCAAGTTCTGACTCTATTCATCTCTTCTCCTAAGATCCCATAAATGTATTAGAAAGGAAGCCAGTAAGAAGGTAGCACTCATTGTCGATGGGAGGATGGAATCATTGACCACAGAGAAGCCCTCAGCTTCCTGGAAAACCACTTCTGAGTGGTATGAGTTTGGAGAGTTTTAGCTACATGCCCGGCTAAGTTATATCAGACCAATACTGATCTGCCACCAATCTTCTCCTTTAAGATAAATTCATCAAATACCACCAAATGCAATGGAATATTATGGGAATATATGAGACCTTTTGAAAAACAAAGCCCAAGGTGATCTGTGTGAATTTAAACTTTATTTTCTAATAAAGGGATGTGGCAGAAAAAAAATCATAGAAGATAAACATTCCAGGCCAATCCACAGAAGGTTCCATACTTCCCTCACACACAAGTGAGAACCAGTAACCATTAATTCCTTGGATTTTCTTTCCACCTTTCCCCCATAAAGCATCACAGTCGTATTTATTTGGCCTTCACTTAGAAGAATGCAATCAAGGTCATACTTCCTCTTGAGTGGAGGACAATGAAAACAGAATGTAAATAAATCAAGACTGGAGGTTTGAGAAGGCAGAGCCAGTATGGGCAGAGCATCCTTTGAGGCAAATCTGTCTGAATCAGGAATTTCAAAAAGAACCCTTAAACACATTATCAGAACTGCCGGTAGTAAGAGGAGACTCTCAGCACAGTACAGTAGAAACAAAAATTAGGTCAAACTGCTGTTTAAGTCTGTCTGGCCACCAGAGATTGACTGACTTCTCTGATGGCTAGAATCATGGCAATATGCAAAGGAGAAAGCACATAAACTTTTTGAGAAGGGTCCTAGGTGTTTGGCTTTTTAAAGACAAATTTAAAATATCTATTAAACATCTATATACTGGACACTATAGGAGACTGTTAGGGAATAGGAAGAAATGAACCTTGCCTTCTTCCAGAGAGCTCTCTTAAAGAAGACAAAACCTACATCAGCAGAAGCAGAACCATTATAAAAGCATGTATAATGTAGGAGCACCGAGGCTGGGAGGGGGCGAGGGGCCAAATACTTGCTAATACAACCTAGAACGTCTTCAAGAAGGAGGTGAGAACCAAATTAGCTTGAAGGATCAGTGGGATTGGTCTCAGAAAACTCTCAACTCATAGATAATTCTTTATGTTGATTCCCAAGAAACCAACCCCCACTTCAAAAATTCTATGGTATCACTTAATGGGAGATCAGAAATGACAGGAAGAGAGAAGGGTTTGGATTTCATGTCATGAAGCTTCTTTCTCCAAAGGAACTCAGAACAGAACCCTTCCTCTTATCTAATAATATATGGTTCTAATTCCAGGTTGTGGTCTTGAATATTCCACTGTCACCCGTCTGATCCCAGGCTGATCACTGAAGTCCTTTTCAGATCTAGAATTCTAATATTCTGGAAATCCCAAGCTTAGCAGCACTGATTTGATGTGTCAGTCTGGAAGTCAGATTATACGTGCTGCTGGGGAAACAGCTGACATGCAGATAATGATCTTTGGAATGTATTCTTTCCTTTAGCCCATGCTTCTTTCCAATTACATTTTGAATATTAGTCAAATAAATCCTCCATTCCCATTACACACGCTACTAGAGGTAGAATAGGATTTTTCCTGAAGTAAATCAGAGGTAGTTTTAAAGTTTAACAACAATAACACACTCCTTTAAAAAAAATTTCAAATAATTTTTCATGCAGTAGCACTGGTCTTGCTAATAAAATTCTGCAGATGCATAGATAATCACATTTTACAAACATGGAGATTTAAAAGTCTAGAGAGGTAAGGAGATATATGCAAGGTCATACAACTAGTTGATGTCAGAACCAAAACTAAAATCCCAAGTTTTCTCAACTTTTCCACTTGGTAATATTGCAACATTTATTATCTTTAATACTACCATGGACATAGTCCATCTTTAGAAATCATAGAATATAAGAGCTAGAAAGGATCTTAGTGACCACCCAGTCCAACACACCTCATTGCACAGAGAGAACAAGAGATCCAGAAAGGAGATTAGACTCCTCCAGAGCCACTCATCAGTTTTGGGACTTTGTGGGAAGCCAAGGTTAGCATTCAAGATAAGGAGAAAAGGCGGATGGGGAGGAGAGGTGGGGTGAGATTTTAAGGCCATCATTGACTCATTCTCCTTGCCAATCACTGCCAAGGACCTGGGGAAGAACCCCCGGTCCTCCTGAAAAGGGTTTCTGTTTGATCCCACAGCAATCCATCAATGAAGCCATACGGACATCGACGCTCCCACGTAACAGTGGGGCAGGAGCCAGCGGTGGCGGGAGTGGAGAAAATGGCCGGGTAGTCAGCCACGACTTCCCCAAGTCCATGCAGTCAATTCCCTGCATGAGCCACAGTTCAGGGATGCCCTTGGGAGCCACGGGATTGTAACTGGAGCAGATGGAGACCCCTTGGGGAGCACGCTCAAGCTCCCCCAGTTCCATCCCAAACCCTTCAGTGCCAAAAACAATAAAATGAAACGCAACCGCCACCAACCACCATGACCACAAGGAAGATGATTCAACAGAATTTCCTGAAGAATTGAAAAATTTTGCCGTCCCTTTTCCTTTTTTGATGTTCTTTCACACTTTTCCGTTTGCTAAGTGAGGATGACCAACAACACTGCTCTGCAATGGGGGGAGAATAACGCTAATAGGCCCGTGTCTCTGAAACGGAGTCACGGGAACATTAATGAGGAAACTGGACTGTTTTCTTTTATTCGGTTGTTAATATGTCTTATTGTGTGTGATATTTTTTTTCTTACTAATATCCATGGTTTGCAGGTTCTGTTAGGCCCCTTCCTCCTCCTGGCTTCTTACTCCCAACTCCCTCCCCACGTCTCTTCGGTTTTCAGATTGGAGATTAAAGATTCATTCTACCATACAAGCAAGCAAAAGGAAAAAAGCAACCTTCAAACTAATTCACCACTGGAGCTCTCTAAGTTACCCTCCGTTCCTCAACCGCAAGCCATGGATGAGGATGCATACTGCTGAAGGAGTGGACTGCCTTCCCCAGGAAGGGCACTTCCTAGGCCCTGATATAGCTGAGGACACGGATGAGAAGCAGTTCAGACCAAGGGTGGTGGAGAGGACAAAGGCAGATGTGCAGTCAGAGGAGGACACAAGAAGTTATTGCTGGAGGCTGAGAGAAAGCTTCCTTTAATGTGTAACAGCCATCCCACAGGCCTTAGATGGGATGGTATGCTGTCTTCACAGAGTCAACCTCAGAGCTGAGAAGTATGTCTTTCTGCTATGCTCAAGTCCAAAGGCACTCTGCTAGCTGAATTGGCCTCCTGAACCGAGTACGGCCTTGGAAATAGCTGAAAGCCAGGGAGATACTGTCCATGATTTTCACTTTTCATTTGCTTGACATCTGAGCAGGAACCCCACTGTGGAGTAAACCCTCTCTTCAGAGCTTTTGATATGGGAGGAAATGCTATGCAAACTAAGTACAAATAAAGGATGGAAGAATTTTGGAAGAGAAAGCATCATGCAAGCCCATAAGCAAGAGTACTTTTCATGGTGTGCCCTGTCCTAGGATTCAGAGACCAAATTAGGTCTCTTAGGGTTTTGCTAACCTGGAGAATATGGATTTTCATGTCCATTCGAAAGTGTTTTAGCATGTGGCCAGGTAATATTCTGTCAGTTTAGAAAGTAAAATGCCCAAGGATGAGTAACTTTAAGGAAGACAGGAAGATGAATGAAGTTGATAATGACATTGGGGGACCTTAAGATCACTGACCCCAACTTCTAAGAAGGCTGACCTTCCCTCTGGCTAAGACAGAATGAGGATGTATTAGTCCAATACCAGACTCAATATGCCCATGATTGTGACTATAAAACTAAACTAAAGCAAGATTGGAGAAATCACAGGGTACGTGGAGAGAAGCCCAGGCTGACTGCAACTTTAGTTGGGAGCGGGGTTCCTGGCACATAGCTTTCTTGGAGATCCCAGCTCTCATTCTTGGTGCAATTGGCTTCCAGCTGTCCAGCAGCCACTCTCCTAGGTGCATGATTCAGTGTGTGCCATGTGTCTTTAGCTTTTATTGATGACCATGTTCTGGCTTGTTTCCTTACCCCCTACTTCTATCCAGTCTTCTCTGCTAGGGGTTATTATTAGCAACTGACGAACTAAAGGTTTGGAAGCCTACCAACAAGTAGGTACAGCATGACTGGCTTCATCTGTGGACTCTCTCAGTGGACACCCACCATCTCTATGTGTCTCCCATTCTCCTAATAGCAGCTGTAGCAAAGAACCATCCCCAAATCAAACTCTTCACTCTTTCAACTCAAGTGCTGTCCAGTCTCTCACGTGTCAGTGTGGGCATGGTATGTGAAGCAGGACCATCAAGATGGATTTTTACCTTTCACTACTGCCAGCTGATGTCCTCCCCATCCCCTGCCCTCCCACCAGATTTTTTTCAGCTCGTAGCCTACCACTGCAGAATCTGATATGACCCACCATTAGGGAGTG
The DNA here is from genome assembly GCF_902655055.1 of Lutra lutra. Classification (NCBI taxonomy): domain Eukaryota; kingdom Metazoa; phylum Chordata; class Mammalia; order Carnivora; family Mustelidae; genus Lutra; species Lutra lutra. The sequence continues at coordinate 45,896,127 of NC_062282.1, forward strand.
CATTTCAGAGGAGTTGGAAATAACCTTATTACTATCAACATGCTTCAAAGACCTTTTGCCTTTGGTAAAATGCCTCTCCAGCCACTGAGCTCACCAGTAACATGATCTGAGAGGGAGAGACCATCTAAGCTAACAATGAGGGTCTATGTTGTGTGGGGTCCAAGACTCCAGAGGAAGAAGGTTTTTATCAATGGAGGGGTGACAGGGAAAACAATAGCAAGAAAAAAGTTAACTTGTATTATGTATTTTTACTACACTTTTCTTAAAAATAGAGCAATGGGAAAACTCTGAAAGAGATTGACAATTTTCTCAACAGGAATCCATACTTAACAGTTCTGGCTTTCATTAAATTTTGCTCTTTGGTACCTGGGCCTTTTATTTAACATCTATATTTGTTTTAATTCTCTTAGCAGATGTGTGAAAGATTTTTGCTTGATCAAACACTAAATATTTTGGTTCCTGTTTTTCTTTCAAGTAGCCAGGGTTTTTTTTTTTTTTTTTTCTTTTGGTATTTGCATAAGATGAAAATATCACCAAGAATTAAATCACTGTGGATCCATTACCTACTTTTCATATTTGTCCATTCCATTTTTGTGCCATTTCTGAAGCCAGAGCTCTAGAGGTTATGTTATTTCCTCATTGCTGAACCTAAGATTAGTATATTTTTAATGATAACCACTATTCCTGATTCATAAACCGCTCTCAAATAAGTCATTTCAGCCAAACTAGTTCACTCTGAGTTATTCATTCAAATAGGATAACCAAAAAAAAAAAAAAAAGGAGAAAAAAGGCCAACTGATAATGGTTTCCAAAGGCCACATTTCCACCTACATGGGTGGCAAGGTTTGACATACAATGGTCACAGTACTAGAGAACTGGATGGCTCACGGGGTGGGTCTTCCAGACACCCCCAAACTGGAGTCTAGGTATCTGTGATGTGCAGAGTTCCAACTAAAACCAATGTAGACCATGCTTAAAAACACACAGTGTTGGTCCCAGACCCACAGTATCCTCTCATTTTTGTCTGAAAGTTTTTCTTTCATTCCAGCAAGAGTGAAAGATCCTTTCTATAAAGGATCTGACATTGGTTGACATTTAGATACTGATAATTAAGAACAGCTTCAAATGTTTTCTTTCCCAAGGAATTTTGCATAGTAACAAGGGTCAGAGGTCTCAAATAAATGAACGAAGTTCTAATTGTGGCCTTTCAGGCAGTAACTACCATCTCTGTAGTAAAGGGCTAAGGGAAAGGGAAGAAGCTAATGGACTTGTGTGAAGCTCCAACAATCGTTTGGACTCACCTGCAGTCACCTCCAGCACCCAGGTGTCTCTGAATGAAGACACACGTTAACAGCAACTAACAGGTGGAGAGAACTCATCTCGGTCACCTCACTTTCACGTAGTTAGGATAATGATCCTAACAGCTATAAGCGCATGGGTTACCATGTATTAAGTACTTACTCTGTCAAGCACACTTCATACCTTCTATATCATGACAGTAGCCCTCTAAGGAAGGGCTTTATGGAAGAGGAACTCAGGCTTTAAAAGATGACATAACTTGCTCACACTCCTAGAAGTGACAGAGCCAGGATGTGAACTGGGTCTGCCTAAATCCAAAGCCTTTACATTGCCCATCTACTCTTAAGCAGGTCATGACACATCACAGCCAGGAAAATAATGGGCAAACAGTTCTCTGCCTTCCTGTAATGCCAAAATAACTGGGGGTGGGGGTGGTTGGTTATACCTGCCACACCTTTGGGAAAGCCAGCCTGTCTTTCTGGGTATGAGATCACTAATCCAGACAGGACTGCAAAAAGGGAGAAGAGAAGGAAGAGTTACTTTTAGTCCCTTTAAAATAGATCCAGGTTAGGGAGCAGCAAGCCTGTTGGAAAAGGGACAGAGAAGCAGGTCGCCTGCACAATGGTTGATTTCAGCCTGGAGAAGATCTTCAGGGTTGTCCTGGGGAAAGCAGAGCTAGCTTTCTGTGTGGCCAAGACTGGAATCCATTCTGGGAAGTACAGGGCAATGAACTTAGCCTCAGCTACAGAAAGGAGTTCCTAACGGTCACAGTATCCTCAGAGTATATTAGACTGCCCCTGAAGTTGAGACAAACCCTTGTAAAGAAGATGCCACAAATGTGAAAGTTGACATACATATCCACTAATTTTTCTTACTTTATCTTGCATCTTTTATAGCCCTATTCAGGTTATCTGGTCAGTAGCACCCTAATATACACCCACAGAGGGTCAGCAATGCCCTATAGAAGTAAGGATGAGAATCTTTCACTGAAATGTCAAAACTCAACTTATCTTAATTAAGAGACAAAACGGCAAGTTCCTTCCTTACCAAGTGCTAATAATCTTTCTTTTTTTTTTTTAAGATTTTATTTATTTATTTGACAGACAGGGATCACAAGTAGGCAGAGAGGCAGGCAGAGAGAGAGAGAAGCAGGTTCCCTGCTGAGCAGAGAGCCCGATGTGGGGCTCGATCCCAGGACCCTGAGATCATGACCTGAGCTGAAAGCAGAGGCTTTAACCCACTGAGCCACCCAGGCGTCCCGCTAATATTCTTTCAAGAAAGAATGTCTAGGCAGTATATTCCTACCCCACTTTACAGATAAGAAAATTGAGGTTTTGAATAAGAAGCTACCTTCTTTTCTGTCAGATGAGTTCTTTTCTTCCTTGGGACTACAAATAATTGACCATGGGGTATCCTGCATTCTGCTGTTAGTCTGGCCACTGACAACCTTATTACAGTGCTTTGTGATTTTTAAAAATGTTTTGTTTTCTTGAAGTTTCCAGATCACACCACGAATAGAGAAGCAATTTGCTATAGCAGAAAGGCCTAGATTAGGATTCACAATACTTGGCTTCTTTTCCATCTTCATTTACAAACTTGGACAAGAAAATTAACTCCTCTGAACCTCATTTCTCTCATCAAAGAAATAGGATATCTAGTAGCAAAATAAGCAGTGATCCTAGACCCCTACCTGCACATTGGAATCGCCTAGAGAACTTTAAGCAAATCACCAACGCCCAAGACTCATGTCCAAATACGGTTTGTCGGTGAGCTGAGACAACTGTCGGTGTACTGGTGTTGTCTGGTTTTGTTTTCAACTCTCAGGTGATTATAACGTGCAGCCAGGATTGAGAACCACAACAATTCTGTCAGCCTGGGTAACAGAGAAAATGTTCATGAAAACATCTTTGAAAATTACAAAGAACTATATTAGGGTAGTTTGTCAAGGGCCAGACTAACATCAGAACCTGGGTTACCTGATGGAATCAAATCTCCATGGTCCCAAGAGCAAATGCCATCATATTTATCTAATAAAGAGGAGGAAAAGGCACAGTCCCTGACTTGGGCTTTAAACTTCCCTTTCTCCCTTAAGCATGTCAGTCATAACATTCTGCTGAGGGAAGAGAGAAAGAGGATGTTAGAGATAAGATAACAATTAGGAGAGATACTTCCTCAGGAAAGGGTGTGGAGCGGGGACAACTTTGTCAAGTAAGTCTGTTTCAACACAGCCAGTTATTTTCCAAACTGGAAAACTACTTGGCTGTTTCCATTAGAAACACCAAATCCCACTACCTGCATTTTTAACGAAGGCCACTGGAAAGCACTGCCTACCAGCCTCATCCTCCATAGGCACTCTAAATCCTACTGGGACAACTCTAACTTCTCCTCAATACTGCATTTGGCCATTTTCACAGCACCACAGGGAGGAGAGAACCGGCGTTGGCTCAGCACTAGGCACACCAAGTAAGATGCTAGGACAAACATCTCATTTAGTCCTCACAATAATCCTGCAAGGTGGGGGGTTTATTACCACCCTTTTGCATAAAAGGAAATGGAAACTCAGAGAGGTTCAGAACCCAGGGTCCTGCAGCCAATCAATGATTTGACCTTCCAATCCCACTCTCTCTCTTCAAGGTCACTACCTTTTCACTTGACTTGACTGCCTTCTAAGCTTTCACCACATTACAGAAAAGCACTGGACTAAGATTGAAAAAATTATTAAGCCCCTTTCCTCCATTACTGCCAATTTATGGTGTGACCTTGGGCAACATATTTCCTACTCTGGGCCTCAGTGACCTCATTTGTGAAACAAGAGATGGGGGAGACATCTAATTGGTCTCTAAGTCCCCTCGAAGTTGCAGCCTGGTATCAGTGATTGTCAACCAGAGTAGATTGTGTGCCTCAAGGGACATCTAGCACTGTCCGGATACTGTCCGGATATTGGGGGTAGAGGTGCTGGTGGAGTTTAGTGAGTAAAAGCCCTGTGATGCTGTCCAAATCCTACAACACACAGGGCAACCTCTCACAACAAGGAATTATCCTGCCCAAAATGTCAACAGTGCCAAGGTTGAGAAACCCTGTCTTACATAATTAGAGCATCACAATAGCATGTTGTGTATGGATGATGGCAGAACACAGCTGAATAATAAAAGGGTAAAGGATCCAAAACCAGGTGAACCATCAGGGAAGATGAACAGTTACAGGAATTTAATCAAGGAAGAAACTGAGTTCAGGGAAGTGAGCTGAGGTCGGAAGAACTGGGCCCACAGCATAAAATCTACACAGCTCAGAGAAGCCAAAGCTGGGGATTCAACCAGGCTGCCAGAACTACAGCTGTGGGCCAGGAGGCTCTGCCTGCAGAAGTGGCTTATGCTGTGCCCCGTCTCTTTCTGCAAGTGGCTCCGTAGCTAGAATCCATTGGGAGGCCTCCAGGTGAGCCCTACCCACCCCTCACTTATCCCACTGGATATGCTTCATTTCTAATCCCAGAATATACACTCTTTCTTCTAACAGACAGAGCTAATGAGTGCCCATGTCCACAGATAGATGTCATGGGGAATAAGGAGACAAATAATGATAGCCCTGTGTCTTCCAGTGTTGATAGAAAGAAAAAAGAAAGTTCATAAAGTATAGCACAAGGTCAAAGGTAGATGAAAAAAGTCAAAGTGCCTGGGTCTAGTCTTCCACATGCCACTCACCACCTTGTGTCCAGCCTTTAAAAGAGAGACTCTGAATAGATGATATTAGCTTCCCCTCGTTGACCACTATTCTCCAACCACCCAGCTTCTGTCCTGTTCCTCAAACTTGCCATGCTTAGCTCCATCTCAAGTCTCCTGCACGTGCTGTTTGCTCGGCTTGAAGCTTCCCTCACTTAGATCCTTGCAAGGCTAGCTCCTCAACCACGTCTTAGCTAAAAATGTCATCTCCCCCAGAACATCCTTCTCTCTCTGCCCCATGCAGACCAACTCTGACGTCACTCAGGCTTACGTTACTCATCACCACCTAATAATACCTTGTTTACTTGCTTCCTGTCTGGTCTCTCCCCATCTAAAATATGCACTCACAAGACAAGGGACCCTGTTCCTCAGCACAATGCCTGGTACACAATAGATCCTCAATCATACTTGTTGAATGACTTGATGAATGAGAGAGGAAGAACTGAAATGCCCTTTAGTGCCCAAAGGAGGCAGAGATCTTTTCTATCTGGGGAAATAAGGAGGTGATGACATTCTTGGCTCGCCTTTGTAGGCACTACACAGCAGAGACAGAAAAGAAAGCATTCAAAGCATGGGAACTGAACAAGCCAGAGCAAGAGGGCAGGAGGAGGCAGGGTCAGTCTGGGAAAGGGGCAAGCACCCAGTGCAGCTGGCACCACATAGTGAGGCAAGCAATGACAGAGCAGGCCCGACTGGGTGTGGGGCGCTTGTTTATTTCATCGTGAAAGCAGAAACTGAAGTTGTGGGGGCTGAGGAAGAAATTCATCCAGGTATCAGGTACTGAGTTTAGCAAGAAACATATACTTGAGGCACCTCTGTGCCAGGCACTGCGTTCGGTGCCTCACCACTCCCTTCAGTTATTCATCATGGCATAAGCCTGTGAGGCTGAACTACCATTCCAGTGTCACTTATGAGCAAACCGAGGCTCAGAGGTAGAAGTGGAAACTTAGCCACCTAGAATTTGTGTAATTCCTACAGCACAGGAATTCTTCTAACATCACAGGAAGCCATCTGACTGTATGACAATTAAAAAAAAAAGTCCCATAAGGACATTACCAACAGGGGACAGACCCGCCACCTGTGGATGGCACTTCCCTCGCCATACAGGTAGTCACCAGGGAAGGAGCCAGTGACTTTCAGGGCACCAATGGGTGTCATACCATAACACGAGGGATTCCAGGCCTGTCTGCAGCCAATAAAAGGAACCAAGATGGGTTTATAAATCAAGCCATAAAAATGAGGAAGGACAGGTGCTTTGTACCATATTCACCATCCCAGTTATAGTAAAACATTCTCCTCAGTCCTTGAAGGACTGTAGGTTTTTTGGCCCATGGGAAATGTTGGTAATAGTATCTTAAATGTATCCCGTGGCAGGGGATGCTTGGATGTAAAGATTCTAAATATGTGTGTGTCTACATATGGACAATTCCCACAAGTAAGGCCACTACTACCAACAAAGAGAACAGCACACAACGTGAGTCCAAAAATACCACCCTACAGGAGCTACAATCATGAATGGTGATCAGCATTACCACTACCATCTGTGTGACATCTGCTCTGTCCTGGTCATTTGACATACATGGTCTGATTTCATGCTAACATGTCCTTGGGAAGAGAGAGTTGCATTTCCAGTGGGTAAATATTTCACCTAAATGAAAGGGACTTAAAGACATTCATATGGTAGGGACTTTAGAAATCACCTAACCATTATTTTATCCAACTATAGTCCATAAAGAAGTGATACTGACGCCCTAGAGAATTACTGACCTGCTCAGGGTGGTATAAGTTCCTGATTAAAACAAGACTAGCTAGAAGCTAGTTCTCCTGGCTCAGAGTCTAGTAAAGAGAACTTTTTATACTCACACAACCCTACTGCTCAATGTCTGGCTTTTCATCTGACTCCATAGAGCTAGTTAAGTGTACTTGGAAAAACTGGACCATGATCTGGAAAGGCTTCCTTTGGATCGAGGCAGTTAAAAATTGTTACCAGGACTAGTCTCAAATCTAAAGGAGGCAAGTGGTAGGAATTCAAAATAAGTGATCAAAATTTTCCCCCAACCAAAACATTTCCTTGATGTTTATGTCCCCCAAATTTCTTATCCAGGACAAAGCCTTTTATTCCACAAAGTTAAGGTTTTTTTAGAAATGTTCTTAGTAGGCAAGAACACCTAGCCAAATCACACTGGGTTAAAATGTTTGTTATCGGGGCGCCTGGGTGACTCAGTGGGTTAAAGCCTCTGCCTTCAGCTCAGGTCATGATCTCAGAGTCCTGAGATCAAGTCCCAAATAGGGCTCTCTGCTCAGCAGGGAGACTGCTTCCTCCTCTCTCTCTCTCTGACTGCCTCTCTGCCTACTTGTGATCTCTGTCAAATAAATAAATAAAATCTTTTAAAAAATAAAAATAAACATAAAATGTTTGTTATCAGGTGTTCACCTGATACTAGTTTGTGATAGGGATAATAAAGAGGCACTTGGAGAATACGTTAGAGACACAGGGAGGTAAGCAAAGAATTCAGAATGCAAAATTAAAAGCTCCTAAAGGCAAATGCCACAATTTTACAATTAGGAAGCCCTTGCTTTAATGTGCCTACCTAAAAAGTAGTCACAAAGATATAGGAGAAATTATTCATTCAGCAGAGAAACCTGCAATTGGATATACATGGAGTTCAAGTGGAAGATTAAGCAGTTATCTAAACAATTCCAGGAGGAAAACATAATTAAAAAAAAAAAACTTCATTACTTAGATCTTTGGGGAAAATAAAACTGTTCATTACCCTTTCCTTCATCTTGCCATCATGATCACAAAAAAGAATCATTTTGGTTTTTCATTCAATAAAAGTGTGCTGTGACCTAGAGGACCTGTCTTTAGACATGAGCTCATTTAGGGAGGGAAACAAAAAGCAGCTGTTAATTTCATTTGATTGAGTAATCAGCTTAATGAACTGCTTAGAAACCATTTAGCAATGATATAAAAACTAACTTCTCAGCTATTGGAAAACCATTGGAAGGAAACCAGTGCAATCCTGGCAGTAGCCATCTCTGCATTTTAATGGTTGTCATCCCTTCCTTTGGGGATCTGCTCCTACTACCAAGAAATCGAGGGGTGCTGGTCGTGCTGCCAACCTCAGTACCCTGCCTTTCCACACACCCCTGGACCAGACAGGTATAGTCCCTTTCTGCCCTGGCCTAGACATGATCTTGTGACTCAAATCAGGCCAATTAGAATCCTTCCTTGAGTTTTTTGTTTGTTTTTTTAACCTGAAGTTCAAATGAGAAGGTCTTTGCATTTTGAATCCAAGCTAATTTATCCAAGGGCTATCTTCGGACTCATGTAGAGAAAGATTTTTTTTGCAGTAGGAGAGAACAAAGCCAACTCACACCCAGACCAAGATGCAAGATGGAAGAAAAGGGTCCTGATGTCACCAAGTACCTGGACCCAGTTCCAGAGGCCAGTCTGTACCCAGATCCCCCAGGGGTGAGAACTGATCTCTTGCCTCTTCTGCCTAAGCTACTTTGAGTTAATCTCCATCTCTACCTACCAATCTTGATTCATCAACCTGTGACCAGCTAGAAACTGGATAAAAGCTAAGAAAAAGTCAGTATTTGAGGTCTAATCTCTGGTTTCTATGGCTGGCAATGGTTTCCAACTGGTTTGATTGAATTCAGATGTTGCCTGTCCAAACCCATCTGCAAATACTGAGGCACCAATGTCACCATCCTGACTTCTATCAGCTTCCATTTTCCCCTGTGCTATCAGGGCAAAGAATGTTTTCCTACTGATCTACCTTCTGAGGGATGCTGAGACTCTTTACTCACACACAGCTAAGAGTTCTCTGAAAAAGATTTGGTATTAAAGAAGCAATAAGTAAGGTCTCAAAGGGGTTCCTCTCTGCACATGAAATTGTATTTTCTTCATCCTGTGAAAAGGAGTATATTATCAGAGGATCTCTCTTGCCCTCTCTCCACTCCCCGTCCCTTCCTCCTCCTTTTTCCTACTCCTCTTCCTTTTTCCCTCCCTCGCCTTCTCCCTCCTAAACACACACACACACACACACACACACACACACTGCAGGGAGAAGGAGAGCTTTATTGTTCATGTTTATTTATTTCCTGAAGCAGAAACTGGACACCTACAGATAGCTCTCAACTTTGTATTAAATGCAGTGCCTTTGACGAAAAGAAAAACACAAAATGCATAAATCCCATGAGGACTTGAGGGAGGCAGCACAGATAAATGAGAATACATAAAGAGAAAAACGGCAGAGGCAAACCATACTGACACATAGGCCAGCAAGGTCAAGTAGCAGTTTAGTACTTTCAGATGCCCCTGAAAAATCTATTCCCACCCCCATTGGCTCATACAAAAAATTCCATCCGCTGTATTTAATGCTTTTACTTAGAGTGATGATTGCTCCAAAATAACCATCCTTCACAATGCCACAGAAGTCTGTAGCCACAACGCTCTTTCATAACTACTGCCTGTCTTGATTTATGGCAATGTCCTGAATGGTGGGTGGATAGAGATTATTACTCCCATTTTATAAATTAAAACTGAGGCTTGGGAAGATCAAGAGACTTGCTGAAAGGCACATATGCAAAAGTGGGTGAGCTGGGGCTGAAAGGTGAGCTTCTTGACTCATGATCTCTGCACACCATCAGATGAGAACCCCGGACAATTGCTGGTCCGTGATACCCCTTATGTGGCAGAAAAAAGTAAAAGCATGTACCAGCTAACTTGAGGATGTAACTGGCCAAGGGATGGCCCCACATACAAGAGTAAAAAAGAAGGAAATGAATCATTGTTTTGCAGGTAGAGCCATGCTAAATGGTGGTCTCACAGGACAGATGTTTTTGTTGCCATCACTAGAAATTTAAGGAGATCCAGAAAATTCTGCTCACCAGAATGTGTCAAGGAAAGCCTTCTCAATGGAAGCCTTCTAAGGTGTTAACCAAGAGCTTTTTGCTTTCTTCTGTGGGACACTCAGAGACAGTGCTGCCATTATCCTTATCGCCGGTACTCTGTATTTTACATAGTGATTAAAAAAATAATTAAAGAATATCAGTCAGAAGAGTCTCAGACTATTCAACTTTGGAGGCATTAGGAGCTCTCGGTCAGGTACTTGTAACTTTCTATAAGCCAGTTCCTGTACCTGATAGCAATTCATATACTCCCTCTCTTTTAATGCCTATAAAAACGGAGTGAAAAGCAGGCATTACCTTTGTTTCCACCTGCACCACTCAGAGAGGTTAAACAACCTGCCCTGTGTCACAGAACTGCGAAATGGTGCAGCCGGGGCTACAGTTGAATATTGTCTGCCTCCTAACTCCTGTGCATCTCAACCTGGCAGAAAGATAAATGCTGAATTTTCCTTAGGAACCCAGAATTGTGACCGTGTAAACTAGCTTCTGATTCGTTTATCAGAAATGTGGATTTAAAATGAAAATCAGGTACTTATCACCCTCTTTTTTCTCCCATCTCACTAAAGACAGGGTTGTTGCAGGGTAGGCTGGAAAGATGTTTTCCACACATACAGCCTCATTCTAGCTTCACGATAACCCTAGGAGGGGCACAGGGCAGGCTCTCATATCCCCCATTTTACAGATGAGGAAACAGTGGCTCAGAGGGATTTATGGGTTGTCCAAGCCCAATCCAGAACTCTTAACCACAGCCCCAGAAATCCTACTCTACCATCTCACCAAATCTAGCATGTGTTCAGTACTCAATAAATTAATGAATTAATCACGGATGACTCAATTCAAGGACTGTATCTTGGAAGAATTGTGCTTTCAGAGTCTCCACACTCAGCTCTGCCTGTCTCCTTGACACAGAAAACCAAGATTCCATAAATAGTCAGATCTGCAGAGGCTCTGCCTCCTATGGAGCCCCCAAGACAGGTACCAAAGGTGCCATTTTTTTTTTTTTCACTTGGCAGTCTCTACCCTCGAAGAATATGATCAGCCCACCTGCAGGCATGTTTGCATTTGCTCTTTTCTCCTCTGCCCCACCACTTGCTCCTTTCCTGCTGGATGGCATTCTGCCAGAGCCCACACTTCCCATCGCACCTGCCTCTGGCTTCGGCATAATGAGCCACCCCTGCCCCATCCCTCTCCCAGTCCAGCACAGCAGGATCCACGGCGGCAAGAAGCCCACGTGGAATTCAAGTCAGAAAACCCTGGACAGATCAGACTCACTGCCCCAACCCCACAGAAGTGACACCCCTGCTGTTCTAATCTTATTACAAAGGTGTCGTCTTGCCTGTGCCAGGGAGGGCAAGGTGAAGAGAGATCGCAGATGTTCAGGACTCAGGATGATCATTTTCTACCTGATGAGTTAATCACGTGCAATTTCACAGAATCCTAGATTCTTGCAACTAAGACAACTAGAGGGCTGGGTAGGACGGGCACTAACACTTGCCTCTTGCCTGCGTACTTCCAGGAACACGGATAATCACCACTTCCTTCCTGGGAGCTGTGTCTGCCCTTAGCCTGCTCTGACTTGAAAATTGCAAGACATGGTTCTAGGCACTGCTTCTTGGCTTGCCCTCCCAAGTGTCCCCCTCTTCCCAGAGATGAGAAGGTAATTCTTACCTCCTCCTATCTTGTATGGCTCAAGATGAACATCTTTAGGGTCTCAGTAATACATCATGTGATATGGTTTCCTCACTCTCCAGGGTCATGGCAAAGATCAGCTAAGGCTATGTGTGTGTATATGTGTACATTTTATAAACTGCAATATGATGCATCAGTTGGAAGGGAGCATTTGTATTACTATTACTCCCATAATCTGTGTCCTCCTCTGCATTCTAGTGATGCCCCAACTTAGCACTTTACCCCCAAAATGTAGCCCCAGTTAGTTCAATGTCACCAACCCCCACAACTTCAAGATAAAAAGACAGAAGCTCATATTTGATTAGCACAATGTTAAAGATTTTGTGTTATTATACATTTAATCCTAAGAACCTGTGCTAGAAATACCCTGTGATTGTCCTATTATAAATGAGGAGACGGAGGCCAAGAGAAAATATAATTTTCAATCTTGGGCAAATTACTTACAGGGCAGAGTCAAAAGTGTCTAAGGCTATGGGACCCCAGAACCTAACCCTCTAACCATGAGACTAGAGGGCTTCAAAGGCCATGGTTCTGTTCTTTTCATTCACCAGGAGTTGAGACCTTTGAGAAAGGGTCTTGTCCCCAAGTAGGAAGTGGTCTGGGAAATGGCAGGGGGGGAAGCAGGCGGTCATGGAGGGTCTCTGTGATTGTCATTCTCTGTGGCTGGAGCTCAGCCAGGACAAAAGGTACTGAGGAAGCCCCACACCTGCACGTGGCTCATGTTTTCTTGAGGAAGTAGGAGTTGGTCATCAGTAAAAGTATGAAGGTCTGGTCTCCACTGTGCTGAGTCCTAACTCTTCTCCAAGGCCACTGAAGGAGTCAGTTCTGAGGAGCGCAAAATCACAAAACTCAAGCTCTAGAAGGGGTCTTCATGTTTGAGATGAGCTAAAAGCAGGCAGCACAGTAGCTAGAAGCGGGGATACTCTGCCTTCTGTTCAAATCCTGACAGTTGAATGACACTGGGAAGTCGGTTAACCTCCCTGAACCTCTGCCCTCTCATCTAAAAAATGGGGACAACCATGCCTGCCACAAAAGGTTAACTAAATGACTTCAAACACGTAAAACACTTAGCACAATGCTGGACCCACGCTAGACCTCAATGTGACAAATGTCAGTCATGAAGACAAAGGGGGAGTTCAGTAGCTTCAATGTGGCTTTTGGCTTTCAAAAGCCATTTTCATTTAGAAATGAAATGGAGGAAGAAGGGGGAGGGAGGAAGAGTTCTTTCCCCAAACTTCATAATTTGACTTTTCCTCAATTGGCTCTCACGCAAAAAATAAATACATAAATAAAAACATAACTCTTGTTTTGTCCAAATTCCTATTATACAAATAAGGAAGAGAGTCCCACAGAAGGAATAGGTCTTAATCCAATGTCACAGGGCAAGTGGGTGGCAGGGAGCCTAGAACTCTTACGCCTTCCCTGGTATTTGTTTCCAAGGCCCAAGATCCTTGAAGGAGATTGAAGAAATTAAGAGAAAAGGAGGTGGGAAATCTGTCACCCTGTGATGAGCAAGGCAGTGTGAATTGATTACACAGGCCGGTTCTGCCCATGACCAAGCGTCCCCATGGAACCAGCAGGTCTGCGGTTATTGGGGCTGGTGGTGCTGAAACCATCCTCTCTCATCCTGGGCCACTCAGACTGGCATAAGCAAGTTAGCATGAAGTCTCCAAATGGTACAAACAATCTGTGCTTAGAGTCAAAACCCAAAATGAGTCATTTTGTGCCAAAGCCAGGACTAAAATGCAGATCTCCTAAATATTCCAACCAAGGGATTTACCAATCTAGACTGCTACTCTGTTTTGTTTTTTTTTTTAAGACATTAATTTTTAGAAGCACTTTCAGGTTCACAGCGAAAGTGAACAGAAAGCACGGTGATATCCCACACGCCCCCTGCCCCAGGGCTGTCTAGCCTTCCCCACTGGCCTGCAGAGACGTACATTCGGTCAGCTGATGAACATACAATGACACATGTTATCACTCGAATCCATAGTTCACACCAGGGTTTGCTGTTGGTGTTGTACCTTCTAGGAGTCTGGACAAATGTTGAATGGCATGTATCCACCATTACAGGGTCCTACAGAATAACTTCTCTGCCCTAAAACTCCTCTGCGGTCTGCCTGTTCATCCCTCATCCTGCCGCCCTTGGCAACCACTGACCTTTTTACTGTCCCCAGCATTGCCTTTTCCAGAGTGTCGTGGTGCTGGAACCCCTCAGGGTGCGGTTCAGATTGGCTTTGGCTGCTCTGGTTTTTATTGCTATTACAGACTGCACCAAAATTTAGTGTCTTAAAGCAATCAGGTTCTGTGGGTCAGGAATTTGAACAGGGCACAGTAGGGATAGCTCTTCTCTGCTCCGTGATGTCCAAGACCTCAGGTGGTAAGACTCAAAGGCTAAGTGTGACTCATAGATGGCGGGCTGAAATCATCTGGAGGTTCCTTTGGCCTCCTATCTGGCCCCTGCACTGGGATGACTTAAAGCCTAGGATTGCCCCTTAGGGAGCTCCCCCATAGCAGAGGGGTTCGTAGGACTCACGGAGTTTCAGGCTCCAAGCATAAGTGCTGCAAACAAGGCATTTCCTTTCATCGCCCTCCCTTGGCATCACTCCTGCCATACTCTATCAGTCCGAGCAGTCACAAGCATACTGAGTCAAGGGGAAGGGACACAGATGCCACATCTCAATGAATTTGCAGGCATTCCCTTTTTCTAGTGGCACAGTTACATCCTGTGGCTGTGTGTCTTGACAACCTAAAAATGCCTATAAGCTCCTTGAAGTCAAGGCCGTACCTTCTACCTCCCTTCTCCTCAGCTCTAAAAGCAGAGCAGAGATTCCATGCCTAAATGCAATGAACATTACAACCTGAACCCTGTCCTTGGCTGTGGCTCCCTGGCAGGGCTCTGGTTAGGCTCGGCACTTAGTTTTAGAACATCCTTCCTTCCCCACCCCTTTTTGCCAACCTCTCCTCACCTACTTCATTGCTAGGACCGCTCAGTTCTACTTCAAAATATATTTTTAAGTCCTTCCCCTTCTCTGCATCCAAACTGATAACAGCCTCGCCAGCATACATTACTCTCCTGCTAAAAATCTTCCACTGACATCTATTGTCCTTCAAGTAAAATCTAAGTCTCAGACCCAGAGGATCATGAGTCTGCAGGATCGGCCCATGCCTACCCCTCTGACCGCACTCAACTCATCCCGCTCTGTCCTCTGTGATTCAGCCTTACCAGCATCTGAGACACTAAGCCCCTCCTCCTCCAGATATTTGCACCCCCCCCCCGGAAAGCCCTCCCTGCAGCTCTTTGCCCACCTACTCATTCTCATCCCGCAGGTGTGCAGCAGCTCAATGTCTCCTCCTTAGAGAGACTCCACTGGGTGCCTTCTCTCCATAAACCCTCAGTCCCTTCACACCAGTAATCCAGACCTGTGATGACTGTGGTATGTCTTATCTCCTTGCTTTCCGCCTTATTTCTGGCAAGTGCAGGGGTGTCTTCCACTCTTTTCCACTGGTCTGCCCTCTGCACCTAGAATTCTCTCTGGCTCCCAGTGTGTGCTCCGTAAGTATGTGATACAAATGAGCCAAACACAAACCTGCATAGCTTCTGAGAGCAGAAGAAATTGAGCCCGTAACTTTATTTACTCTTAAAAAACTAATTACAGCACTTCCCTACCCTTGTTGGTGATCTCCTGATCGAAACGGGTTGCACTTCATAAGATAGAATGGAAAGAATTGGAGAATATTAGTGCTCTGGTGGGGCCCTTAGAGATCATTTAATGTCTCATTTTGTAAATGAGAAAACTGGAAGCCAGAGAGGCCACAGGATTTTACCCAAGACCATATCCATGTCTTCATAATATAATATTTCTTGGTGTTTAATTTCTTTAATTAAATAAGCAGTTGTCCATTGGAAAACATGAAAACTGCATCGAAATATGTCTCACAAAGATTGGAGCTCTCCTATTCCCACTCCCCTCTCCAGGAGAGACTACTATTTCTACTTTGGAGCGAATCCTTCCAGGCCTCTTCACATGTACTTATAAATAAATATATGTGCATATTTACGCGTCTCTATAGCTGTGCCATAACACTTGACTATCTTGAAAATTAGTGGAGAGTTTGAAATAAAAAGACTTCTGTACAAATGCCTTTCTTAATATACCAGCAAAGACAGAGGCTTCAAGGAGAGGGATTCTATCCTGTGCTACCCAGTGACAGAGCAAGTAACCTGCCAGGAGGGCACTGGGGGATTGGCCACATGGCAGTCAGGAACAAATCAACTTTTGCTTCCTTCGACTATTCAGGACCTGCTGATTTGGATGGAAAGTGAAATTCTAAACTTTCCTGCTGATGAGGTGCTGACTGATTTATAGGAAATTGATTCAACAGTGAATGACTTCTTATACCTTTATATGTAGAGGTCATAACTAGAAGAAGGAAAATCATTCAAAAAGAAAGTGGTGGAAGGGAGCCAGAAAAAGGAAGGAAGAAGAGTTCACTGATTAAGAATGGGAGAGAGTGCCTGGATGGCTCAGTGGGTTAAGCCTCTACCTTCAGCTCAGGTCATGATCTCAGAGTCCTGGGATCGAGCCCAGCTACGGGCTCTCTACTCAGCAGGGAGCCCGCTTCCCTCCCCCCTCTGCCTGCCTCTCTGCCTACTTGTGATCTCTCTCTCTTTCTGTGTCAAATAAATAAGTAAAATTAAAAAAAAAAAAAGAATGGGAGAGCTAGAGTCAGGTAGGCTGGGCTGAAATTTTGAAGCCTCATTGAGCCTCAGTTTCCCTATCTGTAAAAGGGAAATAACACCAGTACTAGTGGCATGGTACCCCCTACACATGAGATTTGTTTATAAACTGAACAGGTGGTAATGATGGTGTTAGATGCCTTTCTGTTACTTTCTATTGATCGGGTAAGACAAGTTAAACCAGGTCATGAGTCATAAATATCTGAGATCTTTACAAGAAATTAAAAACATTTTTATGGGATCCTAAAAGTATGAATTCCCCCATAGCAGCATGGTTCCCAGTAGTCATGGAGGTCTGGGCTCCAAGCATGAGTGCTGTAGCATCAGGGTTGAGTCAGGGCTGGGACAAGCCCATGCCATGTGCAAGCTGAATTTATGGAGGAATTAGAACAGTGCAGAGGGTGAGAAGGAGCTACACCTGGTGGAGAGAAGGAGGAGTGAGTTTCACAGAAGGATGTAGAGACATACACGGAGTAAACATGAAAGCACAAGCTGATTGAGGAGGCTCAGTCTTAGATCCAAAAAATTCCCACTTTAAGCTAGAGACCCTGTACTTCATCCCGGCATTCAGGCAACTTCAAGTGTTTCTCTGAAACAAAGTGCCTTCCCAGGTGAGCTTTCTGGTTCATCCCTAAATGCCCCAGTGCGTACACCAACGCCCAGCCCATGCATATTAGCTCTAATGATTTTCCAACGGAAGAGATTTCCTTTCATAGCCATTCATTCATACATACATCTGTTTATTTATTCCATACATAAACAATTAAATTTCTTGAGTACCTAATGTGTACTGTCTGGGGGCATAGCTGTGAGGAAGACAGCAAAGAATCATACTGGTATGGAACATACGTTCTGATAAGGAATAAAACATTCATTAGTAAACCAATAAGTAAATAAAATATTGCAGCTGTTGCTCTGAAAGTCAATCAGGGAGGCATGAGAGACTGGGTAGAGGGGAATAAGGAGGCTCTTCAGTGGGATGGGCAGGGGAGCCTCTCAAAGACGATGTTTGAGCAGGGAGCTGACCAGTGTGAGGGAGCCAGCCATGTGTGCCAACACTGGTCATGTGTGCCAGAAGGAAAGCTGTCCTCAGGCTGGCATGACTCAGAAGTTCTAAGGATCAGAACAGAGGTCTAGCGCATGGTAAGTGGAAATGAGATCAGAGAAGGAGTGACTGGAGGGACCAGGGGGTGCAGTAAATCATTTTGAAGGCAGTATGGTGGAAGGAAACTAACAAGAAATCCCTGTAGCAGTTTTTCCACTGGCTGTTTCAATTCCCCATGCACAGATCAGGATAGCGTTGATATTCTACACACACACACACACACACACACACACTCCAGTACAACCAGTACTCTCTCACGGGTCAGTGCATACACCATGCCAGTTGTTAAGTATTTTGAATATCATCCTTGCATCAGAGCCAACTATGTGATAAGCACAGAATTATACATCAGGTGCAGGGGAGGGAGAAGAGAAGCATAATAAACATCCCTTATCTCCTGCAGTTCACAATCAAGTTAGGTAATAGAGACACATGAATAATTCAATTATGACACATCAAAGCCTTTCTTGTATTGGCAACAGGAATAAAATACTCTCAAATCAAGGGGAAGGAAGCATGAGAAGTTGGGAAAGGAATTTGGCCGAGGTGAGACCTGCGCTGGCACCAGAAGCTGTGATGGGATGACACAGAGCAGGAGGGTGAGACGGGCAGAGGGAGAAGCCCGAGGGAGAAACCACGACCGCCCATCAGGGTACATGGGAGAGCCGTGAAGGGGTTGACCGTGAGGGGTAGCAGCAGGGGCAAGAAATGGAGTAGGAGAGGAAAAACAAGGCTAGAAATATGAAACTGGGAGAGACTACAAGCACTGTGTATGCCTGCCTCAACCTCCACCTTCCTCATCAGCAACAGCAGACCTTGGAGAAGGGCCAGGGAACTGTGAATAAATACCGACCAGTCTTCACCACCTCACCCAGGATGTTCCATCTGAGTCACACACTTCCCTCATCAGTAAAGCTCACAAAATACCAAACTTCTGGGGGCAGCTGAAGATGAGGGGAGGTAACAAACATAATGCCTAGCATGCCGGAAATAACACATGGTGGTAGTTTCTACTACTGTGGAACTTTTTTTTTTTAAGATTTTATTCATTTACTTGACAGAGATCACAAGTAGGCAGAGAGACAGGCAGAGAGAGAGAGGGAGAAGCAGGCTTCCTGCTGAGCAGAGAGCCCGATGTGGGACTCGATCCCAGGACCCTGGGACCATGACCTGAGCCGAAGGCAGAGGCTTTAACCCACTGAGCCACCCAGGCGCCCCAACTGTGGAACTTTCTGATGAAAGTCTTCGTGGTCGTGATGTGGTTCACGCTCAGTTACTAGCTGAATGGGTAAGGAGGACGGACGGCAGGTGGGAACAAAAAAGGAGCATGGGGACCATATTCCAATAATCATCATCTCCAGAGCTATACAGATGCTAAATGTCATCCAGTTTAACCCTCTCACTTTACAGATAAAGAAAGGTTCATAGAAGGGGGTGTTACTTGCTAGAACCAGGTAACTCGGCTTCCAATACAGGGCTCCTTTCCTCACACATTGTTTCCCTGACCATTTCTCTACTCATTCTTTAGCCAAGGACTGGGGTCCAAAGCAGAACGAAATCTACAAAGCATACTCCTTTCAGGAATGTTTACTGGAATTTAAGCCAAATTAGAAGAGGATGGCATTTTGTTAATTTAAATTAAGGTGACTAGTAATACAAGGCATCTTAACCCCCAAGCTAACATTTAAAAAAAAAAAAAAATTGAGGCCTGGGGCGCCTGGGGGGCTCAGTCGTTAAGCATCTGACTTTGGCTTGGACCATGATCCCAGGGTCCTAGGATCGAGTCCCGCATCGGGATCCCTGCTCAGGGGGGAGCCTGCTTCTCTCTCTCCCACTCCCCCTGCTTGTGTTCCCTCTCTCATTGTGTCTCTGTCAAATAAACAAATAAAAATCTTAAAAAAAACAAAAAAACAAAACAAACAAAAAAACCCCCTTGAGGTTCATGATGCATTCACACCTGTTGGGGGGAGGGCAGGTAGGGTAAAGAACAGCCCCTGGACCTGGGACAGCTCATCTCCATTTGATGCTAATCGCATGTGAACGCTTGAGTTAAAAAGACATCATTAAAACTACATTAAGTTTAATTACGCCAGCAGCATCAGGCAGGGAGAGGCACAGCTTTAATGCAGAATGCATAATTAGATAAGACCTAATTCATTAGATTCTTATTTGTTAAGAAAATGTGTTTCATCTGTAAGTGTCATTGAAAGGAGTGGCTAGGAAACCAGCTCCCAGGTGAGGGCATTTCTGGCACCCCCAAGGCCTTCAGTGACACATCCCTCCATGAAATACTGACAGGGACATGCTACTGACTTTTGCAAGTGAGCCATGAGGGAGGGCAACCTCCAGGACTCCAGGAGACAGAGCCTGGCTGCCTTCTGTTTTTTGTATGGTATGACAAGAGTCCTGGGAAAGAAGTCAAGAGACTTGGGCTCTATGATTATGTCAGCCATTCCTTAGCTGTGGGTATCTGGAGGAGTTATTTAACCTCGAAGGACCTCAATTTCCTCAGAAAGGAACTTTATAAGTAAACTTATAAAGTTTACAAGGACATGGAAAAAAGGGAATGCTCTGTGCTCCTGGTAGGACTGCAAACTGATATAACCACTATGAAAAATAGTATGGAGGTTCCTCAAGAAATTAAAAATACAAATATGATAGGATCCAGCAATCCCACTTCTGCATTTATACCCAAAAGAAATAAAGTCATTATCTCAGAGATATCTGCACTCCCATGTCCACTGAAGCAGTATTCGTAATAGCCAAGATATGGTAACAACCTAAGTATGCACAGATCGATGAATGGATAGAGGAAAAATTCTAGGGTGTGTGTGTGTGTGTGTGTGTGTGTGTAGACGCATATACACATGATGGAATATTATACAGCCTTTAAAAAGAGGGCAATTTGGGGGCACCTGAATGATGCAGTTGGTTAAGTGGCAGGTTCTTGTTTTCAGCTCAGGTCATGATCTCAGGGTTCTGGGATCGAGCCTCGTTGCCGGCTCTGTGCTCAGCGGAAAGTCTGCTTGAGATTCTCTCTCCCCCTCTGCCCCTCCCCTCACTTACTCACTCACTCTCTCTCTAAAATAAATAAGTAAATCTTTTAAAAAAAACAAAAAGAAGGAAATCCTGCCATTGGCAACAACTGGAAGGCTGAGTGAAATAAGTCAGACGGGGAAAGACAAACAATGCATGGTATCATTTATATGTGCAATCTTAAAAATAAAATAAAAGCTCATAGAAACAGAGAGTAGAAAGTGGCCACCAGGGGCTGGGGTCGAGGGAGGATATAGAGACATGTTGGTAAAAGTGTACAAACTTTGGGGCACCTGGGTGGCTCAGCAGGTTAAAGCCTCTGCCTTCAGCTCAGGTCATGATCTCGGGGTCCTGGGATCGAGCCCCGCATCGGGCTCTCTGCTCAGCAGGGAGCCTGCTTCCCTCCTCTCTCTCTGCCTGCCTCTCTGTCTACTTGTGATCTCTCTGTCAAATAAATAAATTTTTTAAAAAAAGTGTACAAACTTTTAGTTACAAGATGAATAAAGTCTGAGGATCTAACGTGGAACATGGTAACTAGAGTTGATAGTGCTGTATTATAGGATGAAAAATTGCTGAGAGTAGAACTTAAGGGGTGCCTGGGTGGCTCAGTCTATTTAAGCATCAGCCTTTGGCTCAGGTCATGATCCTGGGAGCATTACGCTCCCTGCACAGTGCAAAGACTGCTCCTCCCCCTATTCGTACACATGCACACACACTCTCTCTCTCTCTTTTAACTAAATAAATAAAATCTTAAAAAAAAAAAAAAAAGAGCAGGGCACCTGGTTGGCTCAGTCAATTAAGTGGCTGCCTTTTGCTCAGGTCATGATCCAGGAGTCCCAGGATTGAGTCCCGCATCCGGCTCCATGCTCAGCAGGGAAGCTGCTTCTTCCTCTGACCCTCCTCCCTCTTGCACTTTCTCTCTCTCTCTCTCTCTCTCTCTCTCTCACTCTCTCTCTCTCAAATAAATAAAAATCTTTTTAAAAAATAAAAATTTTTAAAAAGCAGAACTTGAATGTTCTCACCTCAATAAATGAACAAGCAAACAAAGGTAAAGTTGTGAGGTGAGGGAGGTATTATTTAACCCAGTGGCGGCGGGGATCCTTTCACAATGAATGGGTGCATCAAATCTTCTCATTGCACACTTGCAGTATCTCATGGTTTTATTTGTCAATAGTCCTTCAAGTCAAGCTGAGAAATAGAATGAAGTTAACTGCAATAGCCTCATAGGGTTGATGTGAGATTGAAAGGAGACGATCCCTGCACCGTGGTTAGCGTGGCACCTTGAATGGTCTATGTTCTCAGTAACTGGTATTTGCTACTGCCGCCATCATCATCACCATTGTCACCATCGGCAGGAAGTTCTCCTATTATTCCATCAGCACTGTGTGAGCAAATGCTCTTCCTCTCTGAGCCTCTATTTCCTCTTTTACAGACTAAGATGGTCCTCCCTAATCATCCCAAAGGTTTTTGTTTTGGTTTTTTTGTTGTATTTTACTGGACGAGCATTCCTTTTTTTTTTTTTTTTTTAAGATTTTATTTATTTATTTGACAGACAAAGATCACAAGTAGGCAGAGAAGCAGGCTTCCCGCTGAACAGAGATCCAGATGTGGGGCTCGATCCCAGGACCCTAAGACCATGACCTGAGCTGAAGGCAGAGGCCTTAACCCACTGAGCCACCCAGGTGCCCCGAGCATTCTTAACTTTGATCTGATTCTCAGTAGGGTCCCACAAGTGTTAGAAAGACCACACATCTTGTGTTCTAAGGTCAAGGACCCTTTTGAGAATCTGATAAAGGAATATGAGCCCCACCCCAGGAAAAATGCACACACACATACACTTCCCAGTTCAGTTTGAAGAAGATCGTGGGACCTATCCGAAATCTACTTCCTGTCCCCCCATGTGTCCATGAACCCTAGAGTAAGAAGCCCTGCTCCAAAGTTCCCTTTTAACTGCCTACCTCTGGAACCTTCCCCTCATAGGGCCTCCATGGCCGGCCTGTAAAATGGGACTGTCAAACCTGAGAACATGCTGTTCCACAGCCACAGGCTCAGCACAACAATGAAGGCTCTGCAGTCCACCCAGATTCAAATTCATTTCCCACAATCTGTATATATTCACCCGCAAGGTACTTCAACCTCTCTCTGTCTCCGTTTCCCCTTCTGACTGGTGGGAGGATTGAATGAGATCATGAACAAAAAGGACAAACTCTAGCACATAGTAAACCCTCGGGAAATTCTGGCCATACTACTACTATTTTTAAAAACCTTTGAGCACCTCTAATCCAACCCCCGCCCCCATTTTATAGATGGTAAATCTGAGAGTCAAAGAAAGGTCCAGAAAACAAAGATCAGCACCAGTCACAATAAAAGGACCTTCTGAAAATTACCCAAAAAAGGAGGCCTCTAGATGTGTGGAAATTTAAACAAGCACACACAGAGAACAGTAGAAGTGGAGAACAGAGGACCCGAGGCCCCAGGGCAAAGAGATGGCAATACTTGCCAACGCCAGTCACATTGCTCAAAGACCATAAAAGGCATTCCAGAGACTAAAAAGCATTGCCGGCAAGCACGGTATGTGCTGAAGCCCCCAGCCAAGCAGGACTGGCCGTGGGAAGCGGCTGGCTGCCCGGGCTTGATCACAGCCCTCTCCCTGGGTGGGTACCTCTCATCCCAGCCCTTCACAGCGATTGGTCCTCATCCCAAAAGTTCAGTGGGGCTAAGTGTGTTTTCCATGTGAAAGCCCAGCAGGTGAAGGATCTGAACCACCTCAAGGTATTATTACAAAGTCAAAGCGTCCAATGCTTTTTTAAAAATACCTTTCAAGCAGCCACCTCTGAGGGGAATGTCAAGGGCCCTCAGGAATCCCCTCATGAAGAAAACCCAACTGGTACCCTCTGGGGTTTCCAGTCCCTCACCTCAAGAGTCACATCGAGAGGATACGAAAGGAAGGCAGGTCAGCAGGGAAAAAGTCTCCGGGCTCGTTGCCCGCTGGTCGGTAGAGCAGAGTGTTCCCCAGTATGGGCATAGAGCCGGGTGACCTCAGTCTGAATCGAAACTCCTCCACTTGTGCAACTTACGGAACCCTTGTACATCTCGAATGGTTCATCTGTGAAGTGAGAATCATGACAGACCGGTTTCCTATACTGATCTGCTCTTGAAGCACAGGACGCAGCACAAAATAGTAGACCAACAATTACTGTATCTGTTATTTTAAATAAAAGTAAAAACCATATCCAGGCAGCCTTAGATTCCCCAGAGTTCCCCTGAAGAAAACCAGAATATCATATTCTGATTATTAGAGACCTCCGTTCAAAGAAATTAGTATCCTAAACCATAAGCCTCAGTCCACTCATTCTAGATTCCATGATTACATGATGAATTTTTTTTTTCTTTCTGAAAGCCTAGCTTGGAGGAATGTTACTCACCTATCGCAGATGGATAAAACATTGTGATCCTTGTCATGCAGGATCTATTATGCAAGGTCTTAGTAGGTATCATTCCCTACAGGTGCATTTTCACAGAGAATCAATTAGGAGTTCTTGCTAAAGAAGGTTCTAGGAAGAAATAAGCTTAAAAAGAGCTGGTTGAAACAATGTTTCTTCCCTACAGACCCTATCAGGGCCTTTATAGTGTGCATGTGTATATGCAGGACCAAAACTGGCTGTTTCCTCCTATTGTCTTTCTGGAACTCTCCATCTCTACTTACCTTATCAGTGTTGACAGCCCCAGACCTGGTTGAGTCCTCTTTTACCTAGGTACTCTCTCCCTGGGTGATCTCAAGCAATCCTAGAACTGCAAGTGCCTCTATAAGATGACAACATTCAAACTTTATCCCCAGCTCTGAGCTATAGATCCCACTTTGATATTAACCACTGCAAAGCAGGACTCACTACTCCACTGTCCATTACCAGCCACTTCCTCCCTACCCTTTCCATTTCATTTAGTGGTACTACCACCTACTCAGATTAAAGTCATTAACCTGGGAGCCAATCTCTTTCTTCCTTGAATACCTACATCCAATTCATTCGCAAATTTTTCAGATTTCTCTTCCAAAATATATCTCAATTATGTCACTTCAATTTCCACTACCACCATCGAATCCACATCATTCTCTCCTGTCTAAACCACCACAACCGCCCCTTCGCAGGCCTTGCAAATCCCACTCTTTATCCCCTCCATCCACTCTCTACATTGCATCAGAGTGATGAGACAAAAATTTGAGTCAAATTTCTGTTAAAACTTTCAATACCTCCCCATATTCTCAGGATCAGGTCCAAATACCTTAAAATTCCAAACACCTTAAAATTCCAAACAAGGCCCTTGCTAAACTAGGTCCTGCTCACCTCTCCAATGTCTCCCTTTACCAGACCCACCTTAGCTCTCTAAGTCTCATCCATACTGAATCATCTTTTGGTCCCCCAGATAAATTCTATATACTCTCCTTCATCTATCTACAACACTTCCCCTCCCTTCCTATTGTCTGGCTTCGTGGTCTTTAATCAGATGGATAGGTTGCCCTTCTAGTGTGCTCCCACAAACCTTGGTATTTTCCTAATCAAAGTTCTTATCATGCCAGGCAATAGTTACTTGGTCCCTCCTTTTCCTTTTCCACCACATTTTAGCAGGACAGTAACTGTATTGTTTTCATGTTTGTAATCACAATGTTGAGAACAATGCATGGCAGAGATCAGATGATCCTTAGGTGTTACAAAGAATTATGGGCAGGAAGAAGATACAAAGAAAAACTATTTAGGCAGCAGACACAGGAGAAACATAGATTAGCATGTGGACATGAGCACCAAGGGTAGATGATGGTAACACTTTGGGTAGAGAAGAGGTCACCTATATAAAATAGGGCCAGGTACCAGAGGACCATGGATACCAAACCCAGGACCAATAACACCACCATATACAGTCCAATACACACCATAACAAGATGGGATCAGAAGAAATCTTGACTGGATGTCTGATGACAGGGATTTGAGTCCTTATTGTTCTATGAATTAGCTGCATAATGTTCACATTCCTCATTTGTAAAGAAGGAGTTAGACTGGGGTCATTTAAATGTCCTTGACAAACCTCCATTCTATGCCACAAAAGCTACTTTCCAAAAATTTTTCATACTACTATCTTATGCTTTTCTCTATATATCTTTGCTTCAGATTCCTGAACGTATAGGTGGATATCTATATATTCCTCAATACCTAGTTCAAATATCACCTTGTCTGAAAAAACTTCTCAGTTATCCCAAGGGGTGAGATAATCCTTCCCCCACTTTGTAATGTCACTCAAATGTATACATGTTTCTGTTAGCACTTCCCACATTATGACACTTTCTATAATGTGATTACAGCCATAATATTTTGTAAAACTAATAGCCAAGGACTTCTGGCTTCTAATAATGGCAAAGTAGGCTTCAGGATATTAACCTCCAGCTGTAACAATGACAAACTCTGAAAAAAAAAAAGTGAAAGCAACAGTTTAAAGACTCTAGAGGGCAGGGATTCCTGGGTGGCTCAGTCAGTTAAGCCGCTGCCTTCAGCTTGGGTCATGTTCCCAGCATCCTGGGAACGAGTCCCACATCGGACTCCTTGCTCAGCAGGGAGCCTGCTTCTCTCTCTGCTTCTGCCTGCCACTCTGCCTGCTTGTGTTCTCTCTTTCTCTCTCTCTGACAAATAAATAAATAAATAAAATCTAAAAAAAAAAAAAAAAAAGACTCTAGAGGGCAAGTAAAAGCAAGCAGAAATTGGGGGAGATTCAATCTTGAAAGAAGGGACGCACCAGAGTTGAGATCCACAATTACTTGCACTTCACCCTGAGGAAATTCTCCAGTCTGTATGGTAAGATTCTTGGTGGATAGAGTTCAAAGGGAAATCTCCAGTTTTACTGGCCTGAAGAGTTGGAGGAAAGAGTTAAAGGTTGACAGAGGGTCTAAAAATTGAGGGGAAATCTAGAAAAGGATGGAATCAAGAGTGGAGGAACCCCCAAAATCTGTATATAGGCAACCTTCAAATTTTTGATTGATCCCTGAACTACGTGTTCATGGGTTGAGCCATGAAGGAACTGAAGAGGAAAATAACAGCTGGAAGGCTGGAAAGAGCTGAGCAGAAATATCAGTAGCTGTCTGTCACAGGAGAGACCAAATTTGGAATTCAAATTCCACCAAGTTATAGGGCCTTGGCAACCATATCAGACTTTCCCCTGAAACTTCAGGAGGGCCATGCCTCAGAAGGGAAGACTATATCCAAAGACTGAGGGATTCACCCTAGAATTAAGTGTAAACCCAAAATGGACCCACTCAGACAAAGAATAAAATTAAGCCTTGAAAAGCTCAAAGTAGGGATGCCTGGGTGGCTCAGTTGGTTGGATGACTGCCTTCGGCTCAGGTCATGATCCCGGAATCGAGTCCCACATCAGGCTCCCAGCTCCATGGGGAGTCTGCCTCTCCCTCTGACCTTCTCCTAGCTCATGCTCTCTCTCACTGTCTCTCTCTCAAATAAATAAATAAAATCTTTAAAAAAAAAAAAAAAAGAAAAGCTCAAAGTATTCCAGCAGCATTTTAACTCCCTACTAAAATACACCTCCGTTCTCTTTGAAGGAGGATAACAGAATGTAGTCTCTAAAACTTTTTGTCCAAAATATTCAGGATACAGTAAGAAAATTATTAGACATAAAAACTGTAAAAAGTGACATGTGTCCTCATTAGATTGGTTGGAAAAGATTCTACTTTATGAAAGAGTTTTTGTAAGATGTAAATTATTTCTTTACATATTTGATAGAGTTTACCAGTGAATCTGTCCAGACCCAGGTTTTCTTTGAGGAATGGTGATTAATCATGAATTCAGCTACTTTAATTTATCTATCTATTTTAATAAATGTACGAGTGTTTATTTTTTTTCTACTTCTTCTTGTATTAGTTTTGAGAAGTTTTATTTTTTAAGGAATTTTTCATGTAAGTGGTCAAGTTTCTTGGCATAAAGTTGTCCATAATGGCCTCTTATCCTTTTAGTGTCTGTAGGATCTGTGGTGATAACACCTTTTTCATACCAATTTTAGATGATTTGTATTGTCTTTTTTCCCCTTAGTTATTCTAGTTAGGTGTTGGTCAGTTTTGCTTATCTTTTCAGAAAAAAAATCTTTTGGCTTTGTTAGTTTTCTTTATTCTCTATCTTTTTTTAAAATTATGATGATTTCTGTTCTTATTTATATTATTCTAATCTGTCTACTTACTTTGGATTTATTTTGCTGTTTTCCCCACAGTTTTCTAAGATGGAACTTTTGGTCACTAATTTAAATTATTCTTCTTTTCTAATGTAAGCATTTAAAACTACAAATCTACTTTTAAATACTGCTTTAATTGCATCTCACACAATTCATGCATCATGTTTTCATTTTCTTTTACTTCAAAATATTTAAAAATTATCTTTGTGATTTCTTTTCAACTCATAAATAATTTAGAGGCATGATTAATTTCTAAATATTTGGGAATTTTCAGATATCATATAGTTAATGGTTTCTAAATTAAGTTTAGGGGAAAAATACTGTATAATTTTAAATCCTCTGAAATGTATTTACTTGTGTTATATGAAATGTGAAGGACCTAGATTAGCCAAAACTGGGAAAAAAAATCTAAATGTTGTAGGACTTACACTTTCTGATTTAAAGATTTAAAAACTAAAGAAATCAGAACAATATGGTATTAATATAAGGAAGAAAAAAAAAATCAGTAGGGCAGAAGAGTGTGTCCAGGAATAGAACTAAACATAAATGGCCAATTCGTTTTTGACAAAGGTGCCAAAGTAACATAACGCAGAAAATGTAGTCTTCTCAATAAGTACTGATGAAACAACTGGATATCCATATAGAATTTTGAAAACTAAACCTCTACTTCCCTCTTGACACCATTCTTGTAAAAATCATCAATATAAAACTGAAACTATGAACTTTTAGAATAAAACATAGGAGATTATTTTCATGACCTCGGGATAGAGGAAGACAAATAGTACTAACCATAAAAAAAAAAAAGTGAACTGAATTTATCAACCTTAAAAATTTTAAAACATAAAAGCTATAGTGATATGTCGATATAACTTATTTTGAGATAAAAAAAAAAAAACAAAGACACCATTAAGAAAATAAAAATGCAGGCTAAAGTTTGGTAGAAAATATCTGTAATATATTTGACAAAGGACTTATACCCAAAATACAGAAAGAATCCTTACAAATGAATAATATAAAGATAAGCCACCCCCCACAAAAAAATTAACAACTTAGACACTTCACCAAAGAGATACATGAGTTACCAATAAACAAACTAAAAAATGCTCAACATCATTAGCAATAAGAGAAATGTAAATTAAACTCCTAATGGAATACCATTTCATACCACTGGATTGGCTAAAAGATAAATGTCTGATAATATAAAGTATTGTAAAGGGGATAAGGCAACCGGAACTCTCATATACTGCTAATGGGGATGTCAAATAATACAACTTCTTTAGAAAGGAGTTTATCAGCTCTGTATATAGTTACTTATATACCCATTCTGTGATCCAGAAATTTAATTTTTGTAGTAGGCAGCCTTTAAGATGGTGCCAAATAATCTGTTTCCTGCTATTTATAGCCTTGTATAATCCCCTTCCCTTGAGTAACTGGATTCTAATAGAACGCAGGAACATGGAGATGCCACTTCTGTGATGAGATTACAAAAGGTTGTCCTTCAAGCTAGCTAGCAGGCTCTCTCGATTGCCTTTTCAGCTTATATACTTTGATAAAGAAAGCTGACATCTTGGAAAAGCCCACATGGCAAGGAACAGAGGATGGCCTCCAGACAACAGCTTACAAGAAACTGAGGCCCTCAGTTCAACAGCCCACAAGGGACTTAATCCTGCCAACAACCGTATGAGCCTGGAATTAGATTCTTTCTCAGTCAAGCCTTCAGATGAGACCCAGGCCTAGCCAACACCTTGATCACAGCTTTGTAAGAGATTCTAAAGAAGAGGACCCAGTGAAATAGTACATAGATTTCTGATCCACAGAAACTAGGAGAGAATAGATATGTATTGTTTTAAACTACTAAATTTGTGTAATTCGCTATGCAACAATAGACAACCAATATAAACTAATAGGTAGTTTCCCAAGAGAAATGAAAAGACCAATGCTTCTGAAGCAGATCACACATAAGGAACAAGAGGTGGGGAAATTAGGGGAGGAGGAGGCAAGACTGAAATCATGTAGGGTCCTGGGGGCTGCAGGAGGAAGTTTGGCTTTTATTCTGAGAGATGTAAAATGACTAGCGGGCTTTATGCAGAGCATAACTTGATTTGACTTATATTTAAAAGAATCACTCTTGTCTGCTGGGAGTGGAGTGGGGGAAGGGTGCAGCAAGGAGGCCGGTTAGCAGTTTACTGCACCAGTCCATGCAAGAAATAATGGAGGGCTGGTCTAGGGTGGCCACGTGGGATGATGAAAAGAGGTCAGATTCTAGATATATTTCCAAGGAGAAGGATCTGTTGCTGGATTGAATGTGTAACACACAGGAAGGAGAGGAGACAGGGATGAAATCAAGGATGTGGATGGAGGAGGGACTCTTGCAAGGAAACAAGAGGATCTGGATTTTAATCCTTGGCCCTGCTTCTAACCTGCCATACGACCATGCCACCCTTCATATGTAGGATGATAAATCTTTAAAGTGGGATTAACCATACCGGCCATGTCTCTAAGAACCATATAAAGATCCAATCAAGCTCAAAGTGCTTGAAAAAGCAACAAAGACCACCAAAAGTTTACCCTTTATTCATCTCCAACCTTAGAACCTCCATCAACAGCTGTTGCTGCTTCCCTGCCTCCCTCTCCTCCCCAGAATGCAGTGATGCAGTAAGTCATAAATCACACTGACATAGAAACCATCACTATCTCTGTCAGTGGACAGTATGTGGCACCCTGTGAGTGATGATAGTCTGGCAACCAGCTTCAGCTGGCTCAGGAGAAGGAATCACTCACCTTCCTAGCACAGACATCACTGAAAATGACTAAAGGAGCAGAATCAGGACCTTTCTGAGGACACTGCCTCTGTCTCGAGTTGCCTCCTTGTAAAGTGACTATCACATAGCACACTGCGTCCCTTTAATTGTGGTGTGCTCCCAAACTTTAAGGCAGGGAGTCTAGACACTCATGGGGAAAATTTAATTTCAATTCAAGTAAAGCACAAGTGGTACACTGTACTCCCTGCCCCAACCCTGCTTTATTTGTCCCCCTCCACATATCACCACCTGACGTACATTTCACTTACTGTCTATCACCCCCGCCTATAAAATATATGCTCCTTGAGAGCAGGGACCTCTGCCTGCTCTGTCTACTGCTCCATTTTAAGCATCTGAAAGAGGGTCTGACATGCAGCAGAGGCACAATTGATCTTTGTGAAATTAATTGGCAGATGACATTTTGAAAACTTATTAGTTGTCTCGAAATATTAAAACTTTTCTTTCTTTTAAAAAATATGTATAGACATTCACAAAATTTTGGCATACAAATTCAGGGGATTTTGCTGAAACCCTAAAATCCATCCATGAATAATCAATGAATCAATCCACAAATAATCTCCTTAATTAAAATCCATAGCATAATGAAAAGAACTTTGACCAACAGCCCTGGACTTTAGATTTTAATCTTAGCTTCACCAATACCTTGCTTGTGGCTGGGGCAAGCCTTTTCTACAATCTCGGCTTCACTCTTCTGATCTGTAAAATAGATGGAATGGGCAAAGTGATCTATAACATCCCTTTCAGGTCTAACATTTAAAATTATCTGGTGCCATAGAATTGAAGTTCTCTAATCCAAATCTTGCACTGTGCTGATGGGAAAATTAAGATTCAGAGAGTAAAAAGCACTACCCAGTCCAAAGGAGACCCAACCTACTGTCTTGGGCTTTCTGACTATGAACGAGACTCCTGGTGGATTTGGTATATTTGCAGATGCATCTCCCCTGCTGCCATCCTTCCTGCTTCTGAATGAGCCCCTGAGCCTGGCAAGCAAAACCTGCTAAAATCTTTTGCTGGCCCCTGCTGCTAGCAGAAGATGTGCTTAGAATTCCAAAGGGCTTTCCCTCATGTACTTCAGGGACCCCAGTCTCCTTCATGCCTGTCCTCTCCCCTTTCCTACTTCTTTCCCTTTAACATTCATAGCTCCTTGGTGAACTGAATTAGACGGTGCCAATGGGGATATATGCTTTCAATTAAAATATTTTATTTAAAAACAAACCAACAAATACTAACCACTGCCCCAGATGGACTCTTTTTCGATTTGGAATCTTCCCTTACCCAAGGCTGTGTGCTTTTCTGTTCTTCACTACCAAGATGTTGCTTTCAGCTCAAGATTTAGGCAATCAATATTTTTTACTGATGTGATTCAATTTCAGAGCTATAGAAAGTTGGCCACTTACAGTTGAAGGAGAAAGAAGGGAAAGGCAAATCAGTCTCCTTATCAGTTCACCTATCCTTATCAGCTAATATTTCTATATTTTTTTAATCAAAAACGTTTATCCAGATGGTAAAAATTCAAGGTCATGGCCAGGTGACAAAGGCTGGACTTATATGGCAGGTGTTTTGAAAGAGGAAATCTAAGAGTCAATGCCCGTCAGAGTGCTTGATTCATGGTAGATATTCAACTATTACAGGGAAGACAGAAAAAACGACAGACACTAGATGACCTCAAGTTGTTGCTTCCGCATCAACTTTTAGATTCTATGAAGACCAGGGCATTGGGAAGATGCTTCCCGTACCTTCCACTCTTCCTAAATTTTCTGTGTGCCACTTCCCATAGTTAGAGACTAGACTCCTTAATACAGCCAAGTGCAGAAGAAAACAGCTTCGTATATTCGTTTCCTATGGCAGCTATAACCAATTACCACAAACCTGGTGGCTTGAAACAATTAAAAGTTATTCTCTCACAGTTCTAGAGGCCAGAAGTCTGAAATTGGTTTTGCTAAGCTGAAATCAAGTCTCAGCAGGGCTGCACTCCCTCCACAGGCTAAGAGAAAATCCCTCCCTTGCTTCTTCCCGCTTCTGGAGTCCCTGCAGTCCCTGGCCTGTGTCATATCACTCTAGTTACTGCCTCTGTGGTCACACTGCCTGTTCCTCACCTATGGATATGAAATCTTTCTCTGCCTTGTTCTTAGAAGGACACATGACTTGATTTAGGGCCACCCGGATATTCCAGAAGGATCTCTTCATTTCAAGACCTTCTCCTTAATTACATCTGCATAGAATTTTTCTTGCAGGGTTGCCAATGAGGAGATGGGTGGGGGAGGGGCTAAATAGGGATGGGTATTAAGGAGGGCACTTGTGATGAGCACTGGATATTGTATTTAAGGGATGAATCACTAAATTCTATGCCTGAAACCAATATTACACTCTATGTTAACCAATATTACACCATACATCACACTATAACACAGATGTTAACTAACTAGAATTTAAATAAAACTTTTTAAAAAAATAATTTTTTTCCCAAATAAACTAACACAGGTGCCAGGAATTAGGATGTGGACATACCTTTGGGGGTGGGGTCACATTTTACAGCCTACCATAGTTATATCCAGAGGTGCTCACTCAAGACAACTGTCATAGACAGTAACACTCCTATCCCCACTTGCACCCGGCTATGAACACAGATCCTTCCTACTTTACTATTCTCCTCAAATGTAATTTTGAAAAGTTACTTCTTTTATTATTATGGTTATTTTGGATGGAGGGAAGTAGAAATGAAGAGGGTCTCCTTTTTCTCTGCCTATGGAGGCAAACTATTTCTTGCTAGCTAAAGTCATTAGAAGTCAGTCCTGCAGACAATCAGGAGGTCAATCTGGGTAGATGCTAACTAAAATCAAGTCTGGGTGCACAGCGTGACAGGAAAGGCATGAGCCACTATCCTCATAGTTCAAGGTAAAAGCACCAAAAAAATCAGTGGCAAAATGAGAAATAAAATAACGGTGAAGGCCCTTGGAACCAATTTTTTAGAGAATTCCAATGGCTTTTAGGATGTGTCCAGTTTTTCGCAGTCTGCTTCTCTTTGCATAAAGAGTACAAATCTCAGTCCAGGTTCCTTGCCGGTAGCCAACTAAGAAGTCCAATATGGAGCATCCACGCTGCCTTCCCCAGCCCCGCTTTTTCTGGGGAGGTAACCCAATGCCCAGGCAGTGGAGCCCTCATAGGAACCCACCAAGTTGCCCAGCACTTGTCTTTCAAGACGCAAGGTGTAGGGTGGAGGCAGGAGCAGGAAGAAGGTGCCTTAGAGGCTGCCTTCACACCCCCCATATGTCCCTGTGAGAACCATAAAAAGCAAATTGCAAATGAAATAAGAAAATCTTCAAAGCAAAAAGTTGCCCCAGATTTGTGGCCTTGCAATAAATGCACTGCATTTGCTGTGCAAGTTCCCATAATTGGCTAAGAAATCACACAGCTGGGGCTTTCGCTCAGCCCAGGGAGATGAAAATGACTTGTAGTCCCTGCAAACAGAGGTTTTTCATGTCTCTCCCCAGGGTAACCTGAATATTGGCTGCCACACAGAGTGTATTACTGCCCCAATTTGTTCTTTTTACATTCCTCAGGAGATAGGAGGCCACTGAAAATATTCATCTCTTACAGATGCCATATGTGTCCTCCTATTGGCCTCTTCCAAAGACTTCTTGCCACATTCCCTCTCTCAGCTGCTTCCTCTTCCCAAGTCCCACTACCAATAGCCAAGAAGGCTCCCATAGGACTTTCCCTGGGTCACTGAAGTCATCTTCTCAACAATCCCCCTGCTCTACCCTCACCTGCAATCCATTTCCTATCTCCTAAGACTACATATCAGTTCATCATGTTCAACCCTACAAGGGATTGCCCCATTGCCAACTGCCATAGCCCTGTGGGGCATGTCCATCAACTGTCAGGGTTAGTATTAAGCATCATAACACAAAAAACCCTAAAGCTACTGAAGGCTGCAAACAATATATTCATTTTATATATTGGACTAAATTCAAAGGAATCTTTATAATAAAGACTTATTGTCACTGAGTCACCCTGATATATTTTCTCAAGTTAGAAAAAATGAGTAGCATTCTTAGCCAGCAAAGTGGGGATTTCATATGCTTCATGACCACCTACCTGTAGTCATTTTGTGATCATTATGAATTACTGAAGCGGTATGAATTTGATTTTACAGAGACTTCCATTTCTTAGTCTTACCCGCGGTTTAAGCCATATCATTAAATTTATGCTTGTTACCTCATCTTGTAATAACAGCTTGATGAACTTTCACCTAATTTAAATGCTTGTTATCATATGACATAAAATATAGGAAATGAGACAAGTCAAAAGCCAATTCAGATAAAAGATTAATTTGCCAAAGCTAGCTCACTCAATGATCAGGAGAATATGTCATCCCCATTAAGCTGCCAGTGACAGAGAAAATTCACTATCGCTTTGAACATGAGCCTCAAACCCAAAGTCAAAAGCATAACTCAGGTGTAGACAAAATCAAGCTTCTTCTCATGCTTCTCATCCTCACACAAGGATTTATGGATTTTCCAGGGGCTAACAAGTCTCCTGAACTATACCAAGGAAGTCATCTAATTTTTAATATGGAAAACAGCAGAGACAGAGGAGAGAAGCATGGCTGGTTTATCTCTCTCTTTCTTGCACATACTTGAGAACACTATAAAAAACATCCAAAGCATCAACAGAGCCATACTACATCAGATACGAAAAATGATAGAAGCAAAATTTGCAATAACATACACATATTAATGATATATCAAACATCATTACCATATCAATAGCATTCAAAACTGACAAATTCCATAGGTTTTATTATTTAACAACATAAGATAACCGGATTTATGGAAGCCTATTCTTTCACAGAACATTCTCACTGTAATGGAAGTGGAGTGTGAGTGGATATGAGGGGAAAAGAAAACCTCATTTTCTAAGATAAAACTTAACTGTAAAAGATTAAATTAGTCTATTTATTTTCCTTATAGATGACAATGTTTTAAGAACTTTAAGTGGTTCATTTTGTTGCTAATATACTTCATAAGTTATTTTATGAATCCCAGAACAAAAAAAAATATGGCACCAATAGCTTTATTTTCCTGGAAATTTGAGTTTTATGCCTGATGAGTAGAGGGTGAGTTGGGAGGTGCTATCAAACTATGAATGCTTATGGCAGTATGTTATTCATATAAATATAAAATTCATATATATACATACATGCATATACATATATAAAAATCAAACAAAAATTTTTAAAGTATAAAACTGGAGAATTGTTGGTTCTTACTCTTGTGACTCGATTGTTCTTCAGTCCTATTGTCCACATTCCCCAACTGGTACTGTTTGCTCCACCCAGAATGCTTCTCTTACCACTCACAGAAAGAGCCTCATCCCACATCTCTCTGCCTTTGTTTCTGGCTTCCCACTACCAGGAAAGCCATTCCTTCTCCTTCCCATCTTGCAACACCAAACTCAGTTCTGACCTTCCACCTTCCCTAGAGTCCTGCCAACAATTCTCATACTTCAGTATACATGAAAGGGAGGAGAGAAGAAAGTATATTTTAGAACGCTGAGCTACTCTCCAGAGATCCTGACTCCGTAGAACCTAGAGCCCAAGAATCTCCAACTTAATATCCCAATGAGTCAGAAGGCGGTATAAGTGGTCCAAAAACCATTCAAGAGTCACGGCAATGACCTTGTCCTCTAACACTTCTAAACATGGACTCAGACCCCATTCCATCTAGGCCTAGATTGTACCCTCAACTCTCCGGTCTTCTATCCTTTGACTTTGCCAGTACATGGAAAGCATTCAATAAAACTAAGCTGATGTTGATGGATACTCAATATGATGATGATGGGCTTCCTGGAATTATCATCAAATGCAGGAACCTAGGATGTCACCACATTTGATAATTTCAGGTTCTGAAGTACCTCTTTCCACATTCCTCCTTCCTCCCTCAGGATCAAGGGATGGTTCATTCCCTAACACAAATCATAATGGCAACTCTGCAGATTGTGTAGTGAAGACACAAATCACCCTGACAGAGACGACTGGGGCTAGATTTAATGTAGTGGCACACTGGCACCTGAAATATAATGTCCAGTTGATTCCTCAAAGGTAGAACACACCAAAAAAAGTATTACATTTTCTAGAAAGGGTGATTTAGATTAAACATACAAAACACATCCCATTCTATGGTAATTAGGCTGTGATGGGATATGGAAGCATGGAGGCATGGAGGCATGGAGGCATATCTCATCTCCAGAGGATCAGAGACTTTTAGAGCTGGAGCAAATGTAGCAATCTATCCAGATCCAGGCACAGCAGTCTTCTTGCTACAGGGGAACATGTGTGTGTATGTCCTACTATCCCAGGCACGCTGGACTCACTCCTGTCTTTGACTTCTGGGACCTTGCTCCATCAATAATGTTCTTATTCATTCTTCTCAACAACTGAGTGTATTTCATTCTAATCAAAAAGCATACACAGGCTCTTTTCTTCTAGACAAGAGCCAGCAGCCTTCTTCTAGCTCCCATTGGGTGGGGAGCTGACCGCAAAGGCACTGGGAAGCCAAGCTGAATGAGGGGTCCTTACAGACAGAAGATGCATCCTAAATCAAGCCACGCTGTGTTTTTTTGTCTTGTTTTGTTTTTTGTTTGTTTGTTTTTAGTTTAAATGAGCCAATAAATTCTCTTTTTCAAAAATACAAATTCACCGCCTAAATGTTAGAAAACAACAGAGAGTCACAAAGATTATTTTTGTCTCATACTTTCAATTACTTCCCTGATTTCTTTTTAGATTAATTTGAGATTTTTCGTAATCTGGTTTTTGTTTGTCTGCATTTTTTCCTACTATTTATGCTTCTGACAGAATTGCCAATTCAGTCTGTTTTTTTTGTTTAATTGTCATATTTCTCAAATCTCTTGTTATGTTGGCCTGACTCTGGGCTTATCAGTTACTCCACCAGACTCTGAACACAGGATAAGGCCTAATCCCTGTCTCTGTCAGCCCAAAGAAGCTTGGGGTTGGAAGAAGGTGCAGATTCCCTGGAACCAGATCACCACTGTCAATCCTCTATATCCCACAAAACAACTGCTCATGAATGGAATGGACTTTTGCTACACACTAACTTATGTCTAAGGACACCTGCACCAGAGAGTTCTGAGCCAAATGCATATGTGGTGACAAAAGAGTAAGTCCCAAAACCAACTGAGTGGAGAAAAGAGCAGAACTACAACATCTGGGGAACTCGAAGTTGCCCCAGGGTCACTCTGTGAGTTTTAAGCATAAATATGTTTTAAGCATAATATGTTTTAAGCATAATATGTTTTAAGCAAAACATAATATGTTTTAAGCATAGAATATAGGGCCGAACATTTTTTATATGACTACTCTATGAGCTAGAGATTTAAAAGGATGAATAGAATGGAATTAGGATCATTATAAATACTAGTATTTTATCCTACATGCAAGCAAACCTAACTCTCTGGAACAAGCAATCCTCAATTCTATGGGAATGGCAAAGGAAGACAAGGAAAGAACTCAAGGTTTCTACAAAAGCCCACTAGAAACAGAGAAGGAATGGGAAAAAATCTTAAGGAGAAATACCATTACATACTATACTTGCTTCCTCCTCTTCAAGTTTCATATCCTTACATGATAAAACTAGGCTTAGCAAACAATCTTAGAGACTAATGCCAAAAACAAGGAATTGGCCAAAGACTGTTTTCGAAATTGTGGGCTTAAATGTGTCTAGCTATTTCTTTTCCAGATCATTTTAAATTAGCAATCTGGAAAATGGGCTCTTGTTTTTCTACAAACAATTTCACCTCTAGAATGCCTCTCTGCACCTCTTCAAACCAAATCCTTTTGTCTTCCATAACTACTCAGTAATCAGAGTTAAAAATAATTTTCAATCATTCAGAATTATAGAAAGTGTGTATTGAGGAAGACACTGTGTTAATTTATCATATGGATAAACTCCCCACAATGATCCCATTAAGTACTAGTATTCTCCACTTTATAAATGAGGAACAAAGTTCAGAAGGTTAAGTAACTTGCCAAGTCAAATAAAATCAAAATCAAGGAAATTATCATGTACAGAAAATACACTAACACTACAGCATGAGTCAAAAAATTGTCCCTCCCGTTAACACTTTTATCTATGAAATGCCATGTGGCTTTACATTAAGTCTTCCCACGCATGATCTCCTTTGCAAATCAAACATTATTAGATAGTTCAAACGATAACTGGCATTCCATTTTACGAATTACAATTCTAGTGCTCACAGAAATGATTGACCAAGTTCATACATCTAATAATTACTTTTTAATACAAGGGTAGTGGATGACAGAGAGATTTAGAGCTTGAAAGGGTTGAATTCAGACTCGTATATGGCCATTTATGTCCTTAATACCCTTTAAAAAGAGACTTGAGCTGTAAGTATAGTTTCCACATCTATAGATAGAGACAACACCTCCCCTTTAAAAGATTTTTGTAAAGAACAGAGGTATTATTTGGGAAGCAACTAATACAGCCTGGCAGCTAATAGGCACTCAATACCATTGAGTAGCTATTATTATTAGGGATGTAGTAAGTAAATGAAAACATAAGTTTGGGAGTCTAAACAACCTACATTTAAATTCCAGCTCTGCCATTTATAAGCTATTTGACTTTGGGAAGCTTACATAACTTCTCTAAGCTTAAACTTCTTCACTTAAGCCTGAGAAAAGACTTCCAAGCCCTACCATGATAGAATTTTCTTGTCAAACTCTACTGGACAAATTCTCTTGTCCAATACAATGAGGGAATCTGCACAAAATATGTAAAAAAATGTTTGAAGCCATTGTAGCACAATCAATGCAGGCAGAACATGAGGGGCTGTGATTTCAGAGAGATTTTAGAAAGGGGCTATTTATTCTGGCTTTTTTCTCTGAGAGCATTTTCCAAATTATAGTGCATAGGAAGAGAACCCAAGAAGAAAATAGCAGAATAACAGGGCTGAAGAGATAAAAGTCGACATTCAGAGCTGACAAAGCAGTTAGGACTTGAGGACAAAACCCCACAGAAAATAGAACGTGGGCATCGGGCATATATTCCTCTCAAATTATTGATCACATTCTATGGAGAGAAAGACTTCAAGACATGTTGCAGAAAAAAAAGCAACTGGGAGTTTAAAAAATCTAAGAAAATATTTCAGCCACTACATGATGCTGAAGAGATGAAAGTTTGCAGTTCAGGTCTCATCAAGGTAGACAGGCCTTTGTAAAGATCCTAAAGTACCCTAAGGATCATACACTATGAATAAGAGCCACACACTAGGATTAAGGGCAAAACTGAAAGATACAAATCATAAGAAAGCCTATGACAGTATCAAGCTGATGCACCTGTGTTTTAACTGTATACTAAAAAAAAACTCAACTTCTTTGGAGAAAGATAACTTCACCTAGAACTTCTACAACTTTTTATTCACAATATTCATCATCTAAAGATATAATTATAAGGGATGCTAAAGGGGGAAAAAAGACAGGACCAGATAACTAAAAATCAAAAACAAAAGGGCCAATAGAAATAGACCCACAGATGATTTAGGTGTAAAGTTATCATACAAAACTTTAATTATGATTAATATGTTCAAAATAATAGATACAGATATTTACTAAAGACCTGGTTGTGGGAGGCCACGGTAAGGCTTGAGATGAGAACCAAACCAGGCCCTGACTTGTGCCTCCTTTAAAGGCTGAATAGCCAAACAAAAGGCTTAGGTCAATAAAGTCGAGTAGCACTGAGAAAGGGTCTGTGCTATGTGTTGTGCACTCACCTACGTGACTTCCCACACGTTTGCTAGTCAGATAGAGATGATTTGGTCGGGGTCAGAAATTCTTGGCTGGTCCTTGCTGTCCTTGCACAGGCTATAGACTACACCATTGCAAGACTGTGCTGTGCTTACATAAACTATGTCTTGAGTGGCCTTGAAGTCAGTACATCTGGCACTAGAGGGTCTGCTATTGGTGCTTGGGAAATAGATAATGGGAAAGCTTGAAGGATTTTCTGTGCATGTTGCAAACTCTTTAGTAATCAGCTAAAAATAGATACTTTCTTATGATTGTTTCTGTTAGCTATATAATGCCTTGCTGCCTTGAATAAACTTGGCACTATTGGACATCCTCCTTGGTGCTCCTTCTGCCCCCATCTCTTTGTCTCTTAATTTCTTTTCACCATCCTCTTACCCTCTCGACCCTGGTCAATTTGTCGCGCCAGCCGCGACACTTGGTAAAAGAATTTC
Organism: Lutra lutra; assembly: GCF_902655055.1. NCBI lineage: Eukaryota > Metazoa > Chordata > Mammalia > Carnivora > Mustelidae > Lutra > Lutra lutra. The sequence continues at coordinate 45,936,948 of NC_062282.1, forward strand.
AAAAATCGATTTTAAAAATCAAATGAAAATCTTAGAACTGAAAATACCTTTATTTATATTGAGAATTTGAAATATAGATTCAACAGAAGATTAGAAAAGGGAGAACAGAGGACTGGTGCAGGTTTTCTGTGTGTTTAAAGACATATGTAAAACTCTTGGGTGCCTGGGTGGCTCAGTCAGTTAAGCATCTGACTCTTGATTTTACTTCAGATCATGATCTCAGGGTGTGAGATGGAGCCTCAAGTCAAGCTCTACACTCACTGAGGAGTCTGTATCTTTCTCCGTCTCCCTATGCCCCTCACTCCCATGTGCATGTTCTCTCTAAATTAACTGATTAATTAATTGATATATATATGTAAAATTCTTGGCTTAAAAAAGAAAACTACAATAAAATAAAAATAAAAAGAAGGAAATAAATATAGACTTAAAATATGTAATAGTAGTATAAAAGATAAGAGCAGTAAATGGAATTCAAAGGTTTTAAGGTTCTTGCACACTTTTGAAAGTGATCAAAGAACTAATCTAATAAAGTCTATAATGAATCCAGGAAGTATAATGGAATTTCTAGGGAAACCACTGATAAAAACAATTAAAAGGCTAATAGAAAAGAAAAAAATGTAATAATGAAAATAATCAATTAATCCAAAACAGAACAAAGATAAATCAAATAGAAAACAAACAGCACTGTCATATAATCAAACAGAACTATCTTGCTAATTAAATGTGAATTAACTAAATATTCTAATTAAAAGACACTGATTGTCAAACTGGATTAAAAAAACAAAATCTAATTACATACAATTTACAAGACACATACTCTACATATAAGAACACAAAAGATCTATTGCAGAGGGTGCATTAAGTGTATCTTCAAAATAAATAAAGCAACAGCTAACAAACTTAAAAAAAGATAAAAATCCAATCATAGTTGAAATTTTACCCCCCTTTCTCAATAACTGATCAAATAAGCTGATTTAAAAAAAAAAAAAACAGTAAGAATACAGAAGTCAACATGAGCTGTCATATTTAACATATGTGGAACACTATGTCCAATAACCACAAAAATACATACTATTTTCAAGTACATGTAGAACATTTACCAAAATTGACTTGATAAACTATGGAAATGAGGCCCAGGATTATCTGAGCAAGAACATGCATTCACGCAGTTTCAACAGTTTCCAAGTTCCCTGAACAGTCTTCAGATCTCATTCTCTTCTCTGGCCTTTAACTGGCTTCTCTATCTTCTTTGCAATTCCATCCACTTTCCACATTGTTGATCCCAGCACACCTATGCTTAATGTTGAAGAACAGAGTGTTTGCTTTTCTTAAAGCTTCTCCCTCACACACATTGCCTGCTAGTTGCAAGGGGAAAAAATACTAACTATATAATGGAGAATTCAGATAATACCTTGAGCAGTTGACCAAAATTAAGAGTACCAGTGGATGGCAGATGGACACGGTGGCTCTAGCTGTACCACTCTGGGATGGCTGCATTATGCCTGCTTTTCTGAGGCTCTACATGAGACTAACCCAAAATAATGAGCATTCTAGTACAGAGTGAAAGGGGCTTTTGTTCTTCCAGAGAGTCAATAATGTAAAACATAAAGAAAGACTAAGGAACTGTTCCAGATTAAAAACTAAGGAAACATGGGAACTTAAAACAATATGTGATCAGAGACTGGACCCTATACTGAAGGGCAAAAATGGTGTAAAAGATGTTATTACTCTATTGCATATGGTTATTTGTCAACTGACAAAATTGGCACTATACATAAACATTTTATCAATGTTAAATCTCCTGAAGTTAGTAACTGTACTATAATGAAGTATTTAAGATAAAGGTTCATGGTATGTCAGATTTATTCTCAAATAATTTGGGAAAAAATATACATCAACAGAGACAGAAACAGAGAAAGATGAAGAGACACAAAAAGACACAGAGAGCTGACAACACAAAGAGTAATAAAGGACATGTTCATGATTATTAAATCAGATAGAGTGAAGAGCAGAAAGTCTTTATACCGTATTTGCAAGTTTTCTGTAAATTCTTCAATATTTCCACATAAAATGCCTTCTAAAAATGAGAAGAAAGAAATTTAAGAATTCTCTAGAACTCAACCACGCTTCTTTAAATTTGTGTGAGCGTTAAGAATCACCTGTAGACTTGATAAATGCAGATTTCTGGACCCACCTCCTACCTTCATCCCCAGAGATTCTGATTCCAAGTGTCTATTTAATTTTTTTTATTATGTCATGTTAGTCACCATAAGGTACGTCATTAGTTTTTGATGCAGTGTTCCAAGATTCATTGTTTATGTGTAACACCCAGTGCTCCATGCAGTACATGCCCTCCTCAATACCCACTAAGTAGCTCAGGGGTTTGAGACACATTAGCCTAGTGCATCAGTGCCCAAAGAATGGAATGTTTGGGATTTTCGAGTATATAATTTGACATTGAATAACATTCATTCACACCATAAGAAAGTTATTTTCTGGGGCACCTGGGTGGCTCAGTGGGTTAAAGCCTCTGCCTTCAGCTCAGGTCATGATCCCAGGGTCCTGGGATCAAGCCTCGCATCGGGCTCTCTGATCAGCAGAGAGTCTGCTTCCCTTCCTCTTTCTCTGCCTGCCTCTCTGCCTAATTGTGATCTCTGTCTGTCAAATAAATAAACAAATAAATAAAAAGAAAGTTGTTTTCTTTGCAATCTCTCCTTTTATCTTTCTGATGCTATCAAGGCAAGAGTTCCTACTTAGAAGTAGCATGTCTTTAGCACCTCTTAATACATGTTCATCTCTTCCAAAATAAAGAGAGAGCACTTTGTAGGTTCAGAGCCTCTGCAGTGGGCAACAATACTGAATTAGAATTTAATAATAACATTGTTATTATAAATATGATTACTTTCTATTTATAGTAACTGATAATGGTTTTCTATTAACCTTAGAGATATAAAGTTTCTACAAAAAGTAAATTAATTTGATTAAAACTTTTATAATAACACAGGTAGGACACAGATATGACAAAAATTGTAAAAATGGTCTAGCGAATAGCTGAAGTTTAGAAAAAACAAGCTAAAAGGAAAAATTCAAGCTCAAACTGTCCCAAGTCTCCTGTCTCACTTCACCTGCCACTGTTCCACATATCCTCATTCACGGTTTCCCACTCTCTGAGCAAGCCCTGTGTTCACAAATGTCTGGACCTGTTCTGCCCTTTCCACTTGCTGAGTCATCCTACCCTTCTTCCCATGGTCCCCAAATGGTCCTGTCATGGGAGAGAATTTTAACATACGTAGGATATAAAAGTCTGGCCCTTTAAGAAAGCTAATGGAATATTTATTCTCTCAAAAAAAAAAAAAAAAAAAAAAAAAAGAGCCCTGAGTCAGTGAGATAAGAATAACTAGAAGACTAATTCTACTTCTAGGAATGTATCCCTGGATAATGAACAGAACAGCACACAAATGATTCTGTACATTGATGTTCCTGTGTAATTTATAACAGCAAAATACTAAAATATTAAAACCATCAATGGCCAACATGAGAAGATTGGTTTGTTAATATCCCATTATATGGAAGTACCATGGTTTAATTTACCAGTAGAATCCACACAATTCAAGGATTTTTTATGATAAGGGACAAATAGTCAAGGATGAATTGAACACCTTGATTTTCTCTTCACTATCCAGTTCATCCTTCCTGTTTTGCACAGCCACAGTGTATTTGCGGAAATTGAACCCATCTCCAAAAAAGGGCTCAAATTTATCTAAGCCAGTAGTTTTCAAAAAGTGGTCTCTGGACCAGAGACATCAGCATCACCATGACTCTTGTTAGAAATGCAACCTTATGGGCACCACCTTGATCTACTGAATCACAAACACTAGAGGTAAAACCCCAAATCTGAATTTTAAGCCGCCCTTGAGGGGATTCTATGTACTACTATAAGAACCATTGATCTAGGCCAATTATGGTAAATTGATCTGCTGATTCAGGAATGGACACGTTGTTTAATTGGGGCCAATGAGATATGAAGGAATGTTTGCTGGGAATTTCTGGAAAGGGTTTCTACAATGAAGGGAGTTTTTAGAAAGAGTAAGCACCTATTCCCCTGGATTTTTTGGGTATAGCCGCAATGCCTGGGATTACTAAAGCCAGGCTGCTAAAAGCTAGTTAAAGCAAATGATGGTGGAGCTGAGACTATTACACAAAATGAAGGCAGAACCACTGGATTAAGATAGTCCTAAATTCTACTCTGCTTTTGGATTTTCAGTTATGTGGGCTAATCTATTTCCTCATTTTACCAACCAGTTTGAGTTGGTTAATTTGTTCCTTATAGCTAACTCCCATCTGATATATGGCACAATCCTAAGTTTAAAACACATATAGAGCTCAGTGGAAAAAGGAACTAGAAGAAAATATATTTAATATACAAATCTTCATTTTGTCTGGGTGGAAGAGTTATGAAACCGACTATTTTCCCTGTATTATTCCAGTTTTTATAAGGAGTACTTTCATAATCAGAAAAGAATATTTAAAAATTAGTTGGGGGAGGTTACTGTAAACAAATTATATTTAAAAAGAGCGTCAAGAACCAATAGAACAGAAGAGATCATCAAGACAAGTGGTATGGGACTCTGGGCAGATGGTATAAACCAAAGGAACCAAGAACACAGAGTGCTCAGAATTAGTAGCAGCGAGGTGTTAAGGAGATAATTAACGCTTATATTCTAAACAGCAGCTGAATACAAATGAGAACAGATGGGGCTTGATAGCTATGAGAAGACCTAGGGCAGTACAAAGATGGAAGGAAAGATAAACAAGAAAATATTTAGAGAAAAGATACTTATAATTAGTAACGCTCTGCTCGATTTGTATTAAGGGTTCATTTCCTTTAACCCTTGCCCCAACTCAGTTGCTCTGAGATTCATGATAAGAAGTTACCCTATATTCCTGGTCTATATATGATTCCTTAGCTCCTGACAGGTATTATATGCTTACTATATACCAAACACCGAATATATACTATCTTATTTAATCCTCTTTGAAGAAGATACTATTATCAGTCCTATTGCACAGATGAGGCTGCGGGCGCTCAAGGAGGCTGGTACCCTATCCAAATGCCGACAAGTGGGGAAAAGATGAAGATTTGAAAGCTCTGACTCCAGAACCTGCCTGTCTACCACAACACTCTCACAATAGCCAACAAATGTTCGTGGGATGATAAAGGTCATCTATACATTACCTTGCTTTACAGTGTTGTGTCAAGATAAATACTTTAAAATTTAACATAAGATAATACAGAGAGTGCTGTGAATCTCTTTTTACTCTTTGTTATCCATGAAATCTACATACTATGGGTCAAAGATAAATGCAATTACTGAATGAGTATTCCTGATGAAAAGCAAGTCAGAGCCTCTCAGGAGACACAGAGAAAGCCTCGGGCTTGGAGGCCTGGACAGATGGTAAGTTAGATAAATACATTTTTAGGGTTCAGAGTTGGTAAGCCCCAATGACGGATCGCCTATCACTTAATGGACATGATGAGAATTGCCTAAAAGGGATTTAAAGAATCTTAGCCTACAACTCAAGCCCTGTTTATTGATGAGTATGAGTTAAGGAAAAAGTTGAACCAGACCAAAAGCAGCTGAGAAAAAAAGTATCTGCCTCATCAAGAAAGCAGCTTTAAAGAAACAGAATGAATGGGGTACAGACAGATCAGGAACCTCTTCTCTGCCTGGATGCAGTTGCCCCCCGGCAGCTCCTTTTCAAGAGGACAGATTTTGAATGTGCTTGGGATGAAATGAGAGAAAAACAGAAGATTCTGGTGACCATACCAAGCTCAGAAGGAACTAGTGCCTGCTGGACCCATCTCTTTATTCCTAATGAAATTTGGCTGCCTTCTTCAAACACACCCCCAGCCTGGAGGACAGTGCCAGGGAGGAAAGCCTGGCCGGAGAATCCTACATATTCCCAATGTCACTAATCTCAAAAACAATATGAATGACTCACAGCACTACCAGGTCCCCTGGCTCCAGCAAAGATGGTCCTTGGAACAACATCCACTGTTAATTGTCACTAAAAGCTACTTGTAGACAGAGATTGCTCTTGGCTGAGACAAGCAGAGACGGAACAGGGCTGAGAAGAACTTCATTTGTAGGGAAATTAAAAGGTGGCATCAGGACCCTGGGAGCCAGCTGGCTTTTAAACAATTAAGCTCACTTGGGAAAACAAAAGTTATGCTTGTTACCAGTACAGTTCTCATTGAGGTTTCTGGATTTTTATTTTCCCTGGATTTGGCTCTAATAAAGGGTAATGTTTGAAAACATTTTGTGCCATTTAGGAGGCTTTGTGATTAAGAGGCCTTTAGCGCTATGGGCGGGGGTGGTGGGGGGGATGGATGATATCTTCTACCCTACTGGATTATAAACTCAAAAAGTACAGAGACTAGATGGGTTTAATTCGCCAATATATACTCACTGAGCCTAACACAGAGTATGTGCTGAATGAATGAATGAACAAATACCAACTTTCTAGGAAAACTTTAGAATCTCAGGATGGAAAATATGACCTAAGAAAACATTTGCTCCAGTCTCCATAAAATCAGAGATCTCCTTTAACAACATTCTTGACAAGAGTGCATCCCATATCAATCAATTCACTATTCTTCTACCTCACTCTACAAAATCCATTTTGTTTTCAAATGGCTATGCCTTTTGTTCACCCTCATCTGAGTAAGAATCTTTCTTTCTTCCTGAAAATGGGAACCATTGGTCTTCATTCTACAATCTGGAATACCCCCCCCTGCCGCCAAAAATAAGTCAGACATTTTAACAAGACTGCCTCCAAATATCCAACTCTTTCTTGGCTCTATCTCAGGCTCAATATCCCCAGATCCTTTAACAATATTCAGTATTTTTTCAAGATCCCCAACCATCCAATTTCCAACATTCTTCAACGTATGACCTAAGGAGTTTGTCTCCAAGTGTCACTCAACTGGTGGAGAATGGAACAGGACAATCTGATGATCCCTGGTCTGAAGAGCCTATTGATAGGATTCCAGCCCAAAATAAGATAAGCACTTCATCAGCAGAAAGGATTTCCCCAGAAAATACCTGTGAATGAGCTCTCAATTTCTAAAACACTGTTCATTCATACAGCAAGCATTTACTGAGTACCTAATACATGCCAGAATTGAGCCAGGTGATAAGTACATAGAGGTCATTCCTACCCTTGGAAAGTTTAGAGCACAGTATGCAATGGGAAACCATAAAGGATTTAAGAAAAAGAAAAAAGATAGATGAAAAGCATTCTATTCTTCTCCAATTCCTTTCCCACCAAATGAGCAAAGCACCTGGGAATCTCTTGGATGCCTCATTTTTGTGACCTTTAATATACTGGTCCAAGAACCCTCATTTAGAGTGGACTAGTGGAAAAAGCATGAGACCAGATAGCAGGACTTGATTCCAGTCTGGGCTCTGCCACTAACTTGCTTTGTGACTTTAGTTTTGTCTACTCCCTACTAACTCATTTGTTCATGAAAAGGATTGCTAAGACCTCTTTTGGAAACTTCCAGCACTCAACAGTATGGTTACTGTGTCCTTATGTGAATCCAAGTTAAAAATGAAATTCCTTCCAGGAAGAGGATGCCACCACTCCCATTGGTTGTGAAGGGTAACCAGTTCTTTCCATCCTTTGCAGGGTTTTAGTCTATCCAGGTTGCTATAACAAAAATATCATAGACAGGGTGGCTTAAACAACAAACATTGTCTACTCACAGTTCTAGAAGATGGGAATTCCCAGATCAAGATGCTGGCAGATTTGGTGTCTGGTGAGGGCCTGCTTCTTGGTTTATCTTCTAAGTCCTCACATGATGGAAGGGGCATAGGAGCCCCCTGGGGTTTCTTTTAGAAGGACCTAATCCCATTCATGTGTGCTCCACTTCATGACCTAATCATCTCCCAAAGGCCCCATTTCCTAATACCAACACATTGGGGATTAGGATTTCACCATAAGATTTTGAGGAGCTGAAAACATTCAGGCTATGGTACCCAGAAACACAGACACCCTCTAATATGTTTCAGATAAAGAAAGGACACCACTCCCTTTGCCCACAATTTCTAATTCATTACTAAGTCCCAGTGTTTCTGCTTCCATAGCTGAAATCCATCCTCTCAGCCATAGCCTAAGTATGGTGATAACGCCTCAGTGGTCCTCCCACTATCCCCTTTCCACCATGAAATTCATTCTCCACACATACCCAGAGTGCTCTTTTGAAAACTTAAATCATACCACTAAACCCCATTAGAATCCTCCAGTTAACTCCTGACTTCAGGGAAAATAATAAATAAATAAATAAATAAATAAATAAATAAATAAATAAATAAATAAATAAATGATATATATATATATATATCTCCAAACTCCTTTCCTTAGTTTTCAAGGCCTTTCAGAGCTGGCCCTGCCTAGGGAGGGTGCTCCATTAGCATCTTTCATCATTCTCTTCCTTGCTCCTGAAGCTTCTGCCTCAGTGGGCTCCTTCTGTCTATCCCACACACCTATCTCCCCTAAGATCTTTGTACTTCATATTCCCTCTATGGAGAATGTTCTTCCCCAAGTCCTTTGCATGGTACACTTCCTACTCTTTTAGATCTTGTCTCAAACATCAGCTCCCCAAGAAGCCTTCCCTGACCACTCCACGTACAGGAAAATCCATCAATCCCAGGCTCTCTCTCTTATACGCACACATCGCAGTTCTTGTGATCATTTCTCCTTATTTCTATCAAAGCACTTGTCAGCCTGCAATTATCTTATTAGTTGATTTATTTGTCATCTGTCCAATCTACTAGAAAATGTCCCACGACACTAGGAATCTGGTCTCCCTACTCCCGGTACATTGAAGAGTATCTGGTGAGTAGACATTTAACAAATGTTTGTTGAATAGTGAATAAGTAAAGGAATGAATGAATTCACTGCTTCTCTTACTTCCATGTCTTTTAATATTTGTATGGAGGGCTGGGGAGGGAAGTGTAAAAAGAGAAATAGAAGGACAATAACGAGTAATGACCATGATGGTGAGAATTTCAAAACATAGGACAAGGAGGCATGGTCAGCTCTCAAAGTTGTACTCAACCAAAAAAAAAAAAAAAAAAAAAAAAAAAAAAATCCAACTTTCTAGCAGCTAGAGGTGTCCAACCAAGAAATGGGCTGCCTTGTAGGTGGGTCAGTCCCTCAGTGCGTGTGTGCAGGAGCTGCACAACCACTGTCACGGCTACTGCAGAGGGGATTTACGCATCCTAAGGGAGACTGAGCTAGGTGGCTTTAAATGATAAGCTCATGGCTGGAGTGGCCCCAGGCCAGCAAGTATGAGGGCATGAAAACCCTGGCAAGGTGCTTCCTCCTCCCGTAAATACACAACATAGGTTCAATTAGTTTCTCTGCTCCAGAAGAACTATCTCTTAGTGCCCTCAGCAATGAGATCTTGCTAATTGAAAACACTTCCCTCTATCTGCTTGAGAGGACTGGACTAAACTAGGCTACTGAAATGTAGTCCGAGGGGCGGGAGCCTAACTGGGGCAGGGGAGACACAGCAGAGCAGAAACACAGTCTGGGGCAGTAGAGGCAAGGGATAGGTCTCATTTCAGAGTCGATGGAACTGCCAGTCTTCAGACAATGCCTTTTCCCAGAAAACGAGCAGACCCAGCTTAGCGGTAACATTTTTCCCCTTCTCCTGGGAATGACTTATTTCAGCACAATAGCAGTTATAAAAGTTGGGTCTCTCTACCTACTTGTAAGGATACCAGATTTTGATGGTTGGGTCAACTGTAGCGGGTAACTTTGAGACCTAAGCCAGCAAAAGGAACAGCTGACAGAGTTCAAAGAGGCAGCAGCAACAAGAGCAGTGCCAGAAAGTCAGCAAGAGTAGCAGCCACCATATATGAAGGAAGCGCCCTGGGCCAGCCTCTGCGCCGACTGCTCTTATAACACTGCCTCCTTTCATACTCATGACAATTCCATGAACAAGAATTAAATATAATCCCATTTTACAGATTAGGAAACTGAGGCCTTTAGATTTAAGAGCTTGCCCCGATCACACAGCTAGGAAGTGATGGAGGAGGGCGGGCCCCTCGTCTGCTTCAAGAGCCAAGGCTCTGAGCCACAGAGCTAAGTGTGGGGGGCCAACCAGGCACTCCCCAGGGCCTGCTAGAGCTACTGCTCTTCCCAGGACCTGGCTCTTCTCTGACATCGGGCTTTTTTTAATGTTCATTTAGCTACTGTGTAGTACATGCTTTTTTTCTGATGCAGTGTCCAATGATTCATTAGTTAAGTACAATACCAGGCGCTCATCACAGCACATGCCCTCCTCAATACCCATCACCCTATTACTTCCTCCTCCACCCCTTCCCTCTGAAACCCCCGGATTGTTTCACGGGGTCCATGGTCTCTCATGGCTTGCCTCCCTCTCTGACTTCTCCCCTTTTGGATTTCCCTCCCTTCCCCTATGGTACTTCATGCTACTGCATATGTTCATGTGAGTGACACCATATGATAATTTTCTTTCTCTGCTTGACTTACTTCCCTTAGCATAATCCCATCCAGTTCCAACCATGTCAGTGCAAATGGTGGGTATTTGTCCTTTCTGATGGCTGAGTAATATTCCATTGTGTGTATGGACCACATCTTTATCCATTCCTCTGTTGAAGGGCATTTTGGCTCCTTCCCCAGTTTGGCTATTGTGGGCATTGCTGCTATGAACATTGGGGTTCACGTGCCCCTTCTTTTTACTATGTCTGTATCTTTGGAGTAAATACCCAGTAGTTCAATTGACTAGGTTATAGGTTAGCTCTATTCTTTTTTTTTTTTAATTTTTAATTGTTTATTTTTTATAAACATATATTTTTATCCCCAGGGGTACAGGTCTGTGAATCGCCAGGTTTACACACTTCACAGCACTCACCATAGCACATACCCTCCCCAATGTCCATAACCCCACCCCCCCTCCCAACCCCCCTCCCCCCAGCAACCCTCAGTTTGTTTTGTGAGATTAAGAGTCACTTATGGTTTGTCTCCCTCCCAATCCCATCTTGTTTCATTAAATCTTCTCCTACCCTCTTAACCCCCCATGTTGCATCTCTACTCCCTCATATTAGGTTAGCTCTATTCTTAACATCTTGAGGAAACACCATACTGTTTTCCAGAGTGGCTGTACAAGCTTGCATTCCCACCAACAGTGTAAAAGGGTTCCCCTTTCTCCACATCCTCAGCAACATTTGTTGTTTCCTGTTTTGTTAATTTTTGCTATTCTAACTGTTGCAAGGTGGTATCTCATTGTGGTTTTTATTTATATTTCCCTGATGGCTAGTGATGTAGAGCATTTTCTCATGTGTCTGTTAGCCATTTGTATGTCTTTTTTGGAGAAGTGTCTGTTCATATTTTCTGCCCATTTTTTGACTGGGTTATTAGTTTTCTGAGTGTTGAGTCTGAGAAGTTCTTTATAGATCATGGATATCAGCCTTTTATCTGTAATGTCATTTGCAAATATCTTCTCCCATTCCCTGGGCTGCCTCTTAGTTTTGTTGACTGTTACCTTTACTATGCAGAAGCTTCTTATGAAGTCAAGCAAAGTTCCTTTTTGCTTTTGTTTCACTTGCCTTTGGGGATGTCTTGCAAGAATTTACTGTGGCTGTGACATCAGGCTTTTTGAAAAAAATCTAAGATCCAGGATACAGACACTGGTTCTTTGATGGAAAAGAGAAATCTTTGTAAAATAATGTCTTCTAGTGACCATGGAGGATCTCTCTTCCTGTCTTTTCCTTAATTCTTTTCCAACTGTGATGGCTAATTTTGTGTCAACTCAGCTGAGCCACTGTGACAATATTCGGCCAAATATTATTCTGGCTGCTTCTGTGAGAGTGTTTGTAGAAAAGATTTACATTAAATTAGTAAAATTTGAATAAAGCAGATTGCTTTCCAAAATGTAGGTGGGCCTTATCTAATCAGTTGAAGGTCTGACTAGAATGAAAGACTGACCTCCCTCCCACCACCCCATCAAAAGAGAATTTTCCCAGAAGACTGCCTTCAGACTTTATCTATGTTCTACACTGAATGTGAGTCCCCAAAATTTGTATCTTAAAACCCTTATACCTCTCCCATGTGAAGGTTTTAAGAGGTATGGGTTTTGGGGGGTAATCAAGATTAGATGAGATCATGAGGGTGGAGCCTTCATGAATGGAATTAGTGCCCTATAAGAGTCACAAGACAATTTTCTCCTCTTTCTTCTCTCCACCAGATGAGGGTACCATGAGAAGGCACCATCTGCAAACTGAAAGAGAACTGGCACCAGAACCCAACCCTGCCAGTACCCTGACCTGGACTTGCAGTCTACAGAACTGTGAGAAATCAATTTCCATTGTTTTAAGACAGCCAGTCCATGGTATTCTGTTAGAGCAGCACCAACACACTAAGACAGTCTGCAACATGGGCCCTTCTGGGTTCACCAGCAGACTGACCTCAGGTGCGAACTGCCTTTGTTCCTGAATCTTCAACCCACCATCCTTCCCCATCATATTTTGAATTTGCCAAGCCTGCATAATTACATGAGCCAATTCCTTAAAGCAGAACTTTATCTATACGCATATGCTATTGGCTCTGTTTCCCTGAAGACCACGGACTAATATGCCAACTGAACTTTCTGATCACAAAAGAATTCCCACGTTTCATCCAACAAGTCAATCACTTATTCACTCATGCCAACCACATGTTTGGTCTTAAGGACCACATTGCTCAAATTGAAATGTGCTCACGTATCACCCAGGGAGTTTGTAAAAGTGTAGATTCAAATGCGGCAAGTCTGGGGCAAGGCCTGAGATTCTGCATTTTGACCATTGTTCTAAGGTAATGCTGATATACTGGTCCATGAACCATGCTTTGAGTAGCAAGATAGTAGGAACAAAAGCAAAAAGAAACTTGAGTGTGCCGAGAAATTTTCTTAGTCTACCACTAAGGCACGCTTTTTAAGGCACATTTTTAAAAAGAAAATAAAATCTGGTTTTCCGGTTCAATCCTCTGTCTTGGCAACATTGCATCTTAAACACTGTAACCCGCTGCTCACCTTAGCCCAGAAAAGCTCTGTCACATTGTTCTCAACCCTACCCCTTTTCCTCTTAAAAAGAGACCAACATTTGGCAACACATAAGGAAAAAAACACAGTTAAACCCCAAAGAAAAAAAATCCCACAGTCCTTCCATTTCAATTAGAATCAGCGGCTGTTGGAAATGGGCAAATTTAGAGCTGTAATACCAATGGAAACAGTGAATTCTCAATTGTGATCAAAGGCTTCATTTAGCAGGCTGAAAAGCAAGCATGAGCTTAATTGAACAAGAGAGAGATCGCCTCCAAAGCATCCAGGCATAATCAAACAGCCTTGAAAAATATAATGCATCAGATGGAGGGGAATTAGCCTTGGACTCCAAATGCCCTCGGCTGGCCTGTATATCCCCCACCATCAGCAAAGAGAGACCTCAGAGGTCACCGGGTCAGACTCCCCAGCCTATGTGAGAATTTACCTTACACCAAAGCTTTCAAAGTCTTTGCCTGTAATGCAGAATACATTTCCATCCAACCCAGTGTACACACACCACAGTAAAAGCTTCACCAAATAACACGATCACTTCCACATGTGAAGTCCTCCAATACTTGCTCTTCTTTTTCATGTTTTAAATGCTGTCAAAAAGAATGGATTTCAAGACTCACTAAGGGGTCATGACCCACAGATTGAAAAACACTACTCTAGGGTACACCGGGTAAACAGCCAACAAGCCTCTTCATCTCTATTGAATGCCCACCATCTTCCAAGCTCGAGGACACGGCAGCAAACTCAGACAGGTGGACAAGACAGGTGTTAAACCAATGACCATGCGAGTACATATTTAATACTACAAATTTCAGCAAATGCGGAAAAGGAGGCACGAAGCGCACCATGGGAGACCATAATGGGGGCACGTATTTGGGACCAGAAGGATGACCAAGATGGATCAGACACCCTCCCCCCAAGGAATTTTCAGCTGACATTAAAGAATGAGTAGAGAGCGTTCAGGCAGAAGGGGCGTAATCACGGCAACCATCTCCCATGCTGGGGCGGGGCCAGGGGTGGGGGGCATGTGCATGTGGCAACCTCAGGTGGTAATAAAAATAAAACAGCACCTGCCCAGCCCAGCTTCATCAAGATTTCACCATCCATCCCACGCTGGGCCAGGCACTTCGCAATACCACCAGATCTTAGTGGAATCCAACTGCCTGGGTCTGAATCCCAGCCCCACCCTTATAAACTGTGTGATTTGAAGCAAGTTAGTTCAGTTTTCTCATTTGTAAAGAAGGGATTATTCATGGTGCCTGCCTTCTCATGTCATCGGTAGAATTAAGTGAGTTAACACAATGGAGGGGCTTAAGAAAATGCCTAGTGCATGGTAAGTGCAGAATAAATGGCTAAATAAAGAGAGATGAACTCAAAATCCTTAACAACTTGCTTTGCTAAGCACCACTTGTCTATCGGCACATGAAGAGAAACCCATTTGCCATCCCTGAACCAGCTGATTCCCAAAAGTTATTTTTTTTCCCTATTCTGATATTTTAAATCTAGCAGAACAGAGGGCTGAATTCCTCCACCCTGCAGGGCCCTAGAGACAAAGGAGACGGGAGAGGGGGAGAAAAGGGAACAGGTCTGCCTCCCTGCCCCTAGCTGCCCTATCTGGGCCTGTAGTCACTGGCAGTCTCTTCTTGCTGACGAATTTTCTAGTTCAACACCAACGATACAATTGATTTCTCCAGAGAACTATAATAATGGAATTACAGTATGTTTACTTGATGCAGAAAACCTCTGGCTAGATAGTAAATTAGTGTCCTCACAACGTTGAAAAATCTTCAAGCTTTCAAGAAACCTAAACAGATCCAAAATGCCAGGTTCGAGTCACATCAATAATTAAAATTAAATTATTGTGCTGAACTGAAAGTCATCTCCAATATAACATTTTAAAAAATGGTTCTCCAAAGATAAACTCAACCTTGGCTTCAGGGAGGCATCTATTATAAATCCACAGAATCAGAGACAGAAAAGCAAGCTGTTCCCATTGTGCACATGCTGTGTCTAATTCCCTGTGATGGACAAGAACAGGGAGGCTTGGCTGGGCGTTCGAAACAACCACTGCTGGGAAGAAGTGATAAAAACGGGAGGCAGACCTGACATTTGCAGGGCTTGCTGTGGTTTACTGTGGACACCCATCATCTCCGTTGGTCCTCTCAGTATCCCTGCAAAGTAGCAGAGCAGGGACCTCCAGTCCCATCGTACCGATGAGGCTTACCGTAGCAAAATGACTAGAGTCAGGACACCTAGCCAGTGAGTGGCATAGATGGGATAAAAAATCAGGTTTCCTGGAATAGAGGAAAAATGGAAAAGAATGGAAAGAAGTAGGAAAAGGGGAAACAACCAGCCTTTGAAAATAGAAAAGGAATATAAAGTTTAAAAGCAAAAGGCACTTTTGCAATGACTCTGAGCTATTAAAATTATCTTGTTCTTATGCATTCTTAGATGTTATTATGCTGTTACTGATATAAAAATAGCTACCAATAGCCAACAATTTACCATGGCTTAAGTATTGGTCTAAACAGTTTACATGAATGATGATGATCCCCATGTAATCCTCACAACAACCTTCCAAGTAGAAATTATCATTTCACAGTTGAGAAACTCAGATTCAGAGGGGTAGATAATTTGCAGAAGCTCACACAGCTAGTACGAACTAAACACACTTGATCTTAGTCCGATTGCCAAGCCCCACCTCTTAAGTACTTAACTATGCTGTCTCCATAGATACCCAGGAGACAAAAGGTTAGCATTAGTCAGACCAAACTATAGGAAATGAGGGACCTCTCTATCGATCAAAGATTAAACTAAATGCTACCCAATTCCTGTGTTTCCCCTGCAGATAGCTTTATTGGGCTAATGAAATTGTAACTTCTTTTTTTGTTGTTGTTTTTTGTTTTGGGGGGGATTGTTTTTTTTTTTTAATTTTTTATTTCTTTTCAGCGTAACAGTATTCATTGTTTTTGCACCACACCCAGTGCTCCATGCAATCCGTGCCCTCTCCAATGCCCACCACCTGGTTCCCCCAACCTCCCACCCCCCACCCCTTCAAAACCCTCAGATTATTTTTCAGAGTCCATAGTCTCTCATGGTTCTGCTATTCATTTAACAAATGCTTATTAAGCACCCACTATGTATCAAGCAGTGTGCTTAACACTGGGAACATTGCAGTGAATAAATAAATAAAAATCCCTGCCCTTATGAAATGCCCATTCGGTGCAAGAACAAAGGCAATAATAATAATAATACAAATATTATGTTAGCTGGTAGTAAATATGATAGAAAAAAAAGCCAAGCAGGAAAGGGGGAAAGGATGCAATTTTTAAATTTTTTAAATTTTTAAAAGGATGACCAGGGACGGCCTCCCTGAGGAAGAAGCAATCTTTGAAGCAAGTGATGCAGTAAGCCACGTAGATGCTAGGGAAAGAACATTCCAGAGACTGAGAACAGCAAGTGCAAAAGTCCTGAGGTGCAAAAAAACAAGAGAAGAGGTCACTAGAACAGAGAGTGGTAGGAGATGATGTCAGAGAACTCAGGGCCAGGTGACGTGTGGGACCTTGTCAGCCATCATTAGGACCTGGGCTTTCACAGAGAACGGAGCAGCTGTTGGGGGTTTAGCAGAGGAGCAATAAGATCTAAGATCCAAGTCACATTTTGGGATAACTCTGGCTGCCACTTAGACAACAGGTTCAGTGGGCAAAGGTGGAAGCCAGAAGGCCTATTGGGATGTGAGGGGTATGGTGGCTTGTTATAAATAATTATTATGATGTCAGGGTGGCACTTTACTCCTTACCAATACCTTTCCATAAGTTACTTAATCTTCATTAAAAAAATCCTAAGAGTAGATTGATTATATCCTATTAGATAAAGAAACTCAGGCTTTGGCTTGCTTAAGTGGCTTGTTCAGTGCCTTGCTTTCAGTCCCTCAGCGACTCGGTGGCACAACTGTATCTTAAATCCAAGATGTTGTCATTCCACACCCAGCGCCCAAATCCCCTCCCACACCGCTGCCTTGCCTCTCTGACTCCCGTGGCTTGTGATAATAGCTATCTGACCATCACAGCTGCTGGGCCAGACTGTAACTGACACTGATATGCATCTGGTAACCCCAATTCCAGGCAACACAGAAAGCAGAATCCAACAAAAGAAAAATGCCATGGAGACCGATCCTCGCACTGCATAAGCCTCTTGAAGGGAGCATAATGGGGAAGGCCAGAGAGTCTTCGGATGTAAATGCAGTGTTTATTCAGCACCTCTTTGTGCCCAGACAATATGAGATGTCATGTAGGGAAAAGGAAGAAATAAAATTCTCTGTTGTCAAGGAGATTGGGATGCAGTGGGTAGGAAAGACAATGTGCCACTGAGAGATGAGCTGTCAAACACAGACTGCACGTTCAGGGGTCAGGAAGACTTGAGATTAGCCAAGTCTTCAGGGAAGGGAGCAGCTTGAGAAAGGAACCCTTCTGGATTCTTTCCAAAGGTAGTACCCAAATTCCTCAATTTTCTGTATTTTTAGAGGTGTTTTTATAACCATCACAGGAAAGCCTTCCAACACTGCTGATAATCTGTTGGCCTGCCAAGCAGCTTTCATGGGTCCATTATTCCTTTCCTCCTTAGTTTGTCTTTTTGAGGGTCCAAAATATACATGCTTCCAGAAGTGGTATTTTCAACAGCAAGACCAAGAAAGAAACAAGCAAAACCAAGAAGAAACCAAGCCAAACAGGTCTCCTTAGAAGAAGACCAATGAGTGATCTTAAATGTCCAAGCTATGAAGATCCCCAGTGGCCTTCAAAGTGAGGGGCTGGTAAACTATGGCCCATGGGCTGGCCTTATGGTTTTGTAAATAAAATTTTATTAGTATACAACTATGCCCTTTGGTTGACAAGCTGTCCGTAGCGGCTTCATTCTGAAACAACAGAGTTGAGTGGTTGTGACAAAGACTAGAGGGCCCACAAACCCCAGAATATTTACTCTCTGGACTTTGAATAAGCTGACTCGTGTTGTTTTCCAAAGCCCACATTCTAGAGGTGGGAAAACTGAGGTCCAGAGAGGTTCAGGAAACCGGCCAAGTTTATTTGAGGAGTTAGTGTACCACCTAGTGAGGGACAGAGCTAGTCTCGTGAAGGCTGGCCACCCTTCAGTCATTTGGTTGTTCATCCAACAGATATCTCTTACCATGCTCACGTTCCAGGCCCTGGGTGAGGATGCCACCATGTGGAACATGTATGACGCCCCCACCTGCAG
The DNA here is from genome assembly GCF_902655055.1 of Lutra lutra. Taxonomy (NCBI): domain Eukaryota; kingdom Metazoa; phylum Chordata; class Mammalia; order Carnivora; family Mustelidae; genus Lutra; species Lutra lutra. The sequence goes on from NC_062282.1 coordinate 45,955,321, forward strand.
GATTCCTACACTTGAGGGAATAGGGGAATCCAGGACATGAAGAAAGAAAAGAGGAAGAACGACAAAGTGTGCACCACGCTATAAAGGAAACTAGCAGAAGAGCGGGTCAGGGGGCAGCTTGCAGTCAGAGAGATTTTGGACAGAAAATGAAGAAAGGCTTTTCTGAGGAGAAGAAGTTTGAGCTTGGCCAAGAAAGATGAGGCAATAAAGAGTAGATGGAAAAGCATTCATGTGGAGGGAACAGCAACTGCAAAATCCCTGAGGTGCCAACTGGGTTGGCAGGTGCAAGGAACTGCAGAAAGGTGCCTATGGCCAGAGCTCAGTGGGAAAAGAGAGTGGCATAGGAGCGGGGGACACAGAGGTGCTGGTGTAGGCAGGCTCACAGCGATGAGTGTGGGTGACCAACTCTTCCTTAAACATATTTCCCCAATAGTGACACATCACATCTTCTTCTTCATCGACCCCATAATGAAATCTTCAGAGGCCCAGGAGGAGAAAAAGGGGTCCCCGCATTTGCATGCTACAGAAAGCCGTGCTAGGGTCATTACAGAATCCTTAACTATAATGTGTTCTACGCCAGAGCCCTCCTCGCCGGAGCCCACCACTGCTCTCACCACAGAACACTCCCAAAGACTCTGAGGGAAGGCCTCACCCTCTGTAGCCCATAAGTAGCTTGCCATCCTAGTCTGGAGAGGCAGACGGTGTCGTAATCATCTGGAACCTTCCACATCTGGGTTTGAATCCTGGCTCTTCTGGCAGGACCTCACACAAGTAGCTTACATGCTCTGGGCCTCCAGGAAGGGGGTGATGGTGGTGGTGGTAATAGCTATCTCCCTGGGTTGGTGGGAGAATTAGAGAAGACAAGATGGGCCTTCGCCTTTGCACAGTACCTGACACGTGCTCAATAATTTGATAAATTATAATTATTAGTAGTGGGATACATAAAGGCAAAGCTTGCCACTGGGTCTCAGTCTTGTGGGCCAAAGACAGAGAAAGGTCTCACGGCCATCAAATTGTCAAATATACAAGGAGAGAAACTGAGGTGCAAAGAAATCAAGCGACTGGTCCACGGTCCCACAGCGGTTAGAAGTCTGTCACACTTCCGTGGCCCTCAGTGCCCACCCAAGTGCTCACCACATCTCACAGACATGGCGGCCTCAGCTACACTTTGACCACAGGCAAATGCCAGTGCCCTTTGAAAATAGAGGAGTGGGGAGGGGGTGAAAGGGGTTCTTGGAGCTTCCCCAAGGAGTTCATTTCAAAAGAGTCCAGATAAAGTACCAGCCCCATAGCATCCATACAAAGCTGGATTGCTCCTGCTCTCTCTAGCCTTGAGGAACTCACAGGTTTGTAGGAAAGATGGTCACTGTCAACAGTTATAATCTCAGGGGATACAAGCTTTACCAGAGGCACAGACAGAAGAGAGAATGATTTATTGGGCCCAGGGTATCAGGGAAGGCACCTGAGCCAACTCTTGCAAAGCATTGAGGACACCAGGAGGAGTTTAGTTTCATGGAGCAGAGAGGGCAAGAGATCAGTGCTCAGGCCGGAAAGATCCAGGAACACAGCTGATGGAGGGCCCCAGAAACCTGAGCCAAGGAGCTAGGAGGTGATGGGTCAAGGGGGAAATGCGGCAGCAGATCATCCAGCTCACAGTGGCACTCGGCGAGATCACTCTGACCAAGGCAAGAAGGATTTGAGGTGGCAGGGCCAGAAACAGAACAGCCCAGAGCCTCCACTCTAAGTGCAAACCTAAGCCAGGACGATCATGAAGAGCAGGAAAGGAGATGCATTCTCGAACCACTGGGGAGAAGAATCAGCAACATGTGATGACAGACGGAATCTGGGGACAAGGGAAAGAGAGAAGGGACATGGGCTGGGCTGGGCCTGCCTTTCACCGAGATGGGGACTCCAGAGAGGACACACGTGGGGAGGGAGGGGAAAGGAAGTCAGGACACAGCAAGAACAAAAGCCCAACGGTTTCCAACCACACTGTTTTGCTTTTCACGCAGTGAGCGTGTCTTGTCACACCTCTGTGGCATAAACCAGATGAAATCAGAGCCACTCCAGGCAGGCGGGAGGAAGGAACAGAGTACCCAGCTCCCCACTGCTCCCAAGAGAACCGAGAACCCTTCAGTCCTACAGGTCTGACCCAGCAACATGGCAGCTGCACCGGGAGACCAGGAGAATACAGTTGGAAGAATCAGTGCTGCAGCCTGCCAGCCTGGGGATGGGGAGCCCACCAGGCAAGGTCCTGCGGCAAAGGCCCCCAGCAACGGCAGCAAATCAAAACTGGACCCAGGACCAAAATATGTGGTTGGGTTGCATGCCTATACCTCCCCTCAAAATTATGCAGGCGGGAGGTTCAGGTCTGCAGTAGGGGAGTGGTAGCACCCAGTTTGGGGTCTCTGGCTCTCAGGAGGCTGTTCTGTTCCTGGGCAGAGCAGTGCAGGTACTTCTCTTCCACTCTCTGGTGCCCGGCTTGCTGAGGGCAGCCTCCCCAGACCCCACACAGCCGGCCCTCCACCAGTGGGGCAGGGAGCCAGGCTGCTACCACCACCACTGCACCGGGCCACCTTCCTATTTTCCTGGGGCCTGATTATGGTAAACCGCCTCTGAGGCCCCACCGGGCTCCGCCCCGCGTTATCTCCTATGCACAGTCGCAGCCTTGTTAAAAGGCAATCAGAGGAGCTGACTTTAATAAATGTTAACACCCTCCATGTGAAGTCTGGCAATTAAAACTCCTCCTCAGGACCTCTGAAATAGGCTTGTGGAAAATCCCCTGTCTTAATAAGCTCCTGTCATCAGAGGACACGAAAAGAAAGGAGGGATAAAATGGAGGCATTTAAAAGTTGCAAGAAGGAGGGAAGCAGCCAGAAAGGCTCTTCTTTCCCAGGAGGTCTGGGACGGGTTCTGAGAATATGCATGTCCAGCACGTTCCCAGAGGACATGGAGGCTGCTGGTCCAGGGACCAGTCTGAGAGCCACAGATCTAGCCCAACAGTGTCACGTCACAGAGGGGAGAAACAGAGACCAGCACTGGCCCAAGGTCTCACGACCACCGGGTGTGGCCCCAGCCCAAGGACATCAGCGTAATCTCCTCAAGAGGGAGCCTCAACTGTGCTTTAAATGCTTTTCCCCCATAGATGCATCATGTTTATTCCTCACAGTCAGCACCATCGTCATCGTTATCCTGAAACGAGAGATTTGGAAGTCAAGGAAGACACAGCTGGCAGTCGGCATGCTGAGGAATGGACAGCCTCCTCACTATGCATGAAACCAAGGTGGAAAGGAGCCCCCTAAGAGAGTTCTTTGATATCTCTGAATGACAAGATTCCCTTTGCTTCTTCTTCCTTTAAGTCAGATTAAAGATGAAGATTTTCAGGGCCCTAAGGTGTCATCTAGTCAAACCTTTTCCCTGAGGCCCAGAGAGGGCAGGAAGTTGTCCCAAGGTCACACCACATGGAGAGTAGCAGACTGGTTCCCCTATTCTCAGGCCGCTACTTCTTTATTCCCTGGGTCCTCCTGGGAGCCTCACTCCTCAGAATGTTCTAGCCTAAGCAACATTCCAAAAGTCAGCCTCTCCAGAGGGAGTGAGGGAGGCCCTGGCTGCCCACATCAGCGCAGGCATCACGCTCGCTCCCCGAGGCTGTAGGGCTGCATTCTCCCTGAACCGCACGGCACGCAGCTCTCCCCCCCTGCCCCACAGGAGCACGCCTGCTGAACCACGCTTGGCCCTCCCACCTCTTGGCTGTCCCAGTGGGATTCTCAGGGTTGCTGTTATTCCTTCTACCTGGAACTTAGAAGTAAAAAACTCTCCACTCTAAAAACCTGGGATTCTGGGAACAGAAGGCAGTGCCATGGAGTCATTAAGAACATGGGCTCGTGTCTGTGTTTCCTGGAGCTGCTGTAACAATGTACCATGAATGGGGGAGGGGGGGAGCAACGGGTAAACAACAACAGTTCTCGGTCTCCCGGGCCCGGAAGCCTGAATCTCAAATCAAGGTGCTACCAGACTTGGTTCTCTCTCGGAGCTGTGAGGGAGACTCTGTCGCAGGCCTGCTCTTGCAGCTTCTGGTGGCTTGCTAGCCATCTTCGATGTTCCTTGGCTTATAGAAGCATCACCCCAGTCTCTGCCTTTCTCTTCACATGCTGTCCTCCCGGCATGCACGTCTGTGTCCAGATTTCCCTTTTACAAAGACACCCATCATACTGGATCACAGGCCTCTCTATCCAGTACGACTTCGTTTTAATTCAAAGAATGACATCAGCGATGACCCTGTCTGCAGGTAAGGTCATATTCTAAGGCACCGTGGCTACGACTTAAATGTACATTGGGGGGACACCACTCAATCCCTAATAGCCTGGCTCACGCACATGGTTTGTCTCACTGTTCTCTCGCCTGCCAGCTCGGAGACCCAGATCAATTCGGAACACTTGGAACCTCACTTTCCCCAGCACAGAGGATTGATTAAGGAACACACAGATGGTCACAAAACAGCAGTCACGGGGCACCTGGGTGGCTCAGTGGGTTAAGCCTCTGCCTTCGGCTCAGGTCATGATCTCAGGACCCTGGGATTGAGCCGCGCATTGGGCTCTCTGCTCAGTAGGAAACCTGCTTCCCCTTCTCTCTCTGCCTCCTTATGATCTATCTCTCTCTGTGTGTCAAATAAATAAATAAAATCTTAAAAAGCAACAACAACAACAAAAAAAAACCAGCAGTCACTATCCCAAACTGGCAAATTGGGGTGGGAGGGGAGGGGAGGGGTGCGAGCCCGGCCAGAGCGCCAGCTCCACTGCCTGCTATTTCTGTGGCTGTGGGGGTTTTAACCTAGCTGTGTGTGTGTGTGTGTGTGTGTGTGTGTGTGTGTGTGTGTGTGTGTGTTATCAAATTTGCTCCTTTTTTATTTTATTTTTTCAGTGTTCCAAGATTAACCTAGCATTAACAACAGATTTCACTTGTTCTCATTGCAAAAATGGGGTCATGGTGATATGAATTCCACAGAGGACAACAGGAGACATTTCCTGAGAAAAGCATTTTGCATACGATCAGGTGGGGCACATGGTCCTGGTGGTGGCTTCGGACAGTGCTGTAGGAGCGACACGGTGAAGAGTGAGTCTGCACCACCAGGAGGGCTAAGGCACCTGCGCGCAATGATGAAGGACAAATGTGCAACTGCCGGTCAGCAGCCCCTGAGGCTTGCAAGCAGCAGGAAGCCAACCGCTCCGTGGGCTCTGGGCCCAGGAACTCTGGCAGAGACACGCTCTGGCAGAGGTGAATTCACCCAGATCCTGAGGGCTACAGGTGGGGCCCCAATGGTCACTGCCTCTGAGGCTGTGGAAAGAGGAGTGAGCAGCTGCAGCTCAGCCCAACTCACTCCACCTCCCTGCCTGCCACAGAGCTCAGCAGCCTCGGGCTGGCCTATCAGCCAGTGAAGGGAAAGAGGGGCTGGGGAGAGGTCGAGAGGCAAACAGACCCAGGTTAGAATTCTGCTATTGCCATTGCTGACTATGTGACCTTGGAAGATTTTCCTCCCTCTCCGAGCCTCTGCTTCTCAGCTGTAAAATATGGACGACTACAGTACCTGCCTCATTCACGGAGTGTTAAGGCATGCAGAAAGTACATTTTTTTGTTGTTTGTTTTAAATTTTTATTTATATTCTAACTAGCTAACATACAGTGCCATATTGGTTTCTGGAGTAGAACTCAGTGATTCATTACTTACATACACACCCAATGCCCATCACAACAAGTACCCTCCTTAGTACCCATCACCCATCTTGCCCATCCCCCATCTCGCCCATCCCCCACCCACATCCCTCCATCTTTAAAGGTCTCTTGTGATTTGATTCCCTCTTTTTTTCCTTCCCATATGCTGATCTGTTTTGTTTCTTAAATTCCACATGAGCAAAATCATAGGGTATTTGTCTTTCTCTGACTGATTTACTTGACTTCCAGCCTAGTTCCATCCATGTGATTGCAAATGGCAAGTGGTCATTCTTTTTTGACAGCTGAGTAATATTCCTGTGTGTGTGTGTGTGTGTGTGTGTGTGTGTGTGTACACACCACATCTTCTTTATCCATTCATCTGTTGAAAGACTCTTTCCATAGTTTGGCTATTGTAGATAATGCTGCTGTAAACATTAGGTTGCATGTACCCCTTTGAATTTCTGTGTCATTTGGGTAAATGCCTAGTGGTGCAATTGCTGGGTGGTAAGATAGTTCTGTTTTTAACTCTCTCTCTAAGGAAACTCCATACTGTCTTCCAGAATGAAAGTACTTTTTTAATTTTTTTTTATTTTTTTAAAGACTTTATTTATTTATTTGACAGATAGAGATCACATGTAGGCAGAGAGGCAGGCAGAGAGAGACGGAGAAGCAGGCTCCCCGCTGAGCAGAAAACCCAACACAGGACTCGATCCCAGGACCCTGGGATCATGACCTGAGCCAAAGGCAGAGGCCTTAACCCACTGAGCCACCCAGGCGCCCTGAAAGTACTTTTTTTAAAGAAATGAAAAGAGAAAGGGGTGCCTGGGTGGCTCAGTCAGTTAAGCATCTACCTTCGGCTGAGGTCATGATCTCAGGGTCCTGGGATTGAGCTCCACATCGGGTTCCCTGCTCAGCGGGGAGTCTGCTTCTCCCTCTGCCCTTTCCCCCCTGCTCCTGTTCTCTCTCTTTCTCTCTCAAATAAATAAATAAAACCTTAAAAAAAAAAAAGAAATGAAAAGAGGAAGAAAAGGAAAATTTCCAAAAGTAGAAAGAGCTCTGGTCCAAGAATTAGGACTCTGCCACCAACTTCCTATGTGATTTTGGACAAGTCACCCAAACCCTCTGGGCCTCGATCTTCTGTAAAGTGGAAGGGTGGGCCTGAATGGCTTTACAGGTCAGACATCACATCTGTCATGGGAGACTGACTTGGTCATGGGAGAAGCGTGTCAGAGCCCCAGAGGAGGGAGGACCCCAAGAAGGCAAAGGCAGTGGGGGGTGGGGGAGCAGCAGTTCTAAGGGTCAGGGATAGCCAGGTTCCACCTACCACTCCCCTGGCCATGGAGCTCATGGATGTAGGGCCTTTCCCCTGTCTCCCCCACCTGCTTCATCTTAGTCCACTCTGCTCCCCAGAATGACCTCTTTCTGCTCCTCAGACACCTAAGGCAGTCCCCACCTCACAGACTTTGCACATACAGCTGCTCTGTCTGCACATGTGCTATGTGTACATATGTGCACTTATACACACATACCACTCTCTCTGCCTTTGGCAGTCCCACTCCCTGTGGGAAAAAGCTGCCAACAGCTGACTGCAGGGAAAGCCCCCAGAAGACAGTCAGCCCCTGCCCTCGTTCCAACGTTGCCACACCAAGGAAACTGTCACTGACAGCTGCTGACAGCGGATGGGGGTAGCTATGGGGAGGCAGAGAAGGATGCCACAGCTTCCTGGAGGGCCAATCCCAGCCATGTGGGAATAAACACTGTATCATCCAGAATGAGACAAATGTGGTGCCAGGGCTGGGGTAGGACCTCAAGCTTTGGAAAACCCATTAGGAACCTGGGCTTCAGAGAAAGTCAGGTGAGAGTTCAAGTCCAAACCCAGCTACTAACTTAGAGTTTAGAGCTGGGGCTCTGGGGTCAGATGCAACAAACATTCACTGAGAGCCTCATGTAAACTGGGCAGTCTTTCAGACTCTCGGGACCCAGCAGGGAAAAATCAACAGGCCCAGGATTACTGCCTTCCTGAAACTGACCTTCTAGAAAGAGAGGATAGACAATAAATATAATAAGAATATGGCATGTTTCAAAATTGAAACAATGATTGGGAAAAAGAAGCAGAGCAACCTAAGGGAAAGCTAAGAACACGAGGCTGGCCAGGGGAGGCCTCACAGAGCAGGAGGACTTGAAAGAAGCTTTGAGGGAGGTGATGAAGTCATCCAAAGAAGAATCTGGGTCACAGGGAAGAGCAGATGAAAGATCTAAGGGGTTGCCCAAGTTGAAATCCTGGCATCGCCACCTACCAGCTATGTAGCCTTAGGAAGTTACTAAATCTTTCTGAGCCAAGCTTTTCTCATCTACCAAGAGGGGATAATGCCAGGACCCACACCAAAGGGTTGTTAAAAATTAAAAGTAAACAAGGGCCAGAATGGTAGGATCTCAGTGAACTCCATCTCCTTCTAAACAATGAAAAGGTGAGTTAAACAATTAAAATCAACCAGAAGTTTAGAAATTGGCAATTAACCAAAGTCTCAGCCTCAAAACTATCTGAAAATCATCTATCCAAGAGAACTTGGCAATTAACCAAAGCCAAAGCCTCAAAACTATCTGAAAATCATCTATCCAAAAGAAACAACTGACCATTAGCAAGAGAGCAGAGCCTGTGACATTTTAACTATCCCCAACCCTCCTTCCCCAGACCAATGTCCAGGTAGCCAAGAGCCAGGAGCATGGCGGACAACAAAAAATCTACGTTGGGGGCTCTATTAAAAACACAACATATCAAAATGTATAGCGTGCTGCAAAAGCAGTGGTTAGCAGGAAATGCAAAGATGTAAATGCCTATGTTGAAAAAGAAGATACAAAATCCATGCCCTAAATGTCCACCTTAAGTAGAAAAAGAGCAAACCAAACCCAAAGCAAGTGGAAAGATGGAAAACATAAAGATCAGAGCTGAAATAAACCAAATAGAGAATTGAAAAACAAGGTAAAATTAACGAAACCAAAGTTGGCTGTTGGAAAGTATCAACAAAGTTGGCAAATCTTTGGATAGACTGGCTAAGAAGAAAAAGAGAAGAGACTCAAATTACTTAAATCAAGAATGAAAGTGATGATATTACTACCAACTTCACGGAAATAAGGAAATACTCTGAAACTATGTGCCAACAAATTAGGTAACTTTAATGCAATGGACAAATTCCTAGAAAGATAAAAATTGTTTAAACTGACCAAAAAGACAGATAATCTGAGTAGAACCTTAATAAGCAAACAGATTGAATTAGTTTTTGAACTTTCAACAACAACAACAAAGCCAAGATACAGGGGCACATGGGTGGCTCAGTCTGACTCTTGGTTTTGACTCAGGTCATGATCTCAAGGTCATGAAATAGAGCCTCATGTCGGCTCCATGCTCAGCAAAGAGTATGCTTCTCTCCTTCACTCTCTGCCCTTCCCCTGACTCATCTCTCTCTAAATTAAAAAAAAAATTTTTTTAATTTAAAATAAAATTTATAAAAAGCCAGGACACAGATAGCTTGACTGGTGAATTCTAAAAAACAATTAAAGAATTAATTAATGCCAATTCTGCACAATTTTCCAAAAATAGAAGAGGAAAGCATACCTCCTAACTCATTTTACAAGGCCCCCGAGGTCAAATCAGGCAAAGATATCATAAGAAAACTAGAGGCTGGAATCCCTTACGAATGTAGATGTTAAAATCCTCAGCAAAACACCAGCAAACTGAATCCAATGGCATATAAAAAGTAGTATTCACCGTAACCAAGTGGGATTTATCTCCAGAATAATCCAAGGTTAGTTTAGCATCTGAAAGTCAGTCAATGTAACACAACATATAAATAGAATAAAGGCTCAGCATTACTCATCATCAGGGAAATGCAAATCAAAACCACTGTGAGATGTCACCCTACACCGGTTTGGATGGCTCTTACTAAAAAAAAAGTGAACAAACATTGGTGAGGATGTGGAGAAGTTGGAACCCTTGTGCACTGCTGGCAGGAAGGTAAAATGTGGTAACCACTCTAGAGAAGAGTAGGGATTTTTCTCAAAAAAATTAAAAACAGAACTACCATACAATCCAGCAATCCCACTTCTGGGTATATATATCCAAAAGAAATGGAAACAGGATCTCAAAAGGTCCCTGCATGCCCTCGTTCAGTGCCCCAGTACCCACTATAACCACCACATGACAGCCACCTCAGTGTCCATCAACGCAGGAATACATAAAAAGGAATGGTGTACACACAACAGAGTATTATTCAGCCATGAGAAATAAGGAAATCTTACTATTTACAACAGCACAGAGAGACCTCGATGGTATTATGCTAAGTGAAAGAAATCAGAGAAAGACAAATACTGTATCATATCACTTGTAAGTCGGATCTTAAAAAGCTGAAACAGAAAAGAATGATGGATATCAGGGGCGGGGGGGGGGGGGGGTCGAACTGGGGAGACAGGCCAACGTACACAAACTTGCAGTTGAAGAGGAGTCCGCTCTGAGGATCCAATGTAGAGCATAGTGACAATACTTAATATTGTATTATATACTTCAAAGTTGCTAGGAGACTAGATCTTAAAAGTCTACCATGAAAAGGAAATAATTATGTGACATGATAGAGGTATTAGCTGAAGCTACTGGGATAATCATATTGTCATATATAAATATATCAAACCAACACCTTAAACTTACACAATATTTTATGTCAATTGTATCTCCATTAAAAAAAAGAAAAAAACACCTGATGCAACATATTTCCCCCATATTTCTAATACACTCAGTTCTGGAAGTGCCCGCAGAAGGGCTGAAAAATCACAAGGACAATGGACACTGTTTAAATCAGAGCAGGGCTTGTCCCGGTTCTGTCACTAACCAGCCCTGGAGCCTTGGGAAAGTCACCTCTGAGTTCTAAAGCACCCTCCAACCGCAATGTTCAAAGACTAAGTAGAGCTATAAATCAGATCATGTCATCCAGCTGGTTGCTCTGGCCTTTAGGTCCTCAATTATTTGGCTTCTACCTCTCTAGCCTCATCTTGACCACTGTCCTCTGTGACTTTCTGCTGTTCCTTCAATACACCAAGCCAGTTCCTCCCTCAGAGTCTGCATTCACAGCTCTCTCTGCCTGGAGGATGGGCCCCCACCCCTTACCACAACTGGCCCCCTCTCATAATCTAGGTCTCCCCCCTCAATCACCTTCTCAGAACTCACCCCCCACTCACCCAAACAAAACATAACCCCATAGTATTCTTGCCACTTACCAGTCTCTGAAATCCATTTTTTTTTTTTTTTTTTGGCTTCCTACCAAACCTCTCTACTAAAACACAGATTCAATGAGAGCATGGACGTTCTTAGACAGTGCCTGACACTCATAGATTTTCAGTAATTATTTGGTGAGGGAATGAATGTTCTTAACTGAGCAGGAACCATAATCACTAAGGAAGAACACTTTTGTCTAAGGAATGTATTGACATTAAGCAGGAAGCTGAATCCTGAGGTCACAGGCTGGGTAAGATTTGATCAGGAAGAAGGTGGGAAGGTCACCCTGGCATCCAGGTCTCAGGAAGTAGCAGAAATCATGTTGCTACAAGGGCAAAGAGATGGTAAGGTCCAATCCCGGACTCTGTCCCTTATCCCCGCAACACACACTCCAACACACTCATGTTTGCTCCAAACTCTGCCTCCCCCCAAAAAACAGCTTAGCTGCTGAGCTCCCCAAATCACACCATAAGATCCTAGACAGGGGGAAAGATCATTCTTTATAATTACTGAGCAGGAGCTTCCATACGGCACCCTGCTGAGAGCAGGGAAGCAAGACGGATCCAGACAGACGGCTTATTAAATTAGCCACTGCATCAACTCAATGAGCACTTCCAAATGGCTTTATTTCTTTTCCCTAGTTTTTTTTTCTACCCATGGGTTCTTCACATTTGCTTTCTTCTCTCCACTGTTTAGGATTCCCCTAGGTGTTCAGATCACTGCTTTCCTCCTGCCAGCTGCTATCTTTTATTATTTACCTCCCTAAACTGTCCATATACTGTGGGGGGTGGGGGGAGGTACAGCAAGAGTCATGTAGCAGACTGGACCCAGCTTTTGACGTCAGAAGACCCACATTAAGTCTTGGTTCTTTTGTGTGGTCCTGGGCAAGCTATGAATGTCTCTGAGCTGTGCTTTCCTCGTGGGCAGGGTAGGGGGGATGGCAAACCACCTTGCCACCCAGGATGGGGCACAGCTTGGAGGGAAGGACATAATTCAGCCTGTTTTCCAAACTGCCAAAAAGGGAAACAATCGCAAGCTGTCTGGACCGAGTCAGCCCTTCATCTGGGACACGAAATGATCTGAACAAGTGCTAGAACTAGTTCCTCTGCCTCCAGAGGGCTCTGGAGAAATGCTCTCCAGAAGACCTCTTCATTTGATTAATGGGCATCCACTTTGTAAACAGATTGGTGAAAGAATGCGCTGGTCTACCTACCAGTCCTTCCCACCTCTGTATGAGTCTGGTTAAAGGTATCATTTTCCTAGATGAGCCCCACCTGGAAGAGGGAATGTCCCTTCTGTTAGAGCAGGTAGAAAGAAAAGGAAGGAAAAGCAGGTAGGAAGGAAAGGTTAGAACCTGGGAAAACTACCAAAGGGAATTTGGGAGGAGGGGCAGAGAGCACCCCTTGGAAGCTATTTGTGTGACCTTAGAGTAAACTTAAATTCTCCAGTCCTCGGTTCCTCATCTATAAAATGAGGGTAACAGTATTCACCTCAGTGAATTATCATTAGAATTCAATGAGGTAAAGTGTAGAGCACTTAGTATGAGCCTAGCACAGAAAAACACAATGAAACTTAGCTAATGCAACCATTATTTTTACCCCGACCCCAACCACCAGCTGCCAATAATCAGCACAGGGCCTTCCTAACCTTGTCTGGAAACATTTCCATCTTTCAAAGCTTCTTTTATATCATTCATCTATTGCTGTTTAACAAACCAATCCAAAACTTAATGGTCTAAAGCAACAATAGTTATTAATTTTGTTCATGAATCCATAATTTCAACAGGACCCAGGGGAATGGCTCACCCTACTTCATGGGACAGCAGCTGGAACAGCTCCGGTGGGGACTAAAGGACTTAATTTCAAGATGACTCATTCCCACGAGAACACGGATGCCGGCCTATGGCAGGGAGCTCAGCCAGGGCTGTGGGGCTCCGTTTGTCTCGGTAAGATGAATCGGCTTCCTGGCAGCATGGTGACCAGGTCACAAGAATGAGCATCCCGAGAGACACAATGGCATGGCATTTTTATCACTGAGCCACAGAGATCACATAGCATCACGACCTCTGTGGTTGGTCCAGGCAGTCAAAGACCCACTCAGGTTCAAGGCGAGGGGATATGGACTCTACCTCCTGACATGAGATTATTAAGATTCAGAAAATCGTATGGGATAGAAAGATCACTGCAGCTTTCTTTGAAAAATACAATCTACAACAGATGAGTGGATAAAGAAGACGTGGTCCATATACACAATGGAATACTACTCAGCCATCAGAAAGGACGAATACCCAACTTTTCCATCAACTTGAATGGGACTAGAGGAGCTTATGCTAAGTGAAATAAGTCAAACAAAGAAAGTCAATTATTATATGGTTTCACTTATTTGTGGAACATAAGGAATAGCATGGAGGACATTAGGAGAAGGGGAAAATGAAGGGGGAGAAATCAGAGTGGGAGAGACAAATCATCAGAGATGATGGACTCCAGGAAACAAACTGAGGGTTTTAGAAGGGAGGAGGTGGATTAGCCTGGCGATGGGTATGAGGAGGGCACGGATTGCATGGAGCACTGGGTGTTACACACAAACAATGAATCATGGAACACTACATCAAAAACTAATGATGTACTGTATGATGACTAACACAACACAATAAAAAAAAATCTTTAAAAAATAAAAATAAAACAAAATGCAAGGTTGTTACCACCAAAAAAAAAAAAAAAATACAATCTACCACACCTCCCAGGGGCCACTTCTCCAGAGTCTTCCCTCATTCTCCACCTCAACCCGACATATCCTCTCCCTTAAGGTCCAGTGTTCTTGCGGCATTCCCATTACCCTGAACTCTCACCACCATCCTTGTTTGTTTGTTTGTTTGTTTGTTTTAAGATTTTATTTATTCATTTGACAGACAGGGATCACAAGTAGGCAGAGAGGCAAGCAGAGAGAGAAAGGGAAGCAGGCTCCCCGCTGAGCAGAGAGTCCAGTGCAGGGCTCCATCCCAGGACCGTAGGATCATGACCTGAGCCCAAGGCAGAGGCTATAACCCACTGAGCCACCCATGCACCCCCATCCTTGTTTTCTTAATATGGAAAATAAATGGCACAGAGATGGCGGTACAAAGGAGAATTTTGATGCCTCACAGTTTGGCCTTGCTGTTACTACTGGACACCAAACAAATCTGAAATATAACCTCATTCATTTGGAACCTCTTGAACCCTCAATTTCTTCATCTATAAAACATAGTAATAATAATTCCACCTCAATGAACTTTCTGAGATTAAACAAGTCAAACTTCATGAGGCACTTACATATGAGTAAGCCTGGCTTCTAATAGACACATCGGCTATTATTCGGATGCCACAAAGTTGGAATTTGCCACAGTTCATACAGAAAGGAGATTCATCTTAACCTAAAAACACCCTTGTTTTATAACCAGTGAAAGAGACTATCAAAGGGTAGAGTAGAAAAGGAAAGATATTTTAAATATTTACAGTGCAACAGTCTTAAGCCTTTCACATGGAGGTGATGGGGTTTGTATGGCACCTTCAAAGTGGAATCAGTCTGGGAGAGATGTGGGGCCAGGGTTCCCACAGATGGCAGAGGAGGCATGAGGGAGTCTAGAGAAATGGGCCGGTCTGAAGGGCACGGAGGAGGATCCTCGCAGGGCAGGGAGAGCTCTGCTAAGCCCAGCAGGACCGCACAGGGAGACAGATGACGTTCCAGCCATCTCTAGCTCTTAAAGTCTCTACTCCATTAGCAGAGGTTCCTTTGATTACCAGGAACGAAGTCTGAGTTTCGCTGTCTTAAATCACGGCAGGAACAGAGTGGAAAGATACGGGAATATCAAGAAGGGCAGGAGGCAGTCTGGCTCCAGGGGCCTGGGCAACAGGGAGGGGGGGTGAGGGCTTCTTACCTGAGTGCTGCCATTATGGGAACTCGGCTCCAGGGACCGGCATATCAGAGGTCTTCCCTTGCAAACTTTGAATGCTCAGCGCTCTGCCCGGGATTAATCAACTCCAGCCAGGGGAATGGGTCCCACGGCCTGCAAGTGGCTGCTGTTAGCTCCTCTACGTGAAGGTGCAGCTGTGTCAAGTCCAGAGTTAATCACCTATCGATCGGTTCAATTCCCCCTGGGGCCCCACCTGACCTCAGCTGAGACCTGACCCACAAAGTCTTGCGAAGGCCAAGCCTTAGCAGCTTTGGCATTTGAATAGAAAACAAAGACGCCAAAAGCTGCGTGAACAAGCGCAGCTACAGAAAGGCCCTCACTGGCTTCTTTCTCCCTCTCCATTGTCACAAAAGCCACTCTGCACTGGTGGGGGGGAGAGGGATTCACCCACCACAATACGTTTTTTTATTCATCTATCAAAGATGTGTGCTTGGTGCTGCAGATAATAGAATAGACACAGTTTCATGTCGGACAATAAAATTGGTGGTTAAGGCCCCAACTGGAAATGACAAAGACTAGGTTCAAATTTTTTTTTTACCTCTTCTGTACTGTGTCACTTTGGTCCTGCCTCCTCAAGCTGCAGTGAAATTCGGCTAAGAATTGGGCCCACCTTATAGGTAATGACAGGTAATTGCAAGGCTCACACAAGAGCCCTCTTACATAGAGCCCCCACAAAGTGCCTTATGCCCAGCGAGCCCTCTGTCTACATGACTATGACGCTTACTACAACAAAAAAGGACTCCCTTGTCACTTTTACCTGCCACTGCCAGTGTCCCGTGTGATCCAGGACCGTAAATATCAGAATCATCTGGGAAAACCTGCTCACAATGCTGCTCCTAGCCTTACCCCCGCCCCAGATCATCTGATTCAGAAGATCAAGAGAAAGGTCTGAAATCTACATTTTGAGCTGGTCCTTATAATCTAGGTGATTTTGACGCACAATTAGTATAACCAGTGCTTTATACTAGAAAATGCTTTTTCTTCGAGGCAAGGAAATTGGCAACTATGAAAAGAAAATGATTCAACTTGGGCTCTCACGGTGAGAGTTATTGGGCATATTAGCCTTACAGTGCGCCAAGCAGATTACCACTAACTTAGTGGCTTCGAACAACACAAATGTATTCTCTCACAGTTTCCATAGGTGAAATGTCGGGGCACATCATGCCTGAGCTCTGCGCTCATGTTTCACTGGACTGAGACTGACGAGTTGGCTGGGCTGCCATCCTTTCCCCAGCTCTGGCTCCCCTTTCAGGCTCGCATGGTTGTAGGGAGGAAAAAGCAGTTTCTTGCAGCTTAGGACAAAGGTCCTCATTTCTTGCTGCCATTGGCCAGGGGTCACTCTCCCCTCCTGGAGGCAGTCAGTCCCCTGTCTCCACCATGTGGCCCCCTCCAACTCTGAAGCCAGTGATGGGAGCTTCTTCACATTCAATCTTCTTCATGCTTTGAGTATCTTACTCCATCTCTGACTTCTAGCCCTTGATTCAAAGGACTTGTATGGTTAATGAGGCCCATTCTTTTGATTAGCTCGAAGTCAACTGATAAGTAACCTTAACCACATCTGCAAAGTCCCTTTGCAAGATTACATGACATAATCATGAATGGGATAGGCAGTCACAGTCACAGATCATCCACACTCAAGACACAAGTTCAGTGTTAAAGGGGGTCATTTTAGCATTCTTCCTCCCACACTGGGAGCATAGTCCAAGACTCTGACAAAACACAACTTCATAGTCATGCTGAAGTCACCAACCCTTCAGATTACAGCAATAGTTTCCTAACTCCTCTCCTTAAACCAGGTGTGTCCCTCCAAACCAAATAATGTAAGAAAAGCTCATCAATGTAAGATGTGTTTATAACTATGAATTCCAGGTCTTCTAAGCATGTAGGCTGTAGATTCCTTGAACAGACACTTCTGTTGGCGAATCTGTGTGAAAAAATCGGCAGTCCACTTTTACTCGCCAAAGAGAGCCTGAGTGCAGCAAACACACCTAAGCTGGATCTTACACTGACCATCCCAGCCAAGCACTTGCAAAGTCAAGCCCTCAAACAGAATCAGTAGGAGAGATGAAGGAACTCAACCCACTTCACCCTGGCCCTCTATGTACATTATGCCATTTAAGAATCAAAGCAACTGGGGTGCCTGGGTGGCTCAGTGGGTTAAGCCTCTGCCTTTGGCTCAGGTCGTTATCCTGGGGTCCTGGAATGGAGTCCCGAATTGGGCTCTCTGCTCAGCGGGGAGCCTGCTTCCTCCTCTCTCTCTGCCTGCCTCTCTGCCTACTTGTGATCTCTGTCAAATAAATAAATAAAGTCTTTAAAAAAAAAAGAATCAAAGCGACCTTATGAAATATTCTCATTACCATTTTATAGATAACAAAACTGAAATTTTGGTTATGTAACATGCTCAAGAAAAACACAAGTGGTGAGAGGCAGCATGGATTCAAACCTAGGTAAGGTAATTTCAATTTTATACCACATGGTCTGTCCACAGACCCATTATCAATAAATGCTGGGGGGATGCCTGGTTGGCTCAGTCAGTTAAGATCTGACTCTTGATTGCAGCTCGGTCATGATCTCAGGGTTGTGAGATTAAGCCCCACATCAGGCACTGGGCACGAAACCTGCTTAAGATTCTCTCTCCCACTCTCTCCCTCTGTCCCTCCCCCCCTCCCCCCACACACCTGTTCTCTCTTTCTCTAAGAAAATAAATAAATATATAAAATAAATGTTGATTCTTTCCCTGTGACTTTGGCCATACAGCGTATTTAAAAAAAAAAAAAAAAAAAAAAAAACTTAGCCAGCAAAACAGGGCAGTGTCCCTCATGCAGTCTTAAGAAATAATAAAGTGCTACATTTTGTTCTTGCCCTAAGTAAAACTAAATCTCTCCAACAGTGTCAGATGTATTACTAATTACACAATTACATTATGCAGTCATGCTGGTAATAAAATTCTTGGAGTGCTTTCAGCAAATTCAAGTTTGGGGAAAATAATGGCTTGCTTTAAAATTATTTACTAAATTAAGCAATTCTTTACTCAACATTGTTTTTAATAATTCAAGTACAGGATGTTTTATTATGAACGTTTCCCAAAAACAAGTTCAAAAAAAAAATTCTTATTAGTATGCATGTGGATGCTCCAGTAAAGTATTTTTTAAGAAATATTTAATATTTCTGCTTTGCCGGTGAGTGGAGACTTTTTCACCCTGTCCATGATTCTTTCAAATGGGATTAAGTTGCCTCTCCTTCCTGCCCCTAAAACTGGCAGAGCCCAGGGGCAAAGGCCACAGTTTCATTTACTTCCCTCAGCATGTGAACACAGATGTTTGCAAATCTTGGGAGGAAGGGGAAAAATTGCCATGGTAGAATTTTTACCCCTTTCCAAAGATAACTGTAACATTCCTCATCCCACACTCTGTTTTGCAATATGACTTTGGCACCCCCTCAACAAGAAATAGAACCTACTTGATCTCCTAGACTAGAAGAATATGGCAGAAGAGAAGTGGGCCCAATTCTAAGCTGGCCCAGCAGCTTCTGCTTCCTTCCTCTTGAAACACCCACTCTTGAGACGATCCCTCCCAGAACCTCACCACCATGCTATGAGACATCCAAGGCCCACAGAGAGACCGTATACAGAACTCTGGTTGACAGCCAGCCCAGACCGCCAGCCATGTGAGGAGTGCTCTCGGTTCTCCAGTCCACTCCAGCCTCCTGATGCCTGCAGCCCCAGCCACACCATCTGACCACCACTATAGGAGCAGCCCCACGTGAGAAACACCCAGCTGAGCCCCCTCAACGAAAACATGAGAGAGGATCAATTTCTGTTTTAAGCCACTGAACTTTGGGGAGGTTTTTTTATGCAGCAGTAGATAACCAGATACTCTCTTGCTGAATTCATCCTATGCATCAACAAAGACAAGGCTTGGCCAACTGAGTGAGTGACTATGTCCCCATGAAGGAACAATTAGAAGTTTGTTTCTGTTCTTTGGGCATCTGATTTCCCATCAATGAAAAGGAAACACAGAGGTAGGACTAGATCAAGGGCCATAACCTAGAAGTCATCATGGGTAATCACTGGCAAGAGACAACACTTCTAAAAATCTGGGGAAACTACACACTTACATGTAATGAGGTCACACTGGCTAACTAAAAACCAAGCTTCCTTGTTTGGGGCTGTAATTATATGACCAGGCATGTCAACACTGTTTCATTCTGCTAGTAAGAAGCTGGTTAGCACTCATAGATGGTTTTGATAGCTAAAAATGAAATAAAGAATTAAGTGTTGCTGAATTCATTTACTCTGTTCAGCACAAAACATTTATTTTTTTGTTTGTTTTAAAATGTGAGCTACCTGGGGCGCCTGGGTAGTTCATCAGTTAAGCATCCAAGTCTTTATTTCAACTCAGGTCATGATCTCGGGATTATGAGATCAAGCCCTGCGTTGGGCTCCATGCTGCCTGCGAAGCCTGCTTAGGATTCTCTCTCTTCCTCTCCCTCTGCCCCTGCCCCTGCCCTTGCTTGATCTCTTTCTCTCTCTTTCTTTAAAAAAATAAAAATATATAACATAATAATATTAATAAAAATGTGAGCTTCCAGGCTGAGAAAGGAGTCTTCAAGGATGAAAAAAACAATGACTAAGCACTGTGACCAGTAATGATGCTAATAGCTATCATGTATTGAGCATTTACCATGGACCAGTCCACAAACAATACAAGTGTTACAAGTATTATTTCATCGATCCTTCAAATAACCCATGAAGTCAGTACTATTACCATCCCCATTTGAGAGAGGAAAAACCTGAGACAAGAGAGAGCCACAAAGTGTGTAAAGATATACAACTAGTAAATGGCAGTGCCGGGATTCAAATCCATCAAACTTCAAAGTCTATACTGGCTCCCCAAAAATACATATTTGTGTCAACTCAATTAAAAATTCCCAAAGACTATTCTTTTCACCTCCCTTTTTCTTAGACCATCCATGTCAGGAGGACAGTTGGGGTTTGCATAAGTGTGCAGGTCTTTGCCGTGGCATAAAAATGGGACTGATGGGGCACCTGGGTGGCTCAGTGGGTTAAGCCTCTGCCTTCGGCTCAGGTCATGATCTCAGGGTCCTGGGATCGAGCCCCACATCGGGCTCTCTGCACAGCAGGGAGCCTGCTTCCCCCTCTCTCTGCCTGCCTCTCTGCCTACTTGTGATCCCTGTCTGTTGAATAAATAAAGAAAAATCTTAAAAAAAAAAATGGGACTGACTAGTGTTTCATGGGACGGAGTTGTCTCATACTGCTTGGGGGAGGGGGTGGAAGGGTGCAAATTGGTACTAAGCCTTTGGAGACTTGTGTCAACATTTAATAATGCTGGAGATGTGACTATACCATGTCCCAGAAATCCTGTTCCTAGGCGTATGCCCCAGAAAAATTCACACATGTGTAACAAGGTATTTACATGGAGGTTCATCACAGAGTGTTGGTTATAGCAAAAACATAGAAGCGGCTTAAACATCCGTCAATGGGAAAATGAAAAAGTAGAATGCATATTATTGTCATTCAAGGGATGACTATACAGCATTTAAAGTGAATCAACTAGAACTACACGTTTCAATATGGATAAAAATCAAAACAATATGAAGGGAAAAGGCACACTGCAGAATGACACATATTATATGGTCTATTTTTTTTATTTTTTTATAAACATTTAATGTATTATTAGCCCCAGGGCTACAGGTCTGTGAATCGCCAGGTTTTTTTTTTTTTAATTTTTAAATTTTTTTATAAACATATATTTATTATTAGCCTATATGGCCTATTTCTATAAAGTTAATCAACAAGTAAACCTTTACATATTGCTTGTACATACATACCTATATACAGAGAATACAAAAAGCATTATGAGAATATTAAACTGTAGTCATGATCATGGTTGCTCTGGGAATGGAAGATAATGGGAAAAGGATAACATAAGAAGCTTATACTTTATTTGAAATATTTTATTTCCCAAACTTGGTGGTAAATATATGGATGTTCATTATATTGTCAGTTCATTTTGGATGCTTGAAAGATTTCACAATTTTTTTAATTGAACAGAAACCCAACTTCCACACCATCCCCAGCCTCAAGCCCTTAATCTGAGTCCCTTCCTTTCTTTCAATCAAAAGATGCTATTTCTTTACAGTTTAAAATATAAACTCAGAGAAAGACAATTATCATATGGTTTCACTCATATGTGGAATATAAAAAATCATGCAGAGGATCATAGGGGAAGGGAGGGAAAACTGAATGGGAAGAAATCAAAGAGGGAGACAAACCATGAGAACCTCTTGACTCTAGGAAACAAACTGAGGGTTGTGGAAGGGGAAGTGGAGGGGTGAGATAGGGTAACTGGGTGATGGGCATTAAGGAGGGCATGTGATGTGATGGGCACTGGGTGTTATATGCAACTGATGAATTATTGAATACTACCTCTAAAATAATGACGTACTACACATTGGCTAATTGAATTTAATTTTCAAAAATAAATAAAAACTTTAAAAAAGAAAAAAGAAAAGAAAATGCAAACAATACAGAGATGGTCTGCATTTTAAAAAAGGAGTCTGAAATAGGAAGGGTTTTCAAGACCTAAAGAAGGAACCTTATAATGGGAATGAAATGATTCTCCTTGAAATGATACTCAATCATTCTGCAAATACTTACTGAGTACCTACTAAGTGCCAGGAAATCAGTGGCTGCCACATCGTGCACCTCCAAGAAAAGGTAGTGCATCTGAAGTAGTGTTCTGCTGGCCATCAAGTTCTGGGGGATACCACAGTGACAAGGCATAAAAGGGCTATGCTCACATAGGGTGACCAATCCCATGCTTGCCACACCCTCGCTGTGTGCCCAGTATTATCATTAATCACTCACTCTACAAAGAAAGGATCTGCCCCTCTAAGGAAGGACTTGACTTGACCCGGCAAACAGCTCTGGCAAAATCAGGCTGGGGAGATGGGGAAACAAAGGCAAGAGAAATGCCCAGGAGGCTGCAGCCTCATTCCAGCTCTGCCATCCACACACTGGGTGAGCTTGGACAATCATTTCCCCCTCTCTGGGTTTCCACTTGATCACTAGGTTCTAAGAGAACAGTGTTCTGGCTTTTATCAATAACAAATATCACCAGCAGGGGGTTTTACAATCCTGAGTTACATACACAACATAACCTGACTGTCACTAGGTAGTCTGCCTGAACAGAGGCCCTAGAAAGCAATAGAACAGGTCATGGTCATCTGTAACTTATGTGTCCTCCATCAGTTCCCCCATTTTCCTGGGAGCTGTACCCTGGTTTTCCTGCTGGAAACTATATTCTCCACCACTCTCTGCCAATAGGCTTTGGAGAGAGCTCCACCCCTAACTCCACATGTAGATCATAGAACCCATACCCCAAATCAATGAGACCATCTTATTTCCCTTCCACACAGTTATGGGTTCCAAGCAGAGCAAATGAAAGAAACTACCTTTTGCTGGGAATGCTGACAGATATGTGCCCTTCCCTGCTGGGTATAAAGCTAAGAATATGGTAGGTCTTAATTTTCTGCTCTCATCTTGGAGCCTGAATGCCAGCTTATGCAACAGAAAATGGAGCCAAGAGATGCAAAAGAAATAATAATAAGTTGGTTCCCAATGACATTATTTAAGCCCCAATATCAGACTGTCCCTGAAGCCATCTCTATTCCTGAACTTTAAATGTCCTAAGCCTCTAAATTTTTTTTTAGTTACTTGAGATGAGTTTTCTGTCACTTACAATGCAAAGAATCCTGAATGACACACTGTCCCACAGAGGAAGTTCACCAAGCCTCCCTTTGATTACCTTCAGCTGCAGGCACCATTCTACCTTTCTTCCAAGCTTATTTTTTCCAAGCCACTCCAAGGGAGACATCAAGGGACAGCTGAGAGAAGAGAGGAAATGACAGATGTGAAGCATGGGACCATCCACAGCTGCAGGGCTGGCTGACATTTATGGGAAGTGTTAAATCACTAGGGTCTTCCAGGTTGTTTAATATCATATATTGATTTGCTTTTGTTTCCCTGAAGGGAAGAAGGGTTTGACTAACAGCCAGTGTTCCCATGAGAGCAAGTGCCAGAAGGGTTTTACTGAACACAGAAGAATGGAAAGTCAGAAAAGGAAAGAAAAAGGGAAGAATGATGGGCTGTGAAACTGGAAAATAATATGTACTTCACTAGGGCTGACATGGCCCTGAACAAGCAGGTAAGGAAAGTGGAATTTATCTTGGACATCTTGCCACTTCCTCTAATAGCATCTGTAACCTCTTTCCTACCTCACTGCTCGTCTCCCCACAGGAGCGCCATCTTGATTCTTCTGGAAAACAAGGCTCATTAGAGTTGTTCCTAAGTATTTTTCATTCAGCACTTGGTCCATTCACATCCTCTCATCTATCTAATAAGGATTTGTGAGGTCCCCATCATATGCCAGAATAATCTTTTTATTGTTAATGTTGTTCTTCCTTTTAGAACACAATTTGAATTCATAATTAAATTTGTAAGTATGATTTAAATTGCTAATCCCTTCTGTTTCTGAGAGCATCTGGTCTTCACAGCGTCCCCAGGTGGTAAGCACAAAAGAGACTGTTCTGCCAGACATCAAGGGAGAACCAGAATGTCTGCTGTGTCTGCACACCTAGTCCAGTGCCCAGCATAGACCAGGGACCCAGTCAGCAGTTCACAAATGAATCACAGTTAACATCCTTTTCACAGAATAGGAAACAGAAAAATTCAAAGAAGACACACACCAGCCCAAGTGAAAGCCAAGTGGATTTGAACTGTGGGTTTTTAACACTCCCTTAAACACAGTACTATATACTCCTCTGTCCCACCTCATCTGCCAGCACTCCATTGCACGGTAGCCTGCCCGGCTGAAGTTTTGCAGAGTCAGAAGTTTGACCACCCAGCCCTGTCTCTAGTCTTTTCCCTTTCTTCCACCCCAGCTGCAGAGAAGGTAGCATGCCACACAGAAGACATGCACAATGTCCTCTCCCAGACATACGCCTGATGGACACCACACCATAAAGCAAAATGAAAGGGGCTGACAAAGGAGACTTCCTCATACATCCACTGCCTGGGTTTCTTTTGAGCCACTCAGATCTAATTTTCTGGATGCTATCAAGGTCATCGTCATCATCACTGATGCTTTCTGAGCATTGACTCTGGATCAGGCCCTGTCCTGACCCATCTCATGTGCATGACCTCCTTTCATAGGCTATGTTAAAGTGATGAATAAGAATGAATTATCCCCTTTTAGCCAATGAGAGAAGCAAGGCTCAGAGATAGTTCAGAGTTGCTTATTGGCAGACAACGTATATGAATTCAAGTCTCTCTTATGCTCCCTCCCCCAACCAGAGCCTGAACTAATCAATAGGCAATAAAACAAACAAACAAAAGACATTGGATTGTCCAGCACAGGCAGCCCTTCACTTCTCTCCTGCTTCATTCATTTTGCTCTGCAACAAACTTGCTATGTGACTTTGGGCAAGTCATTTAGTCTCTCTGGGCTTGGATCTCTACATCTGTACAAGCGAGGAGTTGAACTAGAGCTGTCTCATCTCACTCAAAGTGTCCTTCCAAGCTCTGACATGTTTTCAGATTCCTTTCTTCCTATTCAAATGCCACCTCTAGCTTTTGGGAATGAAGAATGCTGTGGTAAAAATGAAAAATACCTAGCATTGCTTCTTTGCAGGAATCCTTAAATGAGATTGAAGCATGTTGTAGGAAATCACAAAATCCTAGAGAGCCAAGAGAACATTCTAGTTATAAATTAATTATAAAAATCTAATAGCTATCAATTATGGGGAATTTTGCTGAGTATTCTGTATATTCCACTGAGCTCTTGAACAACCCTGTAAGATCTGTGCTCATATTATCCACGTTGTACAGAGGAAGAAACAGAGACACAGAGTGGTTAAGTAACCTGCTTGAAGTTACACAGCTATCAAGTATTGGAATTCAACTGGGCCTTACTCCAAAGCATCTCTCAGAAATCTCAGATATCATCTGCTCCCTGGAGCAGAAATTGTCTTTGAAAATCCCAATTAACAGGCTGTCCCTGAAGACATGCAAGAGTGAGAAATCTCTTAGAAATAGAGATCACAGGCTAACAAAAGTGGGACCTATAGCCTTAGGTCCCACTTAAAGAGAGGAGAGGTATGTGTGACTCTTTCTGAAGTGGTCCACCAGAAACAAAGGAAGTCTGCATTCCTCTTGGTGTTGTATCCTCTTATAGCAAAGATGGTGCTAAAAACAAAACAAAACAAAAATTAAAAACAGGAACTCCTGGGTGGCACAGTCAGTTGAACATCTGACTCTTGGTTTCAGCTCAGGTCATGATCTCAGTGTAGTGAACTCAAGCCCCAAGTCAGGTTCCTTGCTTGGTGCAGAGTCCGTTTAGAGTTTCTCTCTCTCTCCCTCTGCCCTCCCCTTCTCCTCTCAAATAAATAAATAAATACCTTAAAAAAGACTATTTGAGAGAGTGAGAGAGAGAGCACAAGCAGGGGGCAGGGGCAGAGGGAGGAGGAGGAGGAGCAAACTTCCTGCTGAGCAGGGAGCCTGACTCAGGGCTTGATTCCAGAACTCTGAGATCAGGACCTGAGCCAAAGGCAGACGTTTAACTGAGTGAGCCACCTAGACATCCCAATAAATAAATCCTTGGGTTGGCCTAGTGGTGGGTATTAAGGAGGGCACGTAGTACATGGAGCGCTGAGTGTTATATGTAAACAAAGAATCTTGGAACACTACATCAAAAACTAATGGTGTACTCTATGGTGACTAACGTAACATAACAAAAAATAATAAAATAATAAAAATTAAAAATGAAAAACATTTTTAAGTGCACTAATCAGTCTCTCATGCAATATCAACATCATTAATCTACTCAATGATAAGAAGGCAAGCTGGTTGTCATCAAGATGACCATTAGTAGACCACTGCGTTAGACTCTATTCCTTGCCTCTAAGCAGAGACTGGTACAATGGTAATGATTCCTATGGCAACCACCAAGACAGGAGGGCAACATATGGAAGAATTTTGTCTCAAAAACTAGGTCTCCCCATCTTCTCCCCAACTTTGAAAACATGTACATCATTTAAAAATGCTGCTCTATCTCCTCTGTACCTGCCCAAACCTTCTCAGGTTCAGGTATTTCCAATCCCTGCCAGAAAGCCTGCCAAGAGTTTTCCAGTGCCCACTGGCTTCGCTCTTCATTGTGTTCTGATTCTTCCTGTTGGATAATTTTATCCCCTTCACCAAAGAATGTGTGGTTCTAATTCTAGCTCAACAATGTGACCTTGGGCTAGTCACTTTCTCTCTCTAAACCTCCATTCTTCATCTATAACAAAGTGGTTGGATTAAGAATGGCAGATCAATTTTCTTTCATGAGCTTTCTCCATTCATTCACTAGTGGCTGTCCAGAAGTGCGATGTTAAGAAGGATTATGAGGTCAACTCTGAACTTGGCATTAAAGATTGTCAAGGGTGCCTGGGTGGCTCAGTCTGTTAAACATCTGCCTTCAGCTCAGGTCATGATCCCAGGGTCCTGGGATCAAGTCCCACAACAGGCTCCCTGCTCGGTGCGGAGTCTGCTTCTCCCTCTACCCCCACCCCGCCCTTGTTTATGATCTCTCTCTCCCTCTCTCTCTCCCTCTCTCTCTCAAATAAATAAATAAAATCTTAAAAAAAAAAAAAAGATTGTCAAGACAGATTGGAATGTCTGCCGTGGACTTAAGAAGGGTAAGAAACAACTCCTGTGCTATGGCTGTGGCCATCCCTGGAGCACATGATATCTGAGGTTCTTCTATTCTGACAGTTCATCATTTCTCTACTTTTGCATCCGTGATATTAGGAGTACATTCAGTCAAGCTTTCTAAAAATCTTCTGACAAAGTATTCTAAGTGGAGACAAATGGAATAAAGATATATAGAAAAGCATAATGATGGAGTCACTGGTTTTAGACTTACCAAGTCCGCCCTATAAAACCAGTTAAATTATATTTCCCATCTTTGGTTGCCTTGAGATTACCTGCCATATTTTTCAATAAACCTCCCTTTTGAGTTAACTGCTGTTGCTTGCAATCAAATTAACTCTGCTTCTACCAAGGACTTAAAATAGTCACCACTTACTGAGTACTTATGGGTACCAGCATTGTGCTCAGAGCTCAATCTAATTATTTTTAGTCTCCATCATCACCATCCTAGGAAATAGATATTATTACCTGCATTCCACACGTGGTGAAATTGAGATTCAGAGAGAATTTGGTTCATTTTTACCTTACCACAAAGCCTGTGTTTCTAACTGTACACTTGCTAAACAGCTTCCAAATTATATCCTGGTAATTTTCATCTTTAAGAGACGTAAGACCAACTGGTCCTGAAAAACATGCCATGTTTATTCTGCAACCTCGAGTGCCTCTTGGGCACAGCACCATATACTCCTGAGGATGCACAGATGCCCGCTGGAAATACAGAAAATCAAATAGGTCCATCACAATTATTCATGAAGGGCTATTCTGACATGTCTTCAGACAGCATTTGGGATAGTGTTCTGGAACACCCAGCTCCCCCCAGGCTGTTGACTGGGGCACCTACTCCATCTCTGCAGCCCACACCTGGCTGTGGCAATGAGACTGCACTCACTGCAGAGCAATCTCCTGACTTTGAGTCCTCTACTCCTGCCTTCTTTCTTGGAAAGCTTTCCATCTTCCAAAAAGGCAACCAAAAGTATTTCATATGCTTATTTATTTGAGGACAACTTCTGAGTAATAGTAACATTTAATTCCTTCTTCCATTTCTTAATCAAGAGTTTGATTTTAAGACATCAAATTGGCAAGTTGAGCAATAATAATGGGCCCAAGAGTGAAGAAATAGTATGCTATTAAGAAGTGCCTTCAAATTAATCTGAGGATATTTCCAACATGGAAATGCACCTCTTAACACCCTTATCTTTTTGGACCCATGCACCTGGCTGTGGAACAGATTTACACTTGCAAATTTTAAGCTCTAACAGAGTAATAATTCTGCTTCAACCAAGCTTCAAGCTGTTCTTTAAAAGAAGAAAAGAAAGAAAAAGAAAAGAAAAGACTTTGTTGTATTTGGCATTGAGATTTGTTCAGGGTGAAGAGGTGGCATTTGCAGGGATGGAGGAAGAAAAAATATTTAAAGACCAGCGTAAGAAACTGGAAGAGTTTATCATTTGTGGGACTTCAGAACAGACCCAGTGGGAAGAAAGACTTTTCTATTTCTGCAAATCTAGTCTGTTTTTATTGTTTTGTTTGGTAGAGCTGAGTTTAGGTTTGACCAAAAATGTCTGCAAGTTCCCTCCAGGTGAGAGGAGGGATTCATAATAAGACCTACAAGAATAATTACAGCTGTTTATTAAAGATGTGCCATATGCTGGGCACTGTATTAAACTTTCTTTGTATTACTTCATTTAGCTTTAATCTCCCCAGCAACCCAGGAGGGAAGTCCTATTATTATGACTGTTTTACAAATGATGAAAATGAGAGATTCAAAAAGTTGCTCAAAGTCACATAGTTAGTAAGTAGCAGAGCTGGGGCATTCTGAGCTCAGAGGTTGGCCTACCAGCAGCTTGTCATGCTACCACTGTGGGAAAGACCCCAGGTCCCCAAAGCTATAGTCCTGACCAAGGTCACCTTTGCCAGCACTAGAAAGGTGATCTTCCAACAACCCAAAAACACATAATCGAGTCAAAAAATGGGTAGAAGACATGAACAGACACTTCAAAGAAGACATATGAATCGTTAACAGACACATGAAAAAATGTTCAACATCATTAGCCATCAGGGAAATTCAAATCAAAACCACATTGAGATACCACCTTATACCAATTAGAATGGCAAAAATTAACAAGGCAGGAAACAACAAATGTTGGAGAGGATGTAGAGAAAGGGGAACCCTCCTACACTGTTGGTGGGAATGCAAGTTGGTGCAGCCACTTTGGAAAACAGTGTGGAGGTCCCTCAAAAAGTTAAAAATAGAGCTACCCTGTGACCCAGTCTTTGAACTACTGGGTATTTACCCCAAAGATACAGATGTAGTGAGAAGAAGGGGCCCATGCACCCCAATTTTCTTAGCAGCAATGTCCACAATAGCCAAACTGTGGAAGGAGCCAAGATGCCTTTCAACAGATGAAGGGATAAAGAAGATGTGGTCTATATATTCAATGGAATATTATTACTCAGCCATCACAAAGGATGAATGTCCACAATTTGCATTGACATGGATGGAACTGGAAGGGATTATGCTAAGTGAAATAAGTCAGGCAGAGAAAGCAATTATCATATGGTTTCACTTATATGTGGATCATAAGGAATAGCATGGGGGACATTAGGAGAAGGAAGAGAAAAATGAAGGGGCGCAGAATCAGAGGAGATGAACCATGAGAGACTATGGACTCCAGGAAACAAACTGAGGCTTAGGGGGGAGGTGGGATGGGTTAGCCTGGTGATGGGTATTAAGGAGGGCACGTACTGCAAAAAGCACTGAGTGTTATATGCAAACAATGAATCATGAAACACTACATAGAAAGAAAGAAAGAGGGAGAGAGAGAGAGAGAGAAGAAGAGAAGGGAAGGGAAGAAGAGGAAAGGAAAGGAAAGGAAAGGAAAGGAGAGGAGACAAATGTGACCCTGGGTTCCAGGGTGAGGCACACCTGTTCTATAGTATTCTCTATTCTTCCAAGGACACCACACTTGGGGTCTTTTGCAGCTCCAAGAGACCTGAAAGATAATCAACTCTCTTTCCCCACTTTATTTTACCATGAGGTCACTGAGGTTCAGAAAAACAAAAAATAACCTGTCCAAGGTCAGAAGCAAAAGCAGTGTCTCCAGAATCATACTTTCCTCACTTCCATATCTCTGCTGCCTAGACCAACACCCGTTACCACCTGGGACTACATATCTCAGCACATCTACATCCCATGGTACTTCTTTTACACCCATTCCCTCAGCAAAACTCATCTGCCAGCATCCGAACACCACAGATTTCTGCTAGTTGACCACTGTTATGTTGAGAAACTGAAAGACTCTTAGACTGTCAGAATAGGAAAGTCTCAAACATATGATCTTATCCATCCCCCCTCCCCATTTTAAAGATGGGAAACAGTATCCCAGAGATGAAAAGGAACTGATAGTGACCATGAACTTCAAGGAGCATGCAGGATTGGAATACAGGAAGAAAGGCTATCAGGACCTCTCATATTAATTTTTGTATTGAAACTGAGAAAAAAATTAAGTTTTACTATTACATAATATGCAGGCCAGCACTGGTTCCCTTGGTCTGAGGTGAGGACTCCAATAGGTTCTGAAAGGAGTTACACAGCTCAGAGGAGTCAAAGTGGCTCTTCTCTTGTTTGTTTAGGTTTAGAGTGTTACAGTGTACTGAAATTTAGATGTTCCACCAAGTCACTAAGGTTGTTAACTGATAAAAGAAATAAGAATAAGACTGCTGAATTGTGCAATGTTTATAACGCCTTATAATGAGGTAGGAAGTAATCATGAAAATCTTTAGGACTCCACTGAGATTAGCTGATTATTTTACAGGAAAATACTGAACAGTTGTTGAAATTAAAGTTAAACAAACAAACAAAAAAAGATGGAGGAGGAGAAAGAGGAGGAGAGGAGAGGAGGAGGAAGAGAAGGAAAGGAAAAGGAAATTAAAATTAAGCTACTTATTTTTATTTAGTTTAAAAAAAATAACTTTTGCTATGGCGAAAGCATTTTGAAAACAGATGTTGGAAATGTTGCCCCATTTCATATTGCCTCAATTGTGTCCTGAATAAAAACTTTGTTTCTTAACCTGCTTAAAGGTCCTCCAAATGAGTAATTTCAGTGGTTTTAATCCAGTTTTTTAAAAGTAAATCAATTGAGTCAAGATGGCGGAGAAGTAGCAGTTGAGACTACTTCGGGTAGCGGGAGATCAGCTAAATAGCTTATCTAAAGATTGCAAACACCTACAAATCCAACGGGAGATTGAAGAGAAGAATAACAGCAATTCCAGAAACAGAAAATCAACCACTTTCTGCAAGGTAGGACTGGCGGAGAAGTGAATCCAAAGCGACGGGAAGATAGACCGCGGGGGGAGGGGCCGGCTCCCGGCGAGCGGCAGAGCAACGGAGCAAAATCAGGACTTTTAAAAGTCTGTTCCGCTGAGGGACATCGCTCCAGAGGCTTAACTGGGGTGAAGCCCAGGCGGGGTAAGCGCGGCCTCAGGTCCCGCAGGATCGCAGAAGGATCGGGGGTGTCTCAGTGTCGCAGAGCTTACCGGTATTAGAACGGGGAAGCCGGCTGCAGAGACAGAGCCGAGGAGTGACTCTCAGCTCCGGGTTGCCTTGAACCGGTCGCAGGCTCGGTCAGCTCGGAGCGCGGCCGGAGGCCAGGGTGACGGGAGTCATTTGGCGCTGTTCTCTGAGGGCGCACTGAGGAGTGGGGCCCCGGGCTCTCGGCTCCTCCGGGCCGGAGACCGGGAGGCCGCCATCTTTATTCCCGTCCTCCGGACTCTACGGAAAGCGCTCAGGGAACAAAAGCTCCCGAAAGCGAACCCGAGCGGATGACTCAGCGCAGCCCCGGGTAAGGGCGGTGCAACTCCGCCTGGGGCAAAGACGCTTGAGAATCACTACAACGGGCCCCTCCCCCAGAAGATCTACGGGAAACCCAGCCAGGACCAAGTTCACCTACCAAGGAGAACGGCGGAATTCCAGAGGAGAAGAAAGCAAAGCACGGAACTCATGGCTTTCTCCCCATGATTTTTTAGCCTTGCAGTTAATTTAATTTTTTTTTCTTTTTCAATTTTTTTTCCTTTTTCTCTTCTTCTGCTAAATTTTTTTTTAACTTTTACCGTTTTCTTTTTTTAACGTTTTTTAAATAGTTTATCTAATATATATATATTTTTTCCTCTTTTTATATTTTTTCTTTATCGGCTTTCTTTTTTTTAATAGTTTTTTTTTTCTTTCTTTCTGAACCCCTTTTTATCCCCTTTCTCCCCCCTCACAATTCAGGATCTCTTCTGATTTGGCTAAAGCATATTTTCCTGGGGTTGTTGCCACCCTTTTAGTATTTTACTTGCTCCTTCATAAACTCTTATCTGGACAAAATGACAAGGCGGAAAAATTCACAACAAAAAAATGAACAAGAGGCTAGGGACCTAATCAATACAGACATTGGTAATATGTCAGATATAGAGTTCAGAATGATGATTCTCAAGGTTCTAGCCGGGCTTGAAAAAGGCATGGAAGATATTAAAGCAACCCTCTCGGGAGATATAAAAGCCCTTTCTGGAGAAATAAAAGAACTAAAATCGAACCAAGTTGAAATCAAAAAAGCTATTAATGAGGTGCAATCAAAAATGGAGGCTCTCACTGCTAGGATAAATGAGGCAGAAGAAAGAATTAGCGATATAGAAGACCAAATGACAGAGAATAAAGAAGCTGAGCAAAAGAGGGACAAACAGCTACTGGACCACGAGGGGAGAATTCGAGAGATAAGTGACACCATAAGACGAAACAACATTAGAATAATTGGGATTCCAGAAGAAGAGGAAACAGAGAGGGGAGCAGAAGGTATATTGGAGAGAATTATTGGAGAGAATTTCCCCAATATGGCAAAGGGAACAAGCATCAAAATCCAGGAGGTTCAGAGAACCCCCCTCAAAATCAATAAGAATAGGTCTACACCCCGTCACCTAATAGTAAAATTGACAAGTCTTAGTGACAAAGAAAAGATCCTGAAAGCAGCCCGGGAAAAGAAGTCTGTAACGTACAATGGTAAAAATATTAGATTGGCAGCAGACTTATCCACAGAGACCTGGCAGGCCAGAAAGAGCTGGCATGATATATTCAGAGTACTAAATGAGAAAAACATGCAGCCAAGAATACTATATCCAGCTAGGCTATCATTGAAAATAGAAGGAGAGATTAAAAGCTTCCAGGACAAACAAAAACTGAAAGAATTTGCAAATACCAAACCAGCTCTACAGGAAATATTGAAAGGGGTCCTCTAAGCAAAGAGAGACCCTAAAAGTAGTAGATCAGAAAGAAACAGAGACAATATACAATAACAGTCACCTTACAGGCAATACAATGGCACTAAATTCATATCTCTCAATACTTACCCTGAATGTTAATGGGCTAAATGCCCCAATCAAAAGACACAGGGTATCAGAATGGATAAAAAAACAAAAACCATCTATATGTTGCCTACAAGAAACTCATCTTACACCCGAAGACACCTCCAGGTTTAAAGTGAGGGGGTGGAAAAGAATTTACCATGCTAATGGACATCAGAAGAAAGCAGGAGTGGCAATCCTTATATCAGATCAATTAGATTTTAAGCCAAAGATTATAATAAGAGATGAGGAAGGACACTATATCATACTCAAAGGAACTGTCCAACAAGAAGATCTAACAATTTTAAATATCTATGCCCCTAACGTGGGAGCAGCCAACTATATAAACCAATTAATAACAAAATCAAAGAAACACATCGACAAGAATACAATAATAGTAGGGGATTTTAACACTCCCCTCACTGAAATGGACAGATCATCCAAGCAAAAGATCAACAAGGAAATCAAGGCCTTAAATGACACACTGGACCAGATGGACATCACAGATATATTCAGAACATTTCATCCCAAAGCAACAGAATACACATTCTTCTCTAGTGCACATGGAACATTCTCCAGAATAGATCACATTCTTGGTCCTAAATCAAGTCTCAACCGGTATCAAAAGATTGGGATCATTCCCTGCATATTTTCAGACCACAATGCTCTAAAGCTAGCACTCAATAACAAGAGGAAATTTGGTAAGAACCCAAATACATGGAGACTAAACAGCATCCTTCTAAAGAATGAATGGGTCAACCAGGAAATTAAAGAAGAATTGAAAAAATTTATCGAAACAAATGATAATGAAAACACAACGGTTCAAAATCTGTGGGACACAACAAAGGCAGTCCTGAGAGGAAAATATATAGCGGTACAAGCCTTTCTCAAGAAACAAGAAAGGTCTCAGGTACACAACCTAACCCTACACCTAAAGGAGCTGGAGAAAGAACAAGAAAGAAACCCTAAACCCAGCAGGAGAAGAGAAATCATAAAGATCAGAGCAGAAATCAATGAAATAGAAACCAAAAAAACAATAGAACAAATCAACGAAACTAGGAGCTGGTTCTTTGAAAGAATTAATAAGATTGATAAACCCCTGGCCAGACTTATCAAAAAGAAAAGAGAGAGGACCCAAATCAATAAAATCATGAATGAAAGAGGAGAGATCACAACGAACACCAAAGAAATACAGACAATTATAAGAACATACTATGAGCAACTCTACGCCAACAAATTCGACAATCTGGAAGAAATGGATGCATTCCTAGAGACATATAAACTACCACAACTGAACCAGGAAGAAATAGAAAGCCTGAACAGACCCATAACCAGTAAGGAGATTGAAACAGTCATCAAAAATCTCCAAACAAACAAAAGCCCAGGGCCAGACGGCTACCCGGGGGAATTCTACCAAACATTTAAAGAAGAACTAATTCCTATTCTCCTGAAACTGTTCCAAAAAATAGCAATAGAAGGAAAACTTCCAAACTCATTTTATGAGGCCAGCATCACCTTGATCCCAAAACCAGACAAGGATCCCAACAAAAAAGAGAACTACAGACCAATATCCTTGATGAACACAGATGCAAAAATTCTCGCCAAAATACTAGCCAATAGGATTCAACAGTACGTTAAAAGGATTATTCACCACGACCAAGTGGGATTTATTCCAGGGCTGCAAGGCTGGTTCAACATCCGCAAATCAATCAATGTGATACAACACATTAATAAAAGAAAGAACAAGAACCATATGATACTCTCCATAGATGCTGAAAAAGCATTTGACAGAGTACAGCATCCCTTCCTGATCAAAACTCTTCAAAGTGTAGGGATAGACGGCACATACCTCAATATTATCAAAGCCATCTATGAAAAACCCACCGCAAATATCATTCTCAATGGAGAAAAACTGAAAGCTTTTCCGCTAAGGTCAGGAACACGGCAGGGATGTCCGTTATCACCACTGCTATTCAACATAGTACTAGAAGTTCTAGCCTCAGCAATCAGACAACAAAAGGAAATTAAAGGCATCCAAATCGGCAAAGAAGAAGTCAAACTATCACTCTTCGCAGATGATATGATACTCTATGTGGAAAACCCAAAAGACTCCACTCCAAAACTGCTAGAACTTGTACAGGAATTCAGTAAAGTGTCAGGATATAAAATCAATGCACAGAAATCAGTTGCATTTCTCTACACCAACAACAAGACAGAAGAAAGAGAAATTAAGGAGTCCATCCCATTTACAACTGCACCCAAAACTATAAGATACCTAGGAATAAACCTAACCAAAGAGACTAAGAATCTATACTCAGAAAACTATAAAGTACTCATGAAAGAAATTGAGGAAGACACAAAGAAATGGAAAAATGTTCCATGCTCCTGGATTGGAAGAATAAATATTGTGAAAATGTCTATGCTACCTAAAGCAATCTACACATTTAATGCAATTCCTATCAAAGTACCAGCCATTTTTTTCAAAGAAATGGAACAAATAATCCTAAAATTTATATGGAACCAGAAAAGACCTCGAATAGCCAAAGGAATATTGAAAAAGAAAGCCAAAGTTGGTGGCATCACAATTCCAGACTTCAAGCTCTATTACAAAGCTGTCATCATCAAGACAGCATGGTACTGGCACAAAAACAGACACATAGATCAATGGAACAGAATAGAGAGCCCAGAAATGGACCCTCAACTCTATGGTCAACTCATCTTCGACAAAGCAGGAAAGAATGTCCAATGGAACAAAGACAGCCTCTTCAATAAATGGTGTTGGGAAAATTGGACAGCCACATGCAGAAAAATGAAATTGGATCATTTCCTTACACCACACACGAAAATAGACTCAAAATGGATGAAGGATCTCAATGTGAGAAAGGAATCCATCAAAATCCTCGAGGAGAACACAGGCAGCAACCTCTTCGACCTCAGCCGCAGCAACATCTTCCTAGGAACATCACCAAAGGCAAGGGAAGCAAGGGCAAAAATGAACTTTGGGGATTTTATCAAGATCAAAAGCTTTTGCACAGCAAAGGAAACAGTTAACAAAACCAAAAGACAACTGACAGAATGGGAGAAGATATTTGCAAATGACATATCAGATAAAGGGCTAGTGTCCAAAATCTATAAAGAACTTAGCAAACTCAACACCCAAAGAACAAATAATCCAATCAAGAAATGGGCAGAGGACATGAACAGACATTTCTGCAAAGAAGACATCCAGATGGCCAACAGACACATGAAAAAGTGCTCCATATCACTCGGCATCAGGGAAATACAAATCAAAACCACCATGAGATATCACCTCACACCAGTCAGAATGGCTAAAATTAACAAGTCAGGAAATGACAGATGCTGGCGAGGATGCGGAGAAAGGGGAACCCTCCTACACTGTTGGTGGGAATGCAAGCTGGTGCAACCACTCTGGAAAACAGCATGGAGGTTCCTCAAAATGTTGAAAATAGAACTATTCTATGACCCTGCAATTGCACTGCTGGGTATTTACCCTAAAGATACAAACGTAGTGATCCGAAGGGGCACGTGCACCCGAATGTTTATAGCAGCAATGTCTACAATAGCCAAACTATGGAAAGAACCTAGATGTCCATCTACAGACGAATGGATAAAGAAGATGTGGTATATATACACAATGGAATACTATGCAGCCATCAAAAGAAATGAAATCTTGCCATTTGCGACGACGTGGATGGAACTAGAGGGTATCATGCTTAGCGAAATAAGTCAATCGGAGAAAGACAACTATCACATGATCTCCCTGATATGAGGGAGAGGAGAAGCAACATGGGGGGTTAAGGGGGTAGGAGAAGAGTAAATGAAACAAGATGGGATTGGGAGGGAGACAAACCATAAGTGACTCTTAATCTCACAAAACAAACTGAGGGTTGATGGGGGGAGGGGGTTGGGAGAGGGGGTGGGGTTATGGATATCGGGGAGGGTATGTGCTATGGTGAGTGTTGTGAAGTGTGTAAACCTGGCGATTCGCAGACCTGTACCCCTGGGGATAAAAATATATGTTTATAAAGCTGTAAAAAAAAAAAAAGAAAAAGAAAGAAAGGATGAATCCCCAAGTTTTGTAGCAACATGGACGGGACTGGAAGAGATTATGCTGAGTGAAATAAGTCAAGCAGAGAGAGTCAATTATCATATGGTTTCACTTATTTGTGGAGCATAACAAATAGCATGGAGGACAAGGGGAGATGGAGAGGAGAAGGGAGTTGAGGGAAATTGGAAGGGGAGGTGAACCATGAGAGACTATGGACTCTGAAAAACGATCTGAGAATTTTGAAGGGGTGGGGGGTGGGAGGTTGGGGGCACCAGGTGTTGGGTATTGTAGAGGGCACGGATTGCATGGAGCACTGGGTGTGGTGCAAAAATAATGAATACTGTTATGCTGAAAAAAAAAAAAATTAAAAGTAAATCAATTAACTGACATCTAAGAAGATAGAAATTCACTAGCTAAATTTCAGCCAAAACCTTTAAGTATAGTAGTGGATAGAATTTTAGAATGAACATCATGATTTACAAAATACATCCAATTATACCCTTTGTTGAATCAACATATCTCTGTGCAGTATATTTTTTATTTTGATTGTAAAAATTGAGTGTCAAAATGAACTTAATTCAGATAAAAATTCATAAGCATCAAAGTTTTAAATCAAGATTTAAAAAAAACATACTGAAGCATAGCTCAACCACAATGATCTCCCTAAAATATTAATAATAACTATTTTACATGCTATATTAATATTTAACTGAGAGCAAGAAGACTTTGTTTTATTTTAAAATGTCACTTCCATTCTTATGCTTTAAAATGTTCTATTTGCTCTACATTTTATAATGTACCAAAAATCTAGTATAGTAGTAGTTGAGTATAATTTTAGAATAAATGTGTATATATTTGAGGTGGGAGAACAACAATATGAAACTGGCCCAGAAAGTTTGGGAGCTTCTGGTCTAAAGGCTCACAGCTGGGGATGTGGAAACCCAGGGCCCAAAAGCACTCCTGGCCTCCGGTCATCTTTGCCAGAGTCCCTGCGCTTCAGCTTCAGATGCCAAGTTCCTGCCATGGCAGCAGGCAGATAAGAATAACTCCGCCATTTGAGTTCCCGAATCCAGAGAAAACCCCAAGGGTCACCCTCCAACCCTATCTCAAGCCTAACAGGCTACCAGCTCACAGAAAAGCCTCACAGAGTTTAAAATTTTGTGCTGAGCTGGTATCCAGTCATGTTAATCCTCTTCATGAAAAATCTTCAGAATTTCCTTCCTGCCCAAACTTTATAGTCCATGCACATTTCACCATTTTCCACTGCTTTTCTCTTACCACATATGGAATAATTCTTACAAGAGGAAATTGGTTAAAGACTTTAAGGGTACATCAGACCAGTGGAAGTATAGGCAGCCATTAAAATAATGGGAATGTCTATATCATCAATAACCTATATCATCAATAATTATTGATATGATGAATTATGTCCATGATATATTATGGAGCAAAAAAATCATATGTACATAATATGTACAAAATATATGTGCAGAATAGCTCTCCTCAACACACACACACACACACACACACTTCTAACTATAGTTATCTCTGAGTGATGGGTTAAGGGAGGATTTATTTTTCCTATTGCTCATCTGTTGTTGTTGTTGTTTTTTCTGTTACAAACTTACATCACTGTGTGTTTAAAAAAAAAAAAAAGGCTCTATTAACTGCACTGATCCAAACAGACATTGCCACTAAGCAGTTCTTAGTAAGGGTTTTACTTGCAACAGTAAGAATGACAATAACTATCTCTTACCATAGGATGGTGGTTTTGTTTTAAAAGCCCTTTTTAGTCCATTATCTCCTTCAATCTTTACAACACAGTGATATTCCCAAAGCAGTATCTGAAATTATCTCTTTCCTATTCAAGCCTTTTCTTAGTCTTTCTACTATTCCAGAGGAAAAAAAAAATCCAATTTGTATGACATTCAGACATATTATAATCTGGCCTTATCCTACCACTTGAGTTTTATTTCCTTCTGCTTCTCACCACCATATATATTCCAGCCACCCAGGTTCCGAATTCATCATATACCTTCCTGATTCTTTTTATGCTTTTCTTTCTAAAATGTCTTTTCTATGTTATGTTTTATAAATTCTCATCAGTTCTTTAAAACTCAGTGTTTCTCTATTGATAAATAATTATCCAGGCATTCTATTGACTCTATCATGTCTATTGACTCTATGCTTTCCTGAGGGAACAGCAAATCCTTCAAGTACAAGGGCCCTGTTTATTCAATTCTGAATTCCTAACAATAAGCACAATTTCTGGCACATAGGGGAAATCAATAACTAGGAGCTGCCCTGAGGAAAAGAAAAGTGACCCTGCACAAAAAAAATATATATATATATAGAACAAAAGTTAGATTAAAGTAGTATTCCCAAGAGACCTGGGCAGGCTTGATAAGGGAAATCTTAGTGTGTGGTTCTACAATAAATGCCAAGACAGACCCGAGCTGGGGGGAAAAAAAAATCTGGCAGGTGCTGTTTGAGCCATTCCATCCAATCAGGACACTTAAAGGTCTCAACTTCTCAGGGAATCTCTGCCCGCTAATTACAAGTCAGAAATTGGATCTATTCCATGAAGTTTGGGGAAGGCAAACACTTGGTGGGAGTTTTCCATGGTGCTGAAATTGTTCAACTGTCATCCACCCGTTTCCCTTAACTCCTTTAATAAAGAATTATCGGTGTCCTTCTGTTAAAGGATTGTTTTAGGCTCTAGATTAGAAGTGTAGTGGGTGGGGGCACCTGGGTGGCTCAGTGGGTTAAAGCCTCTGTCTTTAGCTCAGGTCATGATCCCAGGGTCCTGGGATTGAGCCCAGGGTCCTGGGATCCAGCCTCACATTGGTTTCTCTGCTCAGCAGGCAGCCTCCTTCCCCATCTCTCTCTCTCTGCCTGCCTCTCTGCCTACTTGTGATCTGTCTGTCAAATAAATAAATAAAATCTTTAAAAAATAAAAAAGAAGTGTAGTGGGTGGTCAGTAAGATAAATAATACGTCTGCATTCCTGGAACTTACATTCAAGTTGTAGACAAAAAACTAAACACAGAAAGAAAAAATATATATACCCAATTCTGGTAAAAGCAATGCAGAGAATTAGAATGAGATGACATGATAGATAAGAAGTGGCAACTCTAGATTCTATGGTCAGGAAAGCCTCTCTTAGAAAGTAATATTCACAATGGTGTCTGGAGACAAAGAATCTGCCAGTCAAAGTAAAATCATTCCAGGAAAACACCTTAGAGGAGAATGAGTTTAGTATGTTCAAAGAACAGAAACAAATCCTATGTAGTTGCAGCTTGGTGAGTGAGGGAAATAAGACTTAGGAGAAAAGAAGAGACATAAGCAAATAGGACTTTTTATGTAGGGCAGGAGAGTTCATTATTTCCAAATGTGATTAGATAAGCTTGCTAATGAAGACTTCCCAGACAGAGCTTACAGATAAATTGAGGGCTTCCATCTTCCTCTGGACTAATCTTGAAACTTAATCCTTAGGACAAGCCAATCTTGTGATTTCTCTAGTTACGGTTTTGATCCCTAAGATCAGACTATCTAAAACTGAATTTACCAATCAAGCCAGAATATGGAGTACACAG
This sequence comes from Lutra lutra, assembly GCF_902655055.1. NCBI lineage: Eukaryota > Metazoa > Chordata > Mammalia > Carnivora > Mustelidae > Lutra > Lutra lutra. The sequence continues at coordinate 45,996,047 of NC_062282.1, forward strand.
AAATGAGAGCATAGATAGTTTGTAAGTCTTGAGAGACAAGCATAAAACCCAGGGGTTTCCAATGGAAATTTGATCATCAGAGCACTACAATGTAAGCTTAATGAAGGCAGAGACTTCTTTCTTATTTATTACTAGATCACCAAATGCCTTAATGGTGCCAGACGATATTAGATGCTCAATAGATACCTATTGAATAAACAAGTGAAAAAAATGTCCAGAGTATGTAGTAGCCATGCAAGTGTACTTCACACATCTTCAACTACCAGGAGCATAATTCAACAAAGGCTCCTCTAATTAAATCACCAAGATTCACGCGGACTCCTCTGAACCAATGGCTGAGTGTGTCAGGGATTTTATGGATGCCCATTCCTGGAGACACAGGACTGCACATCAGTCTATAGTGATTTTATAAGTCCTTCTTTCCTTCTCTCCTTAATTAGGAGTCAGATTTGTGTTGCAGTCTCATAGCTCCCCCAGACTCTCCTGCCTCCCTCCACATTTTTTCTCTAAGTTGTTTTCCCTAATGAAATTCTTGGACATTTAATCCCATCTTGGCTTCTATTTCTTGGAAAACCTAGACTAATGCAAAAGATTTAGGGTACTGCCAACTAAGCAAGATACTAATAGAATCTCTTGCTCCTGCGGGATTATCTACTTATGTACTTCCTTTCAAGGCAGTAATTTAGCAAACTTGGAGCCAAAGGGGAGGACAGGAAAACAGCTGCTCCTAAATGGAAAGGGAAATTAAGAGTGAGAAGTGAAGGAAGATTCTGAAAAACCTTCCATCTATTTCATCCTATTGCTTACTGTTTGAGAGCTACTTTATATCCCTAGTTTAAGACCTTGGTAAATTCTATTTTTAATGTCTTTAAAAATTAGTTCTCAATATCTATAGTTTCCAAAACTCAAAGCTTTTGAACAGGAAACATTTTCTCATCTAGTCTCTTGAATTGTAATTGGTTGATAAAGGAACTAATGATTGTGGATTATAAAATATTTGTGCTATAGCTTAAGATATGCACATCTTTTATACATCTTTGAATAAAATTTATTCTCCCAACAGCCATATAAATTAAGTGGCACAAGGAATATTATCCTCACTCCACAAGTGACATTTAAGAATGCAAAATATTTTCTTACTAATTTATAGAATATAGAGTACCCAGACCTAGTTTGGAGCTCATGGTTCTTTCTCCAAATCACACTACCTATCACACTTGTCATAGCTAGTTCATGGTGTAAACCTTTTTTTCTTTCTTTCCTTCCTTCCTTCCTTCCTTCCTTCCTTCCTTCCTTCCTTCCTTGGCTTTTTGTCCACTTGTTCTTCTTCCCAGCAACCATTCTACTTTCTACTTTCTTCTGATAGAAACACTTCTCCTCCTTTTTCAGATCATGTGTTAATCATAGGACTAATTCCACCACAGCTCTAAAAGTGAATGTGTAACCCATGATAGGACAATCATAATACTGAATCCCCTCTAGATAGGCACAGCCACTGAAAGACACCAGAAATCCTTGCTGATCACAACATGTGAGCACTGGGTGTCACATGCAACTAAGGAATCATTGAACATTACATCAAAAACTAATGATGTACTATATGCCGGCTAACTGAATAAAAAAAAAAAAAAAAAAAGAAATCCTTGCTGAATCCAGTGGCTGAAAAGGTATTTTCACCTGGGTTGCTAAGCTGGCAGACTGTAAACCATATTACCATGACAAGGAAAAATCCCTGCCTAGGTGAAGCAATACAGTAAAAATCAGGGCTGAGAGGTAGAAAAACAAATTTCCAGTGATGGCATTTGAGCACCTAGATCCAGCTATGCCTAAAGCCATGTACTCTAGACTTTACAGTTGTGATAGTCAATAATTGCCCTTTTAAAGATTTAATAGCTTGGGCTGTGCTCCAGTCTATTGTCAAAAGTTTGACAAATTAGAGCAATATTATATAAATAGTGATAGGAGCAAAGTCACCTCAGAAAGGAAAAAAATAGTAACAGTAAATAATTTTCATGATTTAGATCTACAATATCTTGTGGCTTCATGCAAACTAACACCCTCACCATTCATTTTTATTTCCCATTGCTATCAGTGAGCAGAGAATAGAACTAAAATATAAAAATTTCAAAAGCATTTTTTCTTAAACTTCAAAATATCATTTGAATAATTCTCCCTGGACACGTTAACATCTGCACCAGAAAGAATAAAATACAGTGTCTTTAATTCTGTGAGCTCTAGATTTGGGGAGGAAGGGATAGAGGATCACTGAAGTAAAGAGATGAAAAGTGGACATAAACGTATCTCTTTATAAGGTTCTCAGAGGAAAAAGAAGACTTTAAATCACTACTGGATAATGTTAGAATGTACAAGTAAAGTCTCCCTCAACACTTTCTATCCCCTTTCCTCTGTTTTTCTCCATAGTACTTATGTAATTGATACACAATATATTTTTTTTAAGATTTTATTTATTTATTTGACAGACAGAGATCACAAGTAGGCAGAGAGGTAGGCAGAGAGAGAGGAAGGGAAGTAGGCTCCCTGCTGAGCAGAGAGCCTGATGTAGGGCTCGATCCCAGGACCCTGGGATCACGACCTGAGACGAAGGCAGAGGCATTAACCCACTGAGCCACCCAGGCACCCCTTGACACACAATATATTTATTTAATTATTGCCTACCTCCTCAACTAAGAATGTGGACTCCATATGGGCAATGACTATGCCTGTTTTCTTCATTACTTTATCCCTAGCTCCTAGAGCAATGCTGTTCCATAGTAAGTACTAACAGGTAATAGCTGAGTATTTGTTGAGAAGTATTGTATTTCTACAACTCTTTCTTTCAATTATGTATTATAATAACATTAAAATATTATAGCAATACCAATTGATGGGTATGTTCAACTATTTAAGTAAAGAGTTCTACATTCATATAAAAACCAGAAATGTGGGGCACCTGGGTGGCTCAGTGGGTTAAAGCCTCTGCCTTCGGCTCAGGTCATGATCCCAGGGTCCTGGGATCGAGCCCCACATTGGGCTCTCTGCTCTGCAGGGAGCCTGCTTTCTCCTCTCTCTCTCTGCCTGCCTCTCTGCCTACTTGTGATCTGTCTGTCAAAAAAATAAATAAAATCTTAAAAAATATACATCAACAGTATTTAAAAAAAAAAAAACCAGAAATGTATGTCATAAGCCAAATCTCTGAATCATGACAGTATCACGCTGCAGCAAAAACAACTCAAAAGAGGCAAAGAAGCTATAGAACTGTCCTCTTAGGGGAGATGGAGAGGAAAAGGGAGTTGAGGGAAATTGGAAGGGGAGGTGAACCATGAGAGACTATGGACTCTGAAAAACGATCTGAGAATTTTAAAGGGGTGGGGGGTGGGAGGTTGGGGGCACCAGGTGGTGGGTATTGTAGAGGGCACGGATTGCATGGAGCACTGGGTGTGGTGCAAAAATAATGAATACTGTTATGCTGAAAAAATAAAAAAATAAAAAATAAAAAAAAAAAAGAACTGTCCTCTTACATGAACCACCAGCCAGCCACATCTGGTTGTAGCTATTGAGTGCTTGAAATATGCTGAGCCTAAAATGAGATGTGCTGTAAGTAAAAAACCAACAACCACCACCAAAAAGAAACCACACACAGGAATTTAAAGCCTGAGTACAAAAAAAAAAAGTAAACTATTTCATTAATAATTTTCACTTTAATCACATGTTGACATATATTTTATTTTATATATTTGGTTAAATCAAATGTATTTTAAATTAATTTCTCCTGTTTTCTTCTCCTTTCTTTAATGTGGCTATCAGAAAATTAGAAAATGTGTGTCTCATACCTCCGGCTTATAGCTGTATACCAGAAAGCTGAAAGCCTGTGGCTTGAATTTGTGGCCTACATCCTACTTCTGTTGGACAGATACCCTATGGGGTGAAAGCCCTGGAAAATGAAGACTGGAAAGTTGAATGGTGAACACTGGCATCCTTTTTTGTCTCTGGCTTGACTGTTCCAGGAATCGCTAAAAGCCACTATTCTAATAAAAACTTTCTCTTGGCTATGTTCTTTTTTTCTTGAGCCAACTGTTTAACATCTTCACAAGGTGATGCATTTTTTTATGCCAAGGATTTCCGGGAGTGGAATTCCTGACAAAGCCAATGTCACAGAGGGTAACCACAAAGTGCCCTGGGTACATGACAGTTTTTATCTCTTTCATTTTGATGTCACTGAGTTTGATATCTCTCTGTGAAAAATCTCCCACATCAAATTAGCAACACTGAAAAAAAATTGGCTTCTCTCATCCTTAATCCTTTGCTACAATGCAGTTTGTAATGTCCTCTCTTCTTGGGAGTTCTCATGGAGTTTCATTCCTCATGGATTTCAAATGTTTTCTCATCTAGTCATTTTAACAAGGAGCCTTTAACGGTTGCTCAGCTACTCTTGGTGTCTTTTTGTTTCATCTCTCATCACCCAGAAGGGGATTAAATTTGGGTTCTCATTGCCCTTCTCTCTAACTCAGCAACACCCCCAGAGACAAAGCCTTCTAGTTCTCTGTTTCTATCCTGGTACTCAGGAGACAACAGTTGGAATGATAGAATGAATCCACCTAAGCCCCCAAGGAATACTATCTATATTGTTCAGCTCATTTCTCAAAACCAAAAGAAGCCCAGAGGAACAGTTCTGACTTCTCACAATCCAAGGTTTAGATGCCACCCTTGGCCCCTTCCCTGCTTTCTCAGCCCACGTCCACTGGCAGGACTTATTTATAATAGGACTAGAAGGCAGAGAGATCAGATAGTATAGTCTTCAGACCAAGCACTTCAGAATCACTGGGGATCTTGTTAAAAACACAAATCAGCCTGCAGTTGGAGAATCAGAGGAAAGTATAACCAAGTGTCATCTGCAAAGGAAGTCATAGGGAGAAAATTAAGAGAAAAGCAGACAAAAGGGCAGGTGTGAGCCTTCCCAGTGTGTGGTATTACCATAACATAGGAGTTGGAGCCACAGTTCCATACCACTTTGTAAATTTTCCCACCTCAAATGTTTTTCTTTAGAACACATTGCCCATTACACAACACTCATGAGCATATTGTCTCCCAATGTGTCTTTACCAAAGACAGCTGAAGCTTTGTGCGAATGTTTGTGGAAAACACGTAAGAGCAGGCTATGGCTATAGATAAGGAGCTATGGGTGCTTGTTAAAAGGAAAGAAGGAGAATAATAAAGGGGGAATAATAAGGACCAAGAATCACAATCTTGGGCATAAAGACACTTGGGAACAGCAGCCAAGATGAAAAATCATAAATATACATATGAATCCAAAGTGAGGAAATAAGAGAAAATAAAAAAGAAACAAGCTTTAGGGAAGAAGATAAAGACACATAGTAAAGGGAAAGAGAAAGGATGTTCTTCTTGTAAGAAACTGATCTGTACTTCAGAGTCTAGAGTGGGAATAGTAGCTATGGCTGAGAACTTAAGAGTCATGAGCCCATTTCATTTGGAGGCACTGGTGCTCCTGTGAACAGGTTCACTTGGAACCGAGGAAAGACAACTACCATACCTCCTATAGGGTTGTCCCACTCAACACCTAATGCAAGAATGTTTAGCTTGAGGACCATTTGGGTTTTCCAAAGAAATTTACCAACAGAATATATATGTATATATGTATACATATATGAAGAGAGAGGAGAGACATGCTATAAGAAATTGGCTCTTATGGTTATATACGATTATAGAGACTGGAATGTCACAAGATCTTCAGGGAGTGGGCAAGCTAGAAACCCAGGGGAACTGATGGTTTAAGTTCCAGTTTGAAGTCCAACAGTTTCAAGAACCAGGAAGCAGTGATGTTTCATTTCAAGTCTGAAGGCAGGATAAAACTTTCTGTCCTGGCCCAAGGCAGTCAGGCAAGAGGAGGGCCAGACTTTTGTTCTATTCAGGCCTTTAACTGATTGGATGAGATCCACTCCCAGTTCAGTATTAATCTCATTTGGAAACACTCCCAAACACCTTCAAAGATGCACCCAGAATGTTTGACAAATACCTGGGCATCCCACAGCCCAGCCAAGTTGACACATAGAATTAATCATTACCAGGACTCTCCCAACCAGTTGCAAACACACCTGATAACCACCTCTAGAGCAGCTCAAATTATAGGCCCCAGGAATTAACTTTGAAATAATAGCATCATCAGCTTTTACTGGGCAGGAGCTTTTACCAGGCAGGAGGTTTTTGTTTTGTTTTGTTTTTAGAAATACATCACATGAGTTAAACAAGAGGATTAGAACACCTCACTTAAGTAAATCACACCTCAATAAACAAAGACGTGGGGGCACCTGGGTGGCTCAGTGGGTTAAAGCCTCTGCCTTCAGCTCAGGTCATGATCCCAGGGTCCTGGGATCGAGCCCCACATCGGGCTCTCTGCTCCACAGGGAGCCTGCTTCCTCCTCCTCTCTCTCTCTGCCTGCCTCTCTGCCTATTTGTGATCTCTGTCTAATAAATAAATAAAATATTTTTTAAAAATAAATAAATAAATAAATAAATAAATTAAATAAACAAAGACGTGGAAGGAAGACATTGTTGCTGCCACACTATCTACAGTGAAACCCTCTGGCATTTCCAAAGCTGCTAGAACTACTGCAGGCTACGGACAAATGCCCAGCTGTAGAGTCTGGAGTCCTGAGCTGAAGAACCACTATTAGAGAGGAGGGGTTGCCCAAGGTCACCCCCAGTTTTGATCATTCACTAGAATGCAGGACTTAGCACATAACTATTACTTATTACAGTGTAAGTTATCATAGGATACAAAGCAAAATGAGCAAAGGGAAAAGGCAAATCGGGCAAAGTCTAGAGGAAACTAGGAGCAGGTTTCCAATAGTCCCCTCCCAGTGGAGTCACATAGGTTTGTGCTTACTTCCTCCAGCATCAAATTATGATGGGCCTGAAGCGCTGTCTACCAGGAAGCTCACTAGAGACTCAACACCCTAGGTGTTTGCTGGGGCTGCTCACGTAGACACCCTCTGCCTTGCACATTCTAAAGTTCCAGACTCCCAGAAGGAAAGCAGGTGTGCAGCATAAACCACATCATTTGTACAAACAGGTTAGGTGCAGTAACAAAATCATTTAAGGAATTATGGGAACCTCTCAAAATCCAGCTTTTCAGACATAGCCACGGGTCAATTGTGTAAGCAGGACTCTCTGAGGACTAGCATTCTTTATTAACCTTTTCCTGCACAGACAGTGAGGAATTCCTGCACCCACCCACCCACCAGGAACATGATGAGAATAAGAATAGAGAAAATGTAGTCACTTCAGAAAGGGATACAGGAAAAATGAAACAGTCACAAAAAGTTGGACAAAGAATTGGACTTACTTCTGCTACAGTGTAAGAAGCTTGGAGATATGGTGCCCCCAGCACAGAAGTCTGCGGAGGGCTGGCGGGGTAACAATTATTTCAGTGGTTACACAGGAATATGACAGAACTTCTCAGAGAATGTGGCTACTCTGCTGGAACACATGGACAGAGAACACAAGGTCCTCACTGAGTGACTTAGCATATCCAGAGGTCTTATCCACCCCCAGTGACCTGCTCCAGCAAAAACGCCAGGTCTGAATGTTCACTTGGACTACCTGCAGCGCATTGAGCAGAAGTGAGCCTCCCAGCAGGGGTAAGGGAGACTGGGAGTTTGCAGGCTTGTAGCAAGAAGAAGGAACACAATTACCAAATTACCAAATACTAGCAATTGAATGAACTGATCTTCAGAATGTTACTATTTAATTATTTATTGCATACAAGTTCTATGGATGTTAAACAAGGTAGACTTGGCTATTGCTAGAGTTTCTTTGCTTTTAATAAATACTCTCTTTTTATCATTCAGAAAATAAACTGTAAGACTCACCTTTAGTTCAAAGAACATTGCAAATACATTTTTGTTTTGTTTGGTCATGAGGTTAGAACTGCAAATATGTATCATGTTAGAAAAAAACTGCCCTTAAATAAACAAAATCTGAGGGCACTCTGATCAGAGAGCTTGTGGCAGAGGGTTGGTTGGATGCATGGCTCTCTGGTAGTATATCACAGATGTTGCTTTAGAATTGGGGTTTAAGATATTTAAAAGGTGATTGCTTTTATTTCTTAAAGTGACTGCCTAAAAATTCTTGGTACCATCTGAGAATAATCGCAAGGACAAAGTAGAATCTAAATGCAAAAATGCCTTGGGTGGTGCTGATAGCCCTCCATCTCAGAATGAAGAGATTTTCTATGCCTATGCCCAAGTGCTTTTTGCATTTTAGCTAAAGGGACAGTCCCTTTAAACATGTAAATATCTTTCATAATCCAAAAAGGACTTCAGATACCAACCCCAAGGGAAGATTGAAGCACAAGATGTGCCCATCTGTTAGCTTAATAGCGAAATCTTGGAGCCTGGGAGGCCATAAACAGCGTCTTCCAAAGAGTATTTTACTTTTCCTCTCTGATTCTATTACTGTGATAATCATCTATTAAGAATTTGTTTCTTCAAAGTCTAAAAAGTTGAAATCTGAAGTTAAGGGGAGCCACCATCTTTGTTAGGTTAGACAGGGTCTAGGGAATTGCAAAGAAAAAATGAAATTTCTCCCTTCGTCTATGAATGATAAAAGAGTCCATCCAGAGATATAATCATCCAATAACTAGTGCTGTGTCCCACACTCAAGGGAAAGATCCTCTAAAAGCTTTCATCATTGCAGGCATCTTGTGTCTTCCTCCATCTTCCTTATCATGAACAAGTGGTAGAAATAGCTGTATTGGGTATTTACCTTTGGGGAGAAATCTTGTTATGTTAAAATGTACTTGATGATTCTATCTATCATAAATCTGAGTGTAGAAACACAAAACACAGAGGAAGGAAATTAGATTGTGTTCCTGCTGAAAAGCAGTGGGTGGGTGCAGAGATGCTGATCATGTTATCTTCATTCTTCAGCTTGGCTGGGGGATGACAGTTTTTCCCATCACCCTCTTGGTTCCCAAACTGTATTAGACAACTTCCTGGCTGTCTGTAATTTCTCCCCCGCACCAGATTTCTGTTCTGCATTAGAGACAAAATGGAGCAAGCCTAGCACACTCTAGCACTTTAGAATGATTATGGCCAGAAACCTATTTGATTTCTTATGAAAAAATTTTCAGGGTCAAAGTTAGCGTACAATGCCGATTGTCCAGGTGGGTTCCCCCACACCCCACGGTTCTTTGGAGGTGCTCCAAAGGAGGTGAAGGGAAAACCGCCATGGTAGAGCGGGCCATCAGCCCTACTTTAATCAGGGCAACTCTACCTTTATCCATATGTGTGTGCCTGCATGTGTGTGTGCATATGTAAATGTGTGTGTACATACATATCCCTCATATGATTGATTTTTTTAAAGACTGTTGTTAAAAAATACTCTAAAAGTTCGTAAGCCATTTATGAAGATGATGAAGTCATGGACTAGGAATCAAACGATGAATTCCTTAGGTGGCCTCAAACAGGTAACTTCACCTCTCTAAACCCGTTTACCCTGGTCAGCTAAATAAAAGGGGTAGCCTTTCTGATGTCCAAGGTTCCCTCTAGCTTGGGAAGTTTATGCTGCTTTGATGAAGGAGGAAGCACTCAGAGGGAAGGAGTCAAACTGTCATGAGTGTAGAGAACTCTCCTCGGAAATAAGAGCAGCCATCAACACCTTCAGAAAAAGTGAATTGCCTTTTCCTATATTATATCAAATGTAATACCTGCTGAAATGCTTCTCCAAGTCAGGTCTGAATCCCCAGACACTTTCTGAGACAGTTGAACGGCTAGAGAAAACAGTAGTCCGTGCCTTGCATTAAATGTAATGGTTTTTCTTTCCTGAAGACTCTTTGCTTCACTTCCGTGCCCCTCCCCCAATATTGCTGGGCCCAGCACTAGTGCACCTTTGTGCAAGAAAGTCCCAAATCATCCTGGAACATTTCATAGAGACTATGGGCTGACGTGTGGGACTGATTGGCAGTCAACCCACTGGAAAGAACCAGCCTATCTGGAAATCATGAATGAAGCCAAGGTATCTTCAACCCATCAGCCACATGTTCCAGAACTTATCCTCTCAAGTATTTCAAGCACATATGACAATTGTGTGAGATGCTATGCTAGAAGCCGAGGCTACAGACATGAGGATCCCCTAGTCTACAGGGAGGCAGAGAGCATGCACTCATATATAGGGCTGAGAATTCTGATTGTTGAGGGCAGGGATGTCTTGGACATCACTTTCCACTTAGGAGCTAGCAAAATGGTAAATAAATAGTAGGTACTCAATAAAGACTTCTAGAATGAAAAGTAAACCCATGGGAAAGTAGAAGGGAGAGAAGTTCGTTTTGGCTGGGTTGTGGGTAGAGGAGAAAGCAGTTGGAACTATACTACTTATTCATCAGAAGACCCTGATAACATATTAAATGCCTGGTGTGACTTGTTACTGTTCTAAGTAGATATTCATTTTATCAAAATATTGGAAATTTTTTGCCAAAGTAATAAATCTCTAATATTGAAACACAACTGAATGGGGTGTCTGCGAATTGAATTCTTTAGTGTGTAGGAAAGAAAAAGGAATACTAAAATGATTAGCCCCAGTTCTAATGTTTACTCCATGGATGTCCCCCTTTTCCACATTGCCCTCAGACCTGCCTTCCAGAAATATGCAATAAATGATTTGTAATCTAGTCCCCCAAACACACTAGTTTAGTTGAGAGGTGCCAAAACACTTGAATTTCAAAAAAATATGATTAGTACAACCTTCCTCTCCAATTATAACTAATAGTGTTGGGGTTAGGATCTCCAGATAAAATACTGGACATCCAGTTAAATTATAATCTCAAACAAATAATGACTACTTTTTCAGTATGAGTATGTCCTAAATACTGCATGGGACACACATAACCTCATACATTAGTTAAATCAGGCAACCCTAGTTGGAGGAAGAATAATTAAGGTAAACAGTAGAGAGCTGTGTCCTTAATAAAAGTTACCACTAATCCCAAAGTTCATGTGTTAACATTGTTCCACACTTTCCTATATGGTCCCATTCTCTTGGTGCTCCATTAGTCCTACAATTATTTCCCCCTCCTCTGGATATTGTTTTGAAATCCTTGACCAAAATGGACTGAATCCAGACAGGCTATTCCAAGGGAGAAAGCGCAGTAGAATTTGATTGACAAAGACAGCCTGTTCCACCCAGCCTAAAGCCTGATTCATGATAGTAATTGTAGACTCCTTCACAGTATCTGCAAAGCCTCCCAGCATCCCCTTAACCACCCCTTAGGCCTTGGACCCCTACAAGCCATGCTTTTACAACATGACTCTGTCCCCAGGTTGCAGTTCCTTGACCCTTTTCTTTTGGAAATGAAATAGAGATTCTAGTTTAGACAACTCTCTTGAATAGAGGAGATACAAATTCAGGAGCTATGACTTGGCAGTAAACAGGCACTCCTGTGGTCCAAGAAAAAGAGGAACCTGCTCTTCAGTGTTAATAAAAAAATTATAGATAAGAGCGGACAACAAGAAAGGAAAGTAAGCCCAAAGACCAAAAGTCTCACTGTCTTCATTCTCAGCCCTTCCTAGGGTCCAGCTACATCACTCCCCATAGTTTCCATGAAAATAACCCACAACTTTACAGTAGGTTCCCCTTTTACTTGATGTAGTTCAAGTTCTATTACTGACAGAACCTTAGCTAAAACTCCAATTAATTCATTTTTTAACCTATCTCTTTTCACAAAGGATTTCAGGCACCCATGAATAAAGAATGGATGGTCCTTGTGTTAACTTTAGCCATTTGGACAGGTGTGAGGTGCTATCTCATTGCAGTTTTGATTCGTACTTCCCTGATGACAAGTGATGTTGAATATCGTTTTATGTGACTGTTGGCCACCTATATGTCTTTTTTGGAAAAATTTCTATTCGTGTTTTCTGCCCCTTTTTAAGTTGGATTTTTCATTTTCTATATGTTGAGTTTTATAAGTTCTTTATACATTTTGGATACTAATGCTTTATCAGATATGTCATTTGCAAAAATCAATAATACAAGAAACAACAGGTGTTGGTCAGGCTGTGGAGAAAGGGAAACCCTCTCACACTGCTGGTGGAATGCAAACTGGTGCAGCCATTCTGGAAAACAGCGTGGAGCCTCCTCAAAAAGGGAGATTGAGCCTTGCTTTGGGCTCCCTGCTCAGTGGGGAGTCTGCTTCTCTCCTTCTTCATCTCCCTCTGCCCCTTCCCCACCTGCATCCACACTACTCCCTCTCTCTCTCTCTCTCTAAAAATAAATAAAATCTTTTAAAAAAATAGAACTGCCCTACAATTCATCAATTGCACTAGTAGGTATTTACCCCAAAACACAAAGGTACTAATTCAAAGGGAATCATGCACCCTAATGTCTATAGCATTATAGACATCTATAGCATCTATAGCATTATCTACAACAGCCCAAAGTATGGAAACAGCCTGTGCCCATTGACTGATGAATGGATAAAGAAGATGTGATATATATATTCACAGATGCACACACACATGCACATACACAACGGAATATTACTCAGCCACCAAAAAAGTATGAAATTTTGTCATTTGCAATGATGTGGATGGAGCTAGAGAGTATAATATTACATGAAATAAGTCAGTCAGAGAAAGACAATGCCATATGATTTCATCCTACGTGGAATTTAAGAAACAAAACAAATGAGCAAGGGGTAAAAAGAGAGAGAGCGAGGCAAACCAAGAAACTAACTCTTAACTATAGAGAAGAAACTGATGGTTACCAGAGGGGTGATGGGTAGGGGGGATGGGTAAGATAGGTGATGGGGATGAAGGAGGGCACTTGTGATGAGCACCAGACGTTGTATGGAGGTGCTGAATCACTACGTTGTGTACCTGAAGCTAATATTACAATGTATGTTCACTAACTGAAATTTAAATAAAAACTTGAGAAAAAATAGATGGCCAGTTCGATAGACAGTAGACAGACTGAGTTCTTCCTGAGAGGCAGTCTCTGACCGGCAAAGCAGCTAAACCACCCACCCTTTGCTACTAATCCATCTGTTAATTTTAAATTCTATCAGTGGAGCACCTACTCAGTTTCAGGGTCTATTTTGGGTGCTGGGATACAGTAGTCAGTAAGATGGCCAAAAGTCTGGCCTCCTAGAGCTATATGTGGGCACGCTCACACACGCACGCACAACACACACACACACAGTGGCAATAATCCAGACTCAGAGGATATGGGGGAGAAAGGAAAGTTCAAAGCCGAGATACATTTCAGAGGAAGAAATGAAAGAAATTGACCCACGGAATATATGAAATGAAGAAATAGAGATGAAAGGATGATTCTCATGTCTAGGAGAATGGAGGTGCCACTTGAAACAACAACAGCTAGAAATTCAGATTAATCTTCTGTTATGCTCCATGTACAACACAACTGTTTCTATCACTACCTCCAAATTGCCAGCCTTCCTCTACCTCTCAAGAGAGCCATGTTCTTCTCAGATATCAAAAAGGTAATTCAAAAGATACCTCCCCAGATCTAATTAGAAAATCAGAAAGAAGAAGAGATTTATAGGGTTAAAAACCAATAGAATGGGCTATTAAAAAAAGAAAAATATATGGAGTTCATAGAAAAAGATAAATATCTCAGCATAAACATCCCAAAATAAAATAGCCAGTTGGTAATTAAAAGTCTCTTGATCCCCATAAACACCACGAAATACATACATATATATGATATATACATGCAGTTATTTTTTACCTACGAGACTGGCAAAGTTGTAATAAAGCTCTTCAAAGAGAACAGTTTGGCAATATATCAAAACATTAAATACGATCACTCTGTGACCCAACAGTTCCACTTAGAATTATTCCTCAGGAAATTGGACAGTGGCACTTACTTCTAACTACAATATATTCATTGTAGCACACAAAAAAATGGCAACTGTTCAATATATAAATTAGAGATTGATTAAACAAACAAGGTATGTATCTGTGCAATAAAATGCCATCTAAATATTAATGAGGATAAATTTATATCCATTTACTAATATGGAAAAGATGTCTATAACTTGCTATATGAAATAAAGCAGTTACGAAATGTTATCAAAATTGTGGCCCCATTTTTCCCATTTTTGACAGGTCTCTATTTATATGCATCTATATGACTAGGAGGAAAAAAATCTATAAGGATGTTCACCAAATATCAACAATACTGTTCTCTGGATTATTAGATTATAATTGACATTTACTTTCCTTTTAAAAAATGTATTTTCATTTTCTGATCTTTTTCCAAGAGAAACTTTTTTAACAGAAGAAAAAGCTATCAAAAATCATCACTATATAAAGAGCTCATTCAATAATAAGAAAACACCATAACTTCAATAGAAATAATTGGCCAAAGGATGTTAGTAAGCAATTTGTAAGAGAAGTTTAAACACCATACTAACATATGGAAAAATATTCAGCTTTACAAGTAATCAAAGAGATGAAAATTAAGATATTTATACCCTTCAAGTTAGCAGTTTTTTTTAAATTCAGAATATGAAGTGTAGGCAAGAGGTATTGAAACAAATATGATCAAACACTGGTAACAGACATGTACAGTGGTGCCACCCTTTTGGAAATCAATTTTGCAATGTTTTTCAAAAATCTCTAATTCTTTAATTTATTCATATACTTTGAACTCTTTTTTTTTTTTAAAGATTTTATTTATTTATTTGACAGAGAGAGAGATCACAAGTAGGCAGAGAGGCAGGCAGAGAGAGAGAGAGGAGGAAGCAGGCTCCCCGCTGAGCAGAGAGCCCGATTCGGGGCTCGATCCCAGGACCCTGGGATCATGACCTGAGCCGAAGGCAGAGGCTTTAACCCACTGAGCCACCCAGGCGCCCCTATTCATATACTTTGATACAATATTTCTACTTTGGGTAGCACTTAAAACAAACAAATCTAAGTGCTAGCATATACGTAGATAGATAGATAAATCCCCAAACAAAATGTTTACTAAATCATGTTTATTATAAATAGAAATTTTATTTTATTTATTTTTTAAAGATTATTTATTTATTTATTTATTTGACAGAGAGATAGAGAGCACAAGTAGGCAGAGCGGCAGACAGAGGGAGAGGGAGAAGCAGGCTCTCTGCTGAGCAGGGAGCCTGATGTGGGACTGGATCCCAGAACCCTGGGATCATGACCTGAGCTGAAGGCAGCTGCCCAACTGACTGAGCCACCTAGATGCCCCTATCAATAGAAATTTTTTTAAAAAGATTTTATTTATTTGAAAGAGAGGCAGTGAGAGAGAGCATGAGCAAGGAGAAGGTCAGAGGGAGAGGCAGACTCACCATGGAGCTGGGAGCCCCATGCGGGACTCGATCCCGGAGTCCTGGGATCATGACCTGAGCCGAAAGCAGTCGTCCAACCAACTGAGCCACCCAGGCGTCCCTCAATAGAAATTTTAAAACAAAATAATCTACAAACAATAGAGTGCTTTGGTCTATCATAGACTATCATATTAGATATAAGGAGTTATATACAAACTATATGTATACATGCAAAAACTATGTAAAAGAAAATAAAGAAAAAGCAAAATTAGAACAAATCATTGAGAGGTAGTAGGACTAACTTTTTTCTTATACTTTTCTGTATTTTCTATGTTAAACCATGAACACAAATTCTTTCTATAGCTGAATTCCACCACCACCCCAGTTTTCTTTAGGTTTGGTAGATTTTTCTACTCAGCACTTAAATATTGCTTTCCATATATAGTCATGCCCATTTTGCCATGTTGTTCTCTTATCAAAAACCTTCCTTTGTTCCTCACGGGAAGGATATCAAGCTCAAATGGCACATAGCGTGACTCCCAAAAACTCAACAAGCCACACTCAACCCTCTGACCTGTCTCATTTCTTACTCCTCTCCGACATGGTGCCCACACACTCATTTCTGACCATTGGTCCAGGCTGTCTTCCCACTTGAATGGCCTCTCACCCATCATCCCCGCCTCTCTTAAGAGCTAGCAGTCTTTGCATGGCTTAGACAAGTCCCACTCCTTCAGAAAGCTTGCCTTGATTGCTCTGGCTGTCCTGTCTTATTCTTCTCTCTTTCAGTCTATGCTGCTTATACTCACTTTGGCCTTTACCTTGCCGGGCTCTCTAGCTAATTAGGACAGCATTTTTTCACATAGGCTGTTTATTGGCTGGAAGAGCCCACGTACTGACACCTACTGAAAATTTCTGAATCCTTTCTAAAATAAATCAGAAACTGAAGCCAAAGGAAAGTGGCCATGCGGTGCAACAACTTCCAGATGACCCCCAAATCCACTAAAGGGGGACCCTTGGGCACCCATGTCTTTCTCCACCAAAGACAGAATCTTCCCCAATCTGAAAAATCTATTTTAGCTATATTAGAGTTTTCTTGTAACAGTCTCACATCACCATCCAGGAAGAATTTACTCAAATAACCTGTGCATGGGAGGGAATGTTTCTAGATGTTAGGCACTCTGGGTCTTTGAAACAATTTCAGCCTCAGCGGGCTCTATCTTCACCTACAAGGGAGAAGTAAAGTCTATGCTCAAGTGTTCCTGAGGAACACCCCAGCCACTGGGTAATTCACAAGCACAGGACTTCACCCCGCACTGAGACTGTAAAGGTAAGGGAATGAGAACTGATGTTTATTGATCACTTGTCATAATCGTTGGGATCATCATCATATGAAGACCCACCAGTTTTGAGCCTTTCATGTGGTCCAAGAGCATGACATACATTATCCAGTCCTCCCAACAATGCTGTGAGGTGGGTACAACATCTCCATTTCTTCAGGTAGAGACATGGGATCTCAAGGTCAGTATCTTACCCAAGGTTCCATATGTCAAAAGTAGCAGGACCAGCCTCTGCCTTCAAAGCCTATGATCTTTCTGCCATCCCACAGGCCTCTCTGTAAATCCTTCATCTCCACTCCAATGTGTTTGAGACCATCTTAATCAAGAAGTCCTTCCATATGTCTAACCTAACTCCTTCATGCTGCAGCTTCAGATCCTTTCCTCCTCCTCTTGGAAGAATTGGTCCTGGGCTTTGAAATAATTGCTCTTCTGCAAAGATTGTTAAATTACCCCTTGACCACTTGTGTAGATTGAATCATTCTAGAACATCCCAGGCCTGATTTGGGGGAGCCATTAATCACTTCCATCCTCTTATCCCAAATACTCTTTGGTTCTCTGCAGCCCTCTGACATGTACTCTCCATTTTGAAATGTACTTAAGAATTCCCTGGATAATTTGGGGGGGGGGGCAGGGAGGTGTGATGATTGGGGGTGGGGAACCTTTCCAACTGTTCAAATAGGATGCCTTGTTTCTGAAGTAAGAGAGCTCAGAGGAAAGCTCAGACAGCTGGGACCAGGGAAATAATGTATAGAACAAGAAAACAGATGAGTTCCAATGAAGATGAATCAGAAACACGGGATTAAATTTCCCTGAGGCCTTCATTCTTACAGGAAATGTGGGGGATAAAATATATTTGGATGATTTATCACATGCAAAATGTTTTCTTCCTTTTAAGAAAATAGGCAAGATGCGGAGTACCTTCCCAGGCCACTCAGCATCAGAATTAGATCCAATCAAAGCCAGCACTGCCCCCTGAGTCAGAGTCAGGTCAAGCCTGAGTGTCTAGCTGAGTCTCCCAGGAGCCGGCATGTTCCAGCAAAGTGCCTCCCATAATACCAGGCTGGGCATCGGGAGCCCTGAGATCCAGCCCTGGCTCTACCATGGACGATCTTGGCAAGTCCCTTCAGCTCCCTGGACCTCAATTTCCCCAAATTTAGATCCAACAGCTTCAGATTATATAACCTCAAGAATCCTTTTCAGGTCTGATGTTTCATAATTCTCCTCTGAATATGAGCAGTTTGCAAAAGGGGATTCACCAAACACCGATCCTACAAGACTCTGGGTAAGGGGACAGTTCAGTTGCCCCAGAGTTTGGAAAATGATACATATGTGAAAGCCCCTCTTCAAGCTTAAATCAGCTTAATCCAACATTTCCCTCATCTGACACGACAGAACTCTGCTCTGGGTACTACCATTGACTCCAGGAGTTGTATTTTGGGAAACACTGAATGAAAAATTCTCTACTTCCTTCTCACTGGTGAGGCATTACAATAACACATCCCTCTCCTGCGCAGTCATGTCAGGGTTGAAAAAGCACTGCCTGGTTGCTGGAGGCTCTGGGCACTCCAGGCCTTGAACGGAGCATGTCGGACAGCACACAGCCCCAGGATATCCATGTGTTTGCTAACAGAACCAGGGCGAAGACGGCAGGATAATGAATTAGCTGTATATGGGTACTCTAGTGCCCTGGGTAGGCTACAGAATGCTTCCCCGTCCCGGACCAACATCACCAGCAGAGGGCCTCACTGCACACTCCTTCCTCCGCCGCCACCGCCCCCCCCCCCCGCCCCCGCCATCCCCCCCCCGCCCCCGCCATCCCCCCCCCCCCAAATCTCCCCACCTCCTCCACCCAGCCTTGGGTATTTCAGGATAAAAAGATCAGGGAAGCCATCAGAAGAATGACTCCTTCCTTGGTTTCTATTTTGAAAAAGCCGAGCCTCGCTGGGGCGTATATAAGTCTGCCAAGTCTCCCATAACAAAATAACACAGACTGAATAGACTGAATGGCTTAAACAGCAAAACTTACTTTCTCACCATTCTGGAGACTCTGAGTTCAAGATCAAGGCACAGTCTGGGCTGGTGAGACCTCACCTCAGGGCTTGCCAGCAGCCATCTTCTCGCTGTGTCCTCCCATGATCTCTTCTCTAGGCACACACATCTCTGGGATTTCTTAGGACACCGGCCCCATCAGAGTAAGACCCCACCCTTATGATCTCATTTAACCTCAATGACCTCCTTAAAGACCCCACCCCCAAATACAGTCACACTGGGGGAGGGGGGTCCAACCAGCATGTTTATGGGGGCACACAATTAAGTCCATAACAGGAGAATTCCTCTGGATTGTTACAGAGTTGAGTGAGCTTAGAATTTAATAAGCAGAGGAGGGGAAGCAATAGTAAAGTCCTCCAGGGCTGAGTGGATGAAGGACAGCTGTCTACAGGGGCCTCCAGCCCCTTGCTGAGGAATTGAAGGCGGTGCCTTGGAGGAAGTCAAAGGGACACATCTTAAGAGGCTTTATGCTGTCACTCAGTGGGACTTCCACGGACCAGCTTGGCACAGAAGGTGCAGAGCCACCAGCCTGATGGTTGCATAGACTTGAACAAGGAGGGTATCTGCTGTGACTGTGTAGACGCACGTTTTGAGCCACCCAGCAAGTGCACAAGACCTCAAACATTTCTCCATTCTCAGGGACAAGGAAAAGCCCCAGGGATGACTGAAATTGAATTCCCCAACACCCAGATAAATGAAATCTTGCAACAGATTCAACTTCTTTTAGAGAAATAAAATAACTATAGCATACACCTGTGTTTGGAGTCAATTTCCCACCTGACGCTCTGATGTTACTAGCTACGGGCAGGTATACAGTCGTGCAGAGCAAGGCCACGAAGGGCCAGTGTAGGCCTTGGGGATAAAGATTCAAGGGTTTCCCAGCAGCGAAACTCATTATATAGGATTTGTATTGAAAAACAATGTAGTTGGTCCTGACCCTTCCGGACAGCCAGCCCCCGCGAATTTACCCCGGTTGCCTCTCTCCTTGCCTTGGTTGGAGGTTATGTTAGTTTCTAGCAATAACAAATTACCACAGACTTGGTAGCTGAAAAGAACAGAAATGTATTCTTTCACAGCTCCGAAGGTCAGAAATCCAAAGTCAAGGCGTTGACAGAGCCACATGCCCTCCAGAGGCTCTAGGAGAAGACCTGTTCTTTGTCCTTCCAGATTGTGGGGGCTGCCATCTCTCCTACTTGAGGCCTCCATCTCCACATCACGCCTTCTCTTCTGTGTGTCTGTCTCAAAACTTCCTCTGTCTCTCTCCTATAATCTTAAAAGGACACATGTGATTGCATTAGGAGCCCCTGGCTAATCCAACATAAATGCTTCCTCTCAACATTTCAAACCTCCTCACGGTGTTTGCAAAATAAAGTCCATGTGTGGGTCCCAAAGATTTGACACGGGTATCTTTGGGAGGCATTTCAGTCTACCACAGGCAGGTCAAGGTCTTGGGAAGCTGGGCCAGGGGTGATCCACCCCACCCCCAGCCAGGCTCACCGCCACAGCTCCCAGTTCAAGGCCTGGCACAGAGTGGGCCTTTGATATTTCTCAAATAAAGAGTTTGTTGGATAAAAACAAATAGGTTAAGTAAAACCATGGGCTAGGTTCACTCTTGAGAGGACTTATCCAGTAGAACCTAAATTTTTGTATTTTTGTTGACTAAGCTCACACACAAACACCAAAGGAGGGGGTATGCATGGAAGGGTAGAACCAGAACTAGAATTAGAACTAGAACTAGAACTTCCAGCTTTTTAAATTGCTAAGTGAGGAGTGTGAAAGAGAATGCCATTTACTTTCATTATCATTTCATAAAAGAAAGAACATTTTAACACCAAAAGGAAGGTCATTGCCTCAGAAGAAAGGAGAGTCCTTAAATTAAATAAATGTAGCCTCATTAAAAATTCAACTCACAGTCTTTTTTTTCTCTCTCTCAGTTTGTCACAGACAAATGAAAATTCCATCGTAGAGTGATACACTTTGCAAATGGGACATTTAGAAGCAACTGCAGAAAACAATTTTGGAAGGGAAAAAGCCACCTAATTCTAAGAATGAGGGAATGAGCCTCTGTTGTTCAGAGAACCTCCCCTCTCCCCAAAATGCCCCAAACTGTAACCTTTTTCCGCCATGAAGCAGAGGCTGAGCTGCCAGGGCCCACTGAGAGTATACGCGGGGCGTCCCCGGGGGGACTGCCACCTGTGACATTAGACTGCTCGTATCAGACAGAATGGACCCCTCCCTCCAGCCTCTGTCCCTCAGGCTGCTTCTCTTGCATGATCAACTAAACCTCTGCCGCTTCTGCCTCTCGCAAGGCCTGTCCATTCCACAAGGCCCACGGCACTGCGATGATGTCCCAAGACCTCTGCCACATCAGTGCCTGTCGCCCATCCTCTGCCGGCCTCCCGGAGGTGAGTCTGCAGTGTGGTGCGTGTACACAGGCTCCAGTGCCTATGTGTGCCCCCTTCAGGAGCCTCTCCCCTCACTGTGGGCACCAGCCCAGAGCAAGGCCAGCAGGACCCACTTCCTAGGGACCTACTGTGTGCCTGTTCCCCATTGCTCGGCCCAAGTGAGGCAAGCTCCCAGTGCTACTTCAGGAAAAGCCATCTGGGAAGGAGGCACGGTCCACTGGGTGCTTCGTGACCAGGAGGACTTCACTGCTGGGCTTTATGAAGCTTTCAGGAAACCTACAGAAAGAAGCCGCTGGGTCCCAAAAGCCAGGCCTGGTGAAGCTCCC
Source organism: Lutra lutra (assembly GCF_902655055.1). Taxonomy (NCBI): domain Eukaryota; kingdom Metazoa; phylum Chordata; class Mammalia; order Carnivora; family Mustelidae; genus Lutra; species Lutra lutra. The sequence goes on from NC_062282.1 coordinate 46,017,483, forward strand.
GGAGCCAGCCCAAACGTCCCCTTCTGTCCCTGGGAAGAACTTAGGACTTGGTATATTGCTAATTGGCCAGCAATTTGCACCTCAGTCTGGAAGACAAAAAAGACCAAATATTTGAAAAACAAGCTGAAGGAGAGGCTGGAAGGACGGGGACATGGGAGGTGCTGTTCCGTAGGTCATAGTTTCAGTTCTGCGAGATGAGCAGCTCAGAGACCAGCAGACAGTTGACAATGCTGTGTGTTCACTGAAACATTGGTTGAGTGTGGATCTCATGTTATCTGTTCATACCACAGCGAAAAATTTAAATTAATAAAATGCACATATATTTTTATGAAGATTTTATTTATTTACTTAAGATTTTATTTATTTGACAGAGAGATCACAAGTAGGCAGAGAGGCAGGCAGAGAGGGAGAGAGAGGGAAGCAGGCTCCCCACTGAGCAGAGAGCCCGATGCGGGGCTCAATCCCAAGACCCTGAGATCATGACCTGAGCCGAAGGCAGAGGATTAACCCACTGAGCCACCCAGGCGCCCCGAAGATTTTATTTATTTGGAGAGACAGAGCATGAGCAGGTGGAGGGACAAAGGGAGAAAAAGGATCTCAAGCAGACTCCCCACTGAGCACAGAGCTGCATGCAGGGCTTGATCTCAGAACCCTGAGATTATGACCTAAGCCAAAATCAAGAGTCGGGTACTTGACCAACTGAGCCACTCAGGCCCCCCAATATATACATTTTTAAAGCTAGACTGTCTGACCCAATAATCCTACCTCTAGGAATTCTGAGAAAACATCAGAGATCCATCTGCCTTTTGGGCATAAGAATGTTCTCTCTGGTTACATGCAGTAGGAAATAGCTACATGGTGGGATCTCTTGCAACTAATAAAGACTACCTTGTAAAAGAATTCATACTGACATTAAGAAAACAGACACAGTGTAATAAGCTGAGATAGTCACTAGTGTTTGCTGTCGCTGGGTAGAAGAATTGTGGAGAACAGGGGCTGTTGTAGTTTCCTCCCCCACACAAGTCAAGGCTGTGCTCACCGGCCTCAGGGGAGATTTGTGTCACAAGGCAATCTCCTTCCTGGGTTTTGGTCCTAAATTCTCAATTCACTGGAGCAATTTTCAGGGGAAAGGGAGAAGCTATTGGTGGGGAGGGAAAGACATGAGAGAAAAGGGAGAGGCGTGAAGAAAGTCTGTGGGAACTGTTCGCCCCTCCTGCCTTCCTTGCCTCTGTCCCCTGACGGTACCTCAGGCAGATGGTGATCCTCAGGGGGAATACTGGCAGCATACCCCAGAGGGTTCAACCCGAGTTCCAGCCCCTGCCCAACCCCATCCTGACAAAGACCACTTTGCCAAACCCAGCACAGAAACTGCAGCCAGCCTGCCATCAAGGGACCCTGCAGGAGCAGCAGTGAGGCCACATCATGGCGTGTGCAAAGGCCCTGAGGCCAGGCTGTTACTATTTCCAGGCCAGTTCCAGTGAGACCCAAGGGGTGACATGGACAGCCCACCAGTGAGGCAGAGGGGACACACAGAGTGAGGAAATATTTGATTTGTAGAACTAATCTGCCTCTTCTTCCATGCCAGATTTATGGAATAAAATCCATACTGACTGAAGGAACGATATGAAAGAAACAAGTCACAAATGGTGTGGTTTGTGTCATCCCATAAGGAATGCAATGTCATGATTCTCATTTTCCAGGTCAGGACACTGAGGCACAAAGGAACAAAGTAGCTCCCTGAAGGCCACGCCACTAACAAGCAACAGAATGAGGTTTTGAATCCAGATCATGCGAGTCCAGAGTGTCCCTTGTCTTCCATAGTGCCCACCATCCACGCTGCACAGTGTGAGTGCACCTCTGAAGAGAAGACACCCAGAAGCTTATGTACCAAAAGTTTCACAACATAACCTTGGGAGTCATCATTTTTCTCTGCATCCTTGTCCATATTTTCTGGAATGAACATTCATTTCTTTAATAATTAGAAAAAATTAAATCATATTTAAAACAGAACAGAAAGGCCTCTGTGTTCCCTGAGGTCCCGAGAAGCTCCCAAAGCTCAGAAGGGCTCCCAAGGGACAGCAAGTCCTCCTGCAGCACAGCCCGCCGGGGGCTCAGGACCCTGCCTCCCTCCCTAGCAGGACTGAAGTCAGCTGCCTCCTTGGGGCCTAGGGGAGGGAGCTACATAGACATTGGGCTTAGCTGAGTAGCCTTCCCCCCACAATCAGAGTCCAAAGAATGGCCCCAAAGGGCAGCTCCTCAATGTTGTGTTTCCCCTTGCCGTCCTCTAAGACCCAGTGCCCTGAATCTGGTGACTCCATGGGTGGGCAGCCTTCTGGGGTCTGTCAGGCTGCAGAAGAGTCAAGGTTGAAGGACATCCCAGTCTGTAATCTGATGTCAGGTCTCAGCCAAGGAGAACCTCCTACCCTCTCCCTCTGAGTCCAGATGAAAACTGGTGAAGGACTTTCAGCACTGTATGAGGACAATTTATTGAGAGCTCCCTCAAGAGGGGAGTGCAGAAATTCCTTTTACGGTCAGAAACAGGTAAAGGCAGCACCCAGCAATTTCCATCATCCCTGAGGCCCAGGTCAGCCTCAAGTCAGAGATGCCCTGGGAGCTCTTTGCTGCCCAAACCACTTGCCTTCTGTGAGCTCTATCCTCTGTTTTCTATTTCTAGTGGGCCATTCTCAGTTGCCCCAGCTGGGATATCTTTCCAGCTTATTCCAAAATATTCTCTTTCCTTTTCTCAATGCGTAGTCTGCTTTGAGCATTTCATTCCACAAGTTCCAAGAGCACAGAAAGTCCTTTCCTGCCTCAGGACCTTTGCACTTGCTATACCCTCTGCCTGGGGTAGAGGTAGCACTCTTCATAGCACAGGCTGGGCCTTCAGGTCTCAGCATGGAGTCACTACCTCTGGAGCCTTCTGACCACTCTAAGGAGGGAGCCAGATCTCCAGCACAGCATTCCCAGGCCAAAGGTCACAAATCCACAAAATCAGAATGCAACTCATGCTGTGTAGGTGGGAGAATAGCTATGGCACTGGCTTCTGGGCTGGATGACTCTATCAGACCGGAAAGTGGGTGCCCCATCCAAAGGGAGCAGCCACTGTGTAGCCCCAGTTGGGGTGCTGCCTTGTAGAAATAGAGCTTGTGCTACTGAACTTCCAGTACTCCAAGAAAAGCCAGAAAACTGAATTTCCACCCAAACTCTTTAGATTGTTTATATCAACGTCCACACGCTGCTGTAGGCAGCAGCAGATAGCCCAGGTCTCTCCTCTGCATCCCTGTTGTCGAGCTCCATCCAGCCTGGACTCCCCTCCTGGGCTCATGCCTCCTGCCCAGCGCCAGGGTGCCAACCCCACACCCGAGAACAGGCCTTCCCTTCCTCATACTTGTCCCCAGCTCCACGCTGAACCCCTAGAATGTGCCTAGTGTCCTGGCTCCAGCCTTGCCAACCCTGCGGCCCAGAGGGCAATGCTGGCATCCCCAGCTCTCACCCCACAGAAGGAAAGGGTTTGGGTCCTGGCAGAGATTTTCAAAGGCCACCACCCCCATGTGAGTGCCCAGCAGCCTCTGTTGCCACATCCCCGGGGAACACAGACAAATGCCACCCCCGCCCCTAGAGTCGGCGAGCTATTTCCCACCACATCCTGTCCTCCCACCCACAATCTGCAAACCAGCCTGTGTGCCTCCATTTCATTAATTGCAGGCTGACTGATGGCGCCGAACTGTGTTCTGGCTCCAGGGTAGCAGCAAGCAGAACCCACACCGGTGCCTCAGACCCAAGTGGGCTGGGGGCGGCAGGGGGGAGGGGAGCTGACCCCTGTTCCAGTTCCACGAACCGGGGATCCTTTACCCTCCTCTTCTGGGGCTGATCCCAGCATTTTTCCCAGCCCTGGAGCTCAGTTCCTAAACTCTCCCAGAAAGGACTCACAGCCAGAAAAAGGCCATCACCAATCTGTGGACCTCGTCAGGCCCTTCTTCCACTACTCCACAGAGAGCTGGCAGAGAGTGCAGCTGCGGAGAAGAAGACAGGGAGACAGTGTGACCTTCTCCAGCTGGGCAGTCAAGTGCGGAGCTGCCCTATCCGGGATGCCGGCTTCCAGGATGAAATCGATGTGCAAAGCGGGAGTTTGTTTGTTAATCAACAGCTGGCAGCAAACAGCAGCACTGACTGAGCAGGGCCCAGGGCCAGCTGCTCTGTATTAGCTCACTTAATCCTCACAGCAGCCTGAGGAGCTCAGCACAACCCCTTCCTTCTCCCAGACAAGGAAACTGAGGCACATGTGCATTGAGTAAATTTTCCAAAGTCACATGGCTGAGAAGCAGCAGCTTTGGTATTGACGCCCAGCCAAGGAGACCCCAAAGTCTGAAATACCACGCTGTGCTTGCCAAGAACCTGCGGTGCCCGTCGCTGATGGATACCTGATCCCACGGAAATGCCATTGTTAAGTGAAACAGAGGGATGTGAGAACACATAGAATGCAATAGAATGCATAGAACACGTAGAACACAATCCCTTTGGGAATAAAAAACACATATGAACATGCGGCTGCCAAGGCCAGGACGTGAAAAGCCCCGTCACAATGACAGGGTGGTGACGGCTGGTGGAAACCTCCACGGAAGCCAGGAGACTGCACTCACTGCTCAGGTGGCTGCTCTCGGCACGTCACCTGTCCCCACAAAGACTCCATTTCCTCACCTGGAAAGGAGAAGCTGTGCCTGCCCGACATCACTGTGTATGAATCAGACACAGATCACCCAGTGTATGGTTCCACTCATACAAAATGTCCGGAAAAGGCAGAACTGTGCAGATGGGGGCGCCTGGGTGGCTCAGTGGGTTAAGCCGCTGCCTTCGGCTCAGGTCATGATCTCAGGGTCCTGGGATCGAGTCCCATATCGGGCTCTCTGCTCAGCAAGAAGCCTGCTTCCCTCTCTCTCTCTCTCTCTCTCTGCCTTCCTCTCCGTCTACTTGTGATCTCTCTCTGTCAAATAAATAAATAAAATCTTTGAAAAAAGAAAAAAAAAAGAACTGTGCAGATGGCAGAGAGATTAGGGGTTGCCTGGGGCTGGAGACTAACTGTAAATGGGCCTGAGAGATTGTACTGGGGTGATGGAAATATTAGAAAATGGACCGTACCGATCATTGCACAACCCCAAATTTAGTCAAAATCTTTGCATTAAAATGATTCATTAATCATGAAAACAAGGGAATTTTATGGTGTATAAATTAAACCTCAATAAAGTTCTAAAAAACTTAGGTAGAACTGCTGGTACCTAGAGGTGGTTATTGCCATTATCATTGTTAATGGGATTGATGACAGGCTTATGAAGAGGTGTTTCCAGTGAATTAAAATGGTTTCGCTTCTCTGTGTTTTTCACATTTGTACAATAAATACATATTTCTTGCATAATAAAAAGAGAAAGGGAAAAACACACTGCCATTAAATATCATTGACGAAAAGGATGCTATTATCATGAGGATGATTTTAATTTTCTTCCTTTGGCTTCTTTTCTATTTTGCAAGAATGAATACATACACCGCTTGGCTAAAACAGGAGACGGTTGTTTTCGTAAAGAGCTTATTTTATATTCAACCTTGTGATAAACACCACAAAGCATGCATGGGAACATAAGACGTTGGCCCCCAGGGTCTTTCCATCTGGAGTGGAGGCAGGACAGATAAAGGACCAATCTGGAAAGCTGAAGAACAAGGAGACAGTCTGTGCTAAGAGAGTGAATGTTTGCCCCCAGCAGGGCTAGAGGACCCAAGGTTGTGGAATGCCTGCTGGCTGAACGACCAGGGACGAGAGCTTAAGAAGACAAGAGGAAGAATGGCCCTTTCCTCCATAAATATTAATTGGGCACTGACTCCGTACCAGACCATGCTAGGAGCTGGGGACGCATGGCGACAGGACTGCCAGGGTCCCTGCCACGCTGGCCTGGCTCTGAGCGCAGCACCTGCCAACGACCCTGTGCTCCCCACACAGACTCCCTGCTGCCTGGGGGCCTCATCCACAGTTGTTCAAGGGCAAGAGTTAGGGCAGGCCCCACATCGTGAGAAGACCTGGATCCTCGTCCCAGCCCTGCCACCGATTCCCAAGACTGAATCCCTCTCTTCCAGGCCTCAGTCCCCCCACCCACATAAATAAGGGAGTAGTGGTTACGGGGCTATAGAGATGAGATGATAATGTTCTGTGCACAGCTCTACAGCCACAAACGTCCAGGTTCAAGCGCCGAAGCCTCTCAGAGCTCCAGTCTGCTCTTCCGAACAAGCGGGTGGAATGACAGCACATGGGAGAGGGTTTGGGTAATGCACCCGAGGACCCGAGGACTGCAAGCATGTACTTGGCACGTGTACCCTGGGTCTGCGGCCACTGGCGGCCCGCCTCCCAGAGGACGACTGACCCTGCTGGGAGATTCCCAATCCCTGGGGCGTCCCAGCCCTGGAGGGGAAAACTAAGTAACCAACAGAACCAGCTCCGCAACTGCAAATCCCACAGCCTGGGACGCGAAGGTGGGAGGGAAGCGGCGGTAAGGGCAGTGGAGGAAAAGATCCTAGCCCGCCCGCCCCTTCACCACATACTCAGTGCAGCACTGCCACCTGTTGGCAGGAAAGGAGGATTGCAGGAACAGACCGCTTGAATGTGGGGGATCTTGAACCCCCGCTGGCAAATACGGAGTGGGAGCCTTAGAGATGGGCCTGGGGGGGGGGGGGGCGTGGGGCTGATTTCATTGGAAACGTTTGGGTGGAAGGGATTTGAGCTCTGGAGCTATGAGACCTGAGTCCAAGTCCCAGCTTTGAGACGTCCAAGAAACTGTAACCTCCCCCGGCCTCAGTTTTCCCATCTATGTGATAGGAATAATAATGTCTCCTTCCAGGGTGATAATGCAAGTAAAGGAAACGACATGGTGAGAACTCCATAAAGGTTATTCTTCCCTCTGGACCTCTGCTTCCACCACACCACACCTCTGGGGCTGTACAAGGAGGGGCAGTGCAGGATTCTGGAGTCCTGGTGTGTATCATCATTCCTGAGTGCTGGTCAAAAATATTGTTGCTCAGGCCCCTCTGACATTGCTCTGAACCAGCTGTCTGGGGCTAATAACCTATGAATCCGCATTTTAGCAAACTCCCACATGATTCTTAGGCCACCCTGTGTTTTAGAGTCATCAGCACTGTGCAAAGAACACCAGGGCAGGGGTTCATAGTCTGCCAGAAGGCTGTCTCCTTTGGCTGCCCCCGGCCTTCATTTCCTTACCTATGAAATGTGGCCTAGACTCCTAACTGCAGTGGCTCCTGGGGGAGGAGGGGCGTGCTTTGAAAACTTATGCCAATGCTGGCATAAGCAGCAGGCGCTGTCAGAACGGCAGGGGACTGTCCGTTTTGTAGGTTCTGTCCTGGAAAATGAAAGGCCTGTGTATGGATGAAGCCATGAAGTCAGGATGGGGATGGAGACAGGTGACAGGGGAAGAGGAAGAGCATGGACGACTCCCTCAGGTCCCTCCTTCCATGAATGTTCAGGATGCCAGGGCCCTGGGTGTGCAGGACAGATGAGCCTCACACTCAACCAGAGCGGGAGCTCGTCACCTGGAGCCGTGTGACCCATCTCACCAAAAGAAAGGGACAGAGAGAATCCCAGCTTTGGGACCCACAACAGCCACCACACAAGGCTGGTCCTTTCTGAGAAGCCAGTGGGCAGAGAGGGGAAGAATCCTGGTTATGCCTAGGACAGCAGTTCCTCCATTTCCCTGAGGCTCCCCCAAGCCACCCTCCTTTCCCTTCCCAGGGACGGGTATAATGGCTAGTCTCACAGCCACCCTGCACCCAGGGACAGGTGGGATTTCTATTCACAGACAGTAAAATCAAGATCCATAGAAAAGGGAGCCCCCTGCCAGCATCTAGTGAATCCTCAGCCCAAGTTTCACTAAATCCTCACGACAAGTACAGAGTAGTGTAGGGGAGGAAAACCTCTCCCTTATTCCCTTCTAGGAACGCTGGCTAGTCTAATAATTACATTGACATAAGACGTATTAACCAGAGAAAAATGAATTAATTTCATAGGAACAGGAGTCCTCTTGAAAATATGAGACTCAAAGAAGTGACCAAAGCAGGCAGCTCGTACACCTTTTAGACAAAGAAACAATAAATTTGTGAAGAAGTGGTAAGACTTGGGGTGCCTGGGTGGCTCAGTAGGTTAACCGTTCCAACTCTTGGTTTAGGCTCAGATCATGATGTCAGGGTCATGAGATCGAGTCCTGTCTCGGGCTTCCGACTCAACCAGGAATCTACTTAGGATTCTCTGCCTCTGCCTCTGCTTCTCCCTCCCCCCTTGCCCCTCCCCTCAACTAATAAATAAATAAATAAATAAATAAATAAATAAATAAATAAAATCCTTTGAAAAAACAAGAATTGGTAAGACAAAGGTTGGGGTTAAGGCAGTGTATCAGTGAGGAATTAACAAATTTGTTTATACAGCCTTCTCAACCCTGAATTCCCTGTCTCTGGAGGTAAAGATGTCTCTCCTCCTCCTGGTACAGGGAGAGCAGCTCTTTTCTTTTCTTTTTTTGTTTTTTAATTTATTTTTTTTTTAAGATTTTGTTTCTGTCCTGGAAAATGAAAGGCCTGTGCATGGATGAAGCCATGAATTCAGGATGGGGATGGAGACAGGTGACAGGGATCACAAGTAGGCAGAGAAGCAGGCAGAGAGAGAGGAAGGGAAGCAAGCTCCCTCCTGAGCAGAGAGCCTGATGCGGGACTTGATTCCAGGACCCTGAGATCATGACCTGAGCAGAAGGCAGAGGCTTTAACCCACTGAGCCACCTAGGCACCCTGGGAGAACAGCTTTTATCTGGGAGATTTATTTCCCGCTTTCTGGGGAACAGAAGATGGTCAGAGTATCCTTCTTGTACTGGCTGTTTCTCAAATAATTTTAATTCAAGATAATCCATATGCCAGAGGGGCACATGTGGGGGTGGGTTATTCTGCTCCCTTCAGTAGGCAGGGCAAGTATTCGTGTTTCCCTGACACAGAGGAGTAATCCAGATCAGAGATGACATGGAAGTTACTCAAGAACACACAGCAGAGCTGAGCCTCAGACCAGGCTCTCGATACCGCCCAGTGACACCCCTGTATTCCCCTTGCAAGGAAGACTGGGCCACGTGACCCACACGGCCCCCTCCAGCTCTGCCTTTTTTTTTTTTTTTAAGATTGTATTTATTTATTTATTTGACAGGGAGAGAGGCAGTAAGAGAGGGAACATAGGCAGGGGGAGTGGGAGAAGGAGAAGCAGGCTTCCCACTGAGCAGGGGGCCCGATGCAGGGCTTGATCCCAGGACTCCAGGATCATGACCTGAGCCGAAGGCAGATGCTTAACGACTGAGCCACCCAGGCACCTCCCAGCTCTGCCTTTTATGACTCCATGGCTCCACACTATTCTTTCAGGGTTCTTGCCCACTGGTTTCCTCAACAAACCAACAACTTGGGCTAGGAGGGCCTCCTCTCTGTCTCCCAGACAAACCTTGAGACTTGCCGCTGGCTTCCTCTTTCTCCAACCTCCTTCTGCCATCCAATCTCACAGCCACTCGTGCATCTTGGTGAAAGTTCTCCTTTCCTTCAAAGCCCAGCAGGTCTCACTGGATCCAGGAAGCCTTCTGTAACCCCTGCCACGAGAAGGAGTATCTGGGTGTGGAGCAAGGCAGTGGGGTCAGAAACACCGGCCATTTACCGCACGTGTGTATGGTGTACAGGTACACACACCCTCTCATTTACCCTGAGCCTCCCTATGGGGCAGGAGGCCATGGTGTGGCCCATCCTACAGATGTGCCAAGTCTCAGATTGCTGGACACAATCCACGTAAGGGGACCTGGAAGGCTCTCATGCTAAAGGGAAAGGCTCCGGGGAAATATTAAATATTAAAACCCATTGCAAGGAGAGGGAGTGGTAAGGAAGCTGGTTTCAGAGCAACATAAATAAGAATGAGGAAGCAAGCACGGACCCAAAACCCACGAGTCCCGGGTCCAGAACATCATGGAGTGGTTGTTTTGCTTGTGGCCCAGCCGCTGATTAACGAACACGGCATGTCGACAAGCCTTGCCTCGTGTAATCCAATAATCCCATTTGACAGACGGTACCACCATTCTGTGGGGAAGCAACCAGAGGCCCTAAATCTTAACAAAGCCCACACAGTCCACGGTGGGGCAGGGACCTGAAGCAAGGTGGACTCCAGAATCCATGTGCCTTCTAACCCACAACTGATAAATGATTGACCACGTTCCTTAGAAATACCGACATCAGAGTCTCCCTCGCCTCCCAGTCCGGCCCTGCGTGCCAACCCCTGACCTCTGCCATTTGGGACACCAGCCACCTGCCTTGCTCTGTTCTCCGCTGACTCTGGTGTTCCAGAACCTGATTCTATGGAGCTTCACTTGTGGACTTTCAGTCTCTTTGCCTTTCAAGAGTTCCACAAGAACATAAAACTGCTCCTGGAGTGGCTTCACCAGACTCAGAACTGGTGCCAGAACAAGGGGCTGGAGGCACAGAGAGCAGAGCGGGAAGACAAGGGCTCGGAGAAGGGAGTGAAGGGCCGTGGGTCCCGCCGCCGATGCTGGGGTACAGTGAGAACACAACAACCACAGCTCTCACCCCCTGGAGTCCCAGACACAGACGCTTCCTCCCTCACAAGTTTGCAGAGGGCTAGCCACGGAGAGGGAGAGCACAGGTGGTTACCGTCCAGCACAGCACAGCGGGCTCACCACTCTCCACAGCCAGAGGGGGGTGGAAGGGGTCAGGGCCCCTGTCGGGGGCTAATCTGCTGCTGCCCACTCTCAGCCACAAGCTTCACCTATCACCTCTTGTCACTGTTCTAGGCTTAGCTCTGGGTGGACCTGCCCTGGGTCACCTCCCAGCACCCCACTGGGCCCCATCCTGAGCAGAAAGCGAGCTGTCCCCCCACTGCAGGCGCACCACCCACTGCCACATTTCCCTCCCTTGGTTGGTTGTCCACCCAATCCACCCACACAGACCCCAAGTCAGAGCAGGTTCTGATTCCCACAGGGAGCCTGCCATGGCCCAGCCCCTTGGAGATGCTAGAAAAGTTTTCTAAAATGATGAGTGAGTGAGGTCAAGTGAGTGAGATCAAGTGAGTGAGGTCAAGCAAGGACCTGGGGCAAAGAGAGCCAGCTGCCCCCCTGCTCCTGACCCTGTAGAGGCAGCTGCTTAGTGACAGGGCACCCTACAGTCCTGGGGGAAAGGAGAAGATGGGTCATTTGGGTCTGTCTTGTTTACCTGAGAAATCACTGCTGGCAGGGCCACCAAATGCAAGTGAAGGGCAGGAAACACTGTGACGTGCCACAGGAAGCACCAAACACGTGAGTAACTGGTCAGTGGTGACACAGTTATCCAGTGGGTCGGGCAGCATCTCACAAAGAAGGGTCCATGGAAGCCTATTTGAGAGGTGAATGGTGAGAATAAAATCCACGGTCAGATTTGTCTAGTGAATACAGCACATTCCTCCCCTTCTTCTAGACCCTCGGTGCACCCCAGCATGTCAAAGCTCTGAGAAGTCATGCTGTACAGACAACTGTCTAACCTAGTGCTTCCCACACTTACCTTTTCTTTTTTTTTTTTTCAGTAGATCTTATTTAAAATCCCAACAAATTAGCATTCCATAGGGTGCACTTAGAAAATGGGAGGATGCTGATCATACAGATGTTCTGGCTCAAGGAAGTCACTTTAGGGGGAATGGGAGGGCTTCCTTCCTTCTTTCTTGGCTCTCCTTCTCCCAAGAAATACCTGAATTTTATAGATTCACAGCCTTAAGGTCACAGGACAAAATTCCAGTGGTGGACGGTTAGGCACTGGCCAGCAGAGTGGGAGGGGAAGGAATCTGCCACAGAAACTCCTTTGCCCTCTCTGACCATAGACATGACCTCTAGCAAATGATAACCTCCTTGTGCCAGGTTCCTGTTCTGGACGCAGCCAGGAGGGCTATATGAGTTGCTGGATCTTGAGGGCTTAGAATTGTGCGTGGTAGATTCACAGAATCCACACAGCCTTCTACATCACAAGGGCTCTTGTTATCTGAAGCAACATGAATTTAGGGATTTCCTTTTCCTCTCCCGTGGCAAGCTTGACAGATTGTAACCTAGTATAATAGCCCCTTATGCAACATAATCACAGAGCCATAGACATGAAAGGACAAGAGAGACAAGAGGTATTAAGAAAGTTTACAGAGGAAAGGATCTGTGTGTGCTGCAGGGTCAGTCGGGAGGACGGCTTCCCAGAGGAGGAAACAGTGAGTGGGGCTTCGCCTGACCAGGGGACAGCGGGGACAGTCCCAGTGAGGGCAGAACATCAGGGAGATGCAGACCTGGAGGTGCCAGTGAGCACAGCCAGGGCCTCATTAACTCAGCTTCAGGCGAGCAAGGAGTCTGTTCACTGGCCGGAGACCAGCCAACCACTGGGAGCTGGCTGTTCTGTGGACGTCTGCTGAGGAATAGAGTCATCTCCAGATCCTGGAGGGAACTAGAAGTGACAGATGGTCTGTTGAGCAGAATGGAGCGTTTGCTTCCCCAGCTTGAACATGTGCTTCTCAGGCAGGTCTGCGGGCCCCCTCCCCCTCCCCAAAGCCTCCTCCTGGCTTGCTTGGGAATCAGTTCTTGAAAGAAGCAGAGGCTCACTGAAGCTCGCTCAAGTGTAAGGGTGGCTGTGGGGGAGCTTCAGTGGTGTCTTGGGGAAGACAAGGGCAAGGAGGTCAGCTCAACCTTGAGACAAACAGGGGCAGGGGGAGGAGCAAGATGGCAGAGAAGTAAGAGACTAAAATATCATCAGATCCCAGGAATTCAACTAGATAGTTATCAGACCATTCTAAACACCTACAAACTCAACAGGAGAGAAGAAGAGCAGCAACTCTAGGAACAGAAAATTGGCCACTTTCCAGAAGGTAGGACGTGTGGAGAAGTGAATCCAAAGCGACAGGAAGATAGACCGTGGCGGAGGGGCCAGCTCCTGGCAAGCGGTGGAGCAGCAGAGCACAAAATCCAAACTCTGCTCCACTGAGGGACATCACTCCAGAGACTAATCAGGGAGTGGGGGCCCCTGTGGGGACAGTGTGGTCTCAGGACCCATGGGGACACATAAAGACCAGGAGTGTCTGAGTGTAGCAGAGCTCCCAGGTATCAAAGCAGGGAAGCCAGCTGCAGAGATGGAGCCGAGGAGTGAGCTGTCAGATCAGGGTTACCTTAAACTGTGATCCAAGGCACAGTCGGGCCACTACTCTTCAAGAGGGACCCCACAAGTGGCAGATCTGGGAGACTCACCTTCCTCCCCCAGTGGGAGTGCACTGCAGGAATTGGCTGGGTTTGGAGACTCCAAATGGGGCCACGCACCAGACACAGAAATGCTCGGTCACAGGCTGGGTGAGCTCGGAGCACGGCTAGAGACCAGGGAGATGGGAGGGATTGACCGCTTTTTTCTGAGGGCGCACTGAGGAATGGGTCTGAGCTCTCGGCTCCTCCAGGCAGGAGATTAGGAGGCTGCCATTTTCATTCCCGTCCTCCAGAGCTGTATGGAAAGCGTTCAGGGAACAAAAGCTCCTGAGAGCGAACCTGAGCAGATTACTTAGCCTGGCCCCTGGCAAGGGTGGTGCAATTCCACCTCAGGCAAAGACATTTGAGAATCACAGCAACAGGCCCCTCCCCAGAAGATCAGCAAGGATATCCAACCAAGACCAAGTTCACTTATCAATGAGAACTATGGAACTCCAGAGCTAGGAGAAAGCAACACATAGAATTCATGGCTTTTTCCCCATGATTCTTTAGTCTTTCAAAGTTACATTTTAAAAAATTTTTTCTTATTCTATTTTTAAAATTTTTCCTCTTTTGTCTTTTAACTTTTTTAACTATTTTATCTTAGCAATACCTTTTTAAAAATATTCTAAAATTTTCATTGTTATAGTCATATTTTATCCCTTCATTGTATTTAACCTTATTTTTTGTATACATATCGGTTTTTTTTTTCTTCAAAATTTTGGGACACATTTTCTTGTAATAGATCAAATATACCCTAAAACTAACACATGGCTTTGTTTTAGTCTCCAGCCTGATCACATTCTTTCCTCCTTTTTTTTTTCTTTTTTCAACCAACTTCTTATCAATTCCTTTTTTAGAATCTTTTAAAATTTTCATCTTTACAGTCATATTTCATCTCTTCATGGTGTTTACACTCATTTTTATACATATATAAGTTTTTCTTTCTTTAAAATTTTGGGTGGTAGTTTCTTCTAACAAACAAAAATACACCCAAAATCAAATATGTGGCTCTGCTCTATTCACCAGTCTAATATATATATATAATATATATATATATATTATATATATATATATATTCCCCCCCCATTTCAGGTGTCTTCTGATATGGTTAGTGTATATTTTTCTGGGGTCATTGCTACCCTTTTAGTAGTTTGCTCTCTCATTCATCTATTCTTATCTGGATAAATGACAAGGGGGAAAAACCCACCAAAAAATAATAATAATAATAATAACAAGAGGCAGTACCAATGGCTAGGGACCTAATCAATACGGACATTAGTAATATGTCGGAAGTAGGATTCAGAATGATGATTATCAAGGTGCCAGCTGGGCTCGATAAAAAGCATGGGAGATATTAGATAATACCTTTCTGGAGAAATTAAAGAACTAAAATCTTACCAAGTTGAAATTTTAAAAAGCTATTAATGAGGTGCAATAAAAAATGGAGGCTCTTACTGCTAGGATGAATGAGTCAGAAGAGAGAATTAGTGATACAGAAGACCAAATGATGGAGAATAAAGAAGCTGAGCAAAAGAAAGACAAACAACTACTGGACCACGAGGGGAGAATTTGAGAGATAAGTGATACCATAAGATGAAACAATATTAGAATAATTGGTATCCTAGAAAGAGAAGAAAAAGAGAGGGGCAGCAGGTATATTGGAGCAAATTGTAACAGAGAATTTCCCTAATTTGGGGAAAGGAAAGAAGCATCAAAATCCAGGAGACCCAGAGAATTCCCCTCAAAATCAATAAAAATAGGTCCACACCCCATAATTTAATAGTAAAACTTGCAAGTCTCAGTGACAAAAAGAAAATCCTGAAAGCAGCTAGAGACAAAAGGTTTGTAACATACAATGGTAGAAATATTAGATTGGTAGCACACCTATCCACAGAGACCTGGCAACCCAGAAATGACTGGCATAATATATTCAGAGCACTAAATGAGAAAAATGTGCAGCCAAGAATACTATATCCAGCTAGGCTATCATTGAAAATAGAAGAAGAGATAAAAATCTTCCAGGACAGTGGTGCCTGGGTGGCTCAGTGGTTAAGCATCTGCCTTCAGTTCAGGTCATGATCCCAGGGTCCTGGGATAGAGCCCTGCATCAGGCTCCCTGCTTGGCAGGGAGCCTGCTTCTCCCTCTCCCACTCCCCTTCCTTGTGTTCCTGCTCTCACGGTCTCCTTCTCAGTCAAATAAATAAGTAAAATCTTCAAAAGAAAAAATAAAAATAATAAAAGCTTCCAGGACAAACAAAAATCAAACAAATTTGCAAACACCAAACCAGGAAATATTGAAAGGGGTCCTGTAAGCAAAGAGAGAGCCTAAAAGTAACAGACCAGAAAGGAACAGAGACAATAGACAGTAACAGTCACCTTACAGGCAATACAATGGCACTAAATTCATATCATGCAACAGTTACCCTGAATGTAAATGGGCTAAATGCCCCAATCAAAAGACACAGGGTATCAAAATGGATTAAAAAAAATAAGACCCATTGATATGCTGTCTACAAGAAACTCAATTTAGACACAAAGACACCTCCAGATTTAAAGTGAAGGGGGTGGTAAAAAAAAATGTACTATGGTAATGGACATCAAAAGAAAGCTGGGGTGACAATCCTTATATAAGATAAATTAGGTGTTAAGCCAAAGACTATAATAAGAGATGAGGAAGGACACTATACATACTTCAAATGTCTGTCCAACAAGAAGATCTAACAATTTTAAATATCTGGACCCCTAACGTGGGAGCAGCCAATTATATAAACCAATTAATAACAAAATCAAAGAAACACATCAACAATAATACAATAATAGGAGAAGACTTTAACACTCCCTTCACTGAAATGGACACATCATCTAACCAAAAGACCAACAAGGAAATAAAGGCTGTAAATGACACACTAGACCAGAGGGACATGACAGATATATTTAGAACATTCCATCCCAAAGCAACAGAATACACATTCTTCTCTAGTGCACATGGAACATTCTTCAGAATAGATCACATCCTGGGTCACAAATCAGGTCTCAACCAGTACCAAAAAATTGGGATCATTTCCTGCATATTTTTTGGATCACAACGCTTTGAGACTAGAACTCAATCACAAGAGGAAAGTTGGAAAGAACTCAAATACATGGAAGCTAAAGAGCACCCTACTAAAGAATGAATGGGTCAACCAGGAAATTAAAGAAGAATTTTTAAAAATTCATGGAAACAAATGAAAATGAAAACACAACAGTTCAAAATCTGTGGGATACAGCAAAGGTGGTCCTGAGAGAAAGTATATAGTGACACAAGCCTTTCTCAAGAAACAAGAAAGGTCTCAAGTACACAACTTAACCCTACACCTAAAGGAGCTGGAGAAAGAAGAGCAAAGAAAGCCTAAACCCAGCAGGAGAAGAGAAATAATAAAGATCAGAGCAGAAATCAATAAAATAGAAACCAAAAGAGCAGTAGAACAAATCAATGAAACTAGAAGCTGGTTCTCTGAAAGAATTGATAAGATTGATAAATCCCTGGCCAGACTTATGAAAAAGAAAAGAGAAAGGACCCAAATGAAAAAAATAATGAATGAAAGAGAAGAGATTACAACCAACATCAAAGAAATACAAATAATTATAAGAACATATTATGAGCAATTATACACCAGCAATTTAGACAATCTGGAAGAAATGAATACATCCCTAAAGACATATAAACTACCAAAACTGAACCAGGAAGAATTAGAAAACCTGAACAGACCCATAACCAGTAAGGAGATTGAAGCAGTCATCAAAATCTCCCAGGGCCAGATGGCTTCCCAGGAATGCTATCAAACATTTAAAGAAGAATTAATACCTATTCTCCTGAAACTGTTTTGAAACATAGAAATGGAAGAAAAACTTCCAAACTCATTTTATGAGGCCGGCGTTACCTTGATCCCAAAACCAGACAAAGACCCTATCGAAAAGGAGAATTACAGACCAATATCCTTGATGAACACAGATGCAAAAATTCTCACTGAAATACTAGCCAACAGTACATTAAAAGGATTATTCACCACAACCAAGTGGGATTTATTCCTGGGTTGCAAGATTGGTTCAACATCCTCAAATCAATCACTGTGATACAATACACTAATCAAAGAAAGAACAACAATCATATGGTACCGTCAACAGATGCCAAAAAAGCACTTGACAAAGTACAACATCCTTTCTTGATCAACACTCTTCACAGGGTAGGCATAGAGGGTACATTCCTCAATGTCATCAAAGCCATCTGTGAAAAACCCACAGCGAATATCATTCTCAATGGGGGAAAACACAGAACTTTTCCCCCTAAGGTCAGGAACTGGCAGGGCTGTCCACTATCACCACTGCTACTCAACATAGTACTAAAAGTTCTAGCCCCAGCAGTCAGACAAGAAAAAGAAATAAAAGGCATGTGAATTGGCAAAGAAAGTCAAACTCTCACTCTTTGCAGATGATATGATACTTCATGTGGAAAACCCAAAGACTCCACTCCAAAACTGCTAGAACTCCTACAGGAATCTAGTAAAGTGTCAGGATATAAAATCAATACACAGAAATCAGTTGCATTTCTATACACTAACAGCAAGACAGAAGAAAGAGAAATTAAGGAGTCAATCCCATTTACAATTGCACCCGAAACCATAAGATATCTAGGAATAAATCTAAACAAAGAGGCAAAGAATCTGCACTCCGAAAACTATAAAGTACTCATGAAAGAAATTAAGGAAGACACAAAGAAATGGAAAAATATTCTATGCTCATGGATTGGAAGAACAAATACTGTGAAAATGTCTATGCTACCTAAAGCAATCTTTAATTGCCTTAAACACATTTAAGGCAATCCTTATCAAAATACCATCAATTTTTTTAAAGAAATGGAACAAATAATCCTAACATTTATATAGAACCAGAAAAGACCCCGAATAGCCAGAGGAATGTTGAAAAAGAAAGCCAAAGTTGGTCGCATCACAATTCCAGACTTCAAGCTCTATTACAAAGCTGTCATCATCAAGACAGTATGGTACTGGCTCAAAAACAGACACATAGATCAATGGAACAGAATAGAGAGCCCAGAAATGGACCCTCAACTCTGTGGTCAACTAATCTTTGTCAAAGCAGGAAAGAATGTCCAATGGAAAAAAGACAGTCTCTTCAACAAATGGTGTTGGGGAAATTGGACAGATACACGCAGAAGAATGAAACTGGACCATTCCCTTACACCACATGCAAAAATAGACTCAAAATGGATGAAGGACCTCAATGTGAGACAGGAATCCATCCAAATCCTTGAGGAGAACACATGCAGCAACCTCTTTAACCTCAGCCGCAGGAACTTTTTCCTAGAGACATCGTCAAAGGCAAGGGAAGCAAGGCCAAAAATGAACTACTGGGACTTCATCAAGATCAAAAGCTTTTGCACAGCAAAGGAAACAGCTAACAAAACCAAAAGACAACTGACAGAATGGGAGAAGATATTTGCAAATGACATATCAGATAAAGGGCTAGTATCTAAAATCTATAAAGCACTTATCAAACTCAACACCAAAAGAACAAATAATCCAGTCAAGAAATGGGCAGAGGACATGAACAGACATTTCTGCAAAGAAGACATCCAGATGGCCAACAGACACATGAAAAAGTGCTCCACGTCACTCGGCATCAGGGAAATACAAATCAAAACCCCAGTGAGATACCACCTCACACCAGTCAGAATGGCTAAAATGAACAATTCAGGAAATGACAGATGTTGGCAAGGATGAGGAGAAAGGGGAACCCTCCTACACTGTTGGTGGGAATGCAAGCTGGTGCAGCCACTCTGGAAAACAGCATGGAGGTTCCTCAAAAAGTTGAAAATAGAGCTACCCTATGACCTAGCAATCACGCTATTGGGTATTTACTCTAAAGATACAAATATAGTGATCCGAAGGTGCACATGTACCTGAATGTTTACAGGACCAATGTCCACAATAGCCAAACTATGGACAGAACCTGAATGTCCATCAACAGATGAATGGATAGAGAAGATGTGGTATATATATACAATGGAATACTATGCAGCCATCAAAAGAAACAAAATCTTGCCATTTGCAATGATATGGATGGAACTAGAGGGTATCATGCTGAGTGAAATAAGTCAATTAGAGAAAGACAATTATCATATGATCTCTCTGATATGAGGAATTTGAGAGGCAGGGCAGAGGGCTGTGGGGGGTAGGGAGGGAAAAAATGAAACAAGATGGGATCAGGAGGAGACAAACCATAAGAGACTCTTAATCTCAGAAAACAAACTGAGGGTTCCTGCGGGGAGGAGGGTATGGAGAGGGTAGTTGAGTTATGAACATCGGGAAGGGTATGTAATACGGTGAGTGCTGTGAAGTGTGTAAGCCTGATGATTCACAGACCTGTGCCCCTGGGGCAAATAATACATTATATGTTAATTTAAAAAAAAACTGGCATAACACCTGGCCGCAGGGCAGGGGTACTATCTCTGTCTCTCTGACTTCTCTTCATTATCTCTGACTCTCTAAACATCTCTCTCTCTCTTTTTCTCTCTGATCTCCATCCCACTCTCTCCCTCTGTGTCTGTCTTTATACCCCTCTGGCTCTTTCCATCTCTGTTGTGTGTGTGTGTGTGTGTGTGTGTTTCCACTGGTGAATATGTAGGTCTCTTTGTCCTTTATTCCAATCTCTTTCACTCTCCAAGTATCTCTCCCTCCCTCTTGTGGGGCAGTCTCCCATACCTGGCCCATTTCTCTCTGTAGGCCATCCTTCTCTGCCAGCTCCCCAGCACACATGGCACACAGATTGCCACCCCAACTCTGGAATCGACTTGACCTCTTAGCTCCAGTGTTTAATAGCATCAGGGAACCTCAGCAGTAAGTTTCTTTCAAGAGAAAAGTCAACGGGGCCAACTCAGAAGATGGACGACTGCTCCTGGTCCCATCAGCTCTGACCAGGGAGAGTCATGTGACACCACTCCAATGAGTTCATTTAAGAAGGGCTCTGGATTGGGCATTCATGTGGCAGTGTAGCTCTGAGAGCAGGACAGAGCCGCACAGGGAGAAGGGCATCTCCACCACCTCTCATGGGACAGCTGTGAGACGCACAGGAGGACGCTCCCATCTCTGGGTCTCAAATACCCCATCTATAACAGGAGGAGTTGGATGAGGTATTCTGTTAAGAACATTTCTATCCCCAACCCCCACCCCACCCCAAATCCCATGGTGCTCTATTTAGAAAACAGACATGGAAACTGGGAACAAGAGGGAAGAACATGGGAAGTGACAAAGGAGAATATTGAGAAAGGAAAAAACTACATCCTTTCAGAAACAGTTGGTGGAATGGTCTCCAGGGTAGAGGGTGAGAGTGGGGGGCTTGGATTCCAATGCAACAGAGGAGAACCAGTGGTTCCCAAAGCTTGCAGAGGCTGCCATGGAGACAGATTCCCAGGCCCGTCTCATACTATCTGATGCATGAGGCTCACCCCAGGGGACTCTGACACTCGTGATCTCAGAATCACCGCCTGGAAATGCTGAGCAGGTCTTTTCAAAGAGCTGCCTTAGGAGGAACAGGGCTTTCTAGGAAAGGCAGTGACCCCACATTTTGGGACCGTTCTGGGAAGGCCAGCCAAGCTTCCCTCTTCACCTCCTGTGAAGGCAAGGAAGGGTCGCTGCCTCTTCGGGCTGTTCCTCTGGGCCTCAGTCACTTCCACTAGAGGCCGTGGATCTGATGTCCAAACAAGGCAAGAGAAGGAGGGGCAAACGGGTCCTCCTCTGCCCCCCCCCCCATTACATCTCCTCGGCATTTAAAGACTGGATTCTGGGTCAGCAGGAGTGCCTCCAAGATACTCTCTCAGACTTGTACTCACTCATCTTCCAGAAATGAGTGGGATCTGGGCAAGAGGAAGGAGTTCATCTCCAGATTCTGCCAAAAGGCCCCAGATTCTGATGCCAGAGGATTAGAAGAAGGGCTACCTCAAGTCCTCATCATGCCAGACTAGAAGATTATCCACAACTTTCGGTTTTCTCTGTACCCACATATTTCCATTTTCTCCAATTTCTCCAGCTCTCCACGCATCTCCCTCAGCCTGCAGGCTGACTGGCTCCAATCAATGCGTTGGAACCTGTGTGGCTTGAGGAGGACCCAGACACATCTGGAAATGTAATACTTTAACAGAGGCCTCAAGAATTCACAATGCACCTGCACACCACCTACCCATTTCATCTTCTCAACCATCTTGGTGGGGGTGGGGAGCTGATTAGTTGTGTATCAAATGGGGAAACTGAGGTTCAGAAGGCTGGGCTGGAGGAAAATGCATGTCTCCACCCCCCTCTTCCTGCCGTGTCCCTATTCCCTCAGGAGAGCCCTGGCTCAGGGAGGTGGAGGGACCCACGTAGCCAGGGCTGGAGCTCGGACCAGGAGAGGGTGGCACGTCGTGACAGCAGGTGGACAGGGCAGTGCACTTATTAAGCAGATGGCTCTGTCTCAGGACAAAGGGGAAACAGACCAGCTGGGACAGATATCTTGGCGAGAGGGGAGCAGCTGGGCAGAGGGGAGGCCAGGAAATTTGGGTGTCACCAGATCTGGAACCTACGTGTGTGGCCTGGAGCGGGTCCCTGACTCTTCCCAGGCCTTAGTTTCCCCTTCCGTACTTTGGTGGGGTCAGACTCATGGTCTCTAATGTCCCATCGTACTCTGCCATGTGGGGCTCCAGCCCCACCGGCTGCCTCCTTGAGTGTGTCCACCACTTGCGGCAGAAGGTCAACGCAGCCCAGAGACCAGAGCAATTCCCTGGACTTTCAGGTCAGCTCTTGCTCTGCCCCACTCCGCCCTCAGCCCCCACAGTGACCAGAAGTTTCCCAGAAGCTTCAAAAATTACCTGCGGCCCAGGGCGGATCACAACCCTGCAAAAAGCTGCAGTGGTAAGAACTGACCAGAAGATGGAGCCAAACGCCCTGGAAACCGAAACGGTTTTATTGCCTGAGTTTTTATTTCTAGGGTTGCAGGTATAGAAGCTCAGCCAGAGAGGCGGTAAGCGATGTGCTCAAGGTCTCCCACCTGCTCCGCGTCAAGGCTGGGAACCAATCCCCGTCTTCTGCTGCCGGGGCGGCAAGGATCCTTCTATCTCACTCTCCTCTCTGCTTATGCCTCAGGATTCTGGTCAATCAAGCCGAGCTCACGCCAAGAGGGTCACATCTAGTTAGGGCTCCTCCGTGTTAGGCTGATGGGGCTGCAGAGCACCCTGCGGGGGATGCAGGGAGCCTTTAAGTGGAGGAGGTCGGCCTTTCGTGTGTTTTCACCTGTGGATAGTCACGATTGTCAAAGGCTTGCATGTGAACCCCTCCTCCCACCCCACCCACCCCACAGCTATGTTGATTCTGGCCAAGATTCTTAAATTCGCTAGACCTGGGTCCTCGTCAGGAATTTAGAACGATGATGCGACAGACCTATTTGGTTGTTTGGAGGATTACATTAAATCATTGAGAAGAGTACCGAGCACCATGACTCTGGTGTGATAGGGGCTAAATAAGTTTTAGGATTTTATTGCTGTAAGGGCATTTATGGTTAAAAAAAAAATGATCCAAATGAAATGACAATGAACACGAAAGGCTTTCCTGGTCTAAGTGGACAATTTCATTCTGTGACATTCCTCCTCCTTCGCTGCCCTTCCTCCCACCTCTCTTGGGCTCCAGATCTGGCTCCCCTGTTGGCCAGTTCCTGTAGTCAATTGACACATTTCTTCTTTTTCATGGTGATCCCTTCCTGGTTCTGTGTGACAGGAGGAGACAAGTCAGACTGGCCAAGGAGACGACACAGAAGGGAAGTGACAGGGGCTGTGTGGCCGGAGCATGTGGGAACTCCCAGGCAGGTCATGGGAGTCCCAGCCTTGGCCTTAGATCCTGCTTCCTTCACACCTTGAATTTCTCCAGAATTCAATTGCTAATCCCTGTTTCCACTTCCCTCTCCACTCCGGGTGAAACACCCTCATCCCTCCATGCCTGTGACTCTCTCTTGCAGATTCTTCAGGACTCAAATAGAGAGCTACCCATCCCCTCACAGCGCATGTTAATCTCTGCCTTCTCAGGAAGGATTCTTTTTAAATTTTTATTTTGTTTATTTATCTGAGAGAGAGAGACCATGAGTTGGGGGCAGGGACAGAGGGAGAGGGTAAAGCAGACTCCCCACTGAGCAAGGAGCCAACATGGGGCTCGATCCCAGGACTCCAAGATCATGACTCCCGCCCAAGGCAGCCGCTTAACTGACTGAGCCACCCAGGAGCCCCCTCATGCAAGATGCTATGGCTCCTGCTTCACAGAGAGACCTGAAGCTTCCTTCTGGAAGTAGAGGGGGCACTTTCTTTCCTTGTCTCCTGAATAATGTCTGAGGCTCAAGGACTGGAACTCGAGCTACTTAGGTCAGTAGAGGGAGCACTATGCTAGGAGTCCAGAGCCCCTGTCCCAGGTCTGGCCCTGCTCTGACACCTCTATGACATTGGGCACCCTCTCTGGCACTCTGAGGTGACATCAGTCCTCAGCCAGAACCTCCCCAGTGAGTTCATTTCTGCCCTGGGATTTAGCAGCCCTGAGGACCAACCCTCTCTCTCTGACTCTCGGTGTGACCTCTGGCAAGTCCCTTCCAGTTTCCCTGGTGCTTTGGGTGCCTGAGTCTAAGACAACAGTCCGGTTGGTGCCTCTTACAGGCATTCTGTGTGGGGTCCTCATCACTGTTGCTGCCATCATGCTCACTGCCTTTGTCCTCCTGCGATGGAGACATGACCTCATTGTGGAGGTCCTGCAGCTGGGCCAGGTGTCCCACAGTGTCTGCAGCCCTCATTGCCCTCAGAGGACCTCCCCCTCCTCCAGACCCTGGCTGAGTGTGGAATATGCACGGGTGCCAAACAAGATGAGTCAGGTGGGGCGCTGGGGAGTCATGACAGGAAACAAATTCAACCCAGTGCAGCAAAGACCAGCAAAGAGGACATCGCAATGGGGAGACGTAGATTTTTGTCCAAATTCTGACACTAGCTTCTACAAGTCTCTGACCTTAAACTATAAACAGTTGCTATTGGATTCTTTCGGGCAAGCATGGTAAGGGGAAAGAGAAAGATCCCCAGGCACTGAGAGGCTACAAGGGGAGGGGACAGAAGAAGCAGAGAAATGATGGTTTAGCATCGTTTCCTGCTTTATGACTTTTCCAAGAGACGCCCAAGACGGAAGGCAGCTACGTCAATCTACCTCTTCTTCACCAACTTCAAAGAGAAATTCATTTCAGAAGGTCAGTTTCAGGGGAAAAGGAGGATATTGAATGGGGATGCTGCTGCTCAGATGCAGGATTTAGACACAGGACTTGGACAAGTGACTTTGCTTCCCTGACCAGCTAAAGTGAGGCTGGAGTGGAATCAGGACAGAGTTGCTCCGTCCGGGGACAGGAACAATGTCCTCATAATCACAGTCCCCCTATGAAGCCCACAGTCCCTTTCCCCAGGCCTCTCAGCCCCGCTCAGTCAGTGTATAGGTGGGTTTTGAATCCATGCATAGGGCCCCTAGATGGTGACTGGTCCATTCACACAGCACTAAAGTCACTCCATAGTTGGTCAACAGCTTCCTCCCTGGGTCCTCTTAGCCCTGAGCAGAGCCAGCCTCTCCTCATCCCAAGTTCTGACATGTGATTGTCAGGAGCAACTTACATCTGGAAGCATAGTCCCCCCCAGAAAGAGTCTCCCCCATGGTCTGGTGGCTGTGCCCCGGGCAAGCTCTTTTCCAGATGGCTCTGACCCAGTGAGGGTTCCCAGGCCTCACCGTCCTGTTCACCTGCCACTGCTGCCTCTCACACGGCTCTACAGACTCTCCTTCTCCTTCTGCAGCCCCTTTGTCAGCATCTTTGCCAACTCTGGAGGGGATGGTGGAGAGAAACCGGGCTCGCAGGGAGGCTAGCTTGCTGGTGTGACCTGAAAGTGTCCAGGTCTCCTTCTCCCCATGTCCTGTCCCTTTCCTCCTTCCTGCACACGCAGTGTGTTCAGCTTTCTCAAGGCACGTTCGCATGCATTCTTCTACTTGAACCCTGCTGCCATCCTCAGAACTGGGTGGGGAAGGGGTTATGGACCTATTGTGCAGGGAAGGACACTGAGATCCAGAGAAGGAAAGGGCATCTCTACAAAGATGTGAGGAAGTCGGTGCCATGGTGGGGGTAGACTCCCAGATTGCTTCCTCCTGGTCCAGGGTCCTTTCCCAACCAAGTAGGGCCTGACTATCGATGAAGGAACTATCCCAGCTCCCCCATCACACTGGCCGGTGGCCCTCTATGTAAGCACTTCCCCCAGGAAAGACCTGGAGCCTCTACTAGGCACTGCAGAGTTTGGGGTCAGCCTTTGGGGCTCACGTGGGCTGTGGGAAGGGACGCATGGTGGCTGGTGTGCGTAACGACAACAGAGTGTCCCCGTATGAGATACATAGCTACGACGTCGGTGCTTTCCAACGTCCATAGCCCCTGCGCATAAGCTCCCCAGGGGCCACCTCTGCCCACAGCTGGTGTGGCCTCACCCCAGTCCTGCTGGTCTGTGCCTCCAGGTTTCCTGAGAGATGTTTCCTTTCTCCATAAAGACTAGTCAGAACTCTGGCAACTCTGGGAAGAGTTTCCTGCTGAACTAGCCCCTTTTCCTGTCACAGCCCCAGTCACGGCCTCCCTAACCAAGTGACTAGGATACAGAGAAAAAAAATCGCAAGAAAGCAGGAGGCCAGGAACTCACATTTTGGCACAGAAGCCATCTTGATGGAGATCTCTTGCTTCGCTCACGCCAACCTGAGAACAGAGTAACAACAGCCAGCCTCTTCCCAGCATGTAACAGTTTACAGAGGGTGGTGAGAGACATCGTCTTCTAGGATAATCACACCAGCCCTGAAAGGTCAGCACTGTTAGCCCCCTGGACAGATGAGGAAACAGAGGCCCGGGGAAGTGAGAGCGATGTCCCAAGAATGCACAGAGGGTCTGTGCTCGCAGGCATGGAGTTCGCTTTGCCTCAACCCTCAGATCACTCCTGACTAAAGAAGGAAATGGGGTCAGGTGAAGACCCGGGATGTGTGCAGAAAAGGGACCCTGTGACAATCCATAGGCCTTCCTTGAGGCCCACAGCACTGGCTCTGGGGACCCACAGCCCTCGACACCTGTAGCCAAACAGGGACGCCCACCACTGAGGCCCACCCCTCCATGCTTCATGCCCCCAGCCAGGCCCGGCACCTACAAGAGCCAGGCTGCTGCATGAGCCTGAAGTGACCCTTCTCAGCCTTGGCCTTGTGATTCTCTCCTAAGAACACGAACTGTGCTCCCCCTGCTGCCCCCCACCCCCGAAAACCAGCCAGAGTAGCAAAGAGGAGGTAGGATGGGAGCGAGCCAGGCTTTGAGACTGGGATCTCAGAATGGGAAGACTGGAAGGGGTTGTTCTGCAGATGTGAAAATTGTGCCTCCCCGCCCAGGAGGGATGGGGGAGGGAGGGGACAGGACTTGCTCAGAATCCACTGGAGGGTTAGAGGCAGAGCCGGGCAGCAGCCAGGTCCTGGAACTGGCCAGGCCCCTGCTCAGCACCCCTGCCCTGCCAACCCAACCTCAGGAATTGCTTTCACAGCCCTTGACTTGCCCAACGATGCTATTCCCACCCACCCCAGGGAGTCTGCTCTCTGTTTTGAAAGCCACTCCTGGATTTGGAAGGAGGCATCCACCCCAGCAAGAAGGGGAAATGAGGCCCCAAGAAGGCCAGCCAACTGAGAATCATAGGTGCTCTCTGCCAATATAACCTTGACTCACAGACCCTCAGCGTGGCAGAACTATCAAGTCCCCCTGCCCTTCGAAGGCTAGAGGAATTGCACTCTCTCTGCATGGCCCTGGGGCATGGTCCAGTGACTGGAATTTATACCGAGGCGAATTCCAGCTCCACATAGCAGACCTTTCTTGTACTTGGATCTACTCTAAAATGGAATATGTTGTCTCCTGAGGTGGTGAGCTCCCCAACACTAGAAGCAACCAACTTACCTGGGATATTATAGAACAGAGTTCCTCAAAGTGTAGCTCCCCTGTATCAGCATGAATGACCTGGGGAGGGGGGATTCTTAAAGGGGCAGATTCCACTCAAGTCTCACTGAATTAAACTCTGAGTGTGGGCCCAGGAATCTACCATTTTAATAAGCTCCCAGGGATCCTGATATAGGATTCTGACTCACAAATAAGAATACTAAATGGGATTCATTCCCTTTCATCTCTGAAATCCTCTGATTCTACCATTCCATTCCATCTACCCTGTTCCCTAGGTAACAGTGTTGTACAAGGGGCATCCTAAAGACACCTACTTTTAAGTTACAAAGCCAGAAACCTGTGACGGAAGACAGTTGACAGTTGACAGGAGCTATCTGAGGGCAGCTATTGACACCAAGAGAGCTGTTAATCCTCCTTTGCTCCTCTACCCAGTGCTGACCTGACGTGACAGCCGAATATCACAGAGGCCTGTTTAAGACTTCACAACCAGGGGCGCCTGGGTGGGTTAAGGCCTCTGCCTTTAGCTTGGGTCATCATCCCAGGGTCCTGGGATTGGGCCCTGCATCGGGCTCTCTGCTAGGCGGGGAGCCTGCTTCCCTGCTTCCCCCCTCTCTCTCTGCCTGCCTCTCTGCCTACTTGTGATCTGTCTGTCAAGTAAATAAATAAATAAAAAAGACTCAACGATCCCACCCAATTTCATCTCCACCACCTTACATCCAAGGCCCAAATTCCATAGTCGTAGCAGGAACCACAGAAGAGAACACAGAAAGATGTCCACTTTCTGTTCTGGAGCTGGAGGGCAAACTCCTCTGTCAATGCTGGGCTCTCAGAGCCTTTCTGGGTCCTTCCCAATAGGTTTATACTCCCCATGTCTTCCTGTTTGCAGCCCTAAAGTGGACAGACGGGTAGTCTAAATGTCCTCAGGCATCACAGATCATGACAAATGTTTCCAGCCAAAGCCTGGAGCTCAATCCTAGCACTCCCTTTGCCCCCTGGTCTCCCTGCTAGCTGCAGGCCATACCCTCCATAAATCGTGGATGCACTACGCCCTCCCCTCAACCTCAGTGATGGAACTTCTAGGAAATTATCACTTACATGTTCAAAGATGTGTGTAAAATAGTATCAACAGTAGCATTATCAAAGTAATAAAGCTAACAGAATACTATTATTAACACATGCATAGTACTTGTTTCATTTCTTAAATGCTATTCCTGTATTTATTTAATCTTCACAAGGGCCTATGAGCCAGGTACGATGATTGTCCCCAGTTTAGAACTTTATACATCGTCTTTCAGTAACTGACAAATAATTAGAAACACCCTGAGTGTCTAATAACTGGGGATTAGTCACATAAATTATGGAGCTTCCCTAAAATGAAATATTATGGAGCTATTATAAATAAGGTCAAAAAATATTTAGTAAGCCAGAAACATGCTCATAAAGTTAGTTAATATTAAAGGCACAAGCAATAAACTATATTCCATATAATTGAATTTTGGGTGAATGAGCACATGCAAGAAAAAGTCTTATGGGGAGGTCCTTGGCAGGGAAGGCTTTCTGGAAAAGCCTTCCCTGCCAAGTATTGAGCAGTTTCAGAAAGCTATGGAAGGGGGCGGGGCAGGGATTGTTCTCCCCACAGGAGCTGGGTGGGATATCACCCCTCACAATGCCCAGGTAATGTCAGGAGGCCGGGAGTGGATGCTGAACTTGAGACACTCAGCACTGGCCCAGCGTCTAGAGATTACCATTGGCTTCTGACTCTGAAACTAATTAGAGGGTAAGCATCACCAAGTCTTATCTCCTCTCTGGGCCTCAGTTTCCCCATTTCTACAAAGGTGATCATCACACCTTCCCTGACTTCTCCCAGAAGCTAGGTTGCACATGCAAAGCTCCAGTGAGGACTTCAGCCGTGGGATTCCTGATGGGACCGGGGAGCAAAGCTGTGGCTTTTTCTACTGAGCACCTGGTGAGTCCTTATTATGGGCTCGAGACTGTGCTAACTGCTTATAAACAAGTTCAGGGCCTGCTTTGGGGGCAGGCCACCAAGGCAGTCACATAAGTCCCACATTCAGAAGGGGTTCCATTTGGGGGTTGAGTGCTCTGTGGTCACCGTTCAATAATTTTATCTTGAATTTAGCTTTGGTAAGTAAAAGCTGATAGGATAGTGAGATATGTACTGGGGGCTTGGAGCCTTGGCTTACACACAGCCCAGGACGCTTAAGTCTCCGGGTGGGACCCCAGGTACCAGCGAGGGTCTGCACTCACCCAGAAAGGACTCCTGTGCCTGAGGAAACATGCCATTTACTAGCAAATAACCACCACCACATCAGGCCAACAGGAGGGACTGTGGAAGAAGGGGAAAAGCTTTATTCTTGCCTTTTGAACAAGGAGCCCTACATTTTCATTTTGCAATTTAAGTAGCCAGCCCTGGGTACACCCAAAACATCCCTAACAAGGAGTATGCTGATTTTACTCCTTTTTTACAGGCAAGGAAGCTGGGCTTAGAAGGTACATCACCCAAGACAGCTGGAAATAGCTTAGGCAGAATTTGAACCCAGACTGATTTGACCCAGTCTGAGGCCTCAACACTGTGCTACAGGGAGTCAGGGGACGCGCAAGCGGGGCATCCCTCCAGAGCAGCGGCCCCTGATGCTCTCCAGCCCCGATAGAGGCCATCGAGACTCACACCAGCGTCAGCCTCTCCCCTGGATGGAGAAGGCAGAGCCTAGGGAGAACCTGCCAGAGCATTAGGAAAGCACTCACACCTCTGAGTCTCTTTTCTTTCAGCTGGGAGGTGCCTGCGTGACCCAGTAGGCGGCTTTCATCTTTCACTCTTTCCCGGAACCTGAGCGGGCTCCAGAGAAGACCCGTAAGGAGCGCATTTCAGCAGAGCCACCTACAAGCTGATTGACCCTGGACACTCCTCTTGACTCCCTCAGACCTTAAATGCCCCATCTTAAAATGGGAGTGAAAATACTTATGTGGAAGTTCTTCACACACAGAAGGTGGCACGGTTCTCAGCAGCCACCATCTGATTTTGCCTACATTGATCGGCAAGGACTGGCCAGAAGTTGGTTACTTTAACTGTGTAGACGACTTGTCCATGCAAAAGCATGGTCAGGCACATGACAGGCACTGGTCACTGGAAGCGTGAGCAATCTTGCCTTGGTGGGGGAGTATCAGGAAAAAGACCTAAGGGAAACCCAGCATGCAGAGGAATATCGCTGGGCCTCCAGATGCTCCAGATGTTCAGGATCCAGACCCCTTCCTGCCATGCTCCAAAGTAACTCTCTAAGAGGAGCTCATTCGTCACAAAGTGCTCAGGGGTATGCTGGGGAAATGAAGCCCAACCCGTAAGTTTGACTCCAGGATGAAGGAAATGAGCAGAATCTAGCGGGTTCAAACTGGTAGGGTGGCTAGGATGAAGTTGATCATGGGTTTACCTGACCCCACGTCACTCCACTCCTGCTCTAGGGTCTCACACTCCCAAACCAGACACTTAGGATTCTGTGACTAGGACACGTGACCATGATGGGGACAGCCCTGGGAGGTGCCGGGGGAGGGGTACTGGTAGACAGGGAGCAGATGCCAGACTGATATCACGTTCCACAGCAATCCGTGCGCACTCTGGGGGCTGGATACGACTTCCATGACACTACTTACTTTACACTATCTTTTAAGATCCTAGGCCTTATGGGGGCCTCTTCTCCTTAAAGTGCTATCACATACATTATCTTAACACGTGTACAAGAGGCCGTGAGGCAAACACAGGCAAATGTTATTATTCCCGTTTTATGGGTGAGAAAACAGAGACCCAAAGAAATGCCAAAGGACTAAGACAAAGAAGCCCAGTTTCTCTGCTCTCAGCCTCCAAGAGGCTCACCATGAAGACAGAAACAAATCTGGCTTGGGACGCCTGAGTTGGTTGAGCATCCAAGACCTGATTTCTGCTAGGGTTGTGATCTCAGGGTCATGAGATTGATCCCCCTGTTGCACATGGAGTCTTCTCCCTCTCCCTCTGCCCCTCCCTCTAGCCCCCTGCCCTCCCTACCACCCCCCCTCTAGGAAGAAAGGAAGGAAAGAATGAAGGGAGGGAGGAAGGAAGAAGAGGAGGGAGGAAGGAAAGAGGAGGGAGGGAAGAAAATAGATATTCTGGCTTGCAGAATATGAAGCAGCTTTTGGAGCCTGACATCTTAGAGTCATAGTCATCGAACTAACATGTATGGAGTGATTACCGTGGCCAGGCTCTGTGCCCAGCACATGTGTACACTACTTTATCCAACTGTGAGGCAGCTGCCATCCTCATTGGACAGATCATGAAACCAACGTACAGAGAGGTTGACCAATTCTCCACGTCCTCCAGCCAGGAAGAGGTGGAGAAGGGATATGAACTGAGGCTGTCTAGCTTTACTTTTGCTCATAAACATTTTGCTGCTCTGCCTTATCAGGGGAAATGAGCAGGGAAAGAATGACAAGCTGAGGGGATTTTAAACGGCCACTGGCAATTGAGGGACCCACCAACACTAGGTGGTGATGTTCCCTCATCCCAATTCCATTTGAGCAGGCCCCTTTTTAAGCCATGCAAACAAAACCCTGACGATATAGGAGAACCAAGAACCACCTCAAAGGTCTCCTCCTCTGATCCTGAAGACTTAGAAAATGCAGAAGAACAAACCTCAGCAGTACTTATCTGCAATTGCTCGTTGCCACAGTGTATTCTCTCTCCGCTCACTTGGGATCTTGGTATTTCTCTTCCACTTTGGCCTTTAGCCTAACACCTGCTACCAAAGTGCCTGCTTATGGAGAGGAGGCGGACAGAGCCACATTTGCCACCATCCTGGCTTCCAACTGTCTGTGATAGGGACTTTCACATAAGAGGCCCCTTAATTTGTTAAATCCGGATTTGTTAAATCCGGAGAGTGGACATTTTTGGACTCTTTGGCTCCCCTGGCCCAAAGCTCTCTCCTTCCTTCCCCCACCAAAATTTATCTATTTATTTGGGGAGGGGGGTAGAAAGGGCAGTGGGAGAAGGGAGGGAGAATCCTAAGCAAACTCCATGCTGAGCACAGAGCCTGACGCAGGGCTGGATCCCAGGACCCTGAGATCACAACCTGAGGTGAAACCAAGAGTCAGATGCTTAACTGACTAAGCCACCCAGGAACCCCTCCATTTTTGATTGTAATAGTTATTGAGATAATTGAAGATTTACATGCAATTTTAACAGAGAGATCCTGTATATCGTTTACCCAATTTCCCCCAAAGGTTAACATCTTGCAAAACTAAAATTTTACAACCAGGATATTGACAATGATACAATCCATTATCTCATTCAGATTCCTCCATTTTTCTTGTACCCGTGTGCGTGTCTGTGTGTACATTTAAAATTCTGTACACTCTATCACATGAGTAGGTCTGTGTGTCCACCACAGTTAAGGTTCTCCATCACAAGGATCTCCCCTATTGCCCTTTGAAAGCCACACTTACCTATCTCCTCCCACATCCCCATTCCTGACCCCTGGCAACTGTTACCTGGTCTCCATTTCTATAAATTTGTCATTTCAATGTTATACGAATGGAATATACAGTATGTAACATCTGGGGATTTTTTTATTCAGTGTAATTCCTTTGAGATTCATCCAAGTTCCTGCATGGATCAATAGTTTATTCCTTTTAATTTCTGAGTAGTTATCCAGGTGTGGATGTAGCACTGTCTGTCTAAGCACTCACCCACTGAAGGGTATCTGCATAGTTTCCAGTTTGGGGCTGTTACAAATGAGGCGGCTGCGAACATTTGTGTACTCCTCTCTCCTTTTTGATCGCTAATTGATACAGATGCTCTTACTTCATGGAGATCTTTGTTCCCGCTGTGGCAAACATGCCTTGTCACCACACCATCCTTTCTATGCCAACTTCTAGTGGCTTAGGATAATGCGCCCAGATGCTCCCCTATAGGTATTTATCACTAGACAGGAACCACCACGCCTTTCCCCTTGAAAAAATAAAACAGAACAAACCTGACTTTGGGAGGTAGACAACTTGGGCTCACACTGCAGGAGCTCTGTCATTTAGTTAGTGAAATGCAGGGGAAATCACTGAACCCTCTGAGACTGTTTCATAACCATTGTAACAAAAGTAGCTTAATAGTTGTTCCATGGCAGTGTGATGTCATAGTTGAAAACAGAACACAGGTAACAAGCTGCCTGGGTTTGCATCCTGACTCTACTACTTGACTGTGTGTCAGGCAAGTCATTTAACCTCTGTGCCTCAGATTTCTGTTCTGTAAATGGGCATACTACTAGTGCCTATATCATGGAGCTGTCGTGAGGATTAAATTAGT
Source organism: Lutra lutra (assembly GCF_902655055.1). Classification (NCBI taxonomy): domain Eukaryota; kingdom Metazoa; phylum Chordata; class Mammalia; order Carnivora; family Mustelidae; genus Lutra; species Lutra lutra. The sequence continues at coordinate 46,051,164 of NC_062282.1, forward strand.
CCATGTAAAACGATCAGAGCAGTGTCTGGCTAGTAAGCATTAAGCACATAGTGCCATGTGGCAGGCACTCTTCTAAGCACTTCATACAGATCATTTTATTTAATCATATCAGTGACTTTATAATACAAGTTCTGTTTCAAGATCGATTTCACAGATGACAAAACTGCAATTTAAGGGATTAAGTCACCTGCTCATGACACAAGGCTGGAATAGGAGGGAGCTGAGGTCCATTTTTGAGCCTGTCTTTGCGCCTCACTGCTACGCCATCCTGCAAGCCCACACGCTAAGGTGCCATTGCCCGGCCCCGCACAGCTGTGAGGATTACAAAGAAAAGTGTGTTCTGTGGTACCTGGTACTCAAGCTGCTCTACACAGGTCAGTTTCCTCTTTTTAACTACTGGCAGTTGAACAATAGATCATCATTCTGTGTTTGGTGTAAATGGCAAAAACTGGTCTCTTGAGACACAAGCCACCAAAAGTAGTGATTTGAGAGTTTTTGATGGATGCATCTGGCAAACATTTGCTAAGCTGGACTGACGCAACAATGACAATGAGATCTGAAACACGTCCATCCAACCCAGCCACAATTCATCCAACAGAGTGTCTGCCCCACTTCCTTTCTTGGAGAGCTCAGCGGCACTGATGTGAGGCTTACAGGACAAATGAGTTCAGAGAACATTTCAATTGTTTAAAAATTTCCTAAAGAGGGGCGCCTGGGTGGCTCAGTGGTTAAAGCCTCTGCCTTCGGCTCAGGTCATGATCTCAGGGTCCTGGGATCGAGCCCCGCATCGGGCTCTCTGCTCAGCAGGGAGCCTGCCTCCTCCTCTCTCTCTGCCTGCCTCTCTGCCTACTTGTGATCTGTCAAATAAATAAATTTTTAAAAATCTTAAAAAAACAAAACAAAACAAAAATTTCCTAAAGAGTTGACTGGGCTTCTGCTAAGCTTTGTTCTATTTTGTTCACAGCGATAAAATCACTTTCTGTTGCACTGTGAAAAAAAAAAAGTTGATTGGGGAACTGATGTTAGACATGAAGGAACTTTGGGGTTTGGCCACATGATGTAATCACAAGCAAGGATGTCGTAACATGGGCTGCAAGTGAAGCGGGGAAATGCGTGCATGGTGCTTGTGGAATATCACGGTGCAGCTGGAAAGTGATACTATTGGGCGAGGTTTCAGAATTCTCCTCATATATCAGCCAGAGACCTTGATGACACATTAATTAAGGTTTGTTATTTTTAGAACTTCTTCATTTCTCAAATGCTTCATTTTAAGTCTTATATGAAAATGAACATCACATTATATTGGTAAGGAGTAAAAGATTCCAATCTCTGACATTTGTGAAATATGCTTATTGAGGGACCCCTGTAGTAAAACTACTACAGTTTTAATCTGGGTTTTTCCAACTGGAAGAATATTCCCACCTTTAAAACTCAGAATACATCTAGAAAAAAAGAGGTCTATTTCTCAAATGATGACATCAACGGCTACTTATAAACACCTCTCTTTTAAGTAGGTCTTTAGATAAAAACAAGAAAGAGAGGGTCCTCACTGGGGGTAGGACTGACAAGGCGTTGTTTCCTAATTATAGGCCTAGAAAATCCACATTTGTGCATCACACTGATTTCAGATTCCTATGAATGCCAGCCACATGACTGTAGATTGACGTTTCACAAACCTGTCAATTTAGGTGTCTATGCCTTAAAAAAAAACTATCAAAAGCAAGTAAGGTAAATATAGCTTGTTCTTAACACACCTGCAAGGCATTATAAAAAGAAAAAAAAAAAAAGGAATAGTTTGTAGATGTTTCTATTTCTTTTACACCAAATTAATGAAGTCTCTTTTAATCACAGCTTTTAAAGATCCCAACAGATCCCAATAGTAGGAAGAGAAGCATCTTACCCCAGTAATAACAACATTTTACCAATAAGGTGTTAAATGATTTGCGAAACGGGGGTGTTGTACCACACATTAGGACATAGCAGTAAAAGAGAAGAGAAAATTTAAAAGAAATAGCACCAAAAGACGAGGTATCATCAGGAATCTACATCTTGTATCCACCCCAAACAGAATGAAGCATGCACCATCCAAAAACCATCGCCATAATCCAGTAAGTTCCAAAGCATCCCCTGAGTTTACCTTTTCACCTGCCAAAGAATTTTTATGCTCTTATTCTTCTCTCTACTCAATCAAGGAATTTTCATTCTTTTTAATTATATTTAGGTAAAAGGTAGGCCATTGTTATTCGGAATTAATTGGTCCTTTCATCATTGTTTCACTGATGGTCTCCTAAATCCTTAAAAGGACATTTGGGTGGGTGGGGGAAGCTGACAAGAGGGATAAGTAAGAAAAAAGAGGAGGTGATTCACATCTGCCTTTTGCAAAATCTAACCTAAAACTGGTCATATTCAGGGCTACCATCTGGATAGGTGCATAAAAAGAGTCACTGTTCTGTCCCCATATCTATATCCCTTTCCTTGAAAGAAAAACCTTAGCTATGTTTCTAGATTGAAAAGTAAAAACTGCAAGCCACAACTGTACAAGCGTCTGAACAGGTGGTCAGCAGTGTGAGCAGCTTTGAAACCAGATTCAGACACAGCAACTGGGCTTGAGGCAACAAATCAGGACTGGGGACACCAGCTTTAGTAACCACAGGCAACTGTTTTTTCTGAAATTTCAGAATTACTTACTTTGGGAAGGGTGAGATTTATCTTAAAAAGAAATGTTCCAAAAGTTTTCAGACCATATCAGAACAGAATATAAGCAGAGTAACATTTTAGTGCTAATGGGGTATCTTTTTAGCCCAAATCTATTTATCTCCTCCTTGCTTACAAACTGCTCCCTTCCCCCAAAGAAGGCAATTACATAGAAATAGTGTTGAGATCAGTCAATGTTAGAGACTTGTTTTGCTATTTCTGTGGTCTAAAAAAATACTGGGGCTTATGTTTGGAAAAGTAAGTAGAGTAAGTAAGTAAAGGATCAATTAACATAATTGTTACATTTTATTTAAAGATTTTAGAAGATGAGCAGTAGAGCTCACAATAGTTACCTCCAACCATAAAGTTGGGAGAATTTTTTAAAAAGAGTGGATACCAAAAAACTTTTAGGAAGATCATACCTTAGTGGCCTCTTATATTGTTGAAGAGAGCAAAAGAAGGCTTAAGATTTAAAGGATAAAAGTTATATTTATAAACATGCTAAGAAATACATTAAACCAAAACAAAAAAGAATAAGGAGAAACATATTGTGTCTTACAGGTTAAATCCTGTTCCAAATGATTTCTATGGGACTCTATAATCCCCTTCAACAATATTCAAATAACAAAAACCCCATTACTAAAAGAGCTTCAATACTCCTTTGGAGCTGGCTGTTAGGGAATTTACCCTGCACATAAGGTATGCATGAAAAACACCCTGGAGACTCAGAATACCCGCAAACATGAAATGGTTCTCTAAGCTGCACTTGTTTGTCTAGAACCCAGCTGAGTGGATTCAACTACAACTTGAAGCTTGTCACCTTAGGACAGGAGAACAATTTGAAGCCCAAGGGCACTTTGCTGTAGTTAATTCATGTGGCTTCGTGTATACTTCAGATGTTTCTCCTCCATGCCATAATAACTACTAGAATTAAAGAGCACATGAAACTTTCTAACCAAGTCCAAAGAATGTAGACTTTCTATATACTGCTTTCCTAAAGCCACAGATTTTATTACAGAAAGGAGAAAGGTAATGGCATCAAGAGATCAAGCACAGGAATCGTAGAATACTAAGTCGTTTCTCTCTTGCTTCACAACCAAGTCTATCAGTGGGCTGCTAAATCACACGGAACCATAACAAAACTGTTAGTGTTTTGCTTCATGTCCAAGAAGACCAATATTTTTGCCCGAGTACCCCATTAACCTTTACCTAGAGCTATTATTCTTGAACTTCCCATAAAAGTTTCTTCTCAAATAATTTAATAATTCTAACAACTTAGAAGGGCAGTATGAAGACCTGAATATTTTAGCCAAGCAGTGAAGGCAACAAACCTCCTTTAAACCTGCTCTCCTGCCTAAATTTTATACACTAAAATAATCCTTTCTCCTTCACTTCTTCAGGGGTATCCAAAAGAGAGTGACATTTCTTGGCTGTCACAAGTTTTGGGTTGAATTTTCTCTGTTCTTCAGTGTTCTGACAAAGGCCCTGGGCCTGCAGCTCATTCCTCTGGAAATTCAGTTTTGTTCTCAATGAGAGAGATCTCCAGTACAGGTAAGAGCAGCTGAAAGGCGTCTTGAATATAGGAAGCACTGTTTGAGGCCTGTCAAGATTGAAAGGAAGAAAATATCACAGTCACTTAAAAGAGAAAATACACTAAAAAGACAACAAAAAACTAGATTAGTTTGTACAATCTAACTGAATCTGTAACCTGGCAAACAAAAGCATAAACTCAAGTTAGTTAGAGAGGAAAGAATGATCTAGCTCTTAAGATATGACAGTACCCATCACTGGGCCATTAAGGAGGGCAAGTACTGCATGCAGCACTGGGTGTTATATGCAAACAATGAATCATGGAACACTATATCAAAAACTAATGATGTATTGTATGGTGACTAACATAACATAATTAAAAAAAAAAAGTTAAAAAAAAAAAGATATGACAGTACCAAAAAAGAGTATCAGCATTTTTGTCCAACTTGCCCATCTGAAATGGTAGCTGTTCTTTGACATCCTGCTTGAATTTGGCATTTGAAGCTTATTTATTCCTCTACTAAATGGGTAGGTTCTGTCACAACCTTTTAGTCAATTACTCAAAGGACTTTAGAAGGCTATGACTCTTACACAAACCGGATTTTCAGTCCACTATGACAGCTCTTCTTCCATGGACTCAACAAAATTAGTGAATACAAGACAGAGACTACAAATACGAACAAGGAAAACTGCTTTCAGATGATAAGTATAGATAAATTTCTATGTGGTATAACAGACGTATTTATGAGAAGCATCATGGAATTACCATGCTCAGAGTTTTCCAGACTTCATTAATATCTAACAAGTTCTAATCTTCCAGGAGAATAATAGAGAGCTCATTACATTAAGATAAAAATGTACAATTAAAAGGACAAGAGTGTTTCAGATATGTAATCAAGAACAACCAAATTGAAATAGCAATAAGGAAAACCTATTAAGTGACTTTACCTTTTTTGGATTTATCAATAGCATGTACCCCTATTTAAACTTTAATGTGACATTTGCTGCCAAATTTTCCAACCAAAAGAGGTCTCAGAGATCATCTGGTTAGATCTCTTATATTGCATATAAAGATAATGAGATTGTCAAGAAGGTAAATGCATGGTCCAGGGTCAAATCAGGGGAGGCCCAGGACAGGACTAGACTCCTGGTTTGCAAACTTCTCACCTATACTACTCTGCCACCTACTAAATCACAAATTTTCAAAAACACTAAGTGTTAATTAACAGAATAATTATCCTGTTATTCAAGGGAAACTGTGCAGTTAACGAATTAAAGGCATTTTGTTGGTGATAATTTTAAAAGAATTTAAAACTAAAGAATAGTCCAATAGTTAAAACTTTTTTCAATTCCTATTTAAAACCTAACCAATTATCTCCCCTGACTTACATAAATATATTTTAAACAGAGTATCAAACATCTAAATTGTTTGCACAACTGGCAAGACAGAGTTTTTAAAATTTGGAATACAGAAAGGGTTGCACAAGGAGGCAATATAATCCCATCATGTGATCCTCTTACATCCCCCTTTCCCAAGGACTTAACCCACCCCCTTCCTTAGATCTAATGGACTGATGAGGATTCTGTAAACACAGGCACCTTTGACAAAACAAAGCAAATTTCTCAGCAAGGAAGTTTTGTCTTGTTTTATAACAAGTCTTCCCTGTATAAACTTTAGTCCTTTCAGAAGCAGTGTTTGCCTATTTGTAATTTTCAGCCTTCAAGTTGACCCCTGGTCTCCAGAAGGTGTTTCATGACTAAGGATCATCCATCAGCAGCCAGTGGACAGTGCTAACTACCGACAGCCTACTGCCGGGCTGCGCTTTACACAGCAGCTTCATCATTACGCTTTGTAATAATCAACAGAGAATTTGCGTCAACTATACGCCATTTTGGTCATAACTGCATCAGTATGGCTAAATTACCAATCTGACAAAAAAAAAAAAGCCAAAAACTAAGACTGAAAAAGAGCTCATTAATAATACATAATACCCTAAAAGTTAAACTTAAAATTAACTACTGACCTCTAGAAATACTGCAGTGATGAGGGGATTAAGGATGTCTTTTTCTTTGACCTAGAATAGAAGACACACTGTTAAGTGAGCACCAGTAGGCAAAGTGTGATCCCACTTGGAAACACACACACATACACTCGCATACATAATTTAAGCACAGAAGAAGTCTGGACTGAGAAAGCAAAACATCATCTCTGGAAGTGCTTTAAATTTCCTTCTTTTTATCTTCCTGTGCTGTCCAATTGACTGTGTATTCCTTTGTAGTTTTTTTATTGACTTTAAAAAGTATCTTCATTTTGGAAGAGGGGGTAGAAATGATACATATGATCAGAAACTTTAGAACAATTTTAAAACAGAATATGCAGATACGGAACATGTGCTCAAAATACTCAATGGTTTTAAGATGGGCTGTTTGAAAAACACGGAAATACATCATGGAAACTTATTACTCATGTGTCAACACTTTATAGCTCACTTGCAGGTTTAAAGTATCTTTATGAAACATGAAAAGATTTGGCCTCAGAAGATTAACTTCAAGAATCCCAGAAGCTCTTTTAAAGACAATATTAAGGGAAAAGAGATATCCCAGGACTATCCCTTACAGGCATAATCTAAACTCATAAAGAAAAATTAATTTGGACTACGTTCTTAAATGAGTTGAAAGGTCCAGAATCTGCTGCCACACTGACACTTACATATTTGCCACAAAGTGATTTTTTAAAATTTGAGGTATAACTGATATACAACACCATACTAGTTTCAGGTGTACAAGATTTGGTATCTACATAAACCGTAAAATGATCACCACAATAAGTCTAGTTAACATGTGTCACCATACATAGCTACAAAATATTTTTATTGTGATAAGAAGTTTCAAGATCTATTCTGAGCAACTTTTGAATATGCAATACAGAATTATTAACTATAATCCTACACTGTACATTATACCCCATAACTTATTTATAACTGCAAGTTTAGACCTTTAAATTCCCCTCACCTATTTAGGCCACCCTTTACTCCCTACCGCTGGCAACAACCAATCTGTTCTTTGTATCTATGAATCTGGTTTTACCACAAAATGATTTTTATCTGCTCATTTAAAATGCCCTAATTTTATCCTAATTTGTGGTTACTGATTTCTGATCATGTTCTATAGTTTACACACCTTCAGTAAATTTTTACAATTCCTTTAAAAAGAAAGAAAAAAAAGTTAGCTGTTTAAATTACAACTCTACTCCTGGTTGTCAACTGCAAAGTATAAGGATCGTCATAGTCTAAGTAAGGGACTGCTCCTTAAAACTAGAGCCAAACAGGGGCACCTGGGTTGCTCAGTGGGTTAAGCCTCTGCCTTCAGCTCAGGTCATGATCTTAGGGTCCTGGGATTGATTGCCGCATGGAGCCCCGCATTGGGCTCTCTGCTCAGTGGGGAGCCTGCGTCCCCCCCCATCTCTGCCTGCTGCTCTGCCTCCTTGTGATCTCTCTCTCTGTGACAAATAAATAAATAAAATCTTAAAAAAAAAAAAAAATCTAGAGCCAAATGTTGGGGCTTTTATTTTATCAAGGTCTACATTTCCAGTACAGGAATCAAAGAGTAGCACAAAATATACTGCCAAACGTTGGGGGTTTTATTTTATCAAGGCCTACGTTTCCAGTACAGGAATCAAAGAGTAGCACAAAATATACTGCAAATTTCATAAAAGGAGAAAACAAAAATAAGTCACAAAAATCAGCTAAACAAAGACAAGGTTATCCTAAAATTCACATGAAAATGCATGGGCCCCAAAAAGATAAAAGATCTGAAAAAGTTGGAAGATTTACAATCTTGACTTCAAACCTTACCACAAAGTTACAGTAATTAAGACAAAATGGAACTGGCATATGGATACACACACATAAAACCAGTAAAACAGAAATGAGAGTCCAGAAATAAACCTGTATATCTATGATTGTTTTTGACAAAAGGGCCAAGACAATTCAATATGGAAATGCTTTTCACCAAATAGTGCTGAGATGACTAGAAATCCACACGCAAAAGAATGAAAGTGCACCCCCACCTCATACCCTACATAAAAAATTAACTCAAAATGGATTATAGACATACAAGTAAGAGCTACAATAAAACACTTAGAAGAAAACACAGGAGTAAATCTTCATGATCTTGAGTTAGGCAAAGATTCTTTAGATACAATATACCCAAAGTACTGAACAGTGATAAAAGAGAACAATGACAAACTAGACAAATATTAAAAACTTTTGTGCAAAGACACTACCAAGAAAGAAAAACAAAACAAAACAACCCATGGCCTGGGAGAAAATACATGTATATCATGTATCTGATAACGAACCTATGCCCAGAATATATAAAGCATTTTTACAACTCAACAATAGTAAGTAATAAAAAGACAAATAATTAAAATAATAAATGACAGAAAGATACATAATGAAATAAATAACCCAATTTATAAAATAACTTTTAAAAAACCAAATTTGAAAGTAGGCAAAACTAGAAAAGACATTTCTCTAAAGAAGACATACAAATGGCCAACAAGTACATGAAAAGAAGTTCAACATCATTAGCCATCAGGGAAATGCAAATAAAAGCTGCAATGAGATACCACTTGATACCTACTAGGATGGCTAAAATTTAAAAACAAAACAAAAACAAAAAACAATGGACAACGGCAAGTGTTGACGAGGATGTGGAGAAACTGGAACTTTCCTACATTGCTTGCAAGAATGTAACATGGTACAGCCACTTTGTGAAACAGTTTGGCAGTTATTCAATGGCCCATATCACCCATATGACCCAGCAATCCCACTCCTACCTATCCAAGAGAAAGGAAAGCACACATGCATGTCTGTAGCAACATTACTCATATAGCTGAAAAATGGAAACAATCTAAATGTCTATGAATTGATGAACAGAAAAATGTGGTATATGTCCATAAAAGATTATTTGGTTATAAAAATAAGTACTGATACATGCTACAATGTGGATGAACCTCAAAAACGTTAGGCTAACTGAAAGAAATCAGCCACAAAATACCACATGTTGTATGATACCATATATATGAAATGTCCAGAACAGGCAAACCTATAGATGGAAAGCAGATTAGTGATGTTTAGCACTAGTAAAGTGTGGAGGGGAAGGGAATGGGAGCAACTGCTAATGGTATAAGGTTTTCTAGGGGATGATGAAAACTATCTAAAATTAGATTATGGTCACGGTTGCACAACTCAGTAAATATGCTAAAAACCACTAAATGGTACACTTGAAATGGGAACATTTTATGGTATGAAAATTTTATATTAATAGAGCTGTTTTTAAAAAGCCCACAGAACAGACATTAGCCCAATAAAAGGCAAGAAATCTTACCCCAGCAGTTGTTAGGCAGGTAGTAAACTCTTTGGACAGAGACGACAACTCTTTACACAACACAACTGTCATCCTAGGAAAGAAGTGAGCAAAGTCAGGAAGGCTCCTCTTTTTGTTTTTCTCTCTCTCTCTTTTTTTTTAAATAAGCATATTTAACAACTATAAGAAAACAAATCACTCCTGGTAGTAAATGTCAAAGAAGAAAGCTTTTTTTAAAGGCAGTAAATATGCCTTCATCAGCTACCTAATGTATCTGGAGACCCACTTGAGCAGGCATTCATGCTACAGGAAGAGGAGTCTCAGTCCTTGGAAAATCATTTTTCTGCAAAATCCTCTGGGAAAGCACTAGATTTTCAAGTTAAGTGAAAGGAAATAATGAACATACATTTTAAGGAGATAAGACAACACTTAAAAGATTTATATTCCATTCACAAATGTAGTTAAAATAAATATGCATGCATTCATTCAAGAAATATTTACTGGAAGTCTTCTATATACCAACTAAGCTTTGGGGATTTATCAGTAAACAAGCAAAGGCCCAGTTTCCATGGATTCTTTTCTTTATCTTTTTTTTTTTTTAAAGATTTTATTTATTTATTTGACAGAGATCACAAGTAGGCAGAGAGGCAGGCAGAGAGAGAGGGAGGAAGCAGACGCCCCGCTGAGCAGAGAGCCTGACTCGAGGCTCAATCCCAGGACCACGAGATCATGACCTGAGCTGAACGCAGAGCCACCCAGGCGCCCCTCCATGGATTCTAACTTATTTGATGATTAATGGGGAGACTATACATATGTGTGTGTGTGTTTATACACAAATACACCTACTGTACACATACATATATATGTGTGTGTACATATAAACACAGGTATAGAGGTGGACAAGTAGAAATAGCTACTTTTCCAAAGAACAGGACACCATGAAGTTGAGTCCCTCATCCTAAGTATGTTGAAGACATACCAGCCCTCTGGTATGGTATGAAGAAACCAGCCCTCTGTTGTGGGATGTCAGAGAACAGTGAAGTATAGGTCTGGAAAACATCAAGGGTCCCTCCCAATCCTAACACACCAAACATTCTCACAAATTTTTTTTTCCAATGAAAATTCTCATTATTTAATTAGATTTATTTATAAAGCAGCAGATGTATTTTTTTCTCTTGTGATTATCTATTTTCTATTATTTTTGAAATTTTTATTCAAAATCAGCAATATGGTGGGAAAGGGGGCTTAGGGACTTAGCCTGGCCTGGGATTAAATCCCTGTCTGCAGAAACTGGGCAGATTATTTCATTTTTCTTGAGTGTGTTTATTTTCTTCAAAGCAGGACTAATCGTTTAACTTTAGAATTACTGTAAAAATTAGAAATGATACATGCTAAGGCCCTTAGCATGGTGCCTAGCACATAATTAGCTCCCAATAATGAATATAACCATTATTAAGAATTGAGGTTCTTAGAACTATTCTCTGTTTTGGGGCACCTGGGTGGGTCGGTCTGTTAAGCCTCTGCCTTTGGCTCAGGTCATGATCCCAGGGTCCTGGGATCATGCCCCATGTCAGGCTCTCTACTAAGCAGGGAGCCTGCTTCTCCCTCTCCCTCTGCCTCACGTTCCGCCTGTTTGTGCACTAGCTCTCTCTCCCTCTGTCAAATAAATAAATAAAATCTTAAAAAAAAAAATTAAAAAAGAACTACTGTTTTTATTTATGTAAAATTTTATTTTTATTAAAACCAATATCTGAGAACTAGTTTTCAGATTATCAACAATAAAAAATAATTAGTAAAACAACCAGTTAATAAAAACATTTATAATGTAGACTTATGGGTCAATGAAAAGAAATAACCCCTTCGGCTACTTAATAACTAAAACCCAAAATGAACAAATCTCTAACCTGAGAATAGCATCTTGTTGAGAGGGAAGTTTCTTAAAACTTTGGAAGGAAGCTGAGAAAACTCTGATCAATTTGCACCCTTTACAGGAATACCCTTTATACTTACTGGGAAAGAGCTCTGCTCCTTTCTATGGCGGTCACTTCCTGCTTCTGGCCATGCAGAACCAGAGCTGCTGTTTTGTGAAACAGTTCAATTGAGCAGGCAGTCAGTTCTGCTAGGCTCCGGATTGCAAATGCATGGATATCCTGAACAGAAAAACAAAACAAGGCATTGGGTTTTGTTTTGTTTTGTTTTGAGCCCAGAGGAAATGCTGTCAGCTTGCTTTTCTCATACTGGAGGATTCGGTATCTTGAAAGCAGCAGAGACCAGTAGCTGCCCTTCAGTAAACCTCCTCTTCTACCAGGGCAGGGATGTCATTTTACAAGCTGGGCTCATAACTACAAAAACAGAAGCTCCCCTGAAGTCAGGTGTGACCACGTGACTAAGATTTGGCCAAAAGATTTAGATAAAAAGGGGCTTATAGCAGCTTCTGGGAACTTTCCTCATGATACATCCAACACACACAAACCTTTAGTCTCTTTTTCTTCACTCCTTCTTTCATTCTACAGTCTGGAACAAGGCTGCTACAATCTTGGATTACAAGGTTGAAATGATGAGTAGTGATGCAACAAAACAGAAGGTGCCTACGTCCCTGATCGTGATACCAACATCTCCACACCATTAAAAAAGAAAAAAAGGTTTAGTTGCTTTGGTACCTCTATTGAATTTTTATTGATTTGGTCAGTTTTTTCTGTTTCCAACTGTTTCTCTCCTTCTTCCTTCTCTTCTAATGGCTTGGCCAGAGATGTGTTGATCCATTCGTAGGCAGTATTTCTTGCCTAAATAAGAAAAAGATTACTGCCCATCAACAATTCAATTCAGCTCACCAAAAGGTGACTATATACATTGTGCACCTACCAGAAATATGTTAGCATCATGTAAGTCAGCACTATTGTTCTCACCCAAACATACATTTATCATACACCTATCTACTTACCTTAGTACTTCTCTTGACAACACCTAACACTATGGTCCACTCATTCCTTCTTGAAATTCTCTAATCCTTTGGCCTTCTTGAAAACTGAGGTATAACTTACATAAAGTGCACAAATCTTCAGAGTACAATTCAAGAAATGTTCCCATGTGTATATGCCTTTGTAACTGCAACCTAGATCAAGATCTGGAACATTCCCATCACCCTAGCATTTAGAAGGTCCCCTCATGTCCCTTCCAAGTCAATACTGCTTAAACCAGGGGCACCTGGGTGACTCAGTGGGTCAAGCCTCTGCCTTCCCCTCAAGTCATGATCTCAGGGGCCTGTGATCGAACCCCATGTTGGCCTCTCTGCTTCGCAGGGAGTCTGCTTCCCCTTCTCTCTGTCTGCCTCTCTGCCTATTTGTGATCTCTCTCTCTGTGTCAGATAAATAACATCTTAAAAAAAAATACTGCTCAAACCAAGTCACTGTTCCCCTTGCCCAAAGGTAATGGTTCTTCTGTCTCACTGTAAATTTATTTCACCTGTCTTTAAAATGCATACAAATGAGATCTTAAATCCTTTCTAATTTGTGTTTGGCTTCTTATACCTAACATACTGTCTGTTAGGCTTATCCATGCTACTGCAAGTGTCAATTGCTGATTCTTACTTCTTGCTGTGTGGTAGTTCATTTTATACATATACCATAATTTGCCAATCTCCTGATGGTGGGCCTTTGAGTTGTTTCCAGTTTTCTTTGACTTTTCTAATACCACCATTTTCTAGTTCTGCCTCCACCCTTACAAGCATTCCTCCTTAGGCTCTTGTATGTACTGATCCTTGTTTTTCGGCCCCTTAAACACAGTACCACCTGGAGTTCTAGCCTAGCCCTCGACTTGTCTCACCCTATTCCTCTTCCCTCAACCCATCCTGATTCTATAATTTTAAGTATTCTCTACCTGCTGCAAACTCCTAAATCCTTATTTCCAGCACTGACCTCTTCTGAAATGACATATTCCAACTGTTTGCTGGACATATATATTAGGATATATTATAGGCTGATCATTCCTCTTCCCTTCAATGGCTTCCCTTCAATGGCTCCCCATCAATCCCCATGATCATAAGAACATGATCTTATGCATGACTAAAGAAGTACCCATGACCTAGACCCTACCTACTTCTCCAGCTTCATCTCTGACCACTTTCCATTTTAAGATCTGATAATAATGACCTGTAATGTGCCCCACTCTTCGTTCATTCTATTCCCTTAGGTTAGAATGCCTTTCCTCACCCTTTTCTTTTCTCTAAATAAAGGCAGCTCTTAGTTTTCTTTCAGTCCTCTAACCAGACATTGTTCTTTCCGGGTAACTTTCAAAAACCTTCCAGGAGACTGGGCACCTAAACAACCCTGTTCTATGTCCACAGTCCCCTGAACACCCCTTCAACTTAGTACTTACCAAAAGACACTGAAATTAAATGTGCGTATCTCCTACATAAACAACATTGCTATAGGATGGTTACAAACTGTCTTAATTCAATTTACACACCCAGTGCCTGCTCACTATGGAGGATACCAACTGTTTTTACCTAGCCAGCATTCATACCTCCTTTCTTTTAGTAGGAGGTTCCAGATTTTTCTCAGCTCATGTGGTTTGGGTAGGGTTGCTTCCACCCTCTGGCTCTAAGGGTTGGCAAATAATTCAGGTTTAGTTACCAAGAATATTAATCCCCCTGTTCATACACCAATTACTTCATGGATGGAAAAGTGACCCCAACCGAGGTCAATGAGCATCAGTTTCAAGACATCTGATAAAATTACTGTTGGAGGTACTTCTGTTGGAGTTACTCAAATGGAAAAAAGTCACCCTGAAGTTACCAGTGGTTATCCTACCGGCATGTGGAAAAGATTCTCTAAGAATAAAGCCAAAACAGAAGAAAGCAGAGTCAAGAGATTGGTGTGGGGATTGGTGTAGAGTTCCTGGGTAGAGAGCCATGCCTGAAGTCAGTCTTGCCCTTTGATTTTCTCGTTTCTTGAGCCAATGAATGCCCCTTTTTTCTTAAGCCAGTCTGACTACAGTTTCTGTCATTTGTAACTGAGTGTGTCCTGGCTTCTAAGAAAAGGTTTATTGTCATTAAATGAAGGCATCCACTTGAGGAACTTTATACAGACAGAATGCATTCAGAGCTGTAATTAGGCAATTAGGATTCCAAAGAAGACTGTAAGAGTCATTCCAGCTGAGAAATGAAAATCACGGGTTTTATTACACATACAGCACTGAGGTTGAGCCTTTAAAAACAGATGGGGCCACACCCAAGGCTAAATCATGAATGACCTAGAGCAGAACCCATGTACCCAGACATTCACTGAAAGGTTCTTTCTCCTATGACACAGGAACTCCCATAAAAACCTCAAGAACAATCTGGCTCTGATCTATAAGTTCAGATCAGAACTTGCATTAACTTGCATTAACCTCTGCATTAACCTCTCAAATTAAAAAAATAATAACTATATAAAAGATTGGAAACAAGAAAACTCAAAGTATGCTGAAAAAACTGTGAAGCAACTAGTAAGACCAGCGCAGATGGGGCCTTTATTAATTAGTTCATCCATTATAAATATTTACTACACGCTGTTCTAGGTGCTGGGAATACAGTGGTGACTAATATAAACCATAGTCCTGTTCTTCTCTACTCTAGTACAGAAAGACAATTAACAAACTAACAAATTAGCAAAGAAAATAAAATGGAAAGATGGAAAGATGGACTGGAAGAGAAGGCAGACTTGGCTTGGATGGTTAGGAGGGTCTCGAGGAGTGAAATTTGAGCCAAAATCTGAAGTTTAAAAGGAGTCAGCCATGCAAATATTTAGACAATGAGAGCTATAAGCAGAGGAAAATCAGGTGGGTGTACTGAAGGAACAGAAGGAAGACCAATATGGGAGGAGCAGGGTAGAAGATGAGGTTGGGAGTGGTGAGATTTTGAGAGAAGAGGAACAGTGAGAGATGAGGCTGGAAAGAATCCTAACAGATGACTAACAATCTAAATAGTATGGGAAATGCTCTGCAATTCCTTTGAAGAGATAAAATGAGAGAAAAACCAGGGATTGATTTATCTCAGATTAAAAGAAGAAAGAAAAATTAAGAAATAAGGCCACACAAAAGAAGAAAACTAGTATCATAAATGCAGTACATTTAAAGGAGATGTTTAAGTAGGCATAGCACATACTCAGAATGACTGCTCTTGAAGTCATTATGAACTACTGTGCCAAATCAAGGTAATTTATTATACCTTTTGAAAATCAGCAATGCTACCCAGGCCTCACACCCAGAATTCAGTCTGGACCTTCCCACTGGAGAGGCCTGGAGACTTAGGAATTAAACGGCACCTTGGAGCTTAGCTTCTACAACCACTTATTTTTTTTATCAGTTGGAAAAAAAAAAAAAATGAGGCTTAGAAAAGAAATGGGATTTGCCCACACCACAAGTATCAGAATAAGAATCAGAACTGTGTTCTCAGACTCCTGCTTCATTGCTTTTCCCCTTTATGACACAGTCTCCCATATAAACCCTTGGGGAAAATCAGGCCCTGATCTTTAACTATTCTACCTCTTATGACTCGACACCCAAAATGTAAACAATGTGAAGACTGCTTCCAGAGAATGACTAGTAGTACCAAACAGCTAAGGGGTTACTTGCTTTTTTAAAATAACTTATTATTATGATCTCCTTGAGTACACAAATTATGTTTTATTAATTACTATTTCCCTAGCACCTAGCAAAATAAAGTTAATTGACATATGTGTATTTATCAAATACTTGAATGTATAATACATGAGGCTAGCTTCTATACATAGGACCATTAATGGTGAGCATTTATAATGAGTCAGGGACTCCATAAGTTTTGTGTGTATTAACTAACACATTAATTCTTCACAAGAACTCTGTATCATCCCTTTCTCATAAAGAGGATAAACAACTTACTCAACACCACAAAGTAAGAAATAGTACATTTGGGATTTTAAGGACCAATAAAGCAAAGATCTAGCCTTGAAGAAATTTAAGATTTAGGATGGAAGGTGGGGCACCCAGGTAGCTCAGTCAGTTAAGCATTCGACTCTTGATTTCGGCTCAGATCATATTCTTTCTATCCCTCAAATAAATAAGTCTTAAAAAAAAAAAAAGATTTAGGATGGAAGGTAAGGCATACACATTTAAAAAAACAAATAAAAACAACTTATGATACTTTTATAAAAATACATATGCATAAGGTTAAGAGAAGAAAGCAAAATGCTAAAGAACATACAAAGCATGTTAACTTTTGTATAAGAAGAAAATATATCTGCTTATCTTTAAAATACATCTACTTATCTAAAAAAAGAAACATAAGAAGGACATGCCAAAAAGCAAGAAAGTTTAATATCTAAAAGGAGAAGGGAAAATGGAATGGATGGGAATTATACAGTTTTGACTTTCGGAAACATGATAATACTCTATATATTCAAAAAGTAAATTAACATGGGGATAGAAAATAAACCATATATTCTTTCCATAGGTTGTTTTTATAGTAGAATGGGCAAAGCAATGAAACTATTTCAGATGCATTACAGAACTGAGGAAATAAGGACATGCGCTAATGTTGGGAGATGGGGTTCTTTCTGTGGAAGAAGAGAGACACAAACGTGTCATGAGGAAAGGCAAGGCAGGAAGAACCCTGCTGGGATGGACTGAAATTGGGAGTTGCCAGGATGAACTCATGATCTCTAACGTATGTAAGTATGTACATGTACAAATACAGGGGTGTGTGTACCTGAGTACATTTCCTAGCTCTGCCCACAAGGCCTAGAAGCAAAGACAGCATAGCAGTGAAGAAGACACACCCACTACTCACATCTTAGCCTGTACTATTAAAAAGAAATTATGGCTCCTTGAAGAAATGGCTGATTCCAGGGATGGCATATGGGAAGGTACAAAGTGAGCCCAGGATATCTTGTTATGACAGAAAATAAGGAAATACTCCAAACAATGATAAGTGCATGTCACACAGGAGTCCGTTTGAAGGACAATCTGAATACCAAACTAACTAAAACAGTAATGAATCACAAACCAAAGGAAAAAACTGAAACCTGTGCGATCATATTAAATAACAGATAATAAATAAAGAAATAGAAGGGAGAGCTCATAACTATAGTAGAATGCCAAAGCCAACTGATAAATGTGGAGCAAATGCTGGGGTTAGAACACATCAATATTTTGCAACCATCACAGTAAACACTGATGCAGCAAGAATCATGCATAGATGCTAAATCTAGGAGGGAAATTATGAGAATCAGGGTATTTGTTGGTCTTAAAATGTCTTCCACAGAAAGTTTACTAGCACCACAGAGGAAAAATTGTAACAATACAGTGAGAAACCAGGCAACACATCACAATAAGGGGAAGATGGACATCATGTGCTGTAGGTGTGATAGCATGGGAAGGATACAGTGTCGCTTATGAAGTGTCTTGCTTGGGAAGACATAACCTGACTTTACTCATGAGAAAACACCAGACAAACCCCAAATGAGGAATACTCTATTTTTATATAGGGGGAAAGGAGTCTGTATTTCTCATCATAAAAGACAAGGAAAGATGAGGAACTACTCCAGATTAAAAGAGAATAAAAGTACTTGACAACTAAACACAATTCATGATTATGTACTAGCTCCAATGTTAGAGGAAAAAATTTGATACAAAGGACATTGTTGGGCCAACAGCCAAAACCAGAATGTGGACAAGTGGACAAGAGGTTAAATAAAAATATGGTATCAGGGATGCCTGGGTGGCTCAGTCCATTAAGCCTCTGTCTACAGTTCAGGTCATGATCTCTGGGTCAAGCTCCCTACTCAGTGGGGAGTCTGCTTCTCCCTTTCCCTCTGGCCCTTCCCCTGCTCACGCTCTTGCTCTCTTACTCTCTCTCTAATAAATCTGTAAAAAAAAAAAATATGGTGTCAATGTTAAGTTTACAGCAGGTGAGAACTACTGTGGTGACATAAGGAAATATCTGTATTCTTAGCGGGTACATATTAAAATATTTATGAGTAAAGGGCTATCACATTTACAATTAATTCCCCCAAACAGTCCCAATAATAACAACATGCATGCGTGCATGTGTACGTGTGTGGTGCTATATGGGGGAGAAAGGGAAGAAGGGGAAAAGGGGGGGAAGGGATAGGAGATGTAATGAGAAAACAAATGCTCAAACACAAATGATTTAATGTATGGAGTTAACTGTTAACAAAGGATGTATCTGCATAAAAGATATTGAATTTTATTTGCTATATTTGTGCAACTTTTCTCTAAATTTGATATTATTTCCAAGTCAAAAAACACGACGATGATACAAGCTAGAAGTGCTGAGGTCAAGTGCTACAGGTGAGACAAGGAAGATGAGCTGCCTGGGGATGACCTGAAAATTTCCTGGGGAATGTAGCATTTTCATTGGGCATGACAGAGTGGGCTAGCAAATCAAGAATCACATTCCTTGCCCTGCGGTATGCAAGCGACTATAATGGTTATACTGGCCAGGCAGTAATGTGTGCCTGCCATTAACTGGTCCAGAGATGTTTCCAGAGATTGGGAGAGGATGGTGAAGAGGCAGCAAGCAGCTCAAGACCCAGTGGATAGTGTCCCATGAGCTGGCACTGGCATATACGCTAGGTGAGTATTGCTCTGAAAACAGACCCTCCCTACTGACTTTGACTAAAGCCCTTCCATGTTCCAAATGTGTGAAGATAGCTCAGACATCACCATCAAAGACCAAGGCCTGGGCCAAGGGACTCTCATTTGCACAAGCTAAAGGGTCACTGTGCTATGGGAAATGATAACCTCCATCCAGTCCATAAGGGCTGGGGCCACATTCCATCATCTTTGAATCACTCAGAGTTCTGAGAAGAGGGAGACCACAATTGAGGCAAGCCCACTGGTCTCACAAAGGCTGCCAACCCTGTGGCCTAATAAGAACTTTCAGATAAGCAGCATTCCAAATGAAAACAGGTGAGGATGGCAGAAGTATGGGGCAGGCAGGGCAGATGTGAGATCTGCATGCTAACCCGTGATAGCAGGAGGCAGGTAGAAGGTATGGAACTCAGAATATACCCCCAGTTTGTTGACACCCTTGCCACGAAGTTAGAATCTTATATTCTTTATCTACTAAATCAATACAAGTTAAAAATAAAATGAAAATTACCAAGTAATAACTTACCCTGGCAAGTTTCTCAGGTTTGGAGGAGACATGCAGCTGGGAAAATAGATCTGTTATCTCTTTGGTAAAGTCTTCGTCCCCTAAAAAAAAACAAACAAACAGGGGCACCTGGGTGGCTCAGTCAGTTTAGCATCTGCCTTGGGTGCGGGTCATGGTTCCAGGGTCCTGGGATCAAGCCCCACATCTGCTCCCTGCTCACTGGGGAGCCTGCTTCTCTCTCTCCCTCTGCCTCTCCCACAGCTTATGTGCACTCGCTCGTGCTCTCTCTCTCGCAAATATATAAATAAAATCTTTAAACAAAAAAACAAAAACAAAACCCAAGTCCCATTTAAGACACTGCAGAAAGACTGATAGGGATGGGGGTGGTGGGCAGTAAGGAAGAAGAAGAGAGGCATGGCAGGAGCAGCAGCACTAATAGTAACAGCAATTTAAATGAGCATGGCACATTAGTGCTTACAGAATCCTTCTATATATGCCAATGAACTCTTTCAAAAGGCTTGCAAAAAAGTATCATTATCCCATTTTAGAGATAAACTAGGGCTGAAGGGGTTATTTCCACAAAATTGCATAGCAAAGATTAGGAGTCAAACCTTGGCCTTCCCACTCCAGTCCAAATCCTGTGCTCTTTATATTATATTCCAGATGTAGGAATGAGAACTGGTGAAGGCAGAGTACTAAGCAGGTACTATGTCCGTTCTTCCAAGAAAGCGGAATTTATGTCAGGATATAAAAAGTGAATATAACTTAGCCAGGAGAAAAAGAAGAGTCTCAGCCAGTGAAAACAAGTAAAAGATACCGAGGTGAAAGAAAGCAAAGCAACAAGTTTAATATGTTTGGAAGTGCCTTAATGTAAGGGAGAGAAGAGAGGTAAGAATGGAGCTAGAACATTAAGTAGGATCCAGGTAAAAGATGGCCTTAAAAACCAATGGTGAGGAATCCAAGCTTTTTATTAAGGGAGTGAGGAGGCACTGAATGATTTTAAAGAGAAACAGGTATGTCCAATTGAAATTTTAGAAAGATCCACTCTGGCTCCTGGGTGGAGATGAACCGAATTGGGAACAAGAAGGGGAGCAGGAAGCCTGAGGATCCAAGCAGGAGATAATGATGGATAAGAAGAAATGAAGAGAAGAGAAGAAGCCTAAGAGATGATGGGAAACATATAATGCTTATATTTGAGAAACATACAGGTAAATAGGTGAGTCAAGATAAAAAAAAAAAAATTTATAAAGCTGTAAAAAAAAAAAGATAAAAAAAAAAACAACAAACCCCACATCCAAACAAATGGCAAAAAATGCTGTTTTCCTTTCTACTCATCTAAATCTTACTTAATTTCCTCAGACCAAAGCTGCTCTTAACTGTACAATGTAGGAGAACTCTTGTATATAGAAATCTTCTAGCACTTATAATCCATACAAGTATTTCTTAATCACCAGTTTATGGTTTACCAGGGTAATTACTTCTTCATACCTGTTTTCTCCCCAAAACCCTTAGGAAAAAAATTCCATCTTTGTTCTTCCCTTTCCATTTGCTATCCCTTTTCCCTTCTCTCATGGTGTTCAAGACAGAATTCAAATGGTTTGGTGATCCTCATTATAAAAGGGCTGGGAAAAGTTGGTCTTCTAAATACTATAGCTGTAACCTATATCACTCCTCTTAGCAACACCTAATCAAATTCTACTGCCTAAAAATCTAAAATCTAACAGGCATTTTGTTTTCCTAGCAAAACTTCTAAATTATTTGGGAGCAAGGGAGTATCTGAATCTATACTGGGATCTATGTACCCCAAGGGGTTCACAAAATAATCCAATAAAGTACTGGGGGGAAACAGAACATTTTATTTGTAGACATTTGTCTTCTCCTTTAAAAACTTCTATTTTAGGGTATACTTTAGAACATAAGTAATATATTATTACAGCAGTGCATATATATAATTTATAAACATCAAATGTACATACATTAAATCTAAGTACTCAAAAAAACTTTTACTGCTAAGGTTGATCAAAAAATGTTTGGAGAACCTGTCATGTACTCCCCACAGACCTAAATATAAAAAGTAGTTGCTGCGTTAAGATAAAAGTGTAAGGATGAGGGATGCCTGGGTGGCTCAGCTGGTTGAATGTCTGTTTCTGGCTCAGGTCATGATCCCAGGGTTCTGGGATCAAGTCCAGCATCGGGCTCCCTGCTCAGCAGGGAGTCTGCTTCTCCCTCTGCCTGCCACTCCCCCTGCTTATGCTTATGTGCACTCTCTCTCTCCCCCTCGTTCTGACAAATCTTTTTTAAAAAGTGAGGGAGGGACACCTGGGTGGCTCAGTGGGTTAAAGCCTCTGCCTTTGGCTCAGGTCATGAGCCCCGCATCGGGCTCTCTGCTTAGCGGGAAGCCTGCTTCTTCCTCTCTCTCTGCCTGCTTCTCTGCCTACTTGTGATCTCTGTCTGTCAAATAAATAAATAAAATCTTTAAAAAAAAAAAAAGTTAAGGGAAAAAAAAGTGTGAGGATGGAAAGGAGGCATGGCTAGTACTTTGGTGGGACTCAGAAGAGGCTGGGGTCTCCATCTTCTATGGTTTCCTCTCCCCTTTGATACCACAGCCTTTTTTTTTTTTTTTTTTTTTTACATTTTCATTGAGATGTAATACCAAGGTCAGTGTTGCATTTTCACCCAAAATCCCTGGGGAAAAACTGTTGGGGAGGGTAGTGTGCAGCACTGTAGTGCTCTCTTTTCAGAGCCCTCTATCTCTGGCAAACAGGTAGGGGAGAAAAATGTCAAAGACACAAAACCTTCTTTTCAGAAACGCCTTAGAGTCCTCAGAATGGTACTTAAAGATCAGGATTTCTGATTACTATGCAAAGCCAGATGTTGACTAAATTGAACAAATACTGTTAATGGTATTATGTACAAATAAATTAAGTTTATAAATAACTGGGGACTGCCACACTTGGGTTTAGTTAGGAACAATGGAACAACTTAAGTAAATAAAAATTAATTTATGGATTTCCTGCTAAGCACAGATCTTTATTTACTTATGCCACCCTGATAATGAAAATAGCAGCCACCATCTGTTAAGTGCTTACCATGTGTCAGACCTTAAATATTTTATTTAGTCCTTATACCAACCTGAGAGGGATTAGCATCTTCTTACAGATGAGAAAACAGAATTTCAGTGTTAAGTAATTGTCCAAGGTCACATGACTTAGGAAACAGCAGATCTTGATTTTGAACCCAGGTCTAACTCCAAAACCCATCCTTTCATCTACCATGCTATACTGTCTAATCAATACTTCAGGTAAGTTTAAAAACTTTTATTCAAGAGCCATTTTATATCAGGACCAGTATCTTTACATAGAATATATAGCAAGGTGTTATATAACCAGCCAATGTGTCCTCTTAGAATGCAGTACAAAACACAGATGGGAACAAAAAAGAGGAAGTATCTCTTAGTATAAAATCCATACATTCTACTTCACTTCCTTCTCTCAAAGAAAGGCCTTAAGACTCTCAGTCAAAGGGTCCTTTTAATATACAACTTGAGTAAGACTAGGTTAACTGGTTTTCCACCCAAAGCAGATTAAAGATAGAAAATGAGATTCAGAGGATATTAGAAGCAATCTCACTGAAAGTGAAGAGAATTAAAAGATGGACAGATAAATGCACAGAACATAAAGATGCACAATTCTGAAAAATAACAGAAACATCTCTAAAAGCATAGCAGTTTAGGATAATTTATTTTTTTATTTTTATTTTTTTTAAAGATTTTATTTATTTATTTGACAGAGAGAGATCACAAGCAGGCAGGCAAAGAGAGAGGAGGAAGCAGGCCCCTTGCTGAGCAGAGAGCCCGATGTGGGGCTTGATCCCAGGACCCTGAGATCATGACCTGAGCTGAAGGCAGCGGCTTAGCCCTCTGAGCCACCCAGGTGCCCCAGTTTAGGATAATTTAATATAGCAGCTCTCAAAAACACTTTGATCTCAGGACCCCTTTACATTCTTAAAACTTTTTGAGAACCCCCAAGAGTCTTTTTTAATGTAAGTTACTTATCTGTCAACACTTATCATATTAAAAATTAAAACTGAAATGTTTGAATTCCTTAAATACACTTGACATAATTTTTAAGAAAAACTATACTTTCCAAAAAAGAAAAAAAATTAGTGAGATGAATGCCACTGTTTTATATCTCTGCAAATCTCTTTAATGCCTAGCTTAGAGACAGCTGGATCCTTTTATCTGCTTTTACTTTCACCCTGTTGTGATATGTTGTTTTGAGTACATGAAGAATTCAAGCTCACATAGTTGGAAGAGGAGAACAACTTTAATTGCCTTTGCAGATAATTGTGGATATTCTTTAATACCACACCAAAACTCAACAAATAGTCTTAAAGGCTGGTTATAATATAGAGCCTGAAATTGCATAATGAAATTTTGTTACATTAAATTAAAATCTACTGGTCTATTTTTTGCCCAGGCATGACTTTGCAACACCACTCATTAGTCATCTGGAAAATACTGGTTCTCTGAATTATGCAAATCTTCTAAATGCCAACACATTTAAATACACCTAGGAGATCAAATTTGTTACTATGACCACCAATTTCATCAAAAAAATCTGTAAGCACTGGGAAGCTGTCAAGCTCACCACAGCAACAAACGTTAAGTCTTACAAAATTCTAACTTTAGGTTAATTTAAATTTTACTATTCACAAATATTTTTCCTTCAAGTGAAGGCTCATTTCATTCATTTTCAAGAAACTGTTTACCAAATAGCCTGCTCGGAAGAATCTGTGTGGCTGCAATCTTTTTAAATAAAAATAGTGTCCCATGAAAAAACAGGTACTTGCGCTTACAACTGAAATAACAGTGCTTTTCCTTGAGACAATTTCAGTATGCATCACACAAATATGAAAAATAAGCGTACTCAAGGGTCAAGACTCAGTGAGATAAATCACTCTTACTGTTTCATGAGGACAAGCTTAAATGAAACTGGCACTTTAAAAATATTTAATTTAGGGCACGTGGGTGGCTCAGTGGGTTAAAGCCTCTGCCTTCGGCTCAGGTCATGATCCCAGGGTCCTGGGATCGAGCCCCGCATCGGGCTCTCTGCTCCTCAGAGAGCCTGCTTCCTCCTCTCTCTCTCTGCCTGCCTCTCTGCCTACTTGTAATCTCTGTCTGTCAAATAAATAAATAAAATCTTTTAAAAAAAATAAAAATATTTAATTTATTTATGTATTTACTATGAATGCCTGGGAGTGAAAATACAGTATTAGCCCAATTTGGTATCACTGTCTTATCTGTGTTAAGACACCAGTAATTCTACTCACCACTGTTTTTGCACCATCAGTGTGAATGTCAAAATAACACATTTTTTAAAAAGAAAAAGACATTTTGGTATTATGATGCAAAGAGTTTTGACTCATGGATTCCCTGCAAAGATCCTGGGAACACAAGAATCTGCAGACGACACTTTTTAAACCACTAACTTAATCTACCATAAGGGTGATTGACTCATACAACTTGATGGACCCTGAAAGAATTTTTCTAGTCATTTTTAATGTTGGTTTTTTTTTTTTTTACTTTTAATGTTTGTAACTGATCATTTCATCAAAAAAAAAGCAAAAAACTGTACTCCTTAGATTCTACTAAAAAAAACAGTGTGTAATAAGTATTAGAAATATTTCCAGCTAAACTTTAAAATAAAACAACTCTCAAAAGCTTAAGATTCGGGGCGCCTGGGTGGCTCAGTGGGTTAAGCCGCTGCCTTCGGCTCAGGTCATGGTCTCAGGGTCCTGGGATCGAGTCCCACGTCGGGCTCTCTGCTCAGCAGGGAGCCTGCTTCCCTCTCTCTCTCTGCCTGCCTCTCTACCTATGATCTCTGTCTGTCAAATGAATAAATAAAATCTTTAAAAAAAAAAAAAAAAAAAAAAAGCTTAAGATTCAGTTGACTAGAAATTATGCCTTATGTAAATGACCTTGTTTCCTGATAATTTTTCAAAAATGAGTAGTTACTAATATTTTTAGGAGTATGCAGATACTAAGAATATGGCATTAAAAAAAAGCTTTGGAAAATAAAAGGACAAATCATCACCCACATTTTGGATAACGGCCACCCTGCATGGCTGAATTCAAGATGAGGACAGGGATCATAGGAGTCAGAGAGGCGCAGGACCAGTTTCTAGGGATATAAAAGCTCACAGGGATGACCAGCCAGACTGAGGCAGGAATCTAACAAGGGCGATTCTCTAAGCAAAAAAAACAGGCAGTTTTGTGAGTTGCAAGATGAGACCTGGAGAAGTCACAGTTTGGGGGGCAGAAGGGAGGAGTGGGGCAAAGATATGCACTTAAGACCAACTGCTCATACAAATACCTAGTCAGGGGCAAGACAGCAAAAAAATAAAATCAGACTAGTTAATTAAAGAGAAAATAATTAGTTTCAAGGGCAATACACTGCATATAAACATTTAACATCCTTTCCACTCAAATACTGGATTTTCATATTACCTTTTTTCTCTTCTTCCTCTTCCTCACAGAACTCTGCTAGGGAAAATGCTTCCTTGAGTTGCTGCAATTCAAGTTTTAGAGTCTCTAATTCTTCTCCACTTAGAGAATTAAGAATAGATTTCACCTGAATGGATATACAATAATAAAAAGTTGTGAGAGTACAAAAGAAAAAAATTTTTTCAAATGGAGAAGAGGCTACAGACGAAATTAAAATAAAAATTATGAGCTCACCAGTCAATACAAACTATTCCTTAAGAATCTTAATATAAGAGGTTAGTCATTATAGGAAGATAGGGAGAATTTATACTTAAAAAAAAAAAAAAATTAAAAACTAGAAACAGGGGCGCCTGGGTGGCTCAGTGGGTTAAAGCCTCTGCCTTTGACTAAGGTCATGATCTCAGGGTCCTGGGATTGAGCCCTGCATCGGGCGCTCTGCTCGGTAGGAAGCCTGCTTCCTCCTCTCTCTCTGCCTGCTTCTCTGCCTACTTGTGATCTCTGTCAAATAAATAAATAAAATCTTTTAAAAATAAATAAATAAATAAAAATAAAAATAAAAACCAGAAACATCCAGGAATTATTTGTGCTTAACAATGGCTAAGAAATTAGGGGGAAGTTAAACAGTCTTGAATCAATTAAAAACTGACAGGTAATTGTATCCAAATTGGCAGCTTAAGCCAGAGACTATAAAAAAATAAAAGACCAAGGCAAAGGGAAAACAAAGATGTGCTATTAAGATCTCTTGGTTCTGGGGCGCCTGGGTGGCTCAGTGGGTTAAAGCCTCTGCCTTCTGCTCAGGTCATGATCTCAGGGTCCTGGGATCAAGCCCCACATCAGGCTGTCTGCTCAACAGGGAGCCTGCTTCCTCCTCTCTCTCTGCCTACTTGTGATCTCTCTCTCTGTGTCAAATAAATAAATAAAATCTTAAAAAAAAAAAAAAGATCTCTTGGTTCCCCTATCCTTTTCTATTTAAATTAAAAGAAATAACACCTGACTCATTCTATTCCTAGTAATTAGTTCAAACATTTGTTTGTCGTGGTGTAGTATTTTCCAAGAGTCTCCAGCCTCCATGTGAAATACATTTCATCTTCCAACTGTACAAAAGAAACTATGCAGCACTCCTTTGTTTGGAGGCCATCCAACTGAAATTCTTGATTTGGAATTACCTTTATTTCACTTTCTCGGGAAAGCATCTCCAGAGCTTCCAGATGCGAAAGGCCTTGAAATTCATCAAAGAGGAGCCCATAATGAGTTTTCTTGTCCGTTTCCAAGGCAACATCATTGGAGGTCCACAGCTCTTCTTTCTCCTTTGCCTCTCGTAAAACCTGAAAAAAAGGTGGAGGCTTACGCTGCAGCAAGTAATGGGAGCTCAAGGGTGAGTTCTGAGAGCTGAAGGAAGCAAAGCTGAGATGGTAACAGGACAGAGCAGTGCCCTTTCATTCCTGGCATGGCAATTCAAACCTGATAGGCTAAGGAACTGCTGGGGAAAAAATGGTCACACATAATTCAATCTTAGACAGAATAAATAACACCCAAGGAACCGGATGGAAAGTGCTTTAAACATTAACGTACTCAACAACTCTGAAAGGGCTTGTTGCCTTCTACTGCACTGATAGGAGCCTCTTACAGAAAAGAACAGAGGAGGAAAAAAAGAACTGGGCATTTTTCTAAACACTAAAGCTCTCATCAGTCACACTCCCACCCCAAAAAAGCCTTAATAAAAATATCATTGAAAATTTTTCAAAAGGCATTATTAACAAGGTCTACTACAGGCAAAAATACAGATCAAAACAGAAACATGAAGTAAATGGGTAAAGACAAACAGTACCTGAGACAATGTAGAATTCCGGTTCATCAGACCCTTCGTTCTTTTAAATCCAGGATCCCCTTCTGCTATTACATCCATTGTCTTTTTCCCAATGAATTCTAAGGCATCCAAACCCCCACTGATCACGCTCTTTCCCTAGAAAACACATGCAATAATTACATTCAGTAATTAAATTCATTACAGTAATACTGAAAAAAGACATATGCATGTTTTGATTATATAAAATAGTGGCTAACAACACCAAGCAATGGCAAGAATGTGGAGCAATTAAAACAATCATCCACTGCTTGTAGGACTATAAACAGGTTCAAACATTCTGGAGAACTGTATGTCAGTATCTACTACCATATGAATATCCTTATGACCCAGCAACTCTATACATGGTTGCATACTCAACAGAAATGTGTACAGAGGCTCATCAAAAGATATACAAAATGTTCATGGCAGTCCTAGTTGTAAAAGCTAAAAACTGGAAACAACCCCAGTACTCACCAACCATGGAATAAATAAATGTTACATAGTCATATAATGGAATATGGCAAAGAAAATGGAATATACCACACAGACTATGGGATGGAGAAATCATACAAACATAATGTTGAGTAAAAGAAGCCAAACACAATAAGGTACCTTACCGTATGATTCCATTTATGTCAAGTTTAAAAGTAGGCAAAATTAATCTATGATGGTAGAAGTCAGGATTGTGGTTATTCTGATGGGCAAAAGGAAGAAGCAGATGGCTGGAAGAGGGTACAGATGGAAAACCTATGATATACCATCATGTTGGAATTTTAGTCTGAATGTGTTCACGTTGTAAACGTTGTAAAAATTCAAACTGAATACTTATGACTTCACTTTCCTGTATATATCTTTTACTTCAAGAGATTAAAATTAAGAAGTACTAGTTATCTATTCTCATTAAGACAGACATTATATTTCCTATAAAATCCTTTAAATATGTTTCTAATCATCTATAGTTATGCAATTATGGGGAAAAATATTTTGTAAAGTAGGAACATTTTCTAGGCCACCAAACACAGAATTCATATTCCATAAATTATTATGTACATTGCCTCTCTGTTACTCTTCACCTTCTGCTCTCTACTTCTTTAAAGAAAGTTTTCAAGGAGCTCTCACTCTTCCCCTAAAGTCAAAGTGATCTATCTTCAGCAATTTGGACTCCCATAATAGTAATCAGTCCTCGTGGCTTTTCAAGAAAAAAAGGAAGAGGTAAAACAAAAAACAAAAAACATTATTATTCACAGAGGGGTACAGTCTACCGTGCATTTTACTCACTGTGGTCTGAACAGCAGTAGAGATGGTTGAGAATACACCAAATGGCCCAGTCAATGGGAAGGAGTTTGCATTCTCTTTGGCGTTTGTCTCTCCTACAGGAGGAAAGGGATGTGTAAACATGAAGGAATGGTCCATAAATAGTATTGCTTTATCAGCATCTATGTGAAATTTTAAAAACTAGACCCTGCTTCCTATACACAGGGTAACCTTAGCCCTTTTTGTTTTATTATTTTAAACTATCTACCCAAAACATAGCTTTTTTCATTTTCATTTCAGAAATGAAATCCAGTTGTTTGAACAATTACTGATATATGTAACAATACATTTTATACTGTATGTTTCCATGTATGTGATCTTCTGCACTAAGTCAAATTCAGGCAGAAAATAGATTAACAGTTGCCAAAAACTGAGAGTAAGTGATGGGAGTGACCTCAAAGGGGCATGAGGAGTCTTTCGGGGGGTGATGAAAATATCCTTTTATTTTGATTATCAATACACATATAGGATATATTCTTTACTGTATAATCACAATGGACTGTGATTATACTGTGTAAACAAGACTGTATGTTCGTTGAAACACATGAACTGTATACCTAAAAAGAATAAGCGTTACTGTATATAAATTATACATTTACATATAAATTACATTCAATTACACATACAAATTCTAAAATCAATAAATCTGACTTTTTAAAATATGGCCTATTTAAAATTTCATCCCAGAAAATTATGCTTATTGGAGAAAAAAATGAGACGATCAAAGAGAAACAAGAGTGAGAGACAATAAAGCCCCTGAGTGATGGAGAAAGCAAAATCAGGGCCTGAAAAGTTTCCTGTTTTCTGTCCCAGGCCACCTTGATTCCTGGTTATAATTCTGTCTTCTGTGGCTTAAGTAGGAGCACACTGATCAAAGCAGGTATCTAAAATTAAATTTTGGGATGCCTGGTGGCTCAGTGGGTTAAGCCTCTGCTTTTGGCTCAGGTCATGATCTCAGGGTCCTGAAATTGAGCCCCGTGTCGGGCTCAATTAATTTAAATTAAATTAAATTAAATTTCACCTTATAAAAATCCAAACACAAAAAAAAATAAACCCCCAAAATTAAACATGTTAGAATATTTTTTCGTGTCACAATGGAGTCAAATTCAGTTAATTCTTCTTGGGTTCTTACTCATTTATGCCAACACAACACTAGGAAATTGTTATATTCTACATTCATGGCCTTATTTAATGTTTGTAACAGTATTTTGACATAGATCATCCCACTTCATAGATGACTAAAGTGGCTAAAGGATACAGACCCCTGTTAGTCAAAGATTCCAAATTCCTTTCTCACCAGTCCCATGATGCCCTGAATATCAGACACTCATTAAATATATACTGAAAAATGAGCTGAACTGTTCCATTTTGACCCAAAATTCTAGATCTTAATGTTTCCACATACTGACCTGCTGCATACTGGCCTTCAGTTGAAATTTCACTGGGACTAGGAATTCCAAGAGAAGTCTCTGCCTTCTCAATAACATTTGAAATACCTTGTCCTAATGAGAAAAATGGTTACATTTTTACATTTGAATATTACTATTAGCCACCAAAACTGAAGAAACAAACCAAAACAATCCTGTAGATTTTTAAAATCACTATGCTCACAGACATGTTATTCTGACCATACATACCTAATGTTTGGGAGTGTAATCTTACCAAAAAATAAAACAAACAAAAAACCCAACAAACTTGCTTTATCACCAAACAATAGTTTTATATTAACAATTTCTCGTTAATGAGAAAATGAGAAACTCTAATAAGAAATGCTAATGAGAAAATGCTGCAAACTCCAGGTATACTATAAACCAGTCCATCATTCCTAATGAATTCTCAAACTATAAAACCCTTAAGTAAACATGGAAGAAGAATTATTAACAAAGTCATTTTTAACACAGATATGTAGCAACATCCACACAAAAATTAATAAAATGACAAATGATCTTACCTACTGTAGCTACTGTAGCTGAGGCTGAAGAAAGTAAGGACTTGCCCCAGCTGCCCCAATATCCCCATCCAGTCTGAGGTACATCTTTGGAAACAGTCTCCTATTCTTCCCCGTAGGTAGAAAAACAAAAGGCAACAGAAAAGCGGAAAAGTAGAGAGTAAGAGAGTGCACAGACAAGGTATCTTAATTATTAGCCCCTAGTACAGGTGAAGAAATACATATCATTAAGCTAAAGAATCGTATTGCTTGACTGACAGATGTTATGTCACCTGCATTTAAGCACCATGTAGCAAAGGCAACTACTCATAAAGTCGTTTATAAAACTGATAAAATTTTTTACGGCTTTTAAAGGAAACAGATAGATACAATCCTAAATTGGTTTTGGTTCCAAATGCCTTTTAACCTTGACTTTTAATCCCAGTGTTTTAACAGATACTCTACTTTGCCTACGGCCTGTGATGCCTCAACAGGGAGAACTTCTGAAGTCTCAAGGTCACTGGAAGGTTTGGACTCTGGTCTTTTCCGAGTGATAGCTACAGGTTCTGATTTATTCTCTGGCTTGGCACTTTGGTCAACAGACTCAGAATTCTTGGCTGGCTCACAGTTCCCATCTTCAAGGGTGGAGGTTGCTTCAGTTATCACTGGAGTCTCAGTATCATCTTTCTCTGACATGATTAGATCATTGCCTATAAAATAAAAGTCAAAGAAAAAAATTAATCTTATAGGCTTTTTTGGTGGAGGTTATTTGTTTAAGCTTTTTGAGATTATCCTACAGACACATGCAGGTGTAAGAAATACAGACAGATCTGTATATCTTCCACCCAGTTTCCTCCAATGGCAATGACTTTGTAACCACTGTGTAATATGACAACCAGGAACTTGATACAATCCATTAACTTCTTCAGATTTCATTAGTTTTACAGGCGCTCAGGTGTGGGTATTTAGCTCTAGGAAATTTTATCATACGTATAGATTTGTGTGACCGTCACCACACTCAGGAGACAGAAGAGTTTAATCACAAGGATCCCTTGTGTTGTCCTTTGTCAGCCATATCTCCCCACCCACCTCCCACTACCACCACACAGCAACCACTAATCTGCTCTCCATCTCCATACAAGATGTTATATAAATGGATTCATACAGTATGTAACCTTTTGAGATCAACTGTTTTCACTCAGCATAAGTCCCTCAAGATCCACCCAAGTTGTTTTATCAATAGTTTCTTCCCTTCTTTGCTGAGCAGTAGCCCTTGGTATGGATGTATTTGTTTTACCACTTACACACTGAAGGACATCTCGGCTGTTCCCAGTTTGGAACTATTACAAATAAAATGGCTATGAACATTAATATACGGGTTTTTGTTGGCACATAAGCTTTCATTTCTATGAAATAAATGACCAAGAATGTAGCTTCTGGATCATGTTAAGTACTTATTCCGTTTTTTAAGAACTGCTACTCTTTCCATTTTACATCACCATCAGTGAAGTATGAGTGATCAAGTTTCTCAGCATTCTCACCACCATTTGGTGGTTTTTTTTTTCCTTTTTTGAGCTATTCTGTAATAATCTCGCTGTGGCTTTAAACTGTATTTTTATAATGGCTGATGATATATAACATCTTCTCATGTGCTTGCCACCTGTATATCCCTTTCAGTGAAATCCCTATTTGAATCTTTTGCTCATTTTCTTTGTTTTTTTTTTCCTGTTTTGAGAGCTCTTTATATAGTCTAGATTCAAGTCCTTTGTCAGATACGTAGTTTGCAAACATTTTATCCCAGCCTATAGCTTATCTTTTCATCTTCTTAACAGAGCAAAAGTTTTTCATTTCAATGAGGTCCAATTTATCAATTTTTCCTTTTATTGACTGTTATTAAAAAAATCTTAGTCATTACTTTTATCTCAATTTATAAATTAAATTTTAAAATTTAAGCCATCAGATAGAATCTAAATCAAACCAGCTTTTGAGTAGCAATGCTAACCAATTCAGTTCCTTCCATAAGTACAGCTCTTTAGCAATTAAAGCCAAGATATCACTGGTGTTTTTACAAGAAGCAGATGCTGGTTTCTAAAATAACCAAGTAGAGGAGAAATAAAGATAACCAAAGGAGAAATAAATGCATATATACCAAAGACTCAGGTATACATAAGCATGTATTTTATCCCAGTATATCAAATGTTTCCAGTGTACAGAAGAGAAAGACATATTAAGAACTAAGGCAGCTCAAAAAAAAAAAAAAAAAAAAAAAAAGGAACGAAGGCAGCTCAACAGGTGCACTGAGGTAGCTCAGTCAGTTAAGCATCTGACTCTTGATGTCCACTCAGGTCATGATCTCAGGGTTGTGAGAGCAAGCCCCACATCAGACTCCATGCTGGGTATGGAACCTGCTTAGGATTCTCTCTCTCCCACCCCTGCCTCTGCCTCTCCCCCTCCTTCTCTCCCTCTCAAAACAAAACAAAACAAAAACAAAAACAAAAGGCACCTTGGAAACAGCATTATAAGTGAGGTATATATAAAATGCTAAAAGAACAGAGAAGAAGTCTGCTGGAATCAGAGAATATGATTCATGCACAAAGTATCTGAAATAGCAAAAAATCATGGCCATAAACTGAGAACTTGACTGCTAAATCCAAGCTTTAAATGTTATTTGGCCTGCGCAGTGTTCAAACTTTTATATTATTTGCTAACATTTAAAAATCAGACTTCAGGGGTGACTGGGTGGCTCAGTCAGTTGAGCAACTGCCTTCGGCTCAGTTCATGATCTCAGGGTCCTGGGATCAAGCACGGCATCTGGCTCCCTGTTCCGTGGAAAGTCTGCTTCTCCTTCTCCCTCTACCCCTCTCTCCACTCATGATTTCTCTCTCTGTCTCTCTCTCTCAAATAAATAAAATCCTAAAAATAAAAAATTTTAAAAATCAGACTTCATACATACAGATTTTCAACTTCTCTAGTAAAGCTGAAATATCTGGTAACACTGGGCCCACTTTTAACATGGTAATAATCAGCTCAAACCAAAGAGTTGCTGGGCCTTTTTAGACAGGATAATGTTCTCTAGTTCTCTGTAATCTCCACCTAAACCTACTTGGCTCATTTGTTACCTGATTGGCCCAAGTATACATGTGAGCTTGCAACACCTGCCTTGAAGGGCACTTGGGATTTTGACAGGTGAAGGTGCCAATGAGAAAATTCAAAAGTGTGGAAACGACACATGGGAAGAAGTGTGAATGGAATGGACAGACATGGAATATCGACAAATAACAGTAGTTAATATACAGGGAGAATGATGAAAAGATTATCTAGGCTCCGTGGTACTGTGTAAATCTATCTTTCATAAGCCTAGAAAGATAGATTTACACAGTACCACGGAGCCTAGATCATAAGGGTATATGACATACGTACATTATACATTACCAAAACACAGAGAAAAAAATTTCAGATGAAACTACCCACACACATACACACCAACTCTGAAATATTCATTCATTTGCAAACATTTTTTGTATACCTACTTTATGTACCAAGTTTTGGAGATTAAAAATAAATTTATGACAATTTCTGCCCCATTTACTCCAAGAACCTAAGAGAAAAGACTACACAGTTCTTGCATAAAGTTCAATCAATGTTTTGTGTGGCTAAATAAATATGTATTTTTTTACACTATCATTTCACTTTCCTTATATGCTCTTCCCAAATTACAACACATAATAATATATATTTTATAAGTA
Source organism: Lutra lutra (assembly GCF_902655055.1). Lineage (NCBI taxonomy): Eukaryota > Metazoa > Chordata > Mammalia > Carnivora > Mustelidae > Lutra > Lutra lutra. The sequence goes on from NC_062282.1 coordinate 46,086,231, forward strand.
GTATACTATATTCAGCAGTCCCCCTTATCTAAGGTTTCAGGTACCTGTGGTCATCCACAGTCTGGAAACAAACGATCCTCTTTCTGAGGTGTTGTCAGAAGGTCAATAGCAGCCTAATGCTACATCACAGTGTCTATATCATTCACCTCATCTCACCACATAGGCATTTTATCATCTCACATCTTGGAACATATCACCCGTAAATAAGGGGCAACTACTATATAATATATATAATATACATATTCCATAAATAAATCATATGATTTTATAAAAGACTGGAAGGACATATTCCAAAATATTAAACACTGAGTCTATTCCTTCATTTGTGCACCAAAGATTTAATAAGCATCTAGAATACGCAAGTCATTTGGGTAGGTGGAAAGGTGGTGGCTGTTCTTATTATCATTACCGTCACTTTCATTATTATAATGGCTGCTATCCCTGTTCTCAACGGATTCATACTCTAACAGGAAAGGCAACAACAACAACACAAAAGGAATAAATTTCAGGTATACGGAATCGCAGTATTTAAGGTTTTTGTAAGTTTTCCAAGTATCCTGTAGTGAGTGTATGTTATTTTCATAATTGGAGTGGAAAGACTCCAGGAACTGACACAAGTAAAATTAAACGGCTGAGTCCTGTTTCTTAAAAATAAAAACGCACACATTTATATGTACATATATTATATGTACATATACCTCCCCCCCGCCATTTTCCTTGGGAACTTCCAGCCACACAGTTACCAAAATGCAGGGGGTTTAGTTTAGCAGCTAAGAACACGGGCTCCGAAATTGGACTTTCTTCCAACTTTTCCTGAGGGCCGTAACTGCGAGGAAGTTGGTTCACCTAGCTGCTTCTCCGTTTCCTCAACTGTAACAGGGGGTAGCAAGCCCGCCTGGTAGGGTTCCTACAAGGATTCCACCACCTGAGGTACGCGAGGGGCTTGGAACAGAGGCTGGCACACAGCCTCAAAGAGGTAACAGGGACTTTAGGACGGAGGAGGTGGTCCTGTCATTACTGTCGTTATTAATATGGCTGTCTCTAGGCGAACAAACAGGCGCTCTCACTTCTTTCCACATACAAGACCAGGTCTCAAACAGGACATCAGAGGTCAGGAAGAGCTCCCAACTTCTCCGACGCTGACAACTAGAATTCCTCACACAAACGTAGCGCTTCAATAACCAAAGCGCTTTACAGCCTCCACGTCCAGTCGGGAAGTGTCGGCCGCCCAGCCCTAGACCGCCTCCTCCCCCTCCCCAGCCTCCTGGACCCGCCAGCCCCGAGTCCCGAGGCCCCGCACCCCGCCAGCCTCCTCCCAGAAGCCCCGCACCTAGCCCACCGCCACCCTCACCGCCGCCACAGTCGCCGAGGAGCCGCTCCTGATGCCCCGGAAGTACTCCTTCAGTGAGAGGCGGTCCCGCCTACTCCAGCGCACTTCCGGGTCAAGCCCCCGCTCGGGCCAGAAGGAACTGAGCTGCCAGTCTGGTAAGTGAGGATTGTGCTGGGGTCGTGCGAGAAGGTACTCGGGGTGCCAAGACATGGGTTTGAGCCGATGGGTCGGGGGCCAACGTGAAGGGAGCTAGGATACCCCCGGTCCTTTTAGAAGGCCAGGCTTGAGCTGCAGTTCACCCATCGTCGGTTTCCTGAGCATCGGCTACTTGCTAGGCATTCCCTTGGGGGCCCAGGACACACCGGCTTACAAGCCGCCCCTGGCCCTGCTCCCAGGTACTTGACATTCTGGGTCGCGGCAGACTGTAAACAAGTCAACAAGCAAACACTATTATCTGAAATAGTAGCTTGGGGGGGAGGGGGCGGGGAAGGCTCAGTTGGTTAAGCCTGTGCCTTAGGCTTAGGTCATGATCCCAGTGTGTGGGGATGCAGCCCCACATTGGGCTCCCTGCTCAGCGGGGAGCCTGCTTCTCCCTCTCTCTCTGCCCCTTTCCCCCTGCTAGTGCTCGCTCATTCTCTCGCTTTCTTTCTGACAAATAAATAAAACCTTTTTTAAAAAATAAAAAGAAACAATAAACAAAATAGCGGGGGGGATGTTAGTACTTTAAAGAAAATTAAATAGCATAAAGTAATGGAACAAAGTGAGGGACTAATCCTTAGGAAAATCTTGAGGAGAGCATTCCAGGCAGAAGGAATAACCAGGCCTTAACAGTGGTAAGAAACTTAGCAAGGTCAAGGGAAAGAAAAAAGGCCACTATTACTGATGCAAAAAGAGGAAGGAGGATGAGACCAGAGGCTTAAATGGGCCAAATCTTACAGTGTCTATGAGCAGGACTAGGAGCTGGACTTCTATTTGGAGAACAATGGGAAACCATTGAAGGTTTCTATGGGGAAGAGTGGTGTGCTCTTATTTATGATTTTAAGATTAAAACTGACCATCAGAAAGATGCATCTCTTAAGTTGTCTTTGAGCAATGAGAATGCATGAAACCCAGACTGAAAGCCAGAAAGAGACATTAGAGATACCTTCACTGTACAGATGTGAAAAACTAATTCCCAGAGAAGTGAAGGGATTTGGTCTTTTTTTTCTTTTAAAGATTTTATTTATTTATTTGACAGAGAGACAGCGGGAGAAGGAATACAACCAGGAAGTGTGGGAGAGGGAGAAGCAGGGTTCCCGCCCAGCAGAGCAGCTCGATTACAGGACCCCAGGACCACCACCTGAGCAGAAGGCAGACGCCTAACGACTGAGCCACACTGGTGCCCCAGGGATTTGGTATTTTAAGAACCCAGGTATGCCAACTCCATCTGTTGTCTTCAGGATTATCTTCTCAATGTTCATATGTAATAATTGTCACTTCCTAAAACCCTTCAGATAGTTTCCTTTGCTTTTCATGGTGCTTCTCCACACTTAAGGGCATCACTGTCATCTGGTAGCTTGTTAAAAATGCCTATTCCAAAAAAAAAAAAAAATGTATAAATATAAAATAGGTAGTTTCCTCTGGTATTCTGTGGTAATGGAAATTGCATAGAATTTGGGGCTTAAATATGGAATCTCTGGTAAGTCACTTAACTCTGTCTTAATCTTATATTTAAAATGCTGTTGATAATAATTATAGCAGCAGTTTTCAAACATTTTGGTCTCAGGATCTCATTACCCTTTTGAAACGTACTGAGAACACCAGGGAGTTAGTGCGTGTGACTTATATCTATCAGTGTTTACCATTTTAGGTATCAAAACAACTTTCAAAAATTTACATATGATAACAAATTCATTACGTGTTAACATGGGTAGCATTTCTATGAAGAATATTTTCCAAAACAAAAAAAAATCATTAAGAATGGCATTGTTTGGGGCACATACGTGGCTCAGTCAGTTAAGAGTCTGACTCTTGATTTCAGCTCAGGTCATGATCTCAGCCCACATCAGGCTCGGTGCTGGGAATGGAGTCGGCTTAAGATTCTCTCCATTTCCTTCTGCCCTTCCTCAACCACCCCCCCCAACTTTCTCTTTTTCTTTTTCTCTCCCCATCCCCCTCTCCCTCTCCAAAAAATAAAAAAGATAAAGAATGACACTTTTATAAGTCTTTTTAATATCTGGTTTAATAGAAGATAGCTAGATTCTCATATCTCCTGCGTTCATTCTCTTGTGATAGCACTCATCACATAGCATCTGGAAGATTGTACCACATTGTGTGAGAATGAGAGTGTAAAGGAAAATAAGATTCTGGTATTATTATGAAAATCATTTTGAAAAAGTCTCAAAGACCTCAGGGGCCTCTGTACCACACTTTGAGAATCACTGGATTGCAATATTGTTAGGACAATCGAAGGAAATATGGGCTTGATTTGTAAGTCATTAAAACTATATGCACATTAAAAAGCCAATGCCCAGGCCTTGCCCTTAGAGATGCCACATCAGTAAGCCTGTGTGGGACCAAGAAATATTCATCTTTAACAAGCACCACAGTTTAATTTGATATGTTTTCAAAAATTGCTATTTGAGAAAGCCAGTTAAAGGTCATATTCAGAGTGTTTTCCCCACTAAAATTTTATACATAAAAGCTATATTTCCATATCTTCAAAAGTTTCCATTAACACTTTCCAGAGACTGAGACTCTGGAAAGTGAGCAAGAAGTTTGTGGCAAGTACCTTTCTAATGGCCAGGTTGATGAGCATCTGAATTCAGATCGTTTAATCCAGTCCTATGCCAAAGACTGAGAAAGTTTTTAGACTCTGATCTGTAAGCTTACAATCTTTTGGACAAATGGATAACTAATAGAAGAGAGAAACCGGTAAGTCTTAACAATTGAGTACTCTCATTGTGCTAGGCAACTAACAGAGCAGAAGAAATTCATCCAAAATGAAGAGGATAAAGGTTGAGAGGGCTTCTTGAATAAAGTGAAATTTGAGTTTGATACTCTAGAGAGGGTGGTATTTCCACAGGAAGATTTGTGGGGAGGAACAGGAAGTTTCTAACAAAAGGGACAATTAGAACCAGAACTTTAAAGTAAAAAGTCATTTGGAGAGATTACAGTAAAACAAGTATAGTTAAGGCTTTGAGCCATGACAGAAAACTGGGAAGATTGTAAGATTTAAGCAAAGAAGGGAATGATAATGATAATCAGCCTCTTGATGAAGAAACGGATCATAGCTAATTGGTGACAGGTGTAACTGAAGACTAAGCTTCTAGATCGATTCATTCCTTCAATTCAACAAGCAGTTATTCTGCACACAGACACCACTGGGCTTCCTCTGGCTGTTTCTGTTCTACCAGTTGAATCTTCCTGGAAATTATGATGCCTGACCAAAATTTGAAGCTTATCTCTTGGGCAGTGGAAAAATCAATAGATCTTTAATCATAATGACTTTCTTGGATTTGTGTTTAGGACCAGTTCTTAGAGGAGTGGTGTTGGGGTATAGTTGGAGTTAGTGAGACCCGTTTAGAAATTAGAAGAATAGTGTGGTGCCAAGGTAAGGTAAAAGGACTGTGACTAGGGTGGGGACACAGTATGATTTAATTGAAAAGCATCTAGGAAGTAGAATAATAATAACAATAGCATGTATTTATAATGTACCCACATTAGTTCATCTAATGCTTGTAACTAGCCTGTGAGGTCATTCCTGCTAATAACCTTATTCAGTAGATGTGAAAACTAAGGCCTCACAAGCCCATGGCTTCATCCAGGAATAGGATCAGGCACTTCACTCCATGCTCCTGATCAAGAAGCCTTAATGATCTTATAACTTTGATCTTGCAAAACTAAGGAACTGTATTGTGTGGCTATCATCCAAGATATGTATATACTAGACAAATAAATCTGAAGGTGAGAATGAGAAGTTCTGTTTTAGCTATACTGAGTTTAATTTTTTAGACTATAGAGGGAAAAAAAGTGGGTAAGGAGATCATAAATCTAGACCCATTACATCCTATATCAAGTAGGTATTTTTATCATTTGCATTCAGTAGCTTCAGTAAATGCTTATGGCAAAAGGGTATAAGTCACAGTTATAGGAAATGCTCTTGAGTTTAAAACAAATCTCCGGTAAATACAGAAAAAGGTGTTTTTCAGAAAATATGTTGAAGTTTGAGCTCAGCGCCCAAATGCCAGCTATGAAGTGTGTGATGGTTCTAAGATACTACTGGGAGCGTAAGGGCTATTTTAATTAGGAACTTTTCAGAAAATGATCCTCAAAATGGTGATGTCTTTTGGGGTATTACTAACCTTTTTATGGTTCAGATCTCTATAATAATGCTTGAGTATAACCAGAAGAGTTTTATGTTTGTTCTTTGCAAAGAATGGAGGAGTGGTAACAATCTGCTCTTCATTCGCTTTTTCTCCCCCTTGCCAACTTGAAGTGCCACTTTGGTCCATTTGTGTGCCAGCCATGAGGGATCTTCTCCATTTTCCAAGTATAACAGTGCAGGCAGAGAAAAGTAGATGAGCTGTAATACAACCTAGAACACATTTAATTATGGGGAATAAAGCATTAATATCCCAGTATACTTGAAACTAGTACCATCTGGGTATCCGTGTTTTTCCCCACTTTGTATTATCCCAGAACTATTTCTGCAAACAGCAGTTTCCTCAGCCAACTTAACATTGAGCCATGAGCACGGAAATCAGCTACATTACTTCCTTATTTACTTCTGTTGAGAATTGGAGCCGAATGGAAATATTTCTTCTCTCTAAAGTTGGCAGGAACAGCAACAAGGCAATCTGTTAGGGATGACAGCTTAGGGGCTTTTCTTTGTTCTTTGTTTCATTCTTTATTTTTCTTATGATATAGCCAATATTTAGAATGGTTCTATCGGGTAAAATCATCTACATTTCTGATTATTCATGATCCTAGAAGAGCTTGTGTTTTATTGTATCTAAAAGATGAAAAAGGAGTTGGATTAAATTTGAATATCACTTTTCTGTTATTCTTATTAATGCTGAAGAAAGGTAATAAAACATTCTACCAAGTAACTTCATGCACAAGTTTAGCATAGCCCTTTTTAACTGTTTATAAGGTGGCACTTTGATTTTCCTTTTTGAACTCTTTCCTTTTAGCCTCAGATGTCAGCTGCAGCATTAAGAAATAGCTGTCTCAGTCGGTAGAGCTCACAGCTGTTGATCCCAGGGTCGTGAGTTCAAGCTCCACATTGAACATGGAGCCTACTTTAAAAAAAAAAAAATTAGGAGGCATGATACTATTATGGAAAGCCCCAAAACTAGTGTGTAAATTCCTGAGGTATGAAACAGTATCCTATTACCCTGGGCATCTCTTGCAGCACCCATTACTTCATCTTCAGCATGATGGGCCCCTGATTTAGCTGAGCTGTTTGGAAATTATTACACCAGCCTGAACAGAATGGATATAGTCAATGTAATTTTTGTTGAAAGTAGCAAACTGATTCTGACACAAGGATATTTAGGAAGAATAAATTTAAGAAGAAAAGGAAGACCTATTCTGATTCCAAGGGTGATTTGTTCCTTCGCTCTGTTTTCTGTCATTTTGTCACCTTCTCGGACCCATACCTTCACCACTGTTTTCTCTCCCAGTTGCTTACCAGCCTCTTACTTGCAAATGGATTGTGTTTCAGGAGCTCAGACTAGAAGTCTTTTGTGTTTGGGATACCCATTGTATAAGTACAAAGTGCCCAGGCTGAGCCTTCCTTTTATTGACTGGAGGATAATATAGGACCTGTTGTCCTTCTGGCATAAAATCAGTGTACCAGGCTACTTCTGCCACCTTTGACCTAAGAGCAGTTTAAAAGTGTTCAAAGTATTTTTCTAAACCCTGTCTTGTAGGCTCCTTTAAACTTCTAGTAGAGGCAAATGCTTGTGTCTACAGAATAGGAACAGCAAATCTTGACCCCTTGGGTAGTTTGTGCACTGCACTCTGGTACGTCAGGAGGAGAGGAAGTGGAAATCCAATGATGAGGATTGCCTGGTAGTCACAGCCACAATTCAGTCACTTTTGCAAACCTAATCTTTTTTCTCCTACCTAACCATTTTTCCATTTCCTTTCTTGTTTTTACATTGTCTTAATTTTTGTGGTTTTAATTTTTAATGAAATTGTATAAAGATCTTTATTTCTTAAAAAAAAAAAAAAAAAAGTCATATTGGGGGGAGGAAGTAGAATTCTATGAAGAACCAGAGCAGCACTTTAGTGAGTCTCTTTCTCCTCCCCTCTGCTCCCCTCCCACTCCCTCCTTCTACTTTCCATTCCCCTCTCTTCTTTTCACCGTCTCTTTCCCTTCTGCATCCCTGTGGTCCTGTGTCTCTGCTTCTCTTTATATGTGGGCTGAACCTGACTGCCTCAGCTCCTTCTCTTTCTCAAATGACCCTAACCCACTGTGTCGCAAATCCAAATTCCAATATCAAAGCTTCTGATTAGTTTAGTTGGCAAAAGGTTGACTTCCTTCGGGGCCCCAGAACATAGAGGTAGATCTCAAAAAAGGGAAAGGTAAGTTAGGCACATCACAACAAAGATTATTTACCATGAATTCAGAATTCACACAAACAATGTAATAGATCATGGTTGGACTCCCTACTTCAGTTTACGGTGCCTGTTTGATCCATATTATTACTTATTTGCAATGACAAAAGAAAAATGTGAAATTTAAAATTATAGATTGAAATTAATAATTTCTCCCCTCGAAGATTTTTAAATGGTTGCATAGTATTCTGAATAGAGGTGTTCTGTTTATCTTAAATAATGGTTTTATTGTCAGATGTAGATTTTTAGAGTGTCTAAAAGGACAATCAACAATAGTAAGTAAAGGTTATTCGTGATTACTACTGCCAGACCCTGTGTTTTATACAGTTTCCTTCAAACCTCACAACAGTCCTATAGAACAGGCACTATTATTTGCCCTATTTTAAAGATGAGGGGACTGAAGCACAGGAAGATTAAGTCATTTATAAAAGTTGCAAGGCTGATGTAAAGTCCATCAGATTCAAATCCAGGAAATCTGGCTCTAAGGATTGTACCTTGAACTTCTCTGCTACCCTGCCTTTCTCAGAGGCCTACAATTCCCCTGATCCAGAGTAATCTAAGTCCAGAATGGAATGTGAGTGATAGTTCTCTCTTCTTGGAAGTGTTCAGACAGTCTGCAGTGCTATTGGAGAGGAAATTAGGAAGTATAGATAGTCGTAGTCTCTGGGTGCCAATCCATGGACCCTCGGCCTCAGAATCATCCAAGGAGCTAATTAACACCATAAATGCCAAAGTCCAAGTCCAGAGATTCTTATTCACTAGGGCTAGTGTGGATCACAGGAATGTATATTTTTAACAAGCTCCCTGGATATTAGTAGTCAACCTGGGCTTGGTAATCATTTATCCCCACTATTATCTTCTAGGACAAGATGGTGAATGAAGATTTTGGGAGTTGGGGTTGACTCAAGGACTGCCTTTAGGTATTATGCCTCTAAAGTTTTCCGGAGATCGTTAGCATTGGCTGTCCCAATATAATAAGCACTAGTAAATGCATGTCAGTTTGAATAATTACAATCCCTACTGCATAACATTCTTCACTTTACAAAGGTATATCACATGCTTTATCAGATTTAAACTAATTTCCATGAGTAACTATTTATTGAATATGTGCTAGTTTTGAAGTATAGCAACAAAAAATATAGCCCCTATGCTTTAGGAACTCTTAGGTGAGATGGGGTGGACCTCCAAGCAATACGGAGCAGCACATCCCAGAGCCGGTGAGTAGTGTAATGGTGACAGCTACCGGAAGTGTGGGGCAAAGCCAGCCAGCATCCAGGTATCCTCTGGACCGCGTGGGAGGGAGAGTCAGGACTTGAGAGGAGACTCGGGGAAGCTGCACGAAGGAATTCCACACAGCAGCAACATTGACAGGACCCCACTTGCCCCACAGCCCTCTCATATGGAGGCTGTTTATTCTTCCAAAGCTCCTGCATCTCAGCAGGGAGAGAAAGTCCATTTTTTTTCTATTTCCAGTGTCTTCTCCTCTAGCTGCCTTTATCTTGGTGGGCATTCCCATTCCGACTCTTGAGCCTCCACATTCTTTGACCTCTTCTTGTTGCACAGCTATCTCCTTCACTCACCTCTGCCTCCCACTCCACTTCTGAAGTCCACCTCCAGATGTGCTGTTGGCCCAGACTGCTCCCCTCCAGATCAGGAATCAGACCCAGCGCTCTGGCCCCCCCTTCTCATTACCAGACTTGTAGCTTTTTTTTCCTGAACACCTCCTAACCAGTAATCCCTCTGCTTTTTCCTCTGTTCCCTTACTAGGACACTTCTCTTCCATTCTCGATTCCTATTTATCCCTCAAGTACTGTTGCAACTTCACTTTCTCAGGGCGGCTGTGTCTGTGGATCAGGCTGCTCCTGATATTCAGCACTACCGTAGCGTCCTGTACTTCACTTCGGGCAGCAGTTACCGTATTTTGCATGTGTTTTTAGTTAGTGTCTGTGTCCTCTGCCAGACTTAGCTCCATGAAGGCAGAGACAGTGTCCTCATACAATAGGTTGGCAGATAGAAAGTGCTCAGTATAGTATAAATGAAAATGCCTAACTGCTAGTCTAAAATTGTTGTTCTGGGGTGCCTGGGTGGCTCAGTCGGTTAAGCGTCCAAGTCTTTTTTTTTTTTTTTTTTTTTAGATATTTTTTATTTATTTGACGGAGATCACAAGTAGGCAGAGAGGCAGGCAGAGAGAAGGGAAGCAGGCTCCCCGCTAAGCAGAGAGCCGGATGTGCTCAGTCCCAGGACCCTGGGATCACGACCTGAGCCCAAGGCAGAGGCTTTAACCCACTGAGCCACCCAGGCACCCCAAGCGTCCAGGTCTTGATTTTGGCTCAGGTCATGATCTCAGGGTCATAAGATTGAGCCCTGCTTGGGGCTTCCAGCTAAGTGTGGAGCCTGCTTGAGATTCTTTCTCCCTCTCCCTCTGTGCCTTCCCTGCTCACATGCACACTCCCTCTCTGAAATGAAATGAAATGAAATGAAATGAATTGAAATAATAAAACTGTGGTTTTGACTCAGTGGTGGAATAGGTAGGGAAGAAGAAGATAATGGTAGGTTAAGAAATGAGGTAGTATGGGGCGTCTGGGTGGCTCAGTGGGTTAAAGCCTCTGCCTTCAGCGAAGGTCATGATCCCAGGGTCCTGGGATCGAGCCCTGCATCGGGCTCTCTGCTCAGCAGGGAGCCTGCTTCCTTCTCTCTCTGCCTGCCTCTCTGCCTACTTGTGTTCTCTGTCTGTCAAATAAATAAATAAAATCTTAAAAAAAAAAAAAGAAAAAGAAATGAGGTAATATTAGAATAAAGTAGAGTTGTGGGTGGTTTATTTGTTTTATTTTTGTTTTCCTGACAGAGAGGAAGCCCCCAGCTCAGAGCCTTTAGCAGACAGCAGTTAATGACATTGCTTTGTTTTCATCGTATTTCTGTGTACGGTTATATATTTACAGATGTAATATAGACTTCCCTTTTGAAATAAATGTATGAAAGTAAAATAATGAGTTGACTTAATAAAAAGCAAAAAAAAAAAAAAAATCATGCCAATAGAAGAAATGAATGAAACTGGGAAAATGCTGACTTGGATACAGCTACAGGAACTCATTATCGAAATTCTAGGGAAGACCTAGAGCACTTTTCAGCACAGTCATGTCCTCTCACACTTGGGAAGCAGCAGTGTAGAATAAAGGACAAAAGTTTTGTCCACCAACTATATGTATTGTACTGAAAAAGAACTTAGGAGTTTACAAGTGTCAAGCTCCAAGCATGGTGCCTGGCTTATGGCAGTCATTTACTAAGTTTTCTTTCTATTATTTCCACTCACCACTCTGGCCCTATAGAGGCCAGGATTCCCTACTAACATACAGTATAATTAAAAGGAGCAAGTCACTGTAAAGTGAATGAGTTAGGTCATTTCTGAAATCCCCTCCAATGCCCAAGTTCTTTGTTTCCTGTAGTGTCATTTTAGTTGGGTTTGGGGAGGAAATGGAAATAAACACATGTGTTCAATCAACTACATATAACAAAGTCTGAAGTCTTTTGTTTTACTCTAAATAGTCCATTCTTATATTTTAAAGATATAGCAAGATAAAGAAGATTATTATTATCATTCAACCATCCTTTCAAGGGCTAATGAAAATTAAATGACATTTATAGCTTACTGTGATTCAGACTTTGAGGGATTTAATGGCTAAATACAATGATCCACTGCTTTTTATGTTCTGTGATCAAGCAGCCTTCATGTAAGTACAAAGGCGAGTCATTTCCAAAACTAATTATTTTGGGCCATTATAGGAAATAAAGCTAGGCATTTCATCCTATCTTTTACAGAAATAGAAGTTGAAATTTTTCTTTGAGAGTCACTGATTTAAAAGAGGAATCAAATTACCAGGAAGGTAATCATAATCACATAAACTCTTATGCTGGGATATTTTTTCTTTGTTCGTGGTATTTTATCTGTCTGGCACTCTTTCCCTGTGGTTTATATTTGCATTTCTACCAACTAGACATAGAAGATGTCAGTTCCTCCCTCAGCTGATTTTGCAGACTTTGAGCTAAAATTTGGTATTCTCACAAACTTAAAAATACTGTATTTTGTCTCTTGATACTGAAGAAACTGTTAAAGGAAAATGCTTTTGTCCAACAGCCTTCCCCAAGAGGGGGGTTCTAAAGCCTCAGAAGTCAATAACTGTTTATGTGTATATAGTAGTGCAGTTTTCTTTCTGATAATAAAACAAACAGAAAACTACCTTAAGTATCCCTGCATTATTTAAAGCTAATATATTATGTGCTTGGATTGCTCAAATTTTGAGCTCGGTGGTTATGATCATGATGTATCAGTTGATTTACATTATTGATATAATAACAGATGGTAATGGTGCAGGTTGAAATAAAAGATCGTTAAGCTAAATATTTTAGCCTTCATTGAATCCCTGTTGCATAAGATTTGTCAGAATAAAATAGAATCATAGTCTTTCAGAACTAGAAGAGTCTTTAGGGAGGTCTCATCTAGTCTCTCATTTGACAGATGAGAAAACGGCCAAGGGAGAATGCTACTTGCCAAGGTCTTAAAACTTGTTAGTAGCACAACCGGGAGAATCTAGGTCTGTCTGCCGTTTCCTAATTCAGTGCTCTTTCTACTTTCTCTTTGTGAGATTTTTAGGTGGTGTTCTTTCTCTTTTGCTCCCTGATGTCAGCACCAATTATTCTAATCAATTTCACATCTATTCATTTCTAGAACATAAGAGTTTCACCCCATTATGAGTCTTTGTTGGTTAAACTTTATATCTGGCTTTCTTTTAGGTTGGTCTCCACTCACATATTTTAATCTTGAAGATTTCAGAATACGCCTGAATCTCCCACTTGTTTGGAAAACTCCCAGTATCAAGCAATAAATTACCCACCGTGCTCCTGTTGTAGAATACAAGCTTTTGAGTTCTCCAAACCTAAACAAAATTTCCTCCCATTTTTCCATGAAGCCACATTGTTATCTCTTCACTTTAGTGTTGAGTGTTACTGTGCCAGCAGCTTTTGTTTTGGAAGATGTAAGCTTCAGCCAAATAGCCCCCCGGGGAACAAATCATAGTTCCTTCAATTCATCATTTCCTCCAAGCTTTGAGCTCTCAGCAAGTTCCCACTCAGGGGACGATGTCATCATAGCCAAAGAGGGAACTAGTGTTTCACTCGAGTGTCTTCTCACAGTCAACCACTATGAAGATGTCCATTGGTACAACTCAAAAGGACAGCATCTGGATGGCAGAGGCAGAGGTAACTATGCCAGGGTATAATTAATCAAGGTTACTCATTTCCTATTACTTCTATCTCCTTGGTTTGATGGCATATGCAACAAGGAATCTCAATGATGAGGTGCCAGAGGATGGTTAAAACTTTTGAAAAGCCTGGAATGTTATAACTATGAGAAAAAGCAAAATAATTATAATTACTTAACCAGAAGAAGAAAGAAAAAGAATAGTTATAAATTTAAAAGGTGTTCAGATGATGACAGGAAGCTATTGTTTCTTCTGCTGGTGAGCTGGTTTCCTTCTTCATTGAAGGTAGACTCCGTCAGGACTGCTGCAGACAGCTGTGCATGCTGTGCACTGCACAACCCCATTCACCTAGACTATAATGTGAATAATACAGTGTGATGGCCCTTTGTGAATACAGGAGGAAGGGTTGTGGCTAGACTTAAGTAAATTTCTCATAAATTTTAAAATTTTGTTTGGAAATGAGTCACTAAAAATTTTAGAGGAAATCCAGGATGGTGTGGTGTGTTTTGTTTTGTTTTGTTTTGTTTTTCCCCCGGATGGTTTTTAAAAGATTTTATCTCTGTGCATAAAACTTTAAGTCCATCTGAGAATTAGAAGGGCACTGAGAAGGAGCTCTATAAACCCTTCCAGCACAATTTTTTTTCTATGCTATACCTCAAATAACTTGAAAACAGGAGAACTTCTCTTATACCATTGCCTCTCAGTCTTAAAAATCATCCAGACATAATAATGCACCAAGGTCTCCTTTTTGACAGGCCTTTATTTGATTTTGCTGTTTGTGAACCTGTGAACACATCCTAATCAGAACATTATTTCCATAACTAATATTCTGTTAGAAATTTTTGAAGACTACTTGTATTAAAGTACCTCAAAAAGAAATCACCGTGAAAAATCAATGGGATAAAGATTCAATTCTGGTATACTCCTAAGCTACACTTTCAGGAAAGGCCCTTCTTGCCCTTTTTGCTAGAAAGATAGTCTAACCTCTTGGAATACAAAGCATATTTGGTTATTCATATTAGAATGGAAAACAGAAAAGGAGACAGATGGTGTTTTCTTCTAAAGTATATGCTAAACGTTTTAACTTTGTATAAACTGAGTTAACTGGCCACCAGGGGTTTTAAGAGTTTAAGTTGTTAGAACAGAATATTTTTAATCAGCTTCTTAAGAATATGGATCTTTTGAGTCAGAATCTCTAGAGTAGTGCCCAGAATGTCTATTTTGAATGTGACTTGGGGTTTCACATTTGGACTCAGTGATCTCAACTCTTACTTCCTTTGGGCTCTGGGATCCTGACCAAACACATCTGAGATTTGAATTATTCAGTCGGTGTGGTCATTACAGACTGACCACATCAACAAAGCATTGGTTAGGATGAGACCAACCAAGTGGAATGGCAGTTTCATCTTCCTTTTTGCCTTTAATTTGAAAACCGCTAACATCTATCATTGATGCTTTCAGTAGCAGGTCTGGAAAACTGCATTAAATTTTATGAATCTCCAGTGAGAGGAGTTTAAAGAGCCTGTCAGTCTAGTATAAGGTTCATAAATCTTGAGCTATTAGCAGCAAGTAAGCTAGAGAGTTTACATTGCGGTGGTAGTACAGTGGTTGATGAATGGAGTGTATGTACTTCATCATACCTTGGATTCATAGGAAAGCCTTTCCATAGCTCCAGATTCATAGAACAGAAGCTTGTAGAATAATGAATATATTGCATAACTATATATTTTCCTCTTTGTTTTTACATTAGTGAAGAGATGGCTCTTAAATATAACTATAGAATTCAGATAAATTTTGATGACAATAAAAATGGACATAATCCAGAATGCTTACTCATGGGTGTACCATTAAAATAATCCAGAACCATAGAATCTCAGGGATGAAAGAGATCTTGAAGATTTCTTAACTTCAGCTTCTTAAGATTAGGCGCTCAGGTGGTGCTTAACAAGCAGTCCCCCAGCCTCCTCCAGGACAACACCTCTAGTCATTGGGACTCTGCCTATATCCCAGGTTAGCTTGTCCATCCCATCTTTGAATGACTTTTGTAGTTAAAGTACAGGATATACTGAGAATTGACCACAAACAGAATTGCGTGGGCAGAGCCAAGTTACTAAAGGGTGTTGAATCAAGGTGGGTGGTGCGTAGGCTTTGCTTTTCATACTCTTAGATACTTTTGTGCACATGTTCCCTGAGTACAGGTACCTTTGTATAAGGAAGACAGGCAGCATGTCTTAGTTTTAAAACAGAACCCAAAGATCCTTTAGGCATCTTAAGGGCAACTTTATTCTCTTTGCCGGGCAGCTTGTTTGCCCTGACTTGTGACACATACCTTTTGGCTTGTGCTTTAGTTACTCTTGCCAGAAAATCAATATAACATCAACAAACCTCTTCTAACAAAACAAATTAAATGTGCAACCCATGCCAGATGAACCAGTTAGTAGTTGAACTAAATTCAACTAAATACGTAAGGTTGTTTGTTTTGTTTTGTTTTTTTAATTTTTGTCTCTTGTTATCAAAAGTAAACAAATACAGTTAAATAAGAAAACATAAATCACTCAACCCATTACCCCAGAAAAAACCATTGTTTGGTATTTCTAAGGCATTTCCTTCTAGGATATGAAAATGTATAGGTTAGAGATGTAGTGTATACACACACACACACACACACACACACACACACACACTTTTTTTTTTTTTTTAAAGATTGGTCACTTAGCATCATATAGACATACCTATCTCCCTAAAAAGCTTGTTATGTCTAGCCGTGAAATGTAGCTACAGTTCATGTCAGAGAGGAAGATTTCCGTTTAACGTCCAGACTGTTTAAATTCCTACTCTGGACATAAAAGTCTGCCCTTTCTTCCATGATGCAAACAAGTAGAAGAACCTAAGAGATGAGTTGAAGTAAAGTACTCTCATGAAGAGGTGGCAAATTTATGGTAAGGCAGTTGGCTTATTCAGTAACAGTATTCTTTATGCTGTAATTTTTTTTATTTCTGTTGGGTTATCAGGTGGAAAATGGTTGGTTTCTGATAACTTCCTGAATATCACCAGTGTAGTCTTTGATGACCGAGGGCTCTATACATGTTTCGTCACGTCTCCAATTCGTGCCTCCTACTCTGTCACCCTGCGTGTTATCTTCACCTCTGGAGACATGAGTGTCTACTACATGATTGTGTGCCTGATTGCCTTTACAATCACCCTCATCTTGAATGTCACACGACTCTGCATGATGAGCAGCCATCTTCGTAAGACCGAGAAGGCTATCAACGAATTCTTCAGGACTGAAGGGGCTGAGAAGCTTCAGAAGGCCTTTGAGATCGCAAAGCGCATCCCCATCATCACCTCAGCCAAGACTCTGGAGCTCGCCAAAGTCACACAGTTTAAGACCATGGAGTTTGCCCGTTATATTGAAGAACTGGCAAGAAGCGTCCCTCTTCCACCCCTTATTCTAAACTGTCGGGCCTTCGTTGAGGAGATGTTTGAGGCTGTGCGAATGGAGGACCCTGATGACATGGGAGAAAGAATTAAAGAGAGACCTGCCTTGAATGCTCAAGGTGGCATCTATGTCATTAACCCGGAGATGGGCCGGAGTAATTCACCAGGAGGAGATTCGGATGATGGTTCTCTGAATGAACAAGGCCAGGAGATAGCAGTTCAGGTTTCTGTCCACCTTCAGTCGGAAACCAAAAGTATTGATACAGATTCTCAAGACAGCAATCATTTCAGCCCACCTGATGACGTAGGATCTGCTGAATCAAACTCTTACTCCAAAGATGGGACATATGAAAGCCATCAGTTGTGAGCTCTGCCAGTACCTACAAAAACAGCTCTCACAAAAGGAACCTGTTTCGTGCAGGAAATAACATCTTTACCGAAAGATAACTGGGGTTTCCCCCTCATTAATATTAAGCACATCTGAATGTGAATTATTGCCAAAATCTTTGTAAAAATTCAGTGTTTTTCATATCTGATATTTCTCAGTCATTTTCCTCAAGCTTGATTAAATGACATACATTAAGATTTAAAGAAGCTTGAGAGAAAAACATAATGAACAAAGTACCACACTAACAGTTCCATGGCTTCTCTTCTGGTCATGGTTCTTCCAGTGGTTAGGGCTGCCACTTACCCGGAGGCCTCAGTTTTCCCATGAGTAAGATAAGGGATTTGCATTAGATGATAAGTCATTTCTAGCCCTGTAACTTTTTACCTATCCCCGTTAAACGCCAGAATCATCAGCACATCTTGAAGTAAACCCTTTCTTAGACTTTAAGTCCCTTCTATGGAAAGGATCAAGCTGAGACTTTATTTTGTGATTTAGGTTCCCACACCAATGCCATAGTGCATAGAGGTATGGGTGGTTTTCAGATGTTTTGCCATGTGGAGTGTGCAATTATATGTGCTAGGGTGGGTCTCTTTAGTGTAGCCAGGGTCTGTGTTGTTACACAGTTAATCAGGGAGCTAACTGCTCATTAATAAACTACTCTCCATGAGTAAATTGGTCCTTTTGGGGAATATATCATGTCTTTTTAACTTACTGAAGTACCATTTAGTTCATTGAACTGGCAGTGATTTCCCAACTGATCTCCAAAAGTGAGCAGTTTGTTCTTAAGGAATAATGTCTTCAGTGCTTCTGGAATAAGAAAAAATGTCAAATCATCTATCTATCTCTGGCAAATCATGGATTTTTGACATTTCTGTTAATAGAATTTCTCAGGCTTTCCCTTTTTGAAAGTACTGGACTCCGTAAGAGGTTTCTGTATTTGGGATCCCATTCCAGGGGGAAAACTCAGAGCTGGATTCATCTTTAGACTTCTGTCAATACTCTTGGCCTCCTTGATCGTTAATATGGTGCTAAAGGCTGCATGCCTCATTAACTGGTTTATTTTGTTTATATTTTGTTGTTAAGGTTTTTATTTCTGTGTATTTCAGATATAGAATTCTGAGCTAGGGCTGCTTTTTGGTCTTTCTTAAAAGCACTAACCTGAACTGAGATTAAGTAATGGTGTGTGGTATATATGAATATATTAAATATAGGCGTAGAGATAGGTACCAGTACATAGGTTTATATTCACACACAAATGTTCTAGATATAAAGAGGGAGAAAAATTATGGATGATGCCACCTGATTCAACTATGTATAATGAACACTTGAGACAGTATTTCTTGCCTGGCTGAGGCCTGATATATAATAGAATTGTAAATATTCTTCAGAATAATTTCTTCAGCTACAGGGAGCTTGGTGTCATATGATTTTTAAGAAGTTGGCAGTGGAGCTCCATTTGGTGCTTGACGTTTCTTCATTTGGCTTCTGATTATTGAAGCCTTACTTGAACTAGAGGTTCCTGAGGGAAATGCTCAGAAGTGGTTTTATGAGGATTATAATTTAAGGTTTCAAATGGAGGAAGGCAAGGAAATAGAGAACATAACCAGGTAGAGTTCACACCTCCCTTTGTCCAGGCTTATCGCAAGTAATACATCTCTTCTGGAGAGCATGAATGAATCAGTGTGCAGTTTTATCAGATGGCATTATAGATAAAGATGATAATGCTGCCTTTTCTGTCTCTCAGGCTGTTTCCATGGAAACCTCCAGAGCCAAACAAAAGCTACCAATCATTCACCCAAAGCTTGCCTTGGCTCGTAGACCTGCATGTCTTTAAGGAATAATGTTTTCATACGGTTAGCTATGAGAGCAAGGGCTCTTCACCATACCCTAGATTACAGAACACTTTTTCCCTTCCCAGGCTGTTTCTCTTAAAAAATTAAAAATGCTAAAAATCTCTTATCTGAGGTCTGTTCCCTGACCATCCCTCAGATCTTTTTAGATAGTAGTTCCAACCCTGTCCCAGTGTAGTGAGTTTGGGGTCATTTCTTAGAATGTAGCTTCTCACATTAAAGAAAATGGATTTATCCCACATTCTCACAATGGACATGAGTGTTTGGAACCTTAGATAAACATATTGAAAGGTCAGAGTCCTTGGAAATGGGACTTAGGAAAAATAGAAGAACTAATGAAAAAAATCTAAGCTTGCATGATACTGTGTAACTATAGGCTACTCCAGTGTGTCCTGGTTGAATTACTTCAGAAACATAATGGTGACTTAATTTGGAGGCCAAAATAGCTGGATTATTTTGAATTTTCCAATTTATAGTGCCACTGATAATTACAATAGTCAAAATTTAATTGGAGATGGTGTTACTTTTTGAAACTAGTTTCCAAGAGGAAGAAAACCGCACATTATTATTTTCTGTAACTAATCAAATACTTTTCATATATAATTAATAGTTTCATGTTATCGTTTTTATAAAATCCTTAACCTTTTGAACTTAACCTACAGTCTAAAAGTCTTTTGACAATAACCGTGGTGTAATTAATCTTCTGTTTCACTGGATTTTATAGTTAGTAAAAATGCCTTTACTCAGCAAATGTGTTTCAATAGTCCTGTCATCTCATTTATAAATTTTGTATTGTAACTTAATGAGCCTTATTGTCCTTATGAAATGAAACGGTGGCTTTGTGAAATAAATTTACCAAAAATACATATGTAAACATTTTTATAGATTCCTTGCCAGCTGATACCAGGACAGGCATCTTTTGAGCTGATACCTGACTTGAGTTTTAGGTAGTTTGATAAGCCTATCCTCAAAGTCGCATCTGTTCTGATAAATTCTTGATTCAGGACCAGTGAGCATTTGTGTTTCTTCCAACTACCCTGGTATAAATACCTTAGAAGTTGCTGATCTGGAACAGTTGTGAGAAGGTTCCTGGCTTCTTCACCTCACTTAACATACATTTTGAAGTCAAAGCATGCTGCTTTCTGTTTGGTCCTCCAGCCTCGTGAACCCCTTGGTGCATTCCTCTCCACATCCTGCATGTAGTTTTACTCTAGATCAGACTCTGTCTCCCGGGTCCCAGAATAGCATGGGAGCATGGCATGCTTGTTTTCCAGAGCACAGCCGGTCATGGGTGCTAGCCCTGTCTCCACACACCAGCACTTACAACACAAGTATATGATATCTCCTGAGTCACCGGTAAGAGAACACAACCTTATCTTATCTAGCCCAGGAATTTTGAAAATGCTCGGCTTTATACATAAATTCCTAGGTTCTCAACACATTTCATAAAAGTGAGTGTTATTTGGTATGGTTCAGGTGACATTTAAATGGTCACCATTCTAAAGAACACTTTCATTATGATTTTGTCCTTTCTTTTAAAAAAAGTCATGCTTGAATATATTTATCGAATGTTCAGTGGACTATTATTTCATTTGTCTGAAATCTTCTACTGAGTATATATTCATTTTTATGTGTGATGGAATTTTATGTTAACGATTTCAAACAGGAGTAAATTTGAATTCAACTTGGATTCTTCCATGGCTGCGCATTTTTATTTTGTAGATATTTAGTGAGCATCCGTATGTTTTTGATGCTATGGGCCGTACTGAGATGGATGTCTTGCCCACAGTTACCATGAGGAGGCAGTTAGCAGGCCCAAGTGCATCAGGTTTTCACTTCTGAGGTAGAGCATTCCTGGCAAAGGCCTAAAGAGGACTTAGCACATGTTTTGGAAAACACAATTAGTATATAAAGTCTGATGAGATTTGGCATGTAGGAGGGGTACCTGTGGTATGAGCAAAGGCCCGCAGTGCCATGGGAGTGAAGGGCGATGATGGAAAAGCACAGGAACTCAGGAGACAGGCAAAGGGAACAGGTAACGCTACAACTCATCACCTAAAAACCACAGATCTTTCATTCTTAGAATGAAAACCTAGTTTCTTTGTCCCTATGGCAAAAGATCACTGGACTTAGGAGTCCCGATTCCACCACTAGCCGTGTATAAATGTGACTTGGCCTCTTTGGACTTGAGAATGGAGGTGTTGATACCTACCTCACAAAATTAACATGGGCATTCAACAAAGCAACACATCAGCAAACTGTGCTAGCTGTAACATGCCAATAGAGGGTAAGGGGTCAATAATCGTGCATTCAGAGCATCAGCATTGCTAGCAGCCATGACTGGTTGTGTTTGGAGTCAACTAAAACTTCCTCCAGATCTCTCTGTTATAGTTACATTTGGCTGTATGCCACATTTGTCGTGGTTTACCTAAATAAGACATTTGTTTTTCTCAAATAACAAGAAGTCCAGAGGAAGCCAGTCCCAGGCTGGTACAGGGCTCAAGTCCAGCATTAAGGACTCAGGCTGCGTCTAGATTCCTCTCCACCCTTAGGATGTGGCTTTCATCCACATGGTCACAAAGTGTCCTAGATTGGGTTCCTCCAGGAGTGCCTGTGACAAGGATTCATCTGTAAGTAGTTGATTTGGAAGGTGATCCCAAGATAGAGTAGGGAAGTGAAACGGAAAAGAAAACCAAATCCAGGGTGCGTTAATGACTGGGTTACTGTTTTGGGCCACTGCTGTTCATTCAGTCCCATTGGGGACCTCAGGGAGCTCTGTCTGTTCCCAGTATATGTAGCTCATGCCTCAAAGATCTCACCTGAAGGCCAAAGAACTCAGATATTTATGCACCAACTCCCATCTGTCACTGAGGGCTGCCCCCAGGTTCACTAACTCTGGCACTTTCAACCTGCCACACATAGGCTAGCATGATCCTATAACCAACAAAAGCCCTAGGAGTTACAGGAGCTTTCAGGAGGAAAGGCTGTGTTGAACATAGGAATGATGAGTGTCGAGGTCATGGGCCAAACGCTGACAACACCCGCTACACGAGACAACTGCACCTTCAGCATCATGTCTACATTCCAGGCAGGAGGAAAGGTAGAGGGTCAAAGGGCAAAGACACATAGCAGCTTTTATCAAGAAGAGCTTTCCTGAAGCCTCACCTGACTCCTGTCAGTCACTGCCAGAGCTGGATTACATAGCTACCTGCTGTCACTGTAAGAAAGCCTGGGAAGAGGAAATGTGTATTTTTAAACTAGGCATGTTGCCTTAAAGGGTTCTATTATGAAGGAAGTAGGGATAGAACATAAGTTGTAGGCAACTGGTAATATGCAACAAGGTCATCCTCATATGAATTAACAGGAGCAAAATAGGGTTCTGTAGGGGATAAAGTTGCAAGCCATGTTCCTTGAAGATATTCACATGCATCAACAAAACAAGAATCAGAAACAAATCTTAAGTCTTAATCTTCAAGCCATCACTTACGTTGTCACGTTGTCTCCAATACAGAGGGCTCAAATAGATAACAGGACTCTCCTGGGGCATCATTGTCTTATCTTAATCTAGTTCATTAACAGATGCGGATTGACCACCTACTATATGCCAGGTGCTCCCATGGGCCAGGGACTCCACAGTAGTAGTGACTGGCGGGTGGTACCTTTAATCAGGGTCAG
The DNA here is from genome assembly GCF_902655055.1 of Lutra lutra. NCBI lineage: Eukaryota > Metazoa > Chordata > Mammalia > Carnivora > Mustelidae > Lutra > Lutra lutra. The sequence continues at coordinate 46,108,773 of NC_062282.1, forward strand.
AGACCCCTCTCCAAAGCAGACTGAGACCCAACTTATGAGAGCCTCGACATTCAAAGGTTAGAGGAAGGGGCATTCCAGGCAAAGGAATGAGCAGTGACAAAGCTCCTAAGGATCAAGTTTGGCCTGTTAGAGAGAAAGAGTAGAAATAGGCCTGCATGGCTGGTGAGGTGAGAAGGAGAAGCAGGCAGGGACCAGAAATATGGTTAAAAGACTTCAAACCTGGGGCACCTGGGTGGCTCAGTGGGTTAAGCCTCTGCCTTCAGCTCAGGTCATGATCTCGGGGTCCTGGGATTAAGCCCTACATCGGGCTCTCTGCCCAGTAGGAGTCTGCTTCCCTCTCTCTCTCTGCCTGCCTTTCTGCCTACTTGTGATCTATCTCTCTCTCTCTCTCTCTGTCAAATAATAAAAAAAAAAAGACTTCAAAGCTTGTTTTGGCTGGCCCCAGAAATGCATTTTTTTTAATGAAGAAATGCTAAAAGTACGTAATTTGGAAGAGGGGATTTACATATTTAGGGAGGAAAGTTTGATCATTCAATAGCACTATTTTGTCCTGAAGTCTTCTGCAGCTAAAGAAACAATTGTGCTAATTTCCTTTAAGGAATTAAACTCCAGAGTTCCTTAAATTCCAATCATGTTCTTGAGTTTTCATGTTTTTGCTGGAACCTATTGATTAGGAAATATATATGTAAATATACATATGTCCCTCCATCTGCCTGGAAGATCTGCGGCTATGCCAGCGTGCTTATTCTTCCCAACAGTTGGGAACTCTGCTTTGCCTCCTGCTCAGCTGTGCCAAAGGGAGGACTCGAGTGCCCTGAGTGGTGATAAATCAGCCTTCGAGGGGCCTCCTTCCGATAGAAGAGCCACCCCCTGGGAAATAGTTTGTCCCTAAGCAGAAGGGAAGTTCATCAGTAGAAACTCTCTCTGTGCAGTAGTTTTGCCATGTGAATTTCATTGCTCTTTCAGAAACCGCCGGCAGACAGTTGGACCATGCCTGAGGCTACTCCACTCAGCCCCCTTGACCCCTTGAGCACCACAGGCCATGCCTTTTCAATTTTTCAGCCAATGTTTCTTACACGCAAACTAGGGATGCTACCACAAGCAAAATCAGAGGTGATCTCCGCTCTTGGGAACTCACAGCCTATGGGGAAACAGAGCCTATTCAGATAGTTACATAGAAGGTATATAATTAAAAACTAAGACATGAACTAGGAAATGATTCAGTGAGAGCCAAGAACAAAGAAGCCTAATCTCATCAGAGGCTAGGGAAGAATTCACTGAAGAAGAAACACTTGAAGCAATAGGCACAGCTTGAGGGCGTATTATGTTCTATCCCTGAGCAAGGAACTATGGATTTAAGTCATGGATTGCACTTAGAAGGAATTTGTAGATCCGTGGAAAAGGTAAGATGTTTCTGCAGTAAGCCACCTGAAAGTGCTAAATAGATGAGCACTAGATAGTAAGTGCAGAAGAGCTAAAGATGAAAAGTCAGTGGTAGCAAAGGATGGGCAATATTTGTGGTTGGGGGGGAGATTTGAGCTAGACACAGAAGGGCGAAGAAGTCATGGATGCGAAAGACGTGGGTTAATCTGATCACGGAACTCGGGAATCGTTGAAGGTGTCCTAGGAATGAAGCAGAAAACAAATCCAATTTCTTGACCCTCCAGGATCTGCTCAGCATCTGTCTTCCCAAGTTTATCATTTGAGGACCCTTTCACCCCCTTAGAAATACACTAACATAGCCTTCCTTTTATGTTATAGTTATTCTTTCCTTGCCAGCTTGTGACCAGGTTGAGAGATGGCATCATGCTTTAGCCATCTATCTTCGTGGCCCCTAGGGTAACACGTTTCATATAGAAGAGACAGTAAATGTTTGTTTGATTTAATGCAATTGGAGGGGTGAAACTCTCATGTTATGGTATATGACCATGACCATCGGTCAGTTTGGGACTTAAGATTGAGGGCTTGTGGGGGTGTGTCTGCCCTTTCTCCAACAGCACTCTCTTCTTTGGTGGCATCACCCTCTTTCAAAGTTTTAAATGCCATTTTCACACTGGTGACTCCCAAATGGATATCTTTGGCTCTAAATGCTCTCCAGACTCATGGATCTAACACCTCCCTACTTTGCATCTCCACTTGGCTGGGCATCTCTAAAAGACATCTCAAAATTAATAAACCCAAAACATAATTTTTGATTCCCTGCCCTAATACCAAAAGAATACATCAGTGTCTACCCCCACCATCTTCTCTCAGCCAATGGCACCACCTTCTACTCATTTGCTCAAGCCAAAACCCTGTGTCATGCTTGAGTCAATTTGCCTTACTCTTCCTATCCAGTAGATCAGCGCTTTATATTGTCTCACTTCAATATATCGGTATCTAATTCACCCACTACTCTCTCCTTCCATTGACACCATCCCAGTCTGAGAGACCATCACCTCTTGCCCATGCTACATGAGGCCCCTCTGAGCTCCCTGCTTCCATGCTTCTTCCCAGGTCATCCATTCTCCACACTACAACAAGTGTAGGAGGTAGACCCTTCCTGTGTGTCTGAGCTCCTCACCTGCTCCTCCAACTCACTCATTACCCACTAGCCATCCTGTGCTCCTTGCTGTTCCTCAAACACAACAAGTTTGCTCCCACTTCAGAAACCTCTGGTCTCGTTCCCTCTGCATACAGTGATCTTCCCCAAGATGGGCCCTTCACTGGCTTCTTCCTGGTGTGCAGATCTTAGCTCATTTGTCCCCATTCCCAAGAGGCCTACCTGACCACACCACAGAAGGTCCGCCCAGGGCTGGAGTTAGAGTTGGGGCTACACAACTCCCTTTTATTATCATCACAGTTTTGGTCACTGTCTGCCTTAGTCCATTTGGGCTGCTAGAACAGAATACCACAGACTGAGTAGATTAAACAACACACATTTCTTTCTCACAGGGAGCCTGGGAAATCTGAGGTCAAGGTGCCAACAGACTGGGTTTCCAGTGAGAACCCGTTTCCTGGCTCACAGAGGGCTGTCTTCTCTCTGTGTCCTCACAAGGTGGGAAGGGGTAAAGGAGCTCTCCGGGGCCTCTCCTATAAGGGTACAAATTCCATTCATGTGGGCTTCACACTCATGACCTAATCACCTCCCCAAATCTATGCCTTCTAATACCATCACACTAAGGGGTAGGTTTTACCATATGAATTTGTGGGGATACAAATATTCAGTCTACAACACTATTTGATATTTATTTTTTATGTCTTTGTTTACTTGTCAATCAGCAATTTCCCTCAGCTAGAGGATCAGTTACATGAAAACAGGGACCTAATCTATCTTGTTTCCTATTTTATTTCTAGCAACTAAAACAGAGCTTGGCACCAAGGTTGGCAGTCTCTAAACATTTGTTGCATGATCGATAAAGATGGATGGGTGAATACTGAATAATTGTGTGAACTTAAATCATTTAGCATCTTTGCCTCAACTTACCTCCTTCCTGGATGTAGGTTGAAGGTATTATATTTCTGTGTCTCCTGAAACACAAAGGTGGTAGCTGAGATAAATGGGAAGGCTGAAGGCTTTACCACTTATTATGAGAAAATTATTGAAGTGTATGGGCAAGGAGCCATTTGAAAGTGGCAATGACAGCCTAATGGAGAAAGAAATCCATTTGTTTTATTACCCGTGAACCTCCTGGGGACTGTGTAAGATGGGGGAAAATGAAATGTACCCATTCGTAATATAAAAATTCATAAATACAGCTTACATTAATTCGAAGTAGAGTAATACTTTGTTTATCTGGCATCAATAGGTATTTTGCTAAGTGTTTTTTTGTTTTTTAGATAGTTAATGTTCCCATTGTAAGTAGACTTTTTTCAATCTGACTTTTTTTTTTTAAGATTTTATTTATTTATTTCACAGAGAGAGAGAGATCACAAGCAGGCAGAGAGGCAGGCAGAGGGAGAGGGGGAAGCAGGCTCCCCGCTTAGCAGAGAGCCCGGGACCCTGGGATCATGACCTGAGCCAAAGGCAGAGGCTTCAACCCACTGAGCCACCCAGGCGCCCCTCACTCTGACTCTTTTAATGGAAATAGTTTTCAAATGAATTTCAGTGCCACTTTCTCAGCACACTAAACAAAGCCTTTTTTGCCACTAACTTGGGGACATCATTATAAGCTTATATCATTATATTTGGGTATCAAATAGTGCCATACTCTGAAATCGCAGAAATGTAGAACTATTATGCTTTCTGGGGTCTCTAGTTTTTCTCTCTTCTCTCGCCGACTTTAACAAGTAGGGTAATTAGCACCAGCAGCAGACTGGTTAGTGAGGACCCTACCCAGAGTGATAAGCAAGAGGAATGTGGTCCCCGCGTTCCCGGAGCCACAGTCTGCCAGGGAAGAGTACAGTGAACAAGTAAGGACGACAAGAATCTCAAAGGCCTTCCCTGGTGCTTGGGAAAGGCCTCCCCAAAAAGATGGCCTTTAAGCTGACTCTTATAAACAAGTCGCCCAGGGGAAGTGTGCTGCCAGAAGATGGGGAAGCTTGTGTAGGGCCTGTGAACCCTGAGAGCCAAGGTGCACTGGAGCAGAGGAAAGACGACCAACACGCTCCTGAGAGGGGCAGGGTCACAGGGGCCAGAGTGTGGGCCCCGCCTCCCCGAGGGCCAGGCTAGGGATTTGAGTCTTCATTCTAAAAACAACTGAAGTGCTTTTAAAGAGAGGAATAGCACGGTCAGCATTATACCTCAAGGTGTGTGGGTTATAAGAAAATTAAGCACCCACTAAACCCATGTGTGCTTCACGCGTGTTTTTGGTTCAGACGAAGTTAAAATAGGTGTACCACAGTTCGTCCGCCCTCCACAAACTGTGGAGTTGACAGATGGTGTTCAGGGTCACAGACATGGCGCAAAATTCGAGAAGTAGGTATTCAGGCTTGGAAAATGCAGGTTTCAGAAAGGAACCTCATTCCTGGAGGCCTGTTGCAGTATTGTTCATGTTAAGAGTCCGGTTTAATTCCGTTCTTCGTCATCCGAACCTTCTGTTATAAGGAGAGGTTTGTTAGGGTGAGTGAACATGCGCTAGGAACAGAGGCCTGCCTGGCCTCAGGCAAGTCTCTTCTCCTCTGGACCTCAGTTTTCTCTCCTCAGAATAAGATGCCTAAGGGGCACCCCCACTCTCGGCAATGCTGAGAGGCAGCCAGCTTGGAGGCAGGAGGCTCAAAGGAGTTCCCGCCACCTATTCACCAAGTAACCGTAAGTAACTTCTTTGAACACGACTTTACCTGTTTGTGAAAACCCTACCTCAGGGGCGCCTGGGTGGCTCAGTCGTTAAGCATCTGCCTTCAGTTCAGGTCCTGATCCCAGGGTCCTGGGATGGAGTCCCACTTCGTGTCAGGCTCCTAGCTCAGCAGGAAGCCTCCTTCTCCCTCTCCCATTCCCCATGCTTGTGTTCCCTTTCTCACTGTCTGTCTCTCTCTTTCTCTGTGTGTCAAATAAATAAATAAAATCTTAAAAAAGAAAAGAAGAGAAAACCCTACCTCACTGGAGTGTTGTGAGGGCTAAAACAGCTGGCACAGAGAAAGCAGTCGGGAAATACTAAGATCACTCTAAAACCGTATAGCATAATATCTGACGGCTAACGCATTAGCCCAATGAAACAGGACAAAGAATTTGGAAGTGAATGTTTCCTCCAGGAAAAAAAGAGACCCCTTATGAATTAAGAACCCATGTTGCATATTATATTTTTCTGTATTCTTTTGGGACTTGGTAACATTTTGAAAAGCATCTTGCACCATCCATCTGTCCAACATTTGTGCTCTGGAATATCTTTCCTCTAACAGCTTGGCCAACTCTGTTCTGCATGTGTTCACTGCTACTATCCCTGGTCTATCTATTCTGAGCATGTTATTAACCTGAGCTTTGCATGTATCAGTATAAATTCTGCTAAGAGCCAATGTTGTCTTAATTTCTGAGCACCCATGCGGAAATATGTTTGCATGATTTCTTTGTGCTCTCTTTGCCGTCCCCAACGATGTTAATAACAAGTCACATACCCTCTATTTTTCTTATTATTTTTAAATAACTGGGTTTTAAATGATAAGTTGAATGCAACCATATTATTTTAAAATATGAACAGTATAGAAGGTTTTTAGGTTAAAAAAAAAATCTTTTCTTTGTTTCCCACACCGTGCTTCCTGGTTGTACTCCCTGTATATTAGTAGTAATTTACACCTTCTTCCAGAAATGTTCTCTCTTCCTCCCTCTCTTTCTCTGTATATTCTACATAATTGTCTTCAGTTTACACAAATAATATTATACTCTCCTTCTTTCCCACCTTCCTTCCTATATATATCTTCTATCATTGTGTTTATTTTACTCGAGTGGAACCATACACAAATGAAACTGTTCAGACCCTATATCTTCAACATTCTCCTGTAGGAATACCTATCAATCTGCCTCATTCTTTTGAGTGGCTTTCTGGCATTCCGTTAATGGAACTTATCCTTTAACCAACTCCTGCTGATGGGCATTTTAGATGTATCCAATCTTTTGCTCTTATAGACATTTCTGTAACAAATATCTCTGGGCATATATCTTTGCACACTTGAGGGACTTTATCTGTAAAATAAGTTCTTAGAAGTTTTAAAACCCAGCATAGCATCCTCCAATATTCACAAAACCATAAGCTTGTCACTGCTAATGTCAGGCCTCTGAAAAGAGCTCCTTCCATGGAGTGGCTATCTTATTGGACAACATAGGTACAATCAATACCTTGAAAGGTATCATTAATCTTTATTGTAAGATAGGTGATAACATAGCGAAGTCCTTAACAAATCTCCAGTACCCCATAGTTAACTGATAGATGGTAGCTATCAGTCATGTTGCCTTTATCCTTGTGAACAACCAGTCAAGAATTTATCCCCAAGGCCTGAGGCCGAATGTAACTAGAGTCTGTGGGTTGGCACAATATTAGGAAACTTTAGGTGGCATTGTTTTCAGGCCTTTATTTAAGAGGAATGCCTGATGGGACAGGAAAAGTCCTTTTTAGGTAGTAAAGGAAAACCTAAAAAGCATTATGCTTCCATATTAGAAATTTTCTCTGGCTAATTCTCCAGGAAGCCTTGACATTTTCAACAACAAAAATCAATCCATCGCAGGTAGGTGTTAATCTGAACATTGGGAGAAAAGGAATTGCCAATTTAGTAAAAGCAGTGTTGGTTTCAAACTTGGCAAGTCATGAGCACATGATTTGAAGGAACCCTGAGCCAGAGACTCATTCATTCACTCAACAAAAAAACATTTGTACCCTGTTAGGTACCAGGCAGGGCTCCAGGTTCCAGAGGGTACAATGTGAACCAAACAGATACAGAGGCCTGCCATTAGAGAGCCATGGGATCTTGGAGAAACCTCTTGCCCTTCTTGGACTTTACCTTGCACATCTTTAAAGTAAGCTGCCTGACCTGCATTACCTCACTGGCCTACTGTCGTGTCCCAACCAGTGGGCACTGAATTAGTTTCCTTGGGCTACTAGAACAAATTGCCCCAAATGTGGTGGCTGTAACACAAGAGGGATTTATTCCCTCACAGTTTCAGAAGCTCGGAGTCTGAAATCAGAGGGTCAGCAAGGCCACACTCTCAAGGCTTCTCAGGAGGATCCTTCCTCGCCTCTTCTAGGCTTCTGGTCTTGCCAGCAATCCTTGGTGTTCCTGGGTTCGTAGCTATATCACTCAAATCTCGGACTCCATGCCCACGTGGCATTCTCCCTGAGGGTCTGTTGAGCTATTTTCTCTTGTTTCTGCTGAGGATACAGACTGTTACAGCAGTGGCCATTAGCAGACACTGGCCTGGACAGGTCAGGCAGCCTGCAGGGCCATGCAGAGAGGGGACCTCCGTGAGGAAGGGGCAGGGAGTACAGCCGAGCATCCATGCTGGCACTGAAGCAAGGGAACGCTTTTAATGGAATCAAAGCGACTGTGCCTTGCAGACAGGGACCCTAGGACTAGCACCACCAGACTGAACACTGGGATGTCCCGGGCAGTAAACAGGTCCATGCAACAGCGTTGCTGTGCTGGGGGTGACAGAGTAAAGAGTAAGCCATCCAGAAGCTTCTCTCAGTTAAAACTGGGAAACTTGATAGCAGTGCTTTCCTCATGTTGACTTTTAATTGACTGTTGGTTTCTTTGGGACAATTCTGAGTCATTTTGTCTCTTCTAGCTGAGCACCAAAAATCCAAGCCTTTGGAAGGGCGTCCCACAGGCAGGGAGCCTGGCATCTAGGGTTTAGAGCAGGGGTCAAAGGCTCGAGCCCTGAAAGCGACTCCAGGATGCAACCTCTGCTCTCCCATCACACTGGCTCTGCGTCTTTGGGAACATTAGTTCATTCCTCAGCACTCAAGCTCTGTTGTCTATAAACCGGGGTTAATAATAGAACCTCCTCTAGGATTATGGAGAAGAGAAAACATTGTAAGGAAAATAATTCATGTGCAACATTAAACTTGGTGCCAGGAGCATAAAAATGTGCTTAATAAATATTTGTTGTTATTAAAATGTCTATTAATTTCTCCCTGTGCTGGAAGATCTTTCCTAACAAAGGTGGAAACATGTTGTTATTTCTCTCATATTCAAAGAGGGGGAGGGGCTTTCTTGACCCTGTTCTCCTCAATGCCCTCCCTTTACAGCAACATCTTACAAAAGACTTATTTATCCTTTGTGTCTGCAGCTCCTCTCTTCCCATTCTACAAAGAGGCCTTCACCCTCGCCCAGCCCCTCCACTGACATTTTCCCCAGTCCCTGTGGCCCCCATGACCTAGAGGCTGCTACGTCTGGCAGTCTTCATGCTGCATGACGGGTCAGCTGCTCGTGACCATGGACCATTCTCTCCCTCTTGAAGTACTTTCTCACTTGGGCTCCTAGGACACCACTGGCCCTTGGTTCTCTCCCTACTTCCGTCCTTCCTACATCAAAGTGCCCCTAGGGTTTCCTCAGCCTTTTCTTTCCTTACCTATATTCCCTCCCTAAGTATTGTCCAGTATGACTTTCAACATCATCTCACTGACAAGGCACAAACTTGGACGTCCAGCCTGGCCATCTCCCCAGAGCCTATTCGGCATCTCCATTTGGCTCTTAAATAGATATGTCGAACTTAATATGTTCAAAGTCAAACTCCTGATTGCCCTGCCTGGGGAGACCTGTCCCTCCTGCAGTTCTTCCCCCACAGTATCACATGGAAACCACATCATTCCACCTGCTCAAGGGAAAAACCTGGAGTCATCCTAACTTTTCACATTCTCTTACACCCTCCATCTAGCCCCTCAGAAAACCCTGGCAGTACGACCTTCAGAGTATATCCAGGATCGGACCACTTCTCCCCACTTCTGCTGCTGCCACTCGCATCCAAGCTGTTACAGCAGTAGCCTCCCCACTGAGCTCCCTGCTTCCTCCCTTGACCCCCTTCAGCCTATTCTCCAGCCAGGAGCCAGTGACCTCACGCTTGGATGCACCTTAGAATTACCTGGAGAGTTTTACAAATTTCATTGCCCAGCCCCTATCAGACTCATTAAACTGGAATCTCAACAAAGTCGTATCATGGCACACCCCCGCCCCAAACTTCTGACAGCTTCTCATCTCCATAAAAGTCCAAGTTTTCAACTCTGACAAAGCCATGGCCTCTAAGGCCCCAAATCAGTGGTTTTCAGACCGCAGCCGCCACGCCTCAACAGGAGGACTTGCTGGAGCCCAGTCACCGAGCTCTGTGCTCAGAGGGTCTGGGATCCTCCCCGGAAATTTGCATTTGGAACCAGCTCCCACGTGACACTGAAACGAGGCTGAGGACCCAGGCCCTACGCCGCCTGGCCCCACAGCTTCTCAGACAGCATCTCCTGCTGCTCTTCTTGCGCTCAACCTGCCGCCCCATCCCTGAAACAAGCTGGTGCTCCTTCGCCGCGAGCACTTTCATTCCTGCCCTTCCACCCAGCCAGATGCGGCTCCCCATCGCTCTCAGGTCCTTCTTAGAGGTCACCTCATCGCTGAGGCTTTCCTGACCACCTTATCAAGAAGGGTTACCCTCCGCCCCGTCTTGACCCGACCCCTCTTCCCTGCTTTATTTTTCCACAGTTCTGAACATCCGGCATCGGTCTGCGCATACATGTGTGTGTATTTTCTGCCTCCCAGCACGTGTATTAAAGTGTAATGACTGAAAGGGTTTGGTTTTGTTCACTGGTGTGTCCACTCTGTCTAGAACCATGGCTGGCCCCCAGTAGGTCTCAAAGATGAACAGAACGACGGAAGAAAACAGAAACAGCGGGAAACCAGACGAAAGTGCCTGTAGTTCTGGTGATGGACGCGAGAGGCCGCTGTTGGGTCACAGAATGGACAGAAAGGCCTGAAGCTGCCCTTCCTCCCACAGCCCACCTAATGTAGAGTCTAATATAGAGTCCTAAGTGGGAAATAGCAGAAAGCACCAGGGTAGCCAAGCACACCCAGCTGAGATGTCACAAGTTATTAACTCCTAAAGCCTTGTGGCCAACACCAAACTAAGCGGCTCTTGGACATCAGCTGCAACCCAAACCCAGGAAGCTTTGGGAAGGGAACACAACAGGGTGGGTGCATTTCCACAAGTCCCCAGTGGAGGTTGATAGCTACAAGCTCCTGGGAAAAGGCCGAGGGGAAGGACTTGGCCTGATGTAGGTAGACACAACCCAGGGTCGGAATTAGGTCGAGCGGGTAGTCACTCCAAGTCCAAGTCCAGAAACCAAATTTCCAAGAATTCCCAGCAGGCTAGGTGAAGCTCTTAGCTTGAATACATCCCTTTCTCCATCTGGAATGTTCCAAGGACTGCTCTCTCCCCTTTCGTCATTAATGTAGCCATCTATCGGTCCACGTACAGAGACACCTGAAGGATCCAAGAAAAGCTATTTTCATTCTCTGTGACACACGAGATGAACACTCTAGGTTTGGGAATTAAGAAAAAATCCAAAAGAGGCCTTCTATCCCACCTCCAACTGTGGCCACTCCTCTTATCTGTCCAGAGGGGTCAGCACATCCATGTTCCCTACCTCACCTCTCGGGCGAGTCATGCGGATGAAATCTAGTGAAAGCTCCTGGTGAACCAGCCCCATGTCAGGTCGGGTTTTCTGGTGATGGTGGGATTGACTTCTTAGCTTTCACAAATGACCCTTGAAACCAGCAGGGATTTATCAGAATTCCCCCTTCCACCCCACCCCTCACCCCCCCCCCCATGTAGAAGTCAGGGGAGCCACCATTTGATTTTCATACTATATAAGAATAACGTGAATTACAATAATGGCTACAAAGAATGGAGCCTTCACTATGGGCCTGTAAACCCATTTCATACTTGAAATGAAAGTTCATTTCATCCTCACAACACACCTGTGAGATCAAGACTATTCTGATCCCACCGGGCACAGGTAAGGAAGCTAAGACTCAGAGAGGTTAAATAACTTGCCCCAAGTAACAGGCTAATAAATGACATTGGGACCCCAGCAGCCTGCTCCCTTCCCCCTCTTCCTGTACCAAAACTTGTTGAGTGAGCTAGAGGGATCATGAAATCTGGCTCCTTCATAAAACGGTAGCACAATGTTGGGGCCCAGCCTTGGGCCATAAGGTCACTCAGACCTGGTGTACATCCCAGCTCTTCTACCTCTGAGCTGTATAAACTTGGGCAAATGAGTTCCCCTCTCTAAGCTGTTGTCTCTCGCTGTGTAAAATGAAGATACGATCTCCCTGGGAGAGTTGTTGTGAGCACTAAATGAGATAATAAAGCACAGAGCCAGCTCCTGTCCGAGGAGATGTCCATTTCATATTAATAGTCCGCCCCTGATTCCTCATTAAAGATGACAAAAACCCAGAGCACCAAGAAGCTAAATCTTAGCTGACATTACCGAATGCGTCCTCTTAGACATTGTGGTCAGTCCTTGGGCCATCTCCAGGTAAGATTTTTATCTTTGCTGCCATTTGGTAGTCAAAGATCTCAACTATTTTCCTCACTCCTCTCTTAGACAATTCCTGATCCACGCCCCAAGGTAGGACCCTCACTCCCCTCTTGCTGGCCCTTCTTTCCTGTCCCCTCTTCAGAGATCAAAAAGAAGAAATGGGACTAAAAGAGGTGAAAAGCCCCCTTGATCACCAAGAGAATGAAGGCAAGAAGGGGCCTTGTGGTTGGGGGAGGCCACTGGCTTGGGCCACACCTACACTCCAGGCAAGAGCCTTTTAGCTCCAAGCCACTGACTTAGGCACAGGGAGATGCACTTAGTGACACAGTCTAGAACCTCATCTGGTAGGAGAGCTGAAGAAGACTTCAGAGATTATTTCATTTTCAGCCAAGATTCATGCTTGGTCAATGAGGCATCCCAGGGTGATTAATTCTCCTGGAGTCTCACGTGAGCAGAGCCGCCCCAGCACCCCAGGGTCCTGGCTCCTCAGCCTCTTTGCCTTGTCCCACTTTGACTCCCATGTCCTCATCATTCTCTGCAGGGTGGCAGCCCTGGAGCTTGGCACAGTCAAGGCAGCAGAGGTGGGCTTGACCCTCCTAGTGCCATCTTCTCAGCACGTAGGCCCCAAAGCCTTTCTCACTGCCTCCTGGCTGCCAGGAACCATGCTAAGGTAACCTCCTCAGGCAAAAACCCACGTCCTGAAGCTTCCCCTCTGCCCATTTCTCTGTCAAAACTTACCTTTCCTACCTCTCAGCCATCTGTCAAATTCAGAAGGAAATCTAATGTGTGCTAAGTTCCCCATGTTTACAACTAAAAATGAACTCAAACAGTTCTAGGGTTATTTTTTAAAACAGTGTCCTAGAGGAATGAAACTTTTATGCAAAGAGATAAGGCCCTTATGGCAGAATTCTGGGAATTCTGATGAGACAATTCTCCCCAGCACTGCCCCAACCTGATAACAGCCTTGAGTCACAGGCACGTGCAGTTTCAAGCCTAATAATGGTCTGGTCTCTTTTCTGGATCTAAGAAATGCCTTGATCTTCTTATCGTACCAAATCTGAAGTCACTTATCTTCATTGCCTTGGACTGCTCTTTTAATCCATCTCTCCTTCTCATCCTGCGCCTGCAGTCAGAGTGTGAAGGGAAGCAGGGGGGTGGTGGCAGCCGCTCATTGATATTTCTTGTCGCAACCCCAGAGGCAATTAAACTCACCCTTCTTCAAAATCTCAAGTACCCAATCCTAAATGCCTCACTTCCACAGGACTTTGCCCCTTTCCTAAACTGCTTCCCGAGATCAATGTATGTGTTAATTGTTAATAAAAATGGTGGTGCTGTCAGCTGCTGTAGGTTCTTCCTGGCACAATGATTCGTGGTGGTCCTGAGGGATGGGGAGGACTCGGGAGTCGAGAGCTGGGATGACCACACATCGCTGTGTCTGCCTCTGTCCTGGCATTAACGGCGACTCTCACTCTCAGAAGTGTTGTGGGTCAGTGGCACCTGTGGGTCAGAGGCTCAGGCCATGAAGCCTCTGATTCTTGATCTCAGCTCCGATCTTGATCTCCGGGTTGTGAATTCAGACCCCCATGTTGGGCTCCGTGCTGGCTACAGAGCCTACTTTAAAAAAAAAAAAAAAAAAAAAAGGTGCTTTGGGCTGAACAATAAACCCTATTAAGAGTGTGGGCTTGGGAGTGAGTTTGACCTGGATTCAAACCACAGCCTGTTTCTTAGCAGCTGAGTGACTTTGGGCAAGTTACTTAAGGTCTAGGAGCATCAGTTTCCACATGTGCTGAAGGAGGATACTGTTAGCCCCCAGTGCATGGGGTTCTTTGGGAGGACTGGTGTGGCACAGTGCCATGCACATCGATATTGCAACATGCATTAACTCTGTTTCTAGGATTCTAGGACATCCATGTGCAGCCTCCTCATTTGTGGACCCCTTTCAGGAATCTTTTTTTTTCTTCTTCTTCTTCTTTTTATTCAGGAGTCTTTTGCCCTGAAATAACTTGCAACTGGACAAACTAGCACTCAAATCTCAGCAGCACTATTTCCAGCTCTGTGACCTGGGGCGATTCAAATGAGCTCTTTGAGCCTCACTAACACATCAGTGCCACAGGGATAAAAATCTCAGCGTTGTTGTAAGGAGAAAATGAGATAAAGATATTGGAAAGCACTGTGCCCTGTGTATGAACTCAATAAATGTTGCTTCTTATTACACTGGGGGCCAATGAGGCACAAAGAGGTGGGAAGACCTGCTCAGGTACAGGGTGAGGGTTCACCAGTGAAAGAGCAGGTCAGCCCCGTGCACTTTCCACCTTCTCTTGCTGTCTCTGAGGGCTCGACTCTCCTTCCTCCTCGGGTCTCAAGTGCCCCAAGCCATCAGCCTCATTTCCAACTTGGTATCAATCCTTCTCAAGCCTTTCCCTCCTTTATCAGGGAGATTAGAAATAGGAAAAGAAAATGTCAGGATGACCCACAGCTCGTCCTGGGGTTTCTAGATTAGAACCTCATTTCAGGTTTGTGGAACTGATGTCCATTGGTTGGCTGCATGACATTGAGCAAATTACTGACCCCTGCTGAGCGGCAATGTCCTCAAGTGCAGAGAGAAAATGACCTCCTGGCAGGGTGACTGGCAAACTCAAGTCATTCTTTTTTATTTTTATTTTTTTTTAAGATTTTATTTATTTATTTGACACACAGAGATCACAAGCAGGCAGAGAGGCAGGCAGAGAGAAGGGAGGAAGCAGGCTCCCCGCTGAGCAGAGAGCCTGATTCGAGGCTCAATCCCAGCACCCTGGGATCATGATCTGAGCCGAAGGCAGAGGCTTTACCCCATCGAGCCACACAGGCGCCCCAAACCCAAGTCATTCTGATGCCCTCCCGAGCCCACGCTTTTAACTTTGACTCCACCCCAAGTTCGGGAGCTGTGCAGTCCCATGGCCATTTGGGTGGTAGGTAGTTAGAAGAAAGACTAAATTTAAGATGCATAAAAGTGACTTCCACAGTTTGGGGTTTGGGCTAAGGTGTGAGATGTGATGCTACCTCACGTGGGTCCATGTTTTATTCAAAATCGTCCACGAAGCATTTGGCCTGTTTTTGCTTTCCATACCTGGAAGCCTCCAGCACAAACTAGAGTCTGCCGGCCAAATCCGGCCTGCTGCCTATTTTTGTGCCGGGTTTCGTTGGAGCACGGCTGTGCTCCTTTATGGATGTGCTGCCTATGGTCACTTTCTCGACAGCAGAGCAAAGTTGAGTAATTGCAACAGAGGCCACAGAGACCACAAAGGCTAAAATATTTTCTTTGTGATCCTTCCAATAGAGTCTGCAATCCTCCTGAAGAGTAAACGCCATGTCAGTTTTAATGGCGATAATTACAATGGTACCTGTTACCGTCGTGCGCTTGCTCTGTGCCAAGTACCGTTCTAAGGACCTTGAACGTATGATCTAATTTAATGCTTCCAACAACCCCACGGTCCACACACACTGTTATTCCCATTTGATGAGCGAGCAAGGTGAAGCAGAAGGAGGTTAAGTAACCTGCTCAAGGCTGTGTAGCTGGAAAATGGCACAGGCTGGATTCGAACCCACCTAGTGGTAAGTATTAGGCCTCCTTAGTAACTTGCACACCTATTTTTCTTTCCTGATCACCTGAGCCACTCGCGATGTGGTCCACAAGCACATTTAAAAACATCCTTTCCCGTGGTAAGAAAGCTATTCCCTTTGAAATTCTCATTAACATTATGACTCTCCCATTGAACCGTGACAGTGGGTGGTCTCTTCGCATACCTTCGCTAGAACGTGACTGCATTACTTCGTTGCATAGCATTTATTTTCACGGTTGCCTTCTATTTGTGGCCAACAATCCTCGCTCTCC
Source organism: Lutra lutra (assembly GCF_902655055.1). Lineage (NCBI taxonomy): Eukaryota > Metazoa > Chordata > Mammalia > Carnivora > Mustelidae > Lutra > Lutra lutra. The sequence continues at coordinate 46,124,571 of NC_062282.1, forward strand.
CTTTACAGCAGCTTCCTTTCAAAATAAATTTGTTTAGGAATAAAAAATAGAGTCAATTCAGTTATTAAAGAAACCATGTTAATAAAGGTGCAGATGGTGTGTAAATACAACAAAAATCATGACAAGGGCACAGAAATGAATGACAAAGCCCCAAGTACTGGCCCGGGGTTCCAGCCAGCAGCAGCTTGATGGGTGGCTGTGGACACATTGGGGGCCCCCTCCCCTCCACTCTGGGCCTCGGATTCCTTATCTACTGAGTGAGGGAGTTGAATTAAATTATCTCTAACATTCTATGGCATCCCAGTTTATTCTTCCTGGCTTGGAATTTACCGTACTTTCACAGAGCCAAGATTAAATTAGACTTAAATTAGATCCATCCTTTCAAAGCCTGTAAACACGAAGGCCTCGATGGCACTCTTGCATCTTTCTTGCTCTTAGAGTGAGCCTCTTCATCCCCATCTGGGTTCCTGCAGGAAAAGGTGAGGAGACAAGTGCATGGGCGTAGCTTTCAATTTGTGCCTCTGGCCCAGAAACTGAACAGATCCTGGTTGGTCCAGGGCATTTACCAGGAAAAAGAGAAGCTCCTTGACATTTCCTCGTCCATCGTTATTCCCCCACAGAGGCCCGGCCTGATGAGGTGTCTCTCTCTCCAGAGGGCTGTGTCTGTTTACCCAGAGACAGCTGTGATCATAAGCTCCTGAGGGCTGGAAGGAAAAGAGAAGGATTTTTATCAAAAATCACACGATGGGGGCACCTGCGTGGCTCAGTGGGTTAAGCCTCTGCCTTTGGCTCAGGTCATGATCCCAGGGTCCTGGGATGGAGCCCTACCTACATCGGGCTCTCTGCTCAGCAGGGAGCCTGCTTCCTCCTCTCTCTCTCTCTGCTTGCCTCACTGCCTACTTGTGATCTCTGCCTGTCAAATAAATAAATAAAAATCTTTAAAAAAAAAAGAAAGAAAGCAAGCACACGATGTAGCACTTCAAATGGGCTCTAAGCCTAAATGAAAAATCACCTGACCAGTAGTGACATGAGTGGAAAGACCATTCTTCGTAACTCTAAGACTTAAAGGGTGCAGGGCAGCCAGGATGGATCCTATTAAAGTCCACTGTGTTAAAAATCTGTTCTTTAGTTCTTTAACCCCCACGTCAATCCTGAGAGACAGGAGTTATCAGCATCAACATCATATATCATTAATTGTATGATAATTTAGTGTATGGATGAAGAAATCAAGACTCAGAAAGATTGCGGTCCCCTCCAGCTTCAATACGATCCCAGTAAGTATAGGTGTTGTTCTCTATTTTATATGTAAGGAAGCTGAGCTTCTGGAAGATTCGTTGAGTCAACTAGGAAGTAACAGGGCTAGGATTTGAACCTAGGTCTGACTCTGCAAGTCTAATTCCTGTGTTTCTGGTCATGCAGACCTCAGGAAACTCTGCCTTTTTGCCTTCTAACACTTAGCAGGGGACAGGGAGAGAGACAGGGAGAAGCAGGTGGGCTGGATCCAGAGGGATAGCAAGAAAAGTCAAGAGGAACGTCCCTCCTGTCAATCTTTATAAAGGCGCCAACAGCACTCAACAACACTGTGGTCTCCATTCTTCGCTCTGTGTCCTACGTGGTCAATACGATGCCCATTTCCCCCAGCCGTGCAGGGAAATTGGCAACCATCCGCCAGTCCTTCCCAGTGACATCTGATGGAAGCATCTCCAAAGGCCACCTGAGTCCCTCCCACCAGTGCTAGCAGAGATAAGTTTTCTGTGTAGTCTGTGAAGCCCAGGTGTCTGGTGGACAGAACCTCCTTCTTTAGTGAGGGGCCATCCATGATAGTAGGCACTGTCAGTGCTGCCCCCAGAGCCCTTCACAGCCCTTTTATCACTTCTGTGATCCCTGGGCCAGCTTCCTAGGGCTCACACCTGTGACTTTCTCCAGAGCCAGAGATGTGCTCTGCTGGCTTTCAGTGCTCTGGAAGTGCCTGAGAGTCAATGACTGACTAGGGCAAGAGTATGAAAACCCAGCTCAGGTCAAGGCCATCTGTAAGGTGTAATCTACACTCTAGAGCTCCCCATGGATGAGGCCTGGATGAGACCCGAAATCGCACCTTTGTTTGGTCCCTTCCCATCCCATTCTGCTACCCCACCCCTCACCAGATTCTTTTCGGAGCACTCCCTTAAAAAAACCACGTGCAGACATAGGATATCTCAGGGCTTCCTTCTGGGGAGACAGTATCTCTCCTCCATCATTTACCTTCTCTTCTTCCACATCTGCAGGCTGTCTTGCCTTGAGCAAACATCCCCTCCCATTATCTCCTGAACCAGTCTCCCTTACAGAAGTTTGTCTTACAGATATAAACATGGTAAATGGGAGTGCCACTCTTCAGAGTTATCTAGTCCATCAACAGGTGTCTAGGAGATAATTAGCTCAGCCCAGTGGTATTTATGTCCATCTTATATATAAGCCTCTGGGGTAAGGGAATTTTATGACACATAATGGCATCTCATTCCCTCAATAGAAAGAAAAAAATAAGACATTTAGAGTTGAGTTTCTTCCATTTCTTCCACTTATTAACCTCAGATAAGTGATCTTTTTTATTTTATTTTATTTCATTTAAAAAAGTGAAAGGTTCCCCCCCTTGCTTTTTAAAGTAATATATGTCTTTTGTGAAAATTTTTAGAAAATTTAGAAAAGTATAGTAATCCTAATATCAGCCAGTGCTCTTCAGGAAATTTCTACCCAATTATTTTTACCCAATTATTTTTTCTATGCAGATTTTCTTTTTTTTTAATGCTTTTTAATTTTTTATCTAAATTCAATTTAATTAACATATACTGAATTACTAGTTCCAGGGGTAGAATTTAATGATTCATCACTTGCATTTGACCCCCAGTGCTCATTATACCATGTGCCCTCCTTAATGCCCATCACCCAGTTACTCTATCTCCCCCCAACTCTTCTCCAGTAACCCTCAGTTTGCTTTTTTTTTTTTTTTTAAAGATTATTTATTTATTTATTTGACAGTCAGAGATCACAAATAGGCAGAGAGGCCGGCAGAGAGACAGGAGGAATCAGGCTTCCTGCTGAGCAGAGAGCCCGACTCGGGGCTCGATCCCAGGACCCTGGGATCACGACCTGAGCTGAAGGCAGAGGCTTTAACCCACTGAGCCACCCAGGCGCCCCTCAGTTTGCTTTCTAGAGGTAAGAGTCTCTTATGATTTGCTTCCCTCTCTGTTTTCTTCTTATTTTTTCCTTCCCTTCCCCTATGTTAATCTGTTTTGTTTCTTAAATTCCACATAGGAGTGAAATCATATGATTCCTGTCTTTCTCTGATTGACTTATTTCACTTAGCATTATACCCTCTAGTTCACGTTGTTGCAAATGGTAAGATTTCATTCTTTTTGAAGCCTGAGTCATATTCTATTGTGTATATGTGTGTATACACACACACACACACACACACACACACACACCGCACATCTTCTTTATCTGTTCATCTGTTGATGGACAGATGAGCTCTTTCTATAGTTTGGCTATTGTGGACATTGCTTTTCCATGCAGATTTTCTTAAATAATTGCGTCAGACATGACTGTGCCCATCATCTAATTCTTTTGTCCTTCCAGGTTCACGGTACAATTATACCTCCCTTCCCCCTTAGTATCAGGCAGGATCATATGACTTGATCAGAAACGCAAGCAGTGTATTTAAGAGCTGGCGCGCCGTTCTCCGTGCTCTCTTCCCCGCTGAGCCCTGAAGCTTCATGTTGAGATGGCGGCCCCTCCATCCGCCTGGGTTGTCTGAAAGGTTAGGAAAGCAGAGCCCCCTGCCGATCCAAAACTGGCATGCAGCCTATGCGCGACATGACTTGTTCGAAGCCATCAGGATTCAGTGGATGGATTAGCTCACTAGGGCTGCTGTAACCAACTCAGCAAAACCATCAGCTTACCCCCAGAAATGTATTGTCTCACATCTGACGGCAGAGTCCGAGATCAAGATGTCAAGATGTTAGCGAGCCTCGGTCGCCTCTTGAAGACTGTGGAGGAGAATCTGTTCCATGCTTCTCCGCTAGTGTCTGGTGATTTACTATCAGTCTTTGGCTCTCCTCAGCTAGAAGAAGCATCGCTCTGGTCTCTGCCCTCATCCTCTTCACCTGGCATCTTTCTGGTGTGCATGTCTTGTCCAAATTTCCCCCCTTTTAATATGGACACCTGTCATATTTGATTAGGGTCTACCCTAATGACTCACCTTAACTAATTATGTATATAATGTTCCTACCTCCAAATTAAGGCTACATTCTGAAGTATTAGGGGTAAAGACTTAAACATATGAATTCTGGGGGACACAACCGAACCCATCAGAGTGGATATTTATTGTAACACCAAGTCTTAGTGAAAACTGACTGATGCAGGGATCATCTTTCTCGCTTTCTCATGCTGCTTTTTAAACTATTTTCATTTTATGAGGTTCAATAATTTGCCCATGGTCACAAAACCAAGAAGAGGGAGAACTGGATTTTTTTTTTTAAGAGAGGATGAGGGAGCAAGAGAAAGCATGTGGAAGAGGGGCAGAGGGAGAGAGAGAATCTCAAGCAGGCTCCACACCCAGCCCAGAGCCCGAGTTGGGGCTCAATCTCACAACTCTGAGATTATGACCTGAGCCCAAATCAAGAGTCAGGTGCTTAGCCAACTGAGCCACCCAGGCGCCCCAGAGAGCTGGATTTCTCATCCAAGCTTTTCTGATTGAAAAGACTGTGCTTTGAACTATTCTCTCGAGGCTGATCCCTGATAGCCTGATTGCTTTGCAGTCCACCACAATCCCCACGACTCCCTACGAATCCCACACACTGAGGGTAGATTCTTGTTTGTCTCCAGGCTGTCCTATTGACTTTCCAACACACAACCCAGTTTACTTAGATGCCTTGTCCCTCCCACCACCCCTCCCCCCGCATTGCATATGCAATCTTGCACTATGCTGTAGTTCCTAGATAATGAAGATTAGGGGTAATTCATGCCCTTTTACTCCACCTTCCCCGGTCACCAAAACCCCTGCAGTCACTAGGACCATCTGGGCCACTGTTACCCTATAGGACATTTGTTCCTTAAGCTCATCTCCCACTTTCAGAGCACCAGACTCCTGTATTAGCTCCCCATCACCCATCTTGTACCTGTTTTCCACCAAGCAAATTTTCCGTCAAAGGGATGAGCCAGCAATGAAGATATTTGATCAATTAAAGCAAGTGGCTTGTCAGGAAATGGCAGCTCCTCCGGAGTCTGTCCTTTATAAAAAGATCTCCTCATGACAAAGGACTCAATCAAAGGGCAACTCTCGCTCATTCCTGATGCTCGCATCCCCCAATGCAGAGAAAAGAAGAAGCCCTGCTTTGTAAAGCTTATGCCGGGCAGTGAATCACAGAAGCCCTTCAATCACTTATTGCTTTTCCTCTCTTGCCATTCCTATTGAGCACGATGGCTTTTTTATCCCCCACCGAGGGGCTTTATTGTGTGTGCTACTCCTCATTAGTTTGATCACAGAGGGCAGATCTAAGACGAGATTCAAGTAAATGAAAGGTTCTCCAGAAGCTATCCAGGTATAGGCATTCTTTTCTAAGCCCTCATTCGTGCCTTTGAATTCATTAGTTCAGAGCACACAGCATCTCCAAATAGGCACATACGCTGAGTACATACACCCCAGAGAGCCTGACTCTGCAGACTGGCACCCAGTCACCTTCTCCCAAACTCAGTTGACAAAACACACATTGTGTTTACTCCAATTTTCTCATTAATTTTGCTGGCTGCCCAACAGCGTGTGCCTCCCCAGATTAGATTTCTGGCATTAGACTGATCTTAATGCTCTAGGAGAACAGCAGACCCAACTTCCTCCTCCCGGCCGAAAATCCCCATCCCCATTTTGCAGATTAAGGCAACTGAAGCTCTCCTGGGAAAGACATCTCGGAACTGGTAAATGCTGGGGAGACTTGCCTCTGTGTGTAGGTCAAGCGCTTTGCCTAATCAGAAGGAACCCCTCACCAAAATATCTCTCAGCCCACCTGCCACTGTGCTGCCGTGTACAGCGTTCATCCAGGATTTAGATGGGGTGTTTCAGAATGTAGCACTCACCCGGAAGGATTGCTATAATAAGCCATTAGTGCTTTAGTGCAAATGAGTTTGATCAAATTGACTTTAGCCACCTGACACAGAGGGACACAGAGGGACACAGAGAGATAAATTCTAGGGAGAGAAAGGGATTCAAAAAAGGCAGCCAACGCCAGGTATTAAGGGGTCCAGGACCCCACGACATCAAAAGGACGTTGGGCACCAGGTGGGAGAATGAAATGGAGAAAGTCCTTGGGAGCTTGGGGAGATGGAGCAGAAAACTCTTAGTCACCTACCCATCTTAGGAGGACTTGAGCTGATAAAAACACATCCCTGCACATCCAAGATGTGTGACCTTGAAGGAGCCCCTTGGAAGTCTGACCCCACTGCAACTGTCAAAAGCAGACAATGAATGACTGACCTACCTACCCAAAGGCAGAAGGGGTGAACTAAAAGATCCCTAGAGATCCCTTCCTCTAGGAAGGTTCTGTGAATCAGAGTGAACCCCAGCCTCTGAAGATATCCCGAGAACTGTGGCATCTACATTGGAGTCCGACAGACTGTCTCCACTCTGAGCTCTGCTACCATTACCACTCAACAGGCAACTTGCATAAGCCCCTTGGTTGAGACTCTTAGGGCCTTACCTTTCTCACCTCAACTAAACCACAGAGACACCCTCACTAGGCTGTTGGGGAGGTTGTCAATAGGACAACGTAGGCGAACCACTTAGTACAGTGCTGGGCACAGAATCAATTCTCAGTAATAACCATTTAGCTACTAGTATCATCCCCATCATCCCGGTGCAGGACCCCCTAGTGATTTTGTGCCTCCCCGTGAGTGGTAGTTCAGCAGCATCATGGTGAAGAGAGTGGGTTTTAGAGTCAGATCATCCTGGTCTCGAATATGGGCTCGAATGGGGACCGGGTATCTGATCTTGGACAAATCACTTAGTCCCAGCTCCAGTTCTCTCATCTGTGGATGGGAATAATGAAAACACCTACCCCCAAGGTGAGGACTCATGAGACCAGGCATGTACTTTGCTGAGCACCATGCCTGGCATAAGGTACGACTCCACTAATGGGAGATGTGGACCCCAAAACGCCCTTTCTCATCTGCTGCCTTTCTGTCTCTGTTGCTCTCTTTTCATGACAGACGTGGTTGAAATCCAGCTCTACAGATGATCAGGGTAGATGCAGAAGCCTTGCTTTTCAACCAAAGAAAAGCCCTGTGAGCCAGCTCAAGGAGCCAAATCTGATTTCATCCAGCTCTTGTAGTAGTATTCTGGCTTTTGGGCATCAGTACAGAAAATTAGTTCCCCTGAAGTCCTCCCCTTCAGATTGGGGCTGTGGAAGATAAAGAGTAGGTACAGAGCTCCGAACTATGGCTAATCTTCTAATTAGCACTTCAGAGAGCAGCGATAACAGGAATCCACTCCCAGCAACAGGCTCCAGGGAATGGCGGGGGCTGATCGATGCTTTCCTGGAATCTTACTCAGAGCCACTGAGCTCCTTCTAAGTTCATGACTCCTTCTGTGGCATTGCCTTCCACCCCTCTCTCTTCCAGTCTGCTCCTCTTTTGTGTTCCCTTTTCTAGGGCCCTCTTTCCTTCTGGCTCTCAGAACTACCCCCGCCCCCGACCCCTGATGCTTCCCTCTCTTTCTGCTCTAATATGGAGTACATGTAATCATTGGTTCCTTAGCTCAGGAGATGTTTGCTGAAGGCTTCCTAGGTGCTGAGGATACAGAAAAGAATAAGATGGTCTCTTTGTTCTCAAAGAGATGGACTAACACACAATACACAATGCTTCCAAATAACTACGACTGTTTCAGAAGTAGGCATGGGGTGCTTTTCTGGAAGTATGCACAGCCCTGACGTAGGCAGGAAGTGCCAGATTCTGGCTAAGTGGTACTGAGAAAGCTATTCCCAAGGAGTAGGTCCTGAGCCTGAGACATGAGGAGTGAGTCTAGGTTTTTAAATCAACTGTAGTTCTTGGTTTCGTTCAAATAGCTGTGACCTGAACATGCATTTGTCCAAGAGGAACCAATATTCCCAAACAGACTGAGTTGTTCTGAGATATAGTAATCCTCAGTTTTCCTCACTGTATGTCATGACCCAGTAGGAAAAGGAGCTTCCCCTCCTTTGGGGCTCCTTAATGCCAGTGGGTGAATAAGGTAGAGAGGAGTGGGGAACAGAACCTGGGACATAATTAGGGAAGTTATTAACATGGTTCCTCACCCATCATCCCTGTAGAATGAGTGCCCTGGGCTTTGCTATCTCTAAGGTTTATTCCTTGTGATTAAGTCAAGGTTTTCAGAATAAACCAAGGCCTTCTCTCCCCCATCCCTCTCCAAGGCCAGAGCCAGTGAGTAAGACAAGCAGGAACTTGAAAGCCAGACTTCTCGCTACCCCACCATTGATCTGTCCTCACTCTTGCTCGATCAATACTTGGAGAAATTTCTGAGTGACAGCTCAGAGAGACAGCACGATACACTTAAGCCATTTGGGTTTTGAAGCCTTCTTAAGTCTGTCAAAACAATGCCACCCCCTGTTGTCTCTGTGGCATAATAACGGGCTTGAATGGGGTAAATCTTGAATCAACTTCCATGTGACCATAAGAACATGTAGAGAGTTCTTTTTTTTTTTTTTTTTTTTTAATCCTTTAGAAAGACAGGGATGTTTTGGTACAGTTTTCCCTCTGATTCAACGTCATGCACCAGTAAATCTGGAGGGCCTAATTTATCTTGAAATATGAAGGATTTAGTGAAGCAAAGGAAATTCACTCCCAGGGTTTAGAGGAAGTTAAAGAATATCCAGTTCTCTCTATGGGGAGGGGGCCAGGGGGGCCTAAATGCCTTATTCACTGGTGAATCCCACAGCTTTGCTCAGGGCCTGATGTGTGTGTAGTAGATGCTTGAGAGTATTTGTTGAAGAAATCAATGTTTTTAACACCTTAGAGTCCTTCTCTAAGAGTACCTCCACCCCCATATCACAAAAGGCTTCTCCCCATTAGTCCCTTCCTGGTAGTGTGGCTTCCAGGTAATCTCCTTGGGTTTCTAGGGATCTGCTTTCATGATCTGTCCTCATTTCACCTCTAGGTAGATTTCCGTCTTGCAGCTGAATCCGCAATTTGTTCTTTTGTTGATCCTATGTTGTATGAAGGACCTATTTGGGCCAAGCTTCCAAACAGTGACAGGGATGCAAAGATAGGAGACATAGAGAAGACACCCTTGAAGAGAGGCTGGTCTAGTGGAGGACCTCTGAAATCAAGGGTCTGAACCTGAGCAGAGATGCATAAAGATAGAAACAGGAAAAAGAGGACACATTCTCAAAGCAGCTCCATCAAAGAGCTCTGAGCAGTGAGAAATATCTAGTTTGTGGGGTTTGGGGGTTAAGAGTGTGGATCAGTGAAAGAACTGTAAAAGGAAGGGCGCTGGAGTTGGGTATGCGGGCTGCCTGGTAACAAGCTAGCTAGAACCCGGATCGCTCTCAATTCACCCAGTCAGAGGACGGTCCCCAAACACATCTTCCCACAGGGTTGATAGCTTCCTTCATCTGGGAGGAAGGACTCTAAATTTTTTTCTTTCTTTCTTTCTTTCCTTCTTTCTTTCTTTCTTTGAGATTTAGTCATTTATTTGAGAAAGAGAGAAAGAGCATGAGTAGGTTGCGGAGACAGAGGGAGAAGCAGACTCCCCACTGAGCAGGGAGCCTGGGCATGCAGGGCATGATCCCAGGACCCTGACCTGAGCCGAAGGCAGCCAGCTTAATTGACTGAGCCACACAGGTACCCTGGGAGGATTCTTTCTATGGATCTCAAGTTCAAGTTTGGGGCAGCTATAAGCAGTTGGTGCCCTAAATTTGGACTAATAGCACCAAGTATCCTCTGTGTCCCTCTTCCAGGTTGTTTTTTTACTGTTGCCCCATAACTAGGAGAAGTGCAGGGACAAGGGGGTCCCTGCTGGAAGTCAGACCTTCACTGTGAGGCCAGCAGGCTTCCCTCTGTGGGGTGTGGATGCCCCAGCTTCATGAGTTTTCCCTTTCCCTAGTGAAGCCTATTCCCTAACCCCTGTGTCATTCAACCCAAACCCTGATGCATGACAGGCAGAGACCAGGAAGAGGCCTACCTCCCGTGACGTAGGCATGGGAACATGCAGAAACAGGCAGGAGGAGCATCCCAGAGTGAGCAGGGCATAAAGTGGAAGAAATGGAGAATATGGTGAAGCAGAGGGACAGTTTACATTGGGAGTCATGGGAAATGGGCCAGGAGGGGCGGCTGGAACCTCTTCATGCGGGTCACCATGCAGGGCCTCTGTGGTAGATGACTGCAGTTTCCGCTGCCTGCCTTCTTCCTTTCTTTGGGTTTGGGGTGGCTAGCTGTACATCACTATTTCTTTGGGGATATCTGCATCCCCATAGCATGCACTTCAGGGGACCGACCACACACAAGCCAGGAGACAGCTAATCCATACCATCAGAATCTTTTGGGATTTAAAATCCTGAGCAGAAAGACATAGAGATTGAAATTCACAATACCAACTCACCGGATGGAGTCCCCGAGGAGTGAGCCCATCTCTGCCCTGGATCCTGGAGCTCCTTCTGAGAGCCCTGTGCAAGGCCTCAGCCTTTCCTTTGCTTCTGTCAGCCTCACAGCCTTGCACTAGCGCCCCCTTTGGGCCTGAGTTAGCCGGAGTCAGTCTGGTGGCTTGCTAACAGAGAAACCGTAAGAGAGCTGCGAGCACCAGGCTGAGGCAGAAGCAGCAGCCCAGGGCACGAGGAGTGAGGAGCGTCAGACCCCATGGCTTCTGTTTGCACAGTGAGGGACCATTCCGCACACATTCCCAGAAAGCAGCACAGTTGGGGCTGTTTACTCACCCTCGAGATCCTGAAAGTTGCAATCTAGAGAACTGGGACCTCCCAGCCCACCACTGTCACCTCAGTCTCCTGTTGGGGATGCTCAGTTAGAGAGAGAGGTTGGTAATCAGAGATGGTTTTTTATCTTCCTAGCTCCAAGCTGCTTCTGAAGCTTAATAAAGAAATCAAAGTTCTGTGTGCACGTGAGTGTGTACGAATGCCAAGTGTCCTTGGATGATATTCCAAGAAGCCGTGCAACTTGTTTGTCATTGTCATTTGCAAGCATCGCTCTTGTTGATAAAATTCAAACGCACCGCATCCTGCAGATCCTGGTGACAACCTAGCGTCCCTGGCGCTTTGCCTGGAATCAGGCTTGCCGTGACTCTACTCTGTGCTTTCTGAGTAGGGTTCTGGGGGTGGAGAAGTAGCTAGCATGGCCCAGGCAGCCTTTAATCTTCTGGCACACCTACCTAGAGGCCATGAACTCTACACACCCACCTCCTCCCCAGATTTTACTCCCCTGGGTAGAGAGAAGGGAGGAACCACAGTGCCGGATTTTTAGGAGCTCCAGAGGTGTTAATCTCAAAGTTCTACTAGGGCTTTAACTCCTTGATGTTGTACATGGTCAGCTACAGGGAGCCTTGTTCCTTACCACAATGGTTTCAGCCATCCAGCAGAGTTGTCTTGGAGCCTGTTGTCATCTTACCAAACATGCATTCTGCGTGATGCATACTGGGTAAGGAAATTAAATTCAAGCGAGGAAAGACAACTCAGGTCTCCTGCTATTAAATATATGGTCTGATTAATGAGGAATCTTTTATCTTAGAATCTCAGAGCCAAAAGCAATTTTAAAGGTCATCTATTTCAAACCTTCATCTAATCCCCTCAAATTAAAAATATATATACACAGATATGTGCCCACTGAATGCTTCTAGGCACTGTGCTAAGTATTTTCTCCAGATTCTCTCATTAACAGACCGTATCCTCCCAACAACCCTCCCCAGTACCCAACATTATTCTCTCTGCCATACAGACCGGGAACCTGAGGCCCAGAACCTTCCATCACTCACTCCAGGTCATACAGTAAGTAGGTGCTTCCAAGATGCTGGTCTGGCAGCTCCCGGTCAAACCTTACTTGATGTGTGCTTTTGTGTTTTCCAATATGTTGTTAGTAATTTAAAATTGGGAGCTTGACATTTAAAATATCCCGACTTCCATGTTTCCTGAGAAGTCAGAAGACCTGGGCCCACTGGGCCTTGTGCACAGTTCCTCACAGCAAGTGTAAGTGGGAGCTGAACGGCAGGTGCTCCTCCTGGCACAAATCAGATCATGTCAGGAACCTGTTCAGCTTTCCAGTGGCTGCTAATAACACGTGGGTTAAACTCCAAAGTCCTCACTATAGCCCACAGGGCCCACACACTGGCCCTCCATCTGCTGCAGCCCATCTTCTTTGTCCCCCATGCTCCACCACACCAGGGTTCTCTCCCGGGCTGGGGCTTCAACGCTCTCTCCTTCTCAAGATCTTTGCCCTTGCTGCTTCCCCTCCTGAGAAAGCTGATTCTTCTCCTCTCTTCATATCTGATTTGCACTTAGTCTTTAGCTTAAATATGACTTCCTCAGACAGGCCTTCTTGATCTCTGGGGTAGGAAGAATAATATCTACTCCCTCACTCCTCCCCCAACAAAGCTGTTCATATCTTAATCCCTGAAGCCTATGAATATGGTAGCTCACGTGGCAAAAATCACACTTTGCAGGTGTGATTAAGGATCCGGAGATGGAGAGATGATCCTGGTGAGCCTGATGTCATCACAGTAGTCCCTATAAGAGGAAGGTGGGAGGGTCAGAGTCAAAGAGGAGATGTGACAACAGACAAAGTTGGCATGATTCAAGGCAGGGGTCATAAGCCAAGGAATGTGGGTGACCTCCAGAAGCTGACAAAGGCAAGGAAACAGATCCTTCTCTAGAATCTCTAGAAGGAAAGCTGCCCTAAGACACCTTGACCTTAGCTCGGTGAGACTGATTCTGAGCTTCTTAACCTCTGTGACTAAAAGAGAAACATTTGTGTTGTTTTCCGCCACTAAGTTTGTACTGATTTATTACAGCAGCAGTAGGAATACAACACAACCACTTATTCTAAAATACTCCCTTCCCCCCATTAGTTTCCAGCTTAACCCTTTATGAGTATCCTTCCATGCACTTAGTGCAACTTAAAATTATTTTGATTGCTTGCTTAGTTTGGGTCCCTTCGGCTGCTAGGCTGGGAATCCCAGGAGAACAGTGTCTGGTACGCTGTAGGAGCTCAGCAGATATTTATTGAAAGATAAAATTGGTTATTGAATAATTGGCCTCATTTTCCATCCCAGGTGCCTTCATCTGAACACACCGCCGGTTGAAAATATCCCTATTTAATGGTAGAATTTAGAATTGAACTCAGCCAGGTGCAAGTATTTCTTTGAAGCATAAAAAACAATCAGAGCTTTTAAGGAAATTAGGCAGCAAGCCCAATAACCAAACAGGCAAAACAGCCAAGATAAATTCATTTCCTGTTTCCTACATCCTTGCTACTCTCAGCATCACCTGGGAGCTTACTAGAAATGCAAAATATCGGGCCTCACCCCAGACCTACTGAATTAGAATCGGCACTTTAACAAGGTGCCCAGGAAATCCACATGCATATTCAAGCTTCAGAAATGCTGATGTGTGTATCTGGTTGAGGGGGAGCGGACACTCTTCAGAAAAGCGTGCTACAGGTTTGCTTGCCACAGGCAGGTGCAATAAGCACGGGCTACCTTATCACAACCCGAGTGAGCCCTGACCCAACAGCCCTTTACTGCCTCGGCCCATCACCTGATTCAGCTTCCTGCACTGAATTCTCTGCATGTCGAAGATGCTTCTCACTCCCAGCCACCAGCCAGTTGTGTGGGTCCGGGCAAACAGATGAAGAGTTTTTAGGCACTCACAAGCCCAATCAGAACCGGGCTGAGTGGGTTGAAGAAGCTTCTTCCTGGGGCACCTGGGTGGCTCAGTGGTTAAGCCTCTGCCTTCGGCTCAGGTCATGGTCTCAGGGTCCTGGGATCGAGTCCTGCATCGGGCTTTCCCCTCTGCAGGGAGCCTGCTTCTTCCTCTCTCTCTCTCTGCTTGCCTCTCTGCCCGCTTGTGATCTCTCTCTGTCAAATAAATAATAAAATCTTTAAAAAAAAAAAAAAAAAAGCTTCTTCCTACGCAATGGTGGCGCTAGAGGGTCTGACTTTGTTGGATCCTGCCCTGCGATATTCTTATACAGGGAGTGGAAGAAGTTGGAAACTACTGAGGGTCTACAGACAGTTGGGTCTAAAGTTGGGAGACAATAAAAAGAACAATGGTTGCTGAGAGTTGGGAGGGAGGGAGGAATGGGTGGAGCACAGGGGATTTTTCAGGCAACGAAACTATCCTGTTTGATACTGTAATAGTGGAAACATGTCATTACAGATTTGTGAAGACCCACAGAACCAGAATGTACAACTCTAAGAGTGGACCGTAATGTAAACAACGGACTGTGGTTAATAACATTGTATCAGTATTGGCTCAGTAAATGTACCACACTAATCCAGGATGTTAATAACAGGAGAAACTTGTTGGGGCAGGGGTGTAGATAAGGTGATAAATGGGAACTCTCTATACTTTTCATTCAGTTTTTCTATAAACCTAAAATACTCTTAAAAATAAAGTTTATTCATAGTAATAATAAAAGAGAAAAAATGCAGACCACTTGGTTTAAATCTGGCTCAGGCACTTAAAAATTGAGAGTTCTTAGGCAGGTGACTTAATTTCTTAGCCTAAGTTTACTCAGCTGTAATGAGGCTAGTAACACCCACCTCGGAGAGCTGTTGTGGCGAACACGTTAATGCACAAAGTGCCTAGTGTAGTCCTGGCATCATGTAGCAAGCATTCAGGAAGTGTTAAGCTTGGGCATCAGGGGATTGGGATGTTCTCTGTAAATACTTAAGAAACCAGCAAAATGTTACATGCTGGGAATCTGCTGCTCAGAATTCCCCTTCAATAGTCTTCAAGTAGCAGCTACGTGCCAAACAGATTGTCATACAGAGAAGTTAGAGGCAGGAAAGTAAGTCAGGACGTTGTTCCACTAGGCCATGGCAGAGAGGGAGGACAGGTAATGATGGAGGAGGAGTACATCAATGGGGAGTAGAGAGAGGATCCTTGAGAGGGGAACTGAGTGCCCTGTTGGAAAAAATGGAAATGTGAGTGTGAGGGAGTCAGCACTGGAATCTTAAATGGGTCAAAGAACTGGGGGACTACTGAGATGGCTCTCCTCTTCCTCTCTGACTGAGGGCAGCCTTCATGTCCAATGGCAATCAGGATCTTACATCATTTCCCTGCTCCAAAGCAGAAAGTGGATTTTTTTTTAAAGATTTTATTTATTTATTTGACAGAGAGAGATCACAAGTAGACGAAGAGGAAGGCAGAGAGAGAGAGAGAGGGAAGCAGGCTTCTTGCTGAGCAGAGAGCCCGATGTGGGACTCGATCCCAGGACCCTGAGATCATGACCTGAGCCGAAGGCAGCGGCTTAACCCACTGAGCCACCCAGGCGCCCCAGAAAGTGGATTTTAATACAGAAATTTACCTGCCAGCTGCACTGCTGCCTTGACGTTTTAAGTGGTACCTGCCCCTCCATGTCAAACATTTCCCACAAATAAGAAAGTGACAAGTTTCCCTGATGTGCGTTCAGCATCCGATGAAGTGAGAACCCTGCCAGGGGTGGGAAAATGTGGAGCCCGCAGAAAACAAAGAGACCATCAGCAACAAATATATTTTGAGCAATTATCATGAGGTCCTCCCACCCAGTGCCCCTGTGCTCAGCCAAGCAAGGCCTTCAGGAGCAAGACTGAACAGATGGGTGCCTCCTCCCCACCTCCTGCTGAGTCACCATAGCAAATTTCAGCAGGCAGCTAGAGTTGCCTTGCCATCAGCAAGACCAGGCCCCAGGGAGCACAAATGTTGGACCATTGGATTTGAAAATAGGTGAAAAAACATACTGGCATCAAGCTCTTATAGAAAAAGAACTGTAAAGATCATGGGGACCTATTGCCACTCAGTGAACGAATCTGCTATCATGTACTTCCCTAGCTATGACTGAAGCTTACCTCCAATGACAAGGATTTTAGCACTAAGCCAGGGCTATGTGGTTCTATGTGGAAATTTTAGAACTAACCCACTAATTCAGATGCAGAATTAAAGGCCGGATAAGACGACTGGCTTGCTCTAAGTCACCTAGTGAGCTGGAGGCTGCCTTTCCTGGGTCTTACAGAATCCAGTCTTGGGCATGTTCATCAGGCATAACATGGTGGTTAAAAGGATGGGTTCTGGGGCCAAACCATGGGTCAAGCCATCTTTCTTTTAAGTTCCAGTTTTCTTGACTTAAAAAATAAGGACAATGATAGTTCCTAAATACTAGGTTGTTGTAAGGATTAAATGAAAACATGGGAGCCTGGATGGCTCAGTTAAAAGAACAGGTGACTCTTGATGTTGGGTTGTGAGTTAGAGCCCCATGTTGGGTATAGAGATTACTCAAAAATAAAAACTTTTTTTTAAAAAAATGAGAAAATGGATACCAAGTACTTTGTACTGTGCCTGGCACATAGCAAGTATGGAATATTGTAGCTAGTAAATATAATGAATACTGACTCTTCTTATGTTTACCTACAATGTCATTTGAATATTACGGAGCCATATTTACCATCTTGACTCTTGACTGCTCATAATGTGGTTCTGTGTAGATCCCAGGGTCTCACCGACAGCCAAGATAGCAATGGACTTCCAAGAAGATATGCTGACAGGAAATGACTCAGGGTGGCCAAAGACCTCCCTTTTGCCAACATTTGCAGCACCCCTTCCCAGCCTCAACCACTCATCTCTTTGTGCACAATGCCGTCTTTGAGTTGGGCCAAGATGTCTCCCTTGAGATTCCCATAAGAATATCATTTATCAGCACCTTGGACAGCATGCGAATGATTCTTCATCTTCAGCTATCAGGGAGGTATTAATTCCTTGCCATAATACAGCTAAGGTATTTGGGAAGAAGAGATTCAGAAGTCTTCCTTCCCTTAGACCAAATTCCAAGGAAATTATACAGAAAAGGGATTAAAGCAAGCAAACGAAGAATAAAACCTCCCAGATATAAGGCTTTCATTCTCTACTTCCCACAGAAAGCCCACTACTTATTAAAAGTTTGGGAATGGAAAAAACAAAGTTGGTACCCATTCCAAAGAGAGTGATTGGAACAAAGTAGGCACATATCATGGGACTGGTTGATTTGCCAGCTCCCTCTCTGTGGCATTGTTACAATTACAGCTATTCTTGGGGATGTAATTCATTATGGACCCATTATTCCCAAGAAGCAGAGAAGAGCAAAAATCAAAGGTTTGTCATCTGGCTGTGGTGCATAGAATACAGCAGGCTGCCTGCTGGGTACATCCCAGGTGGCAATCAGAAACCAGAGCCCAGGGACAAATATACATTCCACTGAGCTCCTCCATCCGTCCGGATAAAATGATGCTATTTGCATCAAGTAAAAAAAAAGACTGCTGGCCCCTCTTTGACCTTCTGGGCAATTTCCAGCCAGCTGGCCAACAGAGGAGGAGCTGCTGCCTTGAGAGAGAGGGGGATGGCCACCCTCACTCCCAGAGTTAGAGGAAGAAGCATTATTACTAGTTGTGGAGATCCCAGTATGTGCCAACACAGTGCTAGATAACCTATATGTGTGGGAGAGGTATTATTAAACCCCATGCAGAAGATGAACCTGAAGCTGAGAGAGGATTTTTAGGACTCTTTCAGTGATAGAAACACAACTCTGACTGGCTTAAGCTAAAAAGGGAAAATATTGGCTCAAGTGACTAAAATGTCGGGGCGTAAGATGGTCTTCCAGTTCAGCTAGATAGAAAGACTTAAACATATCTATCCCTTGCCTTGGCTTTCCTTCGTATTATCATCACCCCAGACAGACTTTTCTTCTTGTTCACAAGATGGAGGACTCAAACACCTCCTGGCCTCATCCTTCTAGCCTAGCCACTCCAGTACAGAATTAGCTTCTTTTCCTTTAGAATTCCAGCAAAAGTCCCAGAACTGACCCCCACTGACCAAGCAAGGGTCACATGCCATTTCCAAATCAAGCACTGTGGTTGGGGTGATGGAGCGCCCTAGTTGGCCAGACCTGATTCAGTGGCCCACAGCCGGAGCTTGAGGAGATCCTGCCCCTCTGATATCACAGAGCAGGGATGATTGAGGGAGGGAAGGATACAGGTAGGCAACAAAGATCAATGTCCATTATAATCACACTGCTGACAAGTGGCCACATTCTTCCCACTATCATATATGTAAATCACTTAGCATACTACCTGGCATACAACACGTACTTTATCAGGCTGCTGCTCTAGAACCAAGCTACACTACTAGCAAAGATAATATTTCATGTTCTCATGGGGTTCCAAAGGAGAAGACCAGAAAATTATGCTAGGTAATTGAGACTCTAACCTGACACCTTCTCAAAATCAGCCATTTTCCTACCTTGGATTGATTGGATGACCAGGAAGAAAACCACAGGGTTGTCTGGATGAAAGGACAGATTCCTTATCATCTTGCCTATATATATAAGACCTATATATATATGAATATGTACATCTACTATGTTTAAAGCCTATACAATAGAATGAGGGAAAAAAGAAAAATAAGACATGATAAAAAAGGTATAAAGGGCTAATTAAGCCATTATCCTTGCCATCAGGAGAGTACAGAATAATAAAACATCTTTCTTTTAAAAAGGTACTAATTGTTAAACATGAACCAACTGATTTGTATAGATAGTTTCATTCACTCTTCACAATAGTCCTGCGAGGTATATAAGGTTAAAGTAGCCATTTGAGCCAGACTTGGAGATATTAAGTGTCTTGCCTCATACCTATAGCTAGCAAGTGGAAAACCCAGGATTTGAGGGCAGTTCTCTCTGATTTGAAATTAATGTTCTTGGGCACCCAGGTGGCTCAGTTGGTTAAGTAACTGCCTTCAACTCATGTCATGATCCCAGAGTCCCAAGATCGAGTCCTATCAGGCTACCTGCTCAGCAGGGAGTCTGCTTCTCCCTCTGACCCTCCCCCCTCTTGTGCTCTCCCTCTCTCTCTCAAATAAATAAATAAAATCTTTTAAAAAATGAAACTAGTGTTCTTTAAAAAAATGAAATTAGTGTTCTTGACGCTATGCAAAAGTCTGTAGGAACATCCATTCTTTTTTTTTTTTAATTTAATTATATATTTTTTTCAGTGTTCCAAAATTCATTGTTTATGCACCACATCCCATGCTCCACGCAATACATGCCCTCCATAATACCCACCACAAGGCTTACCCAACCTCCCACCCCCCTCCCCTCTAAAACCCTCAGTTTGATTCTCAGAGTCCATGGTCTCTCATGGTTTGTCTCTCCCTCTGATTTCCCCCAACTCATTTCTCCTCTCCACCTCCCAATGTCTTCCATGTTATTCCTTATGCTCCACAAGTAAGTGAAACCATATGATAATTGACTCTCTCTGCTTGACTTATTTCATTCAGCATAATCTCTTCAGTTCCGTCCATGTTGATACAAAAGTTGGGTTTTCACCCTTTACGATAGAGGCATAATACTCCATTGTATATATGGACCATATCTTCTTCTTCTTCTTCTTTTTTTTTTTAAAGATTTTTTTATTTATTTGACAGACAAAGATCACAAGCAGGCAGAGAGGCAGGCAGAGAGAGAGGAGGAAGCAGGCTTCCTGCCGAGCAGAGAGCCCGATGTGGGGCTTGATTCCAGGACTGTGAGATCATGACCTGAGCCGAAGGCAGAGGCTTAACCCACTGAGCCACCCAGGCATCTCATGGACCATATCTTCTTTATCTATTCATCTGTTGAAGGGCATCTTGGCTCTTTCTACAGTTTGGCCATTGCTGGCCATTGCTGCTATGAACATAGGGGTACAGATGGCCCTTCTTTTCACTACGTCTGTATCTTTGGGGTAGATACCCAGTAGTGCAATTGCAGGGTCATAGGGTAGCTCTATTTTTAAGGAATCTCCACACTGTTTTCCAAAGTGGCTGCACCAATTTGCATTCCCACCAACAGTGTGAGAGCGTTCCCCTTTCTCCACATCCTCTCCAATACTTGTTGTTTACTGTCTTGTTGACTTTGGCCATTCTAACTGGTGTAAGATGGTATCTCGATGTGGTTTTGATTTGAATCTCCCTGATGACTATTGATGATGAGCATTTTTTCATGTGTCTGTTAGCCATTTGTATGTCTTCTTTGGAGAAGTGTCTGTTCATGTCTTCTGCCCGTTTTCTGACGTGATTATCTGTTTTTTGGGTGTTGAGTTTGAGGAGTTCTTTATAGATCTTGGATATCAGCCCTTTGTCTGCAGTGTCATTTGTGAATATCTTCTCCCATTCCGTGGGTTGCCTCTTTGTTTTGTTGACTGTTTCCTTTGAGGAACCACCATTCTTGCTGGGATATAAGGTAAAGTTTCCTTGAGAAGGAAACATTTGAGTGGTATATGAGTCAGAGACTTTTGGATGTAAATGACACAGATCCCATTCACGCTGGCTTAAACAGAAACAGATTTTTTGTTTGTTTGTTTTATGTAACTGAAAAACTCAGGGAGAGATGGAATTGTGGGCCCAGACTGATTCAGGGGCACTAATGATTCCTGCAAGACTCACTCTCTGTCTCTGTTCTCTCTTCTATGTGAGCGATATGGGCTTCTGTGTGAGCAGAGTATGACATTCTCCTAACTTAGCTACGCTTCTGGGAAAAGAGAACTACTGTTCCAAGAATTCCAACAAAAATCCCAGATCTGAGTTTTATTGGACCATTTGAGCCATGTGCCCACTTGTGTGGCCAAAAATACACTGAACATCCCTGGAGTCAGAAGAGCAGGTGGATTCGTTTCACCAGAAACACGTAGCATAGACTGAACAGGGAGGACGGTGTCATTTATCAAGGTAAATTCAGGTGGCTCTTACCGACAGAAAGGGGAAGAGATACTCGATTGACAAGAACAGTTGATGGCTACATTAGGTATCATGGTGCTTAAGAATCCATCCACAAAGTGCAGCTTACGACAACCACTATTTATTTAGCACCAGATTCCATGGTTGCCAGTTTGGGCTTGTTCATGCGTCTGTGAACAGATGTGGGTCCACGAAGGCTGACTGGCCTCAGCTGAGCCATCATCCCTGTTTCTCAAGGTTTCTCAGCCACCAGGAGCCTAGCCCAGGCTCATTCGCAGGGTGGCAGAAGATCTCCAAGGGAAACATAAAGAGTTCAAGCACTTTTTAGGCCTCAGTTTGCATTTGCTAACATCCCACAGGCCAAAATGATCACATGACTGAGGCCAGCGACACCATGTGAGGCTACTCAAAGTTATGCAGCAAAGAGGCATGGATTGAAATAAGGCAAGAATCTGTGGCCCTTCTTGAAATCTGCCACTACAGCCGTTCCATACAGCACCAGAACAGCACCTAGCACATAGTAAACACACCGGTCAAATAAAAGTTTTTCAGATGAACAACAAGGTTAGGACAAGGGAAGAGCAGGGAAGGATTCAGGCAGAAGAAACACTGTTGGCAAAGGCCCCAAGATAGTAAATATGGTTTTATCAGCGGTGAATTCGTATGCTGTGGTTAATAAAGGGCTAACGGAAGTAGTGGTACACAGGGACCGTATAGCTTAGGATATGGACTTCTATTCTGTATGCACTGGGGAGTTGTTGAAGGCTTTTGAACAGTGATATGCATCAACAGTGATATGCTTTGCTAATCCCAAGCAGGATTTTGAAATGTAGCTGTAGGCTGGTAGACTTCTCTGAAAAACAAGATCCTCAGAGGATGGAGGGACAATGACATCCTTGAAGGCACAGAGACAGAGCAGCTGCAGAGTCTAGAGTCTACTGGGCTCCAATGGGCACCGAAACTGAGTTTTGAACCCATTTTTGCCTTGGCCTATCCCAGATACTGAGTTTCTTCCCATCCCCCCAGGCTGTGAGAACTTGGAGATGTTCTGGATCCCAAACAGCAAACAAATGCTACTTGTTTTTCTCATTAGTTGTAATGGCCACTTCCGATACCTGGGACCAGCTGGCTGTGGGGCCTCCCACCCCCAGATGTTTCTTGGTGGGTCTTTAATGAGCCAAAGCTGCCCTGGGAGTGAGATTTAGGCTCTAAGCTTCCAGCTACTGCTCTGAAATACAAACTTCCACTCAGAGCTGACCTGTCCTGGTCTTTACCATCCAGCAAACACCAAAGATCCGAGGCCCACTGAGGGGTGACATTTCCATGCAGAACCTCTCCAAACCCAGCCGCAGCTCAGCAGGCTTTGAAAATGACTGTGATGGATTATTACACTCCCCTGATTTACCTAAACACATCTCCTGCCTCCCAATAGCAAAGCTTCACAATGTGGACTTTTGGGGGGCTTATTTGTATGTATGTTTTAGCAAACAAGACAAGTGTTGGCCTGTGGCAAGCAACAACAAAGCCACAGGCCACATAGTTCCCTTTTGAGAAACAATAAGCATAGTGTTCATACCCCGAAAGAATATCCCACAGTGATCCTCACAGGAGCATTGCACATTAACGCGGTGTAGGCTTCACCCACAGACCCCGACTCCCTGAGGCTGGACAGGGCTCCTGCAGCTCCTGGGGGCAGGATCTGGAAATTGCAGGTGTCTGAATTGCTACAAGTGTCTCTCATTCATACCCAATTTCCATCTAATAGTGTCCTCTGGGATGGAAAGCAAGAATTACAGCAGAAGGCAGGGCCCTGTTCTAAGCACTTTACGTATTTTGACTCAGTCTTCCTGAGCCCCCTTGGAAGAAACTGAGGGAGAGGTTTAAGGGCCTGTAAAACTCACCGACCTTAATGATAATGCTTCCTTCCTTCATGATTAAATGCTCAACTTGAACAAAACTGAAGCAGAAAGTAAATATGTGAATGTTTTTTATCTTAAATATTTTATTGAGCTATGACACATGGAAAACTCAAATAAATCTTACTGGAAAGAGCAGGAGAAAGCTCAAACATCGCCTTTGTATTAGACCCTCAAGACCTCACGTGTCCCGCCTGCCCTCTTCATCAGTGAAGAAGTGTTGATTCCCTACTTTGGGGTCCCCCCACCCTGGAGATGACCCACATGTGTTCCTATCACACATAATGCTCATAACTGATTGTGTTTCTCTCTTCCTCAGTAGAAGTGAACTTATCAGCACCTAGCACAATGCCTGGCCCATAGCAGATACTCAACACTTGGTTGAAGGCCAAAACTTAGAAGGGGCCTTAGGTTCTAGCCCAAGCTCATAATTGCCATGACTATAAACAAGCCATTGCCTGGTCTGTGCCTCTGTTTCCCCATAAAGGGAAACTTTGGACGGCAGGCACATTGGCTAGCTTTGCACAGTGACAAATTCAGAAAAGTTGTATCCATGGAACCCTGAGCTCAGAACCCAAGGAATGGGAAGGCATGCGTCTGAATCTCCGTGCAGGAACCAGCCAGCCCAGCCCTAGCGCATGGATGTTAATGTGTCTGGAAGTCAAAGTGTTTATGCAGTAGTACTGGGCTGCTGCATGCAGCCGGGAGGTGTGACTGAGTCAGCAAAGGCACTTCCCTCAATCACTGCGTCATCCAAAGGCTACCAGGTGGCAGCTGGCATCTTAGGTTGCCACTGTAGGCCAAGCAACGTCTGTTGCTCAGGGCACCCAGCTGGCTCTGTTGGAGAAGGACCGGTGAGGATAGTCTTTCTCCTGCTGGGTGTATTGGCTGGTAACAATGAGTAGGTGGGGAGGGGGTCATCAGTGGCACTTGGCTTAATCATATTCCCAACACGGGAGTTGGGGGTTGTAGTGGGGTGGGGTGACCATCTGGATTCCTAACTTCCTCATTTGAGGTCTTCCGCTGCTCAGTCGAGGTCTGAGTAACTTCCAAATGATTAGTTTCAAGTTCCAATTCCTTCCTCTGTAACATAGGACAAGTTACCTGATTTCTGAGCCACAATACCCTCATTGGGAAAAGAGTGGGAGGGATGAGGGGAATAACAATAGGTACCTAGCAAGGTTATTTTAAGATTCCACAATGAACCATATCATCTCCATACTCTAGCTAAACACTGGAACTCCTGGATACCTCTTCTCTCTGCAGTCACTGGTCACCATCATCTATTTAAAAAGCACCCCCAATCCCTCCCTATCGCATGATCTATTCCTTTTTCTATGTATCATTCATCACAGTCTGTCTAATTGAGCTCTTGCTTAATTATTTGTTTGTAAAAGATATATTTTTAAATATTAGTTTAGAAGAGTAATTCATTAAATCCAATGTTAAGTTGTATGGTTCTCTTGCTCTAGAACATAAGTCCCATGAGGATATGGGCTTCACCAATCTTGATCCCTGCTATTTTCTCAGCCTTTGGGGTAATGTCTGACATACAGTAAGCACCTCAAAAAATAATGGTTCAATGAATGACCGGTGACGGAGTGGATATTAAATCATTTTACGAACCTTAAAATGCTCTTTAGAGGTTATGGGTTATTATCCCTGTTAAGGCCAGACCAGGGGCTACAAGTAAAGCAGGTATCCATGAGTGCAGGTGTTCCAAGAACCAGCAAGAAGAGTCTACCAAGAAGATTGCTGGGGGACAATGCCACATGTGCCCCCAGCTAAAGCAGACAGATGCACATGAGGAAGCACATGAGGTGGCAGTCTGGGAACGATGAGTGCCAAGGAGCCATAGGCAGAGCAATGATGGTGTCTGCCACAGGATGGAACAGGATGGAACCTGACTGAAGTCTCACTTACTAATAGTCTTGGGTGTAGCAGAAGACAACATCAAGTGATGGGCATAAGATACAAGACTGAGGGAGGCAGGCTAGAGCTAACTGTCTGGAAAATAAAAGGTAATAAGGAAGGTCTCAGAGAGTGCACAGAGCACAGAGAGAGCACACAGATAGATAGCGATAAGCAGATGTTAGTAAAATGTGTGTTGTTTCTTGAGGTCATGGACTGATTTGGGTGGTGGTGATAAGCCAGGGTAGACAGAGTTGATAAAGTCAATCCTGCCCTGGGGCTGGTGCAGACTGAACAAAGCAATGACATACCAAGGCACCATCATCCAGGTAAGGTACACAGAATTATCATTAAATCCTCACTCTTGTGACTTCTTTATATTAGTCAGCTCTGTCCACAGAGCTGTGTAACAAACTCCCCCCAAATTCAGTAGCTTTTAATATACAACGAATTTCGTTTTCTAGTTCATGGGTCTATAGACCAGTTGGGGAGCTGCTCAGCTTTAAACCTTAGGTGGTCTCCAGGCTCATGATTGAGTTCCAGTCTGTTCCATGTGTGTCTGCATTCTTTTTGGACCAGACACTATACAGTACATGTTCTTCTGATGGTGGATCATATTTGTGAGAACAAAACCAAATCTTAGAAGCACATTTATGGCCTCTGCTCACATCGAACACATAACATTCCATTGGCCCAAGCAAGTCACATGGCCAAGTCGACATCCATAGAGTGAGAAAACGCACTCCTACACACACATGTGCACTGTAAGGTCACATGGAAGAAAGAGGTTGTGAAGAATTGAGAACAGCAGTCTCATTCACAAACAATCTCATTTTATCCCATGGGGAAGCTGAGGCTTCAACGAGTTAAGCTGTTTGTCTAAAGTCACAGCCTTGTATGGGATGCAGCTGGGTTTTAGACCCAGCTTTGCCTGAGAGCAAAGTTGTATGTTATTACGATGAAATCCTCTGCTAGAGTGCAAGGTGGGCTAAGCACCCCCCGGGGCACAGGGAACTGGAGTTCAGCTTCAGAGGCTGCTCACCCACCCAGTAGTGTGCAAAGCACCTAAGTTAACTAGAGATCTCCTGTCTGCTCAAGGTCAGGCCCCAGATGAGTATCAGGAAAGACACCTGGAGCCTTGTTCTTCCTACATAATAATATGTGCTCCTGACTTGAAAACATCACCCAAGAGGGTTCCTCCTCCCTGAGAAATCTTACCATTGCAATCTAACCAGAGGTTTTCAAAGCAGGCCCAGGAGACCCAGAGGTGACAAATAGTTCTGTTTTCACTTCCTTGAAATTTCTAAGTGTGCCTACTCTGCCAACCATATCTGCAAAGGGAAAGAGGTGAAGTTCACACCATTCAACTCCCAGCTGTTGCCATGGAGCTCATCCAGACACCAACATGCCAGGCTGGGCTGCGCTGTGCAAGGGAATCAAAGAGGGGGAAAATAATCAGCAGGGGAGCCAACTCTTGTTTAAATGCAAATACCTTTGAGAGGAAGCAATTGAGGGAAAAGAAATTATGAAAACCCCAGTAGAGAGAACAGAGTTGGGACGAAGGCTGATAAGCCATGCTGGTCCCTCAGCAGGACAGTCTCTGCTCCATCTCCTGCCAAAGTGGGAAACTTGTTTCCAGAAGCGATTTGCCAATGACACACATCCCAGTCACCCCTAACAAGGTTCTTAGAAAGAGCAGAGCGGACTTCCTGATGGGCAGGGAGACTGTAAGAGCCCAGGATGCTGACGGGAGGGCTGAGCTGGTTTGCACTGGAATTTAAAGAGAAGGAGATGAAGGCTGAGAATTGGGACCCAAGTGGGAGATATTAGATGGCAATATAGTACATCCATGAGTCTCCCGAAAGGGGAGAATGCCCCCGGGAAAGCAGGGTGGGGGAGGGCATCTGAAAGCTCAATTAGAGGCAGAAATGCTTTAGATCTTTCCAATAAGAATTATGGTAGATTTTTGTTCGCTAATCTTTATTAAAAATAAACCATCCATTTTAGCTTAAAACTTCCTGAAGCTCAAGTATTTAACCACAAAGAAGATTATATCTTATAATTATTTTGCACTGAGGATTATTTTGATCTGTAAACTTTTTAAAAAGACACCTAGCAACTAAAAGACACTTTGTGTCTCTGATCTCAGGAAAAGTGGATAAACTGGAAGGCCTGGAGTGAGGAGAGCCTCTGAGACCATTCTGGTGCCTAGAAGCTCCAAGTCACCACTACCTACACCACACCAGTGCCTCCCAACTTGAGCCACTGTTGGGCTGCCGATGGTCCATGCAGGCCCGTTTGTTGGCTGAGGTTCTGGTCATGATCTCAAGTCACTGTTATCTGCAAGCAGTGCAGGAAAGGATATTCGAGAGAAGCAAGAAGAACAGTATCTTCAGTCTCTGAGCTCCCACGGGGACTTTCAGTTATCTTCAGGCAGCTTCACATGGAGACTATGAGGTTCTATAAGGATTCCAGCAGTCTGGCAAAGGGGTGCCAAACTAGGAGTCAAAAGGCCTGTGTTAGAGCCCTGGCTCCAACAATGCAGCCATGAAACATGGGGACATCCGTTCACCTTTCTGAGGCTTGGCCTCAGTTTCCATATCTGTGAAATGGGGTTGTCTTCCTGTCGTTCACGGAGCACTTAATGGAGGTTGCGCCCTGGCAAAGTGTGAGCCACGTGCTACACCCGTGTCTTATGTGCATAGTGCTATGAAATAATTGTGAGCCAGGATTTTAAGACCAAGCCATTTCATATAAAAATCCAGATTTCTGCTTTCTCTTGAAAAACAATGTGATCTAACACCACTGAAACCACCAACATTACAATCAGCTGGAGTAATCTGCTCCATTTCGAGACAATACACACTCGCTACTTGGCCTTAATTCCCACCACCCCATTTGCCCAACCCTAGGGCCAAGAGTCAGCTGCCTATTTATTAGAGAAACTCTGTTTTACCCTAGTGTAGACAGAAACTTGGAAAGCACTATATATGTTATCCTGTAACAACTCTGAGCAGTAATGCAGTATATTCAATCCCATTTTACTGATAAGGAAACTGAGCCCTTTTGCTTTTCTGCCTAAACAGGATCGTGTACGCTTTAATTCAATCGCCACTTGCTTAAGGTCACAAAACTAGTGACAAGAGACCAGGTCTGATCCGGAGCTGCCCAGCTCATAGCCCATGTTTATAAGCACCGTGCTATTCTTCTGGCCTACAAAAGGCACCATTAAACATGTCAGTGTATTCAGATCACAACACTGGGTTTCAGGGAGACAGTAGCCCATCTGGGTTTCTTTTCCACATCTCACTTGTTGCCGCAGATAAGTGACCTGCACAGGGATCAAAGCCATAAATAAAAAGAGCAGGGAAAATATTGCTGACGGGACCCGAAGAAATTATTCTGTCAGATGTCTTCATTTGAAGGAAGGGAAACAGACAGACGTGGAAAGGTTAAGTAACTTTCCTGTAGTCCTATATTTCTTAGAAATATCAATGTAAGGGCAAGATTAGGAAAGTGAGGTAAAGATGTTAATTAACCTGCCAGAGAGATATTTGGACTCCCAAACTCACTTGAGCTAAAAATATGTGGATGGGACAAGTACCAAAGTTTTGAGAGGGAGTCAGAATGACCTGGGGATTGCATCCATTTCCTCCTCTGCTCTTGATAGAAATTGTCCCCAAAATCTTGGCAAGGGAGTCATGTAGCATTTCACATCATTTCCTTTTGGAAACAGAGACTGTCAGAAGTATAAATGTCATCAAGAGGTCATCTAGACCAATCATCTCATTTCACAGGTGAGGAAGCCAAGGCCCCCAGATGCGGGGACCTGTCCCAGGCTGTTCCAAAAACTGTTGCAGAGCTAGGCAGGAGCCATTCCTGCCCCACATTCTGAGCTCACACCCCTTGGTACCCATGCTTCTGTGAGCTTCTCACCAGTTCAGCTCAAGTCTCTTCCTGGGAAGTATATTAATGATGTTATTCAGAGGCTCCCTGCCTCATTCCTCAGGGTCTCAGGATGGGGAGGACAGCTGGTCTAAAAAAACACTCGCAGCTAGATTAATAAGAGAAGCAACACCTTCAAGTTCCTTCTTTTCAGCAGGAGGGTGAGAAACACAGCTGTTTCTCTCTCTGCATCCCAGATGCTCTGAGGGAAGCAGAGATGTTCCTTGCTTTCCCACTTGATTAGAATTATGTGTGCTTCACATTGATTGTGTGCGCAGATGCCTCCCCCTCCAAGCAGTCTTCCTTTACTCCCTGCCAGAGTCAGTGCTGCCACCTCTGGGCTTATGCCCTCAGGAATGTCAGTGGAGGGACTCTGTGACACACCTGCAGACTAGCCATTGCTGATCTCCTCAACTGTCTGAGAAGCTGCTCCAAGGCAGGGACCAAATCTCATTCATCTTTTCCCTGCCTTCTCCCAGCGGCGGTGCACCTTACAGCCATAAAAAATAGTTGCCGGCATTTATTCTGGGATTATAATAGACCACAGTCTGGGCTAAGCCCTTGGCATACTTTATCTCAGGGAATCCTAATGCAAGGAAAGTATTACTATGCCCACTTTATGGATGGGGACACTGGAAGTTAACTTCTTCACAGTTTCTATTGCAGCACTAGTAAATTCAAAATTCCCCATGGATTGCTTCTCTTTCCCCCTTCCTTCACCCGCCACGTATCTCCAAGGCCCTCAGACTCACCCAGCTTCCTCCTGTCTCAAGCTTTATCTGAGCGGATTTCTCGCTCTGCATCACATCCTCTCCTTCACACAGTTAGTTCTTGGCTCAAAGGTTTTCACCAAGATGGCCTCTCCGAACCCCCAAACAAGGCCATACCCTCTTGTAATTAGCTCTCAGAGCCTCCCCAACTTTTTGTTCATGGCATTTACCTCTTCCAGTGCTAATCAATCCCCTTGTCACCCACCCCAACTATGAGAGATGGATTGCATGATGCCTAGTGAACTGTGGGTCTGCCCGGACTCTTAGGATTGACTTCTAATTTTTTAGGGGATCTCAGATATACAATGTCCTTCAGTACACAGCACACTCTTGTTGGGCCAGACAAGGCTCCTCTAGGTGCTATTTCTTGTTACATTTACTTTTCCCCTTTGTCCTTCAAACCTGCTGCCTGCACCCTTTCCTGTGGCCAGCCTTAGTCATGGGCCTGCTCTGTAGCGTATTTGAAGCAGGTCCTCAAGTATGCATGCCTACAGCCTTGTAAAATGAGTTTTGTTTGTTGGGGCACCTGGGGGGCGCAGTCAGCTAAGCGTCCAACTCTTGGTTTCAGCTCAGGTCATGATCTCAGGGTCATAAGATCAAGCCCTGCGTTGGGCTCTGTGTTCAACATGGAGGTGGCTGAAGACTCTCTCTCCCTCTCCCTCTGCCCCCCCCCCACCAACTCTCTCACACACTCTCTCTCTAAAAATAAATAAACAAGGGCGCCTGGGTGGCTCAGTGGGTTAAGCCTCTGCCTTCGGCTCAGGTCATGATCTCGGGGTCCTGGGATTGAGCCCCACATTGGGCTCTCTGCTCAGCGGGGAGTCTGCTTCCCCCTCTTTCTCTGCCCTACTTGTGATCTCTCTCTCTCTCTGTCAAATGAATAAATAAAATCTTTAAAAAAAAGATTTTATTTATTCATTTGACAGAGAGAGAGAGAGATCACAAGTAGGCAGAGAGGCAGGCAGAGAGAGCGAGGGGGAAGCAGGCTCACTGCTGAGTAGAGAGCCTTGGAGGGCTCGATCCCAGGACCCTGAGATCATGACCTGAAATCATGACCTGAGCCACCCAGGCGCCCCAGAATAAATAAAATCTTTAAATAAATAGATAAATAAATAAACAAAACTTTAAAAACTGAGTGAGATTAATGAGCACCCATATATCAGAGCTCATGAACATGCATAAAAAATTGTTTTCCTCTCTCTTGCTCACTCTCTCAATAAATACTATAAAAAAAGTTTAAAAAATGAGTTTTGCTTGCTTGTGTTTCTATATTGCATAAATGACATATTATAATAAAAACATATGTTAGTTCCATATTTTGTGGGCTTATATGATTATCATCTGTCTCCTTCTTCATAATTACAGGCTCCTTGAGGACAGGCCCCTTATCTGTTTTGCTTGTCATTTTGTCCCCAGTGTCTAGCCAAGTGCCCAATAGAAAGTAGGCATTTATTGACTGAATAAACATCTGACTTCCAAGCACATGCACAAACTGCTATGCACAGTAGGAAAAGCAGGTGCCAATAAATGATTACATCAATGAGAGAATAGATGGAGGAGGTGATCAGCCACGAGATACCAGCTGGGAAAGACCAAATGCTTGGCTAACAGATAAGATCCAGTCCCAATAGGCAGCTGGTTCACTTTCAACAAAGTGGGCTTCCTGTTTGGCCAAAAAGAAAATTACTTGGCTCCTATTTCCTCTTTCCAGTAACTGCTGGGAGTCCATGGCTGGAACAGCCATCAACCACCAATGAAAGAACAAACCAGTTCTTATCAGGAGAGGGTATATAAGGGCATCCTTATTGCTTCCTTCCAAGCACTTCACACTCAGCCTCCTAGAAAAGCTACTCTTTCAACCCAGCCCCTGAAATCACGCGGGCAACTCCCCCTCCCCCGCAATTGGATTTTTCAAACCACCACTTAAAGGAAAATGGAGCGTGGGAAGGTATGACCTGAGGTGACAAGAAAATCAATAGCAGGGTTTCAAAGTCATTCTGGATGAAAGGCCCGGAGGCCAAATGATAGAAGAGAAAGGGAGTGGACACTGGGGGATCTGCTTCAGGCTTCCGGGTCTTCTCAGAATGCCTGTTCCCTTTATCCTACAGGGGGGAGGAAATGGGCACATGCAGATAAAAAGAGTGGCTGGATAGAACCCAAGCCTAAAGCTTATGTATGGAATCAGAGAAATGTATGGAGGCAGGAAGGTCCCTGTGAGATGGATCATCTAGGCCTAGCTCTGCATTTTAAATCTACCCAAAGCCCGGGAGAGCAAGGACGGGCCCACAGTCCCATAGTGAGTAAATATATGGGGCAGATTGGAAACTTGGTTTTCTGGGTCCTACCCCAGAGCTCTTTCCATTACATCAAGATTCCTTACACAGTAGATAGTCCAGTGTGATAGAACAACGACCCCAGAGATGTCCATGTCCTAATCCCCAGAACCTATAAATGTTACCTTACATGGTAAAAAGAACTTTGCAGACGTGATTAAGTTAAGGCTTTCAATGGGGAGATTATCCTGAATTACCTGGATGGGCCCAGTGTAATTGCAAGTGTCCAAGTCAGGGAAGCAAACGTGATGACAGGAGCAGAGGGTGACTCAGGCGGCCTCTGGAAGTTGGAAAACAAGGAAAGAGACTTTCCCCTGGAGTCTTCAGAAGGACCACATCCTTGCCAACCTACTTTAGGCATCTGACCTCCCGAACTACAAAGTGATAAATCTGTGCTGCTTTAAGCCACTAAGTTTGTGGTAATTTGTTATAGCAGCAATCAGACACAAATATATCCTGTGATACCACTCAACCCACAGGCTAACAATGCAAATTCCCCGGAGATGAGAAGTCTTAGGGATTCCCATCCACACTTGAGTGACAGCATATCACAGTGATTACGAGCACGCTCCATGGAAAAACCCCAAAGACCATCCACAGGAGAGTGGATGGACACTGTGGTACACTCACAAGCTGTGGAACAGCATATGACCATTAAACAGAACAGACTGTTTGTTCATTTATTTATTTATTTATTTAAAAGATTTTATTTATTTATTTGACAGACAGAGATCACAAGTAGGCAGAGAGGCAAGCAGAGAGAGAGGAGGAAGCAGGCTCCCTGCTTCAGCAGAGAGCCCGATGCGGGGCTCTATTCCAGGACTCTGAGATCATGACCTGAGCTTTAACCCACTGAGCTTTAACCCACTGAGCCACCCAGGTACCCCCAGACTGTTTTTTTTTTTTTAAAGATTTTATTTATTTACTTGACAGACAGAGATCACAAGTAGGCAGAGAGGCAGGCAGAGAGAGAGGAAGGGAAGCAGGCTCCCTGCTGAGCAGAGAGCCCGACACGGGGCTCGATCCCAGGACCCTGGGATCATGACCTGAGCCGAAGGCAGAGGCTTCAACCCACTGAGCCACCCAGGTGCCCCCAGACTGTTTTTTTTTTTAAAAGAGTTACCTATTTCTTTTAGAGAGAGAGAGAGAGAGAATCTCAAGCCAACACCCCACTGAAGTCGGAGCCTGAAGCAGGGCTCGATCTCACAATCTTGAGATCATGACCTAAGCGGAAGTCAAGAGTCAGTTGCTTAGCCGACTGTGCCCCCCAGGCACCCCTCACAGAACAAACTTCTAAAACATGTAAGGACATGGATGGATTGCTCAAGACATGAGATTGGAGAGAAAGAAGCCAAGACACAAAAGCTTAAGTACTGAATGATTCCAGCTGCTTTGAATTCACGCACAGATAAAGCTAAGCCATGGTGATGAAAATCAGAAGGATGGTTACCTTGTAGGAAGAGTATCGATCATATGATCTCTCTGATATGAGGAATTTGAGAGGCAGGGTGGGAGGTCATGGGGGGTAGGGAGGGAAAAAAATGATACAAGATGGGACCAGGGAGGGAGACAAACCGTAAGAGATACTTAATCTCAGGAAACAAACTGAGGGTTGTTGGGGGGTGAGAGGGAGGGATAGGGTGGCTGGGTGATGGACATCGGGGAGGGTATGTGCTATGGTGAGTGCTGGGAAGTGTGTAAGCCTGATGATTCACAGACCTGTACCCCTGGGGCAAATAATACGTTATGTGTCAATAAAAAAAAAAAATAATAAAAAATCTTTAAAAAGGAGAGGGGACAAAAGAGCCAGCCAGGGCTGGCAGTATTCCATGCCATTATTTGGTTACACATGGCATACGTAAGGAAAAATCCACTGTGTAGTACATTTAGGATTTGTTCATTTTCCTATGAAGTACACTGCGGTTTAACCTCAGCTTTGTCATTTTCTATATATGACCTTGGGCAACCTCCTGAATTTATCTGAGTCTGCATTTCTCACCTGTTTAATGGGGCTATTAACAGCTCCTACTTCTTTTTTTTTTTTTTAAGATTTTATTTATTTATTTGACAGAGGGAAAGAGATCATAAGCAGGCAGAGCAGCAGCAGAGAGAGAAGGGAAGCAGGCTGCCCACTGAGCAGAGAGCCTGATACAGGGCTCGATCCCAGGACCCTGAGATCATGACCTGGGCTGAAGGCAGAAGAGCTCCTACTTCTAAAGAGTTCACCACTGTGCCTGACACACGTAAGCGCTTCCCAAGTACCAGTCACTGTTACTCATGTGTAGGCAGAGGAGTGTGCTGGAGCCAGTGTGCACCATTTCCTCCCAGCTCCACAATCAGAGCCGTTAAGCTGGTAGCTTCAAATCTGTCCTGGTGGGAATATTCCCACCACCACAATTGTCCAAAACTACAAATGAGTGACTTTGTTAACTTGTTTGGACAGCCAGTGGTTAAACACGTACCAGCATACCACTGTACAGATAGTTGAAGTCAGACCTTCTCTAGAGAGTGTTTTACTTTAGGAAAGACAAGGGACCCTGTGGGAGGAAAGCAGGACGTGCCACCTCCACCCTGGAGTGGACCCAGAATGCCAGAGCTGCTGCACAGGGCGACCCCCTGTGGGCCTCATGGCAGCATCAGAGTCCCCCACCAACCTCTCTTTCTTCTCTCACCCCTGGGCTTTAGCCACTTCTTACTGCCAACCTGGCCTGTCACACCCCTTCTTCCCTCAATATACCCCTTGTGAGAGGCCTGGCCAACCTTCCCACCATCCCCAAGCCGCCAAAGAACCACCCACCTCCTCACCGAGCCCTCCTCAGAGAGCTTGACCAGAGTCACACTCCCTATTCTTCCCTGCCGGAGCCAAATGCCCTTAGATTCTCCTCGAATCAGCTCTTTCTCATCATTAATGTCTTAGCTCGAATGTCACTTCCTCAGAGCAGCTGTCCTTGGCCACTCTCAGTCACTGACCGAGGTTCCCATATGTGTGACTGCTTGCCTACTTGGGACACTAACTACAGATAGTCACTATTTTCTTCACCCCCACTCTGTATATCAAGAAAATGAGGATTGGAGAAGTTAGGGAACTTGCCCACCGTCACAAAGCCAAGAAGGGACAGAGCTGGGATTTGAACGCGCACAAGCCTGGGCACTTAGCCTCTTTGTTATCTGACGAACTGGAAGGAAGGGCTGTGCAGGCACCTGGGGAGTCCTGACAGAAGATGGCTCATTGGGACCCAAGTCCAGGCTGGGGGGCGGGCGCCACTGCCAAGCTAAGGAGTCCCACAGAGTCTGGCTGCAAGTTTGAAGTCTGATATCCCCAGGCCAGCGTGGTAACAAGACACAGAGAGCGATGACGGCGCAAAGGAGGCAGCAAGGCCGTGTGAGCAGACTGTGCCTTTATTCACTTATTTATAGAGAATGAGATATTAATCAAGGGCCCATCCTTTGAACTGTCGGCACCTTCTCCTGCAGCAGCAGGTCAGCAGGTATGACAGGCTCGCGCTGGGGGAGGCAGTCAGACTCTCTGCTTCTAAGGCTCCCAGGCTCCCAGGCACTGGGCCTTCTCTACGCCTGAGAATCAATTCTTTGGCCAGAGAAACACCGGCTTCATGGCAGATAAGTGGGGAGTGGGAGCAGGAGTTTGGGAAAGCCAGCTGGGGCCACGGAAGGGGTACTGGACAGGAGTTTCCAGGCCTCAGAGCACTGTGTAGAGCACTTAACACAGTGCCTGGCACATAGAGGGCACTCAAGAAATGTTTGATGGGGGTCCCCTGGGTGGCTCCATCGGCTAAGCGTCTGCTTTCAGCTCAGGTCATAATCCCAGAGTTAGGCTCCCTGCTCGGTGGGGAGTCTGCTTCTCCCTCTCCCTCTGCCCTTCCCCCTGCTCCTCTCTCTCTCTTTGTCTTGCTCATTCTCTCTCTCAAATAAATAAAATCTTTTTAAAAAAAGTGTTCATTGGTGACAGTGGTCCCAGCTCTGAACGACCTTAGGCAAGTCACGCAGTCTGTGTCTCCTTCCCTCAGATGCAGGAGACATGGGAGAGGACCGCCCTCCGGGCCCTCCTCTCAGAAAAGCTGGGAGGTGCTCAGCATGGTGGTTGGTTTCTCATAAATCCATCCTGAATGACTGTCATTTGTGCTAAACACGAAGCCCGGTAAAAATGTAAGTTATTTCAACAGCCGTCTGAAAATGCAGTACAATTTCCGGACAGGTGGTGAGCTCTCCATCACGCGGTTTATGCTGATAGCCGGCTGCCCTCGGGGGAGACAGTGCTGTTCAGAGATTGAACCTCAGAAGCCAATCATGAGACTCCAGCTCCCAGCTCAGCTGCTCATTAGCTGTGTGGTTTTATGTTCGTTCACCTCTTGGATCCTGGTTCCCTCATCTCTTAGGTTGAAATCGTAACAGTACCTGCCTTATATGGTTGTTTGGGGAATTCAGTAATATAATAGGCAAATAAGTGATTTACTGAGCCACTGACATGAAATGGCTTGTTTTCCTATTTCTGCCTCTGGTTGTACGCAGCCAAATCCACCACCTTACCCATTTGGTAATGATCACTTCAGCAGACGCCAAAACATTCTGGCCACTGAAAGTCCAGCCCAGTTTAAGTCTCATTTCTCCCCTCCTCCTCGTGCGGGTTGGACTGATAGCTCAAGAAACGGAACGGGAAGTGGGGGAGAGCCTCAGCCTGCTCATTCACACCCCTTCTTCCCTGCCCCTCAGAAGGATATCCACCTCCAACCCTCTCTGATTCTAGGCCTCTCCTTCCTCCTCTGACATCCAGTGTCCAAGACAAGGAGCTGATGTGCTACCCATCTGAGTTCCAGGAGGTTGAGCTTGTGGGGGGAGGCGTTCCTTGCCTCGTAGAGGGTCAGTGACTTTCCAGGAGGTACGGGTGGTTTCTGCTGCTCCGGTGGTCTTTGCATCCCTGCTATGGCTGCTTCTTGAGGGGGGGTCTCATTAACATAGTTCAACGGCAGCTCTCAGAGAGGGGCAGCCCTCTCATCCTTCAGCCTATCTGGAGGCCACGATGGCCCTTCTCCTCTCTTGCCAGCTGCAGTCCCTTTCGGAAGCCTCTGGGCTCCTTTGCACGGAGCTACAGGAGCCCTTGACCACCCAGTCCTTTGGGTCTCGAGGTGCACACCACATACCAGCTCCCTACTCACTGTAGGGGAGGACACACTGTCCCTCTTAGGGTCCCTGGCTGGGTCTGAACGTTAAAGTGACAGAGATTAACAGCAGAAAGCATACAAGTGTATTTAATATGCTTTACATAACATGCAGGCCTTCATAAGGAAATGAAGAAATGACTAAACTTGAATACTTTGATGCCAGCTTTGATGACTAGTGGACAGTCACAGTGGAGTATAATAGGCCAAGGAGCACAGAGGAAGTGAGTTCCCCGGGGAAACTCAGCAAGACCTGTTTGCACGGATTGCTCTCTAGGTCCCTTTGTCTTCAGAGATGAGAATGCTCCTACTGTCCGGGCACAGGCAGGCGGAGGCCAGGTCAGACAGCTCCCAGCTAAACCGTAGCAAGCACTGACTACCTTCGAAGTTGTGAATTATAGCAAGCACTTCCAAATGAGGCTGCAGCTGGCAGATGAGCCCGGTGCCCCTGAGAGGACTCTCCCAGGAGGGTTTTATGACCTGCCTCAAGGTAAGGGATGGCAGTGAGAGTGACCTTCCCACTCCTGCTGCTTTCTCAGACCCCTTCAGCTTAAACTATTTAATATGCCAGGGTGCCATATTTGGGGGTAGCGTGTCCTGAACCCCATCAACGCCCAGCTGGCCTGGGCAGCTCCAGCCGTCCCCACTGCCTTCCTCAGCACCAGTCTCTATGCACTCTATGTTCATGTCTGCGCCCAAACTCGAGGGACCTGGGCTGAGCACACCCACCCCTTGCTCAGCACCCTCGGTCCCCAGGGCAACCTAAGACCCGGCCTGCGGGCTCTGCCATTCAGCAAACGCCCGGCTGGTCCTTTGTGCAGGGCCTTCCCTTGGAGGCCGGTTTTGGCGGGGGAAGAAAACCCTCACTAGAACACTCGTTCAGCACTAGTTCAGTTACACCGCAGAAGGGGCATTGGGGGCTGGCGTGGGGGTGGCAGGACCAATCTGCTGCCTTCTCTGGGCGGGGGGAAGGGGCGGGGGTGTCGTCCTCAGAGTAGGAGAAAGTGCCTCTGTTGGATCCTCTGCTCTGGGCCTTAAGCGTCTGTCCTGGGATAAAATTTCAATTCCTCTCACATCCCCCGAAGGTTAAGTTAACCTTAGCCTTCAAACCTGGCAGACGGTCAGTGGTCACCTAGTGTACCTGATGGCTGCCTGCCTCAGCTCCCGCCCGCCCCACGCCCGCCACGCTCCAGCTGAGCTTCTTTCAGTTTCCCAAATCTGCCCCCTGGGTCTCTTCACTCTCCATCCCCTCACCCCAGGGAGTCCCTCCCCAACCCCCTCCTCCCCTACCACACTCCTCATGGCCACCCAGGCCTCAGCTGGAAGGTGTCAGCGACGTCCTTGCTGACCATCCCTGCGTTAGTCAGGCACCCACACCCAGGTTCCCAAGGCACCGCCCTTGCTCCCAAGCTTATTTTTCTGCTTCTCCCACTGGAAGAGCTATTGAGTCTATTGAGAGACCTCCCACCCCCCACCCCAAGGCCTTCACCAGTGGCACAGTGGTTGGTACAGAAGAGGTGCCCAATACCTGTTCGTTGAGTGGGGAAAACCCCAATTTAGCTGTTCTTTTTAAAGGCCGCTGTCTGGTGAAGCTCTGGCACCTGGGGATCTTGGGGCCCTCTGCTCTTCGCCCCGAAGAGGCAAACCAACCCCTAACAGAGGGTGCGGGCTCCCCTAGCCCCGGGCAAACCTCACTCTGCTTCCCACAGCGCTCCCCCAGGATGCCATCTCCCAGCAGATTTCACGAGGCCTGGGAGAGCTAGGAGGAAAGAGGAATAAAAAGCAGAAGAGACTCAAACCCAATTCTATGAAGCTATAAAGTTACCAGGGCCCATTTCTCCCTGAAGGTCCAAAGCCTCCCTCCCTAGGATCTGTGTTAATGGACCGGTTACTAACGTTCCATCTGAGAACAGCCAAGATGGTTAAGGGCTTGAGACCAAGTCCATGGCCATTAACCAGCTAATAGGTGAGAAAGAATGCGTGGGCCAGCACTTGGACGGCTGTCAAACACGGCTGGGCTACACAGCAAGGCAGAGTCCTTCCTGTGCTACCCACTGGCCAGGAGACCTTTACTAAGTCAGCTCAGCTTTCAGCACCGGATCAAGATATGGGGATTCAGAGTTGTTCATTCCATAAATATTTGCAGAGTTCCCACTATGTGCCAGGGCCAGGGATTGCATTCCTTCCTTTACCAGTGGTTTTGGGAAGAAATACTGATTCAGAAGCTTCCAGGCCCCAGGCTGGTAACAAAAATGAGAGGGAGGGGGAACACTGCAGTGTCCGTGCCTGGTGGGAAGGGGGCAGCAGCTGCTCTATTCTCACTGGCCGTTGTCTCTGGAATGTGGCCCAGCAGGGCCAGGGCTTCTATTATTCTAGAGAATCTGAAAACCGATATTTTTATGTAATATCTTATCATTTTTAGATGTTGGCAACTAATGCAAAATTTTAAAAATTCCCATGCAGGTCCAACACATGGGCCAGCTTTGGCTTGCCAGAGGAAAGCTGGTGACCCCAAGGAAAAGCTATGACATAGCTGATAGGAGGGGCCCAGCTCAGAGTCTCTACTTCTAGTTTATCTTTTATCAGTATTACTGTGATTTGTAATACATACCTAGCTCCAGAAAGCTCTTAGCCCAGAAGTTGAAAGAAGGTACACAGATGTATGGGTAGAACCTGTATTCAAAAGTTTTAATGTGAACCACAAGATAGCTGCAGAGGATGGAGAGATCATTTCCCTAGAAAAGAAGGCAGGCTTCCTGGAAGAGGTGGCGTGGGCTGGGCTGAAAAAGACTTGTGAGACCCTGTAGTCCTCAGCCACATAACCACACAGAGCATCTCTCCAACTCCCTAATCTGAGGAAGTGATCAGAAACATCCTCAAGGCACCTGGGTGGTGCCATCAGTTGAGCATCAGACTGTTGGTTCTGGCTCAGATTGTGATCTCATGGTCATAGGATCAAGACCCATGCCTGGCTCCATGCTTAGTGGGGAGTCTGCTTGGGATTCTCTCTCTTTCTCTCTGCCCCTCCTCTCACATGCATGCTCTTTCTCTCTCAAATAAATAAATCTTAAAAAAAAAAAAAAGAAAGAAAGAAAAGAAACATCCTCTGATACTGTGTTTCTGGATAGAAAGTCCCAATGTCATGAAGACAACAATTCTCCCTAATTTATAAAACTGGGTAGTCCCAATAAAAGTATCTTCAGATTTTTTTTTTCTGCAGCTAAGCCAGTTGATAATAAGTTGATTCCTTCATTTGGAAGGAAAACAAATAAGAATAGTGAGGAAAACCCTGAAAAAGAACAAAGAATGGGGATCTAGCTCTACTAGATACTAAACCATGCTGTGAAGCCTCTATGTTTGAAATAAAACAGAACAGGAAATTCCGGAAAAGACCCATTCATAACAAATTTAATATGCAATAAAGACAACAACTCAAATTAGAGGAAAAATCATTGACTTTGAAATTATATCCAGATAATTGAAGCACCATATAGAAAAAAGATATCGCTGGATTCATTACTCATGTCATACATCAGGATAAATCCCAAATGGATCAGAAATGTAAATGTGAAAAAGGAAACCATAAAAGCACTTAAGAAAAAATTGTTGAATTCCTCTGTAGCCCCGGGATGGGGAAATCATTCCTAGCTATGACTCAAAATCCATAAGCAATAGGGAAAATATAGATCTGTTGATTACATTAAGAAATTTTCTTCCCATGGCAAAAGTTGTTAGGAACAAAATGAAAAGATAAACAACAAAATGGGAATGGTAATTGCAACTTACATCACAAAGAGTTCATATACCTATATGCACACAAGCTTCTAAAATGAGAGGAAAGACCAGTAAAGCTGTAGAAAAATAAGCTACAGAATTATACCAACAGTCTACGAGAAAGAAATGCAAGTGGCTCTTAACATTTTAAAAGGTGCTCAAATGTGTTCATTATAAGAGAAATGTAAGTTAAAACATGACTGAGGTATAATATCTCACCTATTCAATTGGAAAAATTAAAGTTTGACAAATTCTCTGTTGGAGAATCTCTGGAGAAACATGATCTCAGGCTTCGCTGGTAGAAACTCATATTGTACAATCCCTATGGGGGAGAATTTCAGAATACCTGCAAAAATTACATACACATTTACCTTTGAACCAGCAAGCCCATTTCTAAAAATAAAACTCAAATATACCCTAGCAAGAAACATGAAGAGATTTATGCACAAGGCTACTCATTGAGAACTATTTGTAGTAGTAAAAGATAGGAAACAACTCACATAGCCATCCAATACTTTTTGAAAAAACTACAGAATACTCATACAACGACCAGACAACCAATCATCCTGGTTTGGGACACATGGAAATTTCAGTGCTAAGACCTGGAAAGTCCTGGCCAAAGAGGGACAAGTTAGTCACTCTTAAAATTTAGAACTGTGCAACCATAATGAAGGAAGGAGCCATATCTTTTGATACTAGTATGGCGTGGCCACCAGAATGCATAGTTACATGAAAAAAAGCAAAGTGGAGGGAAGTATGTAGCGTATACTACTATTTATCTAAATAAGGGGTGAAGACAAAACACATACACAAACTCACACACACACACACACACACCTGCTGATGTTATCGAAAGAAAAAAAAAGAAAAGAAACCATACTATTAATAATAGTAATAATAATAATAAACCATATTATTTTTAATTGTTACCTACCATTAGAATGAAGGAAATAGGGCAGAAGGTACAGAAATACCAGCTAGACTTCTATGAATAATTGTAATAATTTGTATATTTGATTTGTAATCATGCAAATATCCTACGTAACTATAAGAGATATTGAATTATAAAAAGAAACTCCAAAAAAATTGTTTTAAATGACTTCTGTTTCATGCAGTGACAGAGTAACTGAGACTAGACCAGCCCTTCCACCGTGGGAACGCATATAAAGTAACTGCTTTTAGATGTCGTGGGACAGGTGGTTGAGGACCGTGATCCCTTAGAGAAACTACCCGGGCTCTCTCCTTGGGGGTACTGCCCTGGACCTTGCAGCACAGGGAAGTGGACTCCAAGCAGCAAAGCTGTTTTGATGAGAGGAGGGGGTAGATAGAATTCTGGCTACTGAGCCAATTGGAGTTGCAGGATTGGGTAACAGACGGGAGGGACTTGTGCATAGAAAGGGCTTTGAGGGACACCAGGGTGGCTCAGTTGGTTAAGCATTCGACTCTTGGTTTCAGCTCTGGTCATGAACTCAGGGTCATGGGCTTGAGCCCCATGTCAGGCTCTAGGCTCAGCGCAGAATCTGCTTGTCCCTTTCTCTCTGCTCCTCCCCCCACCCCCAGCACACACACACTCTCTCTCTCAAATAAGTAAATAAAAATACAGTCTTAAAAAAAAGAAGAAGAACAAGAAAAAGCTTTGACATCTACACGGG
Source organism: Lutra lutra (assembly GCF_902655055.1). NCBI lineage: Eukaryota > Metazoa > Chordata > Mammalia > Carnivora > Mustelidae > Lutra > Lutra lutra. The sequence goes on from NC_062282.1 coordinate 46,167,003, forward strand.
AGTCCCCTTAAGTCCTAGCTGAATACGAAGAGTAAATATACATGACTAGATTCCAGAAAGCCTGGCAGAGAAACAACTACAAAGAAACAGTGATCTGAACGTAGATTCCAAAAGTCATAGCTCTGGGAGGCATATGAGGTGTAATCATCCAGAACAGAGAGACCTCCCGAACGCTCTCGGCATTCAATGGAGATACTGGCCAAACCACCCCCTAGAGTATGGAGCTACTATAGCTCCTGAGTAAGGACTACTCTAGACATACCTTTACAAAATGATCAAAGTGATCCACTAGTAAATGAACTGCCTTCCAGAAAAAAAATCCAAAACTGTTTAAATGAATACACCAAATCCCAGATTCAACATCCATAGCATCTACAATATCCATCATACAATCAAAAGTTAAACAGGTGAAAAAACAAGAAGACTATAACTAGGAAAAATAATGAATAGTCATCAAGAGAAACAGGTCCAGAGATGATAGAAATGTTGTAATTAGTAGACAAATAATTATAAACATGTTTTTTTAATTTCAAGGAAAATATAGACAGAATGGGTAAACCTATGGAGGAGTATCAGTATAGAAATGGGAACTATAAAAAATGGAAATTCTAGAACCAAAAAGTAAAATATCTGAAATTTTAAAAATGTACTTGAATAAACTACATTGAACAGTGCAGGAGAAAAGGTCAATGGACTTGAATTTATGACAATAGAATCAATCCAAATTAAAGCTAAAGGGCTAAAAAAAAAAAAAAAGAAGGAGCAGAGTCTCGGTGAGTATTGGGATAATATCAAACATTCTAACATACATGTAATTAGAGCTTCAGGAGTAGAGGAGAGAGAAATTAAGAAAGAAAAAATATTTGAAGAAATAATGGCCGGGGCCCGTTGTTAAGTGTTTGCCATAATGGGTGGCACAGTCGTTAAGTGTCTGCCTTCGGCTCAGGTCATGATTCCAGGGTCCTAGGATCGAGCCCCGCATTGGGCTCCCTGCTCAGTGGGAAGGCTGTTTCTCCCTCTTCCACTCCCCCTGTTTCTGTTCCCTCTCTCGCTGTGTCTCTCTCTCTCTGTCAAAAAAATAAATAAGATCTTAAAAAAGAAAGGAAGAAAGAAAGAAAGAAAGAAAGACCAATTTATTTTTCCCAAAATTTGTCAAGTATCAGTTTCCTTCAGAAAGCTCAATGAACCTCAAGCAGGATACAAACAGTGAGCATATAGGTATATTATAAATCAAACTGCTTAAACCAAAGATACAAAGAACAACTCAAATGCAGCCAAGGCCAAAAGATACATTATACACTGGATAAAAATGGAAAGCCACCCACTTTTTACTAAAAACAATGTAAATCAGGGGGAAAAAATGTAATGACATATTGAAAGTGCTGAGAAAAAGGAGAAAAAACCAACTCTTGTTACTCCAGAATTCTATATCCAGGGAAATAACCTTCAGAAAGGAAAGCGAAATAAAGACATTTTCAGAAGAACAAAATCTGAAAGGATTTGTCATCAGTAGATCTGCAGTGGGAGAAATACTGAGGTTCTTCACATGAAACAGGACCTAGCTGAAGAAACTAAGAGAACTGAAAACAGTAAATGTCCTTGTTTTTTAATTTTTAAAAATATAGTGGGTGGTTTAAAGCAAAAGACATAATGTATTGTGGAGTTTATAACATATATGGAAGTACAATGTTTGATGATCCCAGAAAGGATGGGTAAGGGGTAAATGGAAATATACTATTGTAAATTTTTTATATTACCGGTGGAGCTAATGAAATTTTAACTTTAAGTAAACTATGATAGGTTAAGGATGCATATTGTTTTTGTAAATCAACCATTAAATATAAAACAGAGAAGTCTAGCTAGAAAGCCAACAGAGGAGATAAGAGAGAATACTAAAAATAATTAATTTAAAAGAATGCAGGGGGAAAACAAAGAATGCAGGGGGAAAAAAGGAAGGTAGGACATATGGACAAATAAAAAGCAAATAGCAAGACAACAGACTCTAAGGTGACCGGATCAATAATTGCATGACTTTATATTACATTTAGGTAAGACTGGACACTCCAATTCAAAGGCAGAAATTTTCAGACCAGATAAAAAAGCAAGCCCCAGCTATATACTGTCAAGAAATGCTCTTTAAATACAAAAGCAAAAATAAATAAATAAATAAATAGGCAAAGACAAGATTGAAAGTAAAGAAATCTGAAAAGACACACCATACAAAGAGTAAGCATAATCAAGCTCGGGTAGTCAAAGATTTCCTGGACAGGACACAGGTAGCACTCATCAAAAAATATTGATACATTTGTCTTCTCGAAATCAAAAACTTCTGCTCATCAAAAGACACCATCAAGAGAAGGGAAAAGCAGGGGCGCCTGGGTGGCTCAGTGGGTTAAGCCGCTGCCTTCGGCTCAGGTCATGATCTCAGAATCCTGGGATCTAGCCCCGCATCAGGCTCTCTGCTCAGCAGGGAGCCTGCTTCTTCCTCTCTCTCTGCCTGCCTCTCTGCCTGCTTGTGATCTGTCTGTCAAATAAATAAATAAAATTAAAAAAAAAAAAAGAGAGAAGGGAAAAGCAAAACACAACCATGAGAAAATGTTCACAATACAAATGTCTAACAAAGGGTTTTTATCTAGAATATATTAGGCGGTCTTATAACCCAACAGCCAGAATAATTCAGGTTTCTTTTTTCTTAAATGCCAAAACAATGGGACAGGGCACCTGGGTGGCTCAGTGGGTTAAAGCCTCTGCCTTCGGCTCAGGTCATGGTCCCGGGGTCCTGGGATCAAGCCCCGCATCAGGCTCTCTGCTCAGCGGGGAGCCTGCTTCCCTTCCTCTCTCTCTCTGCCTGCCTCTCTGCCTACTTGTGATCTCTGTCCGTCAAATAAATAAATAAAGTCTTGAAAAAAAAAAAAAAACAAAAAACAATGGACAGACACTTTTGAAGGGAATATACACAAATGACTGAGAAGCAACTGTAAAAGTGTTTCTATTATTAATTAGGGAAATGTACATTTAAATCATAATGAGATATAAGTCCTTCAAGCAGGTAAAATTGAAAAGATCAGCAACTTCAAATATTAGCAAGGATGGGGAGTTGCTAGAACCACCATGTTTTGCTGACGACCCTGGAAAATGTAGTCAACCACTTGGAAAAATGGTCTGGCAGTTTCTCATAAGGGTGAACACATAGCTACCCATCAATTCCACCCTTAGATATTTACCTAGGGGTGCTCACAAAAACACTATGCATGAGAATGTCCTAGCAGCTTTGTTTATAATTACCAAAACTGGGAAGCGATTCAACTATCAATAGGAGTATGGATAAGCAAGTGATGAATTCTCATAAATGGAATACTATTCAGTAATACAAAGGAACACACTACGGAAACATATGACGTGGATGAATTTCAAAACCCTTATGCTGTGTGAAAGGAGCCGACCATAGGAGAGCTCATACTACAGGAATCCATGTATGTAAAATTTCACAGGCCAACTGTTCTGTGGTGAAAGATATCTGAGGAATGGCTGCCTCAGGGTGGGCGTAGGGTAGTGGAAGGACAGATAGTGCTAGGAAAAACACAGTGTTTTCCTTTATTTTCACAAAATACTTCTGACACAAGATGTGTGGGGTTTTCCTCACGTGGACCAATTCTTCAACACTATCTGGATGTCCTACTACTCAATTCAGTTGCGGCACTGTCTACCTGGACTTAGAGTCAGCTGATCCCACAAGGCTGCCTCCACTTCAGATGGCAATTACAAGTCCTAGGTGGTTCCCTGTACTTCTGACAGAACAGCTATGATTGAAGTTCCCACAGCCCTCTCTTTGGGTTGAACAATTTGCTAGAATGGCTCAAAGAACTCAGGGAAACAGCCACAGCTATGCTTACCAGTTCCTTATAAAGGATATAGATGAGTACCCAGATGAGAAGATGCATAGGGCAAGGCCCAGAAGCTTCTGTCTCTGTGGAATTGGGGTGTATCCCCCTCCTGGGGCATAGAAGTCCTCATCAGTCTGGAAACTCTCTGAACCCCATGCTTTTGGGATTTTTTATGGAAGCTTCGTCGCATAGGTATGATCAGTTATTAACTCAGTTTGCAGGTCCCTCCCCTCTCTGGAAAATGGGGAGTGGGGCTGAAAGCCCCAAGCTTCTAATTATGGGTTGGTCTTTCTGGTGACCTGCCCCCAACCAGGAGCCCACCAAGAGTTGCCTCAGAACAAAAGTCGCTCCTACCACCCAGGAAATCCCAAGAGATTTAGGAGTTCTGTGTCAGAAGCTGGGGTTGAAGACCAAATATTAGAATAAAAGTGATCCTAGCACCCCAATTTAGAAGGATTTTAATAGCTCTGTCTCAGGAACTGGAAGCAGAGACATGCATATATATATATTTGTTATTTCACAGCTAGAAAAGAACTTTCTGAGCTGTGGACAATTTACATCTTGCTAGAGGTACAAGTTACGCAGATATATGTGTTTGTCAAGGGTCATCAAACATAAAAATATTTGCAAAGTAAAAACTTCAAGATCTGAACATTTTGCTGTGTTAATTGTACCTCAATTTAAAAAAATAGAAAAAATTTAAATGAAATCAATTATATATGTATTTGGTGGCATAACCATATATAGAAAAATATCCCAAGTGACTTTAAAATACCATAATTTGACTGTACATCCTTAATAGCCTACATGCCAAGGACAAAAATAATTGCGAGAGAAAAATCTAAGCTTTCTCCAGTGATGACATTGTCGGTAGTACTGTTGGTATTGTCATTTTCAGACTGTACCATGGGAGAAAGAAAATGAGTAGTTAAGTGATTTTCTGATGCTATCATTGTCATTGTCATTGAGGACCTGGATTCTCAAGTTAGGAGAAAGGACACACTGGTGGAAAATTTTTAAAAGGTTATGTAAAAAAAAAAATCCTAAAGCACTGAATTTAAATAAAAAGGATTGCTATTGAACACAAGACATACTATATCTTTAAAAAGTTTTTCAAGCTCTATCTACTGAAAAAGCCTCAAAATCGCAGCCAACCAGTGCAAATGAGCTCCCTTAATAACCATAGTGTGATCTTGAAATATCATTTCTCACCAAAGGAACTAAGGATTCTTGGAGAAGTTGTTGATTCAGGTCAGGGATAATTTAAAAAATAATGTACAAGATGAGCTTGAATGTCTTATTCCTGATAATAAGAAGACTATCAACACCTACTAAAGACATGTCCAAAGGACCAGTGATCCACATGAAGATGTTCCCACTGACCAAATATGGGATAATTGGGGCATCAATAAGAACAATAACAACAATAGATTAAAACACATTCAGTATGTTTAAATCCATGGATACATTATGACATGAGGACAAAATAAGCTATTTGAACACCATGGAGGATACAAGATAATCAACTTTTAAAAGTTGAAAATTGGCAAAGAAGTGGAGTCAAGCCTTTATCCTCCTTCTCTACTCAAAAGATATCCCTGAAAACCTAATAAGTAAATGAGGGGAAATTTCTCTTTCTAGAAACATTCCAGCTCATAAATGGAGAAGAATGTTACCACTTTGCAATCCCTAATGAATTAATGAGCCTGGAAATAGGCAACAACTGTTAACATCAGGAGCATCATGAGTGAGTCAATCAGACGTGAGGGAGCTCCTAGTGGAAGAAGGAGGCACCCCTATGAAACAGGCTTGCTGAAAAAGACTGAAACTGAATCTGATCGAGCCTTTGGATCTAACTTCAAAGGACAGAGGAACGTGTTAAACAACACCACGGTGGTACAGTCTGTAAATTTCATCTATCTGTGGGAAACTCTGCAGGACAGCTCGTGTCTTCAGCAAACAAATTGCAAGGCCAGAGAGAGAGAGAGAGAGAAATAAATAATTGTGGAGGAGTTAAGGGATTTGAGGACTGATCAAGGAAAAAGCTTATGAGCATGAGAAGCATCAACATACAACAAACCTTATTGGCAAGAGGGGTAAGTTCATCTCAGCACAAGACCATCCAGAGCTTAGGGCAGGTAGGAGGCAAGGGAATATTCTGGGGAGTGGGAGATCAGGCAGAGGCGTAGGTGTCCAGATGACATCGGTCACTCATCAGTGCCGTGGGAGTCTCTGGGTCAGAGAAGTCAGAGAGGCAGTTTGGGGCCTCATAACCATGAGGCTCCGTCTTATCAACAGTCAGCAGATAACGCCCGAGGTATCAGAGGTGTGCGAAGCAGACTGTCTGACTGGCTAAGAATCTGCTTGTTTGGGATGTTTTGAAAACAAAGAGATGTGTAAAAATTTGAGTTTGGCTCCTGCACGCTTTTAAGCTAATGAGTCTCAGCCTGCAGAGAAGAAAGAAACAATGCATACACAGAGGTTGTCTTTGGCTCCTTAAACAATATGTTAACAATACAGGATTTCTGAGATTTTTTCAAAGTAACCTGGGGGAGGGGAAGTGGCTAAGAGTAATGAAATGAGATCATCCGCGAGCTAACACTTGTTGAGGCTGGGTGGTGGATCCATTGGGGCTCATTGATACTCTTTGTACTTTGTGTGTAGGTTCAGTGCCGGCCGTCCTCTTGCTGTGTGGCCTTAGGCAGAGTCCATCCCCTCTCTGGGCCACCACTTCCCCATCAGTGTCCCAACCACGTCATCTACAGAAGAAGCAGAAATGGCTACTTAGCGGTGCAGGACAAAGGGGTTGCCCAAAGTCACGCATTTTGTCAAGAACATTTTTCACTGAGAGATCACTGTATAGGAAGCTTTGGGAAAGAGGGGAGGGCTAACGGAAGAGAAAAGGAACAGCAAGGAAAATAGGGGTGAAGAAGGTGAGGGGGGCGTGAGGTGGGCAGGGGCGGAGAGTCACAGAAACTAACAGAAGTCGCCCAGTGCGTTCCCAGCTGGACAAGGACAGAGAGATGGAGGCATGGCCATAATTTAGAGAAACACTTCAGTGCAACAGTGTCATGGAAATCACCCATCCCTGCCTGGTTCCTCCAGCCTGACTCTTGAATCATCAGTGAGCAACAATGCCAGGCCCGGCAGGCAGGCACTCAGATTTTGATTCAAGCCCTTCAGTCCTTTGATTTGTTTTCGGTATCACCGCAGGTCCTGCACTTCAAAGGCCTGAGGGTTCCTGAGGTGAGGGCCTGCAGCTACTGCACAGAGAGAAGAAAAACAACTGGAAAGGGGGCTTTTGCTGCCGGCACCAAGATGAACTGCTCTGGCTTCACAGTTAAGACTTCAGGCTGTGGGTTCAAATCCTGGCTCCTGCACGTCCTAGCTGGGGGGACTTTGGCAAGTTTCTTAAACTCTCAGAGCCTCCTCATCTGTAAAATGATGTTACTTACAGTTCCCAACTCAGAGTGTCCTGGTAAGGATTAAAAGAACTAATGTATGCAACTCATTTTCTCGATGTTAACTGTTAGAAATGAACGAGCCATAATCTCTCCTGGCAAGGAACTCACAATCTGGTAGGAAAGATTAAGTTAGGGATACAAATGGCAATATTGGAAGGCATAAAGTGCTAATGTCTCAAGGGTGGAAAAGATAAAAGTGTCACATGGGTATGGAAGACAAAAAAAGATCATTCTTGCTGCCAAAGACAGGACCAGCTCCCGGGAGTGGTGACATTCTAGCTGGACTGAGGGAAAGTTTGAGCCCCAGAGGCCAGATGGCAAGAGCTAGAGAGAAAGTAGAAGCATGAGTAGACTTCCTGGCAGAAGCAGGCATGTATGAAGGAGGTCAAGAACCTCATTTGGCTGAAGAGTAAGGTCTGAGAGTATGGGAGCTAGAGCTAAGAAGAGATAGGAGATAGAGCTAAGAAGGGCTGGGGCTGGCTTCTGGATTGAGCTGTTCTGCATGCAAAGAGCAGAGAGAGACACAAAGCTCACTTTTTAAAGCAATATTATTTGGGGGCACCTGGGTGGCTCTGTCCATTGAATGGCCAACTCTTAATTTTGAGCTCAGGTCATGATCTCGGAGTCCTGGGATGGAGCCTCATGTCCCTCTGCCCCTCCCCCTGCTTGCTCGTGGGCTCTCTCTCTCTCTTTCTAAAATAAATTAGCAAAATAAATAAAAGCAAAATTATTTTAGGGGAGAGATAGAGGAAATCTGAGAAAGGTGGAAATTAGGATTTAAGAGTGTTGGATTTTGTAGAGGCTGAGTGGTTGGCTCATTTATTCAAAAAAGGATTGCTCCATCTTACTTACCCCTGGGTACCTGGCAGGGTTCTGCTTGATAGGATCAAGTGCCCTGCCCTTGGTGGCCAAGAGTAAACACGGAGACCAGTCAGTAAGATAATTCCACTTAGTGACAAGTGTTGTAAAGACAATAAAAAGCAGAGTAATGGGACAATGACTGGCAGGGACAAGGAGATCAGCCTTGATTTGGGGGTAAGGAGAAAGTCTTGCTGGCAGAGGTTGAGATTACAATGAATTGTAAGCCAGCAAATTTGGCCAGCAAAATTGTAGGCCAGCAAAAGCCAGGTGGGCAGAGCCAGATCCTGAATATGTTAGTCTTGTTAGGCCACAGTAAGAGGTTTGGAATTTATTCTGTGATGGGAAGAGATTCAAGTGTTGTAAACAGAGGAGTGAAATGACCTGTTGGCCATGGTTACAAATCAGCTCAGGGTGCCCTGTGGGAATGGATTGTCAGGGGAAGGCCCGGAAGTAGGGGGGCAAGTTAGGAGGCTGCCCCTGTGTCCACGCATGGGGTGGTGGGTGGGGAGAAACTCTGGGGACCTTGACAAGGGGAGTTTGTGCAGCTTCCTAACAGGGAACCTGATGAATAATTTATGGCGTATCCTTGAATCATTCTGCAGCTACAGCCATGGTGCAGACCCGAATGCATTGCCAGGGGAAGACTTCCCCAGACGTGCTGTTTCAGAGGAAAAAGCAAGTTGTACAACTGCACAGATATTTTATGAGCCTAACTATGTAACATTAAATACTCATTTCTATATCCGTTTATCTACATATAAAGAGACATCTCGGAAGATACTGAGTTATCACTGATTTTTCTGAGAAGCGAGATTTTGCATTTGGTTTTTGTTTGTATATACTTTGTACTTGGAACTTTTCTGAGCTATAAATTTTTTAGTAAGTATGTATCATTCATACAAAAGCCTACTTACAGATGTGAGGGTGATCTGGCTGCGACATCTGTCACCCCATTGATCGCCAGTGTTGATTCGGCTGATCTAAATGGCTAAGCGGGTGTCCCCTTCCTCCCTCACAACTCCATGTGCGTCCCTCCAGAACCTGCGCTCTCTGTCGAAGAAGACGACCTTCCGCGATAGAGAAGAGTGCTCTTTGGTCAAGGGTATACAAGTAGCCGCGCCCCCTTGCTAGAACCTCCAAACAACCTCACAAAACCTACTTACTTTTGTAAAAAAAAAAAAAAGGGGGGGGTTGGTATGGAGAGAAGGAAGAGGAAAGGAAAGAAAGGAGAAAAACAAAATGAAGACTAACCCCTCCATGCCCCTAACCTCCCACCCGGTAACACACACACACACCCATACCAGAACGGAAGGACCAACTCCAGATGTGCACCTTCCAAGGACAGCACCAGAACCCTGGAGAGTTCCTCTCAGAGAGGATGATTAATCCTGCTATAATGTGCGGCACCCAGAGCAAAGATCCTTCACTCCTCAGAGGCTGGCTTTGAATTTAAGAGGCAGGAATCCAAGATGGTGCCTTTGAAGGGCTCCCCTTCCCTTGACACACACACACTCTGAGGCTGCCAAGCTGCCCATGACCACCTGTGGGGAGCCCGTCCGCACCATCCTCGGGCAGGGGGATGTGTCGGAGTGGCAACAAACTGGAGCACAGGCAGCAGGGCAGGACCCCTGCAACCCTGACATTCAGGCTCAGCTCAGTGAGCTTGTGAAGATTTCTTGATCCTCTCAGAGGGAAACTCGTAGCACGCCTGCTAAAGGGATGGTCGGGACAGAGAGGAAAGGAGAGAAGGTGGGTGAGGCAAGCTCATCTATGCCTGTGGAGCCTAGTGAGTAACCCCAAGGTACCAGTCATTGTCACTTGGCATCTATGGGCAATTACAAACTCCTGGCCCTCCATATGTGTTTTATTTGACTCGCAGTGTTTAAAAACTGAATTCATTGCCAAGGTCTAAAATTTGGGAGTTGTACATAAAAATCTAAATTTCTATTTTTTTCTTGGAAAATTGGGAAAATGCCCTCTGTGAGCCTGCCTTCCCACAGGAGAACTATCAGCCAGCACTGAGTAACAGCTTCCCCCAGGGGGACTGTGTCCTCCTGCTGGTCACCATACCAACCACTCATCTCTGTTGTTTTCCTTTGCTACTCCTGAGGTGACCAGCTTCTTTACTCCTTACACAAACCTATCACGTAGGAGCCGTGTCCATTTTACGGCAGAGAAAACAGGCTTAGAAAGGCTCAGAGACTTGCCCGAGGTCACACAACAGCCCGTGGCAGAATCAGGATTTGAACCTTTGATTTCAGAGTTTGAGCCCTCATCAGTGGGCAAAGTCACAGAACCAGGAACTACTGAGTCATTCCCCAAGCTTCTGACCATGGTCCCTTTAAGGTTCCTTTTTCCAGAAAGAACTGGTCCTCCAGCCCAGCATAGCACCGAGCCCCAGGTGGTGGCCAGGTGGCCCCTGTTGAGTACAGTGGATACAGGCATGGCAGCGGGGTGCTGGGAGGATTCTTCTTCTCTGAAGTGCAGCGGGTGAAGGAACATAAGCATTTTATTTTATTTTATTTCTCAAAACTTTCTATTTTTTTAAATTTTTAAAGAAGATTTTATTATTTGTCAGAGAGAGAGAGAGAGAGAGCGCATAAGCAGGGGGAGCAGCAGACTCCCCACTGAGCAGGGAGTCTGACACAGGACTCGATCCCAGGATCCCCAGATCCTGACCCAGCTGAAGGCAGGTGCTTAACCAACTGAGCCACCCAGGTATCCCGGAGAATAAGCATTTTACTTTATTTTTTTTTAAGATTTTATTTATTTATTTGGCAGACAGAGATCACAAGTAGGCATAGAGGCAGGCAAAGGGGGGGGGATGGAAGCAGGCTCCCTGCTGAGCAGAGAGCCCGATGTGGGGCTCCACCCCAGGAACCTGGGATCATGACCTGAGCTGAAGGCAGAGGCTTTAACACACTGAGCCAACCAGGCGCCCCAGAATAAGCATTTTAAATCTGAGCTAAGACCTTTGTTGCCTGAGGCCAGGCCTGCGTGAAGGGCGGTGGGCACAGCCTGAATAGGTGGGGCAACTGTGCCCTATCCTCATTTCCATACTGCGACCAGAGCAGCTCATCTTCTCCTTTTTTATGTCAGAGTTCCATTTAAAACCTCCTTTGGCCCAAAGGCGATTTTGCTGCTCAAAAATAATTTGAAAAAATTTGATATTTTGAGTTTGTGTCAGAAAGCCATAGATATATATTGTGTGCGCGGCTAAGAAGCTATCACCGGGAACTGTCAAATGAGCCCTGTGGGCCATGGCCAGCCTCTTATCTTCAGCTTCCAGGAGGGGCCTCTTGCTGAATTCGCTTCCCCCCGTCACAGCTCCTGAAATGGAGTCAGCCCTCCCAGGACTCTGAGGGGCCCAGAATTTGTTTGTGTGGATTTGCATAAAAAGCTTCACTGAATGAGATTATTCACTGAGATTCACTGAATGCAGGTGAGATTCACAGAGTCCCCCAGGGCAATGATTTTTTTTTTTTCTCCTTTGGATTTCGTTTTCTCTCAGGAAGTAAACATTTTACTTCCCTGGCTTTCTCCCCCAACTGGACCTGTACTCCTTTCCTTTCCCTATTCCTACATGTCACACAGACACAGATACAGACACAGACACACAGACACACACACACATGCACACACACACACACATGCACGCACACACACAAACATGCACACACCCCCAGCAGGCTTTGAGTCACTAAACAAATGACTATGTTGTTTCTCACACACATGGACCCTGGAGTTTGACTCTGCCTGTATTAGAGTCTGGCTGGGGTTCAAAGGAAAAGCTCCCAGCCCCATTTGCCTGAGAAGCACCTGTCATTGGCTTGGGCATGGTGGCATGGCCAGCACGTAGCAATGAAGGCCCCGGGATCTGTACTGGAATCTCAGGAGAGTCTGAAGGTCAACTAGTTTGGAAACTCCTGAGGAAGACCTCTCTCTCTCCCTGTGTTCCGATACTGAGTCTAAATTCTTGACAAAGACCTTTGGACACAGCATCACCCAGACACTGTCCCCTGCCCTGCGCATGGAGAGTGATTCTAACAGTAAAGAGTCTGGTATCATCACAAGGGATGGGATAGAAGCTTTGAATGGACTTTCCCAACAGCCCACAAGCAGACCCTAGACCCAGACCAGCCAACACTGAGATGGCTCTGTCCCTGGGCACTGAGGATGAATGAGCTTCCCACCTCCCCAACCTGCACTCCATTTCCTGGCTGGACCAAGCATCCTGGGGACTCCCTACTTGCTAGGGCTCCAAACCCACTTCTATCCTCCAAGCTGGATCCCTCACACCCCTCCTCTCCTTCTGTCTCACCCAACCCCACCCACAGCCAGCTGAGTTTATTCACCTCTTCCTACCCCTGCACCTGCTCTGCCTCCTAGGTGTCTCCCCACCCCCACCTTTCTCACTCGCTACAGAGCTTGGCCATGCCCACTCCCCTCTAGACCCTCCTCCCATAACAATAATCAACATGTATGAAGCACTTATTATGTCCTAAGTACCGTTACTCATCCAATGATTATCCTCGGTACTCATTTCAATTAGTTCTCACAAGAACCCCATGGAACAGGACGTACTGTTACCACCATTTTATAGTTGAGGGACCCGAGGATCAGCAAGGTGAGGTGACCTCCCCGGGAGCAAACAGTTTGCAGGCAGAAAGCCATGCCTTGTCCTCATGGGTATCTCGTGTATTTCACACCCCTTCTCCCCACCGTGCCTTATAGTACACACTGATCGTTTTGGGTATCATCAGTCAAGAATGTGGGCTTCCTGAAGGCAGGCACTGACTTGCTCACTATTTCCTAAATCAGTACCTGGCACATAATCAATGCCCAGTAAATACCTGTTGAGTGAATAAATGAATTGGTGGCAAAGTTCACACTCTATTTTAAAAATTGTTTATTAATTTCAAAGTGACAATGTGCAGGGTTAAAAAAAAATCAGGAAGTGCAAAAAGGTCTGGAGAAATTTAAATCTTCCTAGATATCCACTGCCCTTCCGTCAAGATTATAGGGCTCTTGTTACGTGTCTTTTCAGAGATGTTCGAATGTTCTATGCACGTGTGTGCTTGTACACACATAAGTAATATGTGTGTGTGGTATCACCTCATAGAAATCATTTTGCAACTTAATTTTTTTCACTTAATATGACTTGGACATGTTCAAATCAGTATATATACCTACACACACACAAATCCCTATGTTACTAACCTTCATACCCACCATGTGGGTCCCAGAGAAGTCCTGGAGACTGGAGTAGTGTGACCTGGCCTCATGAATGTCCTAGAACCTTGGAGTGAGGAGGGACCTCCAAGATGGTCTGGTTTAGCTAGCTCCCTCGTGTTACAAATGGGGAAACTGAGGCCCAGGAGGTGGTGGTAGGAATAGACATTCCCAGAGCCACACAAGGAGTTAATTATAGACCCAAGGCAGGAACCAGGCCTCTGGGACCCTTGGCCAGGCTCCTGCTACCCCAGGCTCCTCTGTGCTTGGCAAGCTCTGAAGAAATCATAGCCAGTTCCCAGCAGAAAGAGTGTCTGCTTAGGCTTTGTCAATGGCAGTGCCCTCCCAGGCAGGCTGGGGTGAGAGCGATTATGTAGGTCGCTCCGTAATCATAACGAGAGCTCGAGCCCTTTAAATGCCGGCTGTTTCATTTGGTCCCCGAAGATTGGATTAGCATCGATTGTCTGCCCGGAGCTAGTAGATAAAAGAACCACACCAAAGGGAACATCAGCCGCAAGGTTGGAGCCACCGCACCTCACTCTCAGAGCCCCCTCCGCTCTGGCATCCGGGGCCTCCTGAGCAGCTTCCAGGAGTCTGTGCTTTTCCCTCTCTTGGCAAAAGTATGGGTGGGGTGGGAGGGAGCAGGCAAATTCAGAAGCAAAGCTAGGGGAGCAAAATTCAGGGGAAGGAGCCTCCATCGGGATGAATGCTCTTAACTGCATGTACCTTCTCCCTGTGCCTTCCATCCCTGTCCTTGTCCTTACCCTCCCCAACGCGCACACATGTACGCACACATGCACACACATACACACGCGCGCACACCCATGCATACACACATGCGTGTGCATGCATGCACCGACACACACTGCAAGCTCTAATGAGGGCAGGAACCTAGCACACCCCCTTTGCTGGGATCCAGTGCCTAGAGCGGCACCTGACATGTTAGGTGTTCAATAAATATATGTTGAAGCCATCAGTACGTGCACACGTATATGTGATTCCTCCACACAGAAACACACTGTGTATTCCTTTCTTCTGGATTATTGTTTACCCATTTCAACTCCCTCCTCTTTCCTTTTCCGACCTTGCGGCTCCCGGTCCAGCCTCCTCCTTCCCTACTACTCTGGCTACAGTGGTCTCTCTTCTCCCTGCAGCTCTTACGGCTGCAGTGAATAAAGCAATCACAGTTTCACAAGCCCAAACCCCAGACATGTTCTGGTGGGTATTCATGATTTATAGGAACGATGAGGCAGAGGGCTTAAAATCTGGACCATCGCAGAAAATCCACATTGAAAAGACAACTGACACCACACAAGCAATAGTTATTTCTGTGTTGCTTTTTATAGAGAGGTAAGGTGGGGCACTGGAGAGGGCCTTGGGCATGCCATCGCACAGACTTGGGTTCAAATCCTGCCTCTGCCACTTGCTAGCTTCATGGCCTTCAACAAGTTGCTTAAGCTCTCAGCATCCGGTCCTCATCTATAGAATAAGGGTAATCAGACCCTCCTTGCAGGCTGTGAACGCAAAAGGAGTGAGCACCCAAATGTGAGCCCATGAGAACCATGGTTCCTGTCTGTTTTGTTCAAGGATGTATCCTAGCCCCTAAAACAGTGCCTGACACAAAGTAGGCACTCCGTAAATAGCTGTTGAATGAACAACGGGTAGTAGTAATCATGGTGGCTATGATTTATTAAGCAGCCTATGTGGCAGGCTGCATGCTAAACACTTACATGCATTTCTTATTTAATCCTCACCGAAGTCCTGCTAGCTCCTCCACCATCCCCTCCCCTCCCCGCCAGATAGAAACACTGAGGCCAAGCCCCAAGCTTCGCAGCAAGTTTTCAATGAGGGTTTATTCCCTTCCCTCCCTTGACATATGGTCCCTTCTCCCTCTCCTCTGTTGCTGGCTCTGTCTCCCTCTCTCAACCCTCTGCTCTTAAGCAACAGCAGCCTGGGTCTCGTCCCTTGAGCATCCTAGCCTCAGGCCCTCTGCTCAGGCTGCAGAGTGCAGCCTATACTCACATTTAAATAGGGAAGTGTAGGTGCCAGACATGGATGCCCGTTTCTCCTGTTCTATCCCTCTCAGCAGTTACAAAGCAGTTGCCTCTGCTCCAGCCCTCACTGCAGTCTCCTCCTCTACCCACCAGTCTAGTTAGTCACTGACTAATAAGACTTGCCCCTTTTCTGCCTCGACTGAACCTTTGCTTGGAACACCCTTCCTGCCGCCTTGGCTTGTAAATGACTAGATATCTCAGGTGACATATCTAGAAGTACACCCTCCAGGTGTACTTCTCTGAACCTTCGTGCACCATGACAGGGCCTTCCTTCTGTTCCTGTGGCTCTATACGTCCACCCCACCATCACTCTGTGTTGTCATTGCCTGCTTGACTGCCTGCCTTCCCTCCTCCCCCATGCCGACTCAAAGATCTTATTTAAGACCAAGAACATTTTGGGGTACCTGGTGGCTCAGTTCGTTGGTCATCCAAATCTTGATTTGGGCTCAGGTCATGACCTCAGTGTCATGAGACTGAGCCCCACATTAGGCTCCACATTGGACATAGAGCTTGCTTAAGAATCTCCCTCTCCCTCTGCCCCTTCTCTCTGTCTCTCCCTTCCTCTCTCAAAAAAAAAAAAAAAAAGAGCAAGAATGTTTTCCATTTCTCCCACACCTCACTCAGAATCTACCCCAAGAGTAGGGCTCAATGACACTTGAGAGAATGTTCTGCTCTCTTAATTGACTAACATTCTACCAGGTCCTACTACTGTTCTGCTTTCTCTTTCCAGTCCCGTCGGCAAACCTATTAGCAATCCCTTCCTCCTGCTGAGCCAAGCTCCTGGATTTGACTCTTCCTCACCAGGACAGGCCAGTTTCTACCGACCCTGGGAAACGTCTTCCTTGCAAACTCACATGGTTTATCCAGGCTCTTGGTGGGGAAAAAGAAATGTCTCCCCAGAAGAGACTTAAAGATCATGTAGTCCAGCCCTTGGATTGTACAGAACTGAAGTGAACTGGGTTACGGGTCAGGGAGACTATCCAGGGTCAGTCTGTTTAGAGCAGGGACTGGAACAAAACCCAGGATTCTCAACTTGACATCCAAAATCTTTTCTCTGCATTTAGCCCATGTTATATACCAAGCCAAATAATGAGACTTGTTTGGATGGGATTTTACAATTCTAAAAATCAAGATGACACCTTGAGTTGAGGGGTTTGTATGTCGTTAACGTTATGTCTCCCGTCCTGTTGTGTTTGGGAACAAGATAAAAAGCTGGGGGAGGACGTGGGCATTCGCACTCTGGCCTCAGCCCTGCACTAATAAGCAAACCATTTCCCCACTGCTCTCCGTAGAGAACAGTGAACCTGACTGCAGCTTTAGAGAAAGAATAGTGGGAAATAAGGCTGGAAAGAAAGGGTGCGGCCCCATCAAGGAGAGTTGGGAATGTCCGGGTGAGGGAAACTTTGTTTTGAAAGACGTGGGGAGCCTCAAAGGGTCTTTGAGCAAGAGAGGGCCTACTCGCCCGCAGCTGAGCCCATAGGGAACGTTTGGCTAATAAACCTGGGCAGAGAAATGATCATTGCTTATGAGGTTGTAACCTTAGCCACCTGCTGGGGAGACTAATGTCCCAGCAGCTCTACCTCTCCGGTGACAGTTACCTCCCCTAACGACTCTCATTTCACAGGCTCGGATTTCCTGAGGACAGATTTTGAGCAAAGCACAGATTCCACGGGTAAATCATTAGTGGGGTGGCTGAGATCTCTATGGAGGGCTTTGATGAATAAATCTGCGCTAAGAGACCAGTCCTTGGCAAAGCCTGTCAGTCACAAGATTCCAGGGGTCTCTCCCAGTTTGTGCCACAGAGCCTGACCTTCCAGGAACGGACCTAGCGTGGAGCGAGAGAAAGCCCCCCGCCCCCGTCACCCCAGGACTGTCTCTTTACCCAGCCCTGACTGTGGGGGGAAGCTCCCAGCTCCCGCAGGAGCATGCAGTTCAAGCCAGATGTTTTTCTATCACCCTTGATATGTTAGCTGCCAAGGTGGGCTCTTACAGGCTTGACATAGGGCAGAGAATCTTGGTGTGCAGAAGATTGTCCTGTGGCTAATGGGCTGCATGTCTCTGGAAAAGATGTGATCTCTCTGGACTTCCATTTCCCTCACCTTGGAAGGAGGGATTTGGACCAGTTCAGATACAAAGTAACAAATAACAGGTGGGTTCCATTTCCCCTTTCCATCTCCCATCAGTTGTTAGTGATGGTCGAAGGACTCTGAGGCTACTGCTAGACAAGAGGACAGCATTCTATCAGATTCCCCCAAAACAGGAGTAGCCTCAGGTATTAGAGCTCTATTGCCGCTGTAACAAATGACCTACACCTTGTGGCTTAAAACAACACAAATGTATTCTCTCATAGTTGAGGTCAGAAGTCTGAAATCAGTTTCACTGGATTGACCTCAAGGATTGGAAGGGCTGGTTCCTGATGGAGTCTTCAAGAAGAGAAATCTCTTCCCTTGCCTTTTTCAGCTTCCGGTGGCCCACCTGTGTTTTTCTTGGCCTGTGGCCCCTTCCCCCATCTTCAAAGCACACCACACCAAACTTTGTCTCCACCATCAAATCATCTTCTCCCCGTAGTTAATTCTCTGTCTGCCTCTTATAAAGACCCCTGTGATGACATTAAGGCCCACCACCCGGGTAATCCAGGATCGGCACTCCATCTCCAGATTCCTAGCTTACTGGCATCTGCAGAGTCCCTTGTCCCATATAAGGAAACACAGCCACTGGCTGTGGGCATTAGGACATGCTATCTTTTGGGGACCCATTATTCCGCCTGCCCCACCTGCCACCTGGCACTAATTTGCAGTCCCTACCGTCAGCCTAGAATTAGAACTGGAATGGAATAATGGAATAATTCTAAGTTAGTGTGTGAGGCCTGGCATATGGGAGCTGTAAGGGAGGAAAAGATTGCACGTGGCCTTTTCTCTGTTTCAAGAACGATGCCAGCCTCATTGAAATTCCACATCCCACTGCCTTCTCCTGACACTGTATCATTTACAATGCTCCTGAGGCTAGTACAGTGACTCATTATTATTAGTTAATGAAGCATCTAAGGCCTAAGCCCACAGTCGGCAGCTGGGATAAAGAATGAGGACAGAGCTGGGCTGAAGGGAGTCTGTAGCTCAGATGCCGACTGGAGGAGACAGAGGCCATGCTGTCCTCAGGCATTCATTTCACAAACATTTACTGAGCGCTTAGGAATAGTTAGTAATGGTTCCTGGAACCAGACGGGTAGTCCTGTCCCCAGAGAATTCACAGGCCAGCGGGAGAGACAGACAAGACGCCCACGAAAACACTCCGATGGGGGTGGGTGTTGGGGAACAGGGAGGACATTCTCTCCTCAGGGGGTCAGGGCAGGAGGCCTCACAGAGGAGGGACAGCTGCCCTGGTCTTGAAGGATGACCAGACATTCTGAGTTGCGGAAAAGGAAGGGAAGGGGACTTCAGCAGGAGAAACAGGTGTTAACAGGAACAGTGAAAAGGCACTTTTTTTTTTTTTTTTTCACAGCGACTGGAGCGAAATGCAGAGATATTCTGGCAGGAGGAAAAGAAGATCTGGAAAATTTGCCTTGAGGCTGCAGTGGTGGCAGGGAGGTGACATTTGGCTGGTAATGGAAACATGGGCAGAGCCCACTGGGGAGTCTGGCTTGGGGAATAAAGAGCCAAACCAAACCACTGTCTGAATAAATTCAGTAGGCTGCAAGGAGAGGCCAGACGCTGACGTGGTGAAGACGGAGTTGGGTTCACACGTCAGCTCTAATGCAGACCAGCTCTGTGACTCTGGTGAGTTCCTTACCCCTTCTGGGCCTCAGTTTCCTCACCTACAAAACGGGAAGAATCATAACCCCTTGTGGGGATGGTTGTGTGGTGAGGGCCTTGTCTGTCTTGTATTCGGCTGTACACGCTGCATCTGGGGCTTGTCTGTAAACTGAATGAATAATGTCGGGAAGAAAGCTTAGCAGAGTGTCTGATGAACAATGAACATTTAGTGAGTGAATTAATGTATTAAGTTTAGGGGGAAAGTTCAATGATATCAGCCCTAATGTCTCACTGGGTGACCCCTGATAGTCCTGATAAATGCTGACCCCCTAGGGGAACATGGCAGCCTAGAACTATGGGAAAGATCCCTGACTCTGGATTAGGGGATCGAGTGGCCCTTGGCTCCAGTTCTGTCACTCACAGACTATGAGTCTGTGGATGCCCAACTCTTTGGCTTCCTCTAGGCCACACCCAATCCAGCTTTGCCTCTTTTCTAGACAAGTGACTGAGGACTGAGGAAGGCTACCAAGACTCTGGGCTTCTTGATGAGCTCCATGCCCTTTCCTTCCTTTGCCATCAGCAGTCCCACAGAACCTCTAGAACTTTCCATGGGTCTTGCACCATAGAAAGAGTATGACCTCTGGAGCTACGCCAAAGCTGTGTGACCTGGAACAACTTTAACCTCTCTGACTTCAGAGACTTTTTATTATTTTCCTGGGCATACTAGTTTCTGGATTTGAATCCTGCCTGGTTCCAGAATTCTTTGACTGTGGGACTTCAGGAACTTCTCATCTCTGTTCTTCATGCCTACTGTCTGAGTCATAACACGTCCTCCCAGACTTACCTGAGGACCGGTTCCCAAAGCTGGCATAACTGGACTCACCCTTAAAGACTGGGTCCTACCTCTGGCTGTCCAGCTGCTATTCCCACCTGGGCTGAGTCTCTTGACTCTGGGTACCAGTGTTGGGGACTCTGGGTACCAGTGTTGGTGATCCAGGAGTTTTC
This sequence comes from Lutra lutra, assembly GCF_902655055.1. Lineage (NCBI taxonomy): Eukaryota > Metazoa > Chordata > Mammalia > Carnivora > Mustelidae > Lutra > Lutra lutra. The sequence goes on from NC_062282.1 coordinate 46,187,252, forward strand.
ATCCAGCCTACGGATGGAACATGGTCTTCTGCCCCAGGGCTGGAAGGTCCCTCTGGAGGAAACTGCTGAAGGCTGATTCTTCCCATTTCCACCTCAAGGCTAAGTGGGGATGGTGACGCTGACCACTGGACCCAAGGGGATAAATATTTCCAGAGAAAGGACTTTAAAAAAGGAACGCTCTTAATCCCTCTCTGTTTTTGGATTTCACTTTAATAAGCTATCATTAACTTTTGGGGTTCCTCAAATAAGAGAAGATGGTGGCTTTCCCTTCAAGTGTTTCAGGAGATTTCTTCCCTCATGTCACCAACAAGAGCCACGAAAAGTGAGAACAAGTGAAGTGAGAAGAAGGTGTCTTCTGGGGCTTCAGGGAGGGAGAGGAGGTCAAGAACAGCCCTGTCACTGCTCAGTGTACTTTCTCCCTCCTTGTCTTTATTTCTCTCTCTCTCTCTCTTTCACAATCTCTCTCTCTCTGTCTCACACACACATACACACACACACATACACACACACACATTCATTCATTCAATTGGTTAACTTCTACCAGTTGTGCATGACCTTGATCCTAAAGCAGAATAAGACAGTGGGGAAGAGTTTAGGCCCTAAGTGATCTGGCCCCAGGGTAGGAATCCCAGTTCTGCCCCAGCAACCTTGGACAAGATTCTCAACCCTCCATGAGTTTCAGGTTCTTGATCTGGAAAAGGGGAAAATAATAGTACCTGCATGATAAGGTTGTTGGTGAGGATTAAATGAAATAAGACATGTAAATAAAGTACCAAGACGTGTAAATAAAGTACCAAAATAAGTACTCTTCAGATAGAAGTCATTGCTATTATTGCTATTGATTGTCATTACAATCTCCATAAGAATGTAAGCCCTGTGAGGACAAGGTCACTGTATGCCTTGTTCACCATTCTGTCCTCATCACCTAGGACAGTGGCTGGCATATTGTCAATGCTCAATAAATATTTGGAGAATCAATTAATAATCATATTTCTTGGAAGCATGGCTTATTCTCCCTGCCATGTGATTTCTAGAACTAGCCCACAGCACCTGGACACAAGAATTATTGCAAGACCTTCCTGTGAGCCAGGCACCAAAGCTGAGGGCCTTATCCTACATTGATTTTCTTGCCTTTGCTTCCCTCGCCTTGTGAATTCCTCAAGAAGTAACAGCAGCTGTGCTAACTCATATTTGCATTCGGCAAATTTTTTTTAAAGATTTTATTTATTTATTTGACACAGAGAGATCACAAGTAGGCAGAGAGGCAGGCAGAGAGAGAGGGGGAAGCAGGCTCCCCACCGAGCAGAGAGCCTGATGTGGGGCTCGATTCCAGGACCTTGAGATCATGACCTGAGCCGAAGGCAGAGGCTTAACCCACTGAGCCACCCAGGCCTCCCTCAGCAAATTTTTTCTGAAAAGGCAGATAATCAAGCAGCCTACTTTACACATGAGGAAACTAAGCCCCAAAGGGTTAACACACTCATCCAGAGCTGGAGGGGGAGGTCTGGTCCCTAGAAGGCCAGACCAGCACTCTGTTGCCCCCATCACCAATGACTCAACATGGATGGGGCCACCAACACCAGCAGATAGTGAGTAAGGTAGCAGAGGAGGAGAGAACTTGCTGCTTCTACCTGAATTCCACAGACACCTGCATGACCCCCCAGGGAGGGTCACCTATGCCACCATGATGCGCTTTTCATTAAAGCAGTGCTCCCTCAACAGTAGTCTTTGGAAATGCCAAATTTAATTAAAACCCTAATCCTAATAAACACACCATAGATTAAACCCAGCCAGAGCAGCTTCTTGCTGGGTGAACTTCTCACATGCTTCACTAAACAAAATTATCTCCAGCAAAAGGGCTTGTTTGGGAACATCCTGTCCATCAGGCTTCCTCACTCAGAGAAGGGCCTTGGCCATGGCCCCCAACGTCTCTGACTCCAGGCTTCCAAACACATAGCTCAGAGTGGAAACAGCTGGATGTGGTCTCTAACCAGCAGCTGATATGGGCTGATGCTTAGCCAGATAGAATCAGCATCATTGGCATTTGAAGAGGCTCTGAAGATCATCTGGCCCACGAAAGAGGGGATACTGAGGACTAGAGAGAGGCATGGAAAGAGACCTGTCAGTAGAAGGGGCCCAGGTCTCCTACTTCCCAGCTCAGTGCCCTTTCCACTCATCACCCTGTGCCAGCTGTGCCAGCTGGTAGCTGTGTAATGTTGACTAAATTCATTCTTTCTCTGAGCTTCAAATTCCTCTTCTATATCATTGAAAAGGCTGGACTAGAGCAGTGGTCTCAACCTTACCACACACTCAAAACATATGAGGAGCTTTTCAAAATCCCAGTGTCTTAGGCTTACCTGACACCAATTCATCAGAGCCCTGGGAGTGAGCTTGGGACGAGTGTTTTATAAAACTCTTCAGGTGGTTCCAATGTGCATCCAGGAGTAAGAACCAGTAGAGTAAATAATCACTAAGACTCTCTTTTGCTCTAACACTTTATGAGTTTAGAATTTCTCTACTTAGAACCCTCTGTACATCACACACTCCCATGCCCTCCACACACACACCTACCCCACAACTGATCTGAGCAATTCCTTCTCATACTTCAAGTCCTAGTTTAAATATACCCTCATTAGACTAAGAGAGGAAGGCATTACTTGAGCTCTTACTTTTCATAGCCTGAATCACATGACATGGTAATTATATTTTCTGGCTATCTTCCCTGTAAACTGAGTCACAGCAGAGACTTAAAATAGTGCACAGACTTGAAGATTGCCCCAATTACCTCCATCTCCTATATCAAAACCCACGTGTGGTTCGCCTCCCCACCCCTGCCACCTTGAGTGGGAAGGACCATGACTTGCTTCTAATCCAGGCAATATGACAAAGGTGATGGGATGTCAATTCTGATTAAGTGACATAAAATTGTAATATCTATGGTGCTAGGAAACTCCTTCTCTTACTGGCTTTGATGAAGCAAATGGCTGTTTTGGGGAGGGTCATAGGGCAAGGAACTGAGGGTGACCTCCAGCCAACAACTAGCTGGGAATTAAGGCTCTTAGTCTTAGCTTGCAAGCATCTGAGCCCTGCTAACAACTATATGAGCTGGGAAGTGGGTCTTTCCCCAACCAAACCTTCAGATGAGAACCCAGCCCTGGCTGACACTTTGATCGCAAACTTGTAGAAGACCCAGCTAAGCTGTGCCTGGGATTCTGATCCACAGAAACTCTGAGATCACAATTGTGTCTTGTTATAAGCTGCTAAGTTTGTGGTGATATTATTACATGGCAACAGATAACAAATAAACTGACTTATTTCATTCTTGGCATCTACTACAGTACATGACACATCAGAGGTGCTGAAAAGTACTTGGCAAATAAATGATTTAATTAATTAATCAGTATAATGACATTAAGTCCTTTGAATCCAACACTTGCCCAATTATTTTCCCTTTCTTTCTCCTAGGGACAAGCTGATTGCTCAAAATTCAATGTCAGTCTCAGCCCATCAAGCAAGGATGGTACTCTCAAACCGTTCACTCTTAGGAGGAAAAGTGGGACGCACACACTGTTATTATAATGATAACTGTGATTTAGCTTAATGAAATCAACATGTGGCTAAATAACTGTTTGCTGAGTATAAACTGTTGTCATTATTGATAGACAATTTCCTCTACCCAGTAAATGCAGTGCAGTGATCCAGGTGAGGGAATAATCATGGATTTATTGGTCCAAAATCATTCCAAAGACACAGAGGATGCCACCGATCACCATGGGTTGCCTTTGGGTGACACTGGCCTTTAGTCACAGCCCACACCTGGAGTCTCCCACACAGTCTTGGCTTTTAGGTATGCTCATGTCAGTCAATCAAAGCAGACTGCCATAAGGTTCAGTCCTGCCTGGGTATTTACTGTGGCTCTTTTGTGGTCTGAACGACAGCAGAAACTTCTCATGCTGCTCTGGCCAGTCTCCACAGGGTTTTGACAGGTACTCTGCAGACTCAGGAGTGGCTCTATGATGTTATCAGATGTTCTAAGGTCACCTGGAGTCACCAATAGAGAATGAGACAGGATCACAAAGCAAGACCTCACTGGCTTCTGCTTACCAAGAACACAGCTGGCTGGTACTCTGATAAAGTTCTAGTACATTGATTGTGACCAGGCCTTGAGAGTTAGCTAAAGGACTCCAGGGACCCTGCTGAAAGCATGTTGGAGGGTCTCAGGGAAAGCATGGAGGGACTTTCTTAGAGAACTTTTGTGGCTGGGGCTGGGTAGGTAGTGTGTGGTAGAGCCTGGGGCAGAGAGAGCTTCTGGGCCTGTCTTCTCCCTCTTACTCTGCTTCTTCCTAATTCTCATCTGCATCTGATTATGGCTCAGACCAATCATTGCCCCTACCCACCCATTCATCAGTGCTCTGAGGCTATGGGTCCAAGTGATGTGCTCCTTCCTTGTGACAGCTGCTGCTGAAGGAGTTTTTCTGTGGGGCAGAACCCACAACAACAGGACAAGTAACAGGAGTTCCCATGAAATGATCACTTACCATGTACAGTGTGCTAGGCTCCTTGTGCACATGATCTCACTTAATACTCATGATAGTAAAGAGAATAGCTCATTCCTATTTTACAGTCAAGGAAATTGGACCTCGGGTTAAAGCTTTGCTTCATGTCAGGACACTTTGGGGTCTCTGTATGGCTATATCTAACTTAAAACTCCCCAATTCTCCAATGTCCTCATCTATAAGATAAGAATAATACAAGGTATAAGGATTGGTACATTTATTTATCATGCAGGAAATATTTATGGAGATCTAGACACTGTTCTAAGGGCTAGAGACTCCATAGTGGAAAAAAACAGAGAAGTATCTTCTTTCATGGAGCTTACAAGTGAAATTATTACACAAATATGTGTAATGTTTAAACTATAAAAATTGCCATGAATAGTATGCATATAGTAGTATAAAAGTATGTAACAGTGAAAATTGACTAAGAAAAGGCAGTTAAGGACGGATTCCTGAGAAGTTATGTTTGAGCTGAGGAGTTAACTAGGTAAAATAGGAAAGCAAGGACTTTCCAAGTAAAGGTAACAGCATGTGCAAAAGCCCTGTGGTGAGAAGGTATGAGGAAAGTACAAGGGTGAGAGAAAGACCTTGAGGGCAAAAAGCGAAGCAGGAGAGAAGAATGTGGTATCAGATGACAATGAAGAGAAAAGTCTGATCTCTGCTTGGTCAGGGGTAGAAGCTAAGATGAGGCCCGTGCTTTTATGGGGCTTACAACCTAGCAGGATAATTAGAACACAGACAAATGATTAAACAAGAGCTTTCCAAATGGCAGTGCAAAGCTCTGAAAAAGTAAACTGAGGTGATATGATAAAGTTGGTAATGTTGAACTAAGTAATTCAGACAATCTCGCCAGCCCTCCAGCTGAGAACAATAAGAAAAGATGGACAATTTTTAAAAAATTGATTTGAGTATATCATAGAACTAATGAGGGCAGTGAAGAATCACTGAACCAAAACTCAGGAGGAATTAGAGATGTGAGTCCAGAATTTTGTCCTGGAGGACTCTGCTCATCCAAATGAGTCAGCTTAGAGTCTAAAAAGTGCTCCTCTGACAGTCTCTCAGGTCTGAGAGGACAAAAATTAATGTCCACGACCCACTGTGTCTGAGCAGAAACTCAAAATAGCCATATTACAGTATAAATAAAGGTAAACCAAGAGCAAACCAACCCTCCAGCTAACAGCAGCCTAAGTGACACATTACTTTCAAAGGAGCAGAAATTAGACCAACAGCTCACTTCTCAAGAGAAACAATGGAAGACAAAAAACAATGGGATAATATCCTTAAACCAACAAAAGAAAACACCTCCAATAAAATTCTAAATGTAGCAAGAATATCCTTCAGACATAAATATGAAATGAAGGCATTTCATACAAACTATGTTTTGTCTGAGAGAACTTATCACTGGCAGACTTACACTAAAGGAAATAGTAACTGGTGTTTTCTTGGGCAGAAGGAAGATATTCCACATAGAAAGGAAGAGAAGTCAGACGGGAAGAACATGGTAAATGTGTGAATAAATCTAAGTGGTTAATTACTTTACAAAGGTAAAGGAGACTTCCATGCATATGGAAGTCCACAACAGGGACATCTATAGACGGAAACGAGATTAATGGATTCTTAGGGCTGGGGGTGGAGACGCGGGACAGAGACTGGGAACAACTACAGGGTGTGGGGTGTCTTTTTAAGCGATGGACATGTTCTAAAATTGACTGTGGTAATAGTTGTACATATCCCTGAATGTAGTAACAGCCATTGAATTGTACACTTTAATGGGCAAATTACATGGTTTATGAATTATATCTTAATACAGCTGTTTAAAACAGAGATATTCCTATGGTGTTTAAAATACACTTAGAAATAAAATACAGGAGAGTAATAACATGTAAATTGGAAAGAGTTAAAGCATCCCGAGCTTCTTGCAGTATCAGGAATAAATATATCATAAATTTTGATATAGATATTGAAGGGTACCTGGGTGGCTCAGTCGTTGAACATCTGCCTTCGTGATCCCAGGGTCCTGGGATCGAGCCCCGCATCAGGTTCCCTGCTTGGCAGGAAACCTGCTTCTCCCTCTCCCACTCCCCCTGCTTGTGTTCCCTCTCTTGCTATCTCTCTCTCTGTCAAATAAATAAATATAATAAAATCTTTTTTAAAAAGATAGAGATATTGATACAGACATCAGATATAAATAGTCTAAATGCTCCAGTTAAAACAAAGATTATCAGCCTGGGTTGAAAAACCAGCAACAAAGGTTTAGAAGAGACGTGTCCAAAACTTAAGAATACAAAAAGGCTGAGAGTAAAGGGATAGAAAAATACTAGTAAAGACATACCATGCAAATACTAATCAAAAGGAAGCTGGCATAACTTAACATGTTAATAGCAAGTAGACTCCAAGACAAAAAAACCACTGTAGAGGCACCGAGCTGGCTCCATCACTGGAACTTGAAGCTCTTGATCTTGGGGTTGTGGGTTCGAGCCCCACAGTGGGTGTGGAGATGGTTTAAAACTAAAATCTTTTTTTAAAAAGTAGTATAGAGATAAAGAGCCACTTTCCTTAATGATAAAACAATCAGAGAAATGGATAATAAATTTAAATTCATATGTACCTGATTACATGGCCTTAAATATATATATTTAAGATGTGTATATTATTTATTTTTTTACTAGGCAAGCCATAATTATAGTGGAAGATTTTATCAGTAAATGATTTTTTAAAAAGCAGACCAAAAAAGCCTGGGATTGAGCATTGGGCTCTCTGCTCAGCAGGGAGCCTGCTTCCTCCTCTCTCTCTCCCTGCCTCTCTGCCTGCTTGTGATCTGTCAAATAAATAAATAAAAATATTTTTTAAAAATGGCAATTAAGCTGAAAATCAATAATAAATGCATAAGTAGGAATCTCCATATATTTTGAAAATAACAAATACATTGTTAAATATTCTATAGAAACAAAAAGTAATAACAATGTAAATTAGGATATATTTCGTCTGCAATTTTAATTAAAATGACATGTTTAGAACATTGAGATACAGTTAAAATGTATTTAGAAATATATAGCTTTAACTACACATGTTAGAAAATAGGAAAGGCTGAGAATTAATTATTCATCTCAAAACAATAAAAAAAAACCCCAACAGACTAAATCCCAAATAAATTTTTAAAAATTAAAATAAGAACAGAAATTAATAAAATAAGAAAACAGCCGTATATTAGGCAGGATCAATAAAGCCAGAAGTTTGTCCTGTGAAGAGACTAATAACATTGATAAAGAGCTGGAAAGTCTGATCAAAATAAGAGAAAACAAAACAAAAAGAGGGCTGTCACTACATATTCTACTGAATTTAAAACATAATAAAATAGTATAAACTACTTTACACCAATACATTTGAAATAAATTAGGTAAAATGAGCACATTTCTGGCAAAGCACAAATTATTAAAATAGACACAAGAAGAAATAAAAAATCTGAATAGGGCTACTTATAATTCATATTTAAAACTGTCTCTCAGGGGCACCTGGGTGGCTCAGTGGGTTAAGCCTCTGCCTTCAGCTCAGGTCATGATCTCAGGGTCCTGGGATTGAGCCCCACATTGGGCTCTCTGCTCGGCAGGGAGCCTGTTTCCTCCTGTCTCTCTGCCTGCCTCTCTGCCTACTTGTGATCTCTGTCTGTCAAATAAATAAATAAAATCTTTAAAAAAATAAAATAAAATAAAATAAAACTGTGTCTCAAAGAAAATTTTAGGCATAGATGCCTGCATAGGGAAATGCTATTATATGTATTATACCAGTTCTTCTAGGAAATGGAAAAAAAAGGAAAGGAAATACTTCTCAACTAATTTTCTGAAATAAAATGCTTTTCAATTCATTTTATGATATAAAATTTTTGATACCAAACATTGACAAGGATAATATAAGAAAGGAGAATTACAGACCAATCTCATTCATGAACATAAATGCAAAAACACTCATTAAAATATTAGGAAAATTATTCTAGCAATACATAATTAGGATATACTTACACACCAAATTAGGTTTGTTCCTACAGGCAAGGTTGTGTTTTTTAAATATGTTTTTTAAAAAGTAGTCAATATAATTCACTATGTTAATTGAAAAAAGGAGAAAAATCAAATGATAATCTCAATAGGTTCATAAAATGCATATAATAAAATTCAATATCTAGTCATGACATAAAACTTTTAGAAAAGCAGTACTAAAAAGGGAATTTATTTAAATAAAAGTATCTTGAAAAACATCTTAGTGCAAACATCCTACGTGATGTTGAAAAGCTAAGAGCTTTTCTTGGAGATGTGGAATGTGTCAAGGATGCGTGCTATCCCCACTTCTTTTTTTTTTTTTTTTTTTTTTTTTATTTGACGGAGAGAAATCACAAGCAGGCAGAGAGGCAGGCAGAGAGAGAGGAGGAAGCAGGCTCCCTGCTGAGCAGAAAGCCCGATGCGGGGCTCGAACCCAGGACCTGGGATCATGACCTGAGCCGAAGGCAGCGGCTTAACCCACTGAGCCACCCAGGCGCCCCGCTATCCCCACTTCTATTCAACATTATAGTGAACATTTTGGCCAGGGTGGTAAGGTAACAAAAAAATTTAAGGCATAAGGACTGGACAGCAAAAAGTAAAATTATCATAATTTATACTTGATCTGATGATACAGAGAAAGAATTCATGAGAATCTGTTGATAAATCACTTATACATAAAAATCAGTATCCGATGGGTTATAGACATGAATCTGAAAAACAAAACAACAGAGTTTTGAAAAGATAACAGATACATTTTCCTGTGAAGGAGAATTTTTTTTTTTTAAAGATTTTATTTATTTACCCGACAGAGAGAGATCACAAGTAGACGGAGAGGCAGGCAGAGAGAGAGAGAGAGAGGGAAGCAGGCTCCCTGCCGAGCAGAGAGCCCGATGCGGGCCTCGATCCCAGGACCCTGAGATCATGACCTGAGCCGAAGGCAGCGGCTCAACCCACTGAGCCACCCAGGCGCCCGAGAATTTTTTTTTTAATAGCATTCAAAAAGCACTAATCGTAAATGGGGTAAAAAGGTACAAATTTGACTAAACTAAAATTTAGAATCTCTGTTTATTATAATCATATCTTTAAGGAAGTGAAAAACCAAGCTCTGCATAAAAGGATAAGATATGTTCAAAAACTGTAACTGACCAATGGGTCATAATCTGAATATATAAAGAGCTGCTACCAATCAATAAATAAAAGACAACTCAGTAGAAAAGAAGACGTGAGCCTTGAATGGGAATCTCACACACACAAGAAAGATTATCAGAATGACCAAGGAACATAAGAAAAACTTTCCACCTTCATTATTCACCAGAAAATGCAAGTTCTGGCTGTTTCTGTCCCAAATATATGTGCAATAGAAATTTGTATGCAGTTGCACCAATAAATCTAAACAAGCACGTTTATTGTAGTATTTATTATTTATAAGAGCCAGAAGTGTAGAGACAATCCAACGTCTCTCAAGAGAAGAGTGGATAAGCAAGCTGTGGCATGTTCATACGATGTAGTATTACACAGCCATGGAAGCTGGTAGGTTGCAGCACATCCCGTGTGGAATGAAGACGTGGGCCAACCATGAGGGGCACAGAATCATCCCATGTAGCCAAAGTTTAGTATTAGATAAAATGCATTTTAGTGTTTAGGGATGCATCCTTAGGTAGGAAAAGTACTTTCTTTTAATGCAAAGAAATTGTGTCACTCAGTCCACTCATGAGAAAGATGTCATCACACAATGTATTTTAACAGAGAGAAGGTCAGGCACCGTCCATAGTCAAAAACTGAAAGGGCAAAAGTAGTTCACAGAGGTGGGAACTGTGGGAAGAAGCCTCTGGGCCAATGGAGAAAGGAGGCAGGACTGACATGAAGCTTTGTGTCTTAGAGCTGGGCTGACTCCTCTGCGGGAGGGATGGGGGTGGGGGTTGTGGGGGCATTGGCTGGCCGGTTGGCAGGCACCAATGTCTCTCAAGGGCCACCATGAGACTGTTTCTGTGAGCGCCCGGAAAACTGAGTCGGGATCTACCGCTGCTCCAGAGGTACAGTGCCTTGCTGTCGTGAAGCTGCCATGTCCAGAAAGCTAACAGGACAAAGAGAGTCATTTCTCCCTCTTCTGGGCTCTGCTATCTCCCCACAGGGCCTCCTGTGGGCAGCATCCAGGAGGAAGCTAGCTCTAGAAGATAAAAGGGGCTTGCAGGGTCCCAGGCTTGGCAGAGGTTAGCAAGGTGAGGTGAGGGCAGAGTGACCCTCGCTTGTGAATCCACACAGACGTGATTACTGAAGGTCAAATTTGCCTTGAGGACCAAGGGAGGGGTGCACTGGGGGGAACCATTTAGGGACAGAGGAGAGCCGCTTTCTAGGGTGCAGGCAATATTTTATTTCTTAATGTGGAGTGGGGGCTACGTGGCTGTTTGGTTTATCCTCCCCCACCTGGCTGCACACCTGTTCTATGTGCTTTGCTGAGCATGTGTTATTTTTCACAACTGAAAGTGAAGTAAAAATGTTAATGGAACAACATGGGGAGGAGAACAGTGTTGCTGTGGATTGGAGGGCCAGAAGAGACTTCTCTGGGGAGGGGATATCTGAGCCCAGCTTGAATAGTCAGAGGGGCCAGCCATGCCTGGAGCCATGTACAACCTTCCAGACAGAGGCGATGGGCACCCTACAGCTCATAAACACAGGCCTGGCAGTGTGCAGGGGGGCCTGGAGGAAAACAGGTGGCAAGAGGCTGCTGCTGTGGAAATTGTGGGGGAGCAAGTGGAGGTGGGCCTGGCTCTGAGGGTGGCTCAGGGGTTCATGTGCAGAAGAGGGGGAGCACCCAGAGACCGAGCAGTCCCTTACCCATGGGACAGCCAATAAAACACACCTGGCCACTCTGAGCACACCTGTCCTTGGTCCCAGCCTCCTGGAAAATGTCCCCATGTGCTGAGAGGGGATTCTGGGACAGAGAGGCCAGCAGATGGACTGCCTCCGGAGAGAGTCCCTGAAGTTTCTGAACCAACTCCTGTCTGCATTCCTGGAGCTGGCAGGGGCTTCTGGAAAGAACAGCCAGATCTGGGCTAGTGCTGTCTCATTTCCCTCTTTCCCTCTTTCCTTCTTCCAGCCTTTCCTTTCTTATTAGTTCCTTATCCTTCCCTCCTTCCCTCCTTCCCTCCTTCCATCCTTCCTTCCTTCCTTCATCCCTCCCTCCCTCCCTTCTTCCCTCCATCTGTCCTACCTCCCCTCACACACATTAACTAACACACAATCAGTCATAACACATATGTATATAAACACACACACCCTACATGTCTACTTCCTACACACACACACATTCATATCTATGTACACATACAAGCTGTATCACACAACATATAAAGGTTCATTCATAGACATCTCAGATATACTCCTCGTACCCCTGCAGAGCAGTTTAAATTCAGCTTTCAAGTTCATAGCCTCTTTGCACATCACAGTAGCTCCAGTTGACAAGGGAAGAACTTCAGGCTCAGAGAATATCTTCAAGGTCACTGGGAAGTGCCATTGGGACCAGCACTCGGTCAGCCTGCTCTGTGCTTCCTCCACCCCTGGGAACCCACACAATTTTAAGTGCTTTCCAAAGTGGCTGCACCCACCAGCAGCGGTTGAAAACACACGCTTCCTCACGCCCTCCCTGACATTTCACATCATCAAACTTTGTTTTGCCATCTGTTGAATTAAAAATGGCATGGCATTGTTTTAATTTGCATTTTGTGGGGAGCTTTCTCAGAAAAAGAGACTCCTGGTCCCAATCTCAGCCATTCTGAACTGAGACTCGAGACTCTGAGTGACTGACCACTTTCCCAGGAGATGGGAGGTGAGTTTGGGGGGACTAGCGGCCTGGGATCCAGCAAGGTCCCTTCCAGTTCTGTTGCTCTCCTCCTGGGCCCAGGACTCATTTAGGCTCAGCGTCTCCATCATCTTTTCCACTTACAATGCTGTTTTCTCCGTGAGGAAAGATTTTAAGACACAGGACGTCCTGGCAATTGCGGCCATTTACAAAGTTGGCTCTTGTAGCCATATTCCAGGTATCACACTAAAGAAATCCCACCCTACAAAAAGAAAAGATTAATATGCACAAAGAATCTATTGTTTTCCAGGTACCGTGCTGGGCTTGCTAGACACCTCACTTCTATGAGGTCATTTAAATATTACAACTGCCTTGGGCAGCACTATCTCCTCTGTGTTACACACGAGGGAACTCAAGCTCAGAGACTTAATAATTCCCTTGAGGTCACACAGCTTGCAAGGGGCCCCTAACCTGGATCTGTCTGGCTCTGAAGCCTGGGCTCTAACCCACAAATTAGGGTTTTTTCGAAGACAGAGCCCATCAATGGCCAGTGCCTCTTTCCCACAGATACCCAAAGGATTCTGCTCACTTTGTCTCCCAAGTGTCACACCTACCCTGCCTGAACTACCATGTTCTAGACTCTTGGAACACTCTGGAAGGTGCATGTATTTTGTGGAAAGGGGATTATTTTATTGTACTTAGCATGCAGTAGCTTGTTTGATTCAATCCTGGGGAATTCATTCCTGCAAATATGGACTGCAGGATAGATGGACTGGGTGGGGTTGGGGGAGTGGGGAGAGGATGTCTCCTAGAATCCCTGCTACTCCCATCTCCTGGGCTAATGTGGAAAAAGAGAGGCATCAAAGTGACTTGTCTCACTGAATTACGATCACTTTTTCAATTTCCTGAGCTTTTCTCTTAATTCTGGGAAATTTTAAAAAGACAACATCTAGGGGCACCTGGGTGGCTCAGTGGGTTAAGCCGCTGCCTTCGGCTCAGGTCATGATCTCAGGGTCCTGGGATCGAGTCCCGCATCGGGCTCTGCTCAGCAGGGAGCCTGCTTCCCTCTCTCTCTCTCTGCCTGCCTCTCTGTCTACTTGTGATCTCTCTCTCTGTCAAATAAATAAATAAAAATAAAAAATATTTAAAAAAAAAAAGATAACATCTACCCAATAGCCAAATATCCACCATCAAAAAAATGACCATTCAAAAACCATTTGTCAAACATTTTCAATCTCTTAAAACTAAAATAAGCAACATGTTGCTCATCCAGAGACGAAACCCCCTTGGTTTGCCATTCTAGATTTCATTTCCTTCCCACCTGATCCCCCCAGCACCCTGGTCATAAATTTAGATTATTTCTGCCTAACCCATTTTGTACTTATACCTATAAGTATGTGTTAAGTACATGTATTATGAACAAATAAAAATTAAACATTGAATATGTATGAATGGTACCATACTGTACCTATCATTCCATTCCCTGCTTTTCTTTCCTTTAGGCTATACCACTCTTTAAAAGTTGAGAATCATGTCTGTCTTAATCCTGGTGGTCTAGTGCGTTCTGAATGCTCAATGAATCAGGAAGGAAGGGAGGAAAGGCAGGGAGGGAAGGAATGTGGAGAAGGAGGGGGAGGGAGAGAGAGAAGGAGGGAAGGTGGGGGAAGAAGGAGGGGGGGGTGTGGGAGGGAGGAAGGATCCCTCTCTTGAATCAAAACTTCTTGTGTGGCTCCCGATTAGAAGTGAGAGAGAAGACAAAAGCATTCTAAGTCCGCCATACCATGTTTCCTTGACTGGGAGTTCACATCCCATTAGAGCAGACAGCCTCTCTACCCTTTGATCTGCTTACCATCCTGCTCTCTGGTGAAGTCCCAGGCGTGGCTTCGAGAAGCTCCAAGCCACACAGCTGCCTAATGTGCTTAGCTCCAGTGTGGTTCAACTCTCACTGGTCATAAATCAACCAGCCAAGGCTGAAGCCTGAATTACTCTAGCTCTCAAAAACCCTCAAGGATTTTGGGAATTAGTTGCCAGTTCAAACACTTGTCTTCCCTCCTTTCCTTCTCCCACTCTGCCTTTGTTTCTGTCAACCACAGAGCACCTTTCTCCAGGACTGTCTCTACCTCAGTGAGTGTCTTTCTCTCTGAGTATCTCTCTGCCTCTGATTAAAATTACGCCTCTGTCTTCCTTTCTGCAGCCCTGAATCTTCCTTCCTGGGCTTCTCCCCTTCCTTCCCCTGAGTCTCACTGCAGCCAGAGGTCCAGGATCCCAGCTGGGCCATAGAGCTCCTCTTTATCACTCTTCTCTCCCTCTCTGTTTTAAAAATGCTTTTTATGGTGGCTTCTAGCACAAACAGCTGTTGGAGCGTCTTTGAGAAAACCTCTGGGAACAGACGCTCTGCCAGTAGCTCTGATTCTTTTTTACTCTGCAAGCTGAGATGGATTTGGGGAGAAATTCATTCATTCATTAACTCATTAAACAAATATTTATTGAGCTTCTACTGTATGCCAGTCGCTGGGGTGGACATTGGAAATACAGCAGTAGATAAAACGGCCCTTAGGGAGTTTACAGTCTAACGGGGAAGGCAGACATAAATCTAATAGCCACTTAAATATATAATAACAAACGGTGATCAATACTATTAATCAGTGCTCTGATTAATAATAATGATAATAATCATAATAATAATAGTTAAGGTCTATTGAGTGTTTATTAAATAAGGGGGACAATTGCAAGAACTTCACATACATTTTTCTTAACAAAAACTTCCACAATCCTACTTTACATACAAAAAAGCTGAGGAACGGTGTGATTAGACATCTTGCTCATGGGCACAGAGTCTGTGCGCGGGAGAGCCAAGATTTAAACAGAACATAGGGATTGGGGAAGCAGGATGGGAAAAGCCTTCCTGGAGGCTCAATTTTCTTCCCGTCCCGTATGAAAATAATTTTCTTTCCAAAAATCACGTACAGAACAGGATGCAGAAACAGAACGAGAATCCAGCCTCCTGAACCCTCAAGTAATCCAGTTCTAAAGTCGAATACACTGGAATGTGAAGACTTACTGTTACCCAAACTATCAAGCCCCATGAGATTTCCCAGAAGAACAAATGGCAGTATGGGGGCTAGGGGGATGGGGGCAGGAGGATGCTAGGGAAATAGACACATACCACTCAGCAGGGTTTGCAGGGGCTTGAGCCTCCTGCCCTGGGACATATTTGGGGATGGTCAGCTCCTTGAAGGAAGGACCCTGTGTGTTCTCCATTGCATCTCCAGCCCTTAACACTCCCTGTTGCACAGTAGGTGCAGAATTGTTATTTACTGAAAAATGAATGAATGGATAAGTTGACTTAAATGTGAGTGAATTAAGTGAAAAAGATAGAACAGATGGACGCTCCATGTTTCTTCCAAGCTGGGGGTTTATGATCGCAATAGCTTCCTTTCTTTCCACTCTCCCTAACACCAGCCGGCCGTGCAGAGATATTCTGCTGGGTATCTGGGTCAGTTGCTACCGTTTCTTTTCAATCTGCATATCCAAAATGTTTTCCTGCTGTTTCATAAAACTCCCTTTTTAATTCTTTTTTCCAGTTTTGCTGATTCAATTAAGAGCTGAGTTTGATCTAGAAACCTTACCTCTTAAGTCCCTTTTGATAAAACAGTCCCCAGAGTACCCATCTCTTTGAAGCCTCTTTATGAGTTTTAGAGCTGAGTAAAATGCCGACCACTTTCAAGATAATTACACTGAAGCAGACACATTGTTCCTGGAATCTGTTTCCCAATCTGAGTAAACAGAGCCTGGTCCTTTTTATGTTCTTGTAATACGCACTGCCTTCTCTTTCATTTTTCTCTCTGTCTAGAGAGCTGCCTGTGGGTTATTTAATCTCTGGACCAGGAAAGAGGGAAGGACTTGTTTGGGAAAAAATCATCTGCAGGAAACTTGGCCCTTGGCTGGAGGGCCAACTCCTGGCTGATTCTGGCACCTTCAGTTGCTCTCCCTGTCCTACAAAGAGATCAGGGAAGCCAAGAACCACTCAGCAACCTTAGAAAAGACTGAAGAACCAAATGTCCCCACCAAATCAAGGGCCATTAGGCTGAACCAATCAAAGCAATGCCCACTGTTGTATCTTTTTTATAGATGCTATGTAGGATAAGGGCAACATGTGGTAATCAAGCCAGATGGGTTCCAGTCCCAACTCTGCCACTTAAATTAGCCACGTGATTTTAAGCTCTAGTGCCATCAGTTTTCTCATCTGTGTAATGGGAATAATAATAGAATTTATCTCAAATGCTTATGATAAGAATAAATTTAGGCAGGAACCTCGGTGGCTCAGTTGGTTAAACATCTGACTGGTGATTTCAGCTTAGGTCATGATCTCAGGGTCGTGAGATCAAGTCCCACACCAGGCTCTACGCTGATCATGGAACCTGCTTAAGATTCTCTCTCTGCCTCTCTCTCTACCCCTCTCCATCCCCACTTGTGCATGCGCTCATGCTCTCTTGAAAGAAAGAAGAAAGAGAAAAAGAAGAAAGAAGAAAGAAAGGAAAAAGAAAGAAAAAATTTAGATAATAATTTCAAACAATGTCTGACATTTAAGTGCCTAACTGATGATGATGATGGTGATGGTGATGATGGTGATGGTCTGTGACATACAAAGCACTTTCACATTCATGTTTGCATTTCATCTCATTTTCCTTGCCTTCCTAGCAAAGGACCTACATCAGAACCATAGTCTTCTGACTCTCAGTCTCTGTGCACTTTTATTCTGGGCCATTCCAAAGGAGTTTAACTTACTCTCTGTGATTCCCAGGACAAGGAGGTGGAAGTTACAGGAAGACAGATTTGGATTCAAAATAGGGATATTTATTTTTAATGGTCAGAGGTATCAAAAAATGACTGTCTCAGAAAAGGAGTGTGTTTCCTGTCCCTGGCAGAACACACGCAGAGGCTGCCAGCCACCTGGAGAGGATGTTGTAAAGGGAATGGAGAAGTCAGACTTGGTGGCCTTCCAATTCCGAGAGTCTGAGTTTCTCGTATGAACAGGAAGTGTCTATTTCTGCCAGCCCTCCACCCTCATACGCCTCATTATTTTTCCAGGAAATCCCATGAGGCTTGAGAGTTTTACTTGCAGATCCAGCCCCCACACTCCAACCAATTTGACTAAAGAACCAGACTTTTGGGTGATTCGAGAGGCTGAATTCTAGTAGTATTTTTAATCTTACTCTCTAGGTGATCTGGGAAAGAAAATTCTGTAGTTTATGCCTGCCCAGCACCAACTCCCTCTCTCTGGTAACACTTCCTCCATTTCCATTGCTGGGGACCATTCCTCCCCTATTCTCAGTCCGTGCGGCTCTACTGAGATTGTCTCGCTTCCATGTTCAGCCCATGACCCAAGTCCAACCATGAGGTGGGTGTTCCAATTCCCTGGCCTCAGTGATTGGTTCAGGAATGGGCATCTGATTCAAGATGGACCAATCAGAGTCCAGCCCTAGACTTTTGCTACACTTGTTGAGAAAGAGATGCTCTTTTCCCAGAGATTGCTGTGCTGGTAACAGGCAAGCCTAGATTTTCTGGGGTCTACCACATGGGCAGAGCCTGCCTTAAAATGACATCAACACAGAGGAAAGCAACCCTAAGAGGTGGTGAGAGCAAATCCTGATGACATCATTCAAATGCCTGGATCCAGTAGTACCTGAAGTTAGACCTATAGCTACAGTTTGTCAGTTTCATATGTATCTCTCAGATACATTTGACTTGGACTGCTACCACCTATAACCAAGAATTCCAACAAACATCCATCACAAAGCACTGGACTGGGGACAGAGGACTTCCTATAGAAGGTAAAGCTTGACTGCACTCTTTTCTGTATTAAGGCATACCTAGTAAGGTCCTTGGTAAAGACTGTTAATTATTTAATATGTCACTCTATACAGAGGATAAACCATTAAGGTCTTAACCAGAGCCATCAATGCCTTAAGTAGAAGAAAATGAAATCAACTCTTCTCTTCTGTATGCACACCTCTAATTTTAACCACCATTTCCAGGGTTGCCTCCTCTCCCCTTTTTAGTGAAGAAATTATCATTTATCCACTAAATATTAAAAACAGCTACTATGTGCCAAGTGTTATAACAAATTATGTTTGGAAAACAGAGATATCTAAGATATTAAGTACCTTGTGGTAAAACCAGGAGGCAGCATTTGTAGTGAACTTTTGTATAACCAACTCCATGTGCCCGCTGTTTTACCAAATTTTTTTAACTGATTTTTTTTAAGTCACAACCCTGTATTAGTTTCCTGTTGCTGTGGTAACAAACTACTACAAATTTGGTGGTTTAAAACACACAATCTAGGGGCGCCTGGGTGGCTCAGTGGGTTAAAGTCTCTGCCTTCGGCTCAGGTCATGATCTCAGGGTCCTGGGATAGAGCCCTGCATGGGGCCTCTCTGCTCAGCAGGGTGCCTGCTTCCCCCCCTCTCTCTGCCTGCCTCTCTGCCTACTTGTGATCTGTGTCTATCAAATAAATAAATAAAATCTTAAAACACACACACACACACAATCTAGGGGCGCATGGGTGGCTCAGTCCGTCAAGCTTCAGGTCATGATCTCATGGGTTGTGAGATCGAGCCCCACGTTGGGCTCTGTGCTCAATGCAGAGTCTGCTTGAAGATTCTCTCCCCCTGCCCCTCTCCCCATGAGCTCACTCTCTCTCTCTCAGTTAAATAAATAAATAAATAAATAAATAAATAAATAAAAATATTTTTAGAAATTAAAAGAAAATAAAATGCACAGTACAGTTCTGGATGTTGGAAACAGGCTTCACTGAACTAAAATCAAGGTGTCAGCAGGGCTGTATTCCTTCTGGAGGCTTTAGGAGAGAACCTGTTTCCTTGTTCTTTCCCAGTTTCTAGAGACTGACTGCATTCCTTGGCTCGTGGACCCTTCCATGTTCAAAACCAGTACCTTAGCATCTTTAAATCTCTCTCTCTCTCTCTCTCTCTCTCTCTAGAGAGGGTTCTCCCACTCTCTCTAACACTCCTGCCTCCCTTCTATGAGGACCTTATGATTGTATTGAGCCCACCTGGACAATCGAGAATAATCTCTCCATGTCAACATCTTTGGAGGACCATTATCTGCCTACCACAAATACAAAGAAGTAGGTATGATAATAATTATGATTATCTCCATTTCACACAGAGAAAAACTAAGGCATAGAGGGGTTAAACTCACCCAGATAACAAGGAAGAGCCAGAACTCTGATTCATATTCAGGAGTTCTGTTCCACTGCTATTATTATTCACTGTAATTGTCCCTTTCAACCCAAGTAGTTGCAGAATTTCAAGGTCCCCAGACCTGGGCAAGTCACTTAACTATCCTGTGCCTCACTTTTGCCATCTGCAAAATGGAGCTAATGATTTTGTGTTTATGAACATTTGAGGTTATGCACATGATACCCCCAGCTCATACTAGGTGATCAACAGGGGGGCCACCATTTCTAAAACTGCTATTCAAGGTATAGAGACAGCAGGGGCCTGGAGACAGATGCAATGTCCTTGCAGCGGGTGGGGTGTCCAGGCCAAGGAGGAAATGCTCAGCTTTGGCTCAGAGGAGTTGAGTTTCCAAGTACAGCTGTGGAGCTCGCGTGAGGTGGGGGTCTTCTGCTGGATGTTAGAACACAGGTGGGGGGACACCTAGCCAGGTTCAGCCATCTGGGGGAGCAAGTCTAGGGGCAGACAAGGCTGGGATATGGGGTTTTCATTGTGGATTGGTGGCAAAATAAGATAAAACCTACTGTCCTCCCTAACTCCTTTCTCGCATCCTTAGCAAATGGCATGTCAGCTCATCCCCTCAAAACAAACTGTTGGCCAGGCCCCACTTTGAGAGCATGTACTTGGGGAGCAACCACATACCTGAGTCCCCCAGAACTTTGCTGCCAGCTGTGCCCTTTCCTTTGCCCCCTGCTGAGCTGACTCGCTGCCGGGGGCGGCTGACAACAGAAGGACAGCGGGATTTATCACTGCCCTAACTTGTCCATTTGTCTTCTGCTTGGAGGGTCCTGACAAGGGAGCTCCCAGGGACCGCACTGGAGCATTACTGGAGTTCTTGACAGAGACACATGGCGGTGATTACACGCGGTGTTAGGCACAGTTACTACAAGGCGCCGCAGCTCCGAGTCCTCTCTTGAGCACAGTCTCAAATTGACTCCACAGCCTCCTTTGCTTCCAACTCCTTCTATAAATTCTGTGTGGCGATGGAGGAGAAGTGGGGGGCACAGAAGGCCCAAGAAAGGGCTTCTTTTCCCCAAGGGCTGAGATGGGGGGTTTCCTCTGGTGGCACAATTGAATGGGGCAGCCTAGAATGACCTTCTTCATCACCAGACTTCTGTCCTAGGACAGGAGAGCATTCGTCCCTTGCTCAAGCACGAGACTCAAACCAAGAGGTCCCTGGGAAAGGGAGTATGGTGATGGTGTTGGAAGGCTGACAGCATTTCCCAAGATGAAGGGCAGAGAAAAAGAAGATGGTACCACAGAGAGATTGTCCTGGCTGTGAACTGAAAATCCTGAGCTATGGCTGGAGTTTTGTCCTGTCTCTGCCAGGTATGTATCTGGCATTTGCTCGCATACCACCATTGATGGGGGGCTCACTACTTCTCAAGGCAGCTTTCCTCTCTTGGGCAGCTAGTGCTTCAGATGGAACAGGAATCTGCCTCTAGCTGTGGGTCTTGGATCAGACTTTCAATCCACTTTCTCAACCATGGTGTTTCTCCAAGAGCTGCTTCATCTATGAGAATCCTCTGGGGAGCTCATTTAAATGTAGATACCTGGGCCCAACCCCAACCTGGCAACCCAGAATATCTGAGGCGGGGGCCTTGGGCTCTGCATTGGTAAGGGTGCCTTCTCTGCAACATAAGAGTTGTGGGTCCCTGAAATGAGTTGGAAGGGAGCCCACGAGCAAAGAATGTCCCAAGGGAAAGCAGGGAACCTGGAGGACAGCCTCCCCCAACTTGTCAAACACTGCCAAGGCTGGGGGCTGCTTGGGTAGGAAGGCCCACCAGACAGGGAAGAACTAACCAGGAAATCCCAAATGACAGCCAGCACTTACAGGTACCCACCTGTGCAAACCTAGTCCAGAGGCTTTGATATCACCCCTCCGTGTGCAGCTGTGACACGGATCCCCACTTAACAAACAAGGAAACTGAGGTTCAGAGGGGTGGCTTGCCCCCAGAAATATATGCAGAAAGTGGCAGTGTAAAGTTTCACTCCACACTTGTGACCACCATCCAATAGCTTGATGGGAACCCCAGATCTAAGCCTCCTGAGACCCGGGCCTCTTCCTTCCTCTCAGTGAGCAGATGAAGTTGCTGTCGTTTAACTGTGGGCCAGACTTCACCCTGACCACCCAGCGAGAGAGAGAGCCCTTCTGGCCCTTTGGAGGGGCCCCGGCCAGTCCCCAGAGAGGCAGGGCTACCGGCGGCTTTGGCTTCCGGGTGATGATTCTGGCCCCGGGGAAGAGCGCAGCCCCTCAGGGAGCCCACCCGGTCATTCCTGCAGGCAAGCCACATGCCAAGCATTTGTAGGGCCTGAGCAAGAGTATCTCACATGTCTGAGGAGTTAGAAGTTACAAATTGAGGTAACAAACTG
The DNA here is from genome assembly GCF_902655055.1 of Lutra lutra. Lineage (NCBI taxonomy): Eukaryota > Metazoa > Chordata > Mammalia > Carnivora > Mustelidae > Lutra > Lutra lutra. The sequence continues at coordinate 46,209,270 of NC_062282.1, forward strand.
TAAAAAACAAACAGACAAAAACAAACAAAAGAACCCCATGTTCTGTCTTACTATCTTGACAAATATTCTTTTGTTTGGGCCTGGCAGGCCAAGTTCAAATTTGAAATATGAAGGAGCTCCTCACCTCCTGGAACGAGGCCATAAGGAGAGAGCTGTCCCCTGGCCCCATCTCCTGGCGCAGCCCCCTCTCCACCCAGCACTCTGTCTCGTGCCCCAAAAGCCTCCCATCACGTGCGAACACCACAGCTGTCACATCCCAGTCCCATCCACGTGCCCTGCAAACAGCTGTGTCTGGGTCCGCTCGGGCCAGGCAGATTCATTTGGAGGAGCTCTGCGGTGCCCTGCCTGCTGCGGACAGGGCCTCTGTTCCGCGGGCTTCGCCCTCCCTGGGCGCTGCAGCAGCTGCTGAGCATGGGGACAAGGTGGTCGGGGGCTCGGGGCACTGCAGCTCCTTGGGCCATGTACATTAGTATGCCACTCAGCCACCACGGGGGCCTGTAGTCCCTGCTCTCAGCCTGGCACCGGGCCTGGCGGCGGTGCCCAGGAGGCAGCCTCTCCCACAGCCAGTGAAGCATGGGGCCAGGCAATGAAGTCTTGCTCAGTGCTCCAGGCCGCAAATGAGGGAGACAGGGAGGGAGAAAGAGAATCTTACACTCCAGGCAGGGAAGGAGGTCACCTAGATCATGAGATCATAACTGCTTCACACCTCACCTGAAAGTTGCCTGTTAAATCTTATTATCTTTGGATTTTTAAAATAGTATGATGCTTCTCACCGGGTGATGACGTCAGCAGCCATCCTGCGTGCCAGTGGTGATCAAAGCACCATCTGGACCAGCTGTGTCAGTTTCACCTGTTCTTTTTTTTTTTTTAAAGATTTTATTTATTTATTTGACAGAGAGAAATCACAAGTAGGCAGAGAGGCAGGCAGAGAGAGAGGAGGAAGCAGGCTCCCTGCTGAGCAGAAAGCCCGATGTGGGGCTTGAACCCAGGACCTGGGATCATGACCTGAGCCGAAGGCAGCGGCTTAACCCACTGAGCCACCCAGGCGCCCCAGTTTCACCTGTTCTTAGGCCCCCGTCCAACCTCAGGAACCAGAAATTCAGGAGGGGGGCCAAGCCCTCAGTGTTTAACAAGCCCTCCAGCTGATTCAGACGCTCACCCTAGTCCACGAACCACTGATGTGGACGATGCAGAGTCACTGATGGCTTCCGAGCCGAGTAGCGATTCTGTGAGAGCCGGGTGCATCGGTATGCATGCATTTAACAAATACTTACTGAGAACCAAGCACTGCGTTAGGCACTGGGGGTTCAAGATCGAGTGTCTGTTCTCAAATTGCTCACAGCTGAACTCAGGAGCAGGCAAGTAAACAGATCACAGCACAGGGAGGTGACAAACGCTAACATGGGATGGAGGAGGATCAGCGGGCAGTGGAGGGGTATCAGGCAAGGCCCCCCTGGAGGCAGCACCTCCTCCTCCAGAACCTGGAAGAACCCGCATTGTCGGATACAGAGCAGAGAACAGTCAGCTGTTCCTGGGGACAGACTCTCTCCTTGACCAACCTTTACCAGGGCTCCTCTGAGTCGTCTTCTCAATTGGGCCTCGATCGTAACACTCATCCTGCCTTTGGTCTGCCCAGCCCAGGATTAGCAAAGAATCCTTTCAGGTCATCCCCTCACCCAGAAGATCTGATCACCCTTGACACCTGAACAAGTTCCTCGTCTCTTACTCTTGCTGTCTAACCCCTGGACTTTAGCAAGAACCCTGTTAAGTCAGTGTAGCAAAATCCCCCTAACCTGGACACTTCCTCTTAGTAATTTTCCATCCGTTGACTCCCTCCCTGCGCTCATTGCCTATAAATCCCCAGCTGTCTTTGTTGGACTGGAAGTTGAGCCCTATCTCTCTCCTGTACTGCAAAACTCCTATTACATCAGTCCTGAATAGTTTTCCTTGTCGGTTTAACAAGTGACCGGATAGATTTTTCTTTAATGCTGGATAAGGAGAACCATTGTGCACAGACTTAGAAGGAGAGAACATGGACCAGCTCATTGAGGCCCTTAGCATTGCTCACATGTTAGGGCAGAGTGTGAGTGACTTGTCTGGAGAAATAAATGGGTCTGTGAGGCTCTCCAGGAGTTTGGGGTTTGTCCTGTAGGCCGTGAGATGTAGGAGGACATCTTAAGCGGAAGAGTGACATTCTAGAGGTTTTCATTCTAGAAAGATCTCTCTGGCAGGCTGCCTCACAGAGTATGGATTGGAGAACCCAGGCCTGGAGCCCCAAAAGACCAGTGAGGAGACTGCTGTCCCCAGGGGAGAAGAGGGTGGGGACAGAGCTGGAGTAGGGCAGGTGGCTATAGGGAAGGAGACAACTTTGAGATCAATTTAGAGAGTGGGCCACACATCAGAGTCACTGGGGAGAATCTTGAAACATACCCATGCCCATGCCCCCATCGGAGCCCCTGAGTCAGAAACTCAAGCATCTGTATGTTTAAAATGCTTCCCAGGTCAGTCAGCCGAAGCCAGAGCTGAGAACCACTGAGTAGGAGGTAAAGAGACCCAGCCTGCTGACAGATTGATGGGGGAGGACAAGAGTGAAGGGAAAGAAAGAAGTGTGTGTGTGTGTGTGTGTGTGTGTGTGTGTGTGTGTGTGTGTATGTGTTGGGGGGGTGTCCCCCAGGAGTCTGTGTGAGTCATCCGAAATGCCAGTCACTGCATTTCAGAAGGTGAATCATGAGTCTGGACTGGGGCGGTCAGGGTCTGAAAGCTTCATTCTCTTTAGGTGCAAAAATACTGGGTTTTGAGGGGGTGGAAGCTCACATTTGTGACCCATTTGGTTAAAGGGATTGAATTCAGACTCATTCATTCACTTCTTCATTCATTCAGGAAATGTGGAATTGCTGCTGGCAGAAGACACCCCCCCCCCCCCGTTTCCCACGATGGGGAGATGGCCAGGTGCCTGTGTGGGGTTCCCCGGTGGCCTCCCTTTGGTTGACAGGACAGGCCCAGGTGTGCGAGCCCAGACAACCTTGCAGCCGGGTCATCTGCTATCTCCGCTGGGGGAAGTGCTTCCTGACAGCTGCTCTGAAGCGATTCTCCTTCAATTTCCATTTTATAGCTCCTTGTTCCCTCCTCAGCAGGAGGCTGTGTCTCCGAAGAAGTCAGTCTGACATTGCGGGCTGTGATTACCATGCCCTTCGCCTGGCTGAGATTTCTTGGTCATCTCCCACCGTTGGTGCTGTTAAGTTTCTCTGCATTGATTAGTTACCCAGATATCTATCAAGCAGCTGCTGGGTGCCCGTCACAGAGCGGGGTGTTACGGAGCCTGGGGATGGATAAGAAGAGCCACTTGGGATGGCCTTGCCATCACCCACTCACACGTGATCCCTCACAACCAATTAACAAATGTTTGTAGAGTACAAGCAAGGAATTGAGGTGTGTATTATTTAAAACCCCAAAGGTACCCACAACAGAACTAAATATTGCAGAGTAATCTATCTAAAATTGGAAGGCAGAAGGCAGGAGGATTAAGTGAGCTAAATCCTCATCAATCATACTAAGAAGTCAATGGATAATGTCCAGAGTTGATAAATCAAGGAATACAGGTTATAAGTCTTTGACAGGAACCACCAGAGTATGGTGATTAAGAGCATTTAGGTGTCTGGAATCCAGACCTGAGTTGAAATCCCATTTCTATTGCTCACCAGCTGTGTAGGACCCTGGACAGGTCACTTATTTTCTCCATGCCTTAGTTTCCCCATCTGTACAGTGGGCATAATAATGGTGGCTACCTCTTGGGCTTGTGGTGAGCACTCATGGAAACAGTGTGCAGAAAAGGTTTAGCACAGGGCTTAGCACATGACAAGCCTGTTTTAGCCAAAGCTAACAAGAGAAATAGTTAAACAATGTTAGTCTGGGGGAATAGGACATGGTAGGGGAGGGATGGTTGCTTTTTATTATCAGTTCTCTGAATTACTTAATTTTGTAGCCATGTGCATACATCGCATTGCTAAAAATAAAATTTTAAAGTATATCTACACACTGGGTAATGACAGTAGAAAACTGAAGGCTTACTGAACTTTTCTGGCTTGAGTATCTCTGTTTTTGCCACATTCAAACTCCTCCTCTTTCCGGCCCTGTTTTCATCCTCCCTTTCCCTACCCCTCCTCTTCCCTTTCTTTTAGTTTGTTTTGACTGTCACTGGCTCTTAACTGCTCTCAGTAGAGTTTGGCGTCTGTATTAAATTGTTAGGGCTGTCATAACCAAATACCATGGATTCAGTAGTTTGAACATAGAAAATGATTTTCTGGAAGCTAGAAGTCCAAGATCAGTTGTCTGTAGGCTTGGCTTCTTCTGAGGCCTCTCTCTTGGCCTGTAGAGGGCCACCTTCTTGCTGTGTCTTCACGTGGTCTTTCCTCTGTGAGTGCATTCCTGATGTCTCTCTGTGTTCAAACTGCTTTGTATAAGGGCACCAGTCAGACTGGATTAGGGCATACCCCAAAGACCTCATTCTAACTGAATTACCTCCTTAAAGACCCTGTCTTCAAATACAGTCACGTTCTGAAATTCTTTCCCGTGTCCCTTCATTTTCTTAGCAAACTCCTACACATCCTTCAGGATCCACCCAAATATCCCCTCCTCTGTGACCTTTCCTATATACCCCTCAGCAGGATTACCATCCCTCTTCTGTGCTCTCACGGCAGCCTGTGCGTTCCCAATAAAACACGTCTAGTGTTCTATCAAGGTTTTGCATATTTGCCTATGGGGCGTTTAAAAGCTTGTTAGTCATCTTTGAACCTTCAGTGCTTGGAGCAGGGCCTGGCCCACAATTTGTGTTCAATGAATAAGGGAATGAATGAATAACTGAATCTTTTCTGCTGTGGCATCAGCCCCCTTTTTTTTTTTGGTTGCTCAGAAGGAATAGAAACCAATTTGTCACTCTGCTCTATGCGGATTAGTCACAGTTTAATCAACTACAGGGTAGTGTGATCTATTTACTGAGCAAAGTGAATGCTAAAAAACAATCCCAATTTTAATGCTAAATTGTCAGTGCTTTCACACACTTACCCTGCCTCAATTCTTGGGCTTACTCTGGAGGCTAACTGATGCACTGGACTGAGATAGTGATGTAGGAAAGATGTTGTGGTCCAGAGACAATGGCCAAGAAGGAATTCTTGAGACATCTTTGGCACCAAAAGGTAAAGCATGGGAACAGGACCTGTGGGCAGAAAGAGCTGCATTGGGGTCACGAGGAGAGGCCGATTATATATTTTAAGTTGGGAGGGGGTTAGGAATAGGGTAAGTCTGTGAGCAATTTTGGAAGCAGGGTTTCCAGGACCTTGAGGGGGCCAGCTGGTCATTTATGACTGTTTAATAAAACCTTAGTCATGAGACCCTTCAGATGTGTATAGGTGGGTCATAAGCTTCCGGGATGTTTGCCAACATATATCTTGGGGGTTAGAGGTAAAGGAAATTTCCAAAGCAATTTTGATATGCTGAAGTAGACTTACTGGATCCTGGGAGTTTTGCTCTTAGCCAAGTATTAACATCGAGAGAGTTGAGTTCCTAGAGGAATGTCACTCTGCCTGTATCAAGGACGTGTCCCTGGGCTGTAGGCAGTAAGGAAATTTAATTTTTCTTTTGCATTTATTTCCCATGTCAGTAGGAGATCTGGGCTCTAGTCCCCACTCACTTTCCTCTATGGATTTGTGGAGTCTCCTCACGTTCATAATGAAGGGGCTGGGCCAGGGGCTCCTGGTGGCTCAGTGGGTGGGGCCTCTGCCTTAGGCTCAGGTCATGACCTCAGGGTTCTGGGATGGAGCCCTGGGTCGGCCTGGCTCCGCAGGGGCCTGCTTCCCGCTCTCTCTGCCTGCCTCTCTGCCTGCTAGCGATCTCTCTCTGTGTCAAATAAATAAATTAATTAATTAATTAAAAAAAATTATTGAAGGGGCTAGAGCAGATTCAGGAGTTGAAAATTCCAAGACCCACAAGGGTCATAGTGACAACTTGGCTCAGTGACCCCTCAGCCCCCAGCTTGTTATGGCCATGCAGGAAAACAGGCCCATGGTTTGCCAGATCTTGTGATCTTTAAGAGAAACTGGGAGGTTCGATTTCTATACAGAATGCGTGATTAAAAAAATATATATCTCATGGGTCTGGTATGTGAAGAGTCAGGCACCCTCCTACATTGTTGGTATGAGTGCAAAAGGATTCAGCCCTTATGGGAGGGAACTAGGGTTTATCTTTTGAATGAAAGGAGTGGTTACGTTTGATCCAGCCAATCCTCCCTCTAAGAATTTCCTCTCAAAATTCACCTCCCTGTTAACAAAGGAGACCTACACCAGGTTATTCACGAAGGCATTACTTTACTAGCCTCTGATGCAAACAACTCCAAATGTCCACCCATAAGGGACAGTTTGAACCCTGCTTTATTCACACCAAGCAGTACTTTGCAAGTGGAAAGCAGAATGGGACAATCTCTATGTATTTAAGGAGTGATCTCCAGAATCATTTACATGATAAAAGCAAAGTGCAACACAGTGAATAGAAAAATGCTCTTCAAACTTGAGTCCCCCAGCTGAAAGAACACATTTGCAAAATGCACTGCACTGCTTCCTTCCTAGCTCTCTCTGCAGCTGGAGGTATGGGTCAGCTATGTGCGTGTGTGCCTGTGTGTCTTTGAGCTTTTGTTGTGTAGTTCATTTAGGTCTCCCATAGTAAGTGGCAGACTTCCTACAGGGACAAGGACTGCCCAGAGAGCCATTGGCAAAACCAATGTCTTATTTGATCACCCAAAAGGAGTCACACTGGTGTAACTTGCCAGAAAGAATCTTTGACTTTTTCCTCGACTTGGATTTCCATAGTATTAGGTTCTAATACCAGCTCTGCATCTTACCGCCATGAGGACCTTTCTCCTTCCTCCCACCTAATACAGTTGTTATTTGTGTGTTCATGCTTATAATGTCTTTTCTGCCACTAGACCGTGAGCGCTGCGAGACTGTGGATTTATCCTTTTGCCCATCATGGAATCTCTAGCACTTGCCATACTGCCTCGTATGGGGTAGGTTCTTAATATCAGTGGAATGAATGACTAAAATGAATGGGTGATGTACATAAAGAACTTAGCAGAACACATAGAGATGGTGAAGTGTTCTATTACAGGGAGTAGCAGTTCACTTAATGTTAGGATGAAGGTGATGACAAGGTGTGTGACTTTAGATGAATGAAATCCCTGAGACTCAATTTCCTCATCTGTATCATAGACTCAATAATATCTCCTTCTAGGTGTCGATGTGAGCATTGATAAGATAACATATACCAGTCACTCAGTGTATGGCTTGGCATATAAGAGATACTAAGTGGTGGCTATGATTAGAAAAACAGCATAAAATAAACAGAAAAATCGGGCAAACCCTTGTTCAATGGGAAGGGTCAAGAGCATTGTAAGAAGAGGCTGTCTTGCACCTTCCACTGTCCTCTAACTTAGGGTAGCCCTGTTCATTCTTCAACAGGTGCTGGCTGAGCAGACACTACACACTGGGTACCAGGCCAGCTGCTAAGTGCAGCCTCAAGAAACAAGCAATTAATGACCCTGAGTTTCTTGCAGGGGTGATGAACACATTCTACAATTGTGGTGGTGGGTGTGCACAAGTGTGTGAATATACTCCAAACCACTGAACTGTACACTTTAAGTGGATGAGTGAAGGTAGGACACGTGAGTTCTATCTCAATAATGCTGCTCTTAAAAACAAAACAAAACAAAACAAAAAAAAGGAAGAAATGAACAATAAACCTGAGTCTACTACTTCCTAGCTGTGTGATTTCTCTACTAAGGTTTTCTTTTCCGGAAAATAGGAATAATAACAGAACCTACCTCATAGGCTTTTGGTGTGGATTGAAAGAAATAAAATTTGGGGGCGCCTGGGTAGCTTAGTCAGATAAGCAGCCAACTCTTGATTTCGGCTCAGGTCATGATCTGGGGGTCCTGGGGTGGAGACTTGCAACAGGCTCCACACTCAGCAGGGAGTCTGCTTTGGGATTCTCCCTCTCCCTCTGCCCCTCCCCCCTCTCTCAAATAAATAAATAAATCTTAAACAACAACAAAGAAAGAAATAATGTTTGTAAAGTATTAGCTTAGAGTTTAGTATGTAATAAGATCTCCATAAATATTAGCTAACCTCACCATCATCATCTTTATGAATATGTAAATACTAAAGCAGAAATTACACAAGTTGTATGGGAAAAAGAGCTCCAATGCGTAGGAGGCAGAAGGAGCCAGTGAGTAAATGAGGCCGGGAGAGCTGACATCTAAGCTAGGAATTCACCCACAAAAGGCAGTGCTGAGTAGACCTGGAGGGGGATCAGCGTGAGCCAGGGTATGGCGCTGGGAGGCAACACGGTTAAGCAAGATTATGGAGCTACTGGTAGTTTCGCACAAAGGGCAAGGCCAGCACCCTGACCTCAGGGAGAAGACAATGAGAGAAACCACATGGCAAGTTTGCACACTGTCCGTGGGCAGGGTGATGTTTAAAGGATGCAGGACCACGGTGACAGTGTTGTTAGAGACTCTTCCAACAATGCGCGTGGGACATGATACATGCTTTAACCTGGACTTTGAGATGAGAGTGCCAAGGCCAGGGCTCTTTTGATCAGAAGGGACAGAAGATCACTCACACCTTCAGGGAAAGGGAATACAGCAGAAACCACCACTGCCACCACCACCATCACCACCCCCCTCCCCTACCCCTCCCACCACTTACACCCCACCCCACCCCACCAGAAAAGAAGCCCCAGGGCAGGGATCCAGGCAGGACCCTAGAACACATCACTGGAGCTAGAAAACCAGGAGCCAAGGTGGTTCTCTTACATATGTTTCTCTCTGGGCACCTCTGTTCCTCTCACTTCTGCTTCATTGTCTTCTTCTGACTGATGCACTCCCTGTGTTATTCCTGGCTTTCTGCTTTCCTGAACCTTCTCCTTGTGTGTGGCCCAAGAGTCATCTCCACCCTGATGTTACCTGAACTTGTACCTTCAAGGAGCGCCAGCAGCTGTCTTCTTTCCTCGGTGGCCCTTGAGTCCAATTTCTTTTCTTTTTTAAAAAATTTATTCATTTGAGACAGAAACACACACACACACACACACACACACACACACACACACACACACAGAGGGGATGAATCGGGGAGAGAGGCAGTGGGAGAAGGAGAAGCAGACTTCCCACTGAGTAGGGATCCGAACTCGGGGCTCCATCCCAGGAGCCTGGGATCATGACCTGAGCAGGAGGCAGATGCTTACCCGACGGAGCCACCCAGGTTCCCCTTGATTCCAATTTCTGAGACAGAATCTGAGGGGCTCCGCTCGTGCTTTATATCCAGGTCAGGCACATCTTCGGCCCAGCGACAGCCCAGAGGTGAGGCCAGGGGCTGGTTCCCAAGCCAGGGGACTCAGCCACTGAGGTAGCAGGGTTCTGATCAGGGAGGCTTCTCGCAGGCCCCTGAAATATGTCCCACACAGGAGGACGGAGAGGAAGGGATACATTTACAATTTATTAGGCAATAAAATCAGCATTATTAGGTAATTGTTTGAATGTGGGAGGTGAGCTGGAGTGGAGGCAAAGATGATGTCAGGGGCCGGCTTGGGTCACTGGGTGATATCTCGGCTCCCCTCTCCTCTATGTCCGTGCTGTTCTCAGCTTCTCGGGAAGCTTCTACATTTGATTCAGTCAGGGTCTCTGGCTCTCTCACCCCGGGAAACGTGAGGAGAGTTTAGTAAGAGGGCAACAGGAAAGGAGAACGACAAGGGAGCATGCAGGACCTTGGGGCAGGGAACTGGGCTGTGCTGTCCAGAGGGAGGTGGTGAGGGGACCCCCTCTTACGGGAATGCAGAGAGGGAGGCCCCCTGACCACAGCTGTGTGGCCTTTACTGCGGACACATCCAGGAAGGAAGCTGGGCAAAGGAATCCCCCGGCCTTGGTTCTTCTCTCACCCTCTGAAATCCCGGCCCAGCTCTAACCCCAACAGGAAGGCTGTGAGGAAGGAAGCCTGCTGATGTGTGGTATAGAGCCACTCTGGGGCGGGGAGCTGGGAGGAGCAAAGGTAAGATATTCACTACATTCCTTCCTCTTGGTGGGACTGGGAGCCAAGCCCCTTCTCCGGGGGCTGGAAGTGCCCATGGCTTCCTGATAGCCTCTACATCATAACCACAGAACAGAAATGTGACTGTTCTAATTTGCCTTAGGTAAATCAGGGATCCATCCTTGGACCAGTCATTATAGGGGAAAGGGATAGCATGCTCTGAATGGCTGAGCCAGAAGCTAAGGCTGGGGTCAGCGCTGATCTAAGCTCTAACTGAGTCGGAGGAAGGTAAATCCCCAAGGAAAATCAGGGTGCTATCTAGCTAATCAGATAAAAAGAACAGAGGACTTTGGAGCAGGGTATTTTTGTTGTTGTTTTGTTCTTGCTGGACAGATTGGAGGTAAGACACAATGGGTGAATGGGTGAGCCCAGCCCTAAAGGATGGAGGGGCCCCCTCCCCAGGCCTCAGTTTCCTAGCAGGGATGCGTCTTAATATTCTGTGTTTCCAACACTTACCAGAGAGTTGTTAACCAACAAATTAAGCCCTCTCATCAACAGTGCAAACCCCTGTAGCCAGTAAAGACCTCCAAGGATTGTTTTCTGAATTCTCTCCCTGCCTTTAGACCTGGAACAGACCTCTCCGGACCCACTGAAGTTTGCTGGAAGGTGCCACCTAGTGGAATATTAGATGACCTGCTGCTTAGACCAAAAGAACCCTTAGGAGGGCTCTAGAGGCCTGAAAGCCACTGAGCCACGGTTCTCTGGAACTGGATTGCAGATGGCAATCGCCTGGGGATGGTCAGGTCCTACCCCCAGAAGTTCTGACTTCATTTGTATGGGGTTCAGAGCAGGCACTCCCCGGTGATTCTATGCACCGCCAAGGTTAAGACCATTAGGTCATAGAGCATCCAACCCTTTATCTTGCAGAGGTGTCCACAGATTTGAGCCACTTCTCCACAGGTCTCAGACTCCAAAGAAGCCCCTTTCTCCTGCACCCCACCACCTCTCCATTTGTGTTTTTGTACAACTTTTTCCCTTCATGCACAAATGAAAAATAATTAAAGGGGAAGCACTCTCATTTCCCACACCGAGATACTGAGTTGAGTGGCAGTGCCAGGAGAAGGATGGCTCCCTAAACACCTGATATTTGCATCTGACGCTCCTGACGAATACTCTGTTTGAGATGTGCCCAACTAATGACATAGTCTATTTACTTTTTGAGATTTATGGCATTCTCTGTTTGCTCTTTCAAAACGTATCCTACTTGAAGCACCTTCCACATCTGCCGCTTTGATTCAGCAGCATTTCTTTATAGTTGGCAGGACTGGTTTAATTGGCATCTCATTGTGGAAATGACAAAGTAGACTCCGAGAGAGAGAGAGAGAATTTTCTGTCTAGAGGTCATTTCAAATAGGCATCCTGCAAACCCTTTCTTTTTATTCAAACTAGAGCTGAAATGCCACTAAATGCACACTCTGGGCTGAACCACCTGAGTAGTGTTCCATGTCTGGCTCCCCTTTTCCCTCCCTACCTTGCAAGATTGAGTCTCTGAATTTTAGAATTTAAAAAGACCTCAAAGAGCATCTGGTTTGACAGTTTTATTTAATGCAACTATATTCTATATTTATCTAGACCTCTCTAATTCCTGCTATCACATACACTCATGGACCCATACATGATAAACCTGATGCTCAGAGAATTGGGGCAGCCTATCTGAGCCACACAGGAAGTTAAGAGCAAAGTCTGGACCGATCCAGGCTGAGAGCCAGCTGTAGAAATGTCAGCTCCAGGACTTTGTTCTCTTCCTCTATATAGGAAGTTGGAGCCTTGTTAAATGACCAACCTGGTAGAGATAGCAATATGGGTCATTGACACCAGTGTTAATGAGTTTCCTGAGTGCAGGTTTTAAAGAGGTAAGTGCTTGATTGATTAATTGACTCATTCATTCATTTCCCATTCACTCATTTCCCAAGTTTTCTGAGAATCCATTTTGGACTGGGTCCTGTACTAACAGTGAGAGTATCCTGGGGAGCAAAATAGATAAACACAAACAAACAACACGATCCCTGTCCTCATTGGGCTTACAGTCCAGTGGAGGAGACAGATATCAAACAATTGTCCAGGACCCATAAACACAGTGACTGCTAAGGAAAGGCATTGCTAAGAGGTCACACAACTGGGGAACTTAGTCCGTTGAGAAAGCTAGGTGGGCTTCTTCGAGAATGTATGCGGATCCTGATGATCTCCAAGGAGTAGAAGAGCAAGAAGGGTTTGGGTTTGCATCAGGCATAGAAGTCCAACACCCAGAGCATCTTAGGTTTTGCTTAAGGTCAAGCAGACCTCTGTCTTACCATCTTGGAAATTATATCATTAAAGGGTCATGAATATCCCCATTTCACGAATGAGGAGACTGAGGCTCAGCACAGCTAACTGACTTGACCAAGGTTAAAGAGTGTTTGAGGTGGACTGAGTTGCAGACCCACACCCCCTGGCTTGCCGCTCTGTTCCATTTTCATACCCGGTCAGCTCAGGCCTAGGCCAGACCAGCCTGAGGGGATAGCCCTGGACAAATGGGGCCAGCAACAAAGGACCCTAAGAAAGCCAAGGTGAAGACATCTTGTTAAAAAGGTTTTCATATCATCATCAGGGAGGGCGAGGGCCTGCCCCTATCACTTCTCTTCTGGTTGACCCTTCTTGCTGAAGTGGGTCTCGGGGATCCCAAAGGATATGCCTGTTACTGATGATAGGATGGCACACTGAAAAGGAAGCAAGAGCATAAGCAGCTCATTGAAAAAAAAAGAAGAGGGGCGCCTGGGTGGCTCAGTGGGTTAAAGCCTCTGCCTTCGGCTCAGGTCATGATCCCAGGGTCCTGGGATCAAGCCCCACATCGGGCTCTCTGCTCAGCAAGGAGCCTGTTTCCCTTCCTCTCTCTCTGCCTGCCTCTCTGCCTACTTGTGATCTCTGTCAAATAAATAAAATCTTTAAAAAAAAAAAAGGAAGAAGAAAGAAAGAAGAAAAGGAAGCAAAGATGGGAAGATGGGGGAAGAGAGGAGATACTCACCATTCAGCAAACATTGGTATGAAATCCTTTCCATGTGTCAGGCATGTATGGTGCAGGGTTTGGGGATAGAGCAAGAAAGGAGCAGCAAAGGCCTCTGCTCCATGCAGCTGATGTGTGATCTGGAGGAGCTCAATAACAAACAAGCAAATACACAAATAAATAAATTATGGCCTAGAGGGATGTGCACTGTGAAGAAAACATAGCAAGACGTAAGGTCGGCGGGCGCCTAGGTGGCTCAGTGGGTTAAAGCCTCTGCCTTCGGCTCAGGTCATGATCTCAGGGTCCTGGGATCAAGCCCCGCATTGGGCTCTCCGCACAGCGGGGAGCCTGCTTCGCCTCCCCCCAACACTGCCTCTCTGCCTACTTGTGATCCCTGTATGTCAAATAAAGAAAGAAAAATCTTAAAAAAAAAAAAAAAAGATGTAAGGTAGGCAACTTCAGGTGGGCCATCAGGGAGGGTCTCTGTGAGGAGGTCACATTTAAGCTAATATCTGAAGAATGAGAGGGAGGAGTAGTGGAGGAAGATTAGGGAACTGGCATTTCTGGCAGAGATAAGGGCTAATTCAAAGGCCCTGCGGCTGGATTGGGCAGAGAGTAGGGTCAGAACCAGGAAGAAGGTGTGGCGGCTGGTTTGGAGTGACAAGAGAGTGATAGGAGATGAGATTGGAGAGGCCCAGGCCAGGCGTAAAGATCTAGCTGAAATCCTATTAATCCATGTCTTCAGTGTTCCTCGCTGTGCTGGGCTTTTATTTCAGCCAAAGTTACTAATATCTTCAGATGGGTGTCTGCACTAAGCCCTTTATGCACATCATCTCATTTAATGCCCACGATAGGCTTAGGACAGGTCAGTCCAAAAGTAACCAATATTGTTCTATTTCAGCTAGTGACCAGATCAGTTTTCCCAGAAAAACAGCCAGAGCTAATAGGCTGCCTACATGTCTCAAATGGTATGGTCTGAGTGGAATAAAGCCCTAGGAGCTCCCCCAAGCATCCCTACACTGTAGAAGGTGATCAAAGAGCCCTGGGATTAAAGCTGGGTTCATGGGTTAGAGTTTCCATTGAAGGCTGACGGAGCTGGTATGCAGCTTTGATCAACAAGTCACTCGGTAAGACACAAGATAAAGCTCAAATCCAATTTCGTACAGACTCCTCTAGGGAGCTGGAAGAAGAGATGAGGAGGAGAGAGACACTGAAGATTTTACAGTACATGACTTCAGCTGCTATGCTTTACTCATCCTGTAATTATTGAGCACCTATTGTGTTTCAGGCCTGGGAGGGGCCATAGGTTAGCTTTGTGGGGTCTGAACAGGAGTATGAGCTGAAATCCATGTGCCCTGCCTCAACTCCTGTTGCTTTGGCTCAGGGAGAAGGGGGACTTTTTTGCAGATTCCTCTGCTTGGAAGGAACACCAGTTTTCTGATTTCCAAAAAAAGAGAAGTATGTGCTAGCAGCAGCAGAACATACTGTAAAGGATACCTGTTCTAAAGAAAAATGCAGCAAATGGAAATGGGGTGCTCTTTGATATTTTGGATCTGCTGGTCAAGGAGGCTTTCTCCTAGGCAGAAAATTTGGTCTGGTTCCCGAGAGATGTGGGGGAGAGGTTTAGAGGACAAGATTGCTAGACAATGGCACAGCAAATGTGCAAAGGCTCTGAGGCGGTATCATCAGCTTGGTGCATTTGAGGCATGCAGCAAGAAGACCAGTGTAACTAGAAGGGAAGGAGAGATAACAAAGTCTAGAAATTGGGTCAGATCATGTAGGGCCCCATGAGCTATATGGTAAGGATTCTCATAGATTTTCTAACACACAGGGAAGTCCCAGGCAAGTTCCCTGGAACAGAGTGAGCCTTATGTTTATAAGAGGACCACTCTAGCTACTCTGTTTCTGCATTGTGCTTTCGCTGTGAAGGCACATACGAGAATTTTGCAGTATTATCTTCACCTCTAGGAACTTCCTTTTTGTCAGAGACAGATGGAAATTCAATTCCATAAATACTGTGTTATCAACTGCAGTGTAAAAAGCATAGGGCTCTTCCTAGCAGGATTAATAATGCTACCCAAAGGTGGAAACGATCCAAATGTCCACGCACGGATGAATGGCTGGACAAAGTGCGATATCTACATACAATGGAATATTACTAAATCTTCAAAAGGGATGAAAATCTGATACCTGCCACAAATGGATAGACCTCAGAAACATTATGCTGAGTGAAGTAAGCCAAACACAAAAGGACATATATCGTACAACTCCACTTATATGAAGTATGTAAACTCATAAAGACAGAAAGTAGAATGGTGGTTGTTATTGGGGGTTGAAAGGAAAGGAAATGAGGCGTTATTGTTTAACGGGTACAGTTTCAGTTAGAGATGGTGAGAAAGTTCTGGAGATGGACAGTGATGATGCATAATGGGAATACACTAATGCCAATGAATGGTTTAAATTGTAAGTTTTACGTTATGTATATTTTACTACTAAAATAATTTTTAAAAACATTTTAAGGTATAGAGCTAAAATCTAGGGATAGAAGAGTGAGCCTTCTAGGCAGAGGCAGGAAAGGACTTCTGACGATAGCAAGAAGGCAAGTGAGCTGGGGCACAATGAAGAAAGAAAAGGTGAGGGCTCTTCATATATGGCCTTACAGGATCTTACAGCTCCCTATAGAAATCCAGGAGATGGGAAAGCACTGGACAGATCTGAGCAGAGGGGTGATACTAACTACCCGTTGTTAAAACCCTGCTAGTGGCTTTCTTTAATGAGTCTCCTTTGCAAACCAGGGTAAGAAAAGCACTTACTCCACAGGGTAGCTAACTGTGGGCATTAAAAGAGGTAATGTGTGTCAAGGGTTTAACATGGTGTCTGGCACAGAGTAAGCCTTCAATAAAAGGTCAGCATTACTGTGACAGAAATTCAAAGAAAGACAGCAGCCCTCTGAGGAGAAGTTTTGGAGGAGTCCGTGGAGGGGCAGCAGTTCAACTAGATGTGGAAGGATGAACAAAGATTTCCATCAGTATAGATGTGGAAGAGGAGTAGGCTTTCAGGGTAGAAGGAACTTCCTGGACAACAGCACATAAAGGAAAGCAACCAGCAACATGGCAGGGCAGAGGAGATAAAGCAAGGAATGTGAACTCTGGAGCCTAGGTGACAGGAGTTCTTAAGGTTTTGGAGATGCCCAGATCCGAGCTGTAATTTCAGCAAAATAGAACCCCCATGGCTCAGCCTGGAGCTGGAACAACGGCGAGGACGGCAGGATGGCGGTTTCGAGGCTGAGGGACTAGGCATGGGGGTCAGTGGTTGGGTGGGACATGCAGAGAATCCAAAGGACACAGGTGGGGGTGGCAAAGAGAAAGGCATCCGAGAGGGTGCGTCATCCCTCGCCATCAGAGAGGAAGCAATTAAGGGAGAGCACTGAGGAGCCACAGGCATCACTGTCCGAGACCGCTCTGCAGCCGTTCACAGAGCCCAGGCAGCTTGACTGCCCCAGAGCCCTCATCGCGGTTACAGACACACTCCCTTGCCTAACGCAATTATGCATTTAATGTTTCAGTACCCACATGACAGGGCTCGAATCTGTTTTCATATCCCGGTGCCCGGCACAGTGTCTGGCCCACATAAGACATTCACTAGTGGTTTGTTGAATAGCTGAACAAGAGACAGAAACCGACAAGAGTTTTTGAGAAAGGGCTCCATGAGCTAAGCACCTAGAAGTATTTATGGGAGTGGAGGGCATTCCAACGCCAAGGAGACTGGGCTTGCGTGCGAAAAGCTCCAGCAAATCTCCTGCAGGGAGGCTCCGGTCCCCTCCCGCCGCTTTGCAGGCACAACAGACGGGGGCAGGCAGGCGCAGCACTCCACAGTTTACAAAGGGCGTTCACAACTAACGCCAGGAACTCTGAGAGGAGGAATACTAGGGGCCCGCCGCAGACCCGTGCGCGTGGAGCACAGCTACGGCTCCATTGCACGCCCGGGACTACCAAGTCCCCGGGACAAAGTTGGTCCCCAGAGCGGAGCCACTCCGAGGGGTGGGCAGCCACAGCCAGAGCGTCCCGCCGGGCTCCAGCACTATCTGCACACCCCCGTGGAGCTCGCAAACTGTCGGGGGTAGTCCCGAGCTGAGCCTGCGGGCAGAGCTTGGTGGTGGGGGCGGTTGGGGGAGCTGGGGGGGCGGGGGCAGTCCCCCGCGCGTCCGAGCGCGCCGACCAGCACCTTCGCTCAGCCCATACCAGTTAGCGCCCAACTCGCCAACTCCGGGACTTTCGCAAAGCTGCCGCGGGCGGGGTAGCGGCGGAGGAGCGGACCGCACCATCGCGGCCCGAGAGGGGGAAGCGCTCGGCTCCGGGGCCCCCGCCGCGCCAGGGCGGGCGGGGAAGAGCCGCGACGAGGCCGGGGCCCGCGGCGCCCAAAGTTCAGCCGCGGAGCTGGAGGGGGGCGGTGCGGGGCGCGCGGCTCGGCCGGTTCAGGGGCGGCGGCGGCGGCGGCGGCGACATCCTCCCCCGTGGCGGCGACGCGGTGGCAGAGGCCGGCTCCCCGGCCGGCGAGCGGCGGAAGTGCCGCGGAGTTGGAGCGGGGCCGGCGCCGCGGCAGCTTCTCCTTGCCCGAGCTGCTGCCGCCGCCGGGCGGACGGGCGGACGCGCGGAGCCGGGGGCCGTGCGGCGGGGCCGGCGGGGCGCGGCGGGGCTGACCGGCCCTGATGAGGCGGAAGGAGAAGCGGCTTCTGCAGGCGGTGGCGCTGGTGCTGGCGGCCCTGGTCCTTCTGCCCAACGTGGGGCTCTGGGCGCTGTACCGCGAGCGGCAGCCCGACGGCACCCCCGGTGGATCGGGGGCGGCGGTGGTCCCGGCGGCCGGACTGGTGAGCCCCCCGTTGCTGTGGGGGGTGGGAATACTCTCTCCCCGTATTCACCTGGAGCCTTCGGTTCCTTCCTCCACCTTTCCTATTCTGCCTCCTTAGTGTCAGCCCCTGAGACTCTTCGGTTCTTCGGTTCTTCCCATTTTGGGGATTGGGAACATTGAGGCTCAGAGAAGGACAGGATTTGTCCAGGGCCCCCGCGTCATCCAGAGGCAGAGTCAGAACTAGAAACCGACACTCCTGTTGCTCAGTCTGGAAGGTCTGTTTCTTACCTTAGGTTACCATCCTCCTTTCTGTCCCTGTCTGGTATCCCCTTTCCTCCCAGCATCTCTTGCTTTTGTAGAGTCCTGTCTGCATTCCTGTACCCCAGGGTGACTCCTTCTTCAGGAGCTTCCGGTCCTTCTATTTAGTGTCCAGGTCTTTTCTGCTTTTGCCCCCACCTGCTGATCCAAGATTGCCTCCTCTGGTCAGCCCCTTTCCTATTTTCCCATCTGCGCAATGGGACACCTGGCCTCCCTCCTCTCCCCATTTGTTTACCCTCCCCTCTCCTCTCCCTCTCCCTCCCTTTTTCCCAGACCTGTGGGTGCCTTGGAGGGTACAAAAATCATGCTCCCCTTGGAGCTTCAGGTCTAGGGGGAGGGAGGAAGCTCTTGGTTCTTGAGGGACCTCCTGCCTTTGACCTTCTGGGAGTCCAGAAGTGGGAGTTCTGGTGGAGGGACCCCCAAAATTTCCCAGAGGCTATTTGTGCGCCGTGTGACCTGAGGATGGAACATCAGGTGCCTTCCGTGTCCCTTTGCAGAGTACCCATGATCCCTTTTGAACTTGTCCAATTTGATTAGGTGCGTTGTTTCTTGCAGCCAAGACTAGGATCTTAATCGTTCCGGCTTCTGAACTCACCCACGTGTGTGTGTGTGTGTGTGTGTGTGTGTGTGTGTGGTGTCACACATAGATACAGACTCCTAGCAGAAAGCTCTGTCAGAGCACTCCTGCCTTCCCAGCTCCTGGCTCAGTCGAACTGTTCCACGCAGTGGGACATTTCAGGTTTTCTTAGGGTATTTCTTGGTCCCATGGGAAGTGGATAATTTGTCCATTGGGGTCAAACTTGACTGATTGTTGGCAGGATGAGGGAAGAAACTGACTTTTGAGGTTGATGGTTTTCTCTCTCTTCCTGGTATCAGGCTGCTGCCTGGGCAGCCTGGCATCTTGAGCACAGTGGGAAGGCTGCTTGCCACACGGCTGGCCAATATGAGTACAGCCTGTCACTCTGGGAGTTGTTGCAAACCGTCCTGGAGGGCCTTGGTGATCTTTCTGGTAGATCTCATTGTTTGGATATTAAGCTCCTTCAACTCCTTCACTAAACCCCTGGTTCAAACCCTGAGAGACAGACCTCTTTCCCTTAAATTCTGTATGCATATGAGTTTTTCCTTCATGAAATTTTTCTTCTGTTCTTACCCTGTCCCAGGATCAGGGGCCAGAGGTCAGGGTTCTGTCTTAGCACTACCTGTAACTTGATGTGTTTGTCCTCTCATCTCCCGCTCTGAACCTCCCTTTCTCCATCCTTAAAATGTGGTAATTGGTCCAGGTCCAGCATTATGATACCATCAGTGAATCAATGAGGAGTACAGTGGCCACTTGTGCCTTTCCTGAGGGCTGGGGTCCCTTGTAGCATCCCTAGCAGTGGGGGCTCCATACTGGACACAGCCCCAGGTCAAGGTGGGGAGTGTCCTGCCTGAGCACTAGTTCTCCTTTAGAATAGCTGTAACCAGTTCTGAAATAGCTCCTGACATTCTGCCTCTGCCTGAAGAAAGCCCTCGTATTTCATTTGCGGTGGATGCCAGAGACGTCCTGATTTTCATTTTCTATAGACCCAGATGTGCAGAGAGAAGGTCAAGGTTAACTGCCAGTTTGGCTTGAGCTTTCAAAGTAAATTACTCACTTGTGCAAGAGGGAATTGATGGAGTAAGGCAGCCTTTTGGGCAAACAGATCAGGGAGCAACAGCTGGGCACTGCTTAGAACCCTTAACTGGAATGGACAGACAGGCTCATCTGCGAGGGTCTAGTTCTCTTTCATTTCTTTTGCCCTGGAATATCACGAGGAGGAGGAAGAAGACGTGAAAGGGTGTGGTGGTGGGTATGGGGGGTATGGATGGCTTATCCTTGCTTTAAAGAAACCTGCCTTGCTTCCTGGGAGTAGCAGAAAGGAGCTGTTTCCCCAGTGAGAAACTCTGCTAGGTGCTGTAGGATTCAGCATTCATCTGCTGTCTTCAGGAATACTCTGCCAAATTTCCACACAGCCACTTTTTGTGTCACTCTCCTGCAGATGCACAGCACCGGGCTTGGCCCCCAGTGCCCTGTCTGAATGTCAGCTGGCCTTGAGGGAGGAGGCTGAGTTCTCAGAGTGGTGGTGTTCTGTCCCTCATCCCAGGGCGCTGGAACATGCGCCGAACACGTCAGCCTGCTCTCTGGGAAATCTGGCATCTTGAGCACACAGGGCTCCTTTCGACAGGGCTGACCAGTTCAGAGCTCATCTTGTCACTCTTGTGATTGTTGAGCATCATCCCAGAGCACCTTGTTGCTCTTTCGGGGAGAAATGACTGCAGAGGCTCTGGAGGAAAGTCTGACAGGACTTTATCCACATGCAAAATATGTTCCCTGTGGGCTTGAGGGTTAACATACCCACTGTTAGAGCAGTCCTTTAACTCCTTGACTTCTCCCCTGGATTGAAGAATGAAGAGTTTCAAGTTGTGAGCATTTATCGTCTGCTAGAAAGTAAGTCTATAGAACTGTTCTGCTGGCTCATCCTAGGTATAGCTCTGGAGCTGGGTAGGGCAGCTGATTTATAAAGGACACGCAATGCTTTTAGGATTTCAGCATTCAGCTGGTCAGACAGCTGGCTTCTCAGAGAGTTGCAAAACTGAGCAAGAAAAGCCAGTCCTGAAGCCATCTTCACTCTATTTATTGATTTATTTAAAATTTAACTAGAGCCATCTTCATTTTAATTTAGGGGTCCCGCTCATTCCTAGCCCCAGTCTGTTTAATGCCTTGGTTTGATCCTGCAGTCTGTTTCCCATTCCAGACCTGGGAACTAGCTGCTAAACACCCATGTTAGGAAATGTGATGTAGTCTCCTCCCCCATTTCAGAGCCATAATCTCTTGTGAGAAATGACTTCATTGGATAATAGCGACTGTGGAATGGAAATTGGTAGGATAATAGAATACCAGTGACTTTAATTTTCAAGTATTAAGAGTTTTTCTCATTGTGTCAGAGCTGAACCTTATTCTTAGAACGTCCAGAAATCAATACCTTGCCTCTCACCCCACCCCTTTTTAGTCTTCCTGGTGGCAGAGCCTTACCCATCAGAAAGTTAAGCACCATAGAAATGTAGCCTTGGAATGATTTCTTTAATTTTCCACAGAGGGGCTGGGACCCTTTTCCTGCTAATGTCTTGTATGTCTGCATGCCCAGCTGAAATCTGATGCCAGTGGGGCTGGGTTGGTTTGGGTTGGTTTCCCTGAGCAAATCTGGCTCCCTGCATTCCTTCTATCATTCTAGGTTTGTACACTCCTCAGGAGCCCAGCTAAGGAAGGCCTGGGAACAGAGGCTGGGGTTCTAGTTCCTCTCTCCTGCCCCTGAACTCCCCATGGGATCTTAGGAAAATGGTTTAACCTCTTTGGGCCTTGGATCTCTCAACTGTGAAGTAAAGGTTTATATTCAGGAGAGGAAAGGTAGATGTGTATCATAATGGTGCTCCCCTCCCCTGGCCAGGGCAGACCTTGCTCACTAGTCTCTTTCCCACTAAGCCTGGACTTGGCTTAAGACTGTTTCTCCACATTGCTACCCAAGTGAAGTTAATGGCATGTTGAAATTTATTTGCGACATAGGGAATAGATCTTCCGTTAGGATGTTTCCAACTTGAACTTCGTGGGGCTCCATGAGTTTGTTTGGAAGCACATACTGCAAAGGTCCAAACAGTAGAAGTATGTTAAAACAGGCCTCTCTGTACCTAGGTTGTGACACAGCCACTACTACTTAGGGATGTGTTTATACTCTGAGGATGGTCAGTCTTTAATCTGTTGGCACCAGTGGCACAATAACAAATAAGGGAATCAGGAATGAAAACGCAAAGACCTGTTTCAAAGATAACCATCGGGAGCTTGCTGATCGTACTTTGTACACAGTTGATTCTTACACAAGGATGACATCAGGAGCCCATCACTGAAAAACACCCCGAGGCAAACTGGCGGCTCATGATAATGTTTGCCCTGGGTTCTGTATTTTATGTATATCTGACCCTCAGCATCCCATCTAGATATCCTGGCTTCCAGGAAGACTGAAATAAGAGTCTTGCTTCTCAGAGAACCTCTGTCTTCCCGCCCAGTGCAGTGGGGAGAGGAGGTTCCCTGTACCTGCCCGAGTTCCTTTGGCCAGCAAGTGCATCAAGGCCTCCCCTTCCAGAAAAGTCTTGAAGGAGGAAACACATCCTCTTCTAGAACGTAGCACAAGGCTTGGTACTTGGAAGACGGTCAGAACGTGTGTGCTGAATGATTGAGATGTGTCGGAGCTTCAGAAGTCATCTCGTCAGCCTCCTTGTTTTGTAGGTGTGGAAACTGAAGCCCAGGAGAGGGGAAATCTGTTCTCAGAGCTGGTAGTGCAGATCAGAACCTGGTTCTTCTCCACATTCCTGCTCTATTTCACCATGAATATTCCCTCCCCCACATCCTAATAATTGATCCTTCTCTACCATTATCCCACATTAGTCAAGATCATCTGTCCTGGTTTCGGAGGGTGATACTTATTGCCCAGTTATTGGCTGGAACTTATCTGGCTTTTTTGCAGATCCATTTTTATACATTTCTTCCCAAGTTTTTATAGCATTAAAGCAAGTAAAATGAATCAGATTTTAAGGTGGCAAAGGGATCCGACAGGGAAATTGAGGAAGTAAATGGGTGCATTGCTTTCGGCATCATTACTGCCACCTGTGGCAAATGGCGCTCATGTGAGCTGAGGATCCATTTCAGATTCTCTGTCACTTGTAAGTAACAGAATGGGCTGAAATGAGGAAGGGGATATAATCCCCTGTAATCATGATGGCTTCAGATATGGTCTGATCTAGAGGTTCATGGCCTAGACTGAGCCCTTATGGTAGCAAAAAGTGGTTGTAGCTCTTTCCGACCTCATATCCATACCCAGATCCTGGAGGAGAGAGTCTGTCTCCTCTGGTAGCTTCTCTAGAAGAGAGAGGAAACTTTTTTCCCCTCGAAGTGCTAGCAAGATCTCTTTAGGTATTAACTACCCAATTTAGATCTAATATGCTCTCTGAACCATTCACACTTGTCAAGAGCATGAGCTTTGCTGATTGACTTAACCCATCCTGGAGCTAGGGTGAGGCTCGGGCCATCCGAATTGTAGGAAGAACAGTTCCCAGAGAAGAATCCGAGTGCTTTTGTGGGGAGGAGGGGAAATGCAGTCTAGGGATGAAGACAACAGGTATCCATTCCAGAACCTCTACTGACCTAGTGTCCCAAGCTGTCACTACTGGGGGAATCAGGCTTGGTCCCTGAGGTAAAAACCTCTCGGCCATTGTGGACTCAGCGTTGATCACTGTACCTTTAGTCTGGAGGTCTGTGTTCTCATCCCAGCTCTGCCATCCTTTGGCTGGGATGTTTCACTCTGGGAGCCTCACTGTCCTCCTGAGGAAAGCTGGAAGGTGGAGATTCGCCAGTGAGGAGTAGAGGGCTGAGATAAAGTATGGTTGAAAGCTGTCTTTATTCAGTCTTGCCTGTGAGTTCTGCTGCTGCTTTCCTTCTCCTCCCAGACGTCCAGAGAGCTGCTGCCCACCCTCCCTGTGCGTGCGCGCGCACACACACGTTCAAAGTCAGTTCATTGAAAATTTCTCTCAAGCTGAAAAAGAACTTCTGTCTCTTCAGCTTCGACTTTTTTTCTGCCTGGCCCTCTTAGCTGGAGGAGGCGGAGTGTTCATACTTTGGAAGCTAGAGGAAGCTAAACAATTCAGCTTGCTGTGGTGGGTGGGTGTGTATTTATGAGTGTGTAGCTTTCTCTCCATGTGTCTCTTTCCTCTCTTATCTTTGGATGGTTCCTGTTTGCTGCCCTCTGCTGAGTGTAGATAGGAGAAGGAAGGGAAAACAGCAGGCCCACGTTTTCCTTCCCTTTGGTTTTGAGAGAATTCTGAGCTTCGGATGCTGGATTTTCTTCTGTTTGCTCGGGTCATAAAAGCCCCAGCATTAAATGACACTAATAAGGATGGTGATGGTACAGATGACAGGGAGAATGATGAGGTTAATAATCGTCATCATAGCAGCTACCATGTGTTTGGCACTTACTCTGCTAGGCAGTGGACTAAGAGGCCCTTTACCTGTACATCTTGTTAAATACTCCCAATTATAAACAGGCAGGAATGAGCGAGGAAACCAGGGCTCACAGAGGTGTGAGTGCTGGCTGAGGATGCGTAGCCGATGCAGCCTGTGGTTGTGGAGCTGGTGTTTGAGCCTACAGGTCTCTGACCCAGGGCCGAAGCAGGACAAAGGACCCGTTTCCCACCCTGCCCTTCCATGTGTTCCTACAAGGCTGCTAGGGGAGCCCTGACGTCTGAGCAGATGGGAAAGACCACTGTTCTAAGACTGAACCTCTGCCGTGGCTGAGGAGCAACCCACGAAGTCAGTTGGTGGTGGCGTGACCTTGCGAGGAACCCTCGCCCAACCCCCACTGAAGCCCCATTGGCAGAGGGACTCCCCAGTCCTCCTAGATCGAGCCGCTCTGGGGCAGCAGATAGGGCTCTAGTTTGGGAGCTACACTTCTTGATTCAGGTCCCTATCCTTGGGCAAGTCACTTGACCTCTGTGCCTGGATTTCTTGATCTGGAAAATGGGAACAGTGTTCTGTATGTATGTGTTGGGGGGGTTCTTTCGGTGGTTGAATGAATTGTTGCTGGAAGCTGAGCAGTCTTGCTGCTGATCAGGGGTGGGAAGGAAGGTGTGTCTGCACAGGCTGCTCTTTGTACCCCACTCCCCCCACTCTTCGGAATCTGAAGCAATTATTGAGGGCACCTTCCCACTTCCTACCCTAGGAAAGAACCCAGCCCCTCTGCGTCCTTCTAGGAAGTATTCTTTGCCACCTCCAGGAAGTTGTTTTTTTTTTTTTGTTGTTTTTTGTTTTTTTTAGAGAGAGCTTGCGTGCAAGGGGGAGGGGAGGGGAAGAGGGAGGGGAGAATCCTAAGCAGGCTCCACACCCATTGTGGGGCTGGCTCTCAGGACCCAAGCTGAAATCAAGAGTCGGATGCTTAACTGACTGAGCCACCCAGGCCTCCCCAGGAAGTCTTTTGTGGTCACTCCAGCCCCCAGGAGTTGCTCACTGGTCTTAGGTCCCCTGAGCACTGATCTTATCATCTGCCCGCTTAGATTAGAGGACTTTCCAGAAACGCACCGCCTTGTGCTACTTCCTATGGCTCACTCCTGGCACCTGTCAGGCTGTTCCTTGTCTCTCAGCCTCCACCCACGCTGCTCCCTTGCCTCTTATATCTCCTTCCCTGCCACCTAGCTCCTAAGCCTCACTCACCGCTGCAGGGGCAGCCTGCAGTTAGGTGGTCTCCTAAAAGGGCCCAGAGCCCCTTACATAAATGTGTCATGCAGTGTAATTGTTTTTATTTAATCTGTCCAGAGTGTTGGCTCCCGAAGGCAGGGACTAAACTCTGTCTCAGTCACCCACTCTTGTTTGCCCAAAATATTTGCTGAGTGACTGAAGAAGCGAGGGAGTGGATGTTATGGCCGGTACTCAGTAACTTTCTGGCTGAGAGCAGGAAGCTTAGCCTTGAAGAACGGTTCTTTGCTGTTCTTCGCAGTCCCTGGGGAGCCTGTTAGTGAGGACTCCAGGGCTCATGCCCAGGGAGCATGATGGGGCCAGTCTGGGGTGGGCCAAGGATCCGCGTATTTAACAAATTCTGTTGAGAGTCCATCCTGGAACTCTCGCCTTTCTGCCCACATCCTCAACTCATCAGTACCCCTGGGAGGCAGAGCTCACCTTCCCCAGGGGCCAACTCCATTCTCCCGAGGAGCGCTCTGGGACTGCCTTTGAACTTGTATTCCTGAGGAGTGTGTTTATTTGCAGTTTTTCAGGTTGGCAAGCAGTGCTCCCAGAGGGCTCTGTGGTGCCTACTATTCGTGGCACTCTATCAGGTGCCTGGGGTTGGGGAACCGGGATCCAGGATCCGGCATCCGGGATGGGCTGGATGGGCGGTGCACTTTGAAAATTCCTCTGCCTCAGGCTAGGAGGACTCTCTGGGTGTCTCCTGTTGTTTTCCCTGATGCCTGTGGCCTGTTGCCCTTCTGGGATGGGTGATCTGCCCTCCTGCCTTGGGGGCAAGGAGGAGGTGCCTGGAAGTAGGGGTTGGGGGGAGTACTGAACCAGGGCCTCCCTGGGAAGGTGTGGCATTAGGAAGGCCTATGCATCTCTCCATTGAGCCGGAAGGAGTGTGGGACTGGGCACAAGCTTCTCTGATCCCGGGCCCACCACTGGAATTTGCTCGCTTGCTTGGTTTCCCACTCGGGACTTCAGCTCCAGCCTGATCCTAAAATGAGCACAGTGGTCACTGCTCCACAGCGTCGTGAGGATTACAGTAACGATGAGAAAGCTGAGGTGCGGAGGGGTCATGGACATATCCAGGGCCACACAGCTAGGAAGAGATGGAAACAGGATTCCAGCCAGGTGTCTCACTCCAGCAGAGCGCCTGGCCCCAGGCTTCTTCTGCTGCCTTGCCACCTGCTGGCCCTATGACCATGGGGGAATCTCCCTTTACCTTCTTCCCCAGGACCACACTTGCTCCCTCGGGCAGCCTCCCAAGAGCCCAGTTAACTGGGATTGTGTGTGTGTACGAATCTCTCCCGTGAGTTACGGATGCCAGCTTCCTCTGAGGGGCCGAGGGGCTGGCTGTGAGGCAGAGGGTGCTGGTGGGGGCTTTTGGAGGAGGGGGGTTTCTTAAAGGGAACAGGTTGGAAACATCTGGTGGGGGAATGTATGTGAGAATTCCTGTTGCTGAAGCACATTGTATGTGCTCAGCTGAACACTGTTATTTTAGTATGTTTGCTCCTGAGTATTGATCCGCGTCAGCGGCTGACGGAAAAAATATATATGCATGTCTATTTGTGATATAATAAGTTTCTAAATCTGGCATATAACTAGGGAAAAGTTTGTGATCATATTTTGGGGGCGTTGGGATCTGTAGTAGGATTCCTGGTCATTTTATTGACAATAATCCTTAATGACTCTCTCCCTCAGAGAACTTCATTTGACCTTTGTACTTTTTTTTTTTTTTTTAAGCCTTACCTGTATGCTTTAATGGAGGTGCAGACTGGTGGCCTGTGGCCAAACGCAGCCATGTGTCTTCCATGGTTCACCCAGGGTTGGCCCACAGATGGATGGGCATCTTTATTTAAAAAAAATTTTTTTTTTAATTTTGTTTATTTGAGAGAGAGAGAGAGCAGGTAGAGGAGCAGAGGGGGAGGGAAAGGGCAGGGAAAGACTCAAGCAGACTCCACACTGAGCACAGAGCCCTAAGAGGTGCTTGATCTCATGACCTTGAGATGGTGAGCTGAGTGGAAACCAAGAGTCAGCCGTTTAACCAGTGGAGCCACCCAGGTGCCCCAAGGGCATCTTTATTTTTAAGTGTTGGAAAGTTATCCCTACTTAACACTGGGATATTTCGCATTTAAAAAAAATTCTCACTTCTGGCTTCTGAGAAAAAATGTGAAAGTCTTGCTGCTGGGCCTGGTGTCACAAAACGTGTCTGGAGCTAGGCCACAGTTGCCTGCTCTAGACAGGCCTCAGCTCAAACCTCGGTTCTTCTCCCTTTCACATAACCAGCCTGGCCTCTGGAGGTTTGTGAGTTTGGGAGCCCTCCTTTCTAACCTTTGTCTACTTTGTTCTGTTGATGTCCCCGGGGAGGCACAACAAGGCTTATGACCCCGCTTTACAGAAGAGAAAACTGAGATTCAAAGGGCATAGGGACGTGCGTGACTAGTCACAGAGCCAGTAAGTGGAGGCTCGTCCTTTTTGACTCTAAGCCTGATGCACTTTTTGGTGTGGGGGAGAAGATAGTTACTTGGAAATAGAAACATATAAACCTTAGGCTTTTGAACAAAGTCACTTAAGTTTATATCCAGATGATTTATATTCCAGCTCTGAGCCCAAGAACCATTCACCTTGTTTCTCTGTGTTTTTAGGTATTCTGAATTTGAGGGCTACCCTGTCTGATGAAGTTTGCTCCAGCTGCGTCAGGGGCTGCTGTAGGTTTGTTAGAAATGATGAGAGCACAAAGCCCACATTGTTTTCTGCCTTGGGCTTCCTGGCATGTCAGGAAACCCCAGAACGTGCATTCTTGTTATTGCTGGAGTGTTGGGAGTCTAAAAGGAGAGGAAAGACAGCTTCCCAGCAGGAATGGTACATGCTACATTCCCTTGTCTGAGGAGGCCTCAAAGGCCTCTGGGGGCATTTCTGGAAAAGAGAGGGCTTGTGTGAGGGCTCTGAGCTAACTGGGTGAGGCAGTTCAGCTGAACACAGCCACCTGTGTCTATGAGTACGGGACCCTTTGCCGGGGGCCAGGGTGGCTGCAGCTCCCCTCCCCCCACCTGCTTCAGGAACCTCCTTTAGAGGTTCCAGGTGGCTGCTGGTGTGGCAGTAGGGCATGGGGTGTTGGGCACAGAAGGTGTGGCAGCCGGTCCAGAGCTGAGAGTTTGCTCTCTGACCCCTGGCTCCACAGTAGTGACAATAATGATCATTAATTTATTGAGTTCTTGGTGCATGCCATGTACTCGGCCCTTCTCAGTTCTTCAGCACGGTATGTGCTCTTACTGTGGTCCTTTCGCAGATGGGAAGGCTGATGCCCAGGAAGCTGAAGCAGCTTCCCAGACCTGCAGGGGAAACAAGTGGTGGGACTGTGACTCAGATTTCTGACTCTAAAACCTGTGCTCTTAACTACCATGCTTTAGTGACACCATGGCAAGTCATGGAACCTCTCTTGACCTCCATTTCCTCCTTTGTGAAGTGGGGATTGTGTTCCTGGCCTGCCAGAAGAGTCCAGCTAAGAGGACTGGTCAGTGTTTAGACTTGCTTGTGCCCCTTGCTCTGGGCACTTGTCAGATAGTGCTGTCTGCTCTGTTCTCTTTCCTGCTGGGGTAGGCCGGTCTCCTCTGTTCTGGAGCACCAGGGTTTCCATGAGGAGTCCGCAGGGTATATGCGGAGTGTGCCTCCCTCCCCAGCTGGGATCCTGGCTGGGCTGCTGCCCTTCCTCTCCCCTGGCAGTGGGAGGCCTGGCCAGGGAACAATGGGGCACATTAAGAAGGCTGCCAGGTGCCAAGCCAGAGGTATTGAAGGGACATTTGATTAGTTTTAACCCTAATTGTCAGGCTTTTGCTCCTTCTTTGTAGCAGTTAAAGGGGAAGGAA
The DNA here is from genome assembly GCF_902655055.1 of Lutra lutra. Lineage (NCBI taxonomy): Eukaryota > Metazoa > Chordata > Mammalia > Carnivora > Mustelidae > Lutra > Lutra lutra. The sequence goes on from NC_062282.1 coordinate 46,238,694, forward strand.
GCTGGGATGGCTTTCCTGTCTGTGTGGTTCAGTGGGCTCTCCTGCTTTGGGAGTGAGGATGCTTCTCCCAACCCCTCCTGTCCTCAACCCTCTCTGCTCTGTGTCTGTCTGTCTCTCCCTCAGTCTCCGTCTCCTGCTGTTACTATGCTGTGTGTGTCTAGCCCAGCAAGTGATAAGAGATGAGACTGAAGAATCCATAATTCCAAGGGGCTGTCTTTCATCTTGCCCCATCTCCCCCAGCCTCATCCTTGCCAGGAGGTCAGCCGTCTTTGGCTTGAACACCTTCAGTGAGAGGAAACTCACTCTTTTAGCTCAGCAGAGTCTTAGGTAATCTGCTATGGCTCAGGGAGGCTTAGAGGATTTCTTGAGTGCCCACTATCTTTCTTCTCAAATCTTTCCTTTCCCAGAAAGTCTTCCCTGATCTTTCCAGTTAGAATTAATATCTATCTCTTGGAAATGCTTATAGAATTTAATTTGTCTAGCTTTAGCGGCATGAATTTTATATGCTATGTTTTGCTGTTTCTCTAGGCAGAGGAAAGTAATGTTGAAGGAGCTTTCCCAGTAGGACAGCCCGTTGGGTGAGGTTCCAGCTGGAGAGAAAGGATCGAAGAGAGCTGCCATGTGGGCCTGGGCTTCCTCCTGTTTCTAGAAGGTCCATCTCCAAACTTGGCCAGTGTATGTTATGTATTCTTTCAGTCCAGAGAATATGTTAGGCTTCGTGGGCCATATGGTCTCTGCGGCGACTTCTCAACTCTGTCGTTGTAGTGTGAAAGCAGCCAGAGATAATACATTAATGAACAACTCTGCTGGGTTCCAATAAAACTTTATTTGCAAAAACAGGCTGCAGACTGGATTTGGCACATCATGGTTTGCTAACCCATGTTCTAGTCTCTTCCCAGTGAAACAAATGTGTTTAGATGCTATGTGACCCTAGGGGTGGTGAGGTCCTTCTCCCAGGACCCCATCTACCATTAAGTGGATGAATGCAATGTTATGGGTTGAATCATATGCCCTAAAAAGATACGTTGCAGTCCTAACCCCCGTACCTCAGAATGTCGCCTTATATGGAAATAGGGTTGTTGCAGATGTAATTAGTTCAGATGAGGTCATGCTCGAGTAGGTGGGGCCTCAATCCCATATGATTGACCCGGGTCCTTACAATAGCGGAGACACTTCGAGGGACAGGACCATGGGGAGACTGAGGCGGAGACCAGGGTGATACTGCTTGCAAACCCAGGAATGCCTGGTGCCCCCAGCAGCTAAGAGAGGCACAGGTGCGTCCTCCAGAGGCTTTGGAGGGAGCATGGCTCTGCCATCACCTTGATTTTGAACTTGTACCCTCCAGAACACCGGAACAATATGTTTCTGTTGTTTTAAGCCGCCTGCTTGGTGGTGCTTTTTTATGGTAGCCCTAAGACACACATGCTTGGACCGTTTCCCATTTTCTCATCAGATTGTTTCATAGATGTGCATGAGTGTGTTGGTGTGTTGTGTTCGGGTAGAGGTGGATAAAACACTCTGTAAGGCAGGCATAATTGTCATAATCTCTTCCAGCTACTTGGATTCCTTTTTAATTCGTGGAAAAATCCTCTTTTCCTATGGAGGATTAGCATATTATCCTGCATGTATGTATTCTTTAATGCCACTCTCCTTATTAACAGATCAGCCTCTTTTTAAAAAATTCTTTAACTTAGCTATTAGCCTGGAATACCAATGAGTAAATACTTGGTGCATACTGCCTTTCATTTAACTGTATTATCTTTCTTTTTCTGAGTTTCAGGTATAATGATTTCAGTCATTTCTTTTTGTTTTGGGTCCCAGCTTAATTGATTTGGGGGCCTACTATGTGTTAAGTATAGAAAACAGCCCCTGCCTTCAGAGGGCCCTGGACAGGTTCTCAGTGATGTATGCACAAGGCAGGGCATACTTAGTACTAAAGGAGGGGTCAGCCCGGTGTTGTGAGATACCCTGGGTGGGGGAGCAGATCGCATAGGTTGAGGACATCTGGAAAGTGGTGACTTTTAAGGTGGCCCTGGGGAACGATTGAGGCCTCTCAGGTAGCAGAAAGCAGGGAGCCCATTCTAAGAACAGGAGTAAGCCAAAGTCACTGAACTTTCAGATGTCTGTTAAGTAGCTGTAGGGAGGTAGGGCCAGAGCTCTGGTGGGAGGCTGGGAGGCTGGGCAGGCTGGACTTCTGGAAGTAGGGAAGCCATGGACAGTTTTGTGGTTTTTTTTTCCTTTTTAAAAGATTATTTATTTATTTATTTGACAGAGAGAGAGAGAGACAGACAGCGAGAGAGAGAACACAAACAGGGGGAGAGGGAGAAGCAGGCTTCCTGCTGAGCAGGGAACCCAATGTGGGGCTCAATCCCAGGACCCTGGGATCATGACCTGAGCCAAAGGCATAGGCTTAACATCTGAGCCAACCAGGACCCCCAACCCCCCCGCCATGGACAGTTTTTACACAAAAGTCGATCTGAGCAGAGGGGCCAGATCAGAAGGGTGAATATGGCAGTGTGGGAATCACTGGGGGCTGCAGGCCAGTTTGGGGGATATACAAGTGGAGGCAGAATGAGTCCGTTCATTTGTGCATTATACCCTGCAGTGGTCCAGACACCATACCAGGTAGTGAGGACATGAAGAGGTGTAACCTGCAGCTCTGGGCATCAGATACTCATAATACAAACTATACCACACAGGCTACTTTTGCCAGGCACAGTGTGAAGCACTTTATATAAATGGCTGTTCTTAATCTTCATAGCAACCCAAAGGTACACACTGTAGTAGCCCCATGTTATAGATGAGGGCACTAAGCACCAGCAAGAGGAAATGTTGCACCCAAGGTCACAGGTTGGTCACTGATGGAAATGGGATTGGCCTGCAGGGTCCTGAGCCTTACCACTAACCTTGACTCCATACACCCAGCAGGTCATTCAGAATAGTAGGATCTCCTTCTGGTGACTGTAGGTGTGGGTTCTACATGAGCACACAGGAGAGCAGATAAACCCAGGTGGGCTGGATGGGTGGAGCAAGGAAAGGTTTCTTAAAGGAGGGAATCATCACCTAGACCTTTGAAGGTGAGTGGGATGACTTAGCCAGGCAGGGAAAGGGTTAGCTGTGTAGTGGGGAGTGCAGGCATTTTCAGCAGAAGGGACAGCACAGTCAAAAGCCCAGAGTGGGGAAAACAGCATGGAATATGCAGGGCCTTCCAAGTTCAGTGTTGCTGGCCCCTAGAGAATAAAGCCAGGAGGGGACTTGGGAGAAGCTGGAATGTAGGTAGGGCCAAGTTCACAGACTGGACTCTGCCTTGTGGTTCCCAGGGACCTGAAGGGTATTGGGCAGAGAAGTCTTGTGACCAGATTTGCTTTCTGACGGGTCCAGGAGTTGGAGAAGATCCAGGAGATCATTTTGTCAATCACTGTCAGATGGCTGCATGTGAGGCCAGATGACATAGAGGAGCTCCCAGGACAGGATTCATGAGGCCAGTGCACTTCAGCCATGGGACATGACTCAGAAGGCTCAGCCTGTTGTTTAGCCAGTGTTTGGGTCTGTGGTTCTGCTTCATTCAACATGTCATTTATCCAGCAGATTTTGACTGAATACTGAACATGCCCAGACTGGCTTTCTGCTGAGCACTTGACAGTCCAGGAGGAAAAGATTTGGGGTGTGTCCTTGAGGACCTGGTGGACCACTAGGCAGATAGTTCCCGAGCAGTGGGATGCAAGCAGCCGGCGAAGTGGCCATGGGGCCCCGAGAGCATGGCAGAGGATGCACGGTAGGCTTTAGGGGGATCTCCCGACTGCCCCCGCTCTCCTTGCCCCCAACCTAGCTCACTTCCAAGCTTATAAGGCTGCAGGTTTGCGTGGACTTGAATCCCAGCTCTGCCCTTTCACTAGTTTTTTGACTTCAGAACTTACTGAATCCTTTGGTGTCCTCTGTTTTAAAATGATCACCATAGGGGCGCCTGGGTGGCTCAGTGGGTTAAAGCCTCTGCCTTCAGCTCAGGTCATGATCCAGGGTCCTGGGATCGAGGCTTGCATCAGGCTCTCTGCTCAGCAGGGAGCCTGCTTCCTCGTCTCTCTCTGCCTACCTCTCTGCCTACTTGTAATCTCTGTCTGTCAAATAAATAAATAAAAATCTAAAAAACTAAAAACTAAAAACTAAAATGATCACCATAATAGTCCCTACCTCAGGAGATAATTACCAGTTCACGTACACAAAGCACACGGAATAATGCCTGGTGTATTAGAAGTGGTCCATGGATGCTGATGTTCTTTTAGGCCCAGAATCCCTTCGCCCAGACCCTCTATATGAGGCACAGTTTAGGTTTTGGAATTATGTTAGTCAGGGTCCAGTCAGGAGAGAGAAACCACCCAGTAATCTAAACACAGAAAATTTCATATAAAAATCATCACCTATGACAAGAAATTGCAATAATGAAGGATTGGCTATCATGAAGTAAAGAGCGCTCTAAGTATATTCTAAAGAACATGAGAGTAGCAGAGAGAGGGGCAGCCTCTATGGGTAGGGCTCCCCCCCACTCCTGTTGAGACAGAGTTTCTAAGGAAGATCTCCCCAGCTTGGGGCTGAGATAGAGCACTCCCAGAAGAGGCCCCCAGGCTGTGATCTTGGCTTTGCTTGGAAGGGCACAGGTGTGCTGACCGAGTGGCAGAGAAGCAGTCGTGGTGCCACATCAGTGAGCTGTGCTGGGGTACTGCAGCATGGCACATGGGAGCGGGTGTGGAGGGGGAGCTGCTTGGTGCTGTCGGTCACTGCAGTGGGACAATGGGCAGGTTGGGCCTGCTGCTCTAGTCCCGTGCTAGAGAAGTTGTAACTGAACGTGAGTTTGCTCTCTGGTGAGTCACAGATGGGAAACTGTACCAGGGGGAGTTGTCGCACAAAGGAAACTTTATTTGTGGCAGATAAGGAGATCCTGAGGAATAACTTCCAAAGCTGTGACTCCGTGAGCATGGACGAATGGGTTCCTTTCGTTTAGGGTTAGGATGAATATTCATCATATGTAGAGGTGGGCGCAAGGTTGCAGATACACCTTAAGGAAACAGGCTTTATATACATTGAATGTTATGGAAATGAGGCTTGTGCTCCTCCTCGGGGAAGATTTTAGTATAATGAGGTAAAGGCGGTGGTCAGTCACTCCATGGGTCACTCTGTGGTCCATCCACTCAGGCATGAGTCAGAAGGGGAGCTAAAATGGGTCTGGGTGGTGTGGGCCTCCAGAGCTCTGTTGGATGGTCATCACTGCTTGCAGCGTGTTTTGGTTTCCATCACGAGATGCTATACCCCTTGGGTCTTTTGCCTGAAATAGGAGATAAGCTGGAAAAAAAGAGCTTAAGGAAAAATGTAGGACAAAGGCTGGTGTGTACAAGCATGTGAGCGGCAAGATCAGGTCCTGGGGTCCAGCTGGTGACAGAGTCATCGTGCTGCCTGCCTGGCAAATACATCAGAACCAGGATGAAAAACAGAGAAACAGGAGAACCCTTCCTCCTGCAGTGTCTCTCCAGCATCTTCTACTGGTCACTGTCATTACTATTAATATCATATTATCTGGCGAGGGAAAAAGGTGTAAAGGGCCCAGATCCCTTTTCACACAGCAGTCGGTGAAGGAGGATTTGTGGTTTAGAGGCAATGAGCTGCTCAGTGGCACAGGAGTCTTTCTGATTTAGGAAAGTTGATACAGCGCATACACTGTATTGTTGATAGCCCCAGTAGGACCTCTGGTAGGTCCCCATAATCATAACACACTTTTTCCTGTGGCAAAAATATAAGGATATTCACACTAAGTGATAAGTAAAGACTATAAGTGGCTTCATGTGCATTCAGGCCAGGTTTTGTCACTGAGTTATAAAAAAAGTTATAAAACAGAGCTTTTGGGGGCACCTGGGTGGCTTGGTTGGTTGAGCATATGACTCTTGGTTTTAGCTCATGTCATGATCTCAGGGTCCTGGGATTGGGCCCCGTGTTGGGCTTCCCACTTGGCAGGGAGTCTGCTGGTCTCCTCCTCTCTGCCTTCTGGCCCTCCCCCTGTTTGTGCACTCTGCCCCAATAGATGAATATTAAAAAAAAAAAAAAAAAAGGCTTTTAGATTCTGAACTCAAGGCTAAAGGATTGTTTCCTTGTGTTCTTTTCATCACCTTTCTCCGCACAGCTGTCAGAGTGGTCTTTTTGGAAAATGTACATTATGCCACTGGCTAAGATAAAGACTCAACTGTACTCCAGGCCCCCTCCCTCCCTACACTACCGTCCGTCCACCCCCCCACCCCCCCCGCCGCCACCATTCATGCTGACCTTGAACAAACCATCTTGCTGCATGGAGCATTCTTTAGTTGCCCTGCCCCTCCAGATACACACACACACACACACACACACACGTGCACAAATGGCTCAGTTAACACTACCTCACCCTTCAGATCTCAGCTCAGGGGTCAACCTCATGAGAGCCTTTGCCCCATCTTTGCCCCCATTCCCCAGCCCTCATCCCCAATGAGGCCTTTCTTTCTTTATCTTTTTCTTTTCTTTTTTTTTTTTTTTTGAGGCCTTTTTTTTCTTTAAAGCACATGTCTTAGTTTATGATCACACAAACTTAGTGTGATTACTTGATTCATATGTCACCCTACAAAATGCTAAGTGCCGTGGGGATAGTGGCTATGTCTGTGTTTGCCCCTCATGATTTTATCCCCAAGGCTTTACACAATGCCTGGCATACGGCATATTTGAGCAAGGAGAAAATGAATGGACAGGCTTGGATTGGATCCTGAACCAGGAAAAAAGGAATTTGCTGTAGAGGGCATTATGGAAACAATTGGGAGAATTTGATTATGAACTGTCGGTGAGAAAGCAGTATTGTATCAGTGGTAAATTTCCTGACTTTGGTATCCTTATTTCTAGGAAATGCATCCTAAAGAATTTAGGAGTAAGGGGTTATCATGGCTCCAGCTTTCTCTCAAAATGTTTCAGGAAAAAAATTAGAGTTTAGATAGATGGGGGGAGAGGGAGAGAGAATACTAAACCATGTGGAAGACAGTAATAGCAAACATGGGTAGAAGATATGTAGGCATCCATTACGCTGGTCTTGCACCTTTTCTGTAAGTTCAAAGTTACTTCACAACATGACATTTTAATTTTTTTTAAAGATTTATTTATTCATTTATTTTAGAAGGAGAGAGAGAATTGAGCACACATGCTTGGAGAGGTAGAAGGAGAGGGAGAGAGACTCTCAAGCAGACTCCCTGCTGAGCCTGGAGCCTGACACGGGGCTTGATCTCACGAACCCAAGATCATGACCTGAGCCCCAATCAAAAACGAGATGCCCAATTGACTGAGCCACCCAGACACCCCCACAACACAACATTTTAAAGAATTCAGTGAATAGAAATAAATGAACAAAAGAGAAAAGGGATGCTAGGAGGAAGACCCAAGTGAAAGGCAAAGGGGCAGGAAAGGGCTTGGCTTCTCTGGGGAACTTTGAGGGGGCTGTGTAGCTGGTGTGTGGTCCTGGGGCTGGGGATAGGGTCAGCTGGGACTGGGGAAGGGTCAGCCGGAGCTGGGTCCCTCATCTGGGCCGCTGGCCTGCACATGTTTTGAGGGGGTTTCGCCAGCCTTAGCTACAGTCGTCCGCATTCCTCCTCTATTTCCCTGTGGTGGTTACTGAGCTGAAGCCTCAGTGGGTGAAGCCAGCCCATCTTGGGTCTTCTGTCTCATTTCTCTTGTGGCTAATATTAGGGAAGCTCTCATCCAGGTATGAGGATTACTCCTTCTACCCCAAAACTGCAACTTTCCTGTTGTCTGTCTGTTGTTTAACCCACCACAAGGCTCCCGTTTGGGGTATGTTTTGCTGTGTAACAGATAATCCTGAAATCTGTGGTAGCTTAACACAGCATTTATTCTCTCAGTTTCTGTGGGCTAGGAACCCAGGCTCAGCTGGAAGGCTATGGCTTTTGGTGGGTCTCTCATGAGACTGCAGTCAAGGTGTTGACCAGCACCACAGTCATCCAATGTCTTGACTGGGGCGGGGAGATTTGCTTCAAAGAAGGCTCATTGATGTGGCTGTTGTCGGAGGCCTCAGTTTCCCAATGCCACGACTTCTCCATAGGGAGGCTTGAGTGAGGCTATTGCATGGCAGCTAGCTCACCTCAGAGCGAGGGATGTGAGAGAGCGAGCAAGAAGTCACAATTCCTTCTGTGACCTAGTCTCAGAAGTTGCACGTTGTCATGGACACTTTGTTTTTTTAGTTAGAAGTGAGCCACTACGTTCAGCCTACCTGCACGGAGAGGAGACTTAGACCTCTTGAAGGGAGGAATGTGAAAGAACTTGTGGGCATTTTTTTTTTAAGATTTTTATTTATTTCTTTGACAGAGAGTGAGAGATCACAAGTAAGGCAGAGAGGCAGGCAGAGAGAGAGGGGGAAGCAGGCTTCCGATGAGCAGAGAGCCCGATGCGGGGCTCCATCCCTGAGATCATGACCTGAGCCGAAGGCAGAGGCCCAACCCACTGAGCCACCCAGGTACCCCACTTGTGGGCATTTTAAAACCACCACAGTTCGTGAGGGCCTACTGCGCACTTGGCACTAGACGTGGTTCCAGGGATCCGAGGCATGGATCAACTAGTGCCCTCTAGAAGTTTACATCTGCTTAGGGATGTAAGACACGCTCTGAAATTGGTCATAAGAACCAAGATACTCCATGGCAAGCTAAGGCAGAATGGATAGTAAAAAAGAGCTCTTTGGAACACCTGAGCTGGGCCTTCACAGATGAGCAGCTCCTCTTGGCTCTTGACCCTGATTCCTGGCACTGTCGTACAATGCTGATGAATATTGCTGGGAGCCTTGGAGCATTTGCACCGTCCGTGATGGGTGCTGTGCCAAGGAGGACTGCCTCATAGAGCAGCTCCGTCTGTGAATAGCATTCCTTGGAATTAGTGTAGTAGGACAGTCCCGATGCCTTATGTCATCTCATTTATTGCTTTGAACTGCCTTATGAGCTTGCTATCAGTATCCCCATTTTACAGATTACAAAGGTAAAGTTTAGAGACCGTGAAGAACTTACGCAAGATCACACAGCTAGAAAGTGGCAGAGAGCTGAAGACTGCAGGGCCGGTAGGTCTAAATTCGGTGCTGTGCTTCAGAGCTCTAGAGCCGTGAGCAAGTGACTTGAACCTCACTGTGTCGTTTACCTCATCTGTAATGTGCAGATGACACTGTTTCATGTCCCCAGTGCAGTGCCTGGCAGGCAGTAAGCATTAGCTCCTACTGCTGTTGTCATCAGTGCAGAGTCAAACACACAGTGTGCTGGCCTCAAGTTCTTTGCGTTGCTTTGTTATAAAGGGCGAGAAGCAAGTGGTAACTCAGCCGCCCCCCAACTTCGTGTGTAGGGATTACAGATTTGCAAAGAAAAATAATTTGACTAGGCTGAACATGCCAGTGGGTCTTCAGTGACTGATGCTGCCGTTTTCAGTTTCTACTTTATTCCATGAGGTTGTGAATGCTTCGGGAGACACATGCTCATTCCCTCCTCTGCATGGGCCTAGGCGATGGCCAGACTGGGTTTTAGGAAGCCAAACTGGAGTTGGCAGCTTTCTTTGGAAATGCTTTCCTGTTGGGAAGCAAGGAGCACCAGACTGCGTATCAGTCAGGATGTAAGTCTGTGCTGTGTGTCCTCAAGCCAGCTACTAGACCTTTCTGGGCTCCAAGGGCCTCCCCTCCAGGGTTCTCCATCAGAAAGAAGATGGAGAAAGAGTGTTTTGAAAACTGTGAAACTCAGCCTCAAGGCTTTGGACCTCTTCATTTCTTTCTTTTTTATTGATTTTTTTTTTTTTTAAGATTTCATTTATTTGTATGACAGAGAGACAGAGAGCACAAGTAAGCAGAGCAGCAGGCAGAGGGAAGAGAGAAGCAGGCTCTCTGCTGAGCAGGGAGCCCGATGCAGGGCTCAGTCCCAGGACCCTGGAATCACGACCTGAGTCAAATGCAGCCGCTTAACCGACTGAGCCACCCAGGCACCCCTCTTCATTTCTTTCTAACCCTTTGAGAAATGGTGGTTCCTTAAGCAGTTGGAATACAGAAAGGCCGTGTGATGGGAGTCACTCCTCCCTACCCGTTGCAACCCACACCCTCTTTGCTAAAACATTTTTGAGAAAAATCAGTTTTGATCTGAATTCTGAGGATCAAAACAGCCTCTAAACAAAATCAAGAACCAGGTGGTCCTCTTTTTGAAAATTCAAACCCGACAAGCAACTTGGGGGACTTATCTTTTAAAATTAATCTTTTTTTCTTCTCTTAATGAATTAGCATTTGTCTTCTGCACCAGTTCATTATGGGATTCATCCGAATGTTTCATTCACTGTGATCTCAGAAGCAGTGTGCGCTCACTCACCACCCGTGGGAATGACAGAACCCACTTTGAAAAAGAAAAAAAAAAATCTTCCTCCTTTCATTTCCTCACTTTAGATTAGAGCACTTCCTTTTTTAAACTTAAAAGAGGGACTAATTTTTTTCTTTTTAAAATTCGGATATGCATGAACATTTTTTTTTTTTTTTTTTTTTTTACAAAGTCACTGCGCATCTCTGTATCTTTGTTACCCATGGAGGTTACGCGTAAACCCTCCCTGGATCATCTGGTGGCACAGAGTGATGGGAGGGAGTTCAGTCAGTTGTCTGTATAGGAGGCTCGTTCTCAGTGTCTCTCCTCCATTTTCCCATTGTTAAACTGTACTTAGCGGAAGACAGAGAGGGGAGAGGTTGGGGGAAGAGGAGGAGGAGGAGGAATGTCAGAGAGGAGGCTGGAGCTGTCAGTGATTCCTGCTCTCCAGCTGTCTGACCTCAGAACAATTACTTAAATCCAGAGCCTTGTCCCACCTTTAAAATGGGGATAATGACAATAATTGCTGTGTTGTGGGGCTGTGGCGATGATGAGCTGAGAAAGTACATGCTTGAAGAATGCTTTTGTAAATGCCATTATACTGGTACTGGTACTGGTACTGAGAGATGATTGCGTGTATGTATAACTTACATGATTTTTTAAAAATTAGTTTTAAAAGGGTTGCTCATATTTTTAGAAACAGAGTTGGAGTTGGAAGGGAATATTAGGAATCTTTTAGTACACTGGCTCACCATGGGGTGGAATCCTCCCTGTGGCAGCCTTTGGCTTGAATAGCTCCAGAGATGGGGAGGTCACTACCTCTCCCTCCTCTTTTTTCTCCTCATCCCAGCCCTTTAATGCTTGCAGATATAGGACATACCAGTGATTTTCTTTTTCCGTAAGATAGACAGCAGAAGAATAATGTCACGGTTAAAAAAGAAGCGTGCCGCGGCATGCATTATGCAGATCTGCCGTCTGTACACATTGCTGCTGGAGGTATGTTAGCCGGTCTCCGAAGTATTTGAATTACTTGTTTGGGGGATCTGGTATTCTCTCTACCAGAAGCTATTGAGTTATCAGGACTAAGCCTGCTTGAGCCCCAGAGCAGGAAGACGACCTGGCAGGGCCCTCTTAGCTCTGTGCATCTGAACACCTTTCTCTTTTTCAGCCGGTGGGGTCTTTTTTAGCTGTAGGTAGATACGGATTTCTCTCAGAAGGTAGTCTGACAGCAGTGTTACCGCTCTCCTTCCCCTCCTCACTCTCCCTTCTGAAAGAGGGGGCTGGGGGAATCCCTTGGTGGAAAACCTGTTTCCTTCAGGCCTGCTCCTGTCCCTGGGGAGTTCATTCCTTCCTGTTCGAGATGGAACACTGGGCGTGAGGAGGGGGGCCCAGGGCTGGGAGGACCTCAGACGCCGTGCCGGGAACACTTTACAGACCCCCTGTGGAGGTCTGCCTGGGTGCTTCAGGGATTCTGGAAACATTTGTTCACGTTGTGTGGACTCTTGTTAAGCTGTCATAAAATTTTTAAATCACTTATATGTGTTATGGACTACGTTTTTACATGTCAGAGGTCACCAACTTACTCTTCCAGTATCTGTTTAATTGAAGAGTGTTCCAACATTGCAGAGTAGGCTGTGTTTAAAAAAAAAAAAAATACATCTGCTTATTCATCAAATATATTTACTATTCATTACATCACAAATGTTTTCTCAACACCGAGTAACTAAAGTAGAATAGGGAAACTGTACTTTGAGGCAGAGGTGAGCTGTAAGATGTTTTGTCTCTCTCCTGAGGTCAAATTATGTTGATCAGAACAGCCGCATTGTTCTCATTAGTTGACTTTATACTAAGGACATGTTATTGATTCGAAAAGTTAAAATTTATAATAATAAAATGCAACTTAGTAATCAAAGACTTGACTCACTGAAAACCTACCACCCTTTCATAGAACATAGAACTGGCATCCTTCAGAGTAGCTGGGACCCTCTTCTGGCCCTCATTAATCATTAATCATTCTGGCTTACCTATTAAATTATGCCCCAGGTAGTTTGGATAACAACATGATATTTGCATTAGAAGGCCTTCCAGCTGGCATTTTTATTTTCATGTGTATGTCCCAAGCACCTGCTTTTTACTTGTGAGTGGACCCTGGCAGATTTTTCCCTTCTAGATTTTGTTGACACATGGAAGAAAGAAATTCCCCTCTCCGTGCTCATGAGTGAGAAATTCTTCCTTCTGCCCAATCCCAGATGGTCATGCTTTTATTATAAGCCCATAACATTCTACCTCCTGTCCCCGTTTTTTCCTCATGTGCTTAGAGGCCTATTGGGCAATTTTTTCAGCTGCTGTGGAACACCTAGAATGATCCAACAGATCACCCCTAAGCTTTCTTGAGGCGAAGCAGCCCCCATTTCCTTCCTGTTGTCTCACCGGATCTCTCTTTTACCCTCTCAGTCTGTCTGGTGGACCTCTCTGACCCCACTCCCATTCTTCCAAGTTTTTGTGAACTACAAGGCTTCAGCTTAAAGCCCTGTTTTCCATCCCAGCGATGCAATGCTAGAGGATCCTAGAATTTGTATGTTCCGGGACCTCCGGCAGGTCAGGCCCCCCCCCTTGTGGAAAATGAGGATATTGCCTCACCCTCCCTGCTCACTGGGGTGCTTGTTGCCATGGGAACCCCAGGTTCTGCTGCGTCTTCCCATGGAGTAGGTATCTGTGCACTGCCCCAGCCCTGGCTGCTGGGAAGTATGTTCCCTTCTCTCTCCTCCCAGGACAGCAGGTAGTAAAGGAGATGGCAGGAGTTCCAGCTTGCTTTCTGAATGAAGGAAAATCAGTGAACGTTCCCCCCACACACAGAGTGAGCTCATCCCTCCTTTCCCTGTCATCAAAATCAACCTGGGGAGGGGGCATCTCCCTCAGACGCCACCTCCTCCTCAAGCGGAACAGAGGCTTGGCAATCAGAAACGCCTAGATTTAGGGCACCTGGGTGGCTTAGTCGGTCAAGCATCCAATTCTTGGTTTCAGCTCAGGTCATGCTCTCAGGGTTGTGAGATTGAGCCCTGTATCGGGCTGAGTGCTTGGCATGGAAACTGTTTAAGATTCTCTCTCTCCCTCTCCCTTTACTGACCACCCCCTACTTGCTTGCACATGCTCTCTTTCTCTCTCTCCCCTCTTCCTGCCCAAAAAAGGAAAAAAAAAAAGGCCATGTCATTTGACATAGTTGTGTGAATGAACCTTAAGCAAGATGCTTAACCTTTCTGGGCCTTAGTTTCCCCCTGTGGGAAATGGAGATAATAGTCATCACCTGCATGGATTTGCTCTAGCGATTCATCCTGGGACTGTGTAGACAGGGCTTGTGCCTGGCACTCTGTTAAGGCTTCACAATTGCTATTAATTTTTTGGTGATAGTGGTGTTTACAGCATGTTTTCCCTCTACAAGTAAAGTGTACTGTGTGACTGACCTGGCTCGCCCCAGAGAGCACTATCGGGGGTGCGGGGAGAAGAAAGGGAAGCGTTCTATGGGATTTGTCCGGCTCCTCCTCTGGCTCCCTTTCCTACTCCAGCCAGGCCTCTCCTGGTCCATCGGGGCAGGATTATTCCCTCCTCCCGAGAGCTTCGAGGCCCGAGTCTCCTCCAAGTGGAGTTTTCAGCCCAGGTGACGTTTGCTAACAGGCTGGCACCCTCTTCCCCTTCCCACCCCCTAGTCCCTCTCATTTTAGAAGCCCTCCCAGGACTTCAAGATGAAACACTTCCACACTGGGTAGATCATTTTCATTGAATTCTCCAGATCGCTGTCTCTAGGGCTGAGGAGAGACATTTTAATTAATTACAGTCCCCTCGGGCTCCAGGATCAATAGCAGGGAAGAGCCGTGGAATGAATTCCCAGCCTCTGCCCTGTTTGCCGCTCTTCCTGTCAGCTCGCACCAGGTGCTCAAGCTCTCTGGGCCTCAGTTACCTGCTCTCTGAAATGGGAGTGGCTCCCTGGAAGTGCTCGGAGCCTCCAAAAAGTATGGTGATCACAAGTGTTGTAAACTGTCATCTGCTGGCCACCAGTAAGATGTTATTGTGCGGGTATGTATATTCCCAAGGGGCAGGCATGAGGGAAGCCATTCCTTGCTTTTGTTCCTTGATACCTTACAACCAACTAGCAGGTTTCATCCCCCTTTGTGAGCCTGAGAGAATTAGGTGGGTGGGCATGTGGGTGGGGTACAGGTTCCTCCTCCAACAAGGGAAGATGATCATACCAGTGGGACCTGGGATGAGAAGCCACAAGCCTGAGTGTCAGAGTCCCTAGCGGTTCTGACACTCACTCCGCTGGCTCCCTCTAGCACTGAGCCCATACAGCCAAGAAAGTGTTGTTTGTTCCAGCCTCTGCTTCCTGCTTCCTCCTTCTTGCAATGTTTTCTGCACACAGCAGCCCAGGTGATCTTTCTAGAACACAAGTCTGGTTGTGTCCTATCCTGCTTTGCATGGAACCCTTACATGGCTGCCTGGAGCCTTTAAGATAAAATGCAGAATTCTTGGTGCAGCTGTCTAGGCCCTCATGACCTGGTCCCTGCCACCTTTTCCTGTGTCCATCTCCTGCTCTCCCTCTGGCCGCCTTGCATCTAGCCAGAGCCCATCCACTTCGCAGACACATGTTCTCTACCTGGTTTTCAGGCCTTGAGCACGCTACCAATCTGGGCTTTCCGTGGCCAGGTCCTCCGTGTGCTACAGGGCTCTGCTGAGACATCACCTCCCCCAGTAAACCTTCTCCGACCACCCTGCCTTCCTCAGTCTGGGTGGCTTCCTGTGGCGCTCTGTGCTTGTGGGTGTTATGGCCCCAACCACATCCCAGGGTCCACATCCATTTCCTTGGAAGCCTCTCCTTGCCTACCACCTGCATTCCTGCATGAATACCTTGAGAACTATGCCTGTGTGACTTGTTTCCTGTCATAGCCCCGTGGCCCTGTCATCCCTCCTGTCACAGAGTGCATGCCAGATAATGGAATGGAGGAACGACTTAGGATCTCACCACTAGATGACAAGTCTGGAGAGATCAGAGTCACCTGGGCACTTGTCAGATACCAGCTTTCTGGCCCTATCTCACTCTCCAAGATGCAGGATTTCTGTGGGTATGTGAGGAAATCTGCAGGGGCACCCCCAGTGGTTCTAATGCAGATCTGAGGACCTCTCAGTGATCTCATTCAAGCCATGCATTTCACAAAACCGGAAAGCGAGATGCAGAGACAGTGATTTCTGCAAGGTCTCAGTCTCTCTCTCTCTCTCTCTCTCTCTCTCTCTCTCACACACACACACACACACACACACACACACACACACAACTTCTGTAAGACAAAATAAAGGCCCAACATTTCTTCTACTCCTACAATGCTGATCTTCAAGAAACCCACGGAAGCACAGGAGAGAATTTTTTGTTTTGTTTTGGTTTTGTCCTTGTTCTACCCTCAGGTCTGAATTAGGGAATTTTTACTTTTTTTTTTTTTAATTTCTGTTCATAAAAGGTATGTAACCTTAGAATATGGGGTACTTATTTTAAAATTTGAGACAATTACTCTTACTCCAAGACTTAGGTCATTTTTCCAAGTGTGGGAAATCCCTGATGTTTCATTTTTCTGGTTCAGAAATGATTTGTAGAGAGTAAGAATTATCCTGCCTGATGCCATGAGGTCTATTTTTATCCATATGAGGATGTTGAGACTAAACCCGACAGAACATATTTACTGTTGCTTATAGTACTCGGTGATGTTGCCTCTCTTCAAAGCTTGCCAGAGAGAAGCCATGTGGGAACATGTGTTCATAGTTAATTTGACCTGCTCACTAGGACAAAACGGGGAGGAAGACTCCACCAGCTCCACATGTGGCAGAGAGAAAGTGGAGCATGCTCAGAGGAAAGTGCTGGAATGCCAAGGGATGAGGACATGTGTCTGAAGGGAAGGGCTAAAGACACTGGGTGGGTTGGGTTTTCACAGAAGAACCAGTGGCCGTAAATGTCTAAAGCACATAGGAATGGTGGGGAGAGAGCATGAAAGAAAAGCAGAAACCTTATGTGAGGATGGGAGAGACCTGCCACTCGAAGGTGTAAACGAATGGAATCCTGCCCCTGAGTGTCCTCCAAGGGGGCGGATGAGTTTCTCATCAAGAGACGTGTTTTCTAACGTAGGGGCCATCTTGGGGCCTGTCACACAGTGTCCTGGGTGAGTCGTCTGGATTAGGTGAAGTCCACGTGCCCTTCTCACTGATCTGAGAACAGACTCAAAGCCCACAGGCCCAAGCGGGCGACCTAGGGGCGCAAAGGGTTCTCTGGAGGGCAGAGCAGCAGCTCTCTGGACAAGTAAGAAGGGGTTCCTTCCTCAGCCCCAGCTGTTGCTTGGGAACGTGGGTCCAGTCAGGCCAGGTCTTTGGGTTTTTTAAGAAAAGTTAGATTCCTGATTTTTTTTTTTTTTTTTTTTTTTAATATGGACTCTGCTGAGTTTTAAAAATTGTGCGAGCTAAATAAAGCCATCTGTGCCCTCTGGGTCTTGGCCATGGCCTGCCATTTTGACCCCTCCAATCAGCAGAGGAGGAAACCAGGATGCCTGGAAGCCAAGGTAATGGCAGACAAGGGCTACAGCAAGGGGAAGAGTGCGGTTTCATCTTTCATTCCGTTGCTGTTTCACTTTTGAGATTTTTTCTTAAAATAATGTTTGGTGATGGGGGCACTGGGAGAACTCAGTACTATGTTGAGGGAGGTCTGGAACCGGGAATTCGGCCTCCCAGGGGCACTTTACTTCCCTTCCCTTCCCTTCCCTGTACTCAGGTGCACCACTTGCGCCACTGTGATTGGCGCCCCCTGGGGTTGTGCTCACTCAGTTTGCACATCTATGCCCAGAGCCAGGCAAAACTCTGCTTCTCCTTTCCCCCAGGGTTCTGTGTCTTGAGGCCTCCGGCCATGCCTGAAATCTCCCATTATAATTCGCCTTTTGAGTGAAGCCTTCACTGGCACCCAAGAATCTCTCAAAATGCACACAGGAAAAGAAAAAAGGCCACAGGAATGCAACCTGACAACTGTTTCAGGCTCGAAATATTGGACCGCCAGAGACTTGGGCACTGAATAAATTAGCTTTGCCACGAAGGCAACCTCAAAAAGCCAGTCATATCCAAGCCACATTTATGGCACTCCCTGCTGCGATTTGAGGCCTGTCTGCCTAGCTTCCGGCCTCTTGGCCTCCCCCCCACTCTTTGTGCTGAGACAAGGCTTTCAGGAGCAGTCTGCAGACCAACTTTGGGTTTTGCTTACTTTGCCAGCGAACATCCTGCTTGCTTCATTTTGTTGTTTTTTTAAGGAAAAAAAAAAGTTTTTAAGTACATTTTCCCCATAAGACTTCATTGAGGTATATTTGAAGTATAGTAAATTGCATACTTTTGAAAGTATATAACTTGATCAATTTTAACATATGTATAAAACTGTGAGCCGGCCATCACAATCCTAATAAACATTTCTATCATCCTGGAAGGTTCTTTGTGCCTTTCTGTAACCCAGCCTTGCGTCTTTCCACGCAGCCACTGACCTGCTTTGTCTCCCAAGATGAGCTTGGGTTTTCTAGAAATTGTATAGGACTCATACAGTTTGGGTTCCTCTTTGCTTTTTTCACTGAGAGGATGATAATTGAGATACATCCAAGTCCTGTGTATCGATAGCTTGTTTCTTTTTATTGCTGAGTAGTTTCCCATTACATTACCATACTGCCCTTTGTTTATCCGTTCATGTGTTGGTGGACGCTGGAGTTGTTTGTAGCTTTTAGCTATTGCAAATAAGGCTGCTATGAACATTTTGTGTACAGGTCTGTGTGTGGATGTGGGTTTTTTTGTTTTTCTTGGATAGATACCTATGAAAACAGTGTATTGGCTAGATGGTATAGTGGGCGTATGTTTACTTTTTTTTTTTAAGATTTTATTTATTTATTTGACAGAGATCACAAGTAGGCAGAGAGGCAGAGAGAGAGAGAGAGGAGGAAGCAGGCTCCCCTCTGAGCAGAGAGCCCGACGCAGGGCTCGATCCCAGGACCCTGAGATCATGACCCGAGCCGAAGGCAGAGGCTTTAACCCACTGAGCCACCCAGGCACCCAGTATGTTTACTTTTTAAAGAAACTGCCTAATTGTTTTCCAAAGGGGTTGTATCATTTCAAACTCCCACCATCAATATATGAGAGTTATAGTTGCTCAGCATCCTTGATGACACTTGGAATGATCAGTCTTTAATTTTAGCTATTCTGCTGGCTGTGAAATATTTATACCTCTGACATGGCATTTAGATGCTCTCATGAAGAGCATCTCCTCATGGGATTATTGGCTATTTTGTATCCTTTGTGAAGTATCTGTTAAAATTTCTTGCCAGCCTTTAATTGGGTTGTTTGTCTTATTATTGAATTTTAAGAGTTTTTAAAATATATTCTGTAATACAGGTCTTTTGTCTGATACATGTTTTGCGAGTGTATTCTCCTAGTCGATGGCTGTGCCTTTTTGTTTTCCTAATAAGTTGTCATTATTGTCTAGTAAAATCTGGAACATAGGGGGTTTCCAGGGATAACAAAGACATTGAATATTGAACACATGCCATATATCTTAAGAATCCTGTAGAACCTAAACATGGTACCAACGTGAATGGGAGCATATTTAATAACATATTACCTCGTGGTTTAGAAATTATTTTACATAATTTGAGAAAACCATTGCATGGGGGTACCACATTGGGTATTAGAGGAGATAGAAGGAAAGGTAGAAACATCATCAGATGTGGATATACTTATATCCATGGAAGGGTATAAGGCACATATTTTGATATAATTTTTGTATATGCTATATGCTTGATTGGCATGATTTCATTTAATATTCAGAATGATCCTCTGGTATAGATTTTCCCCATTTTGCAGATGAGGAAACTGAGGCTTAGAGAAGCTTCATACAGCTAGGACATGGCAATCTGGATTCAATCCCACTTCTGTCTGACTTTAAAGTCCATGTCCTTAACCCTTAGGCCAAATTGCCTCCCAGGTAAAGCATAAGCTAGGATGTGTGTGGAGAATCATAGGAGAATTATAAACAGAGTGTTATGGAACAAGAAGTAAAAAAATTTATTTTTAACTCTGCGCCCAGAAAGCACCATGGAGGAGTTAACATATGAGCTGGGCCTTGAGGATGTTCACAACCTCAGTAACAAAGATGGCAGAAGGGCAATGACACTTGAAGGGAAGAGCATAAGCAAGGATGCAGAGGTTGGAAGGGTCATGGGATCTATTGACTAAAGCCTAGTATTCTTTAGAGGGAAAGTTACAAGAAAAGGTAATGAAAATCAACTCTCAAAGGACCTTGAAAATCAGGCTAAAAGGTTTGAACTTGATTCCAAGAGACAGTTGTGACCCACTGAAACATCTAAGCCCGGAGGGTGGGAGGGAGTGATATCCTGATGGTTCTGTATCCATGATGACATAAATTCTAGATGGACAAGACAATAGAAGAAGGACCGAGGGCAGTGGAGGACCTTGTGGCCCCTTCTGTAGGTCCAGAGGGCTTCAACTAAGATATTAGCTATGGAAATGGACAGGAGGGAATAAATAATATAATTCAAAACTCGAAGCTACCTTCTGTCCATAATTTTTTATTCTACCAACTTTTCTGTAAGCTGGGACTAATTTGACCCCATCACTTTCTGCTGCTGCTTTTCTCGTCCATCTGCATTTCTCATACTTCATTGCTCTCAGATGGTGGCCAGGGAGAAGAGAGCAACTCAATTGGTCCTGCCTGTAATTTGTTGGCTAATTCTGATAAATGAAGTGGTACCTGGAGAAGGTTGAAACTTTTGGCCAAAATGAAGTTTTGCATTAGTCCTACATTTATTCATTCAACTAATCAGATTCATTCATTTACCATCCCAGTGGGTTTTTTCCCAGTACCAACAAGCAGTTCTCCAGTTCTCAGTGGACACGGACTGGGTGTCCTACAAATTTAACTCAATTCTGACACTATCAACTTGGAGTTAGCACCAGATCCCACAGGCTCAGGGCTTAGTCCCATAAAACTGCCCCCATTTCAAATGCCAATTACATGTCCAGCTATAAATCAGAGGTTCCCACCACTTCCTCTTCAGGTGTGATTAATTTTGCTAGAGCACCGCATAGAACGCAGAGGAATGTTTACTTATGTTGACCAGTTGATCATAAAGGATGTTATAAAGGATACAAGGGTACAACCAGATGGAAGAGATACGTAGGGTGAGGTCCAGAAGGGTCCTGAGCATAGGAGCTTCTGTCCTGGTGGAACTGGGGCGCTCTACTCTCCTTTTATGTTTACCAATCCAGAGGCTCATCAAATCTTTTTATTCAGGTGTTTTTATAAAAATTAATCTGCTGCGCTCCCTCCCCCCTCCCCCTTTCTGAGGTGCGTGGGCAGCCTTTCTGGTGTCCCGGGCCCCATCCTCAGACTAGCCAGAGGCTCCACCTTAAATCCCCTCATTAGCATAAACTCTAGTGTGCTCAGAAAGGCCCCAACAACTTAGGAATGACAAAGGGCACTCCTCCAGCTTTGGAACTTCCAAAGGTTTTAGCACATTAGTGCCAGGAACCTGGGGCAAAGACCAAATATATGTTTTATTCTACTGTCCATTCAGTGAAGTATTTATTTATTCACTTAGCAAACTAAGTCGCGTGATCTTTATCAAAGCTGGTGATATGTGCCAGGCGCCATGGTAGGCTCCGAAGGTCCTGTGGATGGCATCATACAGCCTCTGTCTACAGCAAGTTCACATTTTTAGTGGAGGCTTATTTCTGTCGTCTTCAAGCATTTCTTTTTATCTCACCTTTTTATGTTTTTTTTCCCCCTCTCCTTCCTTGACTTCTTTTGGGGTTTTCCCCCCTCATTTTGTCTTTTTCCCTATATTCTACTATGAAAGTTCAGTATTCTGTTTCTCTACTTTGAATAGTTAACTAGGAAATTTTAACATGTATTCTTGAGTCTAAAATTAGTCAGTATGCTTACCCTCCTCCCAGCCAATGCAGGGAACTTAGTGAACACCTGACCTTTGATCACCCCCTCTCCTGATTTAACACGCTACTTTTGTCATGTATTCTAGTTCTTATTCTTGGGTATAGGTGAGACACGATGTTATGTTACTTGCAGGTGTACGACTTAGTGATTTGACAAGTTTATGTATTATGCTGTATATAACCACAAGTGTGGCTCCCATCCGTCCCCTTACATCGCTATTACAATATCAGTGACTGTATTCTTTATGTTTCGTTATCATTTTTAATTCCTTAAGACTGTATTCTTACTATTTTATGTAGGCCTTCCAAATGGAATCACTTTCCATCTGCCTGAAGCATATCCTTTTAAATTCCTTTGAGGGTTTCTTAATAGCAAACTCTAGGTTTTGCTTGAGAATATCTTTATTTTGCTCAAGTTCTTGCTGGGTATACAATTCCAGTTTGACAGTTTTTACCTTCATATATTCAATGCATTATTCTGCTGCCGTCTGGATTTAATATAACTGTTGAGAAGTCAGGGGTAATGTAATGATTTTTCTTTTATACTAAATCTGACTTTTCTCTGGCTACTTTTAAGATTTTACCAAAAAAAAAAAAAGATTTCATCTGTTTTTGAGGTTCTGTTCTGCAGCTTCACTATAATGTAGATTTTTAAAGACAGCTTTATTGAGGTACAGTTGGTGTCTAGTAAATTGCACATGTTTAAAGTGTATATGTAATTTGGTAACTTCTGACATGTGTGTATACCTGTGAGACCATCACATCAAGATAAGGACCATACCTGTCTTCTGCCAACATTTCCTTGTGTGCCATTGTATTTATAACCCCTCTCTCTGTCCCTCCTGCCCTCCTCCATTCCCCAGACAACCTCTGCTCTGTTTTCTGTCACGGTAGACCAGTTTGTATTTTCTAGAATTTTACACAAATGGAGTCATTATAGTGTGTACCCTTTTTAAAATCTAGCTTCTTGCATGGAGCTCGAATAACTTGAGATTCATTCTTGCTGTAATATTATCAGTAGTTTATTCCTTTAACCAGTAGTATTCTTTTGTATGGGTATACCACTGTCTGTTTATCCATTTACCTTTTGGTAGATATTTGGGCCGTTTCCAGTCTAGGGCTAGTGCAAAGTTTTTGTGAGTTTTAACATACAGGTCTTTTGTGGGCATATGCTTGAATTTCTCTTGGGCAAATACATAGGAATGGAATGGCTGGATTGTATGTTAGGTGTATATTTAACTTTAAAAACTGTGGTGGTACCATTCTCGTTCCCAGCATCAGTGTATGAGAGTTTCACTTCCTTCCTCAGTACCATCAACATTTAGTATGATCAGTCTTTTCAATTTTAGCCATTCTAATTGGTGTGTGCTGGTATCTCACTGTGGTTTTATTTTTTTTAATTTTTTTTAAGATTTTATTTATTTATTTGAGAGAGAGACAGTGAGAGAGAGCATGAGCTAGGAGAAGGTCAGAGGGAGAAGCAGACTTCCCATGGAGCTGGGAGCCTGATGTGGGACTCGATCCTGGGATTCCGGGATCATGACCTGAGCCGAAGGCAGAGGCTTTAACCCACTAAGCCACTGAGGCACCCCTCCAGTTCATCAGTTTTATTTGAGATCAAGTTAGGTACTGTTATACCCTCCCATAGAGCTTGGATTTTTTTTCTTCTTATTATTATAGTTGTAAAAGCTATGTTATATTTTGATCTTTTTAAAATCTACTCATTCTTTTTAATAGTCCCATTATTTTTCATATTTTAAAATCTTTTTATTTATGAGAGCAAAATTAAACACATCCCATGTCTGGTAATTTAAGGTTTTTTTGTGGGTCCTTTTGCTGTTTTTTTTTCTTTTTTTTTTTCTTTTTTTTCTCACTGCTTTTCTGGTTCCTTTTTTCTTTATATATTTTGTATATTTGTTTTGTTTTTTCTGTTGTTTCAAATTTTATTTTTATAAACATCTATTTTTATCCCCAGGGGTACAGGTCTGCGAATCGCCAGGTTTACACACTTCACAGCACTCACCATAGCACATACCCTCCCCAATATCCATAACTCCACCGCCCCTCGCCCAAGCCCCCTCCCCCCATCAACCCTCAGTTTGTTTTGTGAGATTAAGAGTCACTTATGGTTTGTCTCCCTCCCAATCCCATCTTGTTACATTTATTCTTCTCCCACCCCCTTAACCCCCCATGTTGCATCTCCTCTCCCTCATATCAGGGAGATCATATGATAGTTGTCTTTCTCCGATTGACTTATTTCGCTAAGCATGATACCCTCTAGTTCCATCCACGTTGTCGCAAATGGCAAGATTTCATTTCTTTTGATGGCTGCATAGTATTCCATTGTGTATATATACCACATCTTCTTTATCCATTCGTCTGTTGATGGACATCTAGGTTCTTTCCATAGTTTGGCTATTGTCGACATTGCTGCTATAAACATTCGGGTGCACGTGCCCCTTCGGATCACTACGTTTGTATCTTTAGGGTAAATACCCAGCAGTGCAATTGCAGGGTCATAGGGTAGTTCTATTTTCAACATTTTGAGGAACCTCCATGCCATTTTCCAGAGTGGTTGCACCAGCTTGCATTCCCACCAACAGTGTAGGAGGGTTCCCCTTTCTCCGCATCCTCGCCAGCATCTGTCATTTCCTGACTTGTTAATTTTAGCCATTCTGACTGGTGTGAGGTGATATCTCATTGTGGTTTTGATTTGTATTTCCCTGATGCTGAGTGATATGGAGCACTTTTTCATGTGTCTGTTGGCCATCTGGATGTCTTCTTTGCAGAAATGTCTGTTCATGTCCTCTGCCCATTTCTTGATTGGATTATTTGTTCTTTGGGTGTTGAGTTTGCTAAGTTCTTTATAGATTTTGGACACTAGCCCTTTATCTGATATGTCATTTGCAAATATCTTCTCCCATTCTGTCAGTTGTCTTTTGGTTTTGTTCACTGTTTCCTTTGCTGTGCAAAAGCTTTTGATCTTGATAAAATCCCAATAGTTCATTTTTGCCCTTGCTTCCCTTGCCTTTGGTGATGTTCCTAGGAAGATGTTGCTGCGGCTGAGGTCGAAGAGGTTGCTGCCTGTGTTCTCCTCAAGGATTTTGATGGATTCCTTTCTCACATTGAGATCCTTCATCCATTTTGAGTCTATTTTCGTGTGTGGTGTAAGGAAATGATCCAATTTCATTTTTCTGCATGTGGCTGTCCAATTTTCCCAACACCATTTATTGAAGAGGCTGTCTTTTTTCCATTGGACATTCTTTCCTGCTTTGTCGAAGATGAGTTGACCATAGAGTTGAGGGTCTATTTCTGGGCTCTCTATTCTGTTCCATTGATCTATGTGTCTGTTTTTGTGCCAGTACCATGCTGTCTTGATGATGACAGCTTTGTAATAGAGCTTGAAGTCCGGAATTGTGATGCCACCAACTTTGGCTTTCTTTTTCAATATTCCTTTGGCTATTTGAGGTCTTTTCTGGTTCCATATAAATTTTAGGATTATTTGTTCCATTTCTTTGAAAAAAATGGATGGTACTTTATAGGGATTGCATTAAATGTGTAGATTGCTTTAGGTAGCATAGACATTTTCACGATATTTATTTATTCTTCCAATCCAGGAGCATGGAACATTTTTCCATTTCTTTGTGTCTTCCTCAATTTCTTCTATGAGTACTTTATAGTTTTCTGAGTATAGATTCTTGGCCTCTTTGGTTAGGTTTATTCCCAGGTATCTTATACTTTTGGGTGCAATTGTAAATGGGATTGATTCCTTAATTTCTCTTTCTTCTGTCTTGTTGTTGGTGTAGAAAAATGCAACTGATTTCTGTGCATTGATTTTATATCCTGACACTTTACTGAATTCCTGTACAAGTTCTAGCAGTTTTGGAGTGGAGTCTTTTGGGTTTTCCACATATAGTATCATATCATCTGCAAAGAGTGATAGTTTGACTTCTTCTTTGCCGATTTGGATGCCTTTAATTTCCTTTTGTTGTCTGATTGCTGAGGCTAGGACTTCTAGTACTATGTAGAATAGCAGTGGTGATAACGGACATCCCTGCCGTGTTCCTGACCTTAGCGGAAAAGCTTTCAGTTTTTCTCCATTGAGAATGATATTTGCGGTGGGTTTTTCATAGATGGCTTTGATAATATTGAGGTATGTGCCGTCTATCCCTACACTTTAAAGAGTTTTGATCAGGAAGGGATGCTGTACTTTGTCAAATGTTTTTTTCAGCATCTATGGAGAGTATCATATGATTCTTGTTCTTTCTTTTATTAATGTGTTGTATCACATTGATTGATTTGCGGATGTTGAACCAACCTTGCAGCCCTGGAATAAATCCCACTTGGTCGTGGTGAATAATCCTTTTAATGTACTGTTGAATCCTATTGGCTAGTATTTTGGCGAGAATTTTTGCATCTGTGTTCATCAAGGATATTGGTCTGTAGTTCTCTTTTTTGATGGGATCCTTGTCTGGTTTTGGGATCAAGGTGATGCTGGCCTCATAAAATGAGTTTGGAAGTTTTCCTTCTATTTCTATTTTTTGGAACAGTTTCAGGAGAATAGGAATTAGTTCTTCTTTAAATGTTTGGTAGAATTCCCCCGGGAAGCCATCTGGCCCTGGGCTTTTGTTTGTTTGGAGATTTTTGATGACTGTTTCAATCTCCTTACTGGTTATGGGTCTGTTCAGGCTTTCCATTTCTTCCTGGTTCAGTTGTGGTAGTTTATATGTCTCTAGGAATGCATCCATTTCTTCCAGATTGTCAAATTTGTTGGCGTAGAGTTGCTCATAGTATGTTCTTATAATTGTCTGTATTTCTTTGGTGTTCGTTCTGATCTCTCCTCTTTCATTCATGATTTTATTTATTTGGGTCCTTTCTCTTTTCTTTTTGATAAGTCTGGCCAGGGGTTTATCAATCTTATTAATTCTTTCAAAGAACCAGCTCCTAGTTTCGTTGATTTGTTCTATTGTTTTTTTTGGTTTCTATTTCATTGATTTCTGCTCTGATCTTTATGATTTCTCTTCTCCTGCTGGGTTTAGGGTTTCTTTCTTGTTCTTTCTCCAGCTCCTTTAGGTGTAGGGTTAGGTTGTGTACCTGAGACCTTTCTTGTTTCTTGAGAAAGGCTTGTACCGTTATATATTTTCCTCTCAGGACTGCCTTTGTTGTGTCCCACAGATTCTGAACCGTTGTATTTTCATTATCATTTGTTTCCATAGATTTTTTCAATTCTTCTTTAATTTCCTGGTTGACCCATTCATTCTTTAGAAGGATGCTGTGTATATTTGTTTGGTTTTACTTACATTTCTTGACACTTTTTTCTTTAGGGGTTCTTTGAGGCCTGATGAAGGTATGTTCTGCTGGAAAAGATTGGCATTTGGTTCTGCTATATATCCAGGGGGTGTCTTTATACTAAATTCTCAGCTTCACATTTTTCAGATGCCTGGGTATTCTGATTATTACACTAACCTGTATAAGCTGGCTTGAGGTAGCAAATTCTCAGGAGAGATTCCCTCCCACCTAGTTTACTCATTTTCAAAAGTTAAGCTAGTTTTCTGGTGTGCTGGGTTTATTTCTAGCTGATTCTTTTTTTTTTTTTTCTTTAAGATTTTATTTATTTGTTTGACAGAGATCACAAGTAGGCAGAGCAGCAGGCAGAGAGAGAGGAGGAAGCAGGCTCCCTGTTGAGCAGAGAGCCCGATGTGGGGCTCGATCCCAGGACCCTGAGACCATGACCTGAGCTGAAGGCAAAGGCTTCAATCCGCTGAGCCACCCAGGCACCCCTATTTCTAGCTGATTCTTACATGAAGGATGTAGGGAGTCCCAGCTATCTATGTGTGCTGGTGTAGAGTAGACGCCTTTCAAACTCCCCACCCTGTATGGACTTTGGCTTTGTCCTCTATGTCCCGTATTCTAAGATGGTACGAGAATCAATGCTTGTATTAATCTGGTTTTGTAAATACTCTCAGACAAAAAAAAAAAAAAGCTGGTCTCAGGTGTCCACTTACA
Source organism: Lutra lutra (assembly GCF_902655055.1). Lineage (NCBI taxonomy): Eukaryota > Metazoa > Chordata > Mammalia > Carnivora > Mustelidae > Lutra > Lutra lutra. Next base: position 46,266,095 of record NC_062282.1, read on the forward strand.
TCTGGGTTTCTGTTTTCATTTCTGATTTTTTGGGGGGGCAGGCTTTCTTGCAAGTTTATCAATTGATTTAAAATACGTGATTTTGTTTTTGTTGTTGGTCTTTATTCTCCCTTTGTAGTTGCTTTCAGCTAGTGGTTCTTTGGGGTATCCAGTCCACCATACTACTGGAGATGGAAGCAGGGCCTCCAACTTTTTATGTTGTGCTTTTAAAGATTGTTTCTTCTGTGGGATTGATTGCACTCGTGTTAGTTTTTATTTCCTTTGGTAAACACTAGAGAACCAGGGGAAGAAGGTGTTTACTTTTCCTGCATTGGTGATCTGTACACTGTGATGTTACAACCACTTAATGAGCCCTTGGGCTTTACATCTTCTCCTTTTACTAAATCATCTGTGCCAACAGAGCTGAGGTTTTGTTGCAATACTGTTAAAATGTCTGTATTCCACAGTCTATCTCTCTTTCCTTTAGATTATTATCTATTAAATTAAAGCTATATGATTATTTGTATTCATGTTGGATTAAAATCTACCCCCCTGCTAAAAACACAAGTTCTTTGAGATCAGGGACTGGGACAGCCTTATGCCCCCTTTTATCCCTGTTTTTCTAGCACAGTGCCTGGCACGCAAAGAACATGACAGGGTTTGTCAGAATACACAGAGGAAGCAGAACTTTGCAATAACTCAGTTTTAGCCCAGCACCCTTCAATGGAGCCCCTACTCTGTCATTCTTCATGCCAGACATATTTGGAGGATGCAAAGATGGACAAAGCAGGGGTCCCACCCTCAAGGAACCCACAGTCCAGTGGAGAAAAGGCCATGTTTACATTGTTAGCCTTTCCCCATTCAAAGGATAAGTTCCTCACCTGCTGAGTAGACTCTGTTGGGTGTGAACTACCCAGGGCCTAAATACTGTAATCCTGTGTACACAAAACTGTGTGTCCCTGCGACAGCCCAGGTGGGCACCCCCTGCTGAGATGGGGAGACACCTGTCTCAGCCCTCTTTTTAGTCCAGTTGAGTATCGTGTGGTTCACTGTGTCAGAGAACTTGGGGAATTGTGAGTTTAACATAAAACCTTGGTTCTTTTCCTTAAGGAGTTTGTTTGGGAATGTGGAGATCAGGACTGGATCTGCCTATTGAAGTCCTGAGTGGACATAGATAGAAAATTCCCTAGGCCTTGCAGCGTAGGGCACAGACCTTAGGCCTCTGTGTCTAGCTTGCTGTGATGCAGGTTTACAGTCTTAGAAGTTGCTTCCTAGGATCAAAGAGGCTAGAAATGTAATAGGTAACAAATTCACAATTCCGTGCCTCGCAGACCTGCAGACGTCTTCATGGGGCTGTGTGGATCCCTCCGAGAAGACACAAGGCCCTGGGGAGCTGTGGCACATGCCCCCTACGTCTCATCCCACTGTGTGCCTCCTCGGCACTGCTTAGGAGCTGCTGCCAGACTAAACCAAAGTTCAGTGACTGAAGTTAATCCAAATTGTGGTTCTCACTCTTTCTGCAACCTAGACCATCCCCGGAGTTCGGTGTAGCCTGGGAAGAATAGATGCAACATCTGCTGACTAAAGGGAAGTCAGGCTCACGTGACATCTCTCTGACGCACGTGTGGTCCCAGACCAGGTGAGGCCGGGGCTCCTGAGGGTCCGCCGCTAACCAGCCTCGTGGAGCTCGGGGTCGTCTTGTCCTTATTTATAGATGAAGGCGCTGGGCCGGACCTGTGCTTCCCACTCACTGGTCCACAGACCTGTTCCAGGTGTTGAATTGCTCACCTGTCCAAGGTAAAATGAAGAGAAAAGGAGGGGAGAGCAATGAGTTTTGTCAAAAAGCTCAGTGGGATACTGATCCTGAGTGGATGTCTTTCCAACTCAGTATCATATGTACTTTATTTTTTGAAATATGTCCTTATATAGCCTTTATTTTATGAAATGATAGCAGTCAGTACGTTGTCTTCTTTGTTGTTTTGAATGTAGTCCCTTGAACAGAACACAAAGCTGACAACACTGTCTCTTCCCAACAGCTTTTGAAGGGGGTCGAGGGGGAATCTCTTCAAGTTCATTGAATTCAGAAGTCAGAAGACTGCCAGCTTAGGCGACTTTGAAATTGAACAGCTTTAGCTTTTCCAGTGTTTGGAATGGGGATGGGGAGAGATGACTTTCCCTTTCTTATTAGCTGTGAAGTTTGTGTTTTGATTCATTTCATTTTTGGTTTAATATTTTATCATGAGTATATTAAAATGAGAGTGAAGCCCCCTCCTGGGGAGGCATGAGGTCATTGTGGGGCAGCATCTTGGTGCATTGTGTCAAGGTCATGTCCATGGTTTCTAGGTCATGGGTTTGGTAGGAGCCTTATTTCTGGCATGTTTCCTTTTGTAACCTTTTTGGCTCTCTGGGATACAGATGAGTCCTTTAACAATTGCGTGGTTGCCTTTACTGAATCCTAGAAAACCTGAGTTTTGTGGCCCTCAGCTTTTCTGCACAAGATCCTGGGTACATCGGGTTGTGGATTAGCTTTACCCCAGAGACTCTGTTAATTCACATTCCTGGCAGTATGTCAGCCCAAAGAAATGCTGCAGACATGGGCACCCCCTGCCCTCTTCGGGCGAGCCAGAGGGCTCAGCGCACAACACAGTGACCTATGAGAATCTTCAAGGCAATGGGAAGAAACTGAAGGAAAACTACTTTAAGCAGAGTTTTCTAAAATTTGACAGTATTAGAAAGCCAAATCATGAGTGAACTCAAGGCCCAGCCCCATCTCTGATTGCTTTGTGGCTTCAGGCAAGCCCCTTCATTTCTCTAGGCCCCTTATTTTCATCCTTAATAAAAATGGAAGGCTGTTATCTGTCCTACATTTATTTGATTATTGTAAGGTCATTTGGCTAATAGATATGATTTGGTTACTATAAATGGGTTGCTGTGGGCTTTGACAATGGTCAAATGCAAATAAGCTTTATTTATTTATTCATCGTATTTATTATTAAGTGCCTGATACGTGCTAGGCATAGTTCTGTGGAATGGGTATGCTGGTGAGAAAACCAGACCCTGCCTTCAGGAAGCTTACTTCTAGTGGAAGAAACAGATGAGAAAAGACATGAATAAGACAGGGATGGTGAGCGCCATCCAGAAATGAAGAGGCTGGTGTAAGAGGGTCGGGGAGGGAGTTCAGAAAGTCTCTGTGAAGAGATAATGGTCAGGCTGTGACCTGAAGGCAAAGAATGATCAGGGCAAGAGTGTCCAGACAGAAGGAATGGCAAGTACAGGGGCTCTGAGGCCACCGAGAGCTGGTGTGCTTGAAGATGAGACAGGATTGCCTTGTGGCCTGAGTGCTAGGACTTGTAACAGACTGACGCTTGACTTCGGAAGGTGTGGAGTAGCTTCCCCTTTGTTTCATGCTTTTCTTCCTGCTTTTCAAACTCGTTTGTCTTGGGGAATAAAAATTAATTTACAGATATGTTCAAGATTTTATAATCATTCTTAAAAATACCTTTAGCATCTAGAAGGGAGGATACGGTGTAACAGGGTGGGGGCTAGGGAACCGGTTGTCCCCTGGTTCTCATCAGCTCTGTCACTTAGGAGCTCTCCGACCTGGGACAAGGTCCTCTGCCTTCCTGAGCCTCAGTCTCCTTATCTGGAAAATGAATAATAAACCCTGAGCTTTGTCCCTCAGAGGATTGTTAGGAAAATAAGATTTTTTTAAAAAGGCAGTGATAAATGCAAACATGCTTGGGATGTTTAGAGAGTGTGGTTGATGGGAAAGAGGACGTCTCGACTCCAGATTGCCTCTTTGCATCCTGGGCTAATTTGGCTGTCCATGATTGGAGACCTTCAGACAAGATTTGCTGTGGCTGGGTTGAATCGGTGCTCGCTTGCAGAGGGGGAGGTCTGTGCCGGGGCCATGTCCTTTGAGTGCAGCAGCAGTGGTCTTACAAGGAAATAAATGAATAATAAATGAAGGGCTCCAAAGTCTGGCTGCTCTGCAAGATTTCTGTGCTCAGGAAACTCAGCAGAACGAAATGACCTCTCCACCCTATGTCTGCAGGGCGAGGTGGGTGTGCCGCTGGCGACACTAGCAGGGCACAGGTTGTGGTCTCCTACGGACCCCAAGGGCTGGAAGCCTCAGCTGGGGTTACCCGGCGGGTTAGTGGCAACACTGGGATGAGACTGGGGCTCTTTGGAGGGCCACCCCAGTGCTCAGTGGTGTTGCGCACCTAGCAGGCTTCTGATACCACGCTAGCTGTGGGGATCCGGGCCAGATAGGGCCCTCCTGTGTGGCTTCACAGCCTAGCTGGGAGACAGTGCTGTAATGGCCACAGGTGACAGAAGCGCTTTCAGGGGCCACGTCAAAGGTGCAGTGGGAGCACACAGCAGGTACCGAACCCAGGTTTGTTTTCGTTCTGCAGGGTCCAGGGAAACCTGCTTGGGAGATGCGCCCTTGAAGCAAATATCGAAGGATGAATTCACCAGGTTAGAGTGGGGAAGGAGTGGATTCCAGGCAGAGTGTCCTGCAGAGGTGTGGCTTGTCTGATGGAGGCTTGGCCTTGAGGGGCTGCACAGTGAGGTTGGGGATGAGAGAGGGGCTGGTCTTAGAAGGAAGAAATGCTTCATGTTAAGGAGCTTTTATCCCAATGGCAGCGGGAAGCTGTTGGAGGATTTACATGGTCAGGTTTGCATTCCTCCAGAGTCACTGCAGCTGCTCTGTAGAGACGGGTCAGGAGGGGACAGGGGTGCCAGGAGGACAGTCATCTATCTGGGAGTGTGGAGCCCAGGCAGGGATGCTGGAGAGAAGTAGACACAGCCAAGGGTATGTTCTCTTAAGATTTGCAAAAACAAGATGGTTTAACCATCCTCAGTTAAGACCTCTTTCTCTCTCAATTCTGATTTCTCCTCTTGTCGGCTGATGTTGGGGTAGCCTCAGGCATTTTTAGGGTCCTCCAGTGGAAAAGTTGAGCTAGGACTATATCTGGTAGCTTGTTAAAAATACATAGTGTGCATGCCTTAATTTAATCTTCCTTTTCTTAAAGATCTTCTTACCCTTACCCCCAAAACATAAACTGCAGGTCCCACAGAACTGGCTCTGCTTTTTGTGGAGGCTCTAATCTTTCCTACCCGTGGCCTTAGTGGCTGGCAATGGTGGCAGGAGCCCAGCCACTTTGCTCTAGGTGGACGGAAGGTGTATGAGGCTGTAAGAGCCAGCTGCAGGACTGGCGTGGAGATTGCTAGGTATACTTCTTTTTCTCTCTGTGCAACGTGGGCAGAAAAATGATTTGTTTACTCTGTGCCAGGCATTGTTCTAAGCATTTCACGTAGTGACACATTTAATCCTCAGAAACAAGTTTATGAACTAGGGATTATTACCTCCATTTTATACATGAGGCTAATACTGGTCAGTAAGTGGAATCCAAACCTATGGAGTTCACTGTCGGAATCAGACCACATGGGCTGTGACCAGTGCAGTTGCTCAGGGTTCCGTGTTTAGAAAGACCTCGCATTAGGTTAATGGCTCTGCTGTTGCCATTTTAAGATCCTTAATAATTTTTGATCAAGGATCCCTGCATTTTCATTTTGCATGGGGCTTTACAAAGATATATCATCAGTTCTGGTCAGGGACCCATTCTCTTAACCTCTCTCTACCTTATTCTGATGATAAAATATGGAACAGGCTGCCTCAGGAGGTAGTGAGATCCCCATCCTTAGAGGTATTTAAACAGAGGCTGGCCAGTCCTTTGGCAGGAATACTTTAGAAGGGACCTTAGTGGCAGCAGGGAGGAAGGGGTAGAGGGTAGGAGGGTGGAGGAGACAACCTTTAGTCTCTGAGAGCCTCCGAGCCCGGACGGTCTATGATTCTGTAACTTCCCCTTCGACGGCTTTGCAAGAGTCAACGATAGAGGAAACAGGGCCTGAAGGAAATGGTCTGATGCATAGCATTTTGTGAAAAAGTGGGACAGTTCCCAAAGGAACGAACTCCGTGGAAGGACACAGAACCTGGAGACGTTTCCTTTGGCAACTGGCAGTGGCGGCTTTGCAGGCTAGCATAGGCCTGCTGCTCTCCCTCACTCATATCAGATGCAGATAAGAGCATCAAAGGGGGAAGCCTTGTGGTCTTCATGGGCCTATGGGTTCCGCCCGCGGGTCCCTGGCCACAGCAGCGACTGTAAACTCTGTGCTCAGGGCAGCACAGATGGGGCTCCCTCTGAGACCTTGAGATCACTTGTCTTCTGAGGCCATCCTCTCTGCAGTCTTTCCCTGCCACCTGCAGACAGAAACACTGCTTGCGGCTTCAGTGCTAGGGGGACCTTTGGGAGTTCTCCCCAGGAGTTCTCAGCTGTGTTTTCTGCAGCCCTGGGGTGTGTGTGTGTGTGTTTGTGTGTTGGGGATTGAGAATGGAATTGGGAGCAGGAGGAACACATGGCCTTCCAAACCCTATCGTGGCTGTGTCATTGACTCTCTGTTCTGGGACCCTGAGCAAGTTACTTAATCTCTGCTCACCCTCAGTCTCTGCCTCTGTGAAGGGGACATGAGGGAATGTGTGTTAGCACCCTTCCTGCTCAAGTCGATCCAGTATCTTCATTAATAACACAACTTGTACAGTGCCTCAGGCTTTCCACAGTGCTTTGCACATACGTGATCACACCAAATTGTCCGAATGGCCAGACGATATGGTATCGCCCTCATTTCCTTGATGCAGGAACTGAGACTCAAAAGTCAGGCCTTGGAAGTTGACAGTTCCATCATAATAGGGACCCTTGTACTTTCTAAAAGTTTGTCCCTTTGTTTGGTATCCTGGTGACAGGTTCCTGCGTCATCCGCAGTCCTCCCTGAGCACACAGTGCTGCTCTGCTGAGGTCAGGGAGCCCCTGGTGTGCTCCATGGAGAGGGACACCCAGAGGGTCATCCACCGCCTGAGCGCGAAAGCTCCAATCTGCCACTCCCCAGCTAGCTACATGACCTGGGACAAGTGATTTGACCTCTTGGAACCTGCATTATCACATGTATGAAGTAAGGACAGTCGGAGCACTGACCACATGGAATGTCTGAGAGAAGTCAGTGAGATAATCCACGTAAAATGCTTAGCCCCGTGCCCAACCCAATCCGTCTTCACAGTCATTGTTACTATTATTATAATCGTTAGCATTTTTACACTAAACGGATCCATCCTCAAATGAGCCACTTTCCATATTTTCCATAATGGCCATTATGCATTAAACGCATTTTTAATAAACTCGTTTTAGGCTTGAAATGGTAGGCTCTTCTGGTTTTCTTTTCAGCATCTGTTAGAAGTATTTTTAAAAGCTCCGTCTGAATTCACAGCGAGCCCCTGTAAATCCACTTGAAAGCGGATCTCATCACTAAAAACCCACAAAACACCTCAGTGAGAATGGAGGAGTTGGACTGTAATTTACAGTGTCCACCTCTCGCTGCCATTTGGCATTTTGCAAACTGCCACTGCCATTAGCCGTCACTTTTGAGTATTTATGATCTTGCGGTTGAAGCACTTTGATTCTCATAACAGAAACAGGGTCACATTTAGAAAATGTACCCTACACTGAGCTGGAAAATGAGATCCCCCAGGGTGGCTGATGGATGGGGCCTCACAGGGAAGTGTGGCCTGCCAGCCAGGCGGAGCTGTGCCCTTTCCCTACACCCCTCGGGGAAACCGTTTTTGTGTCTCGGCCTCAGCCTGCCAGGCCTGGGCTTTCTGCTTGGCAATGGCCAGGGGTCTGGGGCAAAAAGACGTGTAGCTAAATACCACACTGTTTTCCACATGGATGCTCTTTACAGCCATGAGTTGGCAAAGATAGAGCTGGAATTTGGCAGGAATTCCTCCATGGCCCTAAACTGGTTCTTTGTGTCCCAGGTAGCAGGGTGACTTTTGGATATTGCAAGTAAAGACGCGTGAGTGAAGTATAACTGAGCATGCTAAACTGGGAGTAGGCGAGACACCGTCCCCTGCTTTAGGCCTCAGTCTTTCCTTTGTGATATGGGAGGATTTGGTGTTGGTGAGCTCTGACGATCATACTTCCAGTCCTTTGAATTCCTGGGTTCCCGTGAGATGCTTGGCTGCCAAATTATACAGGATTTTTGGCTCATGGAGGTTGAGGGTTTTCAGAGGAGGAAGGAAACTGCATCTAAGTTGCAATTAAAAAAAAAAATCAAGGTATTCACTATGTATGAAAAGGAGCATTGCTTCCATCATTCCGTGATACATGTTACGAGAGCCTATCTACCAGGAGAACCTGTGAGAACTTAGATGGGTCCCTTCTCCTCCTAGACCCACTTTACCCTCTGTGACAGCCCTCCAGGATGCCACATTACACTAAATTGTGCCTCTTGGCCAGGACGGTCTCTTATACTTTCCCTGTTTCTGATGCCCTTGACAGTTCTGAGGAGTCCTGGTTGGGTATTTTGCTGAATCTACTGGGATTTGCCTGATGTTTTTCTGCTGTCCATAGACAGGAGTTACAGGCTTTGGGGAAGAAGACCATGGATCAATACCATTCGCATTGCCGCAGTCAAGGGCACATACCATGAACATGACTTAGCACTTTGACATTGACCTTGATCACCTGGCCGAGATAATATTTGTCCGATGTTTTTCCATTGTGAAGTTACTCCTTTTTACAATGTACTCTCTAAAGGAAAGTCATCAAGCACTCCTCCCTCACCCTACCCTTTGGGGGTCATTCGTTTATTTCATTACATGGTATTCACTACTGCCTACATGCCTGGCACAGGGTTGGCGACCAGGGATAGAGAGGCATGTCAGATGTGGCCACTGCCCTCAGGGAATTCGGGGTCCAGAACGCAAGGCCAAAGAGGAGGCTTGCAGCCACAAAGACCTGTGGTTAGTGCTGTGAGAAGGTTCCACAGGAGCACAAAGGAAGTCCCCTCCCTCACACCAGGCTTTCCTCTTTTATGTTTTTTGTGCTTTAAGTGAATTTTCCTAATGCCCTCCATTTCCTTCAACCATAAAATTTTAAATGTTAACGAAAAAGAGCCTAGCTTATTTCCTTTCCATACTTACCCTGTGACTCCTGGATGTTATTATTGTCTTAATCATTTGCATAGCACTTTCCATGTTGAAAGCATTTTTAGTCATTAATTAGTAATCCACATTAATATGCAGATTGAATTAATCTATTTCAGGCAGAAGTTTGTCTTGAAGAAACAAAGTAGCTTAAGTGTTCTTCCTCCCCACCTGCACCCTCTGTGTCTCCCCGCCGGTACCCCGCGCTTTACCCCGATCGTTATTAGGATTATTGCTGTGATTAGTAAACGCTGATTGAGCGCCACAACTGTGCACGGCGCCTCCAGGAACTCAGCAGAGGGCGCGTCCCTGCTCTCTGGGCTCAGAGCTGCACACAGCTTGCCGTGGGGGATTCATTAGCACTCGGAAACTGAAATTGGCCTCGTAAATAGTCATCCTCGGGAAACAGTTGCGGCTCTCCTGTTTTTATTTTAGTTGCTCTAAGCTGAATTCCTCCTTGGCTCCGTTATCGTCTGAGGAGTTTGGCTTTTACCTTCAGAAAAAAGTGTATCCTCCATAATAAAACTACCATTTATTGAGGTCGTACTATGTACCGGTGGCTCAGCACACCTTCTATTTGATTGATAGCAGCCTCCTGGGGGAGGTTCTGTTCTTTTCCTCCTTGTAGAGATGAGGTGGCGGAGGCTCAGGGAGGTGAGGATACAAGGCTGATAAATGTCGGAGCTGGGATTTGAACCTGTAACTGTAGGGTTCCAGAGCCCTCCCTCTAATGCCTGTCTTCAGTCCCAGCCTCGCTGCCCACTCTGCCCTGTGCCATCACACCCTGCCCCTTGTCCTTGGTCTCTGGTGGGCAAAAGGCTTTCTGATGGTATTTCCTTTCCTCCTTGTTAGAACTCTGCAGGGTAGCCACTGTTTTCATCCCCATTTTATTTATGTATTTATTTATCCCTGTGTTAGAGGTGAGGCTAGCCCAGGAGCCCTCTGCTGCAATGGAGGAGGTTCTCTCTCTTCCCTCCCACCTTGCTGCCGTCTGTGCACAGCTCAGAGTCAGTGCCCTGGGCAGAAAGGTTCCCCAGCAGCGGCAGCCATTTGTTGAACAGTGTCTGTTGGCCATGGCTGGGGTCACAGATGCACACGTGCTAGCTCTGCCCTCGAGGAGGTCACACTCCAGTGGGGAGACCGAACGCCTGGCATTCCACGTGTCCTGTTAATCGGGCACTTCTCTTTCTGGCCTTACAGTGATGCAGGTCTGTGTTTTAATAAACCGCTACTACATGCCTGATCTGTGCTCAGAGATCGATATCCCTGACTCCTGTTCGTTCCTCATACCCTCCTAGGAGGTAAGCTGGAGTCCCCATTTAACAGGTGAGGAAACTGAAGGTCAGAGAAGCCTGAATTGCTCAAAGGAGACACACTTCGGATGAGGCAGAGCTGCTGCACGAACCCAGGTCTGTCTGAATCCAGAGGCCTCCTTCTGAGTTACCTGCCCTTGTAGTATGTCCCCTGTGCGTGTGTAAGCTTACGCTTATTGGGTCCGGAATTGGGTCGGTGAAGGCACAGTCTGGAATAGGATGCCATCCTTGTCTGTCTGATGGGGTGACAGACACAAAATTAACCTTCAGATGCGACCAGCTGTGGTAGGTGTCACAGGGCACTTCATGGTTCCGGGTGGCCATTGGCACGTCTCTTAGACTCTCTCAGCAGTTTCCTCCCCTACAGAATAGCGAGGGATATCTCACAGGGTTAGGACAAGGCTTAGAAGAGAGAAAGTTTGTAAAGTACTTGGTATGTGGAGAGCGCACAAAATGGTGGCACTTACCACAGACCTGTTAGTAAGACCCTCATCACAGGTCAGAGTTTCTGGGAAGGGTCAGTTTGATTCCATTTGGGGAACTTCTCAGTCTGTGGGTTGTAGATCTACAAAGAGATGTTTAGGTGCTTAAGGACATAGGCCATTTACCATGGTTTTTATACAAAAACCTGTGTCCTGGGTTGAGTGTGTGTCTCTCAAGCACTCAAGGTATATATTCAACACTAGCTATCAAGGAAGTTAACCGCAGTTCTGTGTTGTGAGCAGTCTGGGAAGTTGGGGAAAATCACATGGGGGCAGCTATGAGTACCTTATTTAGCAATCTCGATGTAACCAAGAGCCCAGCTCCTTGGCTGAGGAAAGGGAAATTCAAGGCCGGGTAAACTGAGGTCTACCAAACCCAGGAGAAGACGCTGTGTCACTGTGGCAGGTAGGAGGGTTAGACCTGAGGCTGACTCCCTGTCAGCGCCTTCCTAGCTGTGCAACCCGGGGCAGGAGATGGCAGAGCCTCAAGTAGCCTGATCCATAATTTGGGAGAAAAATACTTGCCTTGCCAGGCGGTGGTGATCAAATAAGATAATGCTTGGAATGCACTTCGCACAGCTCTGTGGTGCAGGGCAGAGCTTAAACGCTCAGTAAATGGCTGGAGGTGTTACTTCGGGGGGCTCCTTGCCAAGATTCTCAGCCGCACAGCCTTCTGCCTGATGGATGGTCTGTTTCAGATACCTGTCATTCTTGCTTCTGACCGAGGTTCTTTCTGGAAATGCCCATGGAAAGAATGTGTTCTTGCCAGTTAGATGAGGCCCCTTTGGAGGCCCCACTCCAGCCCATGCCTGAGGAGTATGGGTTTGGAGTTTGGCAATTCCTTGGAATGTGGTGGCCCCCGCTGGGGAGCAAAGCTGTAGGATCCGTCCACCCCGAGTCCCCAGAATGTGGGAAAAGACATTTGGCGGAAGATAGAGGATATTGTAGAATGCTACAAAATACAGATAAGCACAAACACAAAGGGATAATCCCCAGTGATTATGGCCTTCCAGAGATATCCACCCTGGTCACTTTGTAGTATCTGTCCGCTCATGTTTTGTTGTTGCTCATGTGTCTTGGCTTGGGCTGCAGCGACAAAACACCACAGACCGTGTGGCTTAGAAACAGCAGAATCGTATCGCTCAGCCTTGTGGAGGCCAAAAGTCTGAGACCAGGGTGCCAGAACGGTCGGGTTCTGGTCAAGGCCTCTCCCACGTTGCAGACTGCCAATTTTGATTTCTCATCTCTCGTCAAATAGAAGAGCCTGTGTGATGGTATTCGGAGGTGGGGCCTTTGGGACGTAATTAGGTCATGAGGTTTGCTCTCTCTTGAATGAGTTAGTGCCTTTCTTAAAATGTCATTAGACAAGCAGTACTCTTTTCCCAAAGGATCTTTGAGAAAAGATAATAATAATTTTCTGTCCAGGGCTTACTCTGTGGCTGTCACTATTTAGGGAATTAACTGTATTAATATTTTAATCCTCACGATGACCCCATAAGGTAGAACTACTACTGTCCCTATTTTACAGATGAGGAAATGAGATACAAAGTGGTTAAACTTTTGCTCAAGGTCACACAGTACTAAATGAAAGAGAGCCAGGAGTCAAAGCCAGGCAGACTGATTCCGGCTGTGCGTTATTAACTGTTATGCAATATTGCCTCCTTTAGATGAATCTCAAAGAGAGGGGAAGCTGTTTATGGGGGAAGGTGCGAAAGCCTCCAGGAACACCCAGGTTCTGGCACCCAGTCCTAAGTTAGAGAACACCTGGATAGAGACAGGAAGAGTCACGTCATATGTTCAGTGAACGCTGTATTTCTCATCTGTCTCCCATGTGAACTGCAAAGTGCTCAGAAGGGAGTGGGGGTAGAAAGCAGGAGAGTCATCCTGGTTCTGTCCTCCGGAATGGCACGTCAGTTTACGAAATGTTCGAGCTCTGAGCACTAATGGGTATTTAGAAAGCTTCTGGTTTATCACTCTGGTTTCACAGATGAGGGTCGGAGGCCCGAGCAGGAAAGGGCTTGCTAGGGTCACCCTGCAAGTGAGTGGTGGTGCCAGGAACTAGAAGCCAAGCCTCCAGCCCAGTGCTCAGACTTTGGTCGCAAGCTCTTAGTCTTCATGGCCACATTCCACACCAGTTGGGGATGAGAAGGCTCGTTTTCTCCTAAACCCAGGGCTTTGCCCATGCTGGGAACTGAATGACCGCCTGGTGATGGATGGATTACATTGTGAGCTATCATTCACACAGCCTGCTTTACTCATTGCATAATCACAGCTACATTTATTTGTACAGAGAATCATTCCAGCCTGCTGTGAAAATGAGATGGGATTCCAACCCCAGAAAGGCTTTCCTGAGAAATACTAGAGCAGGTTTGTTCTGTGAGCCTGGAGGGCAGCACTGGGACTGGTGAAATTGGGGGAGTTCAGTGTTTATCCATTTATTAAATAAGTTTAGAGTACCTCCCCTGTGCCAGGCTGGGTGATAATCCAGCCGTCAACAAGGGTGGCAGATGTGAACACATATAAGCCCAGGAAGGTAGAACAGATGCTGGGAGGGAAGCAGGTGCAGCAGCGAGAGAGGGCACAGACAGGGGTAGTCACAGCTCCCTGAGAACAGGACTTGGAGCTGGTACCAACTCTGGATACATCTGGAAAGATGAATGTGGATGTGCCAGGCAGAAGGGGACCAGGCATTCCTGCTGTGAAGAGGCCACCGATCTTGGGGTCCCCAGAGTAAGTAGTATAAAGCCTGGGAGGGGCCCAGAAGTAAGATCAAGGTGGGGGTGCTGATCACCAGGGGTCTGGCACATTCTGTCCAGGAGCTGGAACTCGACCCCACGGACTGCGGGGGGCCCTGTAGGGATTCGGGAATCTCACGCAGCAGAATGAGTGGCTGAGCTTTGCAATTTTTAAAGCTCTCTGAGCTGTCATTCTATAGAGTGTACCGGGGGCTGGAGGACCTGTTGGAAGACTTGTGGGGCGGGGCAGGAGCACGAGCTGAGAAGCAGAGCCACCGCAGAGGCAGTGGGGACAGGCACACAAACGAAGACAAGAGGCCAGATGTGGGAACTGTCAAAGAGGTGGAGTCAGCATGACTTGGTCCCCAGCTGACACGGGGAGAGGTGGGGTAAGGTGTTGGAGGCTAGCAGTGCCACGTAGCCGTGTCGCAGGCGCAGTACGCAGCACCCGACCGGGTTTGTTTCATTTCATCCTCCCTGACGGCCGCTGTCCCTGGACACTTGCTGTCCTCAAGTCACAACTGAGGAAAGTTGGCTCAGAAAGGTTCCAGCTTGCCCAAGTAACACAGAGAACGAGTCACATAGCTGGGATTTGAACCGAGGCAGTCTGCTAAGCTCCTTCTTGGAACGGCACTACCCCTCCGTTGCTGGGGTTTCTGGCTTTGGTCATGAGATGATTGTAGACACTTGCCTCTGTTGCCGGCCATATAGAGGAGTCTGAAAGGGAAGGGGGGTCCTGGTCTGATCATCCCACCTGAGGACTGGAAGTGCTCAGGGCTCAGATAAGTTGCTAGGATGTATGCAGAAATACTAAAAATGGTTAAAAATGGCTTTGAAATAGCTCACTGTAGGTTTATGGCATTGCAACTTTGCTTCCTTTTCTGATGCAAAGGAAGAGGCACCAGACGGTGGGTCAGACCTAGCTCTAGTTTAGCCTCTGCTGGTTCCCAGCCACATGATCCAAAGTAAGTCACTTTAGGCCATCCGGCCACTGCATAATGAGGGCATTGGTTTTGTCTTCTTGTGTGTGGGAGTCACCTGGAGGGCTTGTTAAAACAGATTTCGGGGACCCACCCCCAGAGTAGTGATCCAGTTAGCCTGGGGTGAAGCCTGAGAATTTGCATTTCAGGGAGATGCTAATGCTACACTTCAGGCCCCCACTGCATGGGCGCTCTCACTGTTCCCTCTGCACTTAGAGTCCCATTCCTGCGGGTAGGAACACCCCAACCAAATAAATGTGCGCTCCAATATCAATACCAGAGAACATTTAGCCCGAGGCCAAGAGAATTAAACAAGTAACGGGTGTGGCACTTTGAAATGAGAACAAGATACAGTCCACCCCGCTCTCCCATCCTCTTCTGTTCCTTGTCGTCCTTTCCCCACTGCTGGTGACCTCAAGTTCAGATTCCTCCCCAGAATAATTTGTTTCCCTGTGTGGTTTTTAGGATGGTTGGGTCAGTGGAGGAACCCCACATACCAGCTGTTGTTAGGGCCGGGACACCTGCCCTAAGCAGTTGATGAATTGAAGACACTCAGGACAGGCACAGGCCCTGCAGATCTTAGGACTCACCAGCCTGAGGTGTGAGAGTTCTCATAGAGCAGCCAACAGACTGACCTTCCACTTTGGTCACAATGGCCCATGGCCTGACTATTGCCATGGGCTAAGGAATGGAAAAGCTTCTCTCTCTTGCTTTCCCCCAGATCACCTGTCTTGGCTTCCTTGGCCTTCAGGGACACATAAGGGGATTCTTTTTTTTTTTTTTTTTCTGACCGCACTCCGGGCATGAGCAGCTTTGTGCCTCTCTGTGACCCTGTGCCAGAGATCTGATGAAAGAATTTCAGGGAGACAAATGGAGATTACATGGAAATCAATCACGCGCAGCTGGTGTTCTCTGCAGGCAACTGTTCAATTTTATTTCCTTTTCATTTTTCTCCCCGTTCCCTGGGATCAACTCCTTTAAGAGTTTGACATCAGCTAGAGTTGTGTGATTAAGTGGTAAACTTAAGCTGGCTGTTAGAACCTTCTGTGTGTTTCTGCAGAACTGGGAGATTGTTCAGGGGAACCAATTGGGTCATAAGTCCTCTGGACCACTAAGGGCATGAGCCTCTTTAAAGAATTTTTTTTTTTTTTTTTTTTTTTTTTTGGTGTCTTATTTATAAGGGTCTAGCTGAGCTTTTTAAATTATTTTCCCTTAAAAGGTGTTTATAATTTTGGCTACTTTGGGCTGCAAGTAATGGAAGACCCAATCATTTAAATGATACAGAGATTCATTATCTCACATAACCAGAACCCTAGCAGAAGGGCAGCTGTGGGGTTAATTAATTCACTGGCTCAGCAACATGATCTGAGATTCGTTTTCCTACCATCTTTCTGCTTTGCCAAACTCAGCATGTTCTCCCTGGTTAAAGTTCCTCATTATCCCTAGATAGCTGCTGTAGCTCCAGACATTTCATGTAGACACAGAAACCTGCAGGATGGGTAACTGGACAAAATCAGAGTTCTGTTAAGAAGGAGGAAGGGGTGGGGGTGAGAAATGACCACTGGGGTATTGGTATCAATCCTTGTTAAGAAATATTCATTCTTTCTCTTTCCCCTTAGGCATTAACATCTTATACAGGCATAATGAGACTACCACAGGATAACCTCAACTACTTTTCTAGTTTTATCTCCTACTGTTCTCTGCACAGAGCCTTTGCGTAGCCAGATAGGACCACTTGTATTGCTGGAATGTGCCACACCTCTCATCTCTCCCACTTGCCTTTGTTTTAGCCTGTGCCCTGTATCTGGGAATACAGCCTCTCTGTGATCATGTCTCGTCGACACAAGACATGTCAAGGACAGGGATAGAAATAGCGCCTTTCTTCTCTCCCTCCTGTTCCTATCTTTTAAGAACAACTTCTTATTGTAAAAAAAGATACAGGATACAGAAAGCCATACAAAACAACTGCAGACTTGAAGAATTTTTTTTTTTAAGATTTTTATTTATATATTTGACAGACAGAGATCACAAGTAGGCAGAGAGGCAGGCAGAGAGATTGGGGAAAGTAGGCTCCCTGCTGAGCAGAGAGCCCAATATGGGGCTCGATCCAAGGACCCTGGGATCATGACCTGAGCTGAAGGCAGAGGCTTTAACCCACTGAGCCACCCAGGCACCCCTTGAAGAATTATTTTAAGATGAATCCCCTTGCAACCAGCACCAGCCACGAAATAAATTCCGCAGTCCCTCTAGAAACCCTTTTGTATGCCCTATCCAACCACTGCCCCTCTCTTCCCTAATAGGACCACAGCAATCACGTCCTTCCATTTAAAAAAAGAGATTTATCCCCCAAATGTGCATCCCTAGTCGTTTAGTCTTATCCATTTTATTTTTTTTTTATTTTTATTTTTTTAAAGATTTTATTTATTTATTTGAGAGAGAGACAGTGAGAGAGAGCATGAGCGAGGAGAAGGTCAGAGAGAGAAGCAGACTCCCCATGGAGCTGGGAGCCCGATGCGGGACTCGATCCCGGGACTCCCAGGATCATGACCTGAGCCGAAGGCAGTCGTCCAACCAACTGAGCCACCCAGGCGTCCCAAGTCTTATCCATTTTAAAAGGTGTTGTTTAAACCTTTTATTTTTTTTTTTAAGATTTTATTTATTTATTTGACAGAGAGAGATCACAAGTAGACGGAGAGGCAGGCAGAGAGAGAGAGAGAGAGAGGGAAGCAGGCTCCCTGCTGAGCAGAGAGCCCGATGCGGGACTCGATCCCAGGACCCTGAGATCATGACCTGAGCCGAAGGCAGCGGCTTAACCCACTGAGCCACCCAGGCGCCCTGTTTAAACCTTTTAATCTACAGAGTCCCCCTCCAGTTCTTTTCCTTATAATTTGTCTTTTGAAGACAAGACTTTTGAAGAACCCAGGCCTGTCAGGTCTGGATTTTGCTGATTGTGCACTCATGGTTCAGATTAACACGTTCCTTCGTTTTCTTGATTTCCTGCAAATTGGCAGCTGGATCCAGAGACTTGCTTGGACTGGTGTAGACCCCTCTGGCAAGAATCCAGGGGCACTGTGCTTCAGCAGGAGGCCGCTGACGTCTCTTGGCCTCCTGATTCTATCATTTCTCCTTCACTTACTCGGTAGGAGTCTCTTCCATGCATCCTGAGTTCTGCAGTGTGACCGCAGTACTCTTGATCATTTCCTTGCTCTCCGAGACGTCCGGATATTTCAGATGCTTCCGGTACGTATCCTACCCTCAACCTGCACTCAGTCATCTCTCTCAGAACCCTTTGGTTTCTTTTAGCAGGAAATGGTATTTGAAGACCCTTATGGGGGAGCTTGAGATGGTCTTTGCTAGTGGACTCACTCCTAGACTTCTCACTGGACAGAATAAACATATAAATATGTTTATGCTTATATTTGATTTACATTAAAAGGGCAAATAGCTCATGAATTCATAAATAAGAATTTAATGGAAATTCAAGGCTAGAGGTTTTTTTCTTTATTACATCTGTGTATCTCCTTTCTTCGCATCAAGAACCCTGGTTTTTTAAGAACACAGGAGATAATGGAATTGAACTCTTTTGTCTTAGTCCATAGTATACACACAACAGGTGTTGGCATCAGTAGACAAATACTGCTACAAATATTGCTACAAATATGATTACTTGAAATAGTAAAACATCTTTTTTGCGTGTCCTTTCCCCGTCGCCTCCCCCCAACTTGTCTTATAGTTGTCTTTTATTATGCATACTACTGTTTCCCTCCTAACTCCCATTTAGTCTTAGTTCTACAGGTAAGTAGTTTATTTAATGTTCACCATATTTCTACAGTCAGTTTGGTTGTCTGAAGCTTGTTCCGTGGGACATTCTTTGGAAAGACCTCGTGGGAACGATATTTCTTGAGTTCTTGAATGTCAATAATGGTTGTGTCCTTTATAAAATTCTTGTTCCATATTTTCTTTCCTTGAGTCTCTTGAATATGTTACTTATCCCATTTCTTTTGTCATATGGTATTAACTGTTAAAAAGTCTGGTGGTGATCTAATTTTCCTCCCCTTGTAAGTACCTTGCTGTTTTGTTTTTCAGATACCCAAAAGGATACTCCTTCCCTCCCTGCCTCCCTTCCTTCCTTCTTCTTTCCTCCCTCCCTCTTTCCTTCCTTCCCAGTACATTTGCTGGACTATGCCTCAGGGTTGGTCATTCCAGATTAATATTCTTAGTTGTGCAGTGTGCTCTTTCTCTCCGTCATCTTTTTTTTTTTTAATTTTATTTATTTATTTGAGAGACAGAGATCACAAGTAGGCAGAGAGGCAGGCAGAGAGAGAGGGGGAAGCAGGCTCTCTGCTGAGCAGAGAACCCGATGTGGGGCTCAATCCCAGGACCCTGGAATCATCACCTGAGCCGAAGGCAGAGGCTTTAACCCACTGAGCCACCCAGGCGCCCCTCTCTGTCATCTTTTAATCCATGAAGAAATCCTTCCCCAACTCATGCCTCTAACCCCAAATAATGAATATTTGTCCATTTGGTTCTATCCTTGCACCAGTGCCTGGAAAGGAAAATCAGACCACCAAGTTTGGCACAGACTCACCAATATATATTGGTTAATTACATGAAGGAAATGTGGTAGCTATATGAAAATTGGGGCCCTGCCAGCATGGCACATGGGGAAAAGAGCTCTTAGGTAAGCAATTCCAGCGCTTCTATAATGAGTATTGTAATTCATTAATCATGTCTCTCACAGACACAAGGCAGAGATATGATGTCTTATCCTATATCTGTTGCACCTTGTGCAACACTTCGGTTTAAAAAAAAAAAAATGCTTTCATATCTCTTGTCTCTACTGTTACTTAAAACTGTCCCTGGCTTGACCTAAGCCATTCAGGGATTCTCATCTTTTTTTTATAGTAGTGACATGGAGACCCAGAGAGGCAGATGGAATCACACGAGATCACACAGCTAAGGATGACAAGGCAGGCTTTCCTGACTGTGGATCTCGTGTGCCTTCTACTTTCCCATACTTTACAACTCTGATGTCTGGCTGAAAACCTGATTTCTTTTCCAGGAGAGGGACACTAAAAAGGAAGCCGGGAGGTTGCCAAGGCTAAATCTTGTCAGTATCATAGTCTGGTCGAGACCTTGACCTCCCGGGAGCCTTTCTTCCTCCTCCTCCCCCTGTTTTGCCCTTTCCCCCTCTTCAGACTCCTCCGCATCTGGCTTTATTGAAACATAATTCACATACCATTAAGGTTACCCTTTTTAAGTGTATATTTCTGTGGTTTTTCGTATGTTCGCAGAGTTGTATATCCACCACCACTGAAAGTCTTCCTTCCTTTTTTTTTTTTTTTAAAGATTTAATTTATTTATTTGACAGAGAGAGAGAGCAAGCGTGCACAAGCAGGGGTAGTGGCAGGCAGAGGAAGAGGGAGAAGAAGCAGGCTCCCTTTGAAGCAGAGAGCTCCATGCGGGGCTTGATCCCAGAACACTGGGATCATGACCTGAGCCAACTGCAGATGTACAGGTCTTCCCTTCTTAGTAACCCTTGTAATTTTGCTTCTGGAGTGGGGAAGCTGACAGAGAAAGAGGCTGGTTGATGGCATCCTAAGATCCTAGATCTACCCCTTCTCAGGGGCAGCAAATACAGATTCCTAGAGGGGCTTCAGAGGCCAGTTGCATGAGCGATGCCTGCCAAGTATGAGAGTGGGGCAGGTTGGGAAGAGAGAGCAGATGGCCGGAGAGCATGCCCTCTGCCCCACCTTGAGGGGCGTCCACTAGCACCTCGGCGGTGGCCAGCTGCTGCCACATAAGGACACAGGGCTGGGTTGCCAGGAGAAGCTGGACATCTAGATCTTTAAAAGAACTTTCTGGCTTTTTAATAGTTGGCAAGATATGTTTGTATTGTTCTAAACAGGCACTGTGTGTGGTCCCTTGTAGATTGGGAGGTGACCTTAGACCTCTAGTTTGAGACTTCTTT
Source organism: Lutra lutra (assembly GCF_902655055.1). Taxonomy (NCBI): domain Eukaryota; kingdom Metazoa; phylum Chordata; class Mammalia; order Carnivora; family Mustelidae; genus Lutra; species Lutra lutra. The sequence goes on from NC_062282.1 coordinate 46,286,595, forward strand.
TCATTCTTTTGATTTATCTCATTTTATTTCATGTATTCCCATTTATTTTGCATTCCCTTCTTCCATGTATTCATTATTATTTCATATTACCAAGTAGGGCAGGTTTTCTTGGTATGCAACCGGAGCCAGCTTTGGGAAACCAAGGGCCAGATCAGCCCCCAGAAGTTCCATTAGTGGAATGTAACTGTGTTCTTCCATGTGAAGACTAAACAGAGCCATGGACAACAGTGGATTTGTGACGCGCTCTGCCACCAGGTATCTGGTTCATATGTTTATCTTCAAGCGCCATCGCACCGTTTGGACAGGATGGCTTGACTTCCCCCTTGTTTAATCGTTCACCACTGATGTTTTTGATGTTAAAATTCCGCGTGGGCTTCAGCCGCTGTCTCCTGAACCCATTGGCTGCCCTCCTCCCCTGCCACCTTCTCTGTGCCCTAGCAAAGGAAAGAAAGAACCTGTGAGACCAGACAGTGCTTCTCTGGATCATCCAGTATCTCTTTGGTTTTTATACCAACACTGTGAAGTTACCATGCGCAGTTGAGACATGTAGGAACAGAAGCTCAGAGAGGGTTAGCGGTGGCCCAGGGCTGTTTACCTGGTCAGTTGCATAGTCAGTTTGGAATCCCATTTGCTGAACTTCAAAACCGATTTCTTTTGACTCCTTTATGCTTTCTTGCCCTTGTGACTATACTTTTGTTTTTTTAAAGATTTTATTTATTTGAGAGAGAGAGAGAGCGCACAACACAAGCAGAGGGAGGGGCAGAGGGAGAGGGAGATAATCTCTAAGCAGACTCGGTGCTGAGTGTGGAGCCTGATATAGCTTTTAATCTCATGACCCTGAGACCATGACCTGAGCCAAGACCATAATCTGAGCCAAAACCAAGAGTCAGACACTTAACTGACTGAGCCACTGGGCACCCCTATCCTTTTATCTGCTTAGAATTGTCTGACCATAGGTCTAAACTTGAATTTTAGAAGTTAGAAAGCCCCACTTCATCTCTGCCTTCCCAATATTCTCTATTTTTTTAAAAAAAAAGATGTTTGTATGAAGGCTCTTTTGGTTGCAAGTGACAGAAATTCTTCCCAAATGGGCTTAAGCAAAAGAGGGACTTTACTGGATTATGTAAGTAGAAAGACTGTGGAACATACTGCCTTCAGGCATGGCTGCATCCTGGGGCTAGGAGGTTTTCAGTAATCTCTGCTGGTGGCTGGTTGTTTCTTCTCAGGCCAGCTCTCCCCTTCATGGTGGCAGGAGGCCTCCCACAGCTCCAGGCTTCCTTCCTTCAGCTTGGGAGCTCCAGCAGAAGGAGAAAGGCTCTTTTTTGATCATCATAGTGAAAGTCGCTGAGCCAATCTCTGTGTGCACTCTGGGCCATGCACTTGTCTTTAAACTTTTCATGGTTGTCAGGAAGATACCATACACTTTGTATGGGTCAGGTCTCCATTTGTGGAACTGAAAAAGAGGCCAGCCCCCCTAAGCTCTGTGAACCGGACGCTGGGAGAGGTTCTAGAAAAACAAAAGAATGAAGACCAAGAAGGCAATTCCTACTTTTATATTTAAAAAAAAAAAAAAAAAAAAAACACATATATTTTAATGTTTATTGAGTTTCTTGAGGACCCCCCCCACAAAAATACTCTCAATAAGGACCCTGGCTTTCCAAGAAAGAAGGGCCAAATGCAGAATTTTAACACCTCTTCCAAAACAGGTCATCTGTTATCAGCAGTTCAGATATTCTCTTTTTAAAAATAAAAGAACCATGGGGACATTGGCCAAACCCACACTTTTAAAATAGAAAAAGAAAGGGCAGGCTTTATTTTCCCATGCATAGCTAATGTATGTGCAATGCCGATTTCCTGAGGTCTTAACACAGCTTCCTGCTAGAGCAGTGCTTCCTTTATCTGCCATCATTAGGCAGCAAGGTTTTCTGGATGAGTGAGATTTTACAGATATGTTGTGTTTTTAAGCTTTAGGTCTGTTAAAAAAAAAAAATCTTTCTTAAAAAATCTTCTTTGTATTAGCAGAATACACTGATACAATGAATATAAACATTTCCTAAGCCATTGATACACTGTGCTTCTGGAAGTTAGAATGTATACCAGTAGGTGTGAGAACCCACAGAATTAACATGACCCTTCTTTTCTGGATATGATTTGGGGGTGGGCAACTATGTAAATGACTAACAGTTCTATGAAAAATAATCATAAGTACATTAGGGAATTGAATGCAAAATTCTCTTGAATTTTATGGGTGAAACCTGAGTTGATACAATCACCAGACAGTTTCCATCTTTCCCTCCCCGCCCATCCCCCTTTGCCTCTTCACCAGTGTGTCCAAGCTGCGGTGCTTCAGTGTATATTGTCTGGAGCTATTCTCTATCACCACTTGGTCTTTACTTTATTCTAGGAATAATGGAGCGTTGCCAGGAAAAGCCAGACAGTCAAGCTTTTTAAAATGAATAACATTAAAATTCACACATAGACCTAAATCAGACTTGGCATGACAGGGGTTCTGTTATTTTTCTATATATATTTTTCATATTTGAAGATCAATCCAAAATTCCAATTATATTTCTCTCAGATGGTGATTTTTTTTAAAAGTTCACTTAGTTTGGAATCTTTTTTTTTTTTTTTTACTTTTTATTTTGAGATAATTTTAGATTTATAAAAGATACTGTAAAAATACTCCTTTGGACCCTTCACCCAGCTTCCCCTAATGTTAACATCTTATACAACCATAGTACAGTTACTTAGACCTTGAAACAATATTATTATTATTTTTTTTTTAGAGAGGGGGATGGGGCAGATGGAGGGGGAGGGAGAGAATCTTAAGCAGACTCCATGCTCAACGTGAAGCCCGATGCAGAGGTCAGTCTTACAACCCTGAGATCAGACCTGAGCCAAAATCAAGAGTCAGACACTCAACCAACTGAGCCATCCAGGTGCCCCATGAAATGATATTATTAGACCTTACTTGAACCTTGCCATTTTTTCCCACTAGGATTCTTTTTCTGTCCCAGGATCCCATATTACATTTAGTTGTCATATCTCCTTAGTGTCCTCCAACTTGTGATGTTTCTTCAGTCTCTCCTTTGTGTTTCATGACCTTGACACTTGGAAAAGAATAAACAGTTATTTTGTAGAATGTCTCCCAATTCAGGTTTGTCTGATGTTTCTCATGCATGTGGGTAAGAACACCATAAAAATGACATGTGTCCTTCTTAGGGCATTATGTCAAATGTACATGGTGAGTTATTACCACAGTGTTAAGGTGATGTATGCCAGGCTTCTCCAATGTGAAGTTACTGTTCTTCCCTGTGCAGTTAGTAATTATCTGGTAGGGAGATACTTTGAGACTAATGTGAATGTCCAGTTGTAGGACTTTTTTCTTCAAAGGATGGGGCACTTGGGTGGCTCAGTCAGTTAGGCGGCTGCCTTCAGCTCAGGTCATGATCTCAGGGTCCTGGGATGGAGCCCTGCTTTGGGCTCCCTGCTCATGGGCAGTCTGCTTCTCCCTATCCCTCTGCTCCTCCCCCCACCTTTGCTGTCTCTCAAATAAATAAATAAAATCTTTTTAAAAAGAGAGAGAAAGAAAAGAAGGAAGGAAAGGAAAGGAAAGAAAAAAGAAATGAAAAGAAGAAAAGAAAAGAAGGCCTAGCGCAGAAAACAGGTAGAAGTGAGTTGTTTCCATTGAAATGGACAAGGGATGGGGTTGACAGCCCAGCAGTTTCTGCCCATTCCCTCCCTAACACAACCCTTGAGTCACCTCTGTTGAACTGATAGACCTCTGTGGAATGCTCTTTGAAAATCATGGCTCTGGACTATGGTTTTTGGCTTTTGGCTTTTATGATACTTACATGTGCAGCAGGAGCCCCTCTACTCAAAGTATTCCATGAGATGGTGTTCTTCCAAATTGAAATTAGCAAAATTAGCTTTAACTTAAACAACATGATGTATAACTGAAGCCAGTCACCAATCATTTATTTAGCATCTTCTGTGTACCATCACTGCGCTAAATCCGGGGAATATAAAATTCATAAAACACAGTCCCTGCCCATTAGTCCTGTATCTAGTCTTCCAGAACAGTGAGAACTTTGTAATCTAGAGAAGGAAGAACTGTGATGGGAGAAAACAAACAAAAAACCTTTGGCTTTGTTGGGGAAAGATACTTGAGGTTTGAGGGGTTGTGATTTGAGTGAGTGAAGAGGTCACTTTGACCTGGGTCACCATCATGACTTGGCTGAAAGCAATTCCTTTCCTTCTGAGAAGCATGTTTACTTCAGTGGAGAAAAAAAAAAAAGAGAGAAAGACCGTTCTAAGCCCAACCCCCTTGGCCCCCCAAAAAGGAGCCACCCTTTGATGCCTTTGAGTCTCCTTCCCATATTTGAAAGACTCCAGGTTCTTGTCCTTCATGGCTGAGGTGTTTGAGCTGTCCGTAATTACATTATTATTCCAGACACTGTCTGAACGCTTCTTGCTGAGGAGGGAGGATTAGGCCGAGGAGGGAGCGTACAGGCAGTCATCTGCCCTGCGCCTGGCAAAGGAGATTATGCCTCTAGAAAGGAGGTTTCTGGCTGAGGCTTTGTTACTTAATTAGTCTCCTGTCTCTTTTCCCTTTATGACAGTGGCAGGATCGAGGATGCACCCCCTTTTAGATGAATGCAAATGCCTCCAACGAAGTTCTATAATCGTTCATTTTAAACAAATCAGGAAATTGTCAAAACCACTGTAGTCACAGGGAATTCAGGGGTAGGAAATAACTTTTAAAGGCATATGTTTCTCAAGGGAGTAAAGTAGCAAATACCATCTCTTTAAATTCTGTTTAACATGAAGCCTTTATTGACTGTTCATGATGGTTCTGCACAATTTAATGCTCTTTTAAGTGGATATTATTTAGCTTCTTCACGCAAGTCAGTGCGGACTTGTGGATCTGTAAATTTAGATGCTGATCACAACCAGAAGTCAATGTATAAAACGGTTACAATTTAATTAACTGGTAATAGATCTTATGCAATGTCAGGTTAAAGGGAATGTATAAATATAGCTTTATGAACCAGCCTCTGCAGAATGTGTAGACACCGGCCATTCTCTCTCCTCTCCTTCTCTTGGGAAGAGTTATGGGATGGCCCTATTAACTGCCAAGAAGTATGAGGTGGGGTGAAGGGGGGGGGCACTCATTATTAAACAGCTGTGTCCAGCCAATCAGCCTTGAAGAATTTGACTTCAGAGGTCAATAAAGATTCCTGACACCGATAATTTCATTTTATGAGACACACTGAAATGCATCAATTCATGCTTTGTCTTTGTCTTTTGATGGAGAAAGGAAGAAAGTTTTGAGAGCTCATTAAGTAGATCTGAGCAAACGAGCAAGCGTTAGTTCAACCTGTTCACCTTGCAGGTGGGGAGACAGGGATACTGAGCCCTAGCAAGACGGGCCGGACTTTCGGCACTGCCCAAGGGCACTCGGTGATGCTGCTAAAGCCAAGGACTTCAGGGAGTTTACTGAAAACCGAAGGTCCCTTAGCGGCCTGGCCCTGGTTTCTTGTCTCTTTAGGAGATGAGGCCAGTGGGTGCTGGAGTTCATTCATTCGGCAGGTCTGCATTGAGCCCTGAGGGAAAAAGCGTTCTGTTGCCCAAGTAGTCCCCGCGGAGAGCTGTATCCCTACCACCTGAAGCAGATCTGCTGCACCCTGGAAGACCTCGAAGAGCCTTGGGTGAAGACTAGGTGTCGCGTCGTCCGTGAGGCCACTTGAGGCCAACCACGAGCCTAGGTTAGACGCCCTGCTTGGACTTCCTGCTCACATTTTGTTCTTATAGCTTATTTACTCATCCTCTGCACCCAGCTGAAAGCTCAGGAGGGAAAAATACACCTACCTCGCTCACTGTTGTGCACGCAGGGCCTAGCACACAGCGCCGGACACACGGTGGATGCTCCGTGGTGGTTCAACAACGAGCGAGTTCAGCTCTGATCTGCAGACCTGCACCTACAAACTGGGCACGATTCCTCATTCCCTTTCTACCTGCTGTGGGGACAAGTGAGCTGACATTTGTGGAAGAGTTGGAAGGTGCTGCACCAGGAAGAGCTAGCCCCCAGGGGTTACTGGTGCCATTGCCGTGCTATAGGTAGGCTGTAGCCGGATCGCATCAGCTCTTTTTGCCGTGACCACCCTTTGACAAGAGCACATCTGAGTTATGGTCTGGTCACATGAACTGACAGTGTGGTGCCTAGAATGAGAGACTCCTAGCGATTAAAGAAACCTCACTTGTGTTCCTCTCCCCCCACAGTAGAGATCAATGGAGGGCCCAGAGAGGTGGATTTCCCTGCCTCACATCTTGCAGGGAATCCGTGGCCAAGCCAGGAGTAGGTCCCAGGATCCCTGACCATACCCCACCCCCTGCCGCTCAGTGCTTCCAGTCTTCACTGCTGTTGGAGAAGCTGTGGCGAATTTAATTAGCTACAGTCTAAGATGTGATACATGTCAGAGCTCATTACGGTGGTGGAGCTGGTGGGTATGACTCCACAGTGCCATCCCTGTTGTAGTTCAGTGCCTCCAATTAGCTCCGGCGCTCACGACAGCCCAGCCAGCAAGCGTCGTGGAGGGCCACTTCAAGGCAGGTGCCCAGATTCTGCAGTGCCCCTCAGACACGCTTTCCTCCGCCTCAGCTAACCTGCTGCTGCCTTTTCCTGAAATGCCTGCTCATGCCAGACAGAAGCCTTAAGGTGTTGCGAAGCATTTCCCACTTACGAGTCACAAGACCATTTTGCTTGGCTCTGACCAGGAACTTGCACAAGGCTAATGAGCTCCTCAGCCCAGAGACTGCTCCCAGTGTGTTGATGATGCAGTGAGCAAGAGAAGGGTGCTCTAGGGCCCGCCGGCATCAGGGCTGAATACCTTCTCTGGACTGGACTATGTTTTCATTCATTTAATGCCAACACCAGGAAAGACAAAAGAAGGTTGGGGAACAGGTCCAAATTAAAGAAAACAAAAGAGTAAATACAGTGCAGAATCCCTGATTGGATTGTGGTTCAGGGAAGAGGTAACTGTAAAAGTGCTTTGGAGACAGACAGTAACAAGTGTTGACAAGGAAGTAGAGAAATTCAAACCCTCAGGTATTGCTGGTGAGATTATAAAATGATGCAGCCGTTTTGGAGAACAGTCCCCAGTTTCTCAAGAGGTTACACACAGAGTTAGCATGTGGCCTAGCAGTTCCACTCCTAGCTGTCTACCCAAGAGAAATGAAAACACACATCCACATGAAAGCTAGCATGGGGGTTTTCGTAGCAGCATTATTCATAGTAGATATGGGGAAACAAATCTGTCAGCTAATGAATGGACATACAAATTTTGGCTTATCCATACTGTGGAATATTACTCAACTCTAGAAAGGAATGAAGTGCTGACCCATGCTACAACATGGATGAACTTTGGAAACATGATGCTAAGTGAAAGAAACCAGCCACAAAAGGCTACCTTTTTTATGATTCCATTTATATGAAATGTCCAAAAGAGGCAAATCCATAGAGACAGAACATAGATTAGTGGTTTCCAAGGGCTGGGGAGGGGAAGAAATGGGGAGTGATTGATAATGTTACAGAGTTTCCTTTTGGGGTGATGAGAATGATCTAGAATTAGCGGTGAAGATTGCACAATTTTGGAGAATACTAAAAACCACTACAATGTACGATTTAAAAGGGCAGATTTTATGTGGTATGAATTATGTACTAGTTAAGAAATTAATAAAAATAACATGGTTGGGGACTGCCTGGGTGGCTCAGCCGATTGGGCGTCTGATTCTTGATTTCGTCTCAGGCCATGATCTCAGCGTCCCAGGACGGAGGCCCGAGTCGGCTCTGCACTCAGCATGGAGTCTGCCTGAGTATTTCTCTGCCTCTCCCTCTGCCCCTCTACTCATTCTCATTCTCTCTCAAATAAATAAATAAATGTTAAAAGTAATAATTTGGAGGAAATTTGAACACGGAGTGAATATTAGATAATAGTTTATCAATGTGATAATGCAGTTGTCGTTCTATAGGGGAAGGTTCTTCTGCTTGAGAAATGGATGCTGAAGTACTTAGTGGTCAAGCATCATGATGTCTGCAGTTTACTCTCACTTGATTCAGCAGAAAATGTATAGAGAGGTTGGTGAACAAGTGTGATAAAATACTATTAATTGGTAAACTTAAGTGAAGGGTATACTGGTGTTCTTTTTATTATTTGTACAACTTTTCCATTGAAATTGCTCAAAATGATAGGTTGGCAAATAACGTTTTTTATAAAATGAGGTGGAAATGTTAGAATACCAAGGGACAGAGACAAGTGAAAAGGCTTTTTGGCTGTCCTCCTTGACCCTTTAGTCTCTCCAGGACAAGGCTAAACAAACACTTGTTTCAGCGTTCCCTGGAAGAAATTAATTCCATTTCTGAGCAGTATAGACCTCCTCTCAGCTCTTAGGGAGTGCCCAAAACCACAGGCAAACACTGCAGACTCACATGTCATCTGCCAAAGAGGGGACTTTCTTCTGACCTCCCATGGGCAGAAATGACAGCCAGGGGTTCCTCCGCTCACAGCTCCCTCCCTGATCTTATTCCAGGGTGGGGAGGAGTCATGATGGGCAGAGTTTTATCTCTCTTCTCTAAGGAAGACACTGAAAAATAGTCAGCAAGTATAATTTTTGAAGACAAAGAGGTCTCAGTGAGTTTTCCAAACCTTACATGTCTTCCCTTGTCGGCAGTATTTATATTTTGGGAAGGGGGATGTGTGGAGCCTTATGGTAACTTGTCCAGTCCCTTATTTCTTATCCTACTCCCAAATATATAAAAGAACCAGCAAGGTCTCAGGTAGTTTTTGAGCTCATGAAGGAGAGCTTGACCACATCACTTCCAGAATAAATGGCAGAACCAATAGTGGAGAACATCAGACCGCAGAAGAAAGGGACCTCCTTGGAAGGTATCTCAGAGCTGCTTTGCTTCCATGAGAGAAGCCCATTGCTCTCACACCTTGTGCCCGTCCTGGATGTGTAGTCAGGAACATTTGCAAAAGCTTTAAACCAACAACCGCTTTTATAGTCTGCAGACTGATTTTTCAATGTGCAGATTTGCTATAAATTTATAGAGTGTTTTGATTCTAAATTCACAATGTGCATCTTTAATGGCTCCAAGTTTGGATAATTTCGTGCTGTTTATATCCTAGCAGCAATGGTTTATGCATATTTCCCAAGCTATTACCCTCCTAGGAGAAGAGTGAACAGCCTCCTTTCACAAAAGACAGTCCCATATGTCCTGTTTAGTGTGTCTCTCTCCAAAGATCATTTTGTATTGAGATGTGAGGAGAGCATGACAGCTGCATGAGGCACCCACCTCACTTTGCAGGCAGGTGGGTTTGTGGGTTTCCTGGATCCTCCTACCCGGCTCCCAGATGGCCCTACATTTGAAAATCATCAATTAGGCACTTTGCAGTCACCTGGAGTTTTTCTACTAAGACATTTTTCAGTTTCATTTAAAAAATATATATATATGTTGCCCACCTCCCTCTATTCCCATCAGGAAAGAACTTTGTTATTAACATGTGATGAGAGTCTTAGAAAAAGAGCCAGGAATTTGCTGTCCGGGAGTCCAGCCTGAGATGGTAATCAGAAATGTGAGATGGATAGTATGTTTATTGAAACTTACAAAAAAAATGTTTTATTGTAGTAAGATATATATAACATGAAAAAACATAATAGTGGAAAATTGTAAGCAATTAAATGTCCAGCAGTAGGGGATATGATTCACCCATGTAATAGAATATAATGCACCCTTTGAAAATACTTTCAAAGAACTTTTAATAATAGGAAATTTCTCTTGACACAATGACAGGTAAAGAAAGCTGGTTCCAGACCTCCAATTAGGTCTTCAGATTTCAGATTTCAGACACATGCATTGAAACAAGACAAAAAGGGTAACCACGGAATTATCAACAGTGGTTATTACTGGGTGGTGGGATTATGAGGATTTTTAAAATTACATTTTTTATTTTGAGATAATTGTAGATTTCACATGTAGTTGTAAAAACATTACAAAGAGGTCCTGTGCGGCCTTTTCCCCAGTTTCCTGTATTTAAATTTTCTTCTCAGTGCTTTTCTCTTTTCAAAAAAAAAAAAAAATCCACAGTCAGGGAAAATGCAATTAAGGACTCTCATTAAAAACAACAAATTTATCTGTCCTTTTGGGGTACCTTACTCTGGACTGTAACTGATCTATCTTCCCCTTTTCCTGGACCCCACGGCCTGTTGCCTAGCTTTTTGGTCCACCTGCTTAGCACCAGCTAATATGGTAGTTAATCAGGTCTTTTCCAGGAATGGGCTTTCATGCATTGAGTTCTTGTTGGAACAACAAAGCATACCTTCCAGAACCATCAGTAAGTTTACTCAAACTATTTGGAGAAGAAAGGAACACATTACTTTTATAACAAAGTTAAAGACATCCACATTATGGGTGGTAAGCTATGATTTGAGCTACGATGAGTAAGATCAAAGTCATTGAGAAGCATTGCTAGTGAACCCTAAAGAAATGCTTCTTGAATTGAAATTATGCCGCCTGGTAGATACCAGGGAACACACAGCACTGTAGGAACTCACGGAGAAAGAGCATGACTGGAGTCACTCTCCTTAACTTCTGAAGAAAAGGTTTAGATTTTCTCTTTGTCCTCGTGCCACATCTTGCTGGAATGCATGCTGCTGGAAGGTCAGGGGCCCTGGGTTGGATTCTTGACCCCAGCATTGACCTCTGTGGGAACCTGGCAGGACGTCTAGTCTCTGGGCCTCCTTTCTCTTGCTAGCAGAATGAACTGTTCGGACCAGAGCATCCCTATGGGCTGAGATGCTTAGGGCAGTCAGCGTGAAGCAAGTGACTTTCCCAGGCTTCTCAGACTTCCTCCATTAAGGAAGCACAATGCACAGTGAGCCCGTAAGGGCTTTAGCATCCTTAAAAGCTGATTTGGGTCTTCCTCTGCCTCCTGGTGACCCTTCCTGTCAACACCTCTCTTTTGTCATTAAAAAAAAAAAAGTCTCAAGTGAAAGAAGGTCATAGAAACTGATGAAGTGAAGACCCCCCTCCCTTTTTGGTAACTTTTTCTTTCCCCTAAAGATTATCTTGGGGATGTCAAAAGCAATTTTTATAGGAAGGTTGGTTTTTTACAAAAGATGTGATTGCAAAGCATGAAATTAACATTTTTGCACAGAGCCAGATAATTGCTTAAAACATGTTGACTTTCAAAAAGTTTGTAGCCTGAGCAGTTATTAGCAAGGTCATGTTCTTCGTGCAGTAGTGCTTTATCAGATGCCATCACCAAAGCAAACGTGGCCGAGCATCTTGCAGGGGAACAGGCATTCCTGAGGTGTTCACCCATGAGGTCATTTCAAATGTCGGGAGCAGCACAGTCCACCGACACCGCAGTCCCCTGAGCACCGCCCTGTCGCAGGGCCACCCCACCTGTGGAGCTTCACACTCCTACAAGCCCAATTGTAAGGTTACACCCCCAAAGGGGCTGAAGAAGTTCACCAAACAATGTCCAAGCATGAGAGGGGTGGCTTCCCCTTCAGACAAGACAGCACACGTGGATTAGAGAAAAACAGATGCCAGCCTCCAAGGGGAAGAGACGATAGAGCAGACAAATTGGGGCAAACAGCTAGCACGTGTCCGTAGCAATTTAGGACATCCTTAAGTTCGCAAAGGTGACAAAGAATATGAAGTTCTATCCAGGAAAATCTACTCAAGGAATTGTGTTGGTGTGTGATTTTGGATTTGCCTTCTTACTGGTAATGTTAGGTGGTATAACAGGTCAACCCTGAAATGTCAGCATTGTAACCCACAGAGATTTATTTCTCACTCACAAGTTACACTCTGGCCTAGTCTCTAGAGCCCTCCAGAAAGGAGAGGTGGGAGATGGAATTATTGAGAGGTTCCCAAGGAACTTAGCTACAATTCATTTGGGAAAATATGAAGAATCTGAGATGCCTTACGTTTTGTGGCTCAGACCCATGTGTATAGAGGGGAGGACATTCTCTCTTCCCTGTGCTTACCCACCAGCAAAATTTATACTCTAAAGCAGAGGAGACCTATTTGAGATGTCCTCTGCTTCCTGGCTGGGATCAAGTTTTAAAGAGTAAAGAGCACAAGCGTTGAAGTCAGACAGACCTGGGTTCAAGTCCTGGCTTTACCACTTACTATATTTGTGGCCCTGGGCAAGTTACCAAACCCTTAATAAAATTTTAGCTCCTGTCTGTAACTTGGGGATAATAATTGTACCCACCTCAGAGGGTTGTTTTCGAGGATAAATGCGGTAATACATTGAGAGGGACTTGTTCCAGGGCCTGGCACATAATACACGCCCATTCATCTGTTTGGTTTACTCAGCCGACCGTGTCTGAGCGCCTTTGTGTTGGCTACACTGCTAGGTGACCCAGGACAATGCTGCCCCTGCCCTTCTGGGGCTTCTAGTGCAGGCACGGGTATGCATTAATTAAACAACCACTCCAGATAAAGGTCTGCTTACTAACTTCCTGTTCTGAAGAATGGGATTCCTGGGTCTGTCCGAGGCCTTGACTGAGAAGTCAGGGAGGGCTTCTTGGAGGAATGGTATCTAAGCAGAGACCAGGCCGTGTAGGACCTTGTGAGGATGTTAAGGAGTTTGGTTTAATCTTAGGAGCAATGGGAAATCGTGGCAGGTTTTTAAGCAGGGGCTTACAAATTATTAAGCTCAATAAATATTAGCTGTTATTGTTCCTTTCCAAGAACTTTTTATTACATCCCAACAATATTAGCTCTCTTACTGGATTCCATGAATACATAATTAAAAAACAACAACAACCCTGTAGATGCATTTGGTGGTCTGAAGGAAGGATCTGTAATGTGCCAGAGCCACTTGGTCTGTTGTGATGTTCTTCCTCCTCTGTGTGGCATCGGAAGGTCTCAAAAAGCAGCCTGGACCCAGGACAGAAAGGTGAGACTGTGGGAAGTGGAGCAGAGCCAAGCTGGATGCGGCAGGGACTCGACAGGCTTGCTGAGCCAGCTGGGCTGGGCCACCTGCAGGCCTCTGACAGGGGATGCAGGACAGGAGGAGAAGAGGGAGCTGGCATGGGCCAGGAGACAGGACACTGGGATATATCCAGGCAAGGAACTTAGGGCCAGACTGGCAGAGGGCAGAAGGAGTGGGGCTCTGGACCAGGAGACCAAAGGGGACGCCCAGGTGAAGGTGACCCTTGTCCGAAGGAAGGAGGAAGTTCAGGTACTGAAGCTACTGTAGGAAGGCCAAGTGTCTGACACACATGAGGATGTTGACTCCCCAAATCTAGGGGCCAGTGATCCTCCTCTTTGTCCTGTCAGAGGCCGCACTCATTCCCAAAGCTGGGTGACTGGACTGACTCTCTGGTGAGGGTCAAGGGATCCCCACTCTCAGAACATACTCGGCTCCTCCCTGTGTGACTGCATTTGACCTGAGCTGCTCTTGTCAGCCATCTGGCTCCATGCTGGGAGTTCTCCCGTCTAACGAGAGCCGTCTCCCCACATTTCCAACTTCACTCACTCATCTGTCAGTCTCCCGTGGGGAATCCTGAAGTTGGAACAGGATAGCATGTCTTCCTCCTGTGAGGCTTTGATCTGGCTCCAGTCTAGTTGTGTGCCTAGATAACCAGTGACGGAGTTAACCAAGCTTAGCATCATTTTGCCTAAGAACAAGGGCAGACCAGGCTGAAGATGGCCTGGGCCCACAGATGCAGCAGGCTTTTTACAGACAGGAAGCAGATGGGCAGAGTGATTTCCACATCCTCAGCTCAACAACGTGAGACCGCTGGTTTCATGGCTTCAGAAAGTGACGGTGACCACTTCCACATGTCTGTCCCTTCATAATCACTGAATGCTTTCATATATGTGTGTGCGCGCGCACGTGTGTGTGTGTGTGTATACATGTATATACACAAACATACATACGTATATGGTCCCCTTTGAGCCTCCCTGTAGCTGATGGAGTCTCCAGGGCAGGTGTGAGCCTCTCCCTTCTTCAGATGAAGAAACCGAGGCCTGGTCAGTAGGTGCTCTGCTCAGGGTCTCATGTGAAGTCACAGCTCCTGGGATGTCACAGGGCCAGTCAGGATTCACCTGCTGGGAGCAGCTTGTGTTGCTCACTTCGGTGCTGTAAAGAGAGAGAGTGAAAACTCGGGCTGACGCCTTGACCGAGGAGATGCTGGCCTGGGACTGTATTTAAATCCTGTAAATGAGGTTACATGCAGAGCAAATAGGGATCAGTGTGGGGGCTTAACCACAGAGTCGTGGGCTTCTTTAGATGATTTGGCTGCATTCAAGCCTTCCAAGTCCAAGGGCTTATGTGGGTGTCTGTCTGTCTTATGTGTCCATTTCTCTCTAGCAAGGAGGCTGAAGTTAATATGTCTATAAATTTTGTGTTCTTTGAGCCCTGATATATTTCAGACAGTGACCCAGTCAGTGCCACGTATCCAGTGGTCCGTGACTCCTTTAGGAAACTAAAATGCACACCAGGAGAGGAAAGAGTTGAAAGCCAGAAACGCAGGGAGAGCCCACATGCCAATTCAGGTCAGCCGACAAAGTGTGTTTCTTAGAAAGTAAGTCCTCCGTGGTATGAAGACTGAGCGGTGCCCCCTCTCCTCTGCCTCCTTCCTGTGTAATTTTTAAAAGCATGGCAAATGAAATGGGGCCCTTCACGGAGGAGACAGCTGTTTGCTCAGGTCTCACGCCTTCCTTTTGGTTCGCCTGAATAATACAGCTTATAGTTATGCCTGGCCTGGCGGCGTATTTTTGCCTTCCGAGTGTAGCTGAAATTTCTGGGCACATGAACACCATTGACAGGGAGCCTCTCTTCCCACGTTGGTTCCAGGTGGCCCCTCTGGGGTGCTCTTCCCACCCACACGGGCCTCTGGGGCTGAAGTGGCTTCAGTGATTTCACCAAGAAGGACTCCCCAACTTCCTTGTTTATCCGGGTGCCTTGGGGAGGGCCGAGCCCCGCTCCAGAGAGAGCCACACGGGTCTGATTAATTACGGTAAATAGGGGAGTGATCGGCAGTGGCTTAAGCTCCAGGCACGTAACCTAGGCAACAGCAGGGAGCCCGAACCTCTGCTGACAAGTAACATGGGATTAATTTTTTCACAGATCTAAGGCCTTCTCTTCTGCTCAGAGTCCACTTCAAGAGCCTTGAGAAAAGGCTGGGCTGTTGGATAATGGGGAGAGGGGGGAGCAGGGAAGAGGGGAATTAGCTAGAGTCTGCCAGGGCTAAGGTGGGTGTTTTGTCTCCTTGCAAAGCATGATGTGGGCAGTGTACTGGGCAGGCTTGATGTCAGAAGCCTCAGGGCCAAAGGCAACTCTCCAACTTTAGGAACTTGAACAAGCCCCTCCTGAGCCAGCTCTGCGTTCCTGGGCCAGCTTCCAAGTCACTTTCCTCACCTGTCAAATGGGACAAGAAGCGTCAGTGCCACCTAGGCTTACTGCGAGGCTAACACCTGTAAACTGCCTAGCACAGCCTGGTATGTGGAAAGTCGAGTAAATATCAGCCCTCTGGGTCTTCCCTCAGAGAGAAAGAGCTCCGAGTGCACTTATGTGCTCTTTACTCCCAGGAAGAAAATGGCTTCAGTCTGGAGATGGGTCCAGAAGAGAAAGCATGTAGGATAAGAAGCTGCAGGTGGATGCAGGAGAATGAGGCACAGGGCGCCGGCAGGAAGGTTGGGAATTAGGGGCTGCAGCCCGAGGGCCAAGCGACCAGTGAGGAGGTTGGCAGTGCCCCCCAGAGAAGAGCCAAGGGTACAGAGATGTTGCCTTTTCTACGACTTCTAGGATTTGGGGTTAAGCTTGAGTTCCCACCCAGCAGCTCAGACCTCTCGCTGAGCATGCACTTTGCGGCCACTGCCCCTGGCTTGAACACTAGCCAGTTGAGAATATGATCCTGGTGGTTTTTCCACCATGAAACAAAGACCATGGGGATATAGGGTCCCATGAAAAAGACACAAAGCATTCCTGTTCAGTGAGTGAGACCGGAAGATGTGTAATGTATGGTTTCTGAAGCTACAGGTGGGACTGTGGAGTTTGCAATCTATGGAAACTGCAAGCTAGGAAGGGGGAGAGAAATGCCAGGAGCATAATATTCAGTACATAGGCTTGGCTGAATAATCTCAAATAAGACAACCTCAGGGGTTCAGTTTCCTTATTAAAAATTCTGGAAGGAGTACTCAGAAAATGTTAATAGCGGTTCTTTCTAGGGAGTAGGACTAGGGGTTGGAAGTGAGGAGAGATTTATATTTTTCATTGTATACCCTTTTGACTTTTTAAATCTTTCACTATGTGCCTGATTATTGTTATAATTGCAGATCAAATTATAGGGTCTGTCTTTTAAAAATGCAGTGAAGGGGTTGGCTTAGATCATTGGGTTTCAAATTTGTTTTTTTTAACAGTGGAACACTTGTCGTATAATCTTACTTGAAAGCCTAATGAATGTATTTCCTGTAAAGAAATCCAAGCCCCTCTTGTCAGGACGTCCCTGGCCCAGCTCCCAGGTGCAGCATCTCCAAGGGATCTGTTAACATAGTTTGAAAATGACAGGTTTAACCAATTTCCCTCAGACCCCTCCCACCTTTCAGCCCTGTGCTTCCCTTCTGTTTAGCAAAGGATGCTGGGGCATCCTGGCCCTGTAGCACAAGCTGCTGCTTTCATTGCTCTGGCTGCAGACACACACCCTGCCCCTCTGGGGAATCAGCAGTTGGGAAGGAGGAGCAGTGCCCACGCTCAGTGTCACTCAGACTCTGGGGTACAGGAAAGAGGTCACCCTCAGATTGCTGCTACTGTCTTGAAATGATAGATGTTGAAGGGTAGATTTTGTAGCAATTTCAGGTAAAACTGAACCTGGAGCTTTGCTAGGATGCCAAAGGGACAGTGAAATGATGCAGGATGGTAGAAGACCCATTTCCCTTGTAAACATTGGTTTGAACACAGACCCACTGCTTATTTACACAATATTTTGGGCAAGTTACTTAGCTTCTCTGAGTCTCTTGTTGGATCTGTAAAAAGAGGAAATCCCGGTGCCTACTTTCTAACCCTTTCTTAACCGAAGGGTTAAATGAGATTGTAAGTCCAAGTGCTTGGCGTAGCACCTTGCCTATAATAGGTGCTCGGTGAATGTTCCTAACACCCGTCATCAGCATCACCGAATTCCTGGGCAAGTCAGAAATAAGCTCACCGCTTCTTCTTGTATGTTCTTGGTTAAGTCTGTAACCTCTCAGGACCTTAGTTCTCTTACCTGTAAATGGGAGGTGCTTCAGGAATTGCAAATTGTTGGCCCGCTGGACAAAATTTAGCATGCAAACCTATTTACCTAGATAGCATATCAAAAATTAAGAAGTACTGTCTAGAAACTTGAATTCTCCAGCTTCTTTTTAAAAACTGAACATCTGTCTTCACTTGCCCTCACTTGGTGGCAGTCCACTGGCAGCTGCCCCTCCCCTTACATGGGCTTGCCTACACTTGTCCTTTTACCAGCCTCCTTCCTTCCATAGTGTTTCAGACCTGGCTAACCCCTCTTTACACGTAGGCAGTTGGGCTGGCAAAGCCTAAATTAGAAGGCTTCGTGGCTCTACATTTAGCTTGTCCCATGATCCCGAATGTGTATCTTCACCTCTCCGGGCTGCCGCATTGCCATCTATAACGTGAGAGAGTGGAGCTTTCAGCCATGCCTTTCTTTGGGTGTTCTAGTCACTCCATAACCGCTTACTGAATCCTTCCTCTTTCCAGGAATTCTAACAGGCATTTGGGAGGATGTAGAGGTGAGTAAGAATGGGGTTGGCCCAGAGATAAAGAACGGCCACGCCTCCCCAAGTGTAGTCTGCAGAATGGCACCAGCTAACCCTGAGAGATGCACAGAAATGGAAGATAAGCATTTAGAAACTTCTATGGCAATTTGACCGCACCATTATACCACGTACACGCTCAGTGGGTGTGTCTTACTGAATAGATATAGATCAGTTCACATGCTCTTGAACTTACACAGTGAATACACGGGGTACAAGCTGTACACTCATTCTGGTTACTGTTGCTGTTTAACAAACTGTCCCAACACCAAGTGGCTTAAAACAGTAGTCATTTATTTGCTCATAGATCTGCAGTTTGAGCACGACTGGGCAGAGCAGCTCATCTCTGATCCACACCATCCCTGCTGGGGTGCCTCCGCAGGGGGGTCGGAGGGCCCGCCGCCTAGGTGGCTCACTCACCGGTCTGGCAGCTCCTTCCCATGTTGACCTCTCTACAGGAAGAGGGAGTTGTTTCTTCATCGCACCGTGCCTGGCTTCCATGAGAGCCAGGCAGAAGCCCACGGAACTTTCATAGTCTAGGTCAGGAGTCACACTGCATCTCTTCTGCCAGACTGTTGGTTGAGGCATTCACAAGGGCCTACCCAACTTCAGAGGGAGAAGACACAGATTCCACCTTTTAATGGGCTTGTGGAAAAAGGTTTTAGAAATAGACATGGGTTGTAAGAGTTTGTTACAGCTAGCTTTGAAAATTATAATCTGCCACACTATACAGGGGTGCATTAGTTTTGTTTTGCAACAATTACCACACACTTAGTGGCTTAAAACAATACACATTTATTAGCTCGTAGTTTCACAGGTTGTGAGTCCAAGCCAACTCAATAGTTCAGGGTCTCACAGTGTGTCAACCAGTCCAGGCTCTTCTCTGGAGGCTGTGAGGAAGAATCCACTTCCAGGCTTATTCACGTTGTCAGCAGGTGGTTGTGGGATTGGGGTCCTTGTTTCCTCCCCGGTTGTCAGCCAGGGGTTGCTCTCTTCTCCTAGAGGCCACCCACACGTGGTCCCTCAGGCTTCAAAGCCATCGATGCCCCATCATATTCTTTTCACTCTTTGCATCCTTCTGACTTGTCATACTGCCAGATGGGGGAAACGCTCCGCTTTATTGTGTGATTAGATTATGTCAACCTGGATACCACAACCTGGATACCAGCCTGTGTACCACAGTGTAATCAGAGAAGAGACCTCTCATCGTATTCACAGCTTCCACCTACACTCACGCGGAGAGGAGTGTAACAGGATGAGGGTCATTGGAAGTCATTCTTAGACTCCTGCCGACCACAGATGGCTTGGTTCCCAATGAATTGGAAATTAAAACAAAGTGGTTCTTCATCACAGAGAGTTTGACAGCACTGGTTTAGAATCCAGTGGAAAGGAGTGACACATATACAAATGATTATAATTGGAGACCTTCAGGGCTAACTTCCGAAAAGAGAGGGGTAGAGAGAGTGCACTGAGAGGTTCGTGGGGGGAAGATGATTATTTAAGTGGAAGGGAATAGAATTAGGATATCGTATTTGAGGATCTGGTATTTTTTTTTTTTAAGATTTTATTTATTTATTTGACAGAGAGAGATCACAAGCAGGCAGAGAGGCAGGCAGAGAGAAAGGAGGAAGCAGGCTCCCTGCTGAGCAGAGAGCCCGATGCGGGATTCAATCCCAGGACTCCGAGATCATGACCCGAGCCGAAGGCAGCGGCTTAACCCACTGAGCCACCCAGGCGCCCAGGATCTGGTATTTGAATTGAGCTTGAGAACACAGGTGTGATTTGGATCCTTTAAAAAATGAGACAGGAGGACAGGATTCCTACAGTTTTGTTTCTATTTTGGCACCTTTGGATGTAAACAGAACTGAACTGAAGCCTTTCAAAGGTCATTTATCGCTTCTCTATTACCACCAAAAAAAAAAAAAAAAAAAAAAAGAATAGAAACCTACCCGGGCTCAGGCAGTGACTTCGAACAACAACCATATATTATCCCTTATGGTCTACAGATCACTTGGGTGGCGTCTCTGGTCTTGGCTGTGTTGTCTCATGCGACTCTGGTTAGCTGTGGGTGGGCTGGGCAGCTCTGCTGGCCTTGGCCGGGCTTGCGTATCTTTGGGGGTTGGCTCTCTGTCCAAGCTGACCTCAGTTCTTCTCCATGTGTGTCATCTTCCGCTCGCCCCTCACATCCCTCTAGCATACTAGCCTGGGCTTCCCTTCGAGGAGGCAGAAGAACAAAACGCAGGCTGGAAAGAGTGCAAGTCTCTTGAGGCTTAGACTCACGACTGACACGCTATCCCTTCTGCCTCATTCTTCTGGCCAAAGCAAGTCACGAAGCCTGCCCTGATTCAGAAGGTGAGACAATAGACACCACCTGCTGATGAGAGGAGCCTCAGGATCCCACTGCAGAGAACATGGACACAGAGAGGGTTGGAGGATCTGGGCCACTTCTTCAGTCTACCACAGTCATCCTGAGAAATCTTCCTGAATTCTCTAGAGGAAAAATAAGAGCTTCTGTTCCAACTTCAAGGGCATTGTTTCTCAAGCCAATCAAGGGGTTTTGGAGAAATTTCCATATGAGAAACCATTCCAAAAATGTAAAGTGATCCATTAACCAGAGTTCTAAGAATCCAGGCTTTTAAAATAGTCTGTACTCCTCTGTGTGAGGGACATTCCTGGGTAACCTTATCACCTTTGCTTTTGTGGCGTCTTCCCCAGCCTGCATTGTGCCCATCCCTCAGTGCCCATTCGCAGTGCCCTCTGCAGAACTGTTTCCAGAGCAGTTATTCTGGAATAACTCATGGTTCTTCTTCCATGTCCCAGTAGCAATTTTTAGAACGAAATGGTGTCGGGCCGCCTGGGTGGTTCAGTCGGTTATGCCATCTGACTTTAGCTCAGGTCATGATCACAGGTCCCAGGATTGAGCCCCAAATTGGGCTCCCTGCTCAGCTGAGAGTCTGTCCCTTTCTCTCTCCCTCTGCTTCTCCTCTGATCATGTCCTCTCTATCAAATTTTTAAAAAATCTAGAATGAAATGATCTTAAATCTGGCTACACTGTAGATTGAAACTGGGTCTTTTATGATAGTCCTGGAAGCATGTAGCTCTGGACCAACAGATAGTAGTTGCACAATTAATGTTTATCAGATGAGATGAATGGATGGGTGAGTAGACACGGATGTCATAGGCTTCAGCAGGTGACTAAAGCTTTCCTTCTGAAAATCTTAGATGATCATAAACTTTATTTCCCTCCTTCCACATCAGTATGTCAACTTGAAATCTTTGTGTCATTGTTCCATGTCTACATGCTTCAAAGTAAAAGCAAAAAAAAAACTGCACATTGCAGAGGGAGGAATCATGTTGTGCTCTTCCTCATAAACCCCGTCATTAGCATAGCATTTCAAAACAGGGTCCCTGAGTTCCTCACGGTGTTAATCATTTGCAAGCAGGCAGGGAGGGGAGGGGGACTTCCTGTCAAATAAATTTGTGAAATGCTGGATTAAACAAAAGTTAGCTTTCTTTCCTGTGAGACTTTACAGAGCCTAAATGTGTTAACATCGACTGTGAATTTCCAAGAGAGTTATTAGAATATGTAAGGGTTGAAAATTAGAAGAATTTGCTTCTTGGGGGCATGGGGGAGAATGAGGAAGGTATTTCTTTTTAATGTGGGAAAAGATACATCATATAATATTTATGATTTTAACCATTTGTAAGAGTACAGTTGGGTGGCATTAAAGACATCACAGAGTTGTGTAACCATTAACACTATACTCCAAACTTTTTCATCATCCCCAACAATAATGACTCCCTCTAAGCACTATTTGCCCTCTTCCCCTGGTAAGCTCTGTTCTACTTTCTGTCTCTATGAATTTGCCTATTCTAAGTGCCTCGTTTAGGTGGAATTATGTAATGTGTATCTTGTGTCTGGCTTATTTCATTAAGCATTATACTTTCAAGATCCATACACATTGTGACATGTATCAAAAATTCATTCCTTTTGATGGCTGAATAATATTCCATTGTGTGTATGTGCCGTGTTTTGTTTATCCTTTTACCTGTTGAAGGACACCTGAGTCGTTTCCACTTTTTGGGCTTGTGTATAATGCTGCAATGGACATTGGCATAAAAATACCTATGTGAGTCCCTGCCTTTAGTTTTTTGGGATATGTACCTGGGGGGTTATTGCTGGGTCGTCTGGATACTTTGAGAAACCACCAAACTGCTTTCCACAGTGGCTGCATTATTTTACATTCTCTCTAGCAGTGTACAAGGGTTCCAGTTTTTCCACATCCTTTTCAACATTTGTAATCTTCCATTTTTTTTTAAAGATCTTATTTATTTATTTATTTGACAGACAGCGATCACAAGCAGGCAGAGAGTCAGACAGAGAGAGAGAGAGAAGGAAGCAGGCTCCCTGCCGAGCAGAGAGCCCGATGCGGGGCTTGATCCCAGGACCCCAAGATCATGGCCTGAGTTGAAGGCAGAGGCTTTAACCCACTGAGCTACCCAGGTGCCCCAGTAATCTTCCATTTTTAAAAATACTGCTATCCTAGTTGGTGTGAGGTGGCATCTCATGGTGGTTTTGATTTGCAGTTCCCTAATGACTAATGATGTTGAGCTGTAACATGCTCTAAGAATTCTGAATATAAGTCCTTCATTAAATGTGTTCTGTAAATAAATCTTCTCAGTCCATGCCTTGCCCTTTGAAGAACGAAGGCTTTTAAATTGTAATGAATTCCAGTTTATCCGTGTTTTATGCTGTCTGTGTCCTACTGAAGAAACCGTTGTCTAGACCTAGATTACTAATGTTCACTCACATATTTCCTTGTACAAATTTTATAATTTTGGCTCTTACATTTAAGTAGGTGGTTCATTTTGAGTTAATTTTTGTGTATGGTGTGAGGTAAGGATTGAGGTTTATATTTAGGCATATGGATATCTTGTGATTCCAACACCATTTGTTGAAAAAATCATCTTTTTCCATTGAATTTCCTTAGCACCTCTGGACAATTTATATCTGGACTCTCCATTTGCTCCCATCAATCACATGTCTTTCCTTACTCAAGTACCATACTCTCTTGGTCACTATAGCCCTAGAGGAGGCTTAGTAGATTTTAAGCACTCCAGCTTTGTTCCTCTTTTTCTAAATTGTTTTGACTAGTTTTCTGTGTCCCTTGCATGTCAGTTTCTGCAAAGATTGCATTGAGTCTACAGATAGAGGATTGACATCTTAACAGTATCGAATCTTCCAATTTGTAAATATGGTATATCTCTCCATTTATTTCTCCATTTATTTAAAGAGCTTTGATTTCTTCCATTAGTGTTTTGTAGTTTTCAGTGTGTAGGTCTTGCATGTTTTTGTTAAATTAATCCCTCAAGTATTTAATATTTTTGATGCCATTGTAAATGCTACATTTTATTTCAATTTCCAATGATTCATTGATGGTATTTAGCAATATGGTTGATTTTCATTTGTCAACCTCGTATCCTGTGATATTGCTAAACTCACTAGTTCTACTCCCTTTTTTAGATTCCTTAAGCATTTTTTTACAGAATCATGTTGTAGATAATATTATTTTGACCTCCCTTCTATTGTCAAAGAATGGAGATCTAGAAAGACAAGGGACCTGCCTACCATCCCACTCTTCATAAATGTAGAGCCAGAAATCTGAAACCCAGGTTTTCTGAATCATCCTTCAGGGTCTTCTGCATCACACCAAGTTATTTCTCAGGTTTTCAAGCTTTAAGAAAAGAAGGTCTGGGGGTTTGCAGTCCAGGACTGATGTGACAGCTCTGCTCCCTAAAGTCCTCAGGAATCTAGGGTTCCTTCCCACCAAAATCCTCACAATCTCTAGAGTGTGGACCTCTATCTTAGGATCCGGCCTGGAGGCACTTGCATTCTAGGCAGCAAGATAGAAGGAATCAGTTTCTTGCAGTGGGTTCCATGGATTGCCACTCACTTCTCATCAGATAGGACCTAGTCAAGCCACAGCTGGCTGCTAGGATGTCTGGGAAATAAAACCTTTATTTATTCTGAGAAGTCCTTTTCCAGCTAAAATTCCCATTACTGCGGTAGAAGAAGAGAACAGCTCCTGGGAAACATACAACAATTTATGCACGAACCTGAATGTTAGGGATCCAGAGAGGAAAGAGTTGGAACATGAAGAAGGTAGAAGAGTTCGGTGTGTTGTGTCTTTCAGAAATTGTTTTAGGATCTAGGTAAGTAGCTCTCTTTAGTTTTGTAGCCCATTAAGTTGCCCTGAAGCCTTTTAGTCAGAGGATAAAGTTAATTCCCAGAACCCCTTTATGGTATTAAATCCTTGTGACTATATTAGACATGTCTAATCATGGATGACCTTCCTTCTCTGGAAAAGATAAAACAAAAGATGTCTTCGCTCATTCATTCAACAAAAATTGCTATCTCCTACCATCACGGAGTACACAGTTTGGGGAGAGGCAGACAATAATGAAGTAATCACTCAAATGAATGTGAAATCACAAAGGAGTGGTAAGGATGCTATCAGGGCACACTTAGAGATTAGTCAGGGGGAGGTCAGGGAAGGCCTACCTAACAGTTGGGATTTGTTTCTACAGGGACTATTTACTTTCACAGCAAAGTCGTGTGTTCTAACAACACCGTCCTATGTGCTGTTGTGGCCACACCCTACGTGTCCTGCCTGGGCCACTGTATGTCTAAGAGATGAGTGTGGAAGAACAAGAATGGCAGAGTGAGAGTAAGGGAGGGGGCGGAGAGGTGGTGGGGATGCTGCTCAAGGAGGTTCAGAGCCCTATGTGGCTCCCACCTCAAGAGAAATGGAGAAGAGTTTAGAGGTCCCAAGATGGCAGATGGACAGGGCCAGGATCATAGTCCAGTCAGAGACTTTCCTTGTGAGCCAAGAAGGAGCCCAGGAAGCTGAGTACCAGAAGGAATTTTCTAATAACTGTGCCATCTATATCGTATGGAGTCTCTCCCCTCGGTGCCCAAGTCAATCTCAGGGACCATGCATGTGCTGCAGCAAAGGGATACTGGGCCCAGTGAACCACCACAGGAGACAGCACCTCAGCTCCTATTCAGCATCTAGATTCTGTGACTTTGGGACACAACACATGGGAAGGCCCGGGCAGTTGTAGGTGAGGGGAAGGCAGCACCAGAAGAGGCGACGGCCTTAGTCACCATCTGCTTTTCCCCACTTTCTCCTCCCCACTGCCTTGGGGGACCTTAGCAAATGGTCAGTAGTCAGCCAGCCTGAATGAAGATCTAAGATTGTGGAAATCAACCAGTGGATCACAGCCTAGCCGGTGTACTTGGGAATTCATTCTTCCAGCTCAAGGCAAGCATGGCAGAGAGGTCCTATCCTTTGGTCATTATTGGCTTACTGTGAAGGGCCACTTGGAGCACAGTACTGAGAGAATTCTCAGAGTTTGGGGTCTCCAAGGAAGAGCATTAGGATAGGCTGGTGATAACTCCCTTCTTCCTGGTGTGATTGTAGTGAAAAAATAAGATTATATATATATATATGCATATATACGTATATATATATACTTATATATAAATATTTATATATATAATATATATAAAAATGCTTTGTAGCTTGCAAAGAACTATGCAAATAATAACTAATCATGATAGCTATGATTTTTAATGCTTCCTAAATACCAAACACCACTAAGATCTTTACTGGCTGTATCTCATTTAATCCTCAATAACCTTTATGCCAGATACTACTAATATCCCCCACCATACTGAGGAACCAAGGCTTGGGAAAACAACGTAACTTGCCTCAGGTCGCACAGCTAGCAAGCAAAGTAGAACTCTGACTCAAGCCTAGGTGTTTCTGACTCCAAAGCAGGTGCCCTTACGTACTTTGTTTGTAATTATTACCACTACTAGAGCAACTACAACCTTGCTTGGTGTTCCAGTTCTAATTCTCCAGATAGGAGACCAGTAGGATGTGTCTGCAGATTTTTCAATCCCCGAGAACTTGGAACTTGCCTCGTCTTCTGCTTGCTGGTTTTGCCTACTGTCCTCTTTATGTATCCACACCTGTTCTGTAGAGCGGTGTAATGACCCTCTCTTGTGCTCGATCTGCCAAGCCTCTGGGAACACTTTTTGGAGACTTTCCTGTGGTTGATCACTTACCAGCTGGACTGAGATTTTCAAGACCCCTTGTGAATAAAGCGCAGAAGCATGGTTCACTCCAGCGGGTTTTTCCTTCCTGAAAACTGACTGTGTTCCGAGATGTGGGCAGGTGTGTGTGTGTGTGTGTGTGTGTGTGTGTGTGTAAGGAACCATTAGTTGTGATGATTACACTCGTGGGGTGGTTGGCAGTTTGTAAAACACTTTCGTATTGATTTTCACTCTAGGCCTCAGTTTTGTCATCTTCAAAGTGGCTATAATGACAATAATAACATAGTAAAGTCTCATCTTATGAAAGGGTTAGGTTATAATAAACTCACCACTGTAGGGGGAAATAAGATAAAATCAGAATCATCCTTGACAATTGTCCATGAAATATAATGACAAACCATCTCTCAAAGTTCAGTTTAGGCAGTTTTTTCTCTGGCATTAAAACCGATGACAATTTCTTTGGTTGAAGGCATCACAGTGCCTTCCGAGGTAGTGAAAATACTTACCTTCCGAGAGAAAGTTCACTTAGCACCAAAGTGCTCACGTTGCCGAGGCTGGGAATACCAAGGCCTCTAGGGACACCTTCCGTGGCAGACGCTTTCTGAGCATGGGGATAGGAGGGTCGCCGGCCTCCCCAGTTACCGTTTGCTTCTTTTTTTTTGACCACATGTCATTTAATTCCTGAAGGCTAATAGACCTGTGATACAATTCTCATTAGGTCTGATTTCCTGACTGGTTGTCTGTGAACAAGGGCTCAGACTTGGAAGTAACGTGATGAAACAAACAGCAGGTTAGGTGGGGGAAGGTCTGGGCTGAGGTCCCAGGTCAGCCCTACCTGCATCCACAGGACTTTGGGCTTATGGACCTTAAAGATAGTGTCAAGTGTCAACGTTCTGAGGCTGCATTTCTTGACTGTAGACCTATAGAACTCTCGTTATTCTATTTTAAAAAGAAGAAAAAATCTGTATGCGTCCATCCCCACTTCTATCTTCCTTGTCCATGCCAGCATCATCTCTGCCTATACATATACATTGTGATAGCATCTTCCCTTAGTTCCATCCTTCTTGGTCTCCTAATCCCTTCTCCACTTGGCTGCAAGAGAACTTTCCAAATGCAGCCTGATCCTGCTACCTCCTTAATACTTGGATAGACAAAGTCCTTATACCCTCCCACTTCTCATCCTCACTAGGCTCCCCTTCTCTTCTGTGCACCACACACACTGCTTTTCTTTCAGTCCTGCCTGTGTTCCATATTTGCCTAGCCTCAGGGCCTTTGCACAGCCTTGCTTTTCCCTCTGTCTGGAATGTTCTCTCTCTGTTGAATTAACTCCTAATTACACTCCTTGTCTTTCTTCAAGGACACCTCTCCTGACCTTGCTGACTGGATCAGATTCTCCTGATCTAATCTGAAAGAAAAGGGCTCTCTTTGTGCCATGTACTTTTCTTTTATGCACATGCCACTGTAGCTCTTTTAATTTATTTGTGGTTCCGGAATCAAGTGTGTACTCCCCGCTGCCACACACAGTACTGTAAGCTCTATGAGAGCAGGGACCTTGTCTGTCTTGCTCACCGATATCCTGGACACCTAGCACAGACCCTACCATGTGGTTGTACCCATTAAACATTTAAGTGGATAGACGAATGGGCAGACAGACGGATGGTTGGGTGGATGGATGGTGAGAGACTGAAGTGAACATTATCAAACCACTGACCAGAGTATCATTCCCTCCCACATACACCCCCAGTGATAAAACACAGGAACTTCCTCTGAAGAAAATGGTACAAGTTGGTATCATTCTTTTAGAATGCAAAAGAGAAGTTACTAAAGATTCTGTTTGCCCTTTAGATAATAGACATTACAAAATATCTTGGCTATTTTTCTCTTCGCTGTTGAAAAATCCTCTTAATGAGCTTTCACACCTTAAGTAGCAAATGACCTTTTCTAGTGCCATCTATTCAAAACAAAGGGTGAATTGGACAGGTGGTATGGTTCTGCCCTTGGAGGTATAGGATCAGCCTTTTAAAAAAGTGGTTCCTGTCTGTAAATGACCTTGGACACTTTGGAAGTGGAGCCCCTTCTAGATTTCAGATTTTAACATCCTGGTGTTGAGACCACGGAGTGAGTTAGAAGAAGATGGACATGCCCAGTTGATGGGTAGAGGAGCCAACTCAAGGAACCTGGGCTCAGCAAACTTGGGGAGTCTTGTGGTTGCTGGGTTGTAGTGTCTCCATCACCCCATAAACAGTGCCCTTTAGGTTTGATTGTTTTCTCGTACAGCTTGGTCATGGTGGTGGTGAACGGTAGGTCTCAGAACAGCCACCCTATCCACTGGGGTTGGGGTTCGGTCAGCCCCATTTAAGTCTGACCTGTGGGAAGCCGGAATGAGAGTGGTCCTCAGCCCACAAAGAGGGAACATTTCCTCTGAATGAAAACAAAATCATCTTTCTTCTGCCATCTCTCTCAGAGAGAGGAGGATTCTGAGATTGACTGCAAGTGGATGAGTAGCAGCAGTATATTCCTGGAGTGCTGCTACTCCAGCCTGTTCCTTGCTCAGAGACCTTCTGTGGCTCCCACCTGCTGAAGAGCTCCAGTATAAGGCCCTCAGATTCTGGTCCAGACTTCCTGGCCTCATGGCTTGTGACTGTCTCACTTCTTTTTTAAAGATGTATTTATTTTGGAGAGAGAGAGAAGGAGAGAGAGCACACACATAAATGGGGAGAGAGGCAGAGGGAGAGAAAGAGAGAGAGCAGAGACTCCCTGCCTATTGGGGAGCCTGACGCAGGGGCTTGATCTCACTACCCTAAGATCATGAACTGAGCTGAAATCAAGAGTTGGACACTGCACCTCCTGAACCACTTGGACACCCCTCATGACTCTTTTGCAACCCACTGACTCCAGCTCAATCAGGCTCCTTGCCATTAAGTAAATCTGTCCATTACTTCATGATGTCCATTTCTTTACACATGCTTTTCCTCCAGCTAGATTCTGACCCCCCGTTGCTACCCATGAAAATCCTATCCTTTCTTTTCAGGCAGCTCTCAAAGACTCTGCTTCTGTAGAAATCCTTCCCTGATTGCCCTAGACAGAATTTAATCTTTGTCTCTTGTAAATATCTGGAATTTATCCACACAACTTTCGGGACCCTTATGTTGGTATTGTGTTTCATTTTGTTTTTTTGTTTTTCCCTTTCTTATGTACTTGTCTCATAGCCTGAGAAGGGAACCCAGGGACTGTCTTATTTATCTTTGTCTCCCCCACAGGTCTTTGGACATAGTAGGTCCTCAATTTATCAACAAAGTCATCCTTATTTATTAGATGAATGAATATATAAAGATAATCCAGCTTATGTCCTCAAAACTGATAAAGGAAGTACCTTTATCCAATTGTCCAAACTCCCTCGCTTTAAGTAACTTTATGCTTTCAGCTAAATGAAGCTGTACCTGGCCGTCTTTGAAATATAACCTTGCAGGCAACCTTGAAGAGAATGCTTTGCTGTATGTGTGTATATAGGTATGTGTGTGTATGCCTGTGAAGGTTATTAGAATAATCTCCTTAGCTGATAGAACTTTGGAATTATATAAAGTCATCTAAACCTCACAGCAAAATCATTCTAGCACCTTTGTAGGGTTAATTGTAAGGGGGGTTTGGGGGGAGAAGCCATGCTAAAATTTGCAGCAGAATCTGGTCCATAATATATCCTGGGACCCTAGGTGAAGCAGATGACCTGCTGGGCATAACATCCAGCGTCGCAGTTTCAGAGCGGATAGCCCTTTTCCTGTATTTTGAAGACACTGGCTGGCTCAGCTGGAGGTGCTGGGTTCCTCTGAGCGGGAGTCACCGCGTCTGCCATACTGGGCTTCGAGCATGTCCTCTGACAGCTCTTTCTCCTTGGGCAGAGTACCGTTGGCTTTCTTCACCACCTTCCTTTCTTCCCTCCAAAGGGTGCCGGGCACACTAAATAGTGATTAAACAAAAGATGAAAATTCCATTTGTGTGTGTGAGCGTGTGGCTCTTTGAACACTAACCGGTTCTTCCTGTGGAATGTTAAGTAAAAGCTCGCAGACACCAGGAGCCGTTATATGGAGCAGCCAGTCAAAATCCATTTCCAGTTTATAGTTTAATGGGATTTCCGCGTGGACTCTGCCAGCCTCCTCCAAAGACTCTCCCTCGCCTCTCTGGCCCCGCCCTCCCAACCCTTTTGCTTCCTGTAGCAACAGGACCCCTGGAAACCAAGGGCAGATAATCACAGCTTTTACAGACGGAGATTTGAGCCTACAGCATTAAAGAAACTTATAGCTACCTCTGGACTGAAAAATCCAGACGTGCTTTCTTGCACACTATTAAGTTATTATCATTGCATAGGAATTGCTGTCTTTTGAGAAGTATCGTCCGTGCCTTTCTTGTGGCTGAAGGTCTTGTGACGTTTCTGTCGCAGAATGCCACTGTTACATAGGAACTTTTTCTTGTCTGAAGAGTTTCCACATGGGCACATGCCCTTCTGTCAGCGAGGAGACTCTCTACATCCTGTTACCAGGGATGGCCAGTTGAATCAGCTCAGGTGTTAGGTTGCCTCTGAAGGGCTTACGGTTTTATTATTTGATTCCCATCCATCTTCTGTTCCCCCAGACGTGCCCATCGCAAGCACCGGATCATTTAGCACTCTAAAAATAATGTACTAATAGGTCCCCTTTACTGAGAAGGCCTAACTTCGTGCCAGACACTGAGCCAGATGCTTTGTGTTGATTAGCTCCGTTCATTCTCCCAGCAACCCCACGGGTTATGGTTATTCTGTCAGTTTTCCGTATCTCTCAGTCAAGGAAATTGGTGTGCACCTGCCCTGAAAGTGAAACCTAGGTTTTTTTCAACTCTGAAACCAGAATGCTCTGAGTCATTAAACTAAAGTGCCTGCCCCATTGATGAGCCGCCATTCACTCATTCAGCTGACATTTACTGAGGGCCTAACATGGGCCAGGTATTGGCCTAGGAATACACAGTGATGAACCAAAACAAGAGAGGCCCCCCTGCCTTCAGAAGCTCACAGTCTATCCCAGGGAGAGAACAGCCAGATCTGGTTTGATCTTTGGGGCTGGCAAGCTATGGGATTTGGGGCAAATCTATTCTATTCTCTTAACTTCAGATTTCATATCTGTAAATCGAGGCAGCTGGATTTAGACAAGTGGTTTTTCCAGCGTTACTGTGAATCAGAATTGCTTGGCGAATGTGTTTAAAAACACAACTTGGCCTCTCACCCCCCAGATACTTTGATTTATTAAGTTCAGGGTGGCGCCAGGAAATTACATCTATAATGAGGGCCCAGGTCTCCCAAAAACCACCCTTTGAGAGAGAGTGATCTGGCTTTAAACCCCATTAACACTTACACAGGATCTATTTCTTGTCAGGCCTGTATCTCCATTGCCTAGCACAGTGTCTGGCATGGGGTAGGTCTTGATAAACATTTGGCGATAGTTTGGATGGTCCATCTATGGGATTTCCGTGGATGGACCTCAGAGAGTCCTGAACCATCTGAAACAGACCAGTTTTTGTTAACGTTTGTGGGTAGGGTTCAAAGGGTCCTTCAGGCACTGAAAGCTCTGTGATTTTAGCATTGAAATCTAAATTTTCTGCTACCAAATGCTCAGACCTATTAATTGGAAAGCTTTTTCGTCCGTGTAACAAAATCTGAATTCTTTATCAAGGTGATTTGATGAGATGTCAGTTTACAGTAGATTCTTAAAATCCTAAAGGAGTTGATGACCAGATTTCATGTGTAGCTTCTGGAAGTCCTCAGGATACATTCTATTTTTGTGATTTTTCTCACTTCCTCTGCAAGTACCTATTGGGTAGGTAGTGCTGTCTCCATTTTCCAGGTGGGAAAATTGGGGCACTCGTGACTCCTGTAGCTTATCCAAGGTCTCTCCACCCTGCAAGGGCTCTCTTCACTGAAAACTAGGCTGGGAATCAAAGAACATGGCTCCTATCTTCTTGACTGCTTATGTGGCCTTGATTGGATAGGTTGTTGTCTTTGGACCTTAGCTTCCCCATCTGTAAGATGGGAGAGGAGTGGACTAATTGATTCTGAGCAGCTGCTTAGCTTGGATGTTTGAGGTTCCTCTATAACTACATGCTTAGACATGCAGAACTCCCTGTGTCTGCAGGCTCTGATATCCTATTAGTTTAGGGAGATGGAAGGGTTATCGAGACCACCTAAACAACATAAATCTTCTGCATAGAACATTCCAGAGGGTCAGACATCATGAAAGCAAAAGCAATGCAGGTGGTAGAAGCTGAGGGTGTGAATCTTCCAGAATTTTGGAACCTTTATTCTCTACCCTGTCAGTTCAGCAATTCACTGTTCATCCTGAGAAGATTCATGGAGTCTCCTTCCATGAGGTCACAATGGTGAGATTCAGTCCCGTGCCCCATTCCCAGTATCAAGGGAAGACTTTCACGAGCAGATGGAGGAAACAGAACCCTTTATGGAATTGTGTAGACTCTTGAAATTGTCCTTTGAGGGTTACCTGAGCCTTAACAATAGGAAATATCCTTTTCCCCCCATACTGGCAATTTAAAAAACAAAGCAAAACAAAATAAAACCTCAAAAACCACCAGCTTGTTTTTGCCAGCGATCATAACTAACTTTTTTTGTGACCTTTGATGCTACATATCTGTTCAACTTAGATACTGAAGCCCAGGTTTGGTCTTACCAGCACCCAAGCAGGCAGGATTATGGCCTTCTTCATTCTAGACCAGTAGTTCTCAAACCTGAGGGTGCATCAGAATCCCTTAGAGGTCTTGTTAAAACACAGATCGTAGGGCCTCATCTTGGATATTAAAACATCCAAGAGTTTCTGCCTCATCAGGACTGGGGCAGGGCCCAGGAATTAACGTTTCTTCCTTCCTTCCTTCCTTCCTTTTTCTTTCTTTCTCCTTTTTTTTTTTAAGATTGTATTTATTTATTTATTTGAGAGAAGGCGAGCACATGAGTGGAGAGAGGGTGAAGCAGACCCTGTGGCCAGGGAGCCCGAGCACGTGGCCCAATCCCAGGAAGCGGGGATCACGACCTGAGCCGAAGGCAGACACTTAACTGACTGAGCCACCCAGGCAGCCCAGGAATGAACATTTCTAATGTCCCAGGTGGGGCAGTGCTGCTCACACTTTGGGAATCTCTTTGTATAGGCTCCTTCCATTAAGGTAGCCTCAACTTGCCGATCTTCTTCATCCCACTAGTGACCTCAGCAGTCAACTGAAGTTCCCAGTTTTTGCGTAGCAGAAGAGGGAAAAGGAATTGGGAGGGAGGGCTGGAGAAAAGATTGCTAACCAGGCGTTGACCAATCCTTCTTGACCCCTTAGCAATGAACGGTTTTACCTTGTACAGGTCCCTGACCCACCCCAAGACTCGGCTGCTCTGTGTGTGAAATGGGAAAGTGGCCCTGGTCAGTTTCCAAGTAGCTTTATTCACTTGTTTGGAGATTTGATTGTCCATTTGTTTTTAGCAGGCGCTTTCTAAAATGAAATCCACATGGAACCGGTCCAGAAAACAGACAGATGCTTGCTGGTCTGGTTGAAAGGGGATCGACCTCCCACTCTCAGCACCCCTCCTCCCAAGACAGTGCTAAGCGTAGAAACGTAGAAACGTAGCTGAGCGCAGTTGAAATTTGCTGAAGAAACTTCCAGCTCAACTTCTGTGATTTCTGAGAACACTGAGAACTGTTCGTGGGCACGTGGGCTTTGTTTTCAGTTTTCTTTCCCTCTTTGACCACATCTGGCATGCTAACTTTCTAAATCTTCTCCTTAAAGCTCAGAGAGGTCTATAGGAGAGAGAGCACAAAGGATTGTTATTATCATTAGAGCTGATGTAAGGATATTGAGCCGTTGTGGAAAATCTGCTAACAC
Organism: Lutra lutra; assembly: GCF_902655055.1. NCBI lineage: Eukaryota > Metazoa > Chordata > Mammalia > Carnivora > Mustelidae > Lutra > Lutra lutra. Next base: position 46,320,446 of record NC_062282.1, read on the forward strand.
AAGGATCAGCCAGAGACTTAATAAACAGGCTTGGGGATGATTTTATTCTGGTGGCTTCTTGTTAGTGCTAATGTTGCAGCATGCCACATGCTCAGGGCCTTCGTAGCTAATTACATAGGAAATAGGACCATTGGATCTCGTATGCCACAGTGGCAAGAACAAGTCTGCAAGATTTTTAATGGGCAAGGTGATGTGGAAAGCCATTCTCATTTATGTGAACACAGGAAGATCCTTAAACAGCCCTACACTGCGGTGTTACCTGGGGAAGGCTCTAACTGAGCCACCGGGCCAAGTCTTTAGCCTTGACTGTTGGCATGGGGAAGCATCTGGCGCCTTCTAATGACCCCACATACTGGAATGCAACTCCTTTAATTAGGAAACTGCTTCTAATAGGCCCACCAGGATGGACTTACCTCCCAGACACAATAAATGCCTGCAGAGCCGGGCCCCTAGGGGCCACTCTCTTGTGACTGCTGTATATATTCCCATTTTCTTTCAGCCCTCCAATTGCTTGTTCATACATTCCGCACACAATGGCCAAACGTTCATGCTGTTTGGGACTGGGCCGTTGGGACTGTAGAAGTGACCAAGACCCGACTTCTGCTCTAGGTGCAGAGCTCCTCAGGCCCAGCCCAGCTCTGCCACCCTCTGCTGCCCCTGGAAGTCTTTGTCCTGCCTCTCATTTCTGCTTACCTGAAGCTTAGCCCAAACACCCTCAATTCTGCAATATTTTCCCCTGTTCTCCCTAGTGGAAGTCAATTCCTCCTATAGCCCTTTCTCCAGGCCTCTGATTTGAGGTTCACTTAACCTGCCCTGTCCAGTATATGGCCATGAGTCACCTGGAAGCGTCTGAATTGAGATGAACACAAGTGTAAAATACACACTGGATTTCAAAGGCTTAGAGGATGCCTGGGTGGCTCAGGTTCATGATCCTAGGGTCCGGGGTTCAAGCCCCACATCAGGCTTCCTGCTCAGAGGCCAGCCTGCTTCTGCCTCTCCCTCTCCCTGCCACTCCCCCTGCTCGTGCTCTCTCTCTCTCTCTCTCTCCCCCACCCCCACTTCCCTCTGACAAATAAATTAATAAAATCTTAAAAAAAAAAAAGGGATTTCAAAAGCTTAGTATAAAAAAAAACAATAAAATATCTCAGGGATTTTTTACACTGTGTGTTGAAATGATACTACTTTAGATAGACTATATTGTAAATATATTATCAAAACTGATTCATCTGTTTTTTATTTTTAATTTTTTTTAGTGTGAATACTAGAAAATTTAAAGTTACACATGTGGCTCACATTTGTGGCTCGCATATTTCTGTTGGACAGAGCTACACTTGTGCTTTCTCCCTTGGGGGAAAGGACTGTCTGCCCATCTGTTTTCTCTCCTGCTGCTTTCGGAGTTCCAGGAGGCTGGACACCGTGTACCTGTCATCCTCCTGACCTTTGCCCACCTGACTGGCATACGGCAGCACTAACAAAGGCAGATTGAGGGGATTCATAAATGAGCAGTTGATGACAGATCGTCAATCAGTACCAAAAGCTCCCATAGAGAGTGCGATTTCTGGGTCTCTGTTACTGAATTTATTTCCCCTTTCCTTCTTTTTCACTGTTTTTATCTTTTTTTTAAGGGCTCCCACAATCAGCAGAAGAAGATATTTTTCGTGGGAGATGGGCAGAAGCTGAAGGATTGGCATGACAAAGAAGCCATCAGAAGGGACGCCCAGCGCGTAGGTATGGAGAGCAGTATCGTGCATTGGCGGGTCCTGTGAAGGGCAGGTGCACATGTTTAGCAGGCGTGTCTGGACCTCCTGTTCACTCCCTCTCCATTTGCCGCCATCCCTTCCCCTGCTTCCTGGAAAGGCTCCCTCTTCACCTGTTAGCTGATCCTGTTCTCCACTCACATCACCAGATCCACTGCCTTCAGGAATTGTCCCCACCACCTTTACTGGGTGACAGATGATGTCCCCCTACCCCTTATGAGATAATTTACCACTAAAATGAGGAGCAGTCATGATAAGAGCCAACATTTATTAAATACCTGCAGTGAGCGAGGCCCGGGCTCCACACTTGGCACATTTTCTCAGGGAAACCCCGAGTCACCCTTTGTGGCCCATTTGACGAGAAGGGACCTGAAGCTCAGAGATGTGGGGTAATCTGCCAGCAGTCACCCAGTGAGAAAGAGGCAGGTTTGGGACTCGAACCCAGGTCTGGACGTAGCCACAAGGTTGAATGGATTTAGCGGGCTTCAGCTAAAGTTTTCTTTGGCTGATTAGTCTTTGGAGCAGTTCCTGTTACCCTGGGGAGTTGGGAAGAGGAGGGGAAGGGTGGGGTTTATAGAAATAATGTGGAAAGTCATCTCTAGAGAGCCTGGACTTGGAGTCAGGATGGCAGCTCTGGCACCACTGGCATCAGCTCTGGCAGCGCGTGACCATCAGATAGATCCCATGTTCCTGGAGCCTCAGTTTCCCCCTGTATCAGCGGGGCTCACACTTCCTGCTCAGACAACCTCGGTGGTGTTGTCAAGGTGACACAAATAAAGTGATGGGTTTGAAGCAAGTTTATAATACTGGAAAGCACCGTAGAAATACAGGGATTGGTATTTTATTCATTTTTATCTTAGAAGAACCCACCACTATTGATTTTTTTTTTTTTTTTTTTTAGATTACATTATGAAAAAAACCAGACTACAGCAGGCTCTAATTAGAGCTGATACAATAACTGATGGTCAGGGAAATCTAAAAACACAATATGCATTTTTCTGTAGGGCAGTGATTGAAAATGAAGGTGGGGGTGGGTGCTGGTAAACTGAGAAAGGAAACATTTGAAACAAGCTGATTTTCCAGGCAGTTATCATACGAGAATTATTAGGACATGGGGCTAACTAGCAAGAAAAAGAGTAAGCAGTAGAGACATTATTTTTTTTTTTAAGATTTTATTTATTTATTTGACAGACAGAGATCACAAGTAGGCAGAGAGTCAGGCAGAGAGAGAGGAGGAAGCAGGCTCCCTGCTGAGCAGAGAGCCCAGTGTGAGGCTCCATCCCAGGACCCTGGGATCTTGACCTGAGCCAAAGGCAGAGGCGTTAATCCACTGAGCCACCCAGGCGCCCCAGTAGAGACATTATTAAGAATAATAATAACCAGCTTGTGTTGAGTGCTAACTCTGTACCAGGCATCTTGCCCTGCGTTACCTCCTTAATTATCACATTGAACCTTCTTTTCCCCTTTCATCCAAAGGGCAAAGCCCAATCAGAGAAAGTCTTAACAGCACGTCCAGGGTAACAAAGCTGCGAGTTGCAGGTTTGGGCTTCAAGCTGCACTCTGCCAGACTCTAGGGCCTGAACTCTGAGTCACTCCCCTGTACTGCCTTCCTGAAACTTCCCTCTCTAAGCAGATGCTTCTGGCTGTCCTTTTTCTGCTGGCTGCATTTGTGTCCCTTGCAGAATCCGTCCTGGGCCCTAGCCAGCAGCGTCTTATCATGGAGCCTTTGGAGTTACAGATGGCAGCGTCCCCTCTCTCATCTGGTTGGGTGGAGTAGGCACAGCCCTTGGCCCCACCTGTCAGCCTGCACCTTCCCATCAAGCTGATGTTGTCAACATTTACTTCGCAAAGTAAATAGGGTATTGCTCAGACTGCAAGCTCCAGAAGACGAGGTGATTTTTAACGAGCTGATTTTATGGCCATTTCTTCACGATTCTGTCCACTTGCAGATTACTGCACTGTTATTGCAGGGGTGGGTGTGGACTTTCCTACTCACTATTTGCACCCTGGGAACCCAGAGAATAATTTCCTGGAGCATCAGGAACTCTCCCGACTTGGATTGTACAGAGAAGGGACAGCTAGCACTTTACCCACCCAAATCCATGGCTTTTCGGGCAATCATAGCCTAGGCTAGGCAGATCTTAATCATTTGCTGACTTAAAAGATCAAAGCATCTTTTATCACTTGTAGCATTTTTTCTTTGCATATGAAGTTTGCCTCGCCGAGAGTAATCATAATATAGTTTATAAATTCTGCCATGTATGCACCCTCACTTTTGACTTTCTCAGTGGGGTGTGGGTACCAGATGGAGCAAAGCTGCCGTTCAGAGAGTTGGTGTGACTGGCCCAAGGTTGGTCAGCTCATATGAAGTAGATCTGGCCTCCTTTCCAGCTGATGGGATGCCATGGTCAGGGACGTCTGGGGCCCCTGGCAGAGTAGGGTGAGCATGGACTTTGGAGCTCACAAACCTGCTCTTAAAACTTTCTTTAGTCCCAGTTTATCCATCCATAGAATGAAGCCTCACACGTCTGCCCTGACAGCTTGCTGTGGGGATGATGTGAGAACAGGTCTGTGAAGTGCGTGACAAGAGCGTGGCTGAAAAATTCTTATTTCCCTCCCCTCTGTAGACTCCCCCTACAAAATCTGGAGGTCCACTCTGTATCCATGTATAAAGTTTTATCTCTGTGGTTTAATCATATCTTTCATCCTTCTTCCCCCACTCTATTCAATTAGCAACATTGACTTTGCTCTTTGCTCCTAGGAAATGGAGAACAAGGGAGACCTTACCCCATGACCGACGCAGAGAGAGTGGATCAGGCGTACCGAGAAAATGGATTTAACATTTACGTCAGCGATAAAATCTCCCTGAATCGCTCTCTCCCTGATATTCGGCACCCAAAGTGAGTGTGACATCTCTCATGTTCTGGGATCTAGGGATTTTGCCTGTGGCTCTTGATGAGTATTAATTAAAGAAACAGGTACATCAAGCGGGCTGGAGGAAATTCCCTCCTTGGTACACAGGGCCATGGTGCAGAGGTTTATATGATCGGATTCCCCTAGATTTAGAGGTGGGGTGGCAGAGGGTTGAAAAAGAACCTGTCTCCTTCCCCTTCACTTTTCAAGCAGTGGAAACTTTCGGACCTCTGCATTTCCCCTCTGCTCTGGCCTATGGGCATATGCAAACCTCACATTCAGACAATTGCAATGACAGTTTCAACCCTCATGCTCCCCACTTTCTGTGTGCTACTTTTTTTTCCTCCTTTTCTTAAAAGAGGGCTGTGCGCCTGTATATTTATGTCCTTTTTTAATAAGCTGACTCAAATCACTTTGAGACTGGACACATTGTAGCAGGGATAAAGAGCGTAAGAGTGGCAGCCAACATTCCCTCAACAGTTATCATGCGTTGTTTGCAGCATCTGAGGTTCCTGTGAGGTAGGTCCTACGATGGTGCCCATTTTACAGCTGGGGAAACTAAGGCTTAAATGAGCATCCTTATTCATGGCCCCAGGGCGGCAAAGAAGCGGAACCAGGTCTCCAACTCAGCCAAAACCTATACTTGGGACCTTAAGCTGTCCTGCCTCCCTCGCCATTTTCAGGAGGCTTACTGTGGTGGTCATAGTGATTTTCTACTAGAGCAGGAGTTCTTAAAGTCGGTTTGCAGTAGAGTTGCCTGGATGGTTGTTAAGAGCCCAGGATACTGTTCCTCACCCCCATAGATCTCGATTTAATAGATCTGGGTTAGGGCCCAAGAACTTGCATTATAAGTAAGCTCCCATGTAATGCTGGTGCAGCTTATCTTGGATCCACACTTTGGGAACCTCTGCAGGCTGAATTCAAAATGGCTGCTACAGGAAGACTAGTACCAGGTGGCACCGGAGCACACAGTGTTTTGCTCAGGGGTTTAGGAAGTAGAGCCCAGGAAAAGATAATATCAGCTAACACTTGGTTGGTGCTTATTGTATGCCAGGCTTGGTTCTCAGCCAGTGGTTCTCAAAGTGTGGCTCTCAGGCCAGCAATGCCATGGGTACCTAGGAGCATATTAGACATGCACATTCTCTGTTTCTAGCTCAGATCTACTGCATCAAAAGCTCTTGAGAGGAACCCAGCAGTCAGTGTTTGAATAAGCCCTCCTGGTGATTTTGATGCAAAGCTTAAGTTTTAGAAGATGTTCTAGATACTTCAGGTGCTTTACCTCACTTAGCCAAACCTTCCAAAAACCCAATGAGGTACATACCTTTATTACCATCGTTTTACAGATAAGGAATCGAGGCATGAGAAGGTTAGATGATTTGCATAAGATGGCACAGTGAGTAAGTGGAATCAGAACTTGAATTTGGGGACTGTGACTTGACATCTATAACACGAGGTCTCTCCACCTAGAAGAACTCCATTGGTAGAAAGCAGGACAGGCACAGCTTGGAGGTACTACAGGTTCTACTCCAGAACACTGCAGTAAAGTGAATCAGACAAGTTCTTTAGTTACCCTGTGCACATAAAAGTTTACACTATGCTGTCATCAGTTAAGTGTGCAACAGCATTATGTCTAAAAAAAGTACATACCTTAATTAAAAAAACACATTATTGCTAAAAAAAAAAAAATGCTAACCATCATCTGGGCTTTTAGTGAGTCATAATCTTTTTGCTGGTGGAGGGTCCTGCCTCAACGTGGCACCTGCTGACTGATAGGGGTGGAGGTTACCAAAGGCCAGGGTGACTCTGCCAATTTCCTAAAATAAATCAACAATGATCTTGGCTGTATCAATCAACTCATCCATTCCAGAAAGATTTCTCCATAGCATGTGATGCTGTTTGATAGCATTTACCCACAGGAGATCTTTCAAAATTGAAACCAGTCCTCTCAAACCCTGCCACTGCTTAATCAACTCAATCTGTGTAATATTCTAAATGCTTTGTTGACATTTCAACAATCTCCACAGCGTCTTTACCAGAAGTAGTTTCCATCTCAAGAAGCCACTTTTTTTGCTCACCCATAAGAAACAGCTTCTAATCCATTAAAGTTTTATCATGAAATTGCAGTAATTCAGCTAAAACAATGATCAAGAGAAAGTTAGAAATGCTGTGAGGATTACCAGTATGTGACACACACATGAAGCAAGCAAATACTGTTAGAAAAAGGACACCAACAGACTTGCCCAACAGGGGTTGACACAAACCTTCACTTCGTAAAAAACATGGTATCTGGAAAACAGTAAAGGGAAGTGACCATAAATAGATACTAATCCCAATAGTAAAGAATTAATCTTGATAATATGTTGGGGCTACTTACAAGATGCTTTCTGTCCCATTCCATCTTTCAGTTCCTGCAGCAACACCTTGAAGTTGGCCTTATTATTATTATCCTCTCTACTTTGTAGATGAGAAAACTGCCTAGCCAGGAATCCATCCCCCATGAAAATATGCTGCCTGTCCAGAATGGGCCCTATTCATAAGGTCTTCTTGCCACGAGGGGAGGGAGCGTGGGGCCCCAGAGTGCTTGTCTGTGGCATTTGCAGTAATTTGTTTCATGGTCTTCACTTCAAGCCCCAGATTTTTCATCTAAGTCTGAGCATGTAGTTCAGATATTACTGATGTTGCTGGATTCAGAACTATGACCTGACTCTGAGGGTCAGAAACTCAATTTATGTGTTTAGCCCCTTGCAGAGTTCAGAATTCTACACTAATTTCATCTTGCCAGCTCTGGAAAAGAAGTTCATCTGGGAGCACTGCCCTCTGACCTCAACTGTTGTTCAGCACTACTGCGGGGTCTCAACTCTGGCTGGACCTGGGGTGGCTTTAAAAATAGACAAAGGCCAAGGCCCCACCCCAGACCACTGGAATCTGAGTCTCTGGGGGTGCCTCTGGGGTCTCGGTAGTTTCTAAAACCTCGTAAAGCAATGCTCACTTATATAACTAGGGTTGAGAAACTGCTGGTGTGAAATAAGGAAGATTTTTTACAACGAGAGAGAGAATCTAGGTGTGGTCACAGCTTTCATCTGTCCATTCATCTGTTCAGTCTGTAAATATACAGGCATGGTCTCCTATGTGCCAGGCCTTGTGCTTGACACCAGGATCACAATGATAAATGAGCCATTATTGCTGCCTTGTGCAAGAGATGGGGACAGACAGACCAAACAGGTCATTACGTCCCAAATGAGAAGACCAGTAATGAGAGTTAATAAGAGTAGACACAGAGTACCCAGAACCTCAAAGGAGCCCTCCACCCAGCCCCAGCCTTTGCGGGAAGACACTGAAGGTGGAGAAGTAGGCATGAGATGCAGGCTCTCCCGGCTTACTGACTACAAGTTTGAGGCTCCCAGCTGATGAGAGGCCCCAACAGCTCTGGAAAAGAAAGGTCTTCTTCATCTAGGAGTCCTAGGGCCCACGGATAGGACCATAAACCTGAATGAGGCAAAACATTGCATTTTTCTTTTCAGTAACCTCTCACGGAAATGTGGTGTTCCTTGCCGTTATGACTGAAGGCAACAAAGCACCTGTGATGTCGTCACCAAAAGAAATCACTTACCTTTACATCACTTTACAAGTGTCTAGAAATGTCCTGAACACTCATCCCTGCTGTGAAGGGAAGGTAGTTTTTAGAACTGCCCCTGGCTCGTGTTGTGTACTGTGTTCATAAGGAAATACTTTTATTACTGTATTTCAAATTGTGTATTATTTTGATAACTGTATCTCAGTCTAATTGGTTTCCTTTATCATCTGACCTATTTTATTTTATGCATCATAAAAGCTACTCTGAGAAGCGGCCACAGGCTTTGGCAGCCTGGCAGAGGGGTCCAGGGCGTCAGTACGGTGAGGAACCCCTGTTCTAGGTGGGTGTGAATGGAGCCTGAGGATGCTTCAGGCTCCGCTCCAAGTCACCATGAAAGATGTTCCTAAATCCCGTGCTCCTGACCCCCCAACCCCTGCCCAACACACACTTTTTGGAATTCCCAGTGTGGAAGCTCACTTTCCAGAAATGAGTTGATAAATGTCTTAAAGAGCTTTTACTTTTTTCCTGGGCTGGAGGGGTTTGGTGGATCTTTCCTGCAGACAGCAGAAAAGTGTGAGGAAATTAGAGCAGTGGAGACACTCTCTCGCTCTGTTTTCTCTTAGCTGAACCAACTTCTCTAGCAGGAGCTGTTTTATAAGTCAAATGTTTGCCTTTTACTTCTTCAGCTGAGTTTTGGCAATAGCTAAGAGCAGGACTGAGGGGCTGTTTGTGCCAGCTGCATTTGCTCCCACCAGAAGCTGTACCGGAGACTATGGAGCCACAGAGAACGGAGACCAGGCAGTTAGGCCTGACTCGTTGGGCTTGCAAGTGGGAGGCGGCCCCCTGACTCTGTGGGGATCTGCCCGCTACAACCCACGGCTGAGGGAGCTGAATGGAAGCTGGCTGGTTTCCCTGCTCCTCCCCGGGGGGGTTGGGGGGTTGCTCAGCAGCTGTGCATGAAGGCCCCACGAGGGCACAGAGCTGATGGCAGCAGCCCCAACTGCTGGAGTGCCTGGGGTCTGAAGGTTCCTGTGTAAACTTCTCCTCTGAGAAAATGGTGATTTTCTCCCATGCAAAGACTGTCCGCGGTGGGACTGAAAGCAGTCAGCATTCATGGTAGGAATGAAAACTACCTACAATCCTGACCTGCTTTCCCCAGTCCATTGGCTTAGCTTTCAGTAATGAGTGAACCCAAATGGAATCTTTGTTGCAGTTAAAGGCCCAAATCTACCAAATTCTTGGTTCCATGCTTCCTTTTGCTTGTTGCTTTTTGCTAAATTAACTCTGTTGATTTATGGTATATGTTGAATTTCCTTAAAAGAACTTAGAAGTTCATACAGTTATAATAAGCCAGTATTCTGTTGATCGCCTTTACATCTCCGGTGGGTTACAAAAGCAATAACAGAGGCAATTATGGCCTATTTGTGTTGATAAACATTTATTAAATACATACTGATGTATGTATTAAATACATAGAAGATGGCTTATAAGCACAAGTTTAAATCAGCCACACTTATAGCACTTGTTGTAATGGTAATCATAGTGCCCCCAATATGAATGTACATAGAGACATACAAAAATGCTATTTGGGGGTCAAAACAGAGCAACAAGGACATTTTCCCGCCTGAAATAACAACAACAAAAGACAAACTGTGAAGCAGTGGTTTACATGATACTGAACATCAGACAGTAATTCTTAAGAGATGGGAGACAACTGAGGTGAACCTTACAGGTTCCCCAGCTTTTGTCTTGAGAGAGTTTCCATGCCATGGTGTAGGAAGGGGAGCCCAAGTAGAGTCCAGGGAGACCAAAGAGGTCAGAGTTCATAGGACCAGGTCCCAGAGAAGAGAGAGCCATATGGAGATGGAGCTGTGGAGATCTTCAGAGCAGACCTCGACTACTCAGCAGATGTCTGATGAGTACTTACCTGTGCAGAAGCTTCCTGAGACTGGGAAAGGGGTCACCCGAAAGGGTTAGAGGGAACAGTTCTTAGCTCTCACACAGAGCTAAGACTCTATACTACTCAGACTGGGAAACCTCATAACTCATAACTTTTGGAGAATTGAGTAGAGCACTTAAAAGAGTTTTACCTCACAAAGACTAATAATTAGTCCTAGACTGAACAGTGCTCTGGACTAGTCTAAAAAAATCTTATATTATGACCCAGAAAGGCCAAACTGTTTCTAAGTAACTTAACTACATTCTAAAACAAAGCATGAGACTATAGAAAGACAAGGATTAAAAAAAAAAAAAAGGACAAAGATATTCAGCATGAACCAAGGTAAAACTCTGTCAATAATTATCAGGCATGCAAGGAAGCCAAGAAACATGGCCTATAATGAGGAAAATACTAATTAAAATAAACCCAGAGTTGACAACCATTTTAGAATTAGAGGACACTAAAACAGTTATAACTATTCCATATGTTTCAAAAATTAAGTAGACACATGAATGATATAAAAAGACCCAAACTGAACTTCTAGAAATGAAGCTAACAATTCAGTGAAAAATAGTGCATGGGATGAATGGCAGCTTAGATATTGCAGGGGGGTTAGGGGGAGTGAAACTGAAGAGTAGGAAAATAAACTCCAAAATAAAATACAGAAAAAGAATTTTTCAAAATTAAAAGAGCATTAATGAACTGTGGGACAACATTAAGCAGTCAAATATCTAGGTAATTGTTGTCTGTGAACCGGAGGAGGAAAACAGTGGCCAAAATTTTTCCATGGGGAGTGACAGCTATAAAACCACAGATCCAAGAAGCTCAATGAAACCCAATCCAAGAAACATGAATAAAATGACACCACTGCACATCATAATCAAATGACTACAAGCCAGTGATGAAGACAAAGTTTTAAAGTACGCAGAGAAATAACACATGTTATACACAGAGGACCAAAGGCAAGGATGACAGAATTCTCACTGGGAACAAAAGAAGCAAGAATACAGTGTAACTAAACGTCTTGAAGGTACTAAAAGTAAAAACTCTGTCAACCTAAAATTCTATACCCAGAGAAAATAGCTTTCAAAAATAAAGGCAAATTAGAGACTTGTCAGACATAAAAAAAGCTGAAAGAACTTATCACAGCAGTTTTGTCCTATAAGAAATGTTAAAGGAAGTCCTTTGGAGAAAAAATATAACAGATGGAAATAGGGATTTCATTTATAAAGAATGAAGATCATTGGAAATAGTAACTCTGTGGGTAAATTATTTCTCCCCCTCCCAACTCCATCCCACCCCATCCCCTACACTATTTCTTTCTTATTATTTAAATCTTTTTTAAAAGTATCTGACTGTGTAGCCAGAAATGATAACAACATGTTGTTGGGGTTAAACCTATATAAAAGTACAATGTATGCCAACATAAAGGTCAGAGAGGAGAAATGATTTTATACTACTATTAGATTCTCATACTACTTGTGAAGTGATATATCATATAAAGGGTATACTGTTATAACTTTAAAATATATCCTATAAATCATAAAACAAGCACTAAAATAATAAAAAGTTTTGTAAGCAAATGAGTCAACAAGGGAGACAAAATGGAATAATGAAAAATATTCAGTTAATCCAAAAGAATGCAGAAAAAGAGAGAAAAGGGAACTGAGATCAGAAAAGGGGTGCCTGGGTGGCTCAGTCAGTTAATAAGCTGACTACAAGAAACACAAAGATACAAATAAAAGCAAAAGGATAGGAAAGATCTGCCATGCTAACACCAATCAAAAGAAAGCTTTGGTGGCCAAATGAATATCAGTTAAAGTAGAATTCAGAACAAAGAGTATCAGGGATAAAGAAGGTGGTTTTGTAATTTAATAAAGCTGTCCTTCATTAAGAGAACATAGCAACCTAAAATGTTTACGTACCTCATAAGAGAGCTTCAAAATACACGAAACAAAAAGTCAAGGAAGGGCAAAGAGAAATAGACATAACCACAATTATGAGATTTCAACACCCTTCTCTCAAAAATTGATAGAATGATTAGAAAATCAGCAAAGATATAGTAGACTTGAACAGCATTATCCACCAGCATGACCCAACTGACATTTGTAGAACACTCTACCCAATAACAGCAGAATGTCCATTTTTTGAAAAGTGCATACAGAACATTTTCCAAGATAGATCATATTCTGGGTTGGAAAACAAGTCTCCACAAATTTAAAAGGATTCAAGTGATACGAAGTATGTTTTCTGACCACAGTGGAATTAAATTTAGAAACCAATAACAGAACAGTCTCTTAAAATTTCCAAATGTTTGGAAACTACGTAATTCGTGTATGAATTACAGATGGGTCAGAGAAGAAATCAAAAGGAAAATTAGAAAATGTTTTGAACCAAATGGTACTGAAAACAGCATATCAGAATTTGTGGGGTGTCACTAAAGCAGTGCTTCCGGGTAAGTTTGTAGCATTCAGTGCTTACTTTAGGAAAGAAAAATGGTCTCAAATTGATGACATCAGGTTCTCCTTTAACATACTAGAAAAATAAGAGCAAGTTAATCCAAAATAAGCAGAAGAAAGGAAGTAAAAAAGATCAAAGCAGAGATCAGTAAAGTAAAAAACAGAAAAACAGGGGTGCCTGGATGGCTCAGTTGGTTAAACCTCTGCCTTTCTGCTCAGGTCATGATTTCAGGGTCCTGGGATTGAGTCCCACATCAGGCTTTCTGCTCAGCGGGGAGCCAGCTTCTCCCTCTCTCTCTGCCTGCCTCTGCCTACTTGTAATTTCTCTCTCTGTCAAATAAATGAATAAAATCTTTTAAAAAAATAAAAAATTTAAAAAGAAAAACAACAGAAAAAAAATCAATAAAACCAAAAGCTAACTCTTCGAGATAGTCAGTTAAATGAATTAACTTCTAACCAGACGACTACAGAGAAAAAGAAGACACAAATTACCAATATCAGGAATGAGAAAGGTGATATATTGTGATATATCAATAGATACTGTACCTATTAAGGGACTAAGAAAGGAGTACTCTGAACAACTTTATGCCTGTAAGTTCAGCAACTTAGATGAAATAATAAACTCCTTGAAGCACACAAACTATCAAAGCTCACTCAAAAAGAAATGATTAACCAGAATAGTCAAATTGATAATATAGTTAAGAACCTCCCCACAAAGAAAGCTCTAGGTCCAGATGGAGTCACTGGTGAATTCCCTCCCAAAAAGAATTAATACATACTCTACCTAAACATTTCCAAAAAATGAAAGAGAGTGGAGTACTTTCCAACTCATTGTGAACTCAGCATTACTCTGCTATGAAAACAAGACAAAGATCTTGCAGGAAAATTAAATTATAAACCAGCATCCCTTATGAGCAGGTTGGACAGGTCCTGTTATTGTCATCATCATCATTACTCACTTTCTTCAGATGAGCAAATAGAAGAATCAAAATGGCAGAGGGAGAGTGACCTGTGGGCAGAGTTACAGCTGGAGTCCAGTTGGAAATAGATCTGTTGTGGTGGTTTGCCAGCCATTGCACTATCCAAAACACCCAGATAAGAGTAAGGAATCGGGAGGAGGAGACACCTGAGGGGAAATGAGCGGGCCCAGGAGAGCTGGCAGCGCTGAGGACTTGAGAACTGGAAAAGCCTGATGTTTATAAATATCCCCAGAAACAGAAACAGAATCTTCTGAAATGGTGATGTGAACCTGAGCAAGAGAGGCCAGGTATGTAACAAGAATTGAGTTTTCCTGACCCCAGAAGACATTGCCAGCTACGCATTTATGTTGGGGACCCTGGGGGTCAAAGGAAGCTGTTGGCAGAACTGCCACCTGTGCTCTTGGGCTCCTGTCCTGCATGACCACCTATGGGTGTACCCCCAGCTAATTAAATCAGGAATTTAATCTAAAGTAACTATGTATCAGGGGCTTTTTTCCCATGCCTCCACCCCAAATCTGTAGCCTACCTAAAATACAGCTAGCCCCTACTCATTTATACTGAAATGATCAAGTGTCAGTTCCTGCCATAAGGACATTGCAAGCCTATTAGTCACCTCAGCCTGCCTCTGCAAGTCTTTCTTTCATTCATTCATTCATTCATTCATTCAGCAAATATTTATCATGTGCCTACCATGTGTGCTTATTATATGAGCTAGTCTTTGGGGAAACAGCAGTGAAAAGAATAGGCAAAATTTCCTTTTTTCCTGGAGCTTACATTCTCCTGGGTGGAGGAGGTCATAAACATTTTTTTTTTCAGATGTTGATAAATAGATTTAAGAAATGGAAAGAGGGAGAGTAGAGAGAAAGTGATGGGAATGGGATGGATTTTATTTCGGTGGGAGAGAGAGGCCTCTCTAATAAGATGACATATGAACAGAGATACGAAGAAATGAGGGGTCTAGCAGGTCAGTTAACTGGGGGAAGAACTCTGCAGGCAGAGGAAACAAGCAAAGGCCCTGGGGCCATCATGGTGAGCTTTGAAAATGCAAACCTGAACTGATAGTGACTAATGATACTGCACAGACAGCTACGAAGATGACTATAAAGGCAAAAGGGCTGTCAATTCCCATATTCTATAGAATTTTTTGGAGAGTGAGAGGGCCAGAGGGTCTGACTTCGAGAAGATATTTCTCAGAAGGCAGTGCCTATTGTAGGGGTTCAGAGAAAGCATAGCCGGAGACAGCAGTAGCTTTTGGGGGGTGGTGGGCTGTGTCTGGTGTTCTGGCCAGCGCCATCCCCAATGGGGCAGAGAAGGAAACCACTTCCCTTTCTTCTACTTGGCGAACCTGTGGGTGTCCAGACTGCTGTCTGCTTCATCTCCTTAGACCTTTATTGGACTGAAGAAAGTCAGCCCCATTGCCCACCGGGGGCATCATGTTTGGCCTGTGGAGCCCAAAGAGCCAGGAGGAAAGTGATGGGAACAAGGCTGGAGAGGTGTCAGGGCCACATGGGGCTTTGGCTTTTACCAAAGTGAGTGAGATGGGCAGCACTGGAGAGTTTTGAGCAGAGAGCGACATAATCTGATTTTCCTTTTCAGAGGATCACTTCAGTTGCTATGTTAAGAACAGACTGTAGGCGGCCAACGGTGGAAGCAGGAAAACCAGTTAGGAGTTTGTTACAGCCAAGCAAAGCAGAGCGACAGTGACTCAGACCACAGTGGCAGAGAAGTAGCAGAGAACCAGTGGCCACATTCTAGATAGACTTTGAAGGTGGAGAGGACGGGATTTACTTATAGACAATATGGATATGGAAAGAAGAGAAGAGATGGAGATAATGCCAAGGTTTTTGGCCAGAGCAGCTGGGAAGATGGAGTTGCCATTTACAGAAACAAAGGCTTTGAGAAGAGCAGACTTGGGGAAAACGAAGGTTTTTATTTCTGTCAAGTTTAAGACGTCATTGAGCATCCAAATGACGAGGTCAAGTAGGCAGTTTAGTAAATGGTGCCATTTATGTTGTGAAAAATGGAAACAGTGACGGTATCCTTTTCTGAGTTGCTCTGTTTTTATTGTGGTTTTAATTAACTTGTTTTCCTTGAATAGCAAGAAATGGTTGAGGCATAATGGATAGTAAATCTAGAAGTGATCCAAGATCAGCTGTGGGCTATGGCGTGGAGTGCGGGGTCATGGATTTTGGGTGCCCTGTGCAGGTCATGGCAGGGACACGCACACCTCCTTCCTCCCTCCGCAATGGGACTGGATGGCCTGAGTGTGCACCTGCCCCCTGTCCCACCTGCCACGGTGCCGAGAGATGTGTCAGATCCTCCGAGGAACAGCGACAGGCTTGGAAGACATATTTAGTATGTCTTTTTACAGTTCTTACCCTTTTTTCCTGATCCGTGTGCTGGAGTAAGCTTGGTTGACAGTTGCTAATGGAGAACTTGAGTATAAGCCTAGCACCCCCGGGATGCTCAGTCTGGGGGGGATGAGGATGCCCTGGTTTGACAGGTTGGTAGCAAGGCAGTTGTGTAATAGGGGCAAGGGCCGTAGCCTAGTGATTTGTGAGCAGAGAAAGGAAAAAGTCCAGATTTCTTTGGAGCATCACTGATTTTTCAGGAGGCTTAAATCAGTTCTCTGAAATTACATGACTCCCTTCTGAACAGTGGTGTTTCTTCCAAGACAATAGTTATTGATCCCTCAGACCTAATATTGAGATTTAAAGTTGCTCATAAGCCTTAAAATAAAATGGCAGCCAATAAAATCTCTCAGGTTGACTTCTTTTCTGTAATTTTAAAAACAGATTTCAGTGAATTCAGCCCTTCGTTGAAATTACAGAGATAGATGGGTTGTAAGCAAAAATGGCTGCCTTGTCAACTAAGAAATCAAATGGGCACATATCCCCTACAATTTATGCTAGGTGGAAAGCGCTTGACAGCCGTGAGCTAATGTGTGGTTCTGTTCTTTTATCTTTTCTGCAGACCAGTGCGTTTTCTGGATCTTCTAGAAATGGAGGCTGTATTCTCCATGAATAATAACGATGTCTCCCGTTTGTCACGCGCTTATGTGCCAAGCGTGGAGTTGAGCACTTTATTAGCCCCAGTTTACTTCTTCCAACTTTGAGGTTTTGCGTGATGTTTTTTCCCTTTCTGTTTCAACACTGTCTTCTCATGCACAAAAACACTATTACAGCTCCGTGTGATTCCAGCCTCTCTGAAATTGTTTGAACCTCACGGGGACCACTAGCTCCATTTTACAGGTGGATAAACCGGACCTCAGATGAGCTCAGCCAGCAGAGAGCAGGAAAGACTCAAACCTGGATCCAAGCTTAAACTCTCCGGGCTGCCTCACACACAGACCGAGACCCCTTCCTTGCAGAGAAGGAGGGAGACGTTCTAGGTTCTAATCCTTTGTGCATGAAGGTTCAAGTGGACCAGGCATGGCAAGCAGGATTAGTGAGATATATATAAACAGACACAAGTGACAGATGACTCAGGTTGCATTTCACTCAGATGCTGAAGGTAATATATGGTTGTCCAGGAGCAGACAGATAACACTCAGTAAAACCGGTTACAGAGATGGGTTTGATTTCTAAGTGGCGCTGGCCTTGAAGGAATTTAAGGAAAAAGAGAATGATGACTGTAAGTTAAGGCGATGATCAGTTCTCTCCCTTCATTAAGGTGGTATCCAGAGCAGCTCAGCGGAGAAGTGCTGTTAAGTAGAATAGGACAGGGGTGCCTGGGTGGCTCAGTCAGTTAAGCATCTGCCTTCGGCTCAGGTCATAATCCCAGGTCCTGGATCCAGTCCCGAATCAGGCTCCCTGCTCAGTGGGGAGTCTGCTCTTCCCTCTCCACCCTATTTGTACACTATCTCGTTCTCTCTCTCTGTCAAATAAAAAAATAAATCTTTAAAAATAAATAAATAGAATAGGACATTATTCACTCCTGATTGTAAACCTCCTGCTCCCACCTTTCTGGGGGCAAGAAATCAGCAGTATCTCTACCACCAGCATCCACCTCCAATCCTAAACCTGCCCAGGTAGTGAATGCTAACAGTTGAGCTCTCTGTGGTTTTTTTTACCCCCTTCATTCATGCAACATATATAGACAGATAAAGGGGTTTGTTTTTTGTTGTTGTCGTTGTTGTTGTTTGGGGAGTTTGGGGGCCCTTTTTACAAAAATGTGGTTGTACCATATGTATTTTATTCTACAAGTAGTTTTTTAATTTAGCATGTTATAGTCATGTTTCCAAGACATTTCAAACAGCCATGTAATATTCCACAAGAATCTGACCTACCACAGTCATTACTCTGTTGATGGGCATACAGGTTGCTTCTTCCAGTTCGCTGTCTCTAGACACAGAGCAGCAGCAGTATCCTTGAACAAGGTTACTTTTCTTTTCCCTCTTTCATGAATCATCAAGAATCTTATTATTGAAGCCCATTTCCTCCTAATGATGTTTGCCCAGTAGTTGGCATTTACTCAGAATCTGAAGTGTGGTCCTTCTGATGGTTATTTCCTGCTGCTAATTCTGGGTACCTTGACCTCCCATTCCGTATCGATTAAACCAGAGTTCTTCCCACTGTCAGCCTGTGTTGGAAGTTGGAGCACATGGACTATATCACGTGTTACATCTGTGGGAGGACTAACCCTATCATGGACAGCGGTGTAAAGAAACTGTTAGATTTTGCTGTGTGCTTTAAAAAAATTTTTTTGTTGTTGTCGTCATAACTGTCTTAAAACTAGATATGGTCTGAACGAAGTGCTTTCCAAAATGTGAGTTCAAAGGGAAAGGAAAATGTAACACAAACCAAGATGTCTTGAATACTGCTTGTATCTGAAGTCTGATGTGGGTTGGGGCGCAGCACCGGTGATGAACGGACCGTGCAGGGTGCACAGCTAGTAATAATAACCCTTCACGATTCTCTGAGCTGTCTGTTGAGAAGAGGGAAGAGCAGGTGGGTGCAGCTGGCTTCTAGCAAAGCCTCCCTGAATGGAAAAGGACCTTCGTAAAGACATCAGTCTTGGCACATGTTGTTCCACTAATCTTCTGGGTCCTCTGATTGCAGCCAGACTGTTAAAGAAAAAGCCACCATCTATCCCATTCCCCAGAGAGGTGTAGAGAAGGGCTGGGAGCCAAGCCCCAGCGGAGGAGGGAAGGCTTGCTGTCAAGATGTGTCAGGAGAGGGCCCAGAGCTGCATCTGGAGAGAGGATGGGGGGTGGGCAGGATCTTTTCACACTCTGCCCACTAACACCCAGTTTCTCCCTTTTGTTCCAGAACCTGGAGATATTTATAACTTCCTCTTAGCTTCTTGGTGACTCCAGAGCCCATTGGACATAGTCTTACTGAGAATGTTTTATTATAAGGGACTGACTATTCTTTATGTAAAATAGATAGGGAAAAACACTGGAATACTGAGCTTAAACCATTTACTGGAAAAGGACCTACACTGTGGCCTGTAGAAGGTGGAAACTCACATTATTGAGCCAGATACTCTACCAGCTATATTCACCTGTAGTATCTCTTTCATTCCTTGTGACAGCCTCAATAGGAAGGAATTATATTCCCATTTTAGCCAGGTGGAAACTGAGGCATAGGGCAGCTGTGACATTGCCAAGGTGCCCCCCTGCTAAATGACAGCTGTGGGATTTGGACCCAGATCTGAGGGTCTCTCCAGCCCATGCCCCTTCCCTCACCACACCTGCTCTTGCTACTTCAGGAAGTACCCTTTGTCGTGAGCTACTATTTGAGATAATCCATGTATCATCTCACTCTGTGACTCTGGGAAGATCCCTCCCCATTCCGGGCCTCAGTTTCCTCATCTGTAAAATAAGAAGGAGTGCAAACAAGATGAACTTCAGGCCTTCCAGCCTTCCTAGTCAGCGATTCTCATTGGCTTTTCATGTTGAAGCCATGCAGTAGTTGACCTTCTTCCTCAACCTAAAGAGATCCTGGCTTCTGCCACCCCCAAGAACACAAACCAACTCCCAAAGACCCATCTGGTCAGCGGAAAACCCAAAACTATCACCTGTTTGGCAGAGGAGGGTGTGTTGACTCGACTCCCATGGGAAGGTGCTAAAATGGTGCACCCGTTTCTAGAAGAAAACTGTTTATCTAAGACAATAAACACTGGGAGCTTTAAACAACAGAGTCACTCCGCAAGGATTTTTTCAGATGATCATTCCCTTAAAAACACACGTGCGCACACACAAGTTGCCCTTATATTCACTGACGAACAATTCACTCTATAGTGTACAGAGCACAGTGGTGGTAAAACCCCATGGACAGCAGGTAGTCGCTCATGATGCCATGGTGGCCTGGTGGGCACAGTATTGGTAAGCCTCAGGAATCACGTGGAACAATACAGTCTGCCCCAGCAGCCTCAAGTGTCCATGACCTGGGGGGTCCCAATTTCCATATCAGCCTTATTTTGGAGTTTGGAAAGCTTAATTCTATAAGGTCCATTCTTTTCAAAATAATAAAGAAAAAATAAGGACACTTCATCTAGCTCAAGTACAACTTTCAGATGCTTGTTTTTGTTTTTCTTTTCTGGGAATGGACTTGGGAATAGGATGATGGACTCCTTGGCCGCAAGGTTACTTTACCTGATGGGGCAGTCCCCTGCAAGGAAGCAGGAGCAGTAAAGGGAAAAGGGAATGTAGCTAGTTGGAATGTGGAAGAAACTGTCGAGGCTCTCGAGGAGGAAGAGGTGAAAGCAAGGTGAAACCAGGCTTCCCAGTCCCTGAAATGGGAAGATGTTTCTAAGTCTGGCTACCAGAGTCTCTTATGACCCCCTCAACAGCAGAAATTTCTGGATCCCATCCATCAAGAGGCCTTGGCTCTTCTCTGTATAGCTGTTTGTCTACTTCCCTCGTTAATTCTGGGACTCCCTTTCCATACATCAGGGGCATCTCCAAGAAAGAGAAAGAGGTTTCATTGGCCTGGTGCACCCAATCTAGGCACATTTCTTACTAGACTTGTTGACCATGGGCAAGTTGATGCATTGGCTGCTCTTGGGTCAGAGCTCTACCCCTGCCCCAGGCACCATCATGGCCAGGGAAAGTGTGGTTATAGGGCTCACCCAGGACTTGTTCCTCAGCCTTCCTCGGGCATAGCCATTTCTGTTCAAGGAGAAGGCATGGCCAAGGGAGGCACCATGATTGACATGATGAGCACAGATGTTTCTTTTTTTTTTTTTTTTTTTTTAAGATTTTTTTTTTTTTTTTTTTTTTTTTTTTGACAGAGAGAGATCACAGGTGGGCGGAGAGGCAGGCAGAGAGAGAGAGAGAGGAGGAAGCAGGCTCCCTGCAGAGCAGAGAGCCCGATGTGGGACTCGATCCCAAGACCCTGAGATCATGACCTGAGCTGAAGGCAGAGGCTTAACCACTGAGCCACCCAGGTGCCCCACAGATGTTTCTTTTTGATTCAAGATGGCCTTTGATGCACCCTTATCTTTTCAGAGTTCCTGTCCTAGTCACTTCTCAGCTCATACAGTAAGTCCATTTTCTTTTAAAGATATTATTTATTTGAGAGAGAGCTTGAGCAAGCACGAGTGGGAGGGAGGGGCAGAGGGAGAAGCAGACTCCCCACTGAGCAGGGAGCCCAACACGGGGATCCCAGGACCCCAAGATCATGACCTGCGCCGAAGGCAGATGCTTCACCGACTGAGTCACCCAGGTGCCCCTGCAAATCCATTTTTAAAAAGGAGGAAACTGAGGCCCATTTTACAGAGGAGGAAACTGAGGCTTGCAGAGGTTTGGTAACTTGCCCAGGGTTAGGCAACTAGTAGTTGGTGTTTTCCGCTCCACATCCAAACAAACTCCTTCCAATAAAGGTGAACAAACACTGAATGGACATCAGCAAGCACATTGAAAGCACCCACCTTCCTACTAGTGGTAGTTTTTATGCTGAAGCTCATCAAAACCCCCAGAGACCCACCCACTGGTCCAGCCGTCCTCAGACCTGCCAAAGCCCCCAGGTAGCACTTGGAACATGACAGCAGACACCAGGTCCTTGAAACTCTGTATGACTCAGATTTATTCTTTACACCCAGAGATTCCAAAGGCTTTTCCTCTTCGTGTTGTGGCTAAACTGAAGAACTAGCCCCAGCTCCCTGTCCAGTAGCCACTGGCCAGTGGGCTGGGATCTCCACACAGCCTCTGTAAGCCTCCCCGCCACACTTGGAAAACAAAAGGGTTGGACTAGGCCCTTCCAGCTCCAGTTCAACCCAGCAACCATTAACTACCTACTCCCTGTTGGCAAGGCACAGGTCTGGGCGCGAGGATGCACTGCTTGTAATGCCTTCACGCTTTGTCTTTCCAGCCATTTTTCATTCTGCCTTCCCCTTACAGCCACAGGCAGGGAGGTGGGAAGAGTTACATGATTTTATTACTGCTCATTTATTTATCTCCCTCCCTCCATTCAACTGTGTCCCTTAGGGACAATGACTCATTCCTCATCAGTGTAATCCCAGGGCTTAGCATAGTATCTGTCACATGGTAGGTGCTCAGTAAACATTTCTTGAATGCATGCATGATTAAGGGAGCGAGCAAATGAAAATGTTTTGAGCCACTAGCTGGCTAAACCTGGGGTACCAAGAATGGATGCATGTCTACAGCAGCGAAACTCTTATTTAGGCCTTACTAAAGCCCTGTGCCTTTCTCTGGAAGTCCATCTCTGATTCCAAGAGAATTGAAATCTGGGGCATTCTTCTGCTCCAAGTTCTTCTCCATATTTACCCTTCTCCAAGGACAGAGCTAGCCACTCCGTCCATGTGGCTGTTTTAAATGTTACCATGACACTCTGATGGCATTACCATCCCCATTTCACAGATAAGAAACTGAAGCTTGGTGAGTATAGAAACCTGCCCCTGGGTCTCATGGCTGCAGAGTGGCAGAGTCAGGATTTGAAGCCAGGTCGAGAGCTCTTTTGGTCCCTCAGACACATACAACATCAGGTTTGTTCAGTTGACTTGCATTTCAGCTGGGTCTGTGGATGGTGTCCTATGCTAGAGAATTAAGTGTCTTTTATAATTCCCTTCAAAATGATTGGATTGTTCTATTCAAAGTTGTCTCAGGAGAGAAGAGTTTTGAAATGCTTCCCTTTGATTTTGACTTCCTTCTTTCATATTCTAGTGCTCCAGCATTAAGCCCTGAGGGGGCATCTCAAGGGCCAGTGTATTAGATTTGTCTTTGGGTCCCAAGAGCTCAGAATCCTGCAGGGAATATTAAATTGGGGGCTGCTCAGCCACAGATGGGTTCATTTACCTCCCAGTCTTCCCACTGCCTCCCACCCTCACAGGGGCCCTCAGCCCAGCCCCTTTCTCCCAGGCAGTGATGAGCAGAATTCAGCGGGAGACAGAGGCTGCCTCTGAAGATCAGAGGTGACTCCTGGGGAACCGTTTCTGCTTCTGTCCTTCAGAAGCCCTCCTTGGTTCCAAAACAGATTGATGTGACTGAGAGGGCTTAGAGGTGATCCAGTTATAACAGCAAGGATTCTTTCAGTGATGAGTGACAGAGACCTAACTCAGACTGACCTAAGAAAATGTATTGACTCACGTAACTGAAAAGGCCAGGAGCAGAACTTGGCTTCAGCTATAGCTGGATCCGAGTCCCTGAATGAGCCAGTTGGAACCTCTCTCCAACTCTTGGCTCTATTTTCTACTCCGTTAAATTCATTTGAAGGCAGTGAACATGTATGGTGGCCTCAGACAGACCAGACTTCTATCCTCCCATATTCAGTGTCAGCAGAAAAGAGCTGATCTCTCTCTTAGCCAGAATGTACTCTGATTTACAGGTGCCCATTCCCGCACTGTCGTTGTGGTTGGGAAAAGTCAGTGTTCTGATTGGTTGAGCCAGGTTTCCTTGCCCACCCTCAAAGCAAGGCAGAGACCACCCCTGAACCCTATAGAATTGAAGAGTGGGAGATTCCTTAAGGAAAAGCAGGATGCTGTTAGCAAAGAAGGAGAAAGAAGACAGAGCACAGATGCCTGTGCAGGGGGCAGCCTGCTTTTCACTCAGGCACAGGCGCTTCTTTTGTGGTGCTGTCTGGGGCCAGAAATACTGAGGCAAGAGGACAGCACCATTGAGTGGGTTTGCCACATGCATGTTTATGGAAGCACGCAGAAGAGAACATTCCCTAAATGTTTAGCAGTGGCCTGCCCCAAGTGTCAGGATGTTGCCGTTGTTACCTTTACCATTGTTGATTAGCCTTTCTGTGCTTTTTAGACTTTTATCCCTGAGCAGTTCTCAGTTTTCTCCTCAAGAAAAACACTGTGATATTTTATTATTCAAGTACAATTAGCATACAGTGTCGTATTAGTTCCGGGTGCACAATGTAGTGATTGAACAACGCTTTCCACTACTCAGTGCTCGTCACAATACGTGTGCTCTTAATCCCTATCAGCTCTCTCACCAATCCCCGTCCATTTTCCCTCTGGGAACCATCCGTTTGTTCTCTATAATTAGGAGTCTGTTCTTTTGTGTGTCTCTTTTTATTCTTGTTGGTTTGTTTTGTTTCTTAAATCCTACATATGAAAGAAAATGTATGGTATCTTTATCTGACTTGTTTCACTCAGTATTATACCTTTTAGGTCCATCCCTGTCGTTGCAAATGGCAAGATTTCATTCTTAGTTATGGCTGAAGGATAATCCGTTGTCTATCAATGGACATTTGGGTTGCTTCCATGTCTTAGCTATAGTAAATGATGCTTCAGGAAACATAGGGGGGCATACATCTTTTCGAATTAGTGTTTTGTTTTCTTTGGATAAATACTCAGTGGTAGAATGACTGAATCATACAGTAATTCTATTTTTAGCTTTTTTGGTGGGGGGACCTCCCTACTATTTTCCAGAGTGGTCACACCAGTATGCATTCCCAACAACAATGCAGGAGGGCTCCTTTTTCTTCACATCCTTGCTAACGCTTGTTATTCCTTGTGTTTTCTATTTCAGCCATTCCAACAGGTGTAAAACAATGCTCAACATCAGTAATCATCAGGGGAATCGAAATTAAAACCACAACGAGAGATCATTTTACACCTGTCAGAATGGCTAAAATAAGTATTATTTTAAATAAATAATGTCTAAATTTGAGTCCTGGATCTAGGTCCCTTACCTCTTTGGGCCCTGTTTTCCTTCTGTGGAAATGGGATCGGCACTTTCCAGTTCTCCTGCCTCCCTGGGGTTGGTACAGATTAGAGGAGAGAGAGAAGGACAAGTGCTCTGGAAACCATCAGGCACGATGAACCGTGGGAAGGCAGAGTTGTTATTGTCTGATCGTGGCCGAACCCAGCCTCCTTACATTGGGAATATCGTGCCCTAGTTTCCCTTCCTGGCCACTCTCTAAAGGTGTCGGGTGCAGGGATGCCTCGTGGTTATCACACCACCAAAGAACTGGGCATAACTCTACCTTGCAGTGGTGAAATCTCAAGACACAACATGCAGATGGGTCTCAAAGAGGACCGCTAAGATGGGGGTGTCAGTGGGGGCAGGGACCTTCTGTTTCCATCCCCCATCCCCAGGCCTCCTCTTCCTGCTGGTATCTGGGAGAGGAAAGAAGGGGCCTTTTGCAGGAACTCCCCTACGGGAAGGGAGCTTGTGGGCAGGTCTGTGGCACCATGCTTCCTGCTGGGTTCTGGAGATACTGATTTCAGCAAGTCAGACAATTTTTTATTCAAACAGAGCCTCTACTAAGCTGGAAGCCAACTAATGACTAGTGCCCATGGCAAAAGTCAGAGTGCTGTTGTGTGTTTATGTAGTAAATAAATGTGTGGATGAATAGAGGAGGCAGAAAAGGACTAGTCCCCAGCCCCCCTAAAAAAGGTACATGTTCAAGGCTATGATCCAAGCTGAGCCTTTCATTTGAGTTCTGAATGATCTGTAATTCCATGATTGAATCAAATTAGAAGTGAATTTAGTCTATTGTGGCATTGCCTATTTCCCTTAATACGTGATGGTGTTTGTGTGTCTGTTGGCAGGCTGTGGGGCCCAGGCTGGGGTTTGAGAGAGTCAGGCCTCTCTGCGGGGTAATAGCTCCATTGTATTTCGCCCCATGGACTCCAGGCAACTTATTACTGCTAACCGCACCGCCCTCCCAACCCTGCTTCAGTCGAACGAGCCTCCTGTGAAATTGGATGGGATGCAGGAATTTCCGTAGCAAACTAGATATCGCCATCTTTCTTGGCCACAGAGGACCCAGCTGAGTCAAGGAAAAGAGATTTTTTTTTTTTTTAAAAAAGAGGTGCTTTCGTTTGTTTGCAAAAACCCACATAATGCAGTTTCTCCCTGAGAAAGCTGGCTGATATGACCAAAGGGATTAGAGGTGGGGGAAGGGGGGAAGGGCCAGAGGAGGGCCATAGCACGAGGCCTGGCTAGAAACCGTCCAGCCAGATGGAGGAGCAAGACGGGGCCTGAAAGAAGTCCCGAGGTCCCAAGAGGAAAGAGACTGACTTGTCCAGCAGAACTGGACTGGCAGAATTTGGCAGGAGAGCGGGGGGTGGGAGTTGGGGGGTTGCTGAGTGGGGGATGTGCTCTAAGGGGGGGATCCTGTCCACACAGTTGGAACGGAATTCACTGTCGGACACCAAGGGTTCATTCTTGTCCCTGCTCCCCACCCCAGCTTCCCTTGGTGCCTCTAGCAGAGAGAGAATTTGCAACTAAGGAGACTGTGGACCCTGACCCATTTCCTCCTAATGTTTCTTTCTGAAAATCATCAAACATACAGAGAAGTTTTGAAAGATCTGCACGTTGAGCGCTCATGTTCCCACCGCCTAGATTCTGCAGTTAGCACTTCTCTCCCTGCTTTCTTACGTATCCGTCCATCCTTCTCTCCATCTGTCAATCTATTTTATTGTTTGAGATGTTTCAAAGTAAGTTGCAGCGCGCCCCTGATGCATTTTGACAGTTAAACAGTGGATTGCAGTGGCATACAAAAGGAGATATTTTGTTGTTACTTCTGTTGTTCCACATTTTCTCCCCAAAATTTCTTACCAGTCTTGCGGAGCTAGCTCCCTCCCACAATGTCTTTTACTTCTGGACTTTCAACTCCAAAGGTCTCTAGGGGCGCGGAAGACAATGTAAGGGAGTGAAGCAGCTCTGGTGTAAGGCTGTGGGTAGTGGTAAAAGCTGAGGGGACCCAGAGAGCTCCTGCCCAGTGGAGGGGGGTGTCAGCTCCAGCCCACTGCTGCCACGTGAGACTCATGAGGATTTTTTTTGAAATCTTGTACTTTCGAAGTGTTTACAGACTGGGTAAAGATACTGTGTTTAATACTGGGTATTAAAGATGACCTTTCTGTACGAGTTTTCTGTAGCTGCCTTGGCAGTTTAACATAAATTTAGCAGTTTAAACAATGCAAAGTTATTGTTAACAGTTCTGTAAGTCAGAAGTCCAACATGGGTCTCACTGGGCTAAAATCAAGGTGTGGGCCAGGCTGCATTCCCTTCTGAGGGCCCTGGGGCAGTCTTGCTTATCTGGGTGGTTGGCAGACTGGTTATGAAGAGTGAAACTCTGTTTTCTTGCTGGCCATCAGCTGAGGATTCTAAAGGCTGCCCACATTCCTTGGCTTATGACCTCCTTCCTCCATCTTCAAAGCCAGCAGTGGTGAGTTGAGTCCCTCTCACACTTCATTTCTCTACTCCTTCCTTCTCATCTCTCTGACCCAGCTGGAAAGGTGCTCTACCTTTAAAGGACACTTGTGGTTACATTGGACCTACTTGGGTAATCCAAACTCTTCAAACTCATCTCAAGGCTCTTAACCCTGACCACATCTGCCAAGTCCTTTTTGCCACATACGGTAACATAGTCATAGCTTCTGGGGATTAAGGCTTAGACATCTTCAGGCTGATACTCTGCCTACCATACCTGGCTTCTGACTGAAGATGAAGTAAACAGTTTTGACATTAGTTCTGGGCCTGCCTGGTCCTCAGGTCCCATCTTTTGGGCCCTGGGAAAATCCTTAATATCACTAATGAAATGTACCCCATAGACAAAAAGAAACCAAAGACAAAAGGAATCTCAAATTTTATATTATCAGATTGTTAGCAATGATATTGGAATTGCTTTTCTGAAACAGTTATATATTATAGGAAAAAACAAATAAGTAACAATGTTAAGAACCTAGATTTTTAGCAAAAGAGATAAAATATATAACACCAGATAAAGACATTGCAAGAAAACAGTAGACCAACATCCATTTTGAATGTAGATGCAGAAGTCCTCAACAAAATGCTAGCAAACCAAATTCAGCAATGTATAAGAGGGATTATACACCATGACCAAGTAGGGTTTATCCTAGGAACAAGGTTGGTTCAACATATGAAAATCAATCAATGTAATACACTTTATTAAAACAATAGAGGAACAAAACCCATGTGATCATTTCAGTAGATGCAGAAAAAGCATTTGACAAAATCCGATATTTTTCTGTTACAAAAACATTCAACAAACTAGGAATATAAGGGAACTTCATCAAGTTGGTAAAGAATATCTGTGGAAAATCCACATTAACATTATATTTATTGATGAAAGATTGCAAGCTTTTCCTCCTAAGACCAGGAACAAAATAAGGGTGTCTGCTTTTGCCACTTCTTTTCAACATTGTGCTGGAGTTTCTAGCCAAAGCAATTAGACAAGAAAAAGAAATAAAAGGCATCTAGCTTGGAAGAAGTGAAACTATTTTCTCATGACATTGTCTTATGTATATATAGAAAAACCTGAGGAATACATAACTACACAAAATTAGTAGAACTAATAAGGGATTTCAGAAAGTTGCAGGATACAAGTTCAATATACAAAAATCAATCATATTTCTATACATTAGTGAGAACAGTTTAAAAAGGAAATACATATTTACTGGATATTTCTCCAGAAAAGATGTACAAATGGTCAGTAAGTACTTGAAAATATACTCAACATCATTAGTCATTAGGAAAATGCAAATCAAACCAAATGAGTTACCACTTCACACCCACTAGGGTGGCTATAATCAAAAGTATGGATGATAATGAGAGTCGGTCAACATGTGGGAAATTGGAGCCCTCATAGGTTGCTAGTGAGAATGTAAAATGTTCTTACCACTTTGGAAAACAGTTCGGCAGTTCTTTGACGAGTTAAACATGGAGTTATATAGTCCAGCAGTTCTACTACTTGGTATATACCCAAGAGAACTGAAAACATGTCTACACAAAAACTTATATATGGATGTTTATACCAGCATTATTCATAATAGCCAAAAGGTATCCAAAATGTCAATCAGTTGATGAATTCATAGATAAAATATGGTCTATCCATACACTGGAATATTATTCAGCCATAAAAAGAATGAAGTCTTGATATATGCTACAACATGGATGAACCTGGAAGACATGTTGATTAAAAGAAGCCGGACACAAAAGGCCACATATTAATATGATTCCATTCACATAAAATGTCCAGGATAAGGAAACCAATGGAAACAGAAAGCAAATTAGTAGTTACTAAGGACTGAGGGGAGGGGATAATAAGTAGTGACTACTAATGGATATGAAGTTTATTTTAGGGGCAATGAAAATGTTCTGGAATTAGATAGTGGTGATGGTTGTACAACTTTGTGAGTATATTAAAAACTACTGAATTATATACTTTAAAGGGGTGAATCTTATATTGAATTTTATGGTATGTGAATTATATCTCAAAAAGGACATGTAGTATAATATTAAGGTTCAGTAAAACTCTGTAGTCCTATCAAATATAAAACTTCAGCATGAACTCATGATGCATGTATTAAAAATATAGTTCTAGCTCCGGGGCACCTGGGTAGCTCAGTCGGTTAAGGGTCTGCCTTCAGCTCGGGTCATGGTCTCAGGGTTCTGGAATTGAGCCGTGCATCAGGCTCCCTGCTCAGCAGGGAGTCTGCTTATCTCCCAGTCCCTCCCCCACTTGTGCTCTCTTTCTGTTTCTCTGTCTCTTTCTCTCAAATAAATAAAATCTAAAAAATAAATGAAATAAAATAAGCATTTCTGGCCCTGACCACTGTAAAGGCATAGAAACCATAACCAACCCAGTAGTAACAAATGCCCTTAGCACCCATATTGCAGTATCCAAATGGTGATCTCAATGATAATCAGGAGTTGGGGTTCCTTGGCAGAATGGCTGATCCAGGTTGGGGCAAAAAATGTACAAGTTAAGCCTGGAGAATCTTTTGTAATCTTTTATCAGGAAGAAGGACGTTATCAGTACTCTGTGGTCATATCCAAAGGACTAGGAGCCAACTTGAGAATACTTTCTTGGACTCAAGATGGTATTATTTGGGAACCATTAAGAATAATAATATTTGCACTGAACTGAAATATATTAATTATGTGAAGATTTATGAGTTCATAATGAAAACAAATAATTGGCCATCTTTGGAACATAGTAGAGAACCAAGTCATTCTGAAAACTGATGATCAAGAATGTGTCATGCCTTTCCTATACTTTTCCTATACTTTCCTGTACCTCAACCAAATAGTTGTTGTGATCATTTTTCTTCATTATAATATCCCAGCCAGTAAATGAAGAATGATAGGGTAAAAGTATCACCATTTTGCAAGCCCCTGATGAACTGAAGGATTTAGGCCCTGATCATCAGTGGCCACCAGCATCACAAAAGGGAAGACAACTGGGCAGTACGTGCTTCCTGTAGGAGGCTCACACCACTATGAAGAGGTCGCCAGAATGTCTCACCGACTTAGGTCAAGCCGCTAGACGTAGCTACCAGTTTACAGGAGCCAAAGTGGGCAGACAGAGGAACATGTTCAGAGACACCACAGCAATGCGAGCAGCAAAATGCAGACTGTAGGAAATCCAATAGCACAGTTGACCCAGTTTTTTCAACAAACTATAAGGAAAAGAGAGACTTAGAAGGTGCATTAGCTCAAGACAGCCGTAGGCCTTGTCTTGATCCTGATTTCAACAACTGTGAAAAGATAGAAGATCAGGGAAACTTGAACACTAACTAGATATTTGATGATATTAAGGAACTATGTTAATCCCTTTGGGTGTTACAATGACATTAAAGGCCCATGGGGCCGGGCCTCCCATCCCCAAGCTTACCATGGGACTCCAGAGAGAAAGGGGGAAATGTCCCCTCTGCCAGCAGAGCCCAGGGAGGGAGAAGGGAGGGGCTGAGCCTGTGAAGCCCAGTGTGTTCGTCCAAATGTGTGGGCAAATGACTTCTCCACTGGCGAGGAGTGTGCGAGGGGTGAGGAGAGAGGCCAGAGCGTTACTGAAGGGTTGTCTTCCACCTGGAATCATGAGGATGGGCAACCATGCTCCTGTAGCGCCTGAGGCTTAAACAGGTTAGCACATGGAGGACACCAAACCCTAGTGCTACTGTCGTGGGTTTGTAACTGCTTCTATACAAGTTGGGGGTTCTTGTAGACATACCCCTCTTTACCATTTGTGCAGGAAATTGGAAGCATGACTTCGATGCTAAGTGGAAGGAGGTTCTAAAGTGACTGAGCTGTCCCTGGCTGTCACTCACTCCCTGAAGGCTAGAAAGGAGTGGCATTTGCAGTTAGCCAAACCATGTGCTTATGGAGTCCTCTTGGCAAGATGAGAGCTGAACCTGTTGTCTCCTATGCCCTGTGTCTCCCTCTAGCTGCAATGGCAAACGCTACCTGGAGACACTCCCCAACACCAGTATCATCATCCCCTTCCACAACGAGGGCTGGTCCTCCCTCCTCCGCACCGTCCACAGCGTGCTGAACCGCTCACCCCCGGAGCTGATTGCCGAGATCGTGCTGGTTGATGACTTCAGTGATCGAGGTAGGACCCCCACCCCCGACCCCAGCTTCCTGCCCCTGCGCTCCATCCAGTGACTGGCCAAAGGGGTGGCAGGTTTTCTTCTTCAACAGCACCAGCAGATGGGCCACCGTTTACTAATGCTTGTTGTGTGCCTGGCCATGACCCTGGCCCTGTACACAGTATCTCATTTAGTCCTCAAAACATCCCGTGAAGTAGATTCTGTTTTTATCCTATTTGTATCAATGTGTGCTGAACTGCAAATAACAGAAAACTCGATAAACAATAGCTCAAATAGGTAAGGGCTCATTCATTCATTCATTCATTCATTTCACCATAAGATCCAGGACTGGTATAGCTGCCTCAGGCTGTCATCAAAGAACCAGGCTTCTCTGTTCCTTCTTCCTCATTCTCATGGTCCCAAAATAGCTGCTGTACCTCTGGGAAGTCTGCCTTCCAGGCAGGGAAAAGGAAGAAGGATAAAGAGAACAAAGCCTCCCTTTTTCAAGATTTTGCCTTCTTATTCAGGAAAGACTTCTGGCCAGAAAACTCTGACATCCAGGCCTCCCTATCTGCCAGGGTGCCTGGAAATGAAAGTGTTTTGATTTGGGGCGTCTTGAAGAGAGGTAGGAAAGGGAGATGTACATTAGAAAAGGGGCTGAGCGTGCCTTTCTCTGGTCTCTGCCACACAGTTCTACAGCTGAGAAGACTGAGCTCCAGTTCGCCTGCTCTGAGCAGTCTCACTGCCTGGTTGAACCTACCGGCCTATCGGTCAGGGCTCTACTAGGTACTGTCCAGGGGTACCAGCCACAGCTGCCCTCTCCTCCAGCAGGCCAGGTTCCATCCTGCCTCGGGATCTTCCCTGCTGCTCCCTCTGCCTGCACGTCCTCCTGCCAGCTCTTCTCATGCTGGCTCCCCACACCGTCTTCGGTTAGGGGTGTCATCAGCACTGCTCACTCCACTACGTGTGTCGTTGCGTAGTTGCATGGCTCTTTGTTGTTGGTCCTCCTCACTAGATCATTCGTGGTCTAGAGCAGAGGATCCGTGACTGTGTGCGACTGAGTGAATGAATGGACAAGGAGGGAGAAAGCACGTCCCAGCCATACACGCACTCACACATACGCACGCGCACGAGCATACATGCACACACACATGCATACGCACACGCATACACGCACACAAAGCCACACCAGCAGCAGGGTCATTTGCAGCCACGGAGATAGCCGTGGCTGGGGAAGACAGACGTTCCTTCCATGGCTGGTGCTAGCCTGTGTCTCTGTGCTCAGCTGCAGGTCCCCGTCACCTGTGTTCTGAAGCAGCAGCTGTCCAGGGGGTGGACCCTACACCACTTGGCAGGATCCCTGTCTGAGTGTTGTGGGGCATGAGTGCCCCAGAGGTAGAAGAAACCACACATCCACTGGATTAGAAACAAGTGTGTCTCCCTGCTCAATTAGAAAAGAATTTTAAGACCATCTAGGCTGTTGGCTTTCAGTGTGCATCTCAGAACAGTAGAGGCCCAGGGGTGCCTCAGGGAGCACTGTGAGCAGTAGGGTGAGCCTTGCTGGTGCAGCGGGGCATTGGGGGGCGGGTGAGCTCAGCTCCCTCTCCTGGCATGGTCTGTGTTTGGTTTCTGAAAAGGTGTTCACTAAGAGGAGCTGCACTGCTTATGGATGCATGATAATCACAGGTACCACTCAGCCTGCTCCTTTTACAGGTGGGAAACCCAAGGCTAGAACTGTGGTCAGGCTAAACTAGAGCTCACAGCTGGCTGGTTGCAGAGGAAGGACAAGAAGCCTGTCTCCGGGCTCCCAGGGCAGCCTGTCCCTCCTCACCTCAGCTGGTTATGAGAAACGTGGCAGAAGTGCGGCACTCTTCTCTATCCCCAAGGACACTTCTCAATAAATTACTTTTCCATGGTATTAAAGAGCAGGGTTCTTTCTAAAAAGAGCTCATTATAAAACACATCCAATCCTGGGCTATAATGGTTTGCACCTCTAATATCCCAATCTCCTCAGTGATAAAAATAACATGATATACCCACCCCCCAATAATAAAAGAACGTGAAAGTCTTCAGAAAGAAGGGGTAAATTTCATAAGAATGACATTTTCCAAGTGCATCTCTTTCTCCAGAGAGCAAAAATACTGGTCCAATGTGGTGCCATTGCGGGACCCTAATAGGATAGGGAAGAGAAGAGATACTATCCCTGTTTCCCAGATGAGAATGACAACTGAGGCCCCTGACTGTTGCCCTTTCCTCAGTGAATCAGGCGCGCAACCCAGAGGCCAACTCTTACCTCATGCCCCTCAGTCCTGCACAGTGGCTGTCAGCTTTCCCAACCTGCATTTTTCAGAAAAGCAATCATTATTCTGGTTTCAAGAAGGAATTCTTAAGGCAGCTTTGGAAGAAAACTTACTCAGCAGTGATTGTTTTAAAAATGAGATTTGGGAGAAGCAATTTCAGAACTATGGAGAGGCCTGTCCAAAGTACAGCAAATACGGGCCATCATAAAAGACAGATGTCTTTGGGCCCTGTGAGCAGAGGCAGTTCTCAGAGTTGAAATTCATGGACGCCAACTACGGGCTAGATTGGGGCTGCCCAGCAGAAGGCATTTTCCTCTGAAATGAGTCTCCTCCAGGCTCCTCAGGGCAACTAATTGTAATTCAGCTAAGGGTTGAGACCTTGGGTAGGAGACAAAATTGGAGCAGATGAATGCTTGAAATAAGATCCAGGGCTCTGTGCAGGGAGCGCTGGGGAGTAGACTGGAGGCTGGTGCTGACCCCAGAACAGTCATGGCCTTGCCTGCAAATAGAGCGTGCCGAGTTTTCCAGGGGTGTCCAAAAGCTCTTCAAATGTGTGAGCCTTGCTTGAGGATTAGGAGGACATGGAGGTGTTTTTGTACCAGTGGGAAAGAGAGATGAGGGTAGAGAGGAGCAGACCTGCCTCCAGATTACGCTGCCCGGAGGGGAGATGTTTTATTAGAAGAAAGAAGAGAGGCCTTTGTTCATCTGTTTTTTTTTTCTATTCCTTTTCTCCTTCTCCTCCGCACTTTCAAATAGTGTTGGTTTTGCAGAAAAATAGGATATGTAGTAATGGAAAGGGTTATTGTCCTTGGCTGAATGACGATGGGCTCTCTGGAATGTTCCCCCATCAGGGAGCAAACAAACAAGCACGTGCACTGGGAACGGTGCCCTTGA
Organism: Lutra lutra; assembly: GCF_902655055.1. NCBI lineage: Eukaryota > Metazoa > Chordata > Mammalia > Carnivora > Mustelidae > Lutra > Lutra lutra. The sequence continues at coordinate 46,355,016 of NC_062282.1, forward strand.
AGGAAACCTTAAGCAAGTGTTTCAAGTGTTTGCAGAGCTCGTGATGGTTCATCAGCAGTGATTGGTGCTGGGAGGATCATGGACATTGCCCGACCTACTGGCTCACACAGGAGAGGGCCCTCACTGATGAAGCTGGAGTTGGGTCCTCTTTCCATGATGGGCTTATTAATTCTGACCTGCACTCTCATACCATTGCCAGTCATGGGGACCCGTCAAGGACATCCATTTTTGCCCTGTCCTGCTCTGCATTTCAACACACCGCTCTTGACACTGCATACAGGTCTGTTCCTCTCTCAGCCTCCATCTGCTGCCAGGAACCCCACAACTCTTGGGGTGGCCATTCCCCACCTGCACCGTACTGTGTCTGTACTGTGTGTTTTGTTTTTCTCTACGCTTGTCCTGATTTAATTCAAATTCATATATTCAACAAATTTCATGAATTGATCGTACTCGATGCTGTACTAGGCACGCTGGGGATAAAACAGAACCAAGACAGACATACCCCCCCAAAGACTCACATCTAGAAGGGCAGACGGATGAGGTAAGAGACAATCATAAGACCATGGAATGTCTGCCTGTCAGTGGAGATCCAGGCTCTGTGGAGCACAGAGAAGGTCAGGGAACACTTCACAGAGAAAATTCCAGCTAAACTCAATCCTAATGGGTAAATAGCTAATACTCCCCAGGGCATGGGAAGAGGCAGAGAGAACAGCATGAGCCCAGGATAGGAGTGAAGGAGAAAACTTTGAAAGTGCAGAAAGAGCTGATAACCTCATCATCTGCAGGCAATTACTATTAGCATTTAGGTCCCCCCCACTCAAGTTTGTCTGTCTTAATACACTTTATCTTGTAGATCAAATTTAGGTTCACTGCAAAGTCAAGCCGAAAGTGCAGACAGTTCCCATATGCCCCTCCACCCGCACCCCACACGTAGCTAACCCCCAGACCCCGTCAGTGCTCTGCACCTCCGTCAGAGTGGTCCACTGGTGACAACTGATGGACCTATGTTGTCACATCATCATCACCCCAAATATATAGTTTTATATTGGGGTTCGCTCTTGGTGTCATATATTCTGTGGGTTTGGACAAATGTGTGAGGACATATATCCACCATTATGGGGTTGTATTGAATAGTTTCTCTGCCTTAAAACTCTTCTGCTCTGTGCCTGTTCATCCTCCCCTCCCCCTAGCCCCTGGCAGCAACTGACCTGCTTGCTGTCCCCATAGTTTTGCCTTTTCCAGAGTGTGTGATGTAACTGGAATCATACTGTATGTAGCCTTTTCAGATTGGCTTCTTTCCCTTAGTAATAGGCATTTAAGGTTTCTCCTTGTCGCTTTATAGCTTGTGGCTCATTTCCGCTCGCTGCAGACTAATACTCCATTATCTGTGGCTATCGTGGTCTGTCTGTGTGCTCTTCTGCTGAAGGACATCCTGGTTGCTTCCGAGTGTGGGCAGTTACGAATAAACCTGTTACAAACATCCATGCACAGGTTTTTGTGTGGACATGTTTCGACCCTCGTAGATAAATAGCAAGGAGCACAGTTGCTGGATTACATAGTAGGAGTGTGTTTAGTTGTGTAAGAGACTCTGTGAATGAGAGTTGCTGTTGATCCTCACCCTCGTCGGCATTTGGTCCTGTCAGTGGTGTGGATTTGTGCCTTTCCGATAGGTGTGTAGGAGGATTTTGTTGCTGTAATTTGCATTTCCCTATGATCTTTGCTGTTGAGCATCTTTTCAGATGCTTCTCTGCAAATTGTATGTCTTGTTTGGTGTCCACTGTCTTTTCATTTCCATTTCCATTTTCATACCCTCCCAGTCCCCTTCTAGCTCCACTCCCACTGGGCGTAACCAATGTTAATAGTCTGGTGCGCGTTATCCTGCACAGTAATACTAACATGTAACAGCTCATAGTAACAGGAAGTAGTACTTACTGAGCACTTGCTTTGTGCTAAGCGAATTCATGCATTCGTTACCATTGCCTCTCTTGAGGGTTCTGTCATTCCCAGTATGAAAACCACTGGACTCAGTGATCTCAAACCTCTTTTTTCTGCTTGAAAATGGCCATATTTTTATCCCCATTTTACAGATGAGAAAACTGAGATATAGAGAGATTAAGTAAGTAGTCTGCATGTACTTAACCCAGAGAAGCAGAACTTTGATTTAAAACCATGCACGCTGATGCTAAAGCCTTTATCCCTCATCTTTACATGTTTTTTTTTTCCTTTTAATGGGGTTATCCTGTACCCATTACTCTTTTTATTCCTGTTAATGTATCACAGACATCCCCTAAGTCAAAAGATAGAGAGCTAACTCATCTGTTTTTTAATAGCTAGATGATGTTCCACACCGTGAGCCTGTGTGTAGTGCCTTTACGTTGTACTTTGTGTCACGGACACCCAGTCGTATTTAACTTTGTATCCGGGTTTCTCTTACTTAATTTTCTACCATGAGCTGCCTTTGTCATTATAAACTGTCACACCTCTCCTCCTCTGAGGCAACTGTGCCATAGAGACAGGAGTCAGATGACCCCAGAATACAAGCTGTATTGTTGGAGAGGCTGATCCAGAGAACACAGCATTGATCTGTTCCTACCGCTTTCCTCCTGAACTAAGTGACTCCAGGACGAGCTTAGCGGCCAAGGATCTGTGAGCCTCCCTGGCAAGGCAGAGCCCATGCCAGTGAGCACACCCCAGGCAGGAGAGCATGAAGCAGCACATGCAGGTAGAATGACTGTTTGTATTTTAGCTGCCCAGCATGACCTCCCCTGACCACCCCAGAAGTGAAACAGTGCTCCCTCTGTAGTAGGAGGCAGGAGAGGCAGTGCCGCCTTACAAACGATAAAACCAAGGTTCAAAGAGTTTGGTGGTAAGTGGCCTAAACTGCTTACCTGCCCTTACAGTACAGGAGTCCCCCCTTATGGGTGGGGATATGTCCCAAGGACCGCAGTGGATGCCTGAAACCACAGATACTACCAAGCTCCATATTTACTGTAGTCCTTCCTATACATACCTACCTGTGATAAGTTTAATTGATAAATTATACACAATAAAAGATGAACAACTACTAACAAAATAGAACAATTATAACAATAGACTATAATAAAAGCTATGTGTGAATGCGGTCTCTCTCTCTCTCTCTAAATACATCCTTGTGCCATCCTCCCTTTTCTTGTGATGATGTGAGATGATAAAATGCCTCCACGAGAAGATGAGGTGAGGTGAATGACGGAGGCACTGTGATGTGCCCTTAGGCTGCTGTTGACCTTCTGACCGTATGTCAGAAGGAGGGTCACCGGCCTGGAGAACCACTGATGAGGGCAGGTAGGTGAAACCGAAGAAAGTGAAACCACGGGTAAGGAGGGACTGAGCTGGTCTCCTGCTGGGCGGTAATCCCACTTGACAGGAAGGATTGATCTTCCCCACGATGAGCTCCGTAATCTTAAGAATCCCACATCTTAAGTATCCGTCTCTAGGGTATCTTACCACTAAGAAAACCCACAGGCTTCTTGATTCCCTTCTCCTGTAATATCTTTGACATCTGGAATGCTTCTCTCTTGGACTCCAAAGGAGAGGACTACTAAGCAGATTAGAGCTGTTACAGAATATCAGTTAGTTTATAATGAGGGAAATCTATAAACCTTTTGGTGGGTATCTGGCAGGAACAACTAGATGCAGCAGTCAATATTTTTATGGGCTATTTTGTGCATCTTAAAAAAAATAGGATTTTGTGAATCAAGCACTGTGGATAAATGATTTACTGAGATAGCAAAAAAAATCAGATAAATTGCTCAGATTGTATCTGAAGCATCAAAAACTCTGACGTTTGGGCAAGAATCATCTCTGTAGTGGAAAAGAGCTGCATTATATTTTCAGAAAGGTGACACTTCTGTTGAGGTGGGTGAGCTTTCTAATTTTAAAAACCTGGTGCAGCCCAGCTGTGCTAAATTGCTAATATTCTCTTGATTTTCTTGTGAGGATTAGAAACCAACCCTTTCCACTGTTTTAGTGTTTCCTTGAAAACATAATGGAGGGAAGCAACACCCAAGACAGCAGGTTATTATTAGGGTCCTTGGAATAAGGCTCCCAGAAGCAGGACCACAAAAAGCCCTCGGCTTAGGGCTGACATGAATTATTATTTACTCAGGGTCTTGAGGGAAATGAAATTTGAGGCTGAAATGGAAGGAAGAGGTTCCTTAGTACCTAACTTGATTTGGCTCAAACCAACCAAGTCTTTTTTTTTTTTTTTTTTTAATTTTTATTTATTTATTTGACAGAGAGAGAGAGAGATCACAAGTAGGCAGAGAGGCAGGCAGAGAGAGGAGGAAGCAGGCTCACTGCCGAACAGAGAGCCCGATGCGGGGCTCGATCCCAGGACCCTGAGATCATGACCTGAGCGGAAGCAGAGGCTTAACCCACTGAGCCACCCAGGTGCCCCCCAACCAAGTCTTTTTACATCACTCACACTTAGCTCATTAGGTGTGGAGCTGAAGGGGCTGATTTTGTCTGCATCCCAACAAGGACCAGGCCGTACCAGCAATAACAAGAATGCGGTGTGATACCTGTGTAGCACTTACTGTGAACCAGACACCTCTGCAAGTGATTCAAACACGGCGTATTTGATTTCATACCAAGCCTCTTAGTTGCCAGCATTTGCCTAAAGGGAAAATTCACGTTTAGTAGAAAGTACAAACCAAAGTACAAGAAATTGTCATCCTTTCCCTACCCCACCTCCTAAGTAAAGCAACTTCTAGGTAAAAACAACAAAAAGTTTTTAGGTAAAGAAATGCTTATGTCTAATCTATAGGTCTGCTGTTTTCAGTCACTATAAGTAACAGCCCAGTTCTCTAAATAATAGAGTTCCTAGCCCATTCACAAAGCACACTGGCCGAAAAGTAGGCATTAGCTCTGACCTACGGGTGGACACCTGACATCCAGGCGACTGGTGAATTACTGTGGAAAGATACATCAGGGATTCTCTGCAGAACTTCCAGCCCCCAAAAGGCTCGATCGCATCTTTATTGGGCAACCCCCAACTCCAGAGCCGATTTTGGTTTAAGCTGGATCCAGAGGCAGCTTCAGAGCTGTAAACGCGAACAACTTAAAATGTAACCAGTGTTCATGGCCAAAAAATAGGCAATACTTGACAGCTCTGAAGATGAAGCAGGCTCAATCTACACACTTACACATCATCTATTTATTCCAAAAATTGAAAGGAGAGCATTGCCATCCTGCCAATCAATCTAGTGTTCATGGGCATTGAGAGTTTAATTTCTCTCCTCTCTCTCTCTCTTCAGTCTCTAGATTTACTATCTCAAATAGAAAACTCTGAAAATGTCATTTTTGCATCGTTCTCTAGAACAAAGAAATAGGCATGTATGAGGCCATCGTAACATCCCTTCCTCTTGCGTGGCTTAGTGATGTCGGTTCCTATAAAGTATTAACAGATTCAGACTGCCTTTTCCAAACTTTCTGGATCCTTGTGTATACTCACTTCCTTCTCTTGAAAGACCAAAGCGCTCATTCTTCCCAGAATACTAAAAAAAAATTAATTTTGTTTGCTTCAAAAATGCAGACCTCTTCAGAGATGCCCACATTATTTATGAGCATCCAGGAATCTCAGAATAACCAATAACTCCACCCATCAGCTGTGTGCCCTCCGTTCCTGTGCTAGTAATGTGTGGGATTTACTGGGCATTGCTGACAATCTGCTGTGAGGGTGAATACAGGGGGAGTTATAGACCCCTGCTTTGTGCCCAGTCTTCTCAGAAACTGTTAGGGGTTGTTTTTATTTTCTGTATGCTGCCAGAATATCTGCTCTAGAATATTCTAAATAATAATTGCATTCCAGCGTCTGTTAACATAAAATTCAAATCGACCCTAACCTTCCCAGAAACCCCCACTACAACCAGCAGATTCGTTTCAGCCGGGTGGGAGGAAAGATGAGGCCTGACCTTCCCCAGAAAACACGTCCCTGCTGCCATAAGACAGAGGAAGCAGTGAGTGAATGAAAATGACCTGTAAGTGGACTTTGCTCCTGAGCAGAGTCGACTCTACATATTCGTAGTAGACACAAAACCCCATTTCCTCCCTGCCTTCCTGCTGAGGGATGATGACGGCCAGAATCCATTTGGTGAACTGCTCCTCGCCCCCAGTTTGTTCCTCTGCTCCTGCAGGGACAGCTGGACAATACTAGCACCCAGCCATGGGGATGGCTCTGGCCCATCTGGCCAGTGATGTCCCTTCTCCGTGGCCATGGTGATTCATCCAAGGGGCTGGGCTATGGTGCCAGCTGAGCCCAGCCCATTTGACCCCCGTCCTTTCCCATCTCATGAGCCGTTGCATTCGGCATGGTCTGGCATACGTTGGCATTCAGTAAAGGGTCCTTGTTAATGATGCTGTGGTGGTGGTTAGTACTAGTAACTGGGAAGTGGGGTGATGGGCGCTGAGCTACCCCGTCTGCCTCAAAGGTCTGTTCTAGGGCTCAGATGAAATCAGAAAAGTGTGAGAGCTAAAAACTCCATAAGAACATTGAAGAGGATGCCATTTCCATGGAAGGAAAGAACCCCAAGGAATCACCAGCCTGCTGGCCAAGGAGAAAGTGACCTCAAAAGCAGACAGTCAGCACCTGGAGTGTGTCCCTGTGGCCGCCAGTTCCAGCAGGGTTCAAGCTGTGGGTCGTAACTCTTCCGTGGCAGCGTCAGCCGAGGAGCTTGTTAAAACGCCGGCTGGCAGGGCCCACCCATGGAGGTTCTGGGTCCATGGTGATCCGCATTTTTCACCGGCATCTCATCCTAGTTTGATGGTGTTGAAACGGTGTTTGGACTTGGAAAACACTGGATTCCGGCAATGGCAGGACATAGGTCACAGACAGATGCTATGTTATACAGCAGGATGGTGATTTCTTTGAACGTGTGCATAGTCTGGGCTGCCTGAGGTGCAAACACACACGCACACAGCCCTTGCGGGAAGAGAGAGGTTTGGCCTCTGCCAGACCCCTGTTTTCCAGGACGCCTTGTCATAAATAAGTGCCAGCCTGGAACAGGCCATGTGGATTTATGGTCCCACGTTTAATTTCAACTGCTATTCATTAATCCTGATGATCTCACTTAAATTATTAAACAGTCATAGTCCAATTTCGAGGGCACTAATTATATCCTCGAGAGGCTGTTATTATCTGGATGATCACATACACTCAGCCAACACCAGACTGTTTTCTCCCCACTCATCAGAATTTTATACTTTTTCAGGGTTTTTTCTGTGGCTGAGTGTGTGTGTTTCATAGGACAAGACCTCGCTGCTGAGGAGGGATGAAATCCTAGAGCAGGGGTTTTCAAACTGCGGTATGCATAAGAGTGTCCTGGGAGGTGTGTTTAACATGCAGATTCCCAGGCCCCACGCCCGCCAACACCCAGGTCCTCAGTCTGAGTGGAGCCCGGGAATCCCCACCCTGCCCCTCTGTCTGGAGATTCTGATGCAGGTGGTCCCAGGACCACCGTGGGGAGACTGAAGTCCGGACAGGGGAAACCCGTCATTCCAAGCCCTGCAGCAGAGCCACAACCCACATCTCTGGCCCCGATGTAAGGATCAAATGAGATAATAGATGTGAAAGGACTTTGGAAAGTATTCAGCACTCTATAAATACAAGGAGGCACTATTATTTTCAAGCTGGAACGGCCTTGTGACAGAAATGGCTTAGTACTTTCTCCCTAAATTACCATAATCACCTGTTTGAGGCCCCAACCAAGCTCATAACTCTAAGTGCAGCAGGCATGGAAGAAATTCCTCCTGAAACATCCAGGAAAAAAATATTTCTTTTGATGTGAGAATGTGCTTGGGTCCCTGCCTGGTCCTCTGTCAAAAGTTCCCTGTCTTTTCTGTTACTGGTCCCATCTTTTCTGGGGTAGACCCACATCTCCTCCAGCCTGGGAGCCCCCTGACTTCAAAGCCCTCTTCTCCAGCACATGGATTTCCAGCCCTTTCCAGAGACATTTAAAACTCACTTGTAAACATTTTTGCCCACAAAGGGCTTCTTTCATGTGAGCCCACTTCTAACCACATTTATGACTTCAGAAATAGAGAACACCGCGGTTTTGGTTCTTGGAGCTCAGTGTACTCACCTACCAAGGTTTGCCATGAGGCTAGGTCTGTGCTGCTGATGGTCGCCTCTGCGCCCCGATGCCAGGTCCGTCCTGCCGCGTCACGATGAACCCAGCAGCTCTTGGGAAAGCGTTTCCTCACCTTGAACTAAAATCATTTCACCCTGCAACATCCGTCAACCGGGTTTATTTCGGCCTTGATCTTCCCACGGCCGCCTCCACATTTCAGAAGCCTCTGTTTGTATCTCCACCCACAAGTTCCTTCCACTGTAAGATAAATTTCTTAAAAATGTGGTGGTAGAGTAAGTTCAAGAACAGACACTCTGGTTCTATTCACATTTCAACCTTTATTTTTAAATATTTCTTCCACACTCCCACGGATCCTATCTCTTAGCGAGCTCTCCACATGCAAAACCTCAAGTTCAGGCATTTGCAAGTTACCCACATGCAAAATCTATTTTTAAATCTGGAAGAAATCAAGGCTTTCCACTGATGGTAAGAAGCCTCATGTTTGCAGGCAGCACGACTTCAGAGTTTAGGGAATTTCTGCTCTACTTTCAGGAATCTCTAGCCAGCCTGCACATTTCTGAGATGAGAAGTGCAGGCCCCAGGTGCCCTTCAGTCATAGGGCAGGTTCATGACAAAATCCTGCTTTCCTTCAGGAGCACCTGCTGCTGGCTGGGCACAGGCACCTGCAGAAGTCAGGAGCACAGTCCTGTCTCCCAGTCCGGCTGTTGCCAGTGGGTATGCTGCTGCTGCTGGCCCGACTGTCCACTGGCCTCAAAGGGCAAGGCTACAGTAGCACAGACAGACACCCAGGTCATGTCCTTTTATTTTCCCTTTCACTGATTTACTGTGTGAGCCAGTTATGTGCCAAAGCTCAGCCTTGAATACATTTCCCAGCCAGTGCTGTCGAGTGTCCACCCCATCTTAACATTTGAGCTAGGTGCTAACGCAGCACATACAGTATTCTTAATCCTCTCACGAAGGCATGTGCTCTCATGACGGTAACTACAAAAGCCCACCTTGACAGTACCAGGGATCAATGTTTATGACCATCAACTCCCCTAAAGATACTGTTGTTGTTGTTGTTTTTTAAGATTTTATTTACTTGACAGAGATCACAGTAAGAGAGGCAGGCAGAGAGAGAGGAGGAAGCAGGCTCCCTGCCAAGCAGAGAGCCTGATGTGAGGCTCGATCCCAGGACGCCGGGATCATGACCTGAGCCGAAGGCAGAGGCTTTAACCCACTGAGCCACCCAGGTGCCCCATACTGTTGTTTTTGTAATGGCATGAAATTGTGCTTGTGCAAATTGTTTTTAAAAAAATTAAATGCAGGGGGTCCTGGGTGGCTCAGTCATTAAGCGTCTGCCTTCGGCTCAGGTAATGATCCTAGGGTCCTGGGATCAAGTCCCACATCAGGCTCCCCAATCGTCGGGGAGCCTGCTTCTCCCTCTTCTACTCCCTCTGCTGGTGTTCCCTCTCTCACTCACTCTCTGTCAAATAAATAAATAAAATCTTTCTGAAAAGTTAAAAACAAAACTCAAACCTTAAGTGGTCTGGGCTTTGGATCCTTGGGTTCTAAGGACCCTTGCTCTAGAGTCAGACCATAGGTGACATTGAACTAGTACTTAATTTCTCTGTGTCTCATTTAGTAAAATTGGGGTACTTCCATAAAGAGCTGTGCAGATTAATTGAGATATTGCTCGTAGAGGGATCAGAGCAGTGGCTGGTTCAGAGTAACCACACCATAAGCATTGATGTAGACACCGTAATGTTCCTTGATATGAAACTAATCATCTGTCCCTATTTTTTTTACCTCATCCCCCTTGTAGCTAGCTATACCTCGAGACCCCCAAAGGTTAAACTACCATTATTAACAATAATAATTTATTAAACTAATAATTAATGCCATTGTTTATTAACATTTAATATATGCCTGGAGCTGTTCATTCATAAGCTCACTGAATGCTATGATTGGCATTACTGTCCTGAATATTACAGGTGATAAAACAGAATCAGAAAGATCAAGTTCACACCACAAGTGAGTGGTGGAGTTGGGATCCAAACTCAAGTTTATTTGGATCCAGAATAATACACTCTTATGTATTACCATCTTTGTGATGTTAGTGATAACACATAAAGATTTAACACCTTATATTTTCTGATTTTATTTCTCATAGATCCATTTACTCTCAGCTCTTTGACTTTGGAAATCAGGGACCAGGTTGGGCTGGGATGATTATATCCACCCATCAGGAAAATGAATGAAAAACTGAGCATTTTTCTGCCAGAATTCGCACAGTTGATCTGCTGAGGATTTTTTTTTTCTCCCTCCAAAGCAGAGTGTGATTTTCTTTCCTTTCAACCTTCATGCCGCTGGAAAATTTTAAATTATTCAAGACATTGAAGGTTTATTTTCTGCTGGAAGGCTGCAATGTAATAGCAAGGTATCATTTAAAGAGCTGTCTGTCTCTGTGAACCACCTTGTTCTGAATACCTGCTCTGGCATAGAGTGGGAAGCTATGCATTTATCTATCATTGGTGGCTTGTAACTGCCTTAGATCAATCCTGTTATTCTTTCTCCATGGCCAGTACCCCAAAATAAATGGCTGGGGGGTGCACAGGGCATTGAAATCATTTGTGTATCATCAGCCACTTACTTCTCTTCTGCCATTTGCATCATGATGGAAAGTCGTGTGGGGGATTCCATTTTCACTACAGACTGAATGTATTGCCCATGTGTATTACCAATTTGGATATTAATCATCCCAATCAGAGAATGCTCTCTCAAATATTATATCACCCCCAAGTCATGCTATTCACACCATGTTCATCATAAAGATAAAAATGCCAACTCCTGTTTCATTCTTCCTTTTGACACCATTTCTGTACAAAGAGATATCCTTTTCCAGTGTTTATCATTAGTGACAAGAGAATTTTTGTGTAGAGGAGTCAAGAAGCTACATTATTTTTTCCTCCATTAATTCCTCATCAGTTCAGTGGCGTCATGGAGTAAAAAACTTCATCAAGTGACTTTTCCAGATATTGGTATGAGAACTGGTAGACCACCTTTGGTTCCTGCCCTGCCAGTAAATAGCTTTGTGACCTTGAACAAATTACATCATCTCCTTGGGTTTCAGTGTCTGCATCTAGAAAGTATGGATGACTTCTAAAGTCCTGCCAAGCTTTAAATCCTAGAACTTTAGGATGACTTTCCTCTCCTCTTCCCCAGTGTTTAGAGTTAGCACTTGATGCCTTATAGTTGTCTTAATGAGCATCAGTTTTCACTATAACCCTACTCTCAAGAAATACTGAGGTCTGGAAAAGTTTTTGCTCTTGCACAAGATGACCCAGTGCCTCAGTTTTCAGGAGCCCAGGTTTGGTATTTGTATTTGTCTAATTCTTCTCCCTTACTGCCTGACACTTAGATGATTTTTACTTCTTATAACCTCCAGTGTCTCTGTCCCTCTGAGCCTTTTTCCCGCCTCATTTGCTATTTCAAATAAGCTTTGGAGTAAAAAAATCCAGTACTAAAGTTACTCAAATTTTATCTAAAATAGGGCTTAGGGGCACCTAGGTGGCTTCAGTTCATTACGCATCTGATTCTTGATTTCGGCTCCAGTCATGATCTCGGTTGTGGGATCGAGCCTCCTGTCGGGCTCCATGCTGGGTGTGGCGTCTGCCTGAGATATTCTCTCTCTCCTTTTCCCTCTGTCCCTCCCTTGATATCACTGTCTCTCTCACTCTCTGTAAAATAAATTAGTTAAATAAATAAATATATAAATTAAATGTTCAATTAATCAGTAAAATAAGTGTTAAATAGTTCCCAAGTGGTGACTCAAGGCTCTCACCTGAGCCATGAGGCATGTTTACTGGTCACAAAGAGGATGCAGCCTTTAATTCTAAAAGGGAGTAATCAGGGAGGGCTTCCTAGAGAAGATGGAAGGGGTTTCCCTGGCCTAAGGGAATAGCATAAGCAAAAGCACAGAGGCAGGATGGTATATCAGCAATAGACTGGTAGTAGTGATTGTTGAGAGACTATACCCCTTGAGTGACAGACCTCTGCTTCTCTGCTGAGCTAGGAGCCCAATATTTCCCAGTCTTTAAGGAGACATAACGTGACAGAAGTCTCTATGTGTGAAGTGCAGTCTGGGAGAGTGTAATTTAAATTCTGAAATATCAGAATTTCCAGACATTTAAGAAACTTCCAGAATGTCAATGTTTATGGGTCAGTGGGAGACAAAATATCATGGCTGGTGCAAATAATGCAGGATTTCTTATGGCCATGATTATCAATTACAGAAGAACCATAAGCCACAGTCCTTCTGGAACCCCTAGAGCTGTATTGTCTGATACAGTAGCCACCAGCTATGTGTGGCTATTGAAATTTAAATGGAAACTCAGTGAAGTTAAAAATTCAGGTTCTCCCGTCACACAAGACATATTCCACATGTCCAGTAGCCTCACATGGGGAGTGGCTACCCCGTAGGATGGGACAGAGACAGAACATCACAGAAAATTCTCTTGGATGGTGCTACTCCAGAGGGCCCAAGCGTGAAACAGCAGTGATGTGCGGTCGCTACGGAGCGGGAAGTGCCGGAGAGGAAAGCAGGAGGGGGTGCTTGGTGTAGAATGTCTGGGCTTGCCCTGTATCTTCAGCATGGCGGGAGCCAGGTGCAGGGTCCTGGCTCTGCAGGGCAGTGTTTGCTCAAACGTCCGCTTTCAGCAATGCAGGGAAATGAACCCAGCCTGCCCTGCTCGCAGGAGTGTAAGGTGACGGCATATGGATCAGAACTCCCTAAAAATAGCCTTTGATCTAGCAATTCCATCTCTAGAGGAAACCATCAAAGATGAGCAAATAGATGTCTGGACATGGATGTTTGCTGTAGTGTTATCTGTAACAGCCAAAACCAACGGAAATAGCCAATGACGTGCTGGTAAAAAGTAGCAACAGCTGGAGTGAAGGTGGGGAGCCCTGATTTGAAACATTGCTGATTTCTGTGGTATTAACTGCTCCCTCCCTATACTGCCCTTTAAAAAAATTAATTTATTTATTAATGTGTTTGTTTATTTAAGAGAAGGAGAGGTGTGCAAGTGAAGGGGGACGCCAGCAGAGGGAAGGAGAGAGGGAGGGAGAGAATCCTCTTAAACAGGCTCCACGCTCAGCACAGAGCCCTACACGGGGCTCAGTCCCATGGCCCTGAGTTCCTGACCTGCGCTGAAATCAAGAGTTGGATATTTAACCGCTAAGCCACCCAGGCGCCCCCTCCCCCCCCCCTTTTTTTTTAAGATATACGGGCTTCTTTTATCTTTGCTTTCCAGACAAACACATTTTTCTTTACCTAACTAGGCAGAGGACAATCATTAGTCACTATACTCATGCTATCACTGAATACCAAGTACCTTAGTTGCTTGGAGAACTCAGCATCAGGGCTGCTGCTAACAAGTTCGAGGAGCTCCTCAAAAGGAGCTAGCTGTAGGCTCTCTTGCAATGCTCATTCATCTGTTCCCTGTGCTCCAGCTGGGCAAAGTAGCATCTGCTGAATGCAATCTGGGCTACTCAGGAGCTCCACCGCTGGCTTCCAGACTTCTGTTGAGAAAGTTTCTGGCAGCATTACCAGCTGAGAGACTGGGCCTCCTTCGAGGGGAGGAGAAAAGATACCAGAACCTGAGAACACATCTATAGGAATATTACTCCGTCGTCTGAGCTCTTCAAGCACGCGTGCAGCACGCAGGGTCTCAGCTGTTGTCAGGTCATAGCAGTGAGTCAAGCTCTCACGACATCATTGCAGACGACTTTAACCACATCCACATGGCTTAGTCCGTGGCGTAAATGCCTGGCAAATTCAACACACCCCACCGTGATGGCAGTGACTCTGTGAATGTGACCATCCTTCCCCGGGTGGGCATAAAGCTCACCTATTAATCAGGGTCTCCTGGCCTTTGACTGAGTGCTTACTGTGTACCAGGCTCCATGCTAAAGTGGTTTGTACTCATGTCTCAGTACTTCTCCATGGCCGCCTTGTGACGTGCGGATAGTTGTGACCCCCATTTTGCATTTGCAGACCCTGAGGCTGGAGAGGTGAAGTGATTTGGCAAAGGTCAAATGACTGGTGAGTTGTGGGGCCGGGAGCTTCCCTGAGATGAGTGGGCCCCAGGCCCATCCCACTCCCTTCTACCATTTCTCTGGTCTCTGCCCCCAGAGACCTTGCCTATCAGGCAGCAGAAGGGAAATGGCCTTGGATCTGACACTGTCACCTGCCATTTTTCAAATTATGCCAGTTACATGTCTGTTCATGCAGAAGCCTATTTGCTGGCATTTAATGGGCAAAGCCTTGTAAATGGTTGACCAACTTCAGTAAGGTGATGGGCAGCCCCGAGCCTGAACACAGACACCAGATGACAGCTGCGCTCCCACTGACTGTTTTCTTCATATTTGAAGGGGCCAAACTCCCCATAGCAGCTGCTGAGGACATTTTATTCATGTTTTCAGGTTTAAGAAAGCTTTGCTCTCTCTGAAGTCTTACATCAGATTATAAGTATGACGAGGAAGAAATTTCACTCAGGCGGGCAAAACTGTAAACTTTTTAAAAAATGGGATTTCCTGCCTCAAACTCTGTCATCTGAAAGTCGCCTTCAGACCCAGGCCCCCTCACCCACTCTGACTCTCCCTCTGCTTCTCTGATTACCGCCTACTCCCTGAGCCCCGCTCTGCGGAGCTCTGAGTCCTAGTGAGGGCTGGACGCTTACACAGGAGGTGTTCTTCCAAAGGTACTGTTTCTGCCAGCACCTTGGCTTTACAGGAACTGCTGTTTGTGTCAGTTTTCCGACGTTGGTTATGGCTTCTATCTCCAGGGCTGTGGTGTTTCTGTGTAGGTTTCAGGGTGCTGGGAGGGATAGTAAAGGGGGTGAAGCACTAGTTGGCGAGCAGAAACAGACAGCAGTGATGCTGCCACCGCTGCACCCCGGTATTTATTTAAATATCATCCCCCCCCACATTTGATTTAATTGTTTGCCAGCTCCCCAGCAAAGGTGCTTACAGGGGAAGCCCTCTCTACCTCACCCAGAGGAATGAAACAAAGCCCTTGTCTCTTGGCAAACTCCGCTCCACCTTTCTGGACCAGGCTCAGTGAAGCCATCTCCTCCCACCTCTCATCCTCAAGCAGGACAGTGAGGATCCTTCCCTCCTTTTGCCCTCCTCCTGAAATAACTCACGTATGGTGCCCACCCCAGCATTGCCGTGTCCACTTTCCTATTCAACCATAAGTTCCCTGAGGCTGTCGACCATGTCTTAGTTACCTCTGCATCCCTGGCACCCCACACAATGCCAGGTGCAGAGCGGCATCATTAAGTGTCTGTTCAATTAATGGACAGATACCAGAGCGCCTTGGAGGCCTTGAATCAAAGCCCACCTGAGGCTGTCTCCTCATCTCGCCCTCTCTTCCATAGTGTCAGGACACTGGGTGGGATGTGTTATAAGGTGTGTTGCATGCAGGTCATTTTCTTGTTTAAGACTTATCTGTGTGTGTGTGTGTGTGTGTGTGCAAGTGACCAGGGGGATGGGACGGAGGGGGAGAGAATCCTCACGCAGACTCTTCACTGAGTGCAGATCCCAGGATCCTGAGATCAGGATCTGAGCTGAAATCGAGTCCCTCCTTAACCAGCTGAGCCATCCAGGTGCCCCAGGCAAGTCATGTTGTTACTGACAGCTCTTGAAGCACCCGGGCTTGTAAATGACTTACTTTTTATTTTACAAATGAGAGCAAATGTATGGTTCTTCTTTGTCTTACTTAGTCTCCATCCTCTCAAAAACAGGCCCTAAGCTGCGGCTAGCAAGGAGCAAACCCAAGACAATGAGGCGGAGGGTAGAAAAGGGAGAAGGAGCAAGAAACCAGAGGCAATTGCAGCAGAGGCTCCCACTGTCCAGTAAGGTCCGGTGTGGGCAGGCAGGAGCAATCAGCTGTGTGGGGGGCTGCCTCCGTAGATTGTGAGAAGGAACAGCATCTGGGCGTCATCCCTGCGCATGGACGGGAGAGAGGAAGGAGAATTTCTCTCATCGATTTCCCCGTTGGTCAAAGCTCAAACTCCTTCCCAGCCCCTTGGTGACCACTCAGAAAGCCAGATTCCATCTCCTGCCATAATGTATGGTGTTTTCTGGTAGCTCAAGTGTCCACATGACCAGATGGGGATGGGTGCCCCCTGCCTCCACCTGGGAGAAAACCCACAGCTGTGTGTCTATCTGTCCTTATCACTATGACACACATTTGCTGTGCCCTGAATGGTACAAACACATGATGGCATTGTGACTCTTGGAACTCCGGGCACAGGGATGCTGCAAGACCCCGTTATGGTCATGTGAGCCTGTCACTTCATGAACATCCACCAGTCACTTGCATTGCCATCTCTACTCCAAGTCCGGTGCTGTTTTTTGCTTGCTTGCTTCGTTCTCATCTCTGCAGCTAGATCATCAGGCTCTGGCACTGGTCGTGGTCAGATGTAGGATGCTCTGGCCATATAGGGCCTCGCCAGTGCTCACAGAGCTGAGATGGGACAAATGAGGGGTCCAAGTCAGGTATCTGCCCTCACAGGGCACAGAGTCCAGTCGGCCTGGCCCACCTCAGCCCCCAGTACCACCCTCTTTCTTCCTCACACTCCTCGTCACCCTGCAAGGCCCCAGTTGGTCAGGTCCTCTGAGATGTCATATTGGGTGCTCCAGCCCATGCTGGTCTCCCTTTTCTGGGGCCCTGAGGCTTGGATGCTGAGCCTAGAAGGTGGACCCTCACTGTTTGGTCTGTGTGCTTCCAGGCCCGGCACCTGCCTCTCCTGCTGTAGAGTGAGCAGTTGAAGGGCAGAGGTACAGGGAGTGGGCCTGCCTGCTGAAAGCTTGCTGGCTATGTGACCCCTTGTTATGAATGGTGTGTTTGAGGCAAACACCGCTACTGTGTGTCAAAGAATTGATTTTTTGGTATCCTAACTTTCTTTTTTAGTGAGACTCTCTGATACCTCTCTATGCCTCCCAGTTTGAGTAAGTTGGTTTCCTCCCATCTTGCAGATGAGGAGACTGAAATGCAGGGATTAAGTGGCAAACCTGTCAGACTGACTCCGGACACCATCCCTCTTGTGTTTCCATTCTTAGTGTAACCCAGCGAAGTCAGCTCTGTGGCAGTGGCCACATTTCAGAGATGAAGAACTTGAGGCCCAGAAAGGATAAATGAATGGCTTAAGGTCACATAGAAAGGCCAGCCTCAGGTCTAGAACGCAGGTCCACCAAGGACCACCCCCACCCCACAGCCCCTTCTTCCTCTGGGTCACAGACCTAGCACCTTAGTGCCACCATCAGTGAGATGCTTGGCTGAAAGACTCCATTTCCTGAAAGCCTCTGTGCTAATGTTTAGAACGGGAACAGATTCTGAGGTTGAATTTGTTTCTTCTTTCTGTGGACTCAAAGGTATCTCCAGCTAAGATTATGTCTCCATTTACAGACCTGCCAACTGGGCCAACCCCCTCCCTCGAATATGCTAGAGGCCTTCGGCTGCACACATCTGACACGATAACAGGTTCAACAGGCTCCCCCACGTTGCACAGATCACCCCTGGTGCATTGTGTCTTCCCATCTACCTGTCAGAAATACATAGGGAACCCTTGAAAACTGAAGAAGCTGGTGCTTCTATCAGGGAGGACACAGGGTGTACCAGGAAAGCTGAGAGGCCTCAGGGGTTTCGGAGGAAAAAGGCAAGAGAAATCTGGGGGAGGAATCCGAGGCAGGCCGGTGGCAGGGCTGAGGGGAGGCATCACCAGTCCATTAGAAAACTCACATCCTCAGGCCCATCTGTTACCAGCCCTCCCCGCTCCAGATCATCATCTCCCCATCTGTGAAATGAGGAGACTGGCCTATGTCTGTGCTTTGCCAACTTTTTTTTTTCTTTTTTTCAATAGTGAAAACTTTTTTAAAAAGAAATCTTGCCCAAGAGTCCAATGTAGAAAACAATTTCAAGTATGTCCCCCCACACCCAGCCCCACCTCTCAGGAGGTGGGAGGAACACCTGGGTTCAACTCCAGCATCCCAGGGTACATGGGTGAAAACCAGTGCCCTCTGTGGTTTCTAAGCCCTGTGGTTTGCAGGGAAGAAGACCCAGTGGGGCGGGGGACGGGGGTGGGGGGAGACTCCCAGACAAAGAGAAGCTTCAGAGGCTCAGCTCACAAGGACCTTGGGTCCCTGTGCCTTATACCAGGGTTTCTCCACGGGGGTTCAGTGGATCCAAGAGTTAGCCAGGAGTTTTTTAATTTGCCGTTTCATTTTGAGTTTTAATCTTTAAAAAAATTCTTTTAGCAACTATGAAGATGCTTCTCTTTGCAGTGAAAATTCACACATGAAAGTCAGAGAGTTGGCTGCTTTGGCTAATATTTCTCAGGTAAATCCCTGGGGGTGTTTGTGGAGGAGCTCACAGTAGTTTGCCTCTTTTAATGGGCACCATCCATGACTCTGAGGAACTTTGGCCCAGTGCCTTCCTGAGAAAGGGCCCAGAAAGAAGGAAGAGGGTTTGTTGTAAGGAGCTGACTGAAGAGGGCAGCATGCGAAGATGATTGCAAGGTAGAGGTGAGCGCAGGCAAAGAAAGTCCTCAACACCTTGGTCTGCGTGCACACTTCGGCCCATCCTATGAAATATAAAAACCAGGCAAAACTTCTGCAAACATACGTTTACTTTTAAGTACTTGGAAGCATAAAATGCTAGGAGTGTTTGGGTGGCAGAAATACAGGTGGTTTTTATTGTCTTTTCTGATCCATTAAACTCCTTTGTCATTTACCATTTACCATCATTTACCATTTGGTAAATGACTCCTTCTTTGCTCTAGGTCATAAATTTCTGGCTTTGAAGAGTTTATGTTCCTTTCAAGGTGCTGGATATATCCCCATAGACCTGCTTACTAGGCCTTCAGAATAATTTCAGAATCTGATTAAATTGTCTGTCAATAGTTAGAAGTTGGGAGGATTCCCATTAAAAACCCAAACCTCTGGTTTTCCTGATAGCATCTCTGGGCCCACAGCCCCATGTGACCCCACTTGGGTTTGTGGGTTTCCATCTGGCCCATTTCATATACATCTCTCAGCTGCCTGGCCCTGGAAGCTTGTGAGCTCCCCTATGATACGATGCCCACAGTACTCCAAAATGTAGGGCATAGGGGTGATTACCGAGTTGAGAGAGAAGACTTTGAGACTCTTTGCACTGTGCTTTACATAAGATGAATGGGCTGTGGGAGGGATGGTTAGGGGAGCCTCCTGTGATTACATCCTCATTAATCACTGAATGTTAGACCAAAACCCTCAGTGGGGGGTTGGTACCTCTACCTAGCAGTTCGTATTTCTGAACAGACCAGAGGGAGATAGTCTTTACCACTTTTCTCCCTGAATGAAAGGCATGGAACTGGGAAGGAGTTCTGTCTAGGGCAGTTGGGTGTCCTCCCCAGCCTCAATGACATAGAAGGAGAATTTGAAGTGTTCTTTATGGAGGGAACTGTCTCTAGACAGTGTAAATTGGGGAGGTGGGGTTTCCTCAGGAGCTTCAAGGCTGATGCCGGTTTCCCTGGCTTGGTGTAACAGCAGCAGGAATAGTAACTGTGGCCACAGTGTCGACCCTCAGTCTGGCTCAGACACCGGGCTTGCTGACTCTGCACCCACTCTGCATCTTTAAGTCCCCTCCTGTACAAACACCCTGCCTGGCAAGCAGGAAAGGGATTACGATCCCCATTTAAAAGTGGGGAACTGGGCACCTGGGTGGCTCAGTTGTTAAGTACCTGCCTTTGGCTCAGGTCATGATCCCAGAGTGCTGGGATCAAGTCCCTCATCGGGCTCCCTGCTTGGGGGGAAGCCTGCTTCTCCCTCTCCCACTCTCCCGCTTGCATTCCCTCTCTCTCTGTCAAATGAAAAAAAGAAAAAATCTTTAAAAGTGGGAAACTGAGGCCCAGAGAGGGACAGGGACCCCGGCAGAGTCACACAGCTAGCCCTGATCCTGACTCCTCAGAGCATTCCCAGAACCTTCTCCCCCACTGATCATGACCGTGGCCTCCTATGGTCGCACAGCCCTTCAAAACTTGTTTTCACAGACGTTTGCCTCCCTGGATATGCCGTCATCAGGGTTGGGTGCCCCCCTCCATCCCCCGTTTTCTGCCTTTGTGTGTATGAGCCTTGCCACAGGAGCCATATTAATCATTCCAAGTTGAAGGTTACCAAGAAAAATATGCCAGAGCGTGACAGGCCATTAGTATTTGTGTTGTAAGGAAACCAGTAATCATCTTAATTGGTGCACACTTGGGAGCAGAGCAGGGCTGTGTTCTGAAGGGTTGTCTCCTCCTTCATATACCATTAACGCGTTAAAAGCTGCAGGAAATGTGCCTTTCTAACCACCACTGTCCACAGAGGCAGCTTTACTAAGTTACTAAGGAACTGCATTTTCCCCTAAAATTCTGGGCCGTCCAGGTTAGACAGACCTTCTTCACTCAGACGGGCCAGGTGGGAGTGTTTGACCCAGGGAGCGATCTGTGAACTCAGAGGAGCAGCCCTCCCTTCAGCCCCAGAGAATTTATGCCTCATGCTGTGGTTTTGATGGTTACCAGATTTGCCTCCTTAAATAGGTGGCCCCAGAGGCCAGGAGGAGGCCTGGGGAAGGAGAGCATAGTCTGCCCACCCCATCCCCCTGCTTCCCAGACCCTAGTCAGTGACCCTCGCCCAAATCCTAACAGGGTTCCGCATCTTGCTGTTTTCACCATTTCCTTCCCTTTGAGAAGTATGCCCATCCTATCCCATCTCCAGCCCCCACCAGAGATTCTTGGAGGACAAGGCCTGGCCCCCTCTTGGAGAGCCTTTCTTTTGTGTATCGCCCCATGCCAAGGTTGTGTCCCGTGCTACTTTATCCAGTGTATAATATGAAAACAGTAGCTATTTTTCTAAATAATCATTTTATTCTGATATCAAATATCCCATTTAAAATACCTCTCTCCTCAGTCCGCCCCACCTTCTTTCCCAAGATTCGCACCATTCTAAACAGAAACTGCCTGGGGGGGGACTAAAAATTGTGAGAGAACTGTGCAGCGTGTGTGCCATGAGGCACATTGAAGCCTGCTCACCGCAGCACTGTTTCTAATGGTTACCAAATTAGAGACGGTCTGAGGGCCCATCCATAGGGGATGCGGCATCAACGATGACATAGCCCTAATACGGAGTAGGATGCAGCCATTGAAAACAAGGGACCGGATCTAAATGACACAAACAGAGCTCTGAGATGTATGAAAAAGTAAGAAACGACAACAACGAAAAAGCAAGCTGTGGAACCCGTTTATGTAAACACACGCAAACAGAAACAGTTCTGTATGTTTTCGACATGTATGTGTATGTGTGTGCAGGCATATAGAAGAAGGTGTGGACACGTACCCTGCAAACCACTGACATTGTTGACTTAGGAGTAAGCCCCAACTAAGGCAGGACTAAAGATCTGTACAGGCAGGAAAAGGATTAACCCTGTCTCGTACTGGTAGGGTTTTGTTTGTTTTTTTTAACAAGCAGAATATGTGTATTATTTCTCATTTAATTAAAAAATAATACTGTCTTGTAGGAAAGGAGATGGTTTATTTAATTTATTTCCTGCAAGGTTTTAGAGATTTAGCATGTTCCCTTTCTAGAGGGTTGGGGAGGATTTGTGTCTTAATCCTCTATAGGCTAAATTTGTGTTTCTGTTTGATACGCATACAATCTTAGGAAATACCCCTCTTTAATTAGAAGAAATCATGAATTACTTTTTCAGTGTTTATTAAAATTTATCATGGGAGAAAACATTGAACTCAGTCCAATTCCCTGGAAACTTGACTGCCTCAGGGCTGTGTTTTCTTTCCTCCAGTGGCTCTTTGTGCCCAAAAAGTCCCTCCCACCTGACCCCGCTGAGGAGTCCCCTGAAACTCCTAGGGAGCCCTAGCTCCCCAAGTTTCATCTGTTCCCAGCACCCTGCTGTGCATTTTGGCATGCGGAGCATTCACTCTGAAGCCAGCCTCCCCCGGTTCAGGTCCCTGCTCTACTAGCTACTTCCTGGAGGAAGAGAAGACGTGCCAGTTCTCCTAGGCCTCAGTTTTCTCATCCCTAAAATGGAGATGACAGTCCCACCTCGTCGGATCACCAGGATAGGAAATGAGATAAAACTCATAGGAGGTGGAACGCCACGCCTGACCCAGAGTCACTGTCATGGGACAGCTGTTCCTGGGCTTCCAACAGCAGAAGTATCTTCCTCGGTACGCCTGGGGCCTGAGCTCGACCATCCTGTTTCCTGAACAGCTTGCCTATCCCTGTTAGATGGGAGGCTTGGCTCAGTGCTGTGCTGCAGTAAGGACTATGGAAGGGTGAACATCTGGATCAGGGGGATTTTCTACTAAGGAGCCATCAAAGCCCCAAAAGACCACAAGGGATTAAGAGAGGCCATCCTGACAGTGCACTAAATGGGGATATTTCACTGATTTTTGTATATCTGATTTTCAAAATGAGCATGTACGACTTCAGTTTTTAAATGCCCCACTCCCCAGAGGGAAGATTGCTAACTCACAGGAGCAGGTCGAATGGGGAAAAGTCAGGTCACTGTGACCGACCCAAATAGAACAGGTATTGAGGAGTGGGGGGCATCGCTGGTATGCCAAGGTCTTTCTGCTTGGTTTCTGGGTGATGCCGGTCCACTCTGGCCCTGCCACTCAGCCAGGCCCTGGGCCCCTGCTTGGGAACGAGATGGCTCTCCAGGGCACCTTGGCGATGGGCATTAGAGGGCTTTGGAAGTTTGAGCACAGGTTAACAAACCAGACCACAGGACGTCAAATGACTCACACACAACCAGAGGATGGGGAAAGTCTTCTGTGTGGTGCTGCTCTGTGTTCAGAATGCATGGAACTGTGTTCACATCGCCTGACACAGGCCCATCCCGTGGCGTGCAGCCCGAGGCAGCATCCATGTGCTTTCTGGTCCTCAACAAATAAAACAAATACAACCTTGAAAGTAAAATTTGCTCACAGCTGGGCAGGGAGAAAATTACAGAGGTAGATAAAATAAGCCAGACCTTATGAAAGGAAAACTGTGTTCTGTATGCACATTGCTAAGTGCATCTCAGAAGAGTCCTCCAGTTAAAGGATTAGGTCCTCAGCTGGATTTTCACCATTTTGGAGCTCATGGTATGGACAGGCATCTCATCTTGTAACCACAGAATCACATGATCCCAGGGCTTGCAGGGGCTTTCAAGGCCATGTCGTCCTTCCCCCACATTTGAGTCCTTTCTGTGGCGTGTGTAATGAGTGGAGCCTCTGCTCGAGTTCTTCCCATGGTGGACAACACATTGATGAGATACTCCCTACTGGGCAGCTCTCACTGTTAGAATGTTCTTTGTGTCGAACTGAACTGTAACTCTGCAAATTTTGTCTCCTGGTCCTGGTCCTGGTCCTTTCTTCTGAAGGCACGCAGCCTGGTGTCAGAGTCAGGATGTGAGCTATAGAGGCGGAGAGCCCTGTCTGCTGATCTCCCAGTTGTTGACTTTGGGACAAAACACTCCACCTCTCCAACATTGTCGTCTCTGTGTCAGGCAGAATGGGGCTCCTTCCCTCACTTGGGTTCATTGGAGGACAGAGAGTGATTGTGGGGAAAAGGACAGGCTAGATCTGCATGTGCTGATATAGAAGGATGACTGTGATGTATTTATTGTTAAATGGGGAAAAAAAAAAAAGCAGGTTTCAGGAAACACAAATAAATAAGCTCAAAAACATCGGGAAACTGGCAGAGAAGTACACCAAACTATTGAATGGCAGTCACTGGGGGATGAGACTAGACTGGCTTGTTCACATGTGACTTTCCTCCCTGACAGTCAAAAACTCTTTTTACAACAAATGTATCCCATTTATAATCTCAGAAAATAGTAAAGATTTTTCTGTTTTTGAAAGAAGAAAATGAAATATCCAGAATGCCTCCTATCCAAAAACGGAGTCCCTCCAGGTCAGTTGTGTCTCTCTCCCTGCAGGCTGTCTGAATGTTTGAGGCATGCCCTCAAAGGATTCAGCGCGAGTGTCTGCCTACGAAAAATGGTCTTAAACATGAACCAGGAAAGTCAGTGACTGCCTTAGGTCCTGCCCCCTCTGCCTCAGGGCCTTTGCATTTGCTGCTCTCTCTGCAGCAACTTTAATCAGTTTGTGGTTATGTCGCCTGTAGTCACAGCTGGAACACAGCCATCTCACAAACAGATACGGATGTATTAGGCAGAGATACCCTTTTGGTAAGTGGGGGGTGATTATGAGTGGAAACTTTGTGAGCGGCCCATTCTTTGATAAACATCCTGCTATGAAGATAACTTTTGCCTCCCTTGGCTACCTTCTTTGTTTAAAAACTCATAAGTGAATACCTGAATGACAGGGACCCCCCCAAATATGCTTGACCTCTTCCCCTGGGTGCCATGTTGAGTCCTTTGGAAGCATGTTGTGTGTACAGATTTTAAAAAACAAAAACAGCAAATGACCAGGAAAACTAACCAAGTCGGGATCATTGCCCAGATTATCTGTTAGCACCTGCAGAATTACAGATGCTGTGAGGGGCAGGGAATAAATCAGCTTTGGTCCTGCCTTCAAGAAGCCTGCTTCCAGGCAGGTCGACACAAGTCCTGACCAGAGCACGCATGGAATGCAAACAGAGCTGTGGTCAGAGCACGCGCTGCAGTCAGTGGGAATCATCAGAGAATGCCATTCACACAGTTGGTCCTCCAGGAGCACTGTGAGCTGAGCCTGGAGGGAAGAATAGGATCCTCCGGGACAAAGAAGCAGGGAGGGATGCTCTGAGCTGAGGGATTTGCAAGAGTCAAGGAATGAAGGCAAGAAAGCGGTCGAGTGGTATCTGCAGAGAGGCTCAGGTACAGGGTTGAGATGGGAGGTTGGCCTGGGAAGGTGGGCGTTGGACACCCGCTGAGAGGCCTGGCGTGTCGCCGGATAACATCAGTAGGCCGTGCTGTAGTCACAGTGTGGATGGGATGAGAGGAAGGATGAGGGGCCAGAGACCTGTGTACCCAGATTAATTTCTGCACGGGAGTTTGTGTAGATAGCAGAAGATCCCACGGTGTCTGCTGTGACACCGAGCAGCGAGGAAGCACGGAGGGGCCAGGCCGGATGAGAATTCTGCAGGACTCTGCAGAGCAGAGGTTTCCAGAGAGCCACGGGTGGGTTAAGGAACTGGGGGGAGAAGGGGTGGCAGTGGTTAGAAGGGTGCTAAGGAAACGCTCTGACATATGTTCCACTTTCTCTTCCTGTGTACTGAGCAGGAAAATCTCCCCCAGGAGAATACTTTTGCCCTTTAACAAATACGAAACTGACAGGTTGACAGTGTTGCTGAAGTGGAGGAATTTTTTTTTTCCCTTTTTTAATAACACCTTAAAGGATAGGCACGGAAGCCAACGCCCTAAATGAAACACGTGTTGCTCTCCCAACCTCTGACAACCTGACATAATTTAAGAGCAGCTACCAAGAGCCCACGGCTCGGACTGCCCATGAATCTACTCCCCTGGACGGGCTCCAACTGGGTGAAAAAGGGAAGGGGGTGGACCTTGTCCAAGGGCCCTGACCTTCTCTTCCCATTTGTAGCTGATTGGTGGGGAGTCGCTTTCAGAAAACAGGAGAGGCTGTAATTAACTTGATCGTGGTGTTTTCTGGAGTGTTTTTATTCGTCATCTGATTATTAAACAGATTTATGGCCCTGCCCACCCACTGAAAAGGAACCAAAGCATTTAGTTGAAATTAAAAGTGCAGATAAGGCTGCCTGTTTAGATAATAGCATCTCTTTTTTCATAGATTACTCATCTTCTGTGAAATCGGGGAGAGGAGTTAATTTGTGTGATGAAGTGCTTTCTATTCTGGGAGCTAGCTGGTGGATGTGATTGCTTGAGGAAGGAGCATAATTCATTCTTAAAATCACCAAAGGCATGTTGAAGCCACATACCTGGGCCCCGAGGAGCAGGGTGATTTGTAATGTGATGCCAGCGAACAGAGGGGCTTGTGGTTTCAAAGCAAATGTTTGGGGAAGATGTGCAATTTGTCTTTAGCTTGGAGGTCCACTTCCTGTTCATTCTCAGAAACGAGCCAGAGCAGTAGACTTCACGCGTGTGTCTCAGCCCTCCGACTTGTGGGCCACAGACTGAGAGGGGGTGGTGGAGACAGACAGACTTGGGCTCGAGCTCCAGGGGAATTGCTACCAGCTGTGTGATCATGGGCAGTGACAGACTGTTTGTGGGTCTGTTTCCACGTCTGCACTGTAGGGGTGACCCTTCCAGGGTGGCGGTGAAGGGTGTGTGTGGCTAGAGCCAGCCAAGAGCCCAGAACAGTGCCAGGCGCCCAGCGGGTGTACACCTGAGTCAGCTGGCCTTGGCTTCCGGCTTCTGCTCCAGGGACTCACTGTGTTTCCACCCTGGACTGAGAGCCCCTTGGAAGAATCCTTGTGTTCACAGGTATCAGGAACTACTTCAATTTCACTGAACACTTGATGGGAAGAGACGGAGGAGACGTTTCATATCATATACTCCATAGCAACCCACTTATAACTTTCACCAGACATTCCTGTTCTCCCAAGGCCCCTGGACCACACAATGCCCAACCTTTCTGGCTCTCCATCCTCCTCCCTCAGTTTCCCCCCAGAAATGTATTTTGTTACTGGAACATACCTCTGAGTATTTCACCCAACCTTCTCTCCCTCTCTCTCCTCTCCTGTCGCCAACTACCACTCAAAGCAGCTTACAGACACATGTAGTGTTCTCCCCCAGGGGAGCTCTCTCCCCTCCCCCCCAGGCATGTGCTGTGTTTTCCAGGAATACATGTATATCAAGGGAAGATTGTACTTGTTCTAGAAGTTGTTCTGTTTTGGGAAATGACATCATCAACAGAAGTTGGGTGCTGTTCTTGGGACTTGCCAACCCACTTACCTGCACTGATTCGGTAGCTGAACTAAATGTAACCCAATGGCTACTTCTCTGTCTTCTCCTAGTCATCCCAAGTATTTGCTTATTGGAACACATGTTCTTTTATTATGTCTCCTTTAGATCACAGCTGAGGCATGATCTAGAGTTGTTTCAAGTTGGGTATTAAGCAGGTCATATTATTTATGAATTTTAAGTATTAAAGGGGACCGTACAAGCTAACTGTTACATAAAGGGACATTGAGTAGGGCAGGGTGGGAAACCCCTGAATCAGAAGGTGAGCCAGCCAGGTTTCAGAGCTGTGTTGGCTTCTGACAAAGAGCTTAGGCCTGGTTCCCTCAGATCTGCTGTGTCCTTTATATTTTCCAGCCGCAGGGACAGCAGGACCCATAGATACAAAAGCCCCAAGACACACACTTTCCTGACAGCTCTTATGATGAGAGGAAGGACACCTAAATATGCCATTTAGAGTCTCTGGCAGAAGAAAATTAACCACTTGGGTATAATCAGTTTCTCCACCCATGTGGTACTCCAGAGATCTCAAATCAGCATACAGGCGTTAGTTAGATCTCAAATCAACACACAGGCGTTCTAGCAACAGCCTCCTGAGGTCATGCAATGGCTGTCCTGCCTATAGAACTGGACCTTGGGTACACTTTCTCAGAATTGTGGCAGTAACAACAATGGGCTTTGGCCAGGGAGCACTGGCCTCTGGTCAGGGGCCATGACCGAGGACCTAAGGATCAAGGGAGGCATCTTTTTTAACACCGTAGGCTCCAGATCGTGCCCTGGGGCAGGGTTTTTCAGATTGTAGAAGACTCATTGGAAGGTCATGACACCAGTTTCAGGGATCGTGACCACCTTTTTAACGAAAATGAAATACAAGAGGCTAGAATAGAAAAAAACATATCCGAATGCATCACACCTTGTATTTCAGTTATGTATCTGTGTACCAGGTCATGATGGAAAGCATATTTTTTATGGGTCACAGCCATAACGTTTGAAAGTCACTATTCCCCAACAGGGAATGTCTGTGAAAACTGGTACCCCCAGGGATTCTTAGGGCTAAGGTTTGAGAACCCTTGCTTTGAGCCTATCAGGAGGAGCATACGTTTATCAGATCTTCTCTCACTTGAAGGCAAGAGGAGGGTTGCAGAAGTGAAGGAGAGCCCAGGTGAGTCCAAGGACAAGGAGAGAGGTATGATACCCAAGCCAGAACCCAACCCCTTCACAGTTTTGCTGGAGGCCGGCAAATAGTCTTGCACTCCTTGAAGAACTTCAACTTTCTATTATTCTAGCAGGAAAACTGAGGTTCCATTTCTAATCATTTAGAAATCCTGATACGATCATGTTGACCTAGATTCATTTCTCTGGTCTCACCTTCTGCATTAAGTCAGATCGGAGTTTTTCTTGAACACTGACATGCACAAGCATCACTTGGAGAATTTGTTAAAATCCACGTCAGTGGGCCCCACTGATCTGATTCAGTGGGGTTTGGGGAGAGGCCTCAGAATTGGCATTTCTCGTAAGTTCCTAGAGGATGCTAATGCACCTGATCCGGTGTCTGCACTTTGAAAACAGCAGTATTAGATCAGCAGAAAGGAATGTGCCCAGCATAGATCCTGGCACCCAGCAGGAGTACAGTACATGCTTTCCTGATGAAACAGACCCAAGTTCTCTCCACAGAAATGCCTTCGCTAAGGTACAGCTGGTTTGCTCTTTGAACAGTGCAGGACTGGCCGGTGGTCATTGAGTTGTAGGCTTGAAATGGGTGAATTGTATGGGATGTGAATTATATCTTACTAAAGCTGTTTTCAAGAAGGGGAGAGCAGGGAGGAGAAAGGGGGAAAAGAAATGGCTGGGTTTTCAGAACCAGCCATCAAAAATATCTCTCACACCTTCAACTGTCTTAGGAGAGAAGGCACATCAAAGGAGAATGAGAAAGAGCTTCAAGCTGAACTCCAAGGCCCCTTCCAGCTCTGCAACTCTGAAATTCTTCTGGAACTCAGGGCCAGAACAGTGTGTCTTTCCTGAAGGACTGGTCTATTTGCCTTTTCCAAACAGTAAAGGATGCTTAAACGCCTGTGCATTTCACCTGCCAAAACCCATCCTGGCGCCATCATAGCTTTCCTTCCCGACCTGTCTTTTTAAAATTTTCCTGCTGTTCGTAGTCACCTGTCTGTAAGTTTTCTAAGCAAGTGAAAGCCCCAAGCATCCCAGGGGATGGGAGACAGGGTAGAGGTTGTGGGATTGGAAACATACCTGCCAGGCAGAATGGAGAGACCAGGGTGATGTATTTTTGTAGTTAATTATGCCAGCTTTGGGGATCAGGAACACCTGGTGTGACTCTGGCTGTCACCTACTCACTGTTTGGACATAGATTAGCATAAAACTTTTCTAAACCTTAGTTTCCCCATCTAAGATAGTTAATAGTGCCCACCTAGTAGAGTTGTTGTAGGAATGAAATGAGACAGCAGGCCCAGGCACACAGTGAGCATGCAACAGAAGTCATGACAATGACAGTGATAATAAAGATGTGGGTCCACCTCATCTTAACAATTTTCCTTTGGCTAGAAACACCTAAATGTCATAACAGAACAAAGGGTGACACTTTTGACTGCTGTGAGCCCTCTGTCCTCCAAATGGATTGGCAGTGCCTTGGAATACACTAAGATGTGCAAGTGAATAAGTCAATCCTGGAAACAGATGAGCTATGACACTTTAATACCCGGAAGCCCAGTGGAGCTGAGATGTGACAAGACCCAGAACACCTACAGCTCCCAGAAGCCAGCCCAGATGTGTGGAGGGCAGCCTTTCCCGCTGCGGCTTCTGCCTTATTAACAACCCCCTGGGGGCTAGAGAACCAAGTGACACAAGGATGATGCTGATCTGTCTGGTTTGTTACCTGATCCCTACTTTCCTTCTCCTCCTCCTCCTCTTCCCTCCTGCCTGTCCTGGGGCCCCTCTCCCACATACTGTGGGCCCTTTCAGAGTGTGGAACACACAAAGCTCCTTAATTTCGGGTGCCCCTCAGCAGGTGTCTGTTCAAGGTTCAATGACACCAGGATCAATGCTCAAGTATTCTACCTGGGAATTGATTTGATTGCACACAGCACTGGAGTAAAGATTCCCAAACGCACTGAACTGGATTTGAGTCCTGTCTTGACCACTTACCTTGCTAGCTCTGTAACCTTGGACCAGAAGCCACATCCCCTGAACTTGACTTCCCTTGTCACAAAATGAGGATGATGAACTGTGACCTGCTTCCTTCACAGGGAAATCAGATCAAATCAAATCAAACTGAATGAAAGGATGGAGGAGGAAGGCGTGTGGGTTCAGCAGGGATTGGCA
Source organism: Lutra lutra (assembly GCF_902655055.1). Lineage (NCBI taxonomy): Eukaryota > Metazoa > Chordata > Mammalia > Carnivora > Mustelidae > Lutra > Lutra lutra. The sequence continues at coordinate 46,385,424 of NC_062282.1, forward strand.
GAAGCCTCTGGCTCTGTGTAAGGCACATGGTGAGCAGAGCGTTCACAGGGCTCGCCCTCCGGGAGCTCAAAGTGGGAGGGAGACAGAGCAAGTAATTCCATGAATGCAGAACGATCAATGATGGCCTGAGCTCAGGGACGTGAAGGACCTGTTCCAGGGCTCTGGGACGATCTGCCCTAGAGACCTGCTGTGGTCAAGGAGGTCATCAGGAAGGCGTTAGTGAGGAGCTGAAGTCTTTAGTCAAAGCTGAAGGATGAGCAGGAGGTCACCGGGGAGAGTAAGGAGGGGCCTGCGAACTTGGCAACCCAGGCTGAAGGACTGGCATGGACAGACAACTGGAGACAGAGGGGATCATTGTGGGGCCTTTGGATGCCTGAAGGAAGAAGGCATGGAGATGGGGGCAGCAAGGAAGGGAGGGGACTAACCATGCACACTCAGCCTTGTCATCCCTGGTAAGGATTTTGGACCTTCTTCCAAGAGCCATGGGAAGCCATTGAAGGGTTTACCCAAGGCAGTGGAAGAGTGACAAGATGCGATTTACTTCTCCTTTTAGAGACCACGTGAACTGCTGCATGCAGACTAGAAAAAGAGGGACAGAGTGGAGCAGGGACAGCAATCACGGCCACCGTGCTTGCCCAGAGATCACAGTGCTTCAGACGAGGGAGAGCAGTGGCTGGACTGGGACTATATTCCTGCTCTGTCACCGACTGTTACGATCCCAGGGTGAAAACCTCACCCTTCTGTCTTAGTGTCCTAGGGCTGTCTTAACAAGATACCACAAACCGGGGGGCCTAAAACAATAGAACTTGATTCTCTCACAGTTCTGGAGACAGGAAGTCTGAAATCAAGGTGCCTGCTGGGCCATGTTCCCTCAGAAGACTCTACAGAGGGATCCTTCCTTGCCTCTTCCAGACCTCTGGTGTTGCTGGCAGTCCTTGGTGTATCTCTCCTTGTTTCTGCCTCTGCGGTCATGTGTCCTTCTCCTTGTGTGTCCAGATTTCCCTCTTCTTATAAAGGATACCAGTTGGTGCATTCGGGCTCACCCTAAGCCAGTATGATCTTGTCTTAAGTTGATGACATCTGCAAAGACCCTGTTTCCAAGGAAGGTCACATTCCCAGATTCTAGGGACTAGGACTTCAAATTATCTTTGGGGGGGGACACAGTCAACCCAGCGCTGCTCCCCTGACTGCAGTTCCTTCCTGTGCCACAGCCTACCAGCTAGAACCATCCTCACAGCCCTGGCTCTCCTAGAGACCAGATAGGAAGGAGAAGCTGCAGACCCCAGAGAAGCCTGTGTGCGCGCGTGCGCGTGTGCACACACAGCATGACGTTGACAGGTATACAGGGAGGACCCTGGGAAGCACAGGCCCTGAAGTCTGGTCCTCACTCAGACCCCACCAAGTCTTTCAGACTTGGGCAAGACTTCTCCTCTCTGGGTGTGTTTCCTCTCTAGGAGTGCCAGAATTGACACCTGTCCCACCATCCTCGCAGCGGCTTTTGGGGGAGTCCAACAAGGTAATAATCAGCAAATATTTCCCGAAAAGATACCATGTGCCCGACCTTGAAGTAACTCACAGGGAGTGTTCTTAAGAAAGGGCTGGTGCGCTTCCTGTGAGAGCTGTCCTACTCTCGCACGGTAATTCCCCAGGCTTTTCTCCTCTGACGGCATGAATGGTTCTGAGTGCAGACTCCGTAGCTCCAGTACCATCCAGTGGTGGGGGTCAGAGAGGAAACAGGAGCATCCTGACGTTGATAATTCCTGAAGCTGAGTGATGGGCTGATGGCAGAGGGGCCTTTATTCTATTCTACTTCATTAATATGTGAAATTATAACTTTTTTTTTCAAAAGTGTAACAAAGACAGCAACAGTCCCTGGAGCCAGATTGCCTGGATTGAAATCCACCAAAACCTTCCACTTGCTAACTGTGTGGCCCTGGGGGAGGTTACTCAGCCTCTCTTGGTGCCAGTCTCCTCATCAGTCAAACAGGGCTACCAATCACAAGCTGCCGCAGGGAGTGTGTGTGAAGCTTCCATGAGCGAATGGGTTTGGTACGGAACACACGATAACGGCTGTTGACAGAACCCGGGTGCCGCAGGGTGGTGCGGGGGGCGCGGGGGGGGGGGGCGGTTCTGAGCGGAAGTCCTCACTGACAGCCTCACAGAACCAAACAGCCGACCTTGCAGTTGCTGGAAATCCTATCTGCTACCGGGTTTTGTCGTAGTTGGGGTTTCCTGCAAACTGACACACGATTTGAGTGCAAATAGTGACTCTGGAGGAGATTCGAGAAACACCAGCAAGAGAGTAAGGAGGTGGGAATGGAACGGAAGGCCGGTGATGGCACCGCTGTGCGCGATTCCCATGGTAGCCCTGGGTTACCAGTTATCCCACCCCAGGAGGGAGGGAGCTGGGCGGCCGTCCGCCCACACCGCAGCCCTTGACTCAGGTCCACCCATGGGTGCAGAGAGCGCCTGGCAGAGGCAGGTGAGAACAGATGCTGAGGAGGTGTAGACGGGGCACACAGCATCCACCTGGGAGCACCCTTAAGTGCTCTTCTGACGTCTGCCTAAACCCTTACCATGACACTGCTCACCCTCAAAATCAACCTCACTCCTTCTGGACAGCCCTGGCTCATCATTAAATAAGGCCAGTGAGAGCTAAAGTGATTCTGGATTGCTTTTAAATCCAAGCAGACCCCGAAAGAGGAATGAAGATGTGCCACGAGGACTGCTGCCTCAGGGCAGACATCTCTCCTCAGTCCTGGCACTTTGATGCTGAGCCAGGATATAACCTCAGAGCCTTTCTTAACACAGCTTTAGGTATCCATTACAACCATTAGCTTAGGCACTTCAGCAAAGCCTATTTCCCATTCTTGTCCTAGTGCTTAGGAAGCCGGGAGAAATCCCAGGGCAGAAAACACCGCATCGCTGTAGGATTCTGGGCAGGAAGACATTTAACTTCTCTGGCCCTCCCCATTCCTCTCTAGGTGGAATGAAGGACCTGACTGATGTGAGGCGGAGGGCAGGAATGGTGCAGTGGGAAGAGCCTGCTCTTGCATGGTCAGGCAGGGCTGGGTTTTACACCTTGGCTTGGTCATTGATCGGCTGTGTTCCTTGGGCGGTTTACATCACCCACTTTGAGACTTGTGGCATCTTCTCTAAAATGGGGCTGTGATGCCCCATGTGTAGTGTTGTTGTAGGCATCAGAGATGATGTAGATGAAGTGGGGAGCTCCATTTGTGAGCCAGGGCTCAGTAATTGTTCCCTATAATTGTCATCATCATAACTATCATCATCTTCGTCCAAAGTCCCTTCCAGCTCTAAAATTCTGTGACTTTAGGGAATGTGCTCATCCAAGAAGACAGCACGGTAAAATAAGGCAACAGCCCTGATTTTGTGTAAATGTATGTTCTGATAAGGACAGGAGGAGCATAATTGCCCCTAAATAATTGCTCCGATTTTGCCACAAGCTGTCAAAAGGCCCTAATTGGTCGATCTGTAATGACTGCGGCCATCTGCGTTCAGGGTGATTTAGCGACGGGGCTCTGCCCGAGCCAGGCCCTCGATGATTAGAGCCGGACCGGGTAGTATTTCACCCTCTGGTGGGAGTAGTGGTGTGTGGGTGAAGGAGATTATCTCATCCTCGTTTTAATGACCAGCCAAGAAGCAGCGCTGGTCACAGACAATGACTATGGATTTTTTTTTGTCAAGCTAGTGTTCCTGCCCGAACAGCAGCATATCTGGAGCGTGATCATGCCTCTTGTTATCTTGTTTCACTGCCCAAGAAAGTCTCTTTTGGAAAGATTTAGTCCCTCAATTAGGGCAAATTGATTTCTGCTTTCTACAGAGTCGCTCTTCCAAAGCGAAGTGGTAGAGGGCAGGAGGCGCCATATTAATCTTGGCACGCAAGCGAGAAGGCGACCTGGAGTATTTTTCAGCCTTCCAGCGCACTTGTGTACGTGTAGATAATCTTTTCTCTGTGTATCGTGTAATTGCTCCGACCTGCAAGGCGCCAGGTGCTACAACACAAGACACACTTCAGGTCTTGGAAGTTTCTGGAGACTTACATCAAGGGACCAGGGCAGCGTCCTGCGTGTTCCATGGCAAAAATGGTTTTAAGTGGCACCTGAGATGATCCCCATTGGTTCAGAGACTTTGCATTAGGCCACGCTGAATCATGTGGCAAGAACATTTCCTCTTTTCAGCTCACATCCATTTCTTCTGATTACCTCGGATGGAGAGTCTCTGTTGGTTGCCCGTATGTCCCTTCTTAACAAAGAGAGAGGATAGACCGTAAGCTCCTAGTTGTGGGGAAGCAGGAGGTTCTGGCTAAAATCAAGTCACACTGTTTTGCTTTTATTTGGGCTTTTTATTTATTAGCTCTTTTTCACAAATAGTACCAATTTCCCATTTATGGTGTTTGTTTCTCTTTAAAATAAATGCAATTCAATAAAAATGCTTAATTTATAAAGGTGAGTTGAGGGCGCCCGGGTGACTCAGTCGGTTAAGCATCTGCCTTCAGCTCAGGTCATGAGCCCAGAGTCCTGGAATCAAGTCCCATGTCAGGCTCCCTGCACTGCGGGGAGTCTGCTTCTCTCTCTGCCCCTTCCTCAACTCTTTCTCTCGCTCGCTCTCACCCTCAACTAAATAAGAGCTTTAAAAAAAACTAAAAAATAAAAAGGTGAGTTGATTTTTAAACTAAATAAATTGTAGTAGGGTAGTGGAACTGGCAAAAATTGTAATATGTGATTGTGAGAGCTTGGGGAAACACAAGAAGGGGGAAAGCATCATGTTTCTGTAGAAAACCAGTGATTTACTGACTGTACAACCTCAGGCAAGTTTCTTAGCTTCTCTGAGCATCTGTTTTCTCACCCTGTCAAGGGGACAGAAGCACGATCCAGAGTATGATTTTAAGAAGCAAGGGGGCATCAAATGTGTGAAGTTCCTTTGCAGATTATAATCTGCCTTACGTAACAGTGAAAGTGATTCATTTCTATATGGGGTTAGGAAAAAAAAAAAGGGTCATTGGGTTCTGGCAGCCAGGGGATCCTGGTTTGAAATCAGGCCTGTTGTTAAGTATATGTCAGAGGAAGGTTCCTTCCCTTCTCTGGACCTCAGCTTTCTGTCTCTAAAATGAAGAGACCGAGGGGCTCCTGGGTGGTCCAGTTGGTTAAGTGTCTGCCTTCAACTCAGGTCATGATCTTGGAGTCCTGGGATCAAGCCCTAGTTGGGCTGCCTGCTCAACAGGGAGTCAGTTTCTCCCTCTCCCTCCCCCTACCCCCTGCTCATGCTCTCTCTCTCTCTCAAGTTAATAAATAAAATCTTTTTTAAAAAAATAAAGAAACGGAACTACTCTGTTAGTTTCCAGGCTTGGCTGTGCATCAGAATCAGTTACTGCCCCAGGCTCAGCAAGTCACAGCCCACCAGCTGATTCGACGCACCCCGGACTTTAGAAGGCCCTTCCAGCCCTAACCCCGGGTGGAGTGAATTTAGAGCAGGATTTGGGGCCTGGGTTAGGGAAGGGGATCACCCAGTAGCTCTGGTCACATGCGAACTGGGCTTCTGTGAGGTCTGGGTCCAGGGCCCTGCAAGACCTTCTGATCCAAACCCTGATTCAAGGCCCAGAGGAAATCAAGGATGGGCCCACTGTGCTGGACATGGGAGCACAGCCCAGTTCTCCTCATTCCCGGTCAGCTCCAACTTTCCCAGCCGAGGCAGAGAGAGAATGAGTATGTGTTTTGACCAGTATTTGTTTTCCTTCAGATTTTCATTTAAATTCTAATTAGTCAACACACAGTACAATACTGGTTTCAGGAGGAGAACTCCGTGATTCAGCACTTAATGTACAACACCCAGTGCTCATCATAGCAGGTGTCCTCCTTAATGCCCATTAGACATCCAGCCTATCCCCCAGCCACCTCCCTCCATCAACCCTCAGTTTGTTGTCCATCTTTAAGTCTTATGGTTTGTTTCCCTCTCTCCTCTTTTCCCCCTTCCATATGTTCATCTGTTTTGTTTCTTAAATTCCACACACGAGTGAAATCATAGGGTATTTGTCTTTCCCTAACTTATTTCACTTAACATAATACCGTCTAGTTCCATCCACATCGTTGCAAATGACAACATTCGTTTTGATGGCTGCATAATATTCCATTGTGTATATACCATGGCTTCTTTATCCATTCATCAGTCAGTGGACGTTCAGGCTCTCTCCATAGTTCGGCTGTTGTTGATAACGCTGCTGTAAACATCAGGGTGCCTGTGTCCCTTCGAATCTGTATTTTTATATCCTTTGGATAAATATACCTAGTAGTGCAATTGCTGGATCATAGGATAGTTCTATTTTTAACTTTATGAGGATCCTCCATACTGTTTTCCAGAGGGACTGTACCAATTTGCATTCCCACCAGCAGTGCAAGAGGGTTCCCCTTTCTCCTCATCCCCGCCAACACCTCTCGTTTCTTGTATTATTAATTTTAGCCATTCTGACAGGCATGAGGTGGTAGCTTACCGTGGTTTTGATTTGTACTTCTCTGACGTTGAGTGATGTTGAGTGCCTTTTTTCATGTGTCTATTGGCCATCTCGATGTCCTCTCTGGCAAAATGTCTATTCATGTCTTCAGCCCATTTCTTAACTGGAATATTTGTTTTTTGGGTGTTAAGTGTGATAGACCAATATTTTTTTGAGGTAAAAATTACAAATAATGAAAAAATGCACAGCTGTGTTAAGTACACAATTCCGTGAGGCTCAACAGGTATGTACACCAAAGAAGCCAACATCCCAGTCAAAGTACAGAAATTGTCTCACCCCAGAAATTTAATTTCCCCCTTGCTCCTTCCAGCCAGTCCCCATACCCCAAAGCAAACACTGCTCTTAATTCCATCCTCAAAGATTATTTTGGCTGTTGATGAACTTCAAATGAATCATACATGAAGTTTTTTTGTATCTGGCTTCTTTGGTTCAACATAATAATTCTGAAATTCATCCATGGGGTTGGATATATCAAAAGTCTGCTCTTTTTTGCTGAGTGTAGAATCTATTGTATGACTCCACCACGACCTGTTTATCCCTTCACCTGTTCGTGACATTTAGGTTGTTTCTAGTTGGTGCTACTATAAATAAAACTACTATGAAACACTCTCATTTGTGGGGGGGGGAGTATGTTTTGTTTCTCTTGGGTGAATAACTGTAAATAGAATGGCTGATATAGGACACCTGCCCATTTACTTTTATGAGAAAGAATCAAACAGCTCTTCAAAGTGGTTGCACACTTTATATTTCTTCCAGCAAGGAGTGAGTTCCAATGGTTCACCTCTTCCCCAGAACCTGATATTTTTCCCATTTTTCCTTTTTGTCATTCCAGGGAATATATAGGGAACGGCATCTCAGGCTTTTAATTTGGGTCATGCTTTTCACATACTTATAGGCCATTTGTATGTCAGTTCTTTTGTGAAATGTATTTTTGTGAAAATGTTTCAACGTTTTTTGCCCAGTTTTACATTGGTCATCTTTTTATGAGCGATTTTGTCAGAATTCATTACAAATTCCGGATACAAGTCCTTTGTATATTTTCTCCCAAACTGTTGCCTGCCTTGTCATTTTGTTACTGATATCTTTTGAAGATCAAGTTCTTAATCAAGTTCAGTTTATCATTTTTTTTTCTTTTATGGGCTAGTGCTATTTTATATCCTAAGAAATCTTTCCCTACCCCAAGTTCACAACGATATGCTCCTATGTTTTCTTCAAGAAGCCTTTTAGCTTTAGCCTTTATGTTTAAACCGGCAATCCATCTAAAATTATTTTTGTGTATGGTATGAGGTAGGGGTTGAGGTTTGACTTTTTTCATGTGTCTATCCAGTTATGCTAGCACATGTCTTATTTTTTTAAGTTTTTTATTTCCATTCCAGTATAGTTACCATACAGTATTCTGTTAGTTCCAGGTATACAATACAGTGATGAGCAATTCTGTACATGACTCATTGCTCATCGTAAGTGAACTCTACCTCCCCATCACCTGTTTCCCCTGTCGTCCCCCCCCCCCGCCCACCTTCCCTCAGGTAACCAGCAGTTTGTTCTCTGCAGTTCGGTCTGTTTCTTGGTTTGTCTTTCTCTTTTTTTTTCTTTGCTCATTTGTTTCGTTTCACATTTTTGAAAGTTCTTTAATATCTCATTGAATTTGCCTTGGTGGCCTTGTCAAAAATCAGTCAACGATATATATGTAGTAGGTACACTTCTGGCCTCTCTATTCTATTCTATTCTATTGATACTTTTGTTTATCCCTTGCCAGTACTACACTGTGTTGTTATTTTGACTTTATAATACGTTTTGAAATCAGTGTGAGTCCTTCAACTTTGTTCTTTTTCAGGATTGTTTTCACTATACTACGTTCTTTGCAAGTTGTCAGTTTCAAAACCTGCAGTGATTTTATTGGGATTGCATTCAATCTATAGACAAATTGGAAGAGAATTGACTCTTTAACAATATGGAGTCTTCCAATCTATATGTATGATTTATGTCTCCATTTATTTGGGTCTTTAACTATAGGAAGCTATTTTATAAAGGGTATTTTTATTGTGCTTCCCAATTGTTCTTTGCCAGTACACAGAAATACATTTTTTTTATTTAACAGCCTTAACCAGATACAATTTGCATAATGTAAAAATCACCCATTTTAAGTCTGCAGTTCAGTGTGTTCTTAGGTGAACTTACACAGTTGTGAAACTATCACCATAATCCAGTTTTAAATGTTTCCATCACTCCAGAAAGCTCCCTTGTGTCTGTTTGCAATCCGTCCCCACTCCCCGCCTAGCCCCAGACAACTGCTGACTTTCTTTCTGCCCCTATAATTTTGCCTTTCTATAAATTTCACATAAATAGAATCATATAATATCTAGACTTATGTGTCTGACTGCTTTAACCCAGCATACTGTTTTTAAGATTCACAATCGTCTGTATTATTGCAACAGCTCTTTCCCTTTTTATTGCTGAATAGTATTCCATTATATGGATATATTTATTTATCCATTCATCAGCTGATGGATGTTTGGATGGTTTCCACTTTGAGGCTGTTTTGAATATTGCTGCTGTGAACATCAGAGTACAAGCTTTTGGGTGGGCATGTGTTTCCATCTCTCTTGGGTATTTACCTAGGAGTGGAATTGCTGGGTAATATGGTAACTTTGCTTAACTGCTTGAGGAACTGCCAGACTCTTTTCCAAAGTGCCTGCACCATTTTACGTTCTCTCCAACAGTATATGAAGATTCTTATTCTCAGTCAACATTTATTATCTGACTATTTCATGATAGCCATCCTAGTGGATGTGAAGTAGTATCTGATTGTGGTTTTGATTTTCATCTTCCTGATGAGTAAGGATGCTGAACTTCTTTTCGTGTGATTATTGGTCATTTGTATGTCATCTTTGGAGAAGTGCCTATTCAGATCTTTTACCCATTTTTTTAAATTGAGGTAAAATTCACATAACATAAAATTAACCATGTTAAAGGTTACAATTCATTGGCATTTAGTACATTCACAACGTTGTGCAACCATTACCTAGTTATAGTATGTTTGATCAGAAGGAAACCCCATAGCCATTAAGTAGTCACTCCCCATTTCTCTCTCTGCCCCAGTCTCTGGTAATCACTAATCTGCTTGTTGTCTCTATGGATTTACCTATTCTGGAATTTCATACGAGTGGAGTGATATAATATGTCACCTTTTTTGTCTGGCATCTGTTACTTGGTGTATCGTTTTGAGGTACATCTGCATTGTACCCTGTATCAGTACTTCCTTCCTTTTTATGGTTGAGTAATATACCATTGCATGGATATATTTCATAGTTGTTTATCCATTCATGAGTTGATGGAAGCTTGGGTTCTTTCCACCATCTGACTGTTGTGAATAGTGTTGCTATGGACGTTCATGTATAAATAATTGAAAGATTGCTTTAGCCATCCTGGATCCCTTGATCTGTTCCATAAATTTTAGGATACAGCTTGTCAATTGCCAATTTTTGCAAAGCATTCAGTTGTGATTTTTTTAGCTCATTGAATCTTTAGCTCAATATGGGAGGTATTGCCATCTTAACAATATTAAGTCATCCAATCCATGAGCAGGGACTATCTTTCCATTTATTTTAGTCTTTTATATCTTTCAACAGTGCTTTACAGTTTTCAAAGTGTACAGTTTTTACTTCTTTTCATTAAATTGCAAATGGTATTCATTTTTTATTGCATTTTCCAGTTGCTTTTTTTATCTGCCAGTACATAGGAACACAATTAATTTTTTAAGAGTTGACCTGTGTCCTGATATCCTGCTAAGTGAACCTATTAGTTCTAGCTTCTTTGTAGATTTCCTAGAATTTTCCTGTGTAAACAGTCCTGTCATCCACAATAAAAATACTGTATCCTTTTTCTTCCCAATCTTTATGCCTTTTATTTCTTTGTCTTGCCAGTTCCACTGGCTAGGAATTCTAGTACAGTGTTGAATGGAAGTGGTGAGAGAGTATACAGTCTTTATCCTGACCATAGGATAAAAAGCATTTAGTATTTCATCATTAAGAGTGATACCCAAGAACAAAGAATCCAATCAAGAAATGGGCAGAGGACATGAACAGACATTTCTGCAAAGAAGACATCCAGATGGCCAACAGACACATGTAAAAGTGCTCAACATCTCTCAGCATCAGGGAAATATAAATCAAAACCACATTGAAGTAACACCTCACACCAGTCAGAATGGCTAAAATTAACAAGTCAGGAAATGACAGATGCTGGCGAGGATGCAGAGAAAGGAGAACCCTCCTACACTGTTGATGGGAATGCAAGCTGGTGCAGCCACTCTGGAAAACAGCATGGAGGTTCCTCAAAAAGTTGAAAATAGAGCTACCCTACGACCTAGCAATCACACTACTTGGTATTTACCCTAAAGATACAAATTAGTGATCTGAAGGGGCACGTGCACCCGTATGTTTATAGCAGCAATGTCCACAATAGCCAAACTATGGAAAGAGCCTAGATGTCCATCAACAGATGAATGGATGTGGGATACACACACACACACACACACACACACACACACACACACATACACACACACAATGGAGTACTATGCAGCCATCAAAAGAAATGAAATCTTACCACTTGCAACGATGTGGATGGAACTAGAGAGTATTATGCTGAGCAAAATAAGTCAATCAGAGAAAGACAATTATCATAGGATATCCCTCATATGAAGAATTTGAGAGGCAACATGGAGGATTTGGGGGGTAGGGAAGGAAAAAATTAAACAAGATGGGATCAGGAGGGAGACAAACCATAAGAGACTCTTAATCTCACTAAACAAACTGAGGGTTGCTGGGGAGCAGGGGGTATGGAGAGAGTGGTTGGGTTATGGACATTGGGGAGGGTATGTGCTATGGTGAGTGCTGTGAAGTGTGTAAACCTGGCGATTCACAGCCCTGTACCCCTGGGGCTAATAATACATTATATGTTAATAAAAAATTTAAAAAAAAAATAAAAAAAATAAAATCAAGAGACACCAGTGTTAAGTCTGGGACTTTTAGTAAAAAGAAACTACCTTTGAGATATATTCAGAACAACTTTACCAAGCACAAGGCAGAAACCCAGCCCACATTAGGATAAGCAAAAAGAGGAATTTGTTTCACATGTACTAAGATCATGTAGGAGTCTGCTTGCTGGGGGCACAGGGGGATCTGGGGAATCAAAACGCCATCAGGATCATTTCCATCTCTACTCTTTTTACACTTACTTCAGTCCCAGCAGGAACCCCGCTTCCCACTTCTCATCACCTCATTTGCCAAAGCTGTCACCAGCACCTCCAGATTTATGGCCAACCAACTTAACAACTCTAGTAAAACTCAAGGGCCTCATTTTTCCATAGTTCAAAAAAAAAAAAAAATTCTCAAGTGTTCATTATTTGAAGCTACTGGAGTAACGTGGCTATCCCTGAACCAATCACACTGTAGGCAAGGAAATGAAAGGCCCTGATTGGTTGGATCCATGCCACGTGCTCCTGCCCCTCGTCTCCAGGGGTTGGAGTGAGCATCTCCTAAGGAGGGGCGGGTGGCAGTTTCACAAAGCAACATCGGAGTACTGTTTCCGGAAAGAGGGGGACTAGGTCCCAGTCATGCCTAAACCGCGCGCTGCGCACCCTCTCATACAGACGAGCTCTGTGTGTTCCAGGCCCAGCACTGTCCCTGGACCACTTTTAGCTTCAGTTTTCCCGCGTACAGGTGTTGATCCCACCTGTAAGGGCCAACGATGCACCCTGCGGGAAAGCTGCATCTAAACTCTAAAGTACAGCGCACACGTAAGGGAGGGGTGACAAGAATGGTCACTAAGCAACTGTTCTTACCCGTCTGTCCCCTTCTGTCCCTCTCACAGAGCACCTGAAGAAGCCACTTGAAGACTACATGGCCCTTTTCCCCAGTGTGAGGATTCTTCGAACCAAAAAACGGGAAGGGCTGATAAGGACCCGAATGCTGGGGGCCTCGGCAGCAACGGGAGATGTGATCACATTCTTGGACTCGCACTGTGAAGCCAATGTCAACTGGCTCCCCCCCTTGCTCGGTAAGTGGCCTCCCAAGGCTAGGTAGCCCCAGCTTTCTGCAGGGATCGTCCACGCGGCTTCCCTTGGCTGCTTGAGATGCAGCCAGCCAGCTCAAGTGCCCTGAGGACGCAGGAATGCCCAAAGAAACCTTAAAAATCCACTCAGGCCCTGTCCCTTCATTTTATAGAGAAGAAAGCTGAGAGGGGAAGTGACTACAGCACACTAACATCTACTTACATGATTGCTTCCCCCAGATCACTTCCAGCTTTATTGGAAAGCAAGCCAAGGCTGTCTACTGGTAGGAGCCAAACTGTGGGGGACATTATCCTAGCAACTTAGAATACTTAACCTTCACTGCCCTGCTACCGAGCCAGGAAACTTGTAAGCATTATCCCCAGTCCTCAGAAAACCATGCCAGGTCAGAATTGTAGAAGAAATTGAGTTTCAGAGATACTGGGTGACTCAGTATTGTTCCCTTGGGTCGTAAGTGTCAAAGTCACCATCTCTCTGGTCCCAAAGTCTGTCCACTCTCACAACACCACACTGCCTTCCCTAAACTCCTTTCCTCTCTGGAGAGTTTCTGACAGCTATCAGAGAAGGGCTGTGGACAGAGTAGCACGATCCAGCAGCCATCCACCACAGCCTTGCAGACAGAAGGGAGGCATGAGGTTTGGATTCTGGGCAGTGAGGTGCCTCATAGCTGGCTGAGGAAGAGGTCTGAGTTCTGCAGAGCTCAGATTCACTGACGACGGTGAGCTGGAGCTAACAGGGGGGCATCGAGGAAATGACCCATTGAGACCGGGAATCAGGTGAGGGACAGGGACAGAGGCAAATCAGAGAAGAGTTGTCAGAGAGAAGCTGAACTCCTAACACACGGGTGGGTACGCTGTCCACAACAGAGAGCTGGGGACCAAAGGAGACTAAAGTTTAGGGTCAACATGAGCCTGCATCAGAATCACCTGAAAGACTCATTAAAACAGAGTGCTAGGGGCACCTGGGTGGCTCAGTGGGTTAAAGCCTCTGCCTCTAACTCAGGTCCTGATCCCCGAGTCAGGCTCCCTGCTCAGCGGGGAGCCTGCTTCCTCTTCTCTCTCTGCCTGCCTCTCTGCCTACTTGTGATCTCTCTCTGTCAAATAAATAAATAAAATCTTAAAAAAAAAAAAAAAACAGAGTGCTGGACCCACCCCAGAGTTTCTGACTGAGGAGATCAAGGGGTATGGCCTGAGAAGCTGCATTTCTAACCAACTCCCAGGTAGTGCCCACACTGTTGCTCCAGGGACCACACTTGGAGAAGCCCTGGTTAGGCCACCAAGCAGAGGTGAGAACTGGAAGCAAAATCCACACAGTTCAATGGGATAATCCAGCAAATCTGTTCTCTGACACCGATCAGCATGGAACCTCATGCTTCTGACCCCAAGGGTCCAGGATCCCACCGGGTTAGGAAAAGGATAGAACACAAATTTTCTGGTACACTGTTTATTTAATTAAGCCAAGAGATGTCTGCATCTGCCTCTCGTTACTGAAAGGGAAAAAGGGAAAGAGGAAGAAAAAAAGCCTTACCATCAATCACCTAATTGACGGTGCTGAAGAACAACCCATTTGTTGGGTTATCCAGTGACTCATAAAGAGAAGCAAGTGGTGGGGCGCGAAGCTGAGCTGGGAGCCTAAATAGCCCTTAACTCTGTTTCTATGGAAATACATGAGGGTAATTGTCATAATCTGCAGAATACATGGAAGAAACATGCTCCGTCTTTTTATTTTTTATTTTTCTGATAGAAACGTGAACGGGTGGCATAGATGTAAAAGTCTGTCCCTGTTCAGACAAGCAGCCCACAGTGCGCATCAGGGCTTTTGTCTCGAAACCGGGAACAAACACCTCCTTGCATAGCTCACTCCGCCTTCTGTGGCGATGAGGCATTCCTGAGCCTGAGAAGGGTTCAGTCCCCCCAAAGGAAAGCCACTGTTGATCCTCATTTACACCACCACTACTCTCGTCGTCGTCATCATCATCATCATCCACATGGCTCTGCTAGTCCCTTAGCTTTTTATGACACAGCCACATTTGAATTTGACGGGTATGGGGTAAAGCAGACAGGCCAGGCGTTATTATCCACATACAACAAATGAGAAAACTAAAGCGCCAAGAGAATGAGGGAGATGCCCAGCTTCTGAGCTGCTTTCCGCAAGCCTGGTCACAGACCATGTCTGCGGCGTGCTGATGGGATGTGCGCATGTGGGAGAGGCTGGCTTGAGCATGTTGGCCCCACTGTCCCACTCGGTATTCACGGGGACCCCAGGAGACTGGTGTTGTCTTTCTCCATTTTGTCAGCATGGAAACCAAGGTTCAGAGGCATCAGATAACCTTTATCAAGGTACTGCTGCACGTAGGTGATGACACCAGGGTCTGGACCTGGGCATTCTGTCCCCCAGCAAGTGCAGCACCCCGGAATGCTGTCTGTCCGTTGCCACCCTTGACCTACCACCTCCCACAATCACCCAACCTCCAGCAGAGCCCTGTATCCTGGGCCCAGAGCCTCTGTAGAAGTGAAATCCCCTGCACAGCCCTGAGTAATTGGGAAGGGAAGCTCTTCTCTAGATCTTTCCTTGGAGAAGTTTCTTTGACTTCACTAAGCATCCCTCGGGAGCCCATTCACCAGGCAGACGCAGGCTCCACCCCCGGAGATTCTGATTCAATGCAGCTGGGGCAGGGGCAGCCCTGGCGGGCTTGTAAACACAGCGTGAGTGCACTGGCACTGGCAGCCAGAGGACACACTGCCGAAAGCAGCATTTCTCGATCTGTTTTGATCATGTGCCACAGTTAGAAATACACTGGACATCTCAATCCGGTACTCAAACACACACCCATACAACAGGACTAAAACACTTTTCCTGAAGAAGTATTTATCACTTGGAATGCACCCTGACAGTCAGTATTCTTTTTTGGTTCATTTTACACACACACTGAATCAGTTTCATGACCCACCTGTGGATCGTGTCTTGTAGCTTAGAAAAAGGCAAAAATGCTGCTTTCTCTCCTGGAAGAAAACTCTTGTTTGATGAAGGCTGAACCCTAGGCAGCTGCCAGCCTCCACTGGCCCTACCAGGCTCCACTCTCCAAGCCTTGAACTTGACTGCTGGCCCAAGCAGGTGGGCCCCTAAGCACAGCCCATTTGCCCCTTATGGCAGATCATCTTCCCTGATCGCTGGCACACCCCAACTTCTTCGCAGAAGGAACATTGAAGAACAAAGCCAACCAAAGCTTGAAATTCTGGTTGGTAGGTTGAGCAGAGTGAATTTTATAGAATCAGCTTCTTCCTGACTGAAAGGGGACCATGAAAGGCCATCCAGTTAGGGAGCCCACCTGCCATCTTGAATCACCTAGCCTAGAGAATTCCTGCAGAGCAGAGATCTGCCAGGCCCTGCTTGCACGTGTCAGGTCATGAGGGACTCATGACATAGCCCATTCCCTCTTCAGGAGTTGCCACCATTGGAAGAATTGAGCTGAACTCTAACAGGAAGGGCCACTCAGCCACCGACCATAGTTAGGAAGTTCTGAGAAACTGTCAGGAGCACGTGCCGGGATGCCTGGCTACTTTGGGCCACAAGTCAAGGTTAGGACCTGCAAGGTAGAGCCTGACAGGCCAGGACAAGAGGTCTCCCAGAAGAAAATGAGCCTCTCTCCACCATAGTGCTGACCATTACAAGCAACCGTGCTGCGTGCCTCTAGCTGTCACAGTGTTTGGTACTCAGCCACCTGAGACTCGGAGCCTCTTCTCCCTGTTTCACAAAGAACACTGGGGCTCACAGACATTATTTATGTAGCTCACAGGCAGCAGGGCTGGGATGAGAGGCCTGGCCCATCTTTCTTAAAGCCTGCGCTCTCCCTTCTTGGGATTCTCAAATTCCAGTGTTCAGAGAATTCACTCAGGGCACATTAAAAATGCGAGTAAGCTGCAGAGCGGGGTCGTGCTCTTAGCTGCTCCCCCGTTCCGCCTCCCTAACGGGGATCTCTTGGCTTCTTCAGACCGTATCGCTCGGAACCGCAAGACCATCGTTTGCCC
The DNA here is from genome assembly GCF_902655055.1 of Lutra lutra. Classification (NCBI taxonomy): domain Eukaryota; kingdom Metazoa; phylum Chordata; class Mammalia; order Carnivora; family Mustelidae; genus Lutra; species Lutra lutra. Next base: position 46,402,054 of record NC_062282.1, read on the forward strand.
GATGATTGACGTGATTGACCACGATGACTTCCGGTACGAGACACAGGCAGGGGATGCCATGCGGGGTGCTTTTGACTGGGAGATGTACTATAAGCGGATCCCAATTCCTCCAGAACTGCAGAAAGCTGACCCCAGCGACCCATTTGAGTAAGTATAAGTGACCCAGGCTGGTCCCCAGTGGCTGACCTGGTGACCCCTTCCCAACACACCCAACTCAGGATCACCCCCTCCCCCAAGAGTGTGGAGCATGGGGACAGGGCCGACATACCCAACCGGAAGCACAGCCCCTCCCAGCCTGTCACAGAGCCTCAGCTCAGGACCTCCCAGCTGGCCACCTCTTCCTTGTCCACGTCTGTGGTTGGCCAGATGGCCCATGGGGGTGAACCCAGTGGCTCTGTCCCTTAAGTCTAGTGTGCAGTCGTAATCACTGTCAGCACCAGCAGCACGGGCTGAACCCTTGCTAAGTGCCAGCTGAGTGCTGAGCTGTGCAGGTCCTCTTTAACCCCCCACAACCATAGGTAGTCAGAATTTTCTCCATCTTGTCCAAGCAGGGGCACAAAGGCCCCACGGGGTGAGGCAGCTTTCCCAGCTCAAGTGGGTCAAGGCCAGACACACACGCAGTTCTGTCTGCCTCTGGAGCCGGTTGTCCCATCCTTTAGTTACACCCTCTCGGAAAGATTACGGAAGTGTTTTGGAAATCGCAGCTTGTCCCATGGTAGAAGTTTGAGACTGTGTGGAGTGGACCTGTAATGTCCTAGAATGTGAAAACCAGGGGGACCTCTAGGTAATGGACTCCAGCCCCTTGCAGATGGGGAGACTGAGGCCCCAGGAAGGGAGGGTGCAGCTGACTTACACAGTAAGTTAGCGGCCAGACCAGAATTAGAGCCAGGGCCTCTCAGGCGCCCATCCTGTGCTGTCCTGTGTGCCACTCTGGCTCCCCTGCTGGAGGTATGGAAAAACCTGTGGAAAGCCAATACCCAGCTTCCTGGCTGTATTAGTTTTCTAATTATAAATGATCACAGATTTACTGGCTTATTAAAACAATGCATATTTATTCTCTTAAAGTTCTGGAGCTCAGATGTCTGAAAAGGAGTCTTCCTGAGCTAAAGTCACCGTGTTGGCAGGGCTGTGTCCCCTTTGGATGCTCTAAGGAGGAATCCATTTGCTTGCACTTTCTAGTTTCTAGAGGCTTTGGCTCTTGGCTCCTTTTTCCATCTTCAAAGTCAGCAGCATAACACCTCCAAGTCTCCCTCTCTCCCCCTTCCCCCCACCTGTCCCTCTCAATCCCTCTCCCCTCCCACTCCTTCTCCCTCCTCCATCCATCTTTCATCATCATGGCCCCTTCTCTCACTCTGGCCCTCCTTTCACGTCCGAGGACCCCTGTGATTGCACTGGGACCACCAGGACAATCTCCCCATTTCAGATCCTTCACCTAATTATATTTGCAAAGTCCCTTTGCAAAGATGACCTATTCCCAGGTTCCAGGAGGTAGGGGACCATTATCCTGTGTACCACACCTGCCTAAGCACAGTTTAACCCCAGTGAACCCCAGCTTCCCTGCACCTCACACTCCCCATCTGAGAAGGGGGTCATTACTTGTCCACACACAGTCCTCACCAAGGTGCCCTTGGCGGGGGGGTGGGTATGGTTCTCCGGAGACCTTTGCCTGATGCAGACCCTGCTGCTCACAGAGGACATGAGACATGCCCAAGGTGACATGGGCTACTCCAGAAAACAGATTTTTCGGGGTAACCAGAACCCCTTTTGGCTTGAACTGGCACTGTAATCTGACTTGTAGGCCCTACATTTGAAATGTGCGTAAAGATGGGTCTCGCATGTTCATCTTCTCAGTGCAGAATGAGGAAAGGGTAAGTCCAGTCCCCACAGCTGCTTAGTGGCAGAGGCCACCTCTGGTTTCCTCTGGGGCCTCTCCCCCGTGTCTCCCAATAGGCATCAGGCCTGCCCTAGGTCAGTGGCACTCAACCCTGGTTGCACACTGGTATCATCTGGGGAGTTTGTCAAAACAAACAAACAAAACCCACCAGCCACCCCCAAGCCCAGTTACACTGGATTCTGGGGCTGGGATTCAGTATCCATGCTCCTTAAAGCCCCAGGGGATGCTGGTGTGCAGCCACAGTTGAGAGCCATTGGCCTAGATGCTTCCTGAGCGACTCTCCACCTGTTGTATCCTGATTCTTTCCAGAAGTGTCTTTTCTGTAGCTGTACTTGGACAAAACCCAGGGGGAGGCCACTGGAAAAATCCGGGTCATTTTCTGCACACCCCTCCATGGGGCCAGCCAGCAGGCAGTCTGCAGGCACAGGGCAGTAGGATGATGTTTAAAGGACGTGGGCTTTGGTGGCAGCCCCCACTGGAACGAGCCTCGTCCACTTAGTGCCTGCCCTTGAGCAGAGAAGGTAGCATTTCTGAATTTCAGATTTCTCCATCTGAAAGGGGGGCTAGGAATAGAGCTTTGTGAGAGTCGGAGATGATGTCGGGAAAGCGAGCGGTAGACACTAGACACTGAGAATTGTTGTCATTATTGCTGAACACAGCAGAAAACAGACAGGACCCAAGGGGAGGCCTCCCTCTGGAGGTGAGCCTCCAGCATCTAAATGCCTTAAGGCTAATATCCTCCCAGTTCCACAGCAGCTCCTTGGCCTCTGACCCTGGTTTCCACCCAGGCTGATTTCCCTGTACAGAGTCTTGGGTTTGATTTCCCATGAACCACAAGGCTCCAAAACATTCCCTTCCCCTCCAAGCGGGGTATTTGTGGCTCCTGCCCAAAAAAACCCCAAACCGCAGGAGACAAAGGAAAGTTGATACTAGACACCTTATTTTTCATAATACTGGGTACTTTCAGAAATATAATGGCAATGAGAGCTTGGAAACACAGCTATACATTCACTGTGTAGATGGGCAGACCGGCCCAGAGGTGTGCAGTCAGCACCGTCCGTATATAATGCGAGCTACATAAGTACTTTCAAATTTCCTAGTGACCACATAAAAAAGGTAAAGAGAAGCGGCTAAGATTCATTTTTGTAATATACTCTGTGTAACCCAGTATACCTAGAATAGTCTCATTTTAACATGTGACCCACACTTCAAAATTGGTTTTTTGTTTGTTTGTTTTTTAAGATTTTCTTTTTAAGTCATCTCACACCCGGCATGGAGCTCAAACTCTCAAGCCCAAGGTCAAGAGTTGCTAGTCCCGAAATAAGTCAAGCAGAGAGAGTCAATTATCATATGGTTTCACTTATTTGTGGAGCATAACAAATAGCATGGAGGACAAGGGGAGATGGAGAGGAGAAGGGAGTTGAGGGAAATTGGAAGGGGAGGTGAACCATGAGAGACTATGGACTCTGAAAAACGATCTGAGAATTTTGAAGGGGTGGGGGGTGGGAGGTTGGGGGCACCAGGTGGTGGGTATTGTAGAGGGCACGGATTGCATGGAGCACTGGGTGTGGTGCAAAAATAATGAATACTGTTATGCTGAAAAAATTAAAAAAAATTTTTAAAAAAAAGAGTTGCTAGTCCCACTGACTGAGCCAGCCGGGTACCCCTGAACTTATTAATGAGGCCTTCCCTATTCTTTTTCTCACACTAAGTCTTAGAAATCCGGGACGTATCTTACACTTCCAACACATCTCAGTTCAGAGTAGCCACATTCCAGGTGTTTGGCAGCTGCACATGGCCTGTGGCTGCTGTACCAGGCGACACAGGGTTAAGTGGCTAACCGCTTTGTCTCAGATCCCACCATAGGTAAAGGAGAGAAGAAGCTGGAGGACTGGCTTCCCCACCCCGATCCCCTGTCCTGGTCACGCATCACCTGCCTCTTGATGGCTCCTTCCTGACAGGAAGAATTGTTTTGTGGCCCTGAGGGGTGTGAGCTCTGGCAAAGATTCAAGATTCAAAACCTTCTTGGTAGCTGTGAAGCCTTGAGCAAGTTACCTGTCTGTGTTCTGGTTTCTATATGCATCAGCAGGGTGAGAAGGACAAGGCCCACCTCAGGAGGTCAATGCGAGGAGTAGCCATCTTATTAAAAAATTAGTTCAGGCAAGCACCTGCCACATTTGAGCCCTCAGTGAATATTCAACGGGCTCTTCTTTGAAAGGATTCCCTCCTCTGCTGTCAAGGCTCACCTGCTAAGGGAAGCTTGGGAGGCATGTGGGTTAGCTATGTTCTTTTTCAATCAGCCCAATTTCCATGAGCTTGCAGTTCCCAAGGCCAAGAGGTGGTGGGAAGTTGCTGCTGGAATGTTATCTGGTCTGAGGGTTTGGAGTTTTTCAGTGGAGCCTGACAAGGACATGGCAACTCTGAGAGATCTTCCCTCAGCAAATACTGGTAGCCCTCTCAAGGACCAGACCTGTGAGACACTGTGGGGGGATGTAGGTGGGCTACAGTGTGGCATCCCCCTTGGGCTTGGCATGATGCCATGCTGACGTCTTGTTGCCCGTGGTGCCCCAATTTATCATCCCTGTGCTCCTCCTCCTGGGGTTTTCCTCTCCAGGGTTCCTTCTTCTCCCTTCACGTCCCACTTGTCCAAACCCACCTCGAAGGCCACCCTGTAAGCGCCCTTCCTTGACTCTTGCCCCGGCCTCCCTCCTCACCTCCCAAGGTCTGGAAGCAGACAGTCCCTCCTTTGGTGTTCCCATAGTGCTCTCTGCACCTGCCAGAGGCCCTTGTTACCCCACACCCGTCTTCTGGATCCTACTATCCTGACGAGGCTGCCCACCCACACTAGCATCCCCTGAAGTCCCAGGTCAACTCTGACTTACCTCCACACTCCCCCAGCATCTACCGCTCAGCTGGCACTCAGTGATTAGAGCAACGAGGCAGTTAATGTGTGCAGTGCGCTGTATCCCAATTTAACAGAGAGAACAGAGACTGTGTCTTCTTCCGCAAACTCTCAGCAGAATAGATGTCCAGTGCTGGGCTGACTGAGAATCACCCAAGGAACCTGTCTGAAAACACAACCATCCTAGGCTTCATCCCCCAGGGACTGCTTCATAGGTCTGGGGAAGGGCCCAGCAAGCTGTGTTTTGTCTTCTAAGAGATTCCACACCCAGACAGGCTTGGAGGGACCTGATTGAGACGGTTGAATGCATGGGAGGACCAGAGAGGTATGGCCAACGAAGCTGCAAGGCCCACGTTCCTATGATTTCCTCTCGCAAGTAACGGCTGAAAGGAGCTTTGGATCGGTTCAGTTAAAAGGTAGCATTTAAGAAGGGATGTTAACGGCCAAGATAGAAGACAGCCTGAGCCCTCCCTTGGAAGGGCCTTGGATTTCCTGCTAGACATGTGGGCTGCACTCACAGGGCAGCGTGCAACACCATCCTGGGGGAGCAGCAGTGTCCGCTCACACTCGGAGCACGCGGCTGGGGCGTTTGGTTTTCACACCACACTCTTCTTCCCTGACAGGTCTCCCGTGATGGCCGGTGGACTGTTCGCTGTGGATCGAAAATGGTTCTGGGAACTGGGCGGGTATGACCCAGGCCTGGAGATCTGGGGAGGGGAGCAGTATGAAATCTCATTCAAGGTGAGCTGCCTTCTTGGATGCCCCCTTCTCCCTGCCGCACCCCCTCGGCATCTGTCCTGAGCCTGGAAAGCCTGGACCCTCAGGGTTCTGCAGCTCCTGTTGCTCAAGTGAGGAAGTCAGGGGCCATGGGCCACTCCTTGTTGTGCATGATAGTGGACATGGGGTGCCTTCTCAGGCTGCCATAGACCGGCCTTAACCACGGCTCTTACCCTGGCCACTTCTTAGGACAGCAGCGTTAAAATAAGACAGGTCTCACTTCCGGTGAGGATGGTGTCATGTCTCCCAGTGAGACATGCAGCGAACCAGCAGCAGGGAACAGAAACCAGGACAAGCAGGATACACAGTTTAAGGGAGTACTGTGCTCCGAGGATGTCCCCTGGCCTCCCAGATCCTGAGGTAGCCTGAGTGCTTCCTGGCCACCCCTCTCAAGTTTTCCTTTTTGTATCCACCACTGCTGGATTGGGCCGTAGAGACCAGTCGTGGTCAAGAGCCCAAGTTGTGGACTTAGAAAAGTGTGATTTCAAATCCCAACTCCACTTGTCAGGAGCTTGGTGATTTGGGCCAAGTTCCATTAGCTTTCTTTCCTCATCTGAAACAAGAGAGTAATGATACTACCTACCGTACAGACCTGTTGTGAAGATTGAATGAGGTAATATCTTAGAAGTGCTTAACATACAACCTGGGGACACAACCAGCAAGAATTGGTAGAATTTTTTTAAAGAACCAGTGAGGGGCACCTGGGTGGCTCAGTCGGTTAAGCGTCCGACCCTTGGTTTAGGCTCAGGTCATGATCCCTGGGCCCAGCAATCAAGCCTCACACCTGGCTCTGCGCTCAGCGGGGAATCTGCTCGAGATTCTTTCCCCCCTCCCCTTCTGCTCCTCCCCCTGCTCCCTTACATGGGTGGGTGCACGCGCATATTCTGTCTAAAATAATTAAACAACAACAAAAAAATGTTAAAAAAAAAAAAAAAAGATCCAGTGAATAAACATTTACCCTACACCAGCCCATGTGCTATAGAAGCTTGGACAATGGTAGTAGGGAAATGGTGGTTACTAGTTAGCTACCCACACTTCTAGGGCCACTTTCTCTCCTTCACTTGTGGGATTCCACATTGAGTCAGGTGAAGAAGAGAGGCTTGGCCCCTCTGAGGAAAGGGTTAGCTTATTCTGTGCCCTTGGGGCCTGCCAGGGCCTGCTGCTAACATCCCCAGGAGCCCTGGGAGGGCATATCCCTGCCCACAAGGGATGGCCAGTAGCAGCGTTGCTGGGAAAACGCAGTGCGCCCCCTAGCCCCAGCTTGGGCACCAACTTTTTATGCAAGAGACCCTTGTCTCAGTGACTGAGACTTCGGTGATGGGGTCACATCCCAGCTGTGCCTCTTCCGACCAGCTGTGTGATCTTGGATAAGGAAGGCTCACCTCTCCGAGCTTCAGTTTCTGCTTCCACAAAATGAGCTTAATGATATTTGAATCCTCGCGGGGCCGAGCAGAGAACTAAATGTGACCATGCTGGTTGGGTGCTCCTTAACAACATCCCAAAGTCTGTTTTCATTCTCGACATCATTACTATCACTGCGTGCACTGCTGCTTGAGCCGTTCGGAACCGGGGAACGTAAACCCTTCCTTAGCAAGAAAACAACCTGGAATTCTGCCACAACATTATTTTGGTTTGAAGGGCGATCTGTGTCTGTTCTACCTCCGGAGTTCTGAGCTGTCTCCCGTAAGGGGCCCGGCCCCTAAACTAACACTCATGTCCAGGGCTGATAGTCGAAGTATTTAACAGTGATGAGGGTCCAGGCACCAACCAGTCAGAGTGGACGCCAGCTGCAAACAGGTCTGTGTCCCCTCTGATGTGCAACAGCTGGTTTCAGCCCTGCTCAGAGCTGACAAGACACTGTGCCAAGGCCTTCACACGTGTTGGCTTATTTCATCCTCCCAGCATCCCTGGCAGAGTGATGTCGTCATTATGCCCATTTCACAGGCAGGGAAGTGGGGCTCAGACCAAGGCCCCACATAGGTGGAGTAATGGAACCAGGACCTGGCCCCAGGTGTGCCTGACTGCAGAGCCCGCACTCTGACCTGCCACGTTTCCTAGGCCTCTGTGGGGACAGGAGAGGGAGAGAAGGACACTTGAGAGGAAAACGAGCCTGTGAAGTTGACCACAGTCTTTCCCCCTTTCATCTGTTTTTGCCCCGCTCCTGGGGTTATTCTTAATTTACTGGGATATTCTACAGCCTCTCAGTGAAGTGAATTAATGACAGTCTAAGTAAGAAATAGCAAAGAGGTTTCCTCTCACAGCCAACTCCGATCTGCTCAGGGATAGGGGCTACCCAGCACTGTGTCACTGTGTATTCCAAAGCTGCAGCCAAGCTAATCAGGAAAGGCGGTGATTGATTAGTGATGTCTGCCATGGGTGCCGGCCTAGCAAGTGATGGCACAGATGTCATTCGTTTCATATCCCTAGGCCATGCAGTCTCGTTTTCCAAATGTCACATCTTTATGGGTACAGTGAAACCACACACAGGGAATCCAAAGAGTTGTAACCTCACAATTCCTCAATACGGCAAACAATCTTGACTTACGAAGTTTCCTACCAAGTGTGTGCCCAGAAATGGGCACACCTGTGTTCTGAGTGCTCACCGGAATGGAAATGGCAGTGGGATAGGAATGTGTGTGTGTTTTACTCACTGCTGTATCCCAGGTCCCTAAAGGATTGCCTGACACGGACGAGGCACTGAATGACTTTGTGTCGGTGCGTCAAACAGAGCCATTGTGTCACTGGCCAGAAACCAACTCCCATGGTCAAGAAGTCCCGGTTCAGAAACGCCCTCCCTGGAGAAGAGTGAACAGAGAAGGCTTTGCACAAAGGAGTTCCTAAACCCAAAAAGACTTCATTCTGTGGGTTTCAAAGACCCGTCTAATGATGCTCATCAGGCAATTACAGCAGAACAAATGGCATTTTTCTCCACACAGTTTATTTACAAAAGACTCAGTAATGAAGCCATATTGGAAGTCTCTCACCCGGGAGGGGGAAGGAGGCTGGCTCCTGTTTCATTTGATCCAATTAATGTCCCTCTTCTCGAGGGGAAAGTGTTCTGTGTAACGAGGAGGCGCCCAGGTCTGGAAGGGAGACTGGCCTCCCTCAGTTTTCTCTGTCCTGGCTTGGAGAGTGTGGGTTCCCAGAGCCTGTGATGGCTCCTCTCCAGCACATTGTCTCCCAAGACCCCACGGAAGGCCTGCCCGCTGTGCTGAGGGGACAGGAAAGCCCATTCATGTGCCAGAGACGCCTCCCTGTGATGCCAGGTGTTCCATTTCAGCCAGAGCGGAACATTTTGAAAGGGCGGTATTCCCTCTGCTTCATCTCTGCTGAGACCCGTTTTCTTCTTGGTGACAAAGAAAAGAGAATGGTCTGAAAGGCTCGAGTGTATTTTCAGAAATTAAGATAAATTGATATGCGCCATCGGGACTGATGAATTAATACTTTGGCTCCTATTCCAGAGTAGGCCATCTATCCTGATGGGAAAACCCTAGAAGAGGTATTCTGAAGGCTCTGAAATTTCTAGAAGAGTCATTGATTTTTTTTCTCACTCTCTCTTCCTCTCTCTCTCTCTCTCTCTCAGCCAGGAGAGATTTTGTTTCCAAAAGGCACAGTCAGACTATCAAAGTTCTCCAGGTTTGCAGTTAGAATCTTCCCTGTTCTAGTGGCTGGTTAAATGTTTAACTCCATAGCCTGCCTGTACCTGCCTCTGTGAGCTGACCCCTGCTTGTCCGTCCACCCTCCCCCTGTCCTCTTGCCCCATTGCCTTAGTCTGCACTCTTGGTTACAGATGACCCAAATCCTAGTCAATCTGATTTCAGTGAAAAACCGGAATCAGTTGGCTCACACAGTGGAAATTCCAGGATGGACCTTTCAGGCTTGGCTGGATCCAGGGGACTAATCCATCTCCTCTGGTCTCCATCTCTCTCAGTCCCTTGACTCTGCTTTCATCCGGGCAGGCTTTCTCTTGTGGAAATACCCAGCATCCCACTGGAAAGAGAGTTTGTCTTTCCCATCATTCCTGCAGAAGTCCGCAAGTTGAGTCTCACTGGCCTGCTGGTTCCTTGCCCTCCTGGAGACAGGAAAGTGGGGTTGGGACGATTCCCCAGAGGAGAGTCCAGGGACTCTATCTAGAAGGAGAATGGATGTGGGGCAGAGCAAACCACAGATGTCCACACAGATGTGTGTGCCCAGCCATATGGAACTACTCACAAGCTCTATGCTCATATGTCAAGTCATCTTTGGAAGCACACTCTTCACACTTCTTGAAACGCCTTTCCTTAGTCTGGCCAGCCCACATGCAGCCTTACCTGAGCTCCCTGTGCTGGTAGGGTCCACCCCAACGTCAGTCCTGGCATGGCTCTGGATTCCTCACTCTGACATGACCCAAGGGGTGGCCTGTCTTCCCCACTGGACTGTGAGCTCCCTGGCGGCTATCTCTAGACCCAGTGTCTGGCCCATAGTAGGTGTTTTAAATAACTTAGTGGTATCAGTTCATATCTGACAAAACTTCCTTCACCCAGACTTATATCACCATCTTTGGGTAACAGTGATGTGGTGGGAAGGGTACTCAGCAAGAAGGCAGGGCACTGGCTTCTCATCTTGGCTCTCCATCCATCCATCTGGGGGCCCTAGACCAATCGCTTGACCTCTCTGGCCCTCACATCCCAGACAGTGCTGTTATAACTTTGCTTCCTATCCCACAAGATAGAATCAAATAAGATGCCGTGGGGAAAGCCCTTGGACTTACACAGGTACAAGGATGGCTTGGTAGAGGTAGTAACAGTAAGATGAGCCAGAAGGAGGACTGCCCAGTATCTCTGGGAGGCCACGGTTAGGCGGTCTTCAACTCTGAGATTCAGGAGAGAGGAAGTATCGCAGGACAATATGTACGAGCCTGCAGGAGAGAGGAGGGCTTTGCAACATGGTAAGTGGATAGCCCGTGGGAATAGCAATTTGGCAAAATCTGTTCCATGCCAAAGCAAGCACATTCTTTGACCTAAAATTCCACACCCAGGAGTTTGTACAAGAGAGACAGCTACAAGGATGAGCAAAGATTTAGGTAGAAGCTATTTATTGAGACCTTACTTACAATAGGGAACGATGGAAAATGACCCAAATGTACATCCTACAGGTTTAAGTAAGTTAGAATACACCTAAACAATGGAATATTATAAAGTTAGATGCCTCCAAAATTAAGTTTAAACAGAAGTGAAAGATAGTATATATGTAATATGATCTCATGTTTAGTGTTTAAAAATATGAGGAAGGCAAACCAGCAAACAAAAACCCAGAGACTCTCCTCATGCCAAGTAATATTTCCTGGGCACGCACATCAGAAATCTGTGGGGCTCCGTGCACGGCACTGTTCACACACTGTCGTTCAGCCTCCATGATACACCCAAGGTGCTGCTCTGATTTTCTTCTTTTTGTAGATGAGGATACTGAGGCTCGGGTTAAATCACTTCCACAGAATCACACAGCTAGAACGGGGATGCCAGCCCTGCTTGTGGCACTCAGACGGAGCCTGGCTCTGACCCACAGAACCATGAAGGGTTCCTGTCCCTCGCCGCATCAGGAGTAGGAGAGCTCCAGATGCGGCCATCCCCTTCTACTGATGTGATTCTGTAACAATGAACATGTTCATCATAAGTACTTATCACTTCTATAATCAGGAAAAAATTAAGTTTTTTGTTTTTTAACTAAGAAGGAAAAAAATGTTAGTTTTTCAGCCCTCCCAGCACCCTCTCGCCATATATATCCCACTGCTGTGTCTGGGCCATTTGCAAGTTCAGGGATGAGGGTTCCCACCGAGGCAGGACTCCAGGGAAGGCAGTGACAGTGAGGAGACCCCAGGGAAGGACTGAGCACCCTGAGCTCAGGAGGGGGCGCTCAAGAAGGCAGAGGCAGCAGCCACTACCCTATAGGAGGGAGAGACAGGGACATCCTGAGGCTCCCCTGGGGCAGGCTCACGTTAGCAAGGGAGTAACGGAATGCCACTGGAGGAGACGGGGGACAGCCTTGTTGGAGATGGAAACCTATCACGTTTGAGTAGAGGCAGGAGTGTCAGGGGGCCTGGCTTTGCTTTGTTTGATATAGCTGTCAAAGCCCAACCCAGTCCCAGGCTGCAGATTTGGGGCAGATTTTCAAAAAGAAAATGCTCAGGTTTTCCTTCTGTAAAACTCATAGCAGCATCAGGAGGATTAAATGGAAGAGTGTGGAAAGAAAGTAGGAGCACCCCCAGAAACTGGTTACAGTCAATGTTGTGACCCGATGTCTTTAGTGGTCCAGTGACTGGGCCAGGGTCCCTCAGCTAGATCCTAGGTGTCCTGATCCTGAAGAGCCCCGGGCTCATGTCACTTCCCGTGGTGGGAGAGGTGGAGGAAAGGCCGGCCCACCTAGAGAGAGGCCAGTGTTACGGGGCGCAGCGCCCGGAAGTCAGGTCCAGCCCCCAGGGGAGTTAAGGTGCCGCCCAGGAGGGAGAAATGAGTTCCAGAGACCAGTCCAAGAGGCAGAGGGCAAGCCAGGACCGCCATCCAAGCACCTGCATGCCAACACCTTTCCCTATCTCTCTCCCCTCCCCCTTCCAGCCCCTCTGACTCAGACCAGCTGCGGTGTCGCACTAGCTCTTTCCTTCAGTGGATTACCCAGGGATGCCAGGAGCATGCTGGCTGCACATTCCTCCTGCCAGCCACAGGTGCCCAGCCTAAGAGCCGCCTCCTGGAAGCAGGGAGAGCATTCTGCTCATGACTCTGAGAAAGCCCTTTGAAATTCCATGAACATCTCTGTGTGGGGGGACCTGTGAATGCCCCCATTCCTCCAGAGAGGTGGCTCAGAGACCCAAGGCCGTCTGTCGTACACGGCTAAGCAACCAGCACACACCTGTCTCTCCACGCCTCCATCTTTCATCACTAAAAATGGTGAGAACAGCTTCTTCAGAGCTTTGCTGTAAGAACTAAATGGCATGGAATATTTATCTGGCCTAGAGCCAGGCGGAAAGGAGGCATTCAGTGATAGCTGTTCCCATCAGAACCCTCGTGTTACCACACCACGGGATTAAGTACCTGGCCCACAGAGTCATGCCTTCTGGGTTCTGGTGCAGGTGCGATCAGCTAGTGACCTAACCTCTCTGGACGTAGCTTTATAGCTATCAGATGGGGATAGAATAATCCTTACTTCATAGTGTAGGTGTTAACATCATGTTAGTCAAACGGTGCTAAACTTAGCTCAGGGCTTGGCACATAATAAATGCTCAATAAACAGTGGCTATTAATGTTGGCATTGTTGCAGCTGATGTGATGGGGCTACAGCTGCAGGAGGGCAGGAAAGACAGGAGCGGAAAGAGCATGGAGGCTCACGAGACACAGGCCAAAGCCTCGGCTCCAGGCCCAGCTCTGGAGCGAACTCTCAGTGAGCCCTTGGACGTCTCTGTTGCCCTTTCTGCTGAAGCTGTATATTCACATCTGTAAGGGCACTAGTAACCACAAGCTCACAGGGCTGTCTGTGTGAACTCACTAGTACCGTTATCTTGAGGGAGGCTGTCACTATTCCAGTATGTACTGGTGCTCAGAGTGTGGGCCCCAGACCAGCAGTATCCGCAGCATCTGAGAACTTGTTAGAAATGCAAATTCTCGGGCTCCACCCCAGACCTGCTGCGTTAGACACCCTAAGGGTGGGGACCGGCAGTCTGTATTTAAGCCAGCTTTCCAGGTGATTCTGATGTTCCCAAGGGTGAAAACTGGCTGTGATGAATATGTGGGGTCTTGTACAGAGAGCGCTCAGGCTTGGATGTGGAAGGACAGAGCAGACAGGGAGGCTGGCGGGTTGGCCGGCACATCCCAGCACCTTCCCCCAGCTATAGACTTGGGTCATTGGGTCCATGCTTGGCAGCAAGTTTCTAGTCCAGTTTTTCCAACAGGGTTTTAGAGCAAGGCTGACCAGTGACTAGGCCATGAATGAAAGAAGGAAAGGAAGGGAGGGAGGGAGGAAGTTAGTTAGTATGGGCTGTATTACTGATGGAAAGAAAGGCAAGGTGCCCCACGGAGCAGAAAGTGAACGAACAGCATGTTCTCAGCGGCTTCCACAGCCTGAGTACAGGGCACGTGGAGAGGGCCGGAGGCGACGAAGAACAGAGGAACAGGTAGCAGAGAGCCTTGTTTGCAAGCTGGGGCGGGGGAGGGTACGGTTTCTTCTGCAGACAAGACAGGTGCTGATAGGGGGCTTGGCAGAAGACGGTAATAGGGTCAGGACCAGGCTTTAGAAAGATTAAACCGGAGAGGTGCAGACTCCCCGGAGGTCTCAGAGCTGCCTGGTTCTGGGGGAGCCAACCCCGGATTCCACTCTGGGCTCTGCCATTTTTGAGCGGAGGTACCTTGGGGAAGGCGCTTCATCTCCCCAGGCCTTGGGTTCCTCACATGTAGAAGGTATAATAGCACCTTCCTCACTGGCTGGTTATGTGAGCGCTCTATTCAAAATACGAGTCAAACCTCAGGGACCCTGCATCTTAACTGAATTTCTTTATTAGTTTAAGAAACAAAACCCTAATGTAAGGCAGCTATCACCCATTTTTTTGCCAACTTGTCTATAAACACCTAAGGATATAGCTCAATTAGTCAAATACTTAATTTATTAATTTAGATACACATATGCTTAAAGCTATATTATGTAAAATATTAACTTAAAAGTGAATTCAGATGGTTTTTAAAAATCAAGTAAAACCGGTTTTTTCCCACTCTGTACCAGTTGCATCCAGTAACCATCTAAAACTACCATGAGTGAGGTCCTTTCATGCTGGCAAGAGTCCCTGAAACAGCATCCCCTAATATATTCAAAATAACAAGAGCCTCGGAAAAGATGGATGTAACATTTCTTCTTTCCTGAGGGAAGTGCCCGCCAGCTCCCGTGCGCCCACATACACATTGCTCACAGCCCTCTGCTTCGCGATTACCTCATTTCAGCCTCCTCACAACCCCAGGGGGCAAACACAAAACTTCATCCCATTTCACAGACAGGGAAACTGAGGCTTTCAGCCTCCCAAAGCTTGCTTAAGAGCCTGGATTAGACCTCAGTCCTTACTCCAAAATCAAGCTCCTAACAGCAACCCTGGGCACCTTCTGAGCACACAGATGGCAGAATAACTGGGGGTAATTATTATTATTTCCCCCCTGTACAACTAAATAGGGTTTGGACTCCCTAGAGGTCCCCAGCCGAAATGCCAAGAGTAGAAGCTGTTGCTGGCTGTCATCTTCTCCCGGCCATCAGCAGGTAGGACAGCCGCCCAGGCCTGGTGGCATCCAGGCAGCCATGTCCTCAACAGAGGGAGGTCCCCCCGACAGGACGGGCCCTTCTGCCATGTGCTCTCTGGGACCTGGTGTATCTTTCTGATGCATATCACCACTTGTTTCTTTACTCCTCAGTTTAGAAGATAAGAGCAAGTAATTGTCTTTTATAGACACTGTAATGAAGCCTGTCATCACACAAAAGAAGTTTGCTAATAAAAATAAATCAAAGCAGCAATGAAAATGAATGGGGAGCAAGCTTTTACAATTAGGTTTGTACTCGTTCTGCAGGGGAGAAAGGCACCAAGAAACGGGCTGATGGTGTAGGGGCAGGGTGGGGGCGGTGTTTGCATACTGCTTGTGCCAAGGAGCCCGGCGCCCATAACAGGCAGCCGTATTCCCTGTGGGTGAGGAGGCCATCGAGGGGCTGGACAGGGAGGGAGGGAAGGAAGCCGACAGAAGAAAGGGGCTGCAAATATGTCATCTCGTTGGTCTATGTGTGTCTGCACCCAAATATGTGGGGTCCCAGCCACATGTGGTCTGGCTGCTGCAGGCTGTGCCCCTCCCCCCTTTGCCACCAGCCTGAGTCTTCTGCCATTGTGTTACCTTGGGGAGAGACAAGCACCCTGGGGCAGCCAGGCCCCCAGAGGTGCCCCATGGCTGTACAAGCCACCCTCCCCCCGGCCAGCCCTGTCATTCTCATCAGCTACAGGATCTGCCACTAAGTTAGAAAAACCACTTCATGTCTCTGAGCCTCAGTTTTCTCCGTTTTGGAAATCAGGCCATGGGTTAGAAACCATGATGGTGTTGGGCAAAGGGGCAAATGCTGTATCATTTCAAGGTGGTGGTACTTCTCGTTCTTTTGCAAACAGAAATGATGATCATGGTCAAGCCTGCCACAGCCAGGCATCAAGTGAAGTGCTTTTCACGACTGTCCCATTACACGTGAACACCCTGGTGAGGTAGTAGTGAGCTGTCACGCCCAGGTCACAGGAGACTGCAGCTCCCGTGAAGCTGCAGTGCCACAGGTAAAGGCCTGGTACCAACCACACAGCGGCACAAGGCAGCATTAGGAATGGGGAGGGGTGTGTGCTCAGAGCCCCGGGCCATGGCTGTCCTGGGTCTGAGTGGCAGCTGTCTCAGCTGTGAAGGAAGGCAGGAGAGGGCCCTAACGGTACACCAGTGGGGGCCCAGGGCCATGAGCAGAACCACAGGACCTGGGATCAAGACCATCTGTGACCACATCCCACCCAGGGCGAGACATGACCCTGTTCTGGGCCTTCAGCTTTTGTCATGCTCCTGGAAGAAGAGTCCCCTCCAGTCTTGGGATCCTGCCAAATAACCAGCAAACACCACAGAGGTGCTGATCAGTGTGGAAGATGCTAGAGGGACTTGTGAATAGTTGGGCGTGCCGTACACTGGGCCCTTTCAGGCTGTTTGGGTGCTCCCAGAGGACTTGGGGGTGGACAGCAGCTTCAGCCAAACAGATATCTGTGTCTAAAGGCAGTTCCCATTCTCTTTCGGCTGTCGGTGGGTCATGGTCAAGGCAGGGAAGCTGAGGCGTAAACCCTTCCTCCCAAACCAGGACTCCTTCTGGGCTCCGGATGTCTCAGAATTCTGAGGGTGTTTGGGACAACTCACACCGCTCAGCAGATCAAGGGCATCCTGGTCCTTCAGGAACCTTCAGGCTGTTGGCCACCGTGGTCAGGGCCAAAGAAACAGAGGTCACAGCAAAGAGAAGGATTTGAAGATTGATCATTCTCTACACAAAGGAAGGTTTCCTGCCAGGCAGAGCTGGAGACACATCCTGGCTAGCTAATGCGAGTTTAATATGGAGTTCGGGGAGCTGGATGCCGGCCTAGTCAACTCTCCAGGAGAGAGTCAAAAATAGAGTGGGATAAGGTGTCCCCCACCTGCTCCGCACCACTCTGCCTCCCAAAAGGCAGGGCTAGCCCAGCCATGAGCTGGGCAATATCCGCTAGACAAAAGCATCGCTTCCACATCAGTCATTTTGTATAAAGGAAGAGTTATTGTTATGGGATGCTGGCGCCTGATCAATATCTCCTGCTTTGAAAATAAACTTCTTGGCTTGGCCTTGACATTAATCTACCATCAGGAGCCCATTATCTCAAGACCAATGTTCTGTTCTATTGACTTGCTCAATTTTTTTTTCTCCCCCAAGATCAGACTATAATTGCATTTCTCCAGGCAGCACTTCCACTAATTGTAGCCCCACACATACAGATCCCCTTGCAGGCAGCCTGGGCCACAGTACCTCCAGGGTCGTTGGAGACAGTGGCTGGCGGAGGCCAATGAGGAACTGAGGACACCCAGGTACCTGAGGTGGAAAAGCAGCCCTTCTAGAGCCTGTGAATTAATTAAGACATGAAGCCAGATCCCCAATATCCCATGGAGCCATTCAAGCTGGAAAATACTCTTGCACAGAATCAGGGTTGCAAATGTTCCCACTCCTGCTCTTCATTCATAAACAAGGGAACATGGTAATAACATTAATAACAACATACCGAGGGGCACCTGGGTGGCTCAGCTGGTTGAGCAACCAACTCTTGATCTCGGCTCAGGTCTTGATCTCAGGGTCATGAGTTCAAGCCCCGAATTGGGCTCTGCACTGAGCATGGAGCCTATTTTAAATATATATGGAATGAATATATATATTCATTCCCAAGTACAGCTGAGCCCTACCATCACTACAGCATCTACAAAACCGAAGCATGACTGCCTCTATCTGGAAGAGCCTCCCAGGCCCTCCCTGCCTCCTAGCCCATTCTCCAGCCAGGCAGAGTCATCTTAGTAAAATAGAAATTGGAGCATATTGTCACCCTCACTGAACACTTTTGGTGAAGACTCCTCATTTTGCCCTGTGAGACCCTTACGATGGTCCCTGCTCACCTCTCTGACCTCTGCTCCCGTCTCTGCTCCTGCTCCAGGCCTCTGGCTTTCTCTGTTCAGTGATGAAGTCAAGCCTGGCCCTACCTCAGGGCCTTTTCACTTGCTCCACCTGTTCTCTCACCCCTCAGATCTTTGTTACTTTTATCTTCTCATTATTTAAGTCTCGTATCTAACATTCCTTTCGAAGTGAAGATTTCCCTGATCTGTGTCACAGAACCTCTCATAGATCCATACAGTGAGTCTGGCCTCGCTTTGGCTCCCTCGCAGCACACATCACGGTCTGAAACTGCCTTCCTGTATTAGTTGTCTACTGCTGCAGGAAAAGAATACCCCCAAAATACCCCCCAGGGCAGCAGCAAGCAGTACCGTGAGCTTTGTGTGGCTCAGGGAGTTGGCAGTGGCTTAGCAGGACAGCTCTGCTCAGGTTCTGTCACAAGGCTGTAGTCAAGGTGTCAGCCAGGGTCACGGGCATCTGAAGGCTGGACAGGGACTGGAGACTCCCTTTCTCAGAGGCTTGCCCACGTGTCTGGCATGTTGGCACAATGAGCAGGAGGCCTTAGCTGCTCACCACCAGGACTTCACAGAGCCGCCTGAGTGTCCTCAAAGCACGGCTGCTGGAGGCCCCCAAGCAAGTGGTCCCAGGGAGGAAGGCAGAAGCCACGGTGTCTTCTATGACCATTGTTTCTAGACTCTTCTGTTGGCTACACGGGTCTGTCCTTACGGGACACATTTGGGAGGGAACCCCCTAAAGGTGCAAATACCAGAAGGTGAGGCTCACTGGGGGGCATCCTGGAGCTGGGCACCATACTCACCCTGGGCGGACTCGCCCCTCTAGGCGCCGAGCACAATGCTTGGCACGTAGTGGATACTCCATACATACTAGTCAGATGTCTGGATGAATCACTGTGGTGCGTGTCCCTGCCGGGATTGTGTGCCAAGCATTGTGCTCAGTAAGCCCTTCACGTGCGAGATCTCATCCCCAAGGCCGGCTTCATTTCATCCTCTACACATGAGGAAACTGAGTCTCAGAGAAATTAAGTACCTTGATCAAAGTTACAAACCCAGTAAGTGGCTGGGCTAGGATTTCAACCCAGGACTGCTGAGGAGGGTCCATTTAGCCCAGGCCCCGCAGGGGGTGTGAGTCAAGATACTGATGAATTCCCAAATTGCCATCAGACCAGCAGGAAGCTCTGGGTGATGCCAGCCTGGTAGGGAACCCCAAGGAGAAACTCGGGATTCCTCTCTGCCATGCTCCCAGTTGCAGGGCTTAGGAACCCAGACTGCAGAGAAGTCCGTCCAGGGAGCCTGCTGCCTCTGCTCACGGTGACCCAGCTCACGGTGACCCAGAGGAGACCCCAGAACCTGATGCCACAGGCAGTGATTATACAGAACCTGTGTGCCATCCCTTCCCTCTCATACCTGTGACAGACATCACAAAGCGATCCCCGAAATCTTTCCCACTGAGCCCCCATTGCTGCCTTAGAATTCTCAGCACAGCTCTCCATGCACCTGCACCTGCTCGGAGCTCACGCTCTGGAGTCAGCTGAAGCTGGGTTTAAATTCTGGCTCCTCCACTTACTCACCTTGTGACCTCAGACAAGCCTCTTAGCTTCTCTGCACCTCGGTTTCTTCTGTAAAGTGGAGCGCCATTACTACCCACCTTGTAGGGTCTCTGATGAGGCTTCGATGCGGTCGTGCATGGAGAGCTTGAACCACAGCGTTTGGCAAAGAGTAAGCGCTCAGCACTGTCAGCTATTTAAAACTGCTGTTGTTACTACTGTGTTTTCCTCAGTCTGTGAATGGGGGCTTAGTAGACCGTCGAAGCTTTTCAATGAATGCATGGGAGGAGGGGACAGTGGCCTTTGGGGGCAATGGTGAATGAGAGGCAGAAATAACGTCTTCTCTGTCCCTTCCCATCCTGCAGGTGTGGATGTGTGGGGGTCGCATGGAAGATATCCCCTGCTCCAGGGTGGGCCATATCTACAGGAAGTACGTCCCCTACAAGGTTCCGGCTGGAGTCAGCCTGGCCCGGGTAAGGCGGTGACTTCCCTCCAGGGGGAGGGGGATGGGCGCATCAGCACAGAAGAAACCTCCTGAGACACCTGGGACTCCAAGCCAAGTGACTCGGGTGTGAGGTTGTGCATGCTTCCCCTGCCCCCAACTCTGTAGGTGAAACCCAATTTAAAGTAATTATTAAAGCCCTGCTTAACCACTCCTTCGCTGTGACCTTGAGAGGGTTGCTTAACTCCTCCGAGCCTGTGTTTCCTCTTTTGTTCAAAGAAAGCTAATTTTTCACAACTCTCAGCGTTGCCAGAGAATTAAGGAGATGGCACAGTTTCCCCAACTGTGACAGACAAGATGATTTTAGGTGCCAGACATAGGAACATTTTTATTTACATGTGTTTAAATTAATGTGCATTAGACATTAATATGTATTCGTGTAGCAAACATGATTTTTTTCCAGATATGATTACTTAGGATAAAGCTGAAGTAGGTGCAAAGTTAGGCCAGGAGTGATTTAAAGAAACCTGTTAGATAAATATTAATACAGGTGGGGTGGTGTGTTGGTGTGTTGGGGAAAGCCTGAGGCAAGGCACTTAAAAAAAAGTTCACGGGAGGAGGGTGACGAATAAATGTCAGTGTCTCTCTCTTCTCTCCGCCCCCTCCCCCACTTTCGCTGCCAAAACTTGTGTGTCAAACTATTTCATTACCTTAAAATGGTTTGTATTAATCATTGCTAGAATTCAATTGGCCACTGGCTACACATAGAACTGTGTTAGCCAGAGGCTTGTTTGGGGGGTTGGTTTTGTTTTTTGTTTTTGTTTTGTATTAATGATCTTCCCCTATACCTTAACATTTTAAAATATTAAGTGTCTTGGTGGGGGGAGGTGACCACAAAAGAAAAATGGGGTGGGGGAGGGCCCCAGAAGGTAAAGAGGGCCTCAGAGAGGCTTGTGGGAAGCTGGAAAGGTAACCAGGTAACCGGCACAGCTGTGCCTGGTGGAGACCGCTCCCGACAGAGAGCCCCCCCCCCCCCCCCGCCAGCCGCGGGAGCCTGTTTGGCATCAGTCCGAACAGCCTCCTTGGGCCCAGCTGCGCCCCCCTCGTCCCGTGTCATCTGACAGTCGATGCGGTGCAAAATTGTAGGCCAGGTCAGGAAGAGCCCCGGTTCTGCGAATTACACGGAAGACTGGGCGGCTCCATCCGACAGCGGGACCCCCCAGACTCCATCCGCCGGTGGGAGCTGAGCTGCGGAGGCGGCAGGGTCTGGTTTGGGACCCGCGTTGAAGAAAAAGAGAGCCAGCAGTGCCCTCTAGTGGTAGAAGATTCCGACGAGAGCCGCACCGGCCCTCGGCACTTTGCAGAGCCCGTCGGGCACAGCCCACGGGGGCGGGGCCGGTTCTAGATTCAGCGAGAAGGTAGGAATCACGTTTCCTCTGAGATCCCTGGCAAGCCCAGAGAAAGATGCCAGACAGGAAACCAGTGCAAAGTCACTCAGTAAGCCCAAGAGCGCGCGTGCGCGACTCGCAGCTACTGGGAGTAATGGGACAGTGGGGACATCTCTGAGCCTGAGCAGGCTCATTTCCGAAGCAGCTTTTTCTTATCTGGTCATTTATAAGATCCACCTGGTTAAAAGGCACCACGATCTCCTGTTTATTGAACCATAGATGAATTCAATGGGTAATAGCTAACTATAGCACCACTTAAAAACTTCCTGTGAGCTAGACATCATGCAAAGCTTCTTACATATTTATAGAACTTAATTCTCATGTGCTTTTAATCCCTGTTTGAGAGATGAGGAGAGTGAAATGTGGAGACTTTAACTGACTAGAATTCAAACCCACTTAGGCCTGACCGGTGCCTGGCACAGAGCAATCGTCCCTTTAACAGTGGCTGCTGTTGTTAATGTCTCCATCTGTTAACGAGACTGGGAAGTTTATTTCAATGTCTTCTCTGAATTCTGTGTTTAAACATTTTAACTTCTTTTTCAACTGGATCACATCAGTCTCCTGGTGACTTTAAACCGGTTAGGTTAACAATCGGAGGGGGCACCCCACCTCCGTTTACAGGACCACAAAAATGCCTGAATCAAACTCCCCTGAATTTTTATCACTGCGTCTAACTACCCTCATTGAGTTGCAGATCATATTGTAAACGTTTGTTTCTTGTTTTAACAGCCAAATCTGTCTAGAGCATTATCTCCTAGATCATTTTGATAGATTTGAGGGGAGGTCATCTAAAAGTCCTAAAAGAGCCCCATAAAGAGAGAAACCGCCTAAAGGAAGAGGCATCTCTTCCTGCCTAAAGTTGTCAGATTCCAGGACAAACAGCTAGAGAGCAGTGAAGTGGCAATTTAAGAAGGATGAGCTAACCAGCAGCCCACCTGCCTCAAGAACAAGTAGCCAGCCTTAGTTTGTTTACTAAATTTACCAAAAATCCTTCTTGTCTCTGCCCCTGGGAAAGGGATCTTAGGGAAGGCTGTAACAGAAACCCACTCAAACTTGCAAAAAAAAAAAGAAAGAAAGAAAAGAAAAGCCTCTTATTCCAAGGACTGGGCAATCTGTAATGCAAACACAAGAAGAGCAGAGGGGCTTCAAATAGGACTGGGACCCAGAACCAGGGAGGTGTCAAGGGGAAGGATGAGAGGAGCACGCGGCCTCCTAAAATCCCAGAGTCCTCCGTGTGACTCAGCAAGGGGAGAAGTAACAGAAGTCAGTGCCGAGTCCTTTGCTTTGGTCCAGTCAACTGGATAAAAGTTCAAGATCTGGGAGAGGCATGTCTAGAAAGTACAGTATTCATTAAAATAGTAATATAAAGAGCAATTAAAATGAAAATATGTGATTTGATCCTTTTATAATTGCACTGGTGTATCTAGGCACCTCTCCTTGGTCAGATTAGCCACTTCAGCCTGTGGTTGGAGAGAAATCTGTAGCAGTTCCTCATCCTCCCTGTGGCATGAGCAGATGAGTGTGCCCAAGAAGCTGGGCAGGCAGACTGGAAAAGGAGAGTCTTCAGGTGTGCCAGCTTTTTCAGCTTCCTCAGGCCTCAGTTGTTTGTTTTGTTTTAAAGATTTATTTATTTATTTGACAGAGATCACAAATAGGCAGAGAGGCAGGCAGAGGGGGCGGGGGGAAGCAGGCTCCCCTCGGAGTAGAGAGCCCGATGTGGGGCTCAATCCCAGGACCCTGGGATCATGACTAGAGCCAAAGGCAGAGGCTTAACCCACTGAGCCATCCAGGCATCGTGCTCAGTTTTAAATTAAACCCAGCCTTGGCCATGTGGGGGCCTAGCAGGTATAACTGTTCGTTAAGGGTTTCTAACCCACTGTCAGTCTCTTCAGCACTAAGAAAGAATGAGGCATTGGTGAGGTGATTTCATGGCTTCCTAGTCCCAAACTCGAGAGTCAGCAAAACGGAGGAGTTGGTGAATTTTGCCTTTGCCATGGGCCGCCCCCCCCCCCCCCCCCCCCCCCCCGCTGGCTTCCTTCCTCGTTGCTCAGGAGTCAGCAAGCTGTTTTTGTGTGGCCCATGAGCTAAGAATGATTTTTACACTTTCAAATAAGGTGAAAATATGAAAGAAGAATATTTCGTGATATGTGAAAATCAAATGTCAATGTCCATAAAGTTTAATTGGAATACAGCCACACCCATTCATTTAGGTACTATGTCGGGCTCCTTTATAGCCACCTCAGAGTTGAGACCATATGGTCCACAAGGCCTCCCACCCCCCAACCCCCCACCCCCTGGCCTCAGCCCCTCAGAGGGCCTGACCCTTCCGCCTGCCTGTCGCCCTCCAGAACCTGAAGCGAGTGGCGGAAGTGTGGATGGATGAGTACGCGGAGCACATTTACCAGCGCCGGCCCGAGTACCGCCACCTCTCGGCAGGGGATGTCGCTGCCCAGAAGAAGCTGCGCAGCTCCCTTAACTGCAAGAGTTTCAAGTGGTTTATGACCAAGATCGCCTGGGACCTGCCCAAATTCTACCCACCCGTGGAGCCCCCGGCCGCGGCTTGGGGGGAGGTGAGCCAGGAGGGGCCCGGGCCGGGTGCATAAGTGGGGCCCAGTGCAAGAAGGTAGAGCTCTCCCGATTCTCTCTAGCCTTGTGGTGGTGGGGGTTTTCATTTGCTACTTAATGCTCTAAGTAGGGAAAAATTAAAATCTTAAATTATTAGCAGAAATTTTACCACTCATCTTCCCACTCCGTAGAGCCAGTTTTAAATGCAAACAGAAGAGCATTTAACTCACAGGCCAGATGGGTGAAATTTCACTATCTGTATTTCAGCCCTTGTACGTGCATATGTATTTCTTGCGAGAACAGTGCAAACCCTGCACAAAACGGACTCAGCTTATCTTATTTCACTTCTTGATAATGCGTGCTTTCTACCAAGATGCTCTCCCTGCAGCTTGCTGATGAGTGAGGAAGGGTGGAAGGAAAGCGAACTGTGGGCTGTCCTTTTCCCCCTTCTGTGCGGTTATCTGCTGCTGGTGAGGGAAGTGGTGGCTGGTTCCAGGGCAATCACACAAGTAAGAGGATACAATAGAGCTCCTCAGCCCAGAATGCCGTGGCCCTCCTTTGTGCAGTCTACTCCTGGTTGGAAAGGAAGTGTGGCCTTCAGACCTGCCAGCGCCCCACTTAGTCATAGCCATAACTTGAGTCTTGCCGAACTGCTGTGCGAGCGGGACCTCTGAGATTCTGTGCTTGGGGGGGCATCACAGATGCTGTATGCAAACACAGAAGGAAGGCACATCGGATGCTCGTGTAACGTGTCAGCACCTCTGCTCACACGCAGGCTCCATTATACTATCAGATCTCACTCACAGATTCAAAGATCAGATACTAAAAATCTTAAGACAACAACGGGATGCCTGGGTGGCTCAGTCAGTTGAGTGCCTGACTCTTGGTTTCGGCTCAGGTGGTGATCTCGGGGTTGTGAGATAGAGCCCTGAGTTGGGCTTTGTGCTCACTGAAGAGTCTGCTTGAGGCGTGCTCTCTCTCTCTCTCTCTCTCTCTGCCCCTCCCCGCCTCTAAAACAAATAAATAAATCTTAAAAAAAAATTAAGACAATGATAGCCAAACTTTAAACCAATGGCATGCCGTTCTGACTGAGGGGCCCTGGGCTGTTGCCCATGTCACACACTGATGAAGCCAGTCCTGCTGGGGAAGGTATGCTGTCTTCTAGGGGGAGAAGCACTCCATCACCAGATTCTGGCTCTTGGGTCTCTGAACTGAGAGGATCTGCTCCCTGATAGACGGATATATTGAGGCTTGGGGACAAGGAGCATAATAAGAGTTTGGTCTCCTTCAATTGTAGGTGATGGAAGTCCAATTTATTTATTTTTTTTTTAAAGATTTTATTTATTTATTTGACAGAGAGAGATCACAAGTAGACAGAGAGGCAGGCAGAGAGAGAGAGAGAGAGAGAGGGAAGCAGGCTCCCTGCTGAGCAGAGAGCCCGATGCGGGCCTCGATCCCAGGACCCTGAGATCATGACCTGAGCCGAAGGCAGCGGCTTAACCCACTGAGCCACCCAGGCGCCCTGGAAGTCCAATTTAAAGTGAAAAGAGAAATTTATTAATTCTCAGAAACTTTAGGTAGCTATGGCTTCAGGCACACCTGGATCCAGGGGCTCAAATGACGTCAGTTTCTTTTTCTCCTATTTACCTCTGCTTCCTTTTGTGTCAGCTTCACACTGAGGGTAGCAAGATGGTTTCCAGAAGCTCAAAGCTGACAAACCTTGGCCATTCAGCAAAAAGTATATGGCTCCTTCCCAGTGAAGCCAGCTAAGTTCTTATTTTGGTCTGCAGTGATCCCTGTGGCCACTGGAGGAAGGGGACAACCAGGGAGAGGACAGATAGTCTGACAGGCCACAGGGTGGGCAAGGCGCAGTAGCCCCATAGAAAACCAGGATGTTTTACCAGAGGAAGGACAGATGCATTTGGGCCAGCAGAAATGACTTGTTCATGACCTTTCCTGACTAAGCCGTCTGGCCAGCCCTACCCAACCCCTGCACAAGTATTCTAGGGGACGTGTCATGGGGACTTCCCTCATGAAGCTCTTCATTTCTTTGCCAGTTTCTGGGCTTTCTCCCCTGTATTAGGTCAGTCCTCTGAGAAACAGACACCAAAAGACTTGTTGGGGCAACACCTGAGAGAAGAAATGAGAAGGGAGCCAGGAGAGGCTGGGAGATTGACTGTGGGGCTGGTCTGCCCTCCGGGAGGGGTAGCGGGGTGGAAGAAGGGCTGGGGTAGGAGGAGTCGCACTTTGCGAGGATGCTCTGAGGAAGCTTGAGCCAAGTAACTGAGCCGGATCAGAGGAGTCTGGCGTCCGCCAGGAACAGGCCTGCTGCAGGACCCCTGTCCCCTCCGATGCTGGCTGGAAGCAGCCCACGGGGAGCATGGCTCCACTCAGACACATGGATTCCGACCACGGCCGCTGGGCAATCAGACTCCCTGCAACAGGATAACTGAGTGGCACATTTTCACGGCCACCACACCTCCAAACCCTCCGTCAAAACGGAGTGCTTCTGTGGGCCAGGAACTCCAGGATGCGGCACCTGCACGGTGGCCATCAGCTAGCAAGGCCACTCCTGGCTCCTAACTGCTGCTGCTCAGCCTTCTACTCCTAGCCCGGGGCTCCTCCAGGCACACACCACATGTGGCTCACTGCATCTTCTGGTGTTCTCGGGAAGGAGAACCTTTTGTCATTTACCTGCTCTAAAAGGCAGAGAGTCTGAGACCCCACAGCAAAGGAATCATGTCCTTTTCTAGAGTGGTTTTCAAGACATGGTCCCTGAATCTCCCGGAACGGGAATCAAATTCAGTTCCTGGACTTAGTGGATCAAATTCTCTGGGAGCAGAGCCAGGAAGTCCTTTGAATACCACCCCCACACCTTTAGGCCCCCACCCCAGCCCACCACCCTGCGACTGCATGCTCTAGGACAAAGGCCTCGAGGAGCTCCTCTCTGTGGGCTGAGTATTCTGTTACTGAGAGGCACAGGGCACTTCCCCCGCCCAGGCCAGGCTTTTTTAAAACCGTGCAGAGCTTTCCCCATCCGGTGTCTCTGTTGGGTTCCCTCGTCCCACCCCAGCATGGTCCCAGAGGTTTATCTCAAGGTGCTCACTGGTCCCCTCTTTCTGTCTCTATCAGATCCACAGTGTGGGCACAGGACTGTGTGCTGACACGAAGCATGGGGCCCTGGGCTCCCCACTGAGGCTGGAGAGCTGCGTCCGGGGCCGCGGGGAGGCTGCCTGGAACAACATGCAGGTAAGGGCCACTCCTCGGGGCCCAGCAGCCAGCTCCCCTGTGTCTATGCGGCCTGGAATGCTCATGTGATCAGGGCCTCGGGGGAGAGCCGACGGCTCAATGATGACAGACAAAAGTCAGCCCAGGGGATGAGTTATAAGAAGAATCCTTCCCAGTGCAATAAAATCGCCAATCTGGTTAGTTGCACATAGACTCTCAGCCCACATCGCCTTCAACAGAAAGGAGAACATACTGGCTCATATCACTGAAAAGCTTAAATGATGTTCAGGGAGACCCCTCCAGAGTCTCAACTCTGCCTCCTCTCCCTGACTCTTCCCTTCACCTGACTCTTCCCAGGTGGTGGCAGATGGGACCGCCAGCAGCAAAGGCTTCCAGTCTCTCCATGAAAAGGCATGTCCCTTTCCAGAGTCCTGGAAAAGCCCTGGGGCACTCACGTTTTGGCTTTCCTGAGCCAGTTACAATAGGGATGTGATGAGTCCTTTCATTGATTAGGCCCAGGTCACATGCCCGCTCCTGGAGGCCGAGGTGCAGTCAGCTTCACGGGAAGGGTGAGAGGACAGTGAAGAGGGTGGCTTCCCCAGGAGATCATGCCCAGGGGGTGTTATCAGAAGAATGAAGAGGGCAAGCCAGCAGTGCAGGAAAAGGCACCACTTTCAAGAAACTGCATTTAGCATTCCGTGGTCCCCTCCTCCAAGCAACTAACCCCACATCATACCACATCCACTGAATCTTGGTTCAAAGGTACATTTTTATAGTCTCCTTACTATGTTTTCTGGCATTTTGGAAGAGCACATGGATAGAAGCCTATATTGTGGGTCCTCTGCTAAAACAGAGCTCAGGTGGGGTGCATGGCGTGCGTGCTGAGAAGGAACAGCACTGCCTCTCAGATGGGCACAATGCCCAGCCTGACAGTGTCTGCTCCTCCCTCGGAAGTCCTTGTTGCTTTCCCTCCTCCTTTCTTGACAACAATTCTTATTAGAAGTGTCTCCCCTTCACGGATTCTCCTGAGTTCGCCAAGGCAGCATGTGACTGCTCCCCACACCCACCCCACCCTAGGACCCTAAAAGAGACCAAGAACAGCCAGAGCCTAGATAGAATGTGCCCAAGTTGCTCAGCCTAGAAGAGCCTCACTGTGTGGCAGAGTCCATATAAATGCCTGAGGGGTTCCCGCAAAGAGCAACAAAATGGCACCTGGGGGTGTGGCTGTGCCCGCCTACCCACTCTGAAATGCGAAGCATGGTGGCCCGGTTGCCCCAGTGGGATCTGTATCCCCCAGGGCTCTCAACCACCCTGAGGGAAGAGCTGTAGTGAGCCTGTGAAGGGAGAACCGTGAATCTAAAATGCAGCCCCTAGTTACAGGGGGTCTGGGAGACAAAACATCAGGAGTCAGGAGCTGCCAGTACCTGCCACCATTGTGTCCGCTGCTGGCCAGGGTGGAGTGGAGCAATAGGGACTGGACTTACCCTCCTACCAGAAACGACTGAAAAACAGACAGAATATGTAGAAAACTGTTTTCAAGAGAGCAGACATGAGCCAGTGGAGGACAGTTATCCTCAAGGGATAGCAAGCAGATAAGCCCTACGGCTGTCCCAGTCCTTCCTGGGTGAGGAGAGCACCAGACACAGAGGGAACTTGTGGGATTTACCAAGTTCCCCTTGGACATTTGCTGGAGTACTGAAGGCGCCATGCCCAGTGCTCACACAGGGCCAGAGATGATGAGCGCTCTCCCCAGCCCTGCTGGAAAACAACAGGATTCTATTTGAGAGACTGACATTGCAATTGAAAACCGTCCCTCAAAGAAAAATCCAGGCCCACATGGATTCACTGGTGAATTCTACAAAACACTTAAAGAAGATATGTTACCAATTCCACAGAAACTTTTCCAGAAAAGGAAGGAATACTTCCCAACTTATTTGGTGAGGCCAGCGTTACCTAAATAGCAATAACCAGACTAAGCCATGATAAGAAAATTGCAGATCAGTATCCCTTGTGCACATAGATGCAAAAATTCTAAGCAAAATTTTTGAAAATCCTATCCAGCAGTATATAGAAAGGATAATCCACTATGACTAAGTGTAACTTATCCCTGGAATGGATGGTGGGCTTAATTAGAAAATTAGAAAAAAATCCCGATTTTAGAAAATCAGGACGCCTTGGTGGCTCAGTTGGGCTCAGGTCATGATCCCAGGACCCTCGGATCGAGTCCTACATTGGGCTCCTTGCTCTGGAGGGAGCCTGCTTCTCCTTTTGCCACCCTCCCTGCTTGTGATCCCTCTCTATGACAAATAAATGAGTAAAATCTTAAAAAAGAAAAGAAAAAGGTAATTAATCAATAGATTCACCGTGTTAAGTAAAAAAGAAAAACCAGGGACACCTGGGTGACTCAGTGGGTTAAGCCTCTAGCCTTCAGCTCAGGTCATGATCTTGGGGTCCTGGGATCGAGACCCGCATCAGGCTCTCTGCTCAGCGGGGAGCCTGCTTTCTCCTACTCTCTCTCTTCCTGCCTCTCTGCCTACTTGTGATCTCTCTAAATAAATAAAATCCTTAAAGAAAAAAAAAAAAAAGAAAAACTATATAATCACCTTTACGCCTTTACCCAGAAAAAACATTTGGCAAAATCCAACATTCATTCCAGATAAAAACTCTCAGCAAACCAGAAATAAAGGAAACTCCCTCAACTTAATCAAGATTGTCTATAAAAAGCCTGCAGCTAACACCATACTTAATGGTGAAAATCTGAATGCTTTTTACCCCTAAGATCAGGAACAAGAAAGGGATTCCGACCTTACCATTTCTGTTTGAACTGTACTAAAGGTTCTACCCTGTGGCTAGAAAAAGGAAAGTCCTACAGGTGGGCAAAGAAGGAAAACAATGGTTATTGGCAGACTCTGATCATCTTTGTGGAAAGTTCAATTGAATCTACAGAGAAACTACCAGAACTAATAAATGAACTTATCCAAGTTGTAAGATACAAATGTCAACTTACTGTATATATGAATTATGAAGAGTCAGAAATTAAAATTAAAAACAAGCCCTTATTAGAACAAAAAAATATATGAAATCCTCAGGTCTGTCACTGACAAAAGTCCTGTACACTGAAAACTACAAAACATTTTTGGTAGAAATGAGAGAAGTCCTAAGTGAGTGGAGATCCGTGCCATGTCCAGAGGTTGGACATGAGTTCTTTCCAGACCATTATGTAAATTCATCACAATCCTAACATCTTAGCAGGCTTTTCTCACAGAAAGTGAAAAGCTAATTGTAAAATTCCCATGGAAATGGACAGGACCTACATAGCCAAAACAACTTGCAAAAAAAAAGCCCAAAGTTAAAGGACGCACACTGCCTAATTTCAAGATATATAACTGTCAGTAATCAAGAAAGTGCAGTATTGGCATAAAGAAAAATCAATAGAACAGAATCAAGAGACCAAAAATAGACCCACATGTACGTGGACAATCAATTTTTGCCAGTGTTTAAAGGCAATTCAGTGGAGAAAAGATAGTCTTTTCAACTAATGGTGCTGGAGCAATTAGATATTCATAGGCCCCCCAAAATTCTTCAATACATACCTTATATTATATGAGAAAAATTAACTCACAATGGTGCATTGACTTAAAACCTTTTAGAAGAAAATGTAGACAAAAGTGTTTATGACCTGTGCTAAAGCACTCACAAGTTTTGTGACCTTGGATAAAAAAGTTTTGTCTTAGATAAAACACCAAAGCACAATCCATAAAAGAGAAACACTGATAAATTGGACTTCTTTAAAAACAAAACAAGGGGTGCCTGGGTGGCTCAGTGGGTTAAGCCTCTGCCTTTGGCTCAGGTCATGATCCCAGGGTCCTGGGATCAAGCCCCACATCGGGCTCTCTGCTCAGCAAGGAGCCTGTTTCCCCCTTTCTCTCTGCCTGCCTCTCTCTCTGTGTCAAATAAATAAAATCTTTAAAAAAATAAAAATAAAATAAAAACAAAGAACTTCTGTTCTTTAAAAGACACTGTTGAGAAAATAGGCAAGGCACAGACTGGGAGGAGATGTTTACAAAACATGTGTCTGATAAAAGACTGGGACCCAAAATACATAAAATTCTCAAAACTCAATAAGAAAACAGTCCAATTGAAAAATGGGTAAAAGATTTGTACAGACACTTTAGCAAAGAATATATATTAGTGGCAAATAAACACATTAAAAATGCTTAACTCCATTGGAAAAATGGAAATTAAAATTCAGAAGATTGACCATACCAAGGGTTGGCGAGAATGTAAGGGAACTGGAAGAATACACTGCTGCTTGGAATGTAAATGGTACAAGCACTTTGGAAAACAATTTGGCAGTTTCTTAGTTAAACATTCATCTATTTTAAGGTCCAGCCACACTGCTCTGAGGTATTTGTCCAAGGGAAAAGAAGGTATATGTCTATACAGTGACTTGTACACAAATGTTCATAGCCGCTTTATTTGTAATAACCAAAAACTGAGAGCCACCTAGATGTCTAACAGGTAAAAGGTGTGTGTTGCAGTGAAATACTACTTAGCAATGGCAAGGAACAGAGACTATTCATAAATGCTGTCATAACAAAATGATGTTGAGTGGAAGAAATCAGACCAAAAAATAGATACTGTAGTCCTGGGCTGCAAGGTTGGTTTAACATCCATAAATCAACTAATGTGATATAATACATTAATAAAAGAAAGAACAGGATCCATATGATACTCTCAGTAGATGCTGAAAAAGCATTTGACAAAGTACAGCATCCTTTCTTGATCAAAACTCTTCACAGTGTAGGGATAGAGGGCACATACCTCAATATCATCAAAGCCATCTATGAAAAACCCACAGCAAATATCATTCTCAATGGAGAAAAACTGAGAGCTTTTCTCCTAAGGTCAGGAACACAGCAAGGATGTCCACTATCACCACTGCTATTCAACATAATAATAGAAGTCCTAGTCTTGGCGATCAGACAACAAAAAGAAATTAAAGGCATCCAAATCGGCAAAGAAGTAGTCAAACTCTCACCCTTTGCAGATGATATACTTTATGTGGAAAACCCAAAAGAATCCACCCAAAACTGCTAGAACTCATATAGGAATTCAGTAAAGTGTCAGGATATAAAGTCAGTGCACAGAAATCAGTTGCATTTTCTATATACCAACAACAAGACAGAAGACAGAGAAATTAAGGAGTCTATCCCGTTTATAGTTGCACCCAAAACCGTAAGATACCTAGGAATAAATGTAACCAAAGAGGCCAAGAATCTGTACTCAGAAAACTATAAAGTATTCATGAAAGAAATTGAGGAAGACACAAAGAAATGGAAAAGCATTCAATGCTTATGGATTGGAAGAACAAATATTGTGAAAATGTCTATGCTACCTAGAGCAATGTACACATTTAATGCAATCCCTATCAAAATACCATTAACCTTTTTCAAAGAAATGGAACAAATAATCCTAAAATGTGTACGGAACCAGAAAAGAACCTGAATAGCCAGAGGAATGTTGAAAAAGAAAACCAAAGATGGTGGCATCACAATTCTGGACTCCAAGCTCTATATTATAAAGCTGTAGTCAAGACAGTATGGTATTGGCACAAAAACAGACACATAGATCAGTGGAACAGAATAGAGAGCCCAGAAATTGACCCTCAACTCTATGGTCAACTCCTCTTCAACAAAGCAGGAAAGAATGTCCAATGGAAAAAACAGTCTCTTCAACAAATGTTTTGTTGGGAAAATTGGACAGCCACTTGCAGAAGAACAAAACTGGACCATTTCCTTACACCACACACAAAAATAGACTCAAAATAGATGAAACACCTAAATGTGAGAAAGGAATCCATCAAAATCCTTGAGAAGAACATAGGCAGCAACCTCTTCGACCTCGGCTGCAGCAACTTCTTCCTAGAAACATTGCCAAAGTTGAGGGAAAGCAAGGGCAAAAATGAACTATTGGGACTTCATCAAGATCAAAAGCTTTTGTACAGCAAAGGAAACAGTCAACAAAACCAAAATACAACTGACAGAATGGGAAAAGATATTTGCAAATGACTTATCAGATAAAGGGCTAGTATCCAAAATCTATAAAGAATTTATCAAACTCAACACCCAAAGAACAAATAATAATCCAATCAAGAAATGGGCAGAAGAGATAAACAGACATTTCTGCAAAGAAGACATCCAGATGGCCAACAGACACACGAAAAAGTGCTCCACATCACTCAGCATCAGGGAAATACAAATCAAAACCACAATGAGATACCACTTCACACCAGTCAGAACAGCTAAAATTAACAAGTCAGGAAACAACAGATGTTGGTGAGGATGTGAAGAAAGGGGAACACTCCTATACTGTTGGTGAGAATGCAAGCTGATGCAGCCTCTCTGGAAAACAGTATGGAGGTTCCTCAAAAAGCTGAAAATGGAGTTAACCTACAACCCAGCAATCACACTACTGGGTATTTATCCTGAAGATGCACATGTAGTGATCCGAAGGGGCACATGCACCCAAATGTTTATAGCAGCAATGTCCTCAATAGCCAAACTACGGAAAGAGCCTAGATGTCCATCAACAGATGAGTGGATAAAGACAATGTGGTATATATATACAATTGAATATTATACAGCCATCAAAAATTGAAATCTTGCCTTTTGCAGCAATGTGGATGGAACTGGAGGGTATTATGCTAAGCGAAATAAGTCAATCAGAGAAAGACACTTATAATATGATCTCACTGACGTAAGGAATTTGAGAAACAAGACAGAGGATCATAGGGTAAGGGAAGGAAAAATCAAACAAGACAAAACCAGAGAGGGAGACAAACCATGAGAGACTTTTAATCTCAGGAAGCAAACTGAGGGTTGCTGTAATGGAGGGGGGGTGGCTGTGTGGTGGACACTGGGGAGGTTATGTGCTATGGTGAATGCTATGAATTGTGTAAGACTGATGTATTACAGACCTTTACCCCGAAACAAATAATACCTTATTTATTAATCTAAAAATATATATATATACCCTAGGATTCCTTTTATTTAAAATTCTAGAACTTGCAAACTTATCTTTATTGATGGAAAACAGAGGAGTGGTTGCCCAGAGGTATGAGGAATGAGGAGGGACAGGAGAAAGAGACCACAGAGGAAGTGAGGATACTTCAGGAGTGATGGATATATTCATGACCTTGATGATGGTGGTGGTTTCACAGCTGTAAACAAGTCAGTGTGTGCAATCTATGGTATGCTGGGTAGTCCTCAGTAAAGCTGCTGGGGGCGGAAAGTGCTTCTCAGCCAAATGCAATATGTGAACCTGGTTTGGATCCTGATTCAAACTGTGAAAAGAAACTTACAAGGCAAGAGCACTTGACCTCTAGGTACTTGATGACATTGAGGACTCTGTGGTAACTTTTTATTTCCATAATGGCACTTTGGTAAAATCTTTACACCGGACATGATGTGAGGTCTGTTATTTGCTTCAGAACAGTGTGGGGGCGGAGGGTCATAGAGGGGATAAAGCTAGCAAGATCCGCCCTGAGTGGTAACTGTTGAAGCTGGGTGATTGGAACAGGCATGGTCAATACTGCTTTCTGGATCTCTGTGTTTAACGTTTTCCATCACTCCAAAAAAGAGAAAGTCCCCTGGTTTTGCTGTCCCTGTAATGATGTCCCTGTATATACAGGTGTTCACCTTTACCTGGAGAGAGGACATCCGGCCCGGAGACCCCCAGCACACCAAGAAGTTCTGCTTTGACGCCATCTCCAACACCAGCCCAGTCACCCTCTATGACTGCCACAGCATGAAGGGCAACCAGCTGTGGAAGTACCGCAAAGTAAGGCAGTCTGTGTGGGCGGAACAGGGCATCCGGCTTGCTTTAAAAAAAGACAAGCAGATAAACACTCCATGCCTCCATCCTTCCCCCCACAGAGCCCACTCCCTCACATATTTGTACCACAAACCCACCAGGCCCGACTTCTCAGTCATTCGAGAGAAGCCAGAAATCCAGATTTTTATGTGGAATCTTTAGGATCTTAAATGTTGGTAACCGAGTCCACTAAAAAACACACACAAACCAAAGACACCATGAAAACCAGTGAAATTGGGCCAGAGACAAGCAGACTTAGGGCCAGGCCAAAAGTGGGCCGCTTCACTTCCACCCGCATCCCTCCGGGCCGGGCTCAGGCAGCAGGCCCAGGCCAGGCACGGGAGGGCGGGGCAGGCGAGCCTGCCAGGTGGGCAATTTGCGGGCCAGCGCCGGGGCTCGAGTCTGCATTGTGGTACGGCTACTGTGGCCGCTCGGTGTCCCCAGCGCCGCCTGGCTGATTGCCTCCCTCTTTGCTAGGACAAGACCCTGTACCACCCCGCCAGCGGCAGTTGCATGGACTGCAGTGAAAGTGACCGCCGGATCTTCATGAACACCTGTAACCCCTCTTCTCTCACCCAGCAGTGGCTGTTTGAACACACCAACTCGACAGTCTTGGAAAAATTCAACAGGAACTGAACCCTCACGTCTCCTCAGCAGGCCTGGCGGAGTCGTCCCTGGCCCCGCCGCAGCCTTCCCCTCCCAAGGGAGGCAGGGCTTCCGTGGGCACCGTGATGTGAGAGGTGCTGGCCAGCCGGTCCAGGGCACAGAGGGCTCTTAAAGCTGGCGCAAGGTGTCCTCCTGGTCCCTAAAGTCCAGGGGTGGAGGTGGGGTGGAGAACAGACCCCACAGGAGCCCCCACAGAGAGCAGTGCCTGCTTTAACCCCGGATGGCATCATGGAAATCCCGGAGGGCCTTTTCGGCTTTGTTACCTCTGGCCCTTGAGCATTATGTGGGAGGAATGCCGGGGCAGCCCTAGGCCACCCCACAGTGGGTCCCACAAGGTTGCCTAGCCTTCACATGGCTCATCCGGGACGGTCCTCCAAAAGGGGGGCAGCTTCTGCCTGTCTGGGCAGCTTGGAGCACCAGTGCCCTCATCTGCCCCAGGAAGGGAGGGAGGAGGTTTTTCTGGGGGCCACCGGTGCCAGACATTCAGTATCTTGCCTGTCGCGGGCCAGTGCAGTTACGGGCTTCATCACAGCCCCAAGTGATGCAATCCGAAGGCCTCACCTGGACTGTCATGGTGTTCAGTACTGAGCACTGGCCAACAACTGCCAGGCCTGGGGGCAGAAGTGGGACCCCCAGACATTCCTTTGCCACCACGGACACATGGGCTCTCTCTCCTTGCTCTCTGGGCGCTTGAAATGTCCACATGAGTGCCCGGCAGGCACAGGACAGCTCAGTCACCAGCTTCTCAGAGCTGTGTCACATGGCCTTGGGCCGGTGGAAAGGGCCTAGTGAGAAGACCTCCAAACTAGATAGGCTGGCGGAATTTCCCTGATCAGTGCTTCCGTCTTCCTCTTTCTGTCTTGGGCAGTCACATGCCTCAAGAGAGGAGCAGACGTGTGAGGTGCTCCCCTCACAACATCTGGAGGCCTCCAGGGCAGACCGTGGGCAAGATGCCCAGCCTCTGACCTCATCGCGGCTCTAGTTCTCATATAGAGCTCTAGAATTTTTCAAGAACTCTATCATGATAGATCACAACCTAGAATGCTACCCAGGATTCTGGTATTCTAGCATCCAGCATGCACTTCAGGAATGCTGTGACTGGAAAGAGCCAGCCAAAGTGTAGTACAGTCAAGGCAGCCCCCCCTGCCTACAGACAATCTCTGAAATCTGAGGTTGGTGGTGTTGGGGGGGATGGGTGACCTGTGTCCGTCAGCTCGTATCAGAGACCTTGGTATGACACGGTCCTCAGCGCAGTCCCGAAGCCCTGTGACCCTCCACCACCCTCCCAGCTGCGGTGGAGTAAAGCGCCCAGTGTCCCATGAGCAGATGGACACCTATGTCCATGCCAGTCCCTCGTGTTTACCTTTTGCTTTGTTAATTATGTGTCAGACTCCCAGAGGGCTCCCAAACTAACAGGAATCATTTCTGCAACCTGCCTGCCCCCCACTAATTCAGAAATGGAAATCACATTCCACAACCTATGGCTTCCACCAGCTAGTCCGGGAAATACTTGAAGTCGGTATTCCAATTAGAATTGGATCTCTCGAATGTGGCATTTACCAATGACATATATCTGGGAACAGAGCCACAAATCTGCCTTTGAGATGCTGGCTGATCTCAAGGCCATTTTTGTCTGGGGGGTGGGGGGAAGGATAAACTCCCAAACACCACCACCCCGATTATGCAAAGAGCTGGCAGAGCACCACTTCCTCCACTTCTGCCCCCCACACAAGCCCTGCACTGGCCACCTGCCGACAGGAGAGGTGGCCCCTGTGCTCGCAGAAGCTTCCTTGTTGATCCCTCGCGTCCTTTCCAGATGAGTCCTCTATCTTTCGAAGTGGCCCTCCATAGGAAGGAGTCCGAAGAGGAGGCCCCTTCCAGGATCTAGAGGAACTGGAGTGTTGCAGTTCGGAGAGCTGAATTAGGGGTCATCCTCAGAAAGCAATGCAGCATCATTAAAATAAAAACTGTGCCTTTTAAAAAGAAGACAAAATGCAAATGTACAGCAAATCCCTAAACTTGAACAATTCCCTAGTGCCTTGCTAGACAAACCTGCAGGGGCAGGGTTGGGGGGAGGGGAAACACTGGTGGTGGCGTGTGTATTTTCTGTTGGATGAGTGTGTGTTTCAGAACTTCTAATTTCAAGTAGGAGACGTTGGGCCCAGAGCAGGCAGGATCTGAGACGAAGAAGCCCTCAAGGGCCAGACGCCAGAGTTGTTCCTGTTTGTGCCCGGAACACTACAAATTAAAAGGGCAGTAGAACAGCTCCTTTAGTCTGTAGCCTGGAAGGGCCTCAGCAGCCCCGGAGAGAGACCCCTGTTCAGAGGCCATGCCTGAAGTCCCCATCCCAGCCCCCAGACAGAGTGCCGAGCACTCGCTAGATTCCCAGGTGGTCCCATTCCAAGGGGGTGACTGTCCTTGGCAAGACCAGGACTGCTTGGACAGCAGGAGCAGCAGCCAGCAGGCCACAGCCTTCCTCTTTGCCATCCTTTGGTTCTCTTTCAAGTCTGGTTTGGCCCCCTCAAGTCTGGTTTGTTCCCCTGAGCAGGTCTTATGCGGAGGTCCTGGGACTTGACAGAGTAATAGGGGAGGGAAAGAGAGACGTTCATGGCTTAGCCGACCAATGGACAGAATACTAAATACTGACCCCTCATTTTGGCCTCAATTTTGAAAACCACCTGTCTCAAAGATTCCGGTTCCTGTTCGCACTGCCAGCTGTCGCTCCAGAAAGCAGCCAGGAGTCCGCAGAGGTGCTCTCATCTGGGTAATGGTTGAGGATGGGGGCCCCTTTTCCTCTCTTTATTCTGAGCAGGAGGTCACAAAACGGTGTGGCTGGAGAGTATCTTGACCAGGGGGTCCACCAGCAGCCTTTCCACAGGAGGCCTCCAGAAGCATTTTGCAATGCAGAGAGCATCTTTGCTGGAGATACAAGGCCTTGGGAGGGGGCCAAGTGTGCAGGCACATGTGTGAAAAGCCATCCCACTGTGTGCCTCCGCCTGGAGGTTTCGACTTCGAAAGCCATCTAGGAACTAGGCATCCACCCCCTGAGGAAGAACTAATTCGGAGGCAGGAGGGGGGTCCTCCCACAGGCCTAGGGGAGAAGGAGCACTTCTTGCTGTAGGTGCGGCACACAGGTCCCCAAAGTCCCCATTATCTTCACTTTGCAAACCTACCTGGTGAATTTCTTTTTCTCCTGAAGAAAGAGATAATATCTTTCAAAATGACTCCATGTTTCTTTCCATGCATCTTCATTTTTCTGTCGCTGGAGTCTCAAAAGCGTGGCAAAGCACTTTACGGTAGTGACTGAGAAACCTGGATTTCTTGCTTCAGTGATCTTAGGTTGTACAGGTTGGGGGATCTTTTCTAATTCCTGGGAAGCTGTGCACTTTTAATGTTTTCTGGAGATTTTTAAGTGTAGAAGAGGGGCAAAGGGTGCAGTCCTACTCTGGAATTGTTTTCTACTTTCTCTTTGTGAAAATCCAAGTCCTATTTCAGTCCAAATTTGATCTTGAGCCAAGGCCCACTGCCACCTCTGGGGTGGGAGTTGGACCTACATCCCCAGTGGCAAGGCCCCCCTGACACCTGCTGGTCACATGGTTTTGATTCTGCCTTGTCAGATAACAGGGTTGGGCTCCTGCTCTGTTTTGGGCTTGAAGACTGGGATCCCAGAGGGACTATAGGCAGGGAATATTGAGATGGCCGACTCGGTATTCCATACAGAAAGCTCAAGACCACCAACCCCTCTTCTGCCTGGAAAAGTGAGCCTTTGTGAAGAACTGACTTACCGCGTACAATTGTGATTGTGACTGTTGTTGAATAAACCTCCAGACTTTCTGTAACGTGCTATCTGCCTCGTTCTTGTCACACACCATCTTCTACCCCATCATTCCCCACATGTTCAGTGAATGTCTGCTCAGTACCCAGGATAATGAACAAGTTCCCAACAGCCATCGTTCTAGAGAAGAAGGCAGACCCCTGACAACTAACGAAGATGATTCTAAATGTGAACAGGGTATTGAAGGATAAGAGACAAGATGTTTGAGAGACTGGAGCGGGGATCAACATTAGGTTGGCTGGTGAGAGAGTGCCTCTCTGTGAGAGCTGGAACACAGGAGGGAGTGGGATCCAAGATGCAGCTTGGGAGAGAGGGCTTCAGGCAAAGGGAACAGCTAGTACAAAGGCCCTGAGGCAGAAAGGAGTTCCCATGTTGAAGGCACAGAAGGATGTGAGCTTCCTGGGTTAGGTGGGTACCCCACACAGGGTTCTACAGACTACAGCCAGGACTTGAAGATTTTGGATGGACAGAACAACATGAAATAGTTCATTTCTGATGCTCACCTATCAGCCACAAATTTTTACCTACCAAAACATGGTGACACTTTGCATATTAGATATATGTAATGCCACGTGGTAGAAAGAGCACTGGCTGGTCTAGCTCTGCAACGGACTGTGAGGTCTTGGGCAAATCCTGCCCCCTATCTAGGCCTCAGTGTTCTGCCATAAACTGGGAAGGTTTTGGATGATGCTTCCAGCTCCAACTGTGGTTCTGTGGTTGAGCCTTGGTGTGGGACTGCTCTGACCAAGGGCGGAAGCTGCCTGCTGGTGCTGTCACTCAGAGCCCACCAGAGGGCGCTGTGGACCCACCCACGGCCTGGGAGAAGGCTGATGAACAGGAGCGGAGAAGGTTTTGAGGGGCAGGTTTTTTTGAGCACTGGAACCAGAAGGTCCATATTAAGTTAATTTTCTTCTAAAATTGTAATGGCTTCTTTTTATAAAGATTAAGTTCCTTTACAAGAAGAAGAGAGAGAGGAGGGAACATTCCATGTGTACGGGCAGCATGTGCAAAGACCCTGGATGGGGGGAGCATGACAGTTATGACTGTCAGGCAGGAGCAGGGTAAGAGAGAAGAGAAAAGAAGGAGGCGGGGAGGGCAGAAGCCACAGCGTGCAGGGCCTTGTGGGCCATGTTAAGGAGTCTCTGAGCTTTATTTTTTTTTTTTTTTTAAGATTTTATTTATTTATTTGACAGGCAGAGATCACAAGTAGGCAGACAGGCAGGCAGAGAGAGAGGAAGGGAAGCAGGCTCCCTGCTGAGCAGAGAGCCCGATGCAGGGCTCGATCCCAGGACCCTGAGATCATGACCTGAGCCAAAGGCAGAGGCTTAACCCACTGAGCCACCCAGGCGCCCCTCTGAGCTTTATTTTTAAAGCAGTTGGAACTCTTAGAGGGTTTTAACCGGGGAGGGTAAGAGCATCAGATGTGCCATTGGCTGACCATGTATAGCCAGGAATGACTCAAGGTGCTGGGTGCATAGTAGGCATGAAAATCCAGGGCCGCCGGAATCTCAAAATTACTGATTGTTGGGAGGAAAGGTCCTTCCTCACTGGAGCAGGTGGGAAGATGGGGAAATTAAATTTCTCATCCATTTTAGCTCCTTATTGAGGCTCCCGGCAGAGTAAGGGCTCATTAAGTAACTGAAGAAGGGACAAATGGGTGAATAATATAGTGCCAGCTTATACTTTGGGCTATTTTCCCTCCACTCACAGCCCACAGACCTTCTGAGAAAGAGTGCTCCTACCTCTGTGATACGCTATGTGTTCTTGAGAAAGT
Organism: Lutra lutra; assembly: GCF_902655055.1. Lineage (NCBI taxonomy): Eukaryota > Metazoa > Chordata > Mammalia > Carnivora > Mustelidae > Lutra > Lutra lutra. The sequence continues at coordinate 46,443,207 of NC_062282.1, forward strand.
CCCTTCCCCTCCCCAGGCCTCGGATTTCCCACATGACAGTGGGAAGAAGGGGACCAAATTAGATCATGGTCAGCTAGGACTGCTGTAGTCCTACAAATCTTACATCTGGTATTTTGCAGTGACCCTGATCTCAAGAATTTATTTTCCAAGCTCAACGAGGGGATGAGAGTGGTGTCCCCTCTCGGTTCTGTTGTTGGTATCTCCCATGCTAGGGCTTCTGGGCTGTTGCTGAAGCGAGTGCAGGATTCAGTATCCAAAGCTTCCTTCCTGCAGCTGCTCACAGCTCGGTCCACCTCTGGCCACAGGCAGCTGGCTCCCCTTTGTTGCCCCTCAAACGCCTGGGCTGCCTGGCTTGGCGATACCTGGGGACTGCGACAGTGTCCCAGGGCAGCCCACCGTTCTCACGTTCTGGTCCCACTTGCTGCAGACCTGGCGGGGTGATGGCCCTCAGCGTGCTCATGCACACTCACACACACAATGCCATAGAAACAAAGGAAAACCTGGTGAACCCTCAGAAAAGCAGGTTTCTAAGCAACTTGGTAGCTTTTGTTCATGAGCCCCTTGGAACTGAAGTAGCATCTGATCTCCTGCCAGCTCCTGCCTAAGGATGGGAGGAAGGGGATGACGGGTCTGCCTTTGCCGGAGCTGAGCGCTAAGCTCCCCCACCATTGGCCTCTCAGCCTGGGAAGCCGAGGCCTGAATCCTGGGGTTGTCCACATCGTGGGGAAAGTCCCTGTGACAGTTTCTTGACGGCTATAGCTACAGAATCCCCGGGCTTGGTCCTTCAGACGACAAAAGCAAACTGAAATATACACTGTGGGCCCGCGGTGGTCCACGCTCTGTGCCACAGTAGTTGGCCCCAGCTCTGTCCTCAGCCCTGGAAATACAGAGGTGAATAAGGGACAATCAGTGACCTCTTCAGCCTAGTGGTGAAAACAAACAAGGGCCCAGCGACACCTGATTACTGCTGCACTGCTTGTAACTTTACCCTAGGCCTCTAGGAGAAAATGAAAACTTTTTAGCCAGGTCCTAACAGCCCTTCCAGACCAGCCCGTGCCTGCTTCTCTACCACCTCCTCAGCAGGACTCCAGACCCCACAGGCCAAGTCTTTGTCACCTCCAGACCCCTGCTGGTCCCACCACTTGGGATATACTTATCCACCTGGCAGCTTCTTTCCATACTTTGAGTCCTAGCTTAGCTTTCCCCTCTCCCAAGAAACCTCCAGCCCACCCTGTCAAGAATATACCTCCTCACACATCATTCTCGTCATGCTGAGCAACTGTGTAGCCTCCTTCATGGCACTTCTCCTGATACACAACTCATTCCCTTTGTTCACAGTCGTTCTGTTCTATCTCATCACTGCAAACACTGAATTCGCAAATATTGAACCACACCCCTAAGGCAAGTACAGAGGTGGGCTCCCGTGAGCCTCGGCCCACAACAAGAGCCGCACAACCTTGTTTTATGTGTATTTCGGTTTAAAGACAACTTATTTAATGTAGGTCATTAATTTATCAATATTTATGTGCAACCTCATAGAATCAGCTGAATTACTCCTTAGGAGAAGTTTGTTTGGTGATCTAGCATTAAAGGAAGGAGAATCAGAAAGGGATCTTCTGTTTTCCCCTGAAGGCACATACACCCCCACTTCCATACATAATTGGTTTCTGAAAATGGGACTAATGTCCAAAGTAAAGAGTCAAAGGCTTTGTCAACAGGGCACATTTATTCCTACGGAATAAAAAGAATATATCAGTTGCAATTACACCTGTATTTTTTAATACAATCTTTGATGATATATTTCCTGCTTTTCCTACTATATCCCCAATTTGGTTATTTTTCTTCACTAATCAAAAAACATGCATAAGGGGATGCCTGGCTCACTCAGCCAGTGGAGCACGTGACTCCTGATCTCAGGGTCATGAGTTCAAGTCCCACAATGAGCCTAGAGCTTACTTAAAAAAAAAAAAAAGATGCTTGGGGCATCTGGATGGCTCAGTTGGTTGAGCGTCTCTTGATTTTTTTCATTCAAGTCGTCATCTCAGGGTTGTGAGATAGAGCCCCAAATGTAATATATGCATGCAAATAAAATGCTTTAATGGACGCTGGTGCTTAAAAATAAATAAACAGGTGCCTGAGTGGTCTCAGTTGTGTCTCTCTATGTCTGTCAAATAAATAAATAAAATCTTTAAAAAAAAAAAAAAAGCTTTACCCACTTTTTAATTGCCTTGTCTTTTTTATTGTTGAATTATAGGAGTTCATTATATAGTCATATAAGTACCTTATTGTATGTATGACTTGCAAATACTTTCTCCCATTCTGTTGGTTGTCTCTTCACTTTTTTTTAAGATTTTTTATTTATTTATTTGGCACAGAAAGCACAAGCAGGGAGGGCAGGGGAAGAAGAAGCAGGTTCAGCAGGGAGCCTGACACGGGGCTCCATCCCAGGATCCTGGGATCATGACCTGAGCTGAAGGCAGACATTTAATTGACTGAGCCACCCAGGCGCCCCTATTCACTTTCTTGATATACACATACTTCTTATCACTACTATTGGTACTTTGATTTTTCCTCTTACAAAATTTTTTAAGATGAGGTTAAGATACAATAAAATAATCAAGTAGTCTCCCAATTGTTGCTGCGCTGATGGATATGGCGACTGCCTGAGTGAAAACTGAGCACAGCCTTGCCATCTGGCAAGATGATGTCTCCTTCCCTAACCTGCAGAAGTCTCAGCTTTGGTACAAGGGGAAGTTTAGGGGCATCAGCATATAAATGGATGAACATTTACTGGGTATGAGACAACACTGTGCCAAGTGCTTTACAATAACACATTAGATGCTCACAATCGCCCCATCAGAGAAGTACTATTATCACTTTTTTTAGAAGTACATTATCATTTTACAGATGAAGAAAATGGAGACTCATAGGCTTCATGTGAGCTGTCAGCGGTCCTACGGCTAGTGAAGTGGCCAAGCCAGAGTTCAAACCAGGGTCTTTACTCTTGCCCACCACACCAGTGGCTACCATTGGCCCACGGCCGATGCCTGTCAAGTGCCAGAGTCAGGGGAAGCTTTCACAGGTCCTCAGCAAGATGAGGAAAATAAGGACAATATTGTGGGGTTTTCATAAAGCTAAATCTGTTCCATTTAAAGGACTGCACTTGGGGTGCCTGGGTGGCTCAGTAGGTTACATGGTTGCCTATGGTTCAGGTCCTGGGATCGAGCCCCAAGTCAGGTTCCCTGCTCAGTGAGGAGTCTGCTTCTCCCTCTGTCCCCTTTCACCCCGCTCATGCTCTCTCTCTCTCCCTCTCTCGTTCTCTCAAGTAAATAAATAAAATCTTTTTAAAAAATAAAAACGGGGGGGGGGGGGGCGCCTGGGTGGCTCAGTGGGTTAAAGCCTCTACCTTCGGCTCAGGTCATGATCCCAGGGTCGTGGGATCGAGCCCCGCATTGGGCTCTCCGCTCCGCGGGGAGCCCGCTTTCTCCACTCTCTCTGCCTGCCCCTCTGCCTACTTGTGACCTCCGTCAAATAAATAAAAATCTTTAAAAAAAATAAAATAAAATAAAAACAGGGGCACCTGGGGGGCTCAGTCATTAAGGGTCTGCCTTAGGCTCAGGTCATGATTCCAGAGTCCTGAGATGGAGCCTCGCATCTGGCTTCCTGCTCGGGAGGGAAGCCTGCTTCTCCCTCTTCCACTCTCCCTGCTTGTGTTGCCTCTCTCGCTGGGTCTCTGTCAAATAAATAAATAAAATCTTTTTAAAAAATTAAATAAAAATAAATTAATTAAAATTAAAATTAAATGACTATCCTTTATCTGAGATTCTTCCAATTTCTTTGGTATTCCATATTTCTTACTAAATAATACCAAAGGATGGTTTTTTATTATTGCAAAAGAAATATAGGCACATTGTAAAATATGCAATAGGAAAAGAGGTTATAAAAATTAAGTTCTTCTTACCTTTCTTCCCTTGTCCTACAGTTCCCACTGTGGAGGCAGCCACAATGACTAGTTTCTTGTGTTTCCATAAAATATGTATTTGTGTATAAACCTTTTCAGAAAAACAAATGGAATTTATACTCTGCATACTGCTTTGTATCTTTTTTGTTACTTAATAAATTTTTTGGTATAGTTGGATATATTGAAAGTAATTTGTTGAGCGGCGCCTGGGTGGCTCAGTGGGTTGAGCGTCTGCATTTGGCTCAGGTCGTTGGGCTCCCTGCTCTGCAGGGAGTCTGTTTCTCCCTCTCCCTCTGCCACTCACCCTGCTTGTGCTCGCTCTCTGTCAAATAAACAAATCTTTTTTGAAAAAATAAAGTGATTCATTGAAAAATGCTTGCTGAGTCCCATTCTTATTAGCCACCAGAACTGGAGAATTAGTGTCGTATGCCCTGGAGCTACAACAAACAGGACAGACCCGGTCCTCGCCTTCCTGGAGCTTAATATTCGAAATGGGGACAATTGCACATTGTGGTGAGTGCTAATAAGAAAAGACACTGAAAGGAGAATAGCAATGGGCAATGGGGGGGGGGGGTTCCTTTTAATCAGGGAAGGCTCTCTGCAGAGGTGACATTTAAATTAAGACTTGAAGGGGGCACTTTAATGGGTCCATCAGTTAAGCATCTGACTCTTGAATTTAGCTCCAGTCAGGATCTCAGGGTTGTGAGATCGAGCCCCGCATCAGGCTCTGCTCTAAGCCTCCTTAAGATTCCCTCTCCTCTCTCTCTCTCTCTCTCTCTCTCTCTCCCTCCCCACCTCTGCCCCTCCACCGTCTCTCTCCCTCTCTCTAAAAAAAAATAAATAAACTAAGACTTGAAAGCTGGAGCCAGCTGTGGGTCCGGAGGAGCAAGCAGAACCACATTCCAGGTAGAGCTAAATGCAAATGCAAAGACCTCGGGGTAGGGTGGGGTTCAGCTTATTTGAGGAACTTGGGGCAGAATAACAGAGCTGGGGCAGGGCAACAGAGCCAAGAGATCACAGCTGGAACTGTCCGAAGGCACTGGAAAGCTGGCATTGGGCCTTAAGAAGTGTGCAGCAAGGTCTGGTTTGTATGGAGGCTCTGTCAGAAGAGAGTGGTTTAGGGACCAGCTCAGAGGCCAGTGATGCATTGTAGGCACAAGATGATGGTGGCCTCTGCTAGTGCTGCTGGCCATAGGGTATGAAGCAAAGGGGACAGTTTCTAAATACCTTTTGGAAGGAGAAGAACGTGCTTCGATGATGGGTGGGCTTTGAGTGGGGTGAAAGGAAGGGAGAATCAAGGGATACAGGCTGCATAGGTAAAAGATTCAGGGAACAGAAAAGTTTCCAACTTGAACATCTGGGTCTGCAATGCCTCTGGAGCGTCTTAGCAAAGAACTGGATGTTGCTTTCTGCAGCTCAGAAGAGAGGCCTCAGCTAGAACTATAAGGTTAGGGGTTATATACCTGCGATTTTAAATATCTGGAGGTAGGGCGCCTGGGTGGCTCAGTGGGTTAAGCCTCTGCCTTCGGCTCAGGTCATGATCTCAGGGTCCTGGGATCGAGGCCCGCATCGGGCTCTCTGCTCAGCGGGGAGCCTGCTTTCTCCTCTCTCTCTCTATGCCTGCCTCTCTGCATACTTGTGATCTCTCTCTCTGTTTCAAATAAATAAATAAAATCTTTAAAAAAAAATAAATAAATAAATATCTGGAGGTAGATTTGGGCATGGAAAAGAATCTTACAGCTACAGACTCAAGTTGCCCATTATAAAACCTAGCTTTTGTCAAAGGCTTTATGTTCAATTGACAAATCTTGTTATTCCATTATAAATCTAGTGATTTTTGTATAAAGATAAGATCACTTTTACTTGTTCTTTGATTACTGTTGAATTAATTCTGAAGTTTTAGTACATTCAGTCCTCCTTAAACATTTCAAAGACTTACAGCTTTAATTAATCAAATTTCCTTAGACATTTCAGACTACAATTACAAATTTAATATGCCTAATTTTCTCAAACACTCTAAATGCCCAACAGGCCAACTTGAAAATCTAAAAAGCAAGATCTTTCTAAGCACTTAAGCAACTGTCGTAAATTAATTACCTAAGTTTATAAATGTAGCAAAGCAGATTCTCTTGGCCGTTTCAACAATCTCAAATCCTACACAAAGCAGACCAAGAATCACAGAAGCTTCTCTCTATTCATTTCTTCATTATCTGAATATTTATATTTCCTTTCTGGAGTTACGGATTTACTCCCCTAGCAAAAAAATCAGAATTTTTTCCAAATATTGCTATTTGGAACTGAACTACATAATAACATGGGGGAGAACTTACGATAAAATATTCCTGGAAGGCAGGCTCTAGGATTGTATATAAGGGGTAGATAAAAGCATATGCCCCCCCCCCCCGCTCAAAAAATTACACAGAGGTTGGGGTTATCAGTCTGGGTCCAATTAGGAGAGAGAAACCACACAGAAATTTGAAAGGAGGAAAATTAATGTGGTTATTAATTATAACAGGGTACTGTAGTAAAAGAGAGTAAAGAGAACTCTACAGAATACAGAAATAACAGATAAGGAGCAGCCAATACCCCTAGGGCTGAGAAAGAGCACCCAAGGAAAAGTCACCTGTCTGTCGTCCTCCCCTGCTCTAGGGGCAATGCCAGGGGAAGCTAGTGCTGAGGAAGCTGTGTGTATTGTAGCAGCCTGGCGCTGGATGCAAGTGGGGTATTGAAAAAAAAATGTAAGGGTGAAATATATGTGGGAATTGTACAGCACTCACCCATACCGGTCAACTTTGGAACCAACATCACACGCTGACTCGTACGGATACCCAGCTGTTTTTTGTATATGTATCTGAGCTCCCCTACTAGAAGATACTCTCTTTTAGGGTAGCGATTATGTTCTATCCTTCTCCTGTGGCCAACCCTGAAATGAGTGTACATAATATGCTGGATAATTTACTTCTGAATGTATGAACTCTGAGTGAGGGATTTTATTAAACCGTGCCTTTTTTTACATTAATTTTCACTCTATTCTTCCTACTACAAAAGCAATAAATGCTTGTTGGGGAAAATGCAAAATAGACCAAAAGGAGAAAAATATCAGCCATATTTCCGCTACCCACAAGTAATTACTATTAGTACTTTGGTGTACATTTGATGCACAAATAGTTGCTTTGCTTTTTCCCCCCCCTTTTTTTTTAACTTAGATGTACACACATCATATCCCATATGCAATTTTATATCCTACATTTTTAACTTAACATGAATAGAGCACTTCTCCAACTCATCAATTCTTTGTTGAAGAGTTAATGAATTACTATATATAGAAAAAATTTACATTGATGTTGAAACTACCTTAAATGTGGAAAACACAAAATATCTCATTCTGAAGATGTTAGTTTACTTAACCACTTCTCTTGTGGAACTTGAGGTTCTTTTTCAATTTTCCTGTTATAATCCTACAACGGACATCATCGTTTTATTTTTTCTCTGGTACGCCAATTTCCTAAAATGGCTATCCCACATGTGAAATTACTAGGCTAGAGCGTACAAATACGGTTAAAGTCACTGAAGAAAATTTAAGATCACAGGGCATCTGCTTCTGAACATGGAAACTGGTGGCTTTCCCTCTTTCATCAGGACGCAAACCAGAAGCCTCTTCAACGCCAAGCCAGCTAGTACTACCCAAAATAGGTACACCTGCACACCTAACATTCGCCCCTCCGTACTCCCCTCCACCCTTCCCCCATCTCCCCCCCACCCCCCCACCCCCGTCAATGCTACCCATCCCTAAATGATTGCATGACAGCATGACCCTGGTCTAGTCCCTACGACCGGCCACAGGCCCTCATTTGTCACTCAGCGATGGCCTAACCGGGGTGCTAGACTAGATTTCCCCAAGGCCTTTTTAAGTGTGTGTGATGCCCTGGCGCCGAACCCCAAGCTCAGAGTGTTGGTAGGGCACGGTCACCTTGCAGGCAGACCAGGAGGCTGAAATAGAAGCTACGGTTTACAGAGCTCCAGGGAGGGACTCAGCACACCGCAAGCCCTTCCCTATGCGGAGATTGGCCCTTGATCCTCCACCCCCAACCTTTTCTCCGCGTGCTCCGAACCCCTCCTCTTCCCCGCGGTTCACCGAGTCCACCCTCTAGACCTTATAATGACTTCCGATTCTTCCCAGCCGAGGGGTCAACCAAGCCCCCTAGGGGTCTTCTTCCTCCCTCTCCTCCTCTTTCCGCGCGCACCAAGCCAGTCCCAGTCTCTACAGTCTGAAGTCTCCGCCGCCCTCAAGCATCCGACTACCTTGCAATACCCGCCATCAATCCCTCATCATCTCCTCTGCATGTCTTTCCACGTATCTGTACCGGGTTGTCCCTCAGTCTTTCCCGCCATGTCTGGCTTTCTGTCCTATTTCATCCACCCTACGTCCCACCGGTCTGCGGGTCCTCTGAATCCTGGTTCTTCGGTTTTACCCTGTCTGTCCTTCTCATGGCAGAATCTCTATCCCCGTAAGGTCGCCCCTCAAATATCCCTCCCTATGTTTGTCCCTCGGCACCCCCGCCCACGTCTGCACTTCTGTACGCCCCCGAATGTGCTCCTCTGTTCCCGGAGTTTGGCCCTCTGTCCAGCCAGACCCCCGCTCACCATCCCTCCCCCGGCCTGAAGAGTGTCCGGCCCCGTTCCCCGCCCGCACCGGGTAACTCTTCCCTCTTCCACTTTCTCTACTTTGAACCCATCCCAGCAGAGTCCAGGAAGTAGCCAGGCGCCGAGGACTGGCGGCGGAGGTGCCCAATGGAGCATGCCAGCGGCGGCGGCGGCCCCGCCCAGAGAGCAAACGCAGCCAATGGTCGCGCTGAGGCGGGACTTCCGCTGTCCCGCGGAGGGCGGGGGAGCGAACTGTTGTGGTGCGGAGCGTTGGGCGGGCGGCGGCCGGGCGGCCCAGGGGCTGCCGCGGGACTCGGGGCGCAGCCGAGCGGCTGCAGGGGTGGGGCGAGCCGGACGCGCCCCGGGGCCCGGGCGCCGCGGGTTCGAGGCCGGGCCCCGCGCGGGGAGGCCGCGCCACCCCGCGGGAGCTGCCCGGCGGCGAGTTTGCCCCGCAGCCGAAAGAAGGCGGGAGCCGGCGGGGGCCCTCGAAATCCCCTGGCAAGCCGGGTCCAGAGTCCCCGGGGACCGGCTGCTTCCTGGGACGCCCTCCCGGACGCCCCCGCCGAAGTGTAACGGTTCTGGGCCCCCGGCAGAAGGCGCTTCTGGGTGACCCCCGGCGGGGCCCTGCGAGCCGCGGGAGCCGACCCCGGGGCCTCGAGCGGGGAGCAAGGGGCTTTCCGGAGGCGCGGGGCCGGGGGCCGAAGGAGCCGGAGCGCGGCGGAGCAGAGCCGGGCCTCCCGGGCGCGGGGCAGAGCAGCGCCTGGTCTGGAGACGGACTCCGGGACCCTCGGGTGCGGGGGCCTCGGCGACCTGCCCCGCGGGGTGCGCGGCCGCAGAGTGGCCTACAGGGGATCCTCCCGCAGAGGGGCCGGCCCGGGGCGGGGAGATGAACGGCTTTAGCACAGAGGAGGACAGCCGCGAAGGGCCCCCCGCCGCCCCCGCCGCCGCCCCGGGCTACGGCCAGAGCTGCTGCCTCATTGAGGACGGCGAGCGCTGCGTCCGGCCCGCGGGCAACGCCTCCTTCAGCAAGAGGGTCCAGAAGAGCATCTCGCAGAAGAAACTCAAGCTGGACATCGACAAGAGCGTGAGTCCGCCCCCGCCCCTGGCTCCGGCTGGGTCCCCGCGCGCCGCCACCCTCCGGCCGCTGTCCCTGGCTTCGGGCCGGACCCCGGGGCCCTCCCCGCCCTGGGCCTCGCCGCCCTTTATCTGCAAACTGGGGAGTTGCACTCGGGATTTCAAAGGCCGCTTCAGCGCAGACGGGCTCGGACTGGGATTCTGCCCAAATCCGGGGAGTTGGGGGGCGGAGGAAGGGGGGCTTCCGAGGACCTTTCCTGCCTGGGAAGACTTAACAGCCGTTTAGGGCTTATTGTAGTGGTTTAGATAATCGGGGCCGAGAGACTTGGGTTAATTCTGTTGGCCCACGAAGGAGCAAGTGTTGGGGAGGGGGTGATGAAGGGACCCGGCTCTTCTTCAACTTCTCTCTCCTCGGAACCCTGTTATTCCTTCAGAAGAGGAAAGGTGGCAGTTACTTCCCACTCCCCCCGCCCCAACCCCCTGCCTCAGCCTCGGCTTCTGCAGAGGGTCACCGAGCTCGCTGCTTCGCATGCAGCTGTGGGGAGGTGGAATTTTCAAGGATGTGGCAGAAATAAGGCCAAGACCAAGTCTTGGGAGGAAGCTCTTTGCAGTCCGAGTGACGGGGAGGAAAGAAAATCAGTTTTCTTAGGGGTAGCTTCTTTAGAAAGGCGTTGGGGAGAGGGCTTTGAATTTGAATAGAATCGCCCTGTGTTTCGTGCCTAATTATAGGAAAACTTCCCCTGTGTGATTTCACCACTTCTAGTTAACAATTCTAAAGATGTGCCTATTGTCAACCAATTAAGAACTTTTTAGTTTGACATCTGTTGCTGCAAGCTTTAAGTGGCTGTCTTGTGATTAGGAATTGGAAATGAGTTAAGGGGATATTTAATATTCAGGTAGCCCAGCTAAAAGCTCAGGTGGTTAACATCCATTCTCTTTTAGGAACAAAATTCCACTGTTGGGGGAAATTAGAGATTGCTTGTTAAACTGAAAAGACATGCACTTTTCTGCTTCGGATCTTACAGTTGAAACTGAGGCCCAGAGATAAGAAGTGACAGTGCCAACCTCACACAGTGACTAAGAGGCTGGTTAATTTCTTAAATCCATTATCTGACTGACTTCCAAGCCCCATGCCATAAGCCTTGATTGATGAAGTCTTAATAAATAAAAAATCTTCGCCTCTTCTTCCAGGCTCTTCCCTCCTACCCGCAATTTATTTGTATTATGTTAACAATTGCAGTACATTTGCCACTCTTGGAAGATGCTGTTTTTTAAAATGGCTGGGGGTGAGTTAATGGCTTTCTTACTACAAATCTCTATCAATGAATGAATGAAAGCAATTCATGGGAGAGCAAACAACTGGCTAGACACTAAGGAGGTCCAGATTAGGACACATATTGAAATGAAGTGCCTAATTCTAAGACAGCAGTGAGTTCATCCTCTTGGAAACGCTGCCTACCTATTGTGTAGGTGGTTGGGAGCCTTTGCCTGAGCAGCTTATAATGTTTTCCAGTCCTCAAAAAAAAAAGAAAGAAAGAAAGAAAGAAAGAAAGAAAGAAAGAAAGAAATTTCCAGCTCTTTTAAATCCTTGGATGCCATGACATCTGAGCAATTGTGCTGCTGCCACTGGGGCTCCATTTACCCAGTGACCCCGCGGGGAAACCTGTGTTGAGCTATGTTGGTGGTTTCACACACACTGCCTACGACAGAGGCAGCATGAGCCTGGCACTGGAGTTCCCCAAAAGTGACGCTCTGGAGGAGTAGTGTTTCAAGGTGGAATTACTCACAATTTGTTTCTAGGTGGTGGTGCAGAATCATTATTTCTGAAGGTGATTCTACTTCATTCTCACAGGCTTGGGCAGGAATTCAATCTAAGAAACTGCCATGTTACGAGAATTTTTAGCTGTTGCAGAAAGTGAAAGAGAAAAGAAAAACACTGGAGCCTTTGCTGCCACCCTCCTTCCTCTACCTCTAGCCCCCAAAGGCCACTGAGCTCTGAAATTTCTGAAAACCAGTACATATTTGAAAAGGGTGAAGGAGAAATAATGACTGTTTATCTTGTAAAAGGGCCTAGCAGAGAACCTTTTAAAATAATAGCACCAGAAATCCAACTCAGGCAGCTTACACTCAGTTCATGTAGACATTGGCTGTGCTCAATGAGCTATTGATACATAACATGCTTTCAAACATTCCTCCAATTGACATTTTCTGCTTTATTCTGGAGAAAAGTAGAAGTTGAGAAGAGTATAAAGAAAATGCTGGGGTGTGGGGCACCTGGGTGGCTCAGTGGGTGAAAGCCTCTGCCTTTGGCTCAGGTCATGATCCCAGAGTCCTGGGATCGAGCCCCACATCCCACATCGGGCTTTCTGCTCAGTGGGGAGCCTGCTCTCCCCACCCCCACCTGCTTCTCTGCCTACTTGTGATCTCTGTCTGTCAAATAAATAAATAAATTCTTAAAAAAGAAAGAAAAGAAAATGCTGGAGCAGGAAAGGACATGCACGAGGGGTCAGAAGGCCTGGGTGACCTTGGCCAGATCATAACATCATCTGTGTGGCTTCCGTTTAACTCTGTAGAAAATGAGATTGGGGCCAGTGGGGTTATAGTGGTGATTAGAACTTAGCAGTTCTCTTCCATCCAGAATTCCATTATTCTAGTGTCCTGACCTAAAACATCCCAGCCACAGCTTCAGGAAATCACCTGTTCTCCTACCATGTGTGTCCCTCTACAAAGTTGAGTAGCTACGTCATCTCAGAGTTTCCATATGGAACTAGCCAATATGAGGGCCAGCTTCCCATCAGGGAGGAGTAGTATGCTTTCTTCCCTGGTGACAGCATGGCCAGTGGTCTGTGCATTGACTAGGAGAGGTTCATTGGGACAGTGACACAGGCTGTGTCCAGAAGTCCTTTGACAGAGTGGACTCCAGCCAAACCACTCAAATTTGTGACCATATGTAAACGGTGGCTTTTGCTGGCCTAAGCTGCTCTCAGACAGGAGGGACGGCGTGTGCTGGCGCAGGTGCACTTAGAGAGTGCCTGCTGTCTGCAAGTCAAGGCCACAGAGTAAACCAGAAAGTGCCGCGGACCCACCGATCCAACCCAATGAAGGTGCTAATTCATCCGACTAAAACGCAGTTTTCATTATTTTCTCCATGCAGAGGTCTGAATCGATGCTGGCTTCCAATCAGCTTACTTTTGTCTTAAGAATTTAGGGAATAAATACAAATTCAGAAGTCTCTCAAGAACATTTGTTTAGCATCTGTTCCAGTGTCAACAACCCCAAGGCATTTACACAGGCATTTCGTTTCTGGTAGGGTTTGGAGTGGTTCCCCCAGGCACCCCTGGTGCTTACATTCTTAAATAAAAACACGTTCCCCTCTCAGCTGCTGTTGCCGCCTTCACTAGACTGTTTGCCTTCAGCCTGCATTAGAAAGTTGGCAGGAGGCATGCGTGCGCTAGCTCTTTCCTTTCGCCTCATCGCGTCCAAGAGAGCGAGATGGGTCACCAGCAGCTCTACTGGAGCCATCCAAGGAAACTGGCCAGGGCTCTCTTTCTTGCCACGTTTGCTCAGACCGGCGTGGTCTGATCCGGAAATACGGCCTCAGTATGTGCCGCCAGTGTTTCCGTCAGTATGCGGAGGATATAGGCTTCATTAAGTTGGATTAAGTGAACTTCCTCGAATGGGTCATCCAAGATACCTACCTTAATGCCATCTCATTGTACATAAAATAAAAATCTTCAAATTATGAATGCTTTAAAGTGAGGGGAGAAGAGGTCGGCAGGAACATCCAGCTTCTTTCGTGTGGTTTCTGGGAGAAGGAGAGTTTCTGCATCTCTTTCCACTTCTCTTTGTGGAACAGATGTGTGGTGGTGCGAGAAGTATAACTGGGATGCACGGGAATAACATTTTTCAGAGAGAGGTCCTCCTACAGTAGTAGCTGTTGTCAGTGTCAGAGTGGGAAGTCCGGTCTCCCCATTACCACTGTCCCTTCTTTCCTCCTTCCTGGGACATTGCCTTCCAGCCTGTAGTAAATTCTCATCTCCTATAGGTCACATCACTCCCCGCTTCTAAAACTTTGGGGGACTCTCTCTTGTCTGAAGGAAAGTCTAAGCTGTTCTCGTGTCCCCTACCGCCGAATCTCCTTGCGGTCTGTATTTGAAACTCTTCTTAAGTCTTGACTCCTCTTCCAGTTCAGAATCTTTCCTGTCTACCCATAAATCCTCTTTAGTCAGGGACCAAAAACTGACTATCCCAGCCACAAGCCTCTCTCCCTTTGGTGAACCCCTGCCACCTACTGTCTCTGGCCTTCAGGGGGGACTTTTATGAGCTATTGCCCCGTACAATGGTAGTATTTGTGTCCCTTTGTGGGCTTCTCGTTCTACAACTCAACAGTAAACTCCTGTAAATGAGGGTCTCCACGTTGCTCTTCCTTCTGTCTCTTCAATGCCTTGCAAAGGAGAGAAACCCCGTGGCCCGAGAGCTGCCTGTTGCTGTTCCCGTGGAACTGGCAAGTCTCACTTTAATTTGCTTCCCATCAGGTAAGGCACCTGTATATCTGCGACTTCCACAAAAATTTCATCCAGAGTGTACGAAATAAAAGGAAGAGGAAGACAAGCGACGATGGCGGAGATTCTCCTGAGCATGACACTGACATTCCTGAGGTAAAAGTCAAAGAAATCTGCTTGAGAAAGCTGGAAATGTGGGTTCTAATGTGATCCTTATCTCTGGCCTGGTCTGCTTTTTGGAGTAAATAATTTTAGTCCCCTTTGTTTGCTGTGGTTTATTTGAAAAGCAAATCATAGAATCATGGTAATACTGAATCTGAGAGCTGAAAACTTAGAAATCAGTCAGTCTCACTGCCCCATCTTACAGACAGGCATGGAGACCCGAGGTCACACATAGAGTTCGGGGTCTTCCGGCCACTGCCCTGTGCACCAGGGCAAGAAGCCCCTGATACATTCTGGAATTCTGGAATTCTGCAAGAAGCCCCTGATATATTCTGGAATATAACCACAATGTCAAGTTTCTTAAAACTTTTTTTTTTTTGCCTTTAGAGTTGGAGACTGAGCTTTGTAAGATTGGGAGGAGTTCCTGGCCCTCTGTTTTCTGATCTGCAAAATAAAGGTGTACATTGTCAGTTCATACCAGCTCTGGTCCCTGGTCCAGGCTGGTTCCCCAGGAGCCACTCCAAAGTCAGTTATAAGGGCCCAGGGTTTCTGAACCCCAGCACTGTTGATATTTGGGGCCAGAGTCTTTGAGGTGGGGGCTGTCCTGTGCATCGTTGGATCGTTAGCAGCATTCCTGGATTCTATCCATTAGATGCCAGTCACCACAGTAGTGACCTTCCAGAAAACGCCTCCAGACATTAGAGGATGTCCTCTGGGGGCAAAACCATTCTATGCTAAGAACCGTTGCACTGGACGATGAGACCTAGGCTTCTCGAACCTTCAAGGTGCTGGTGCCTATTGAGCAAGGCTACAGGAAGGAGTATTGGATTTTCTTTCTGTCTAAGTTGTTTTCACTTAAGATTCAGCAGAAGAAAACCCGTTTGTAATGTACATTGAATATTTGACACATGAATATTTCATAAGGCAACCGCCTGTTAGCGCTCAGAGTGGAAATGACTGTGTAGGAATAGAAAGAGTAGGCGGGCCTTTGTCTGCAGATGTGGAGAAAACCTTTTGAAAATAGGGTCCTTTCCCTCCACCCCTCCCTATGTTCCTTTCTTAGCATTGGTTTACAGCATTTTTCTATTGGCCTTCAGCATTAGTATTATTATTTCATAAAGAAATGGATGTATGCAATTTCATTGCTTTTTACAAAAAAAAAAAGGGGGTTTGAGGAATGTTTTGAAAAGAATGAAGGACTTTGGTCCCTCATATTGATCATTCATTTTGTTTTTAAGTGCCCTCCACCTGCCTGAAGCAAGAACATCTCTTTTAGAGGCAGGTAAAAGCAGCCCAATGTCTGGGCCTTCAATACTTCATGACTGTGCAGCTTTCCTCTCTTCCTGTGTTAGAAAAAGAAGGGGGGGTCCTTTCCCTCTGTTATCCAGTCATCTGCAGAGATCCCCAACCTAACCTGCTGATTTGTACATTGGCCACAGTAGCTTTCGAGTTTTCTCTGGAGAGTTGTTCAGGGTTCCAGCACCTGAAGGCTGAGCCTAGGGAAGAACTCTGGGAACAGCAGTACCTCCCGCAGTCCTTCCTCATACCCCGCCATATGGTCCGCTACCAAGCTCAGGCCTGTCTTCCTCCAGGATGCCTGTCTGGGTTTACCTTTGCTCCCAGTGCTTGGTGTGCCCTCCGGTATTAGCAGCCTCCAAAGCTCAACTTTACGCATCTCATTTCTGATCGCCGCTACAGCAGCGTCACCTGCCCGCCCGTCAGTCTTCCCTACAAACCACCACTAGATCCATCTTCCTGAACATCCCCCTCACCGCCTGTTGTCGCTCCTTCTGCTTTTTCAAGACATGCTGCCCTTCAGTCTCAACTTTTAAACCCATTCTGATTGCCAATGACACCTGAGTCTGTCTCTTCATCTCCTGGCTTCCTGCGCTCATGGTCTTCTCTCATTCCATAGTCTAGCCCTGTTCTCCTTAGCTTAAGCTTTATGTATGGCTTCCATGAGCCTCCTGGGACCACCCCTCCCTAGCTAGAACTCTTTTCCACTGTTTTGTTTGGGTTTTGATTTTTTTTTTTTTTTTGTCCTCCTAGCCAGTTATTAGTCCTCAGTGGACCATTTCTAAGACATCTCTGTAGTCCTCTTCCCCACCCCGTCCATCCTAGTGTAGTGCTGGGCACATAGTGTGCTCTCGGTGAGCCGTGGCTAGTCAGGTGATGGATAACATGTTTCTCCTCTTCTCTCCAGGTTGATCTGTTCCAGCTGCAGGTGAACACTCTACGGCGTTACAAACGACACTACAAATTGCAGACCAGACCAGGCTTCAATAAGGCCCAGTTAGCAGAAGTAGGTAGACAAATTGCACTGCCAAAAGAGAGCCACTGCTATGCTTCTGATGGTGATCTTGGTTCTGCCTGCTGCTATGCATGTCGATCCTAATGCCCTCTGTAGCTCTGCAAGTGAGGCCCTGTTCCCTCTCTCC
Source organism: Lutra lutra (assembly GCF_902655055.1). Taxonomy (NCBI): domain Eukaryota; kingdom Metazoa; phylum Chordata; class Mammalia; order Carnivora; family Mustelidae; genus Lutra; species Lutra lutra. Next base: position 46,459,988 of record NC_062282.1, read on the forward strand.
TACAGTCTGGAATCCCCTAGAATCTAGGCCCTGGAAAGGTCCTCTTTCTATAAAAGAAACCATGGCACCAAGAGAGGAAAAGACTTGCTTAAAGTCAGATGGCAAATTAGTAGCAGAATTGAGCCTGGACTCTTGAGGCTCCTGATTATAAGTCCTGAGCGTGCTTTTGTTGGTGCATTTGTTTGAATCTCGTTTTGTAAGAATCTGCATAAATACGGTCCTTCCTGCACATCAGGTGTGTCAGATTAATCACCCCAAAACAATTGCTCCTGTTCTGTAGGAACTGTTCTTTTTCTTCAGTTTTTCCTTTGATTTCTTCTTCTCTGATTTTGGTAATGGAAGTATTTATTGTAATGAATAGAACCCAAGAAATTTTTCTCCTACCCTGAGCTCTTAAGACAGTTAGGAGAGGGGAGAAATGCTCTCTTGGCCCTTGTTGGAACATACTGACAGCCTGGCTTGATACTTCTGTCCTGGTGGCATTTGTGCAGGTTACCTCTTACCCTCTTTTTTAAGTGTGCTTTTCTGCCTACTGTTGAAAATGGGGCAAGTGGAAAAAAGAAAAATACAGTGCTTCCATCCAGAGGTCACCACTCTGTAGTGCTAGTTCTCGGACTCTTGATCTGTCCCAGCCCCCTCAGTCCATTCAGAAATTTCCTTAAAGGGTGACAGCCCCTTTGGTTTTTGGTCTTTCCTTTAAGGGTTTCTTGCCGATACATCATTTTTTCTTAAATTTCTTTCCACAGCGTCTAGATAAAAGATAGATAGAAGTGCACAACTCCTTCCTACCGTAAGGTCACATTACCCATTTGCCAGCATTCGCCCTGCTGAAAGGGGTGGGTGAGGCGGGGCAGGCGCAGACCTGCATTCTCAGGACTTGTAAAACAAAGCCAGGTGTCAGGAGTGCTTGGTAAATGAATTATTTTTCAAATGTGATACGTCTTTCAAGAGGCAGCTGTGTACTATTTAGATGAATTCTTGGGTCAAATACTTATATCTATCCAATTGGCAATTCATTTGACACAGTTTTAAAAAGACACTTTTTGGGGCACCTGGGTGTCTCACTGGGTTAAGCATCTGCTTTCATTCAGCTCGGGTCATGGTTCTGGAGCCCACGGATTGAGTCCCGCATCGGGCTCCTAGCTCTGCGGGGAGTCTGCTTCTCCGTCTGATCTTCTCTCCTCTCATGCTTGCTCGTTCTCTCTCTCTCTCTCAAATAAATAACGCTTTAAAAACAAAAAAACAGGGGCGCCTGGGTGGCTCAGTGGGTTAAGCCGCTGCCTTCGGCTCAGGTCATGATCCCAGGTCCTGGGTTCAAGCCCCACATCGGGCTTTCTGCTCAGCAGGGAGCCTGCTTCCTCCTCTCTCTCTGCCTGCCTCTCTGCTTACTTGTGATTTCTCTCTGTCAAATAAATAAATAAAATCTTTAAAAAAAAAAAACACTTTTCTGCCTGGTGGTGCCAGGGCCTGAGAGCTGGTGATGGCAGCAGCTGGCCAAGCAGAGCCATCCCCGCCTCATCCTCCTTAGGGATGCTCTTGAGATTGTCCCGTGATGGATAGTTGGTCGCCACTGAAACAGAACTACACGTTGGCAATGTTGTGGGTTCAGGTACTGCTTTAAGAGGCCTGGAAACCAAATCACCCTGCCCCCTGGGGGAGAAGGGCGTCTGAGTCCTGCAGCGATCCAAACCCCCTCCTAGTTCTAGACACCAACCCCTGCTCCCTCTTTTGCATGGTGCAGGATTTGTGGCCATGATGTAGGCGATGCTTTAATAGACTCTGGTGTTTCCCCCCCGCGTAGACCGTCAGCCGACACTTCAGGAACATACCCGTGAATGAGAAAGAGACGCTCGCCTACTTCATCTACATGGTGAAGAGCAACAAGAGCCGACTGGACCAGAAGGCGGAGGGCGGCAAGCAGCTGGAGTGACGACCGGCTGCGCCGCAGGACGGAGTGTGATGCTGAGCGCACAGGTGAAATCTGCGTGGAAGCCCGTAAAGACTGTCACATTTTATTGTAAATAAAAAAGTTGAATGATGAATACTGTAAATCTTTTTGGTCAGGAGGATTATATTCTCATGTTCAGCATGTGTATCAAAGGCTTTCTTTTAAGGCAACTACCGGACTGAAAAATCAAGAGCACTAAGAGATTTAAAAATGACGTATGGCAGCATTCAACAGCGCATTAAGTCAATTCTCCTGGAAATGTGGGACAAAAGATATGTTAGTACTCACCTTGTACGACCACTCTGCCTTGTGCGAGCTGTAGGCCTGGAGGAGCAGTGGGGTACAGCCAGCTGGAGAAGCGTGAGCAGACCCGCATCTCCTGGGGACAGGCGTGCCTCACTTTGTTGCTGGCTTTGTCGTTGATTGGGTCAGCGTGACAGTGGTCCCCCGCACTGGCCCCTGCCTGGCGCACAGCAGGCCCACACTCAGTGCTGGGGGGGAGGGGGGGCACCTAACTCTGCCTTTTAGCATCTGCTTCATACCTGCAGTTACCGAGACCGCTGCCACTCCTGTGGCTCACCACTTGACTTCTAGAGTGTGGAGGAAATCAGAAGCACCAAAAGGAGGTTTCTCATCAGAAGAGGATTTGAGGGCAGTCGCAGGTACCAAGCTATATTTGTGGAGGTTCCAGAAACACTGATGCAGGGGCCCTCACAGGAGACGCAGCTCTTTGCACAGCAGTCTGTGCTTTACTCTTTGGGGTGAAGTTAGGAAGTAGGACTTTAGTCATCCTTCCAGGCCATAAATGCTTTGACTTTAATGGAGCTGTTCAGTGATTTGGGGCTCATGTTTTCAGAAATACTAATCCTTAGTTCACAACCACCAAGAAAGCTGCCAAGGATCATGTGATTCCTCCTCAAAAGTCCATTTCTGGGAATAAAAAGTCTGACGCCTTGACTCCCTAGGCTCGGGGTCACCAGCAAAGCATAGATTTGAGCAACAGAGATCAGTGCCATCTGATATTCATTTTTGTGAGCAGTTTGCCTCCCTCTTGGGGGTAGAAAGATAGCTAAAACAACTTTTTAAAGTATGAATAATTACCTGGCTTTTTTTTCAAGTTCAGAAACCCAGATTCCTATCTTATTATATCAGAACCAAAGTCTCCTTTGAAAACAAAGCTTTATATCCAAAAGTATGCTTTTACAAAAGTTTCTGATCAGTGTGTCCGGGGACAAAGGATGTGAGTGGGTGTGGGAGAAAAGAGGAGAATAGGACTTGGATTCGAATTTCTGACCATCTTGACGCATATTGTGGTCAAAAGTATCATTTTCCTACTCCGTTTTAATCGTGAGTGCTTTCTTAAGCCTTAAATTATAAAAAAAGCCGTGGATGGCCTAGCCCGGCAGAGAGTTTTCATGTCTCATAAACGGCTTCCTCTGAGCATCTGCACAGAGAAGTCCGAACACGACCTCCAGCTAAGCAGGGCGGTTTGCTGTCTTTAGGCTCGGTTCGTGGGGCAGAGGACCATGCTGTCTGTGGACCGGGGACAGGCCACCCCCTCGCTAAAGTGCAGTGTGTTCCATTGCAGCAAAGCATTCACCAGTGTTCCAAATGCATGTCTAGCAGATTGCAGCCTTTTTACATATGTATAAATGAATGTACATAGAACATACTCTAGGCTATGAGGGGAATCTTGCTTTCATACACCCAGCTGTGGATGGCACATCGAGGTGCTCTCTGAGTGTTTTTAGTCATTCAGATTCAGTATGTAGAGACTGTCTTGCTGCTTAGAGCTGAAGGATGTTGATGGGCAGACATCAAGAAGGCCCAAAGTTCTGATGCTTATATAGATCTTTCTCCTGAGAGACTGAGTTAGAAAGTCTTGAAGGCATCAAACACCAGGCCCCCCTTTGTTAAGGGGAATGTTTTCTCATCAGGCCACAGTTTTAGGGCAGGTAGCACCTACAGGTGAAGGCCTTGGTCACCTGCTCTCTGGAAATGTCCATCTCTTCCTGAGGAAATGCATCTTTCTGATGTTGAAGCGAAAATTGCCGATGTGTAGGGCATGTCACTATTTCTTGAACAGCAATCGTTTTCCCAGTTGAGAGAGACAGCAGTCCATTTGTATACAAGAAGCTGTGGTGTTAGGATCCATCTGTTCCCGTGTCTCTGTGAGAATGCTTTTGTTCCGGTGTGAAGCCTGGGGAAACGCTCACCTTCAGCCAGATGCACCCCCCAACCCCAACCCGCCACCTTCCCTCAAAAGAGAGGTGGTTTTGGAAAGTGGAGGCTGTGGGTATCTTTTCAGCCTCTGAAAACATGTCAGATGAGAGGAAAGACAAAACTACGTGAACTTAACAATTTTCTTGTGTGCAGAAATCTGTTCTTTCATCCAACCACTAAGCCACTTGCCTTAGCCCTTCTGCAGTTTCCCAAGGCTTCATCTGTGGGCAGGCAACTCCTACCTGTTAGAAATGGCCCCGAAGCAGTGGAGTTTGGGGAAAGCAGTGTTCATCATGGCCGCCTACATTTTCCTACACCTGCCAAGGACTCTTGCGCTTCTCTCCACCTGTAATGTTGCAACATTGCCTTCTCTCCTCTTGGTGCTCCTGGGCAAAACTGGAATGTGAAATCCAGAGCCGACATTTCTCTGCTTAAAGAGTACAGTTCCTGCCTCGGCCCAGCCTGGTCTGGTTCTTTCATATGCCCTGAAGGTTGTCACGTGGAAGTGCCTGTAGCCTGCCACTCGTGTTGCGTCGACTTAGGGTTTTAAAAAGACAAATGGACAAACTTTTTATTTCCACAGACTCTTCGGTTGGCAACATCACGTGAAGAAGTTCATAGCTGAATCCCATGAGAGATTGAAAGCAAAGGCTTCAGGATTGGCATTGGAAAATGACGAGGAATTGCACGTATGCGTTAGAGCAGCCAAGTTGTAGAAGTTCCTGTCATGGCTGATACCACTAGCCTTCCAGGGAACAGATACTAGTAATTGTTTGCGGCTGGAATGTTACATCTAACCTTGGCATTTCAACTGCTTATTTTGTGGGAAGTTTTTGGTTAATACTCTGCAGGGCAGCTCCCTGGTAGAAGGGAGAAAGTAGGAGCAGGTACTTACTCGGGGGGCCTTGTCTACTGAAACAGCCTGTCCAGACCACGGGTCCCAGAGACGTTGCTTCATGGAAGTCATCTGAAGGCTCTCAGTCATTATAATATTGAGATCCAGAAATTGGGAAAGGGTCTTTAAGTCATCAGTCCAGTCTCCCCACAGGTGCTGACATCCTGCCTGCAACTGTCCCACCAAGGGTTTGGGCAGTCTGGGCTTACACACCTCTGAGGACAGGGAACTCACTACCTCCTGGGGAAGCCTGCTCAATCTCTATAAACCCCTGGCTTTTCTATGTTCTCTGTCATTTCTATCTTGGTCTCTGCCCAGTGGGGGGGGGGGGGGGGGGGGGTGGGCAGCGTGTGGAACAAGTTACTCATCTTGGCCAAGCACCTAATTGCTGGCACTGTTCCAGGGCACAGCAGTTGTCTTTTGGGAAGGAGCAGCTAGCAGATAGTTAACTTTGGTGTCCTGGCTGTCTTGCCCCTTCAGCATGGGTCCATTTAGTTCCTTGTTGAAAGATGTTGCAGAAACCCCATCAGCCTGGTTCTCCCGTGTTCTTGCGGAAACGGATGGAGGGGGTCAGGGACGAGGGGATGCTCTCAGCCTGATAAAGTAACCTAAGAAGGGGTGGGGCCCAAGTTCTGTGCTCGCCCCACAAAAGCTGATGCTCACGTCACTTGGGAAAACTTTTAGCTAGGAGATTGTAAAATACTGCTCTGTGTGGAGTTTAAGGGCTCCATGGCTGCTGAGAGCTTGTACTTTAAGATTTCTGCAAGTACTCCACACATTATTTTTATGGCAAAAACAAAGCTTAGGACCTTGGGGGAGGGGCACGCCACATGTCTCCATGTCTGAGAAGTGCCATATTTTCAAGCTTAAAAGCCTTGTAAGGTTGTTCTTGCCCCATCATTCATTTTAAAGACAGGAGACTGACATTGAGAATGACCTGAGTCATAGGGCGGTCTGGACTAACCTTCCGTCCTCCTGACCTGTCCAGAGCTCTTCTCACTCTCTGACTTGCACATAACTCAAGTCCTGTTGAAAGTAAGCTGCTTTCAGATGTTTGAGACCTTGCCACTGAGCAGAGAGGTTCCCAAGGCCAGCCTGGCTCCCAGAGGCTGTGAACCAGGCTGCTGGACTCAAGGCTGTGTGACATGATCGGGAAAGCAGTCAGCTGAGTTTTGCCAAATGAATGTCCGGGGAGAACAGAACTAGCTGATGATTTAAGACCAGAGTTCAGAAGTCCTGGTGGGAGCTGTAGTGTTGTCCTGGAATTGAAATTCTCATGAAATGGGCTTGCTCTCTGATCTGTTGGTCAGCCTTCTGCCTTTCAGGTGGTCCTTTGGGCTTGTCATTCAGTTGGCCCTGATTCAGACAGACATAACTCTGAGGCCCTGTGATTCGTGGCTTCCCAGTCCCTGTTACTGGGTTAGACAGTTGAACCAAAGGACAAGTGAACTCAAGGTCTCAGCCTAGGAAGCATGGTGCTTTGGGGTCCCTTTCTGTTCCCTTCATTTTATTATGGCCTGTTTTCCAAGTTCAAGGTTAGGAAGGGTGAAGTGGATCTGACACTCTGAGGTGGAGTCTAGTCTGGGGCCAGGTGGGACCTCTTGTTAAGGTAGAAATGTCTACACTCCGTTATTTCATCTAGCTTGCGTCCTAAGCCACGAAGCCTTCGGTTGCTCTCACTCCACGAGCACATCGTCGCCAGGGACGGAGGGTTTCCAGGACGCCTGTTGTATGCATCTGCTGTCCGTGATGCCCATCGGAATGTTTTCGCAGTGTGGATTCATGTTCCATTTTGTAACTGCCTTATCAAAAAGCAAGTGCCCTTCCATTCCAGGCCTCCTCATATTGTACTTGTTTCCTGCCAAATTCGGGGGATCATTTGTATTTTAATTTTGTAATCTATGGCTCTGTACTGTTGAAAGGCTCTCAATTCTGTGGGGTCTCCTTAGTATGTATGTGACTTTTCATGTTGCAATATCACACAGATGGGATGGCCCGACTTTCACTCTTAATAAATGATCTGAATGAGTAACAAGAGACACATTCTGTTGTTCTCCTTGACCATCCACATGGGCCTTAGATGCCTTCACTTCCGTATGCGGCCTCTGGCTGTGTCCTGCGGCGATGGGTGACGGAGGTCTTTCCTCCCACCTCTGAGTACTGGTTCCCGCGTTCCCCCATCCAACCCCAGTGCACAGCGAGTGAGCTTAGGTCTCAAAAGTTGATTCCCTGCTCTCCCACTCACTCAAAGGAAAGAGACCGAAGGTCCGACAACCAGAGGCTGGAGTCTGAAGGCTGCGTAGCATCCCAGAGACCCTGGGCAAAAAGCTTCGCTCTGGGTCTGCAGTTATCCACCCATAAAGCGGGGACCTCAGGAGCCTGGCTGGAGGACTGCAGGCCGAAACGCCTGCAGGGGGCAGCCGGGAAGCACGGGTCCCTCACGAGGTCACCCACTTCTGCGGTTCCAGCTTGTCGTCGCCTTGTGGGGCTTCCAGCCCTGCATGGCCACTTCTCAAAATTTCCCAAGAGAACCTGGTCATCTAGATCTTTATATGAACATCCCGATGTTCAAATGTCTCCAAAACATCTTTCACAGGTTGTGGACTAGTGTTTCTTCACCTACGGTAGAGGCTTGCTAGTTAGACTTGGTGCGTCATCTAAGTGGTTGTTAGAAATGCAGACCCTCTCCCCCCGCCCCTCGCCTGCCAGCTGCCTACTGAGTCAGGTCTGTGTTGTAACGAAGTCCACAGGCAAGTCATGTGCTCAACAACAGTTGGGGCCACCTGACTGAGCTTCACGGGTGGGGGTCCCTGATGTCCCAAGGGTGGGCCCCCTTGCCCAGCTGCGCCTCAGACTCCAGGCTTTCATTTCACGTCTGTCACTAGTGCCCCTTTAGTGCACTTCTGTCAGCAGAATGGAAGGAAGAAATGCAATAAATCTTTGTCTTCATCTTCTTCGTTAACTAGAAGGAATCCACACCAGCTCTAAAATGTTGAAGGCATCTCAACGGATGGTGCAGCTTCTCCCCCTCACCACCCCACCCCCACCCCCAGTCCACTTCTTGTGTGGAAGCTGCTCTTCAGGAGGCCGTTTTGGGGGCAGCTGGGACTGTCCCTGGGAGCCCACAGGATTCCTGATGGCTTACCACTGAGGGATGCCATCATTTAGATAATCCCTGAGTTGATTTCCTTCAGAAAGCAAAGAAGTTCTAATTCACATCATGTCTCCCCATGTGAGTGTAACATAGTCCCCTCCCTCCGTTCCTTCCCTCCCTCTGCCTGCAGCCCTCCATTTCTTTCACAGAGAAGCATCCGGTTGCCCGATAACCTCCTCTAACCCCACACGCACTGAACCTCAGGGAGGTGCTTTGGCCCCAAGCAGGCTGACCTCTGCTGGGGTCGACCTCCCGTGAGGATCTATAGACGGGTTATGATGAAAGGATGAATCCGCATCTTCACGTGCAGAAGTTGTCCTAGGAACCTGACACCCCTTTTTCAAAATAGACCTTTACAGGGGCACCTGGGTGGCTCAGTGGGTTAAAGCCTCTGCCTTCGGCTCAGGTCATGATCCCAGGGTCCTGGGATGGAGTGCCACATCGGACTCTGCTCCCTAGGGAGCCTGCTCCCCCACCAACCCTCGCCTGCCCCTCTGCCTACTTGTGATCTCTGTCAAATAAATAAGTAAAATCTTAAAAAAAAAAAAAAAAGACCTTTACAGTGCTGAATTCCAGATCATCTGAAGTCCAGCATTTCTGAAAGTGTGGCACTCACCACCTCCCACCCTGATCAGAATCCCCTAAGAATGCTGTGTATGATGCCAATTTCCAGGCTGTATCCTGTAGTCTCAGAACAGAAAGCTCAGGGGCCGAATTCCAAGAAATGTGGATTTTGTAATTTCCCCACATAAGACTTAAGCTCAGTAAAGTTCAGAAGAATGTGGTCCAGAGGTTTCCCCATCCAGCAGCTTCAGGCTCGTCGGAAGTACTAGCTCAGAGTTCCCAGTGAGACCTAGTAAATGAGTAGCTCCTCAGTCCTCCTGGGGCCCGGGAAACCATTTTTACAAGATCTCCCGGAGCACTTGTCTGCACACCAAGGTTTAGGAACTAGCGAATTCAACAGACACCACACAGGCGCAGGGAGAGAAAGTAGCTGTGTTCCACCTGACAGCTCAGATGTGTCAGAGCCTGAGCAAATACGGTGACATGCCCAGCCACAGAGACACTAAGACACTATGTAGAGGAACCCTTGCAAGGGATCATCTCCCGTCTGGATAAAACCAGAAAGAAAATCCACAGTCGCAAGCACTCTGCCCAGCATGGAAGGCAACACTATAAATGTCCGCAATGGAATCTTCCATTAACTTAACCGTTTCTTAGTTTATAAGGGTATTCCCCATCTAGAAACAAGGATAGCTGCTGAGTGTGGTATGCACGCTGGACAACACGCTGCTGGTTTTACACCCGCTGATTCCTTGACACTCACTACAATTACACAGAATTGGGACCGTTGTTGACTGCAGTTTATAGAGGAGTAAATGCAGGCGTGGAGAGGAGGAACTTTCCCTGAGTCAAAAAGCTGGAGGCTCTCTTGGGATGGGGTCCAAGGGTCATCTGATCCTGGGAACACGTCAGGGAACTCAGGAATGCCACTCTTTGAAGCAGGAGAGCCACAGGCAGCCTTGTCCCAGAGTGGATTGAGTAAGTGGACTTACTAAACTTTAATGAGGGATTCCTAGAAGTCACTAAGACTCTAGTTAGTAAATTTAATAGGGTTTAATGGAGGTTAACAAGGTACATCCAACTTTGCAGCCAGGTTTTAACTTACCAGAGCTGAGCGGAGATTAACAAGCCCAGGAGGTGTGAAGGCATCTGCATGATTTAATGGGGTTAATGAAACTGTCAGAGGTTGGCCGAGAGGAACAGAGCCGGAGCGCGCCGCCGCTGTTACCGACTCAAGCAGGTTGACGTCAAGAGACGTTTATTAAACAGCTGAAGCCTGCCCTGTCCTGCCCTGGCCACCACAGGGGGAGCAAGTCAAAGAAGGCCACAACCCACATGTCAGCTGTGGTTACTTCTGGTTGGGATTTGGAGTCTTACTTTCTCCTTTGTGCCTTTTTGGGGTCATCTAAATCGTTGATAACAGGCAAGAATCATTTTCACCAAACCTATAACATTGCAAAGCAATTTTTTAAAGTGCCCTCAAAGCACTCCTTCTCCACACACGTAGTGTTTAGGTGACATATTCCTCAAACCTGTAGAAAACAGGTAAAAACAACAAGAATAATACAATCTTCAATTGGGCAGCACTCTACTTGCATCGTCTCAGTGGGTTTTGCCACACCCCATGAAATAGCCATATGCAAGTCACACTGGGCAGTGGGGGAGCCCAAGCAAACCCTCTCTTCTGCCTCCCCGCTTGGCACAGTGTCTTCACTGAGCTCTTCCTCCGGGGCAGGCCCAGCAGTAAGCACAATACATGTCTTAGGATCCTAGGAGATGAGAACTATTATTCCGTTTTATAGGTAGGTTTAGAGAAGTGAAATGGCTTGTCCAAGGCCCCCAAGAAGTGGTGGGGACAAGAGTGACCACAGGCCTATCTGGCCCCAAAATCCAGTGTGCCCTTCTCCTCACTCACCAGATAAGCTGTTATCTCGTGGGAGCATTGTTCTCAACAGTGAAGAAGTGGAAACAATCTGTGTGTCAAATAAAAGGGAACCAGATTTAGAAGTATTATATAAATAGGGGGCGCCTGGGTGGCTCAGTCAATTGGATGCCTGCCTTCAGCTCAGGTCCTGATCTTGGGGTCTTGGGATGCAGCCCCCACTCGGACTCCCTGCTCAGTGGGGAGCCTGCTTCTCCCTCCACCTGCTGCTCCCCCTGCTTGGGTTGTCTCTCTCTGACAAGTAAATTAATAAAATCTTTTTAAAAAAGTATTATAAATACATCTACATGTAAAATGATATCTAATGACATGGAAGCGTGTTCTTATCAGTTTAGAGATACTAGATAGGTATGCTACACAAGTATTATATGTATGCATGTTACATGGACATGAATATATACACATGCACACTTACGCATACACACATACGCGCACACACACACATCTGTATCTGTGACTAAGGCCATATCTGTAGGCATATCAAAATAACTATATACCAGCCCTCTATGTAGCCATACTATATCTGTATCTATATGATTCAGAGTAAAGGCAAAATAGGAAGGAAAGTGCTTTCTGAAAATCAAGGGAGCTTCCTGGAAGAAGAGGTTCCTTAACAGACCCTTGAAGAAAATGGAAGGTTTCACAGGAGGCTAGGGTGAGGGGAAGTCCTGTTGGGAGCAACGAAACTCAGAGGCCAGAGTGAGGAGCATGGACTTTGGAGTCACCAAACCTACTATTAATAAAACACCAAACCAAGCAATGCAATATGGCCCAGGAAACGTTTGAGTGCCAGCTGTGTGCCAGGTGTCTGAGGGAATCTGGAAAGCAACTCTGTCCTCCGGGAGCTGGGAATTTCAGAGGAGTTCACTGTCCGACAGGGATGGCAAGTAGTCCTTCCCCTGTTGACACCCGAGGGTCTGCGGGGCAGCCTCAGAGCCCTGCACCCTCCTGCCTTCGGAGGAAGGAGCCGCGCGTAACGGGCTCGTGCTGTCTTAGGGAAGCCAGTGAGGAGTGGAATGAGCTTAATTAAGCTAAGGCAGCTAATGAAAGAGACTTTCTGAGGGCTCGTGGCTACCAGGAAGATGGAACCGTGCTAAGGGAGACGCAGGAGGACCCGGGGCCCAGACCCCTCTGAGGCTCCTGCTTAGGGAAAGGTGGGGGGATGGGGTGGGGAGGGAAACGCAGGAGTGGACCTGGCTTCAGCACGAGCAGTGCCCTTAGCTGTGGCAAGGGCAGACTCAGCCATGTCAGTGAGCAACGGCCTGAAGGTGAAACTCGAACCAATGAAGCTTACAGAAGCCCAAAGCCCGAGGACAGAGGAAAGCAACTAAGCAACTACTGACCAAACCCCAGCCTGCCTACTGGGGCTTATGGGGACTAGACCAAGCTGCACTTCACTGAGCCAACTTAAATAGCTCTGAAGAGGCTCCACCACCTTTAACAGTAAGCGTGTTTACTTCTGGTTGCTCATATCATTCTCAAAGGCACCCTATTCATGTTTCTAGCAAGGAATATTTCCTGGAATATGAAAAGGTGGTCAGAACGCCATATTGGCAGAAACAAGAGCTATTATTTGTTAAACACATACTCAGCGCTAGACATGGTGCTAGGGTTGTAATCCTCAGACCAGCCTGCAAAGGCTGTCGTCATCCCTATTTTTCCAGTGGGGAAACTGAGCTCAGAGATGTTCCACAGCTTTCCGAGAGTCTTCTGGTGAGCTGGAGTTTGAACCCATGTCAGTCTGACCCTTCTGTGCACTGTGCAACCCCTACTCCAGAGAGAAGTTGGCTACTGACAGTGTGGCACACGTGGAGGGGCAGGAAAGCTCTCAGAAGAACTCAGGATCCCAGCAGTCGGGGGTTTTCATGCAGGGGAAAAGCCCTCGGCATTCCCTGAGCCCAGCGCCATAGTGACAGAAGGAGCTTGAGTTACGAAGAGAAGATTGTTTTGTTCTGTGGCTCCTGTCCAAAGAAAGAGAACAAAATGTATGTTGTGTCTCAGACTCTACACAGTAGGGAAACAGAGACTTCTGTCCCAAGGTGACTGTAGGGAAGAAGGCTTTGGAGATCTTGGATTGCAAAACCCCAGCATCCCGCGGGAGTTAGCCTCATGACCAGGACTCTAGCTCTGGGAACTGCCTGAGTCCCTTCTCAGCTCCCCTGAGCTGAACAAAAGAAGTTACAAAAAGTGTGCCTGGGGCTCTGGGTTCACTGCTCACAGGATTCTGGAGTCCTTAACTTGTTTGTCCTCACTGAACACAGAGGAGGGAGTACAGCCACCAGGTGGCGCCCTCCCCCTAGTGGCAGCCCCAGGCCACAGGGGAAGGTTCAGGGGTATTTTCTGTCCCCTCACCGGTGCTGTGTTTGGTGACTGCTTTGATTTCACACCACTGTAAAAATTGAAACAGTCAAGGCAGAAAGGGACTTAGATCTCTGGTCCGACCCCCTCGTTTTACAGATGACACTGAGGTCCAGTGGGGGCAAGGGAATGACCAGGGTCACACAGCAGGCTAAAACCCCTTTTGTTAGACCATGGGGTCTGGTGCTTTTCCTACACACTAAGTGTTCTCACACTCTCACAAACACCTCCTACAAATACCTCCCACTCCCCACCAATGGACTGCTGGAGCTGCCTTGGACCAAGAGCCGTATCTCAGAAGCCATGCTCCTTCCCTCTTCCCTGCCATTCCCTGTTACTTCTAGATCAAGCCCTGCAACCCAACCCCAGCTACAACAGAGGCAGTCATGATAGCTCATGTTTACCACTGCCTACTCTGGGCCAGCCCAAGAGCTTTCCAATCTAATCATTACTGGACCATCACATCTCCGTGAGTCATTCTGCTTCCTGTTTTACAGAAGAGGGCTCTGGGGCTGCTTAAGACATCTGTCCAGTGCCACACAGCTTATCCAACCAGCTCATGTGGTTGTTGAATACGGGCCTGGGTGTCAATCCCGACCTCCCTGTTGACCTTGGCCCTGTTACTTGGGCTATACTCTCTGTTTCAAAACACTTCAGAAAACCTTTTCCCATTTCAGCCTGACAAGAGTTCTGTGAATTGAGAAAAAACATCATTAACCCACCTTAAAGATTAGAAAACTAGAACCCAAGAAGATGGGTGGCCCAAGGTCACCTGACTCCTGGTAGGCTTGGATCTGGAGGCTCTACCCACTGTGTGAAATACTCCAAAAGACCCTCCACACCTCACTGCCAACTACAGCCCTGCCACTGTCTCCCAGACTCATGGAACTCGTGGCTAAAATTGCAGGTTTGGGAGACAATAGAGTTTGGGTGTGCATGCCAGCCCTGCCACTTACTCATGTGACTGTGAATAGTTACCTATCCTCCATGGCTGTCAGGAAGAATAAATGAGCCCATGTAAATGTTGCACACTGGTGCCTGGAACACAGTAAGTGCTCAGTCAATGGTGGCTACTTATTGATATGATTAACTAAAGCTCTGGGCTTAATATTCCTGCTACACGAGCCCTAAGATGTACATTGTTCCATATGGTGGCCATTAGCCAAGTATGGTTATTGAATACTCGAAATGTGATCCAAACTGAGATGAGCTCTAAGTATAAAACATACCCCTGAACTTGAAGACTTAATATGAAAAAAAGAACGTAAAATACCTCATTAATATTTTTTATTGACTACATGTCGCAATTATAGTTTAGACATAGTAAATTAAATAAATACATATTTATTTAATTTATATTTATAGTATATATTATATATTTATATTTATATTAGTTAAATTAATATATACATAATATATAAGTAATATAATAAACTATATTGTTACATTTAATTTCACCTGTTTCTCTTTACTGTTTTAATGGGACTCCTAGAAAAATTGTAATTACATACACAGCTCACATTTGTGACTTGCATAGTATTTTTCCTATATACTGTTGCCTTACTTTCAGAAATTCTGCTACCACAGCCCACCTGCCTTGGTTTACCTTAGTGATGTGGAATGTAAGGGATTTGACCCAGGAATCCTCTCACTGGCCGGGTGCCCCTGGGAAAGTCACTGTAAATTTCTGTGCCAATTGGAAATACAGGTCCTTCCCCTACCCCCCATCAGAAAGCAGAGCCGTCATACAACACCTTTTGTAAGCCAAAATGGCATAAAGCAAAGGAGTAATTACCATTAATCTATATGGGAAAAAAAACGAGTATTCCCAAGCCAAAAAAAGAACTTCCTAGGCTTTTCTGATACCTTAGGACACATCTAGCTAATGGATGTACAAAATAAATCGAGATGGAGCCCAGATGCTCAGAGGCACAGCTCAAAGCTCTGGTAGTCTGATGCTGAGATGCTGAGCGTAGTTCTCGGGGAAGGAGTTTGCTGGGGCCACTCTTGCTGCTGGGGGCCTGAGCGCCCTCCGTAACACCTCACTAAACAACAAACACTGAATGCTATTTTTGCTTTTTGCCTTTTTTTGTAAAAGTGAAAATCCTCTTCTAATTTCTTCGGGTTAGCAGAAAACAGGTACTCACATAAGTCTTTGATAAAGTCAAGTGGCAGAGGTCGAACTTCGGAAAGGCAGGGACACCTGTATACCCTCACCTTTCCAAAAACAAGAACACAACCAAAAAAAATCCCCAACACCTCACAGGCTATTGTTGGGGGGAGCGTTGGATAAAATCATAAAAATAGATCTACCACAGACAATGTGCTACTTAACGTGCCTTATCTCCTTCAGTCCTCACACAGCCCAGGAAATCAGAGCCATGATCTCTTCTAGTTTGTAGGTGAGGATGCAAGGCTCAGAAATGTTCAGTAACTTGTCCAGAGTCTCTCCACCACTGTATCATTCTATATCCTGCACTAGAAGGTGAAAGTAAACACAGGGGGGAAAGAATACAATTCCACGCCTTGGGCAGATCCCTCTGTTCCATGGGCCTCAGTTTCCCCTTCCTGTAAAATGAGGGAAACGTTTAAATGGTGGGTAAGGATCTTTGAGGTCCCAGTGTTACGGGATGTTGTGAACATTTCAGTGAAAAGAGGACTTCTGGAACTCTTCGAAAGTCCGATGACTTCTATTGTCTATTCTGTGGGGATAAATGTGCATTTCTGTTTGTTTTAATAACATTTGTAGGAGCTTTATATAGTGTCTATGTCTGCTTACATTAGACGCTGTGTATTATAGTTAAGAGTCTTTCACTATTTCCCATATAAACCTTGTTTTTTATGGGTTTGGGGGAGCTCAGCTGTAAAAACTCTCTTGGCTGAAAAAAAATTTTTTTTTCAAACAAATTAGGTTTAAATCAGGAGGCTGGTTTCAGACACTTCAGACCCTGAACATTTTTTTCTTCCTAGTCACTTTTCATTTAAAAATGAGACTGGCTGATTTCTTAGTTTCGTTTCTTTTATGGGGATTTAGCAAGACCATAAGCTTAACTGTTGGCTGCATGAAGAGAATGGATCCAGAGTCTTTTCCAAAGGAGCCTCGGGCCTGAAGTCTGCAGACTTCTTCCTAATCCTAGCTCAGTTTTCAACTGGATGTGTGACCCTGAGCTGGTCGTTTCACCTTCCCCTCTCCTGGCAGTGACGAGCAGTACTCCTGCACTGAACACTTCTAATTTACCGGGAGAAAAACATGCTTAGAAAAGTGGAAGTTCCAAGAAAGATGAATGCACTATACAAATTTCAGAGGCCGGGACAAAGAATAACATGCTGTTTTCACCAGCAGAAAGTAGATTCCTGGAGTCGGAGTGTTAGTCAGGAGAGAACCCAAAGGTCGAGAAGCCTACCACCTTCTTCACATTATAGATGGGATCTGCTCTGAGCTGGGACTGGAGAAGGCTGTGGTTAGAATCCAGATTCCTTCCCAAACCCCCTTCTTTCTTTTCTCCACCTTACTTTGGGGGCCAAGAAAGATCCGATTGCAGTGGCTGTGTGTGTGTGAACACACACACACACACACCTCAGAGGTGCTGAGATGTGGGGGAAAAGCCATGTCTAGGGAGGCAGGCAGAACTGCCCTTTAATCTGACCCAACCCACCTTTTACCATCTATGTGACCTTGAACGAAGTCTGTCACCTCTCCCTGCCTCAATATTAACCTCCAGCAATCTCTGTAAGGCTCATATGAAATAATGCATGCTAAGGGCTTAAATCATTTCCTCTTCAAATTTTAGGTGTTTTTGTTAGGATGATTTCATGCAATAATAGGTTGTAAATGTAAAAAAGGAAAAAATAAATGTAAGAAAAGATTCTATTTACTGCGCAGAAGGAATAATAAAACTCTCCCCAACAAATACTTATTATTGTATGTTAATGTGTAGTGACTATTGGGATTCTTTCTTAGTCGTTACATTAATATCCACAGTGCCTAGCACCAGGCGGGCACTCAGTTCATGTATGTTGAATAAAGTATGTGAAAAGTATGCTGGCCACTGGAGAAATTAGGAGGAAACTGCAGCGTAATTGTTTTGGTTGCAAAAGCAATACTTTTTCATTGTCTTAAAATGTAGAAAAATAGCGCTCAGCAGAAGGATAAGTCAAAATTATCCCTATTCCCCAAAGTCAGAGGCAGAAGTGTAAATGTTTTGATGTATATTCTTCCGTTTTTCCTCCTAGTTTTACATAAAGCAGGACGATAAACAGTTTTAGCAACCTGGGAGGGTTTTTTTTTTCCCCTCTCCACTTAATAGATCAGGAACAATCTCCAAGTCAGTTCCCACACTCTTTCCAGTGACTGCGTAGTAACCCAGTGTATTGATGGATTCATTTAACCAGTTCCGTAATTATAACATCTTGGGCCCTTCTGTATTTTTCAGTCTTCAGTAGAATAATCCTGTCGTTAAAGCTTTGTAACATCAGGGACTACTGACTTACAATAAATTCATGGAATTTACTTTTAAGTTAGCTACCATTCCAATTCCCACCTGGATTTAAAAAAAAAAAAAGTGATATTCTTAATTCAAAAATACGAATGACAGCGCTTCTGCCTCTTCTGGGTCCAGGTAGGTTTCCGACCAACCGCGTGGAACCCTGGGAGAGAAGGAGGAAGCACCAGTCGGCCTCCAAAGCCATTCCAGGCAGAGCGCTAAAAAAAGGTGAGAGGCTGGAAAACCCATGGCGGAGACAAGCGCGGGAGCCCGAGTCCCGAGGCCCTCTGCGCAGACTGGTTGGTGAAACCCGGAGCGACCCCGCTGCTCTGGGGGTGGAGGGTGGTGCTGGGCTTTTCCAGCCCGCGACGGAGGGCTGCAAGTGTGGCTCGAGCGTTCTAGGGGAGAGTGGGAGGACATCCCCGTGACCCCCGCAATAGGCAGAACCCCCACCCTTCCCAAGCCTGAGATTGGGACCACACATGGTTGGGAATGAATTTGAGGCTCCACCACTGTCTTCGCAAACACGGCTTGGGCCGGGCCGGATGGGGCTTCCCCAGGATATGGAAAGCTTGGCTCTGGCCGCCTCGGGCGGTACCGCGCGGTACCCTCTCTCCACCCACTGGCCAGGGCTCCGAGGAAGCAGGACCTGGGTGTGCATTCCTCCCGTGCCTAGGATACTTCACGGCGCTAAAAATAGTCGAGGGAGCCGAGCTCTGTGTAAAGCGAGAGGACCATCTATTAAATACACTGGAGTCCCGGGTTCGAATCCAGCTAAGGCCCCCTCCGTGCGGCGGAACCCGGATCGGCTTGCTCTCTGAGCCTCAGTTTCTCCATGCGTGCCACGATTTCTAAGGGGCTTCGCAGCTCTTGGAAAGAAAAGGGAAAAAAGGAAAAGAAAAACCCTCGATTTTTCTTTTCTGCTCCTTCCTGAGGACCTTGGGGCCTCGGGCGGGGACTGAGGCCGGGGGAGGTGTGTGCCGGGCGGCTCATTACCGCGAGGTGTTGCCCTAGTTAAATCGCGGGTCTGTTTGATCTGGCGGAGGGTGGCGAGAAGGAAAAAAGGAAAAAGTAGGGGGGTCAGAGCAGAGAGACGCTCACACCTCCCCCACAGTTTCCTCGCACCCATAAAACACCTTTTATTAACTCCTTCGCGTCCGGAAGGGCTGGCGTAGCCGTTCAGCTCCTGCCACGGTGTTTACAGCCAAGTCTAATGGGGCCCCATATTCACCCCGATGCCGGGACGAGGCGCCTTGGACACGCCTGATCCTGGAGCTGCCCGCGGTCTCCTTTCTGGCGCACGCCCCAACCCGAGGGCCTCAGCTCCGGAGCAAGGAAGCGCCCCGAGACCCGCGCGTGCGTTCGCGCCTCCCTCGCAGTGAGCGCGGAGACCAGTGCAGGCACCGCAGACCGAGCGTTCCCTCGCGCACCCGCGGGAGCTGTCGGGACACGTAAAAGCGCTTAGCCTCGAGCCTGGCACACAGTTGCACGCGCACAAAGCTAGTTGTCTGTACACTATTTCGGGATACGTAAGCGCCAGCGTTTGCCTGCTCCACTGCAGCCTTCCACGCATCCACGCCTTGGCAAATGCACCCGTTTTTATTCACTCCCACACGCAGTCGTGGGTGTACCCGTGGGGCACAGAAACCAGCTGTCCTGCAACGAGTTCCCGAATTAGCAAGCACACACACTCCACTGCTTTGCACAAATCCACATGCTCTCCCACAAATATTTGTTTAATGCTTTGTTGCTGGAAAGAAACCTTAATTGTCTCCGTGTAACCGTAAGCACTCAGGAGCTTATTTTACTCAAGGATAAAGTAATAGCCGCTATGATCTGTCCAGCTCTTACTGCATGCGGGGGGGGCTGTGCTAAGCAGACCCTGTGTTTGCCCCCACTTCCCCTGCACAGCTGCAGGGCTCCGTGTGAGTTCCTATACACATCTCTAAGATCAGAGTCTCAGGTACAAGAACGTATTCCCCAGCGCAAACCCCTCTTCTGTGTTGCAGTGCCCTGGGATGCCCTTTGTTTGTGTGACAAGCCCGCTTCCCAATAACCCCAACACACCGCTTGCAGACTGGGGGAGGGAGATATGCCAACCCACACAAACTCAAATGCAGACCTGCATAAATCCTAGCCTGTCCTCGCTGGGTCTAATTCCTTTCCAGCTTTCCTGTCTGTGGGTTCACTAAAGTTATCCTGTCCAGGCATTATATTCAAAGAACTTTGTTCTTTGTCCCACAAATAAATCCTTTATCTACCCCCTTCTCCGGACGTGATTTGCCATTTGCTATGGAACATTCATCAAAAAGAAGTCAGAACTGAGGGTTCTCCACCTAGCAGACAGGATGGGGCCAGTGGATATACCCACCAAGACATCACACAGGCTGCCTCTGATTTCAGAAAATCTTTTATTCGTCAAGAGCATAGATACCGCTTTGGCAGAGGGAGGGGACAGTGAGTGGTCTTACAGATTTGAGGTAGAAAAAGGGGGGGTAGATAAACAAATACCTGAGCGCTACAGGCACGGTAGGTAGTTTAAATACATAAAAACTTCTCAACATAGAGAAAAGTCTTTATTTACTGAGGAAGGAGAGAGGGAAGGAAGAAGGAAGGGGGGCGGGAAGGAAGGAGAGAGAGAGAGGAAGGAAGGAAGGAAGGAAAGAAAGGAGGAGAGAAGGAAAGAAGGAAGAAGGAAGAGAGAGAGAGGAAGGAAGGAAAGGAGGGAAGGAGAGAAAGCGTTTCCCTTGGAACTAAATAGGAAGTATAGCAACAATAAAGTAAAGTAAAACACCACTGTTTGAGGGAGAATGACAAAAGGCAGCCCTTCATCTTCCTGGTTTGATTCTTTCCCTGGCAGAAAACTATTGATTCCTCTTATTGCATTTTAATTTGAGAAAAGAGCGCCTGGGGGATTTGCCGCAAAGCAGACAAGAGGACGAGAAAAAGAGCCAGTAGGCCAAGTGGAGAAAGCATCGGGGGTTCTAAATTCGCCCCAGAAGGGTTGGAAGGGTGCGTTTTAGCGCGCTTGAGTCCCGCAGTCCCTCTCTCCCACATTGTGCAGCCAAGAGCCGCCCTCTGGCTTGCGGGGGGGGGGGGTGTGGATATATATATATATTTCTCTTTCTCTCAATGTATTAAAAACAATTTCAAATGACATTGCACGTGCGATCCAAGAGTGTTGTTGCAGCCGGCGACCTGCCAGCACGCAGCAGAGCCTCCTTGGGATGCGCCCCTAGAAGCCCCCGGCACTCAGAGCCTGGCCCTCACTGCCGCCGCCTTCCTCTCCTCCCGGGGCTCCGGGGTCGGGCAGCCGTGGCAGGGTCCTCGGCGCGGCCTCGGCTCACTGGTTTAACTCCAGCGCCCAGACTTGCTGTGGCCAGCCTGTGCGCCCTTTAATCCTCTTCTCGCCTGGGCCCAGGGCAGGAGGAAAGCCTTCGTGTTGCTGCTGCCGGGGGACACACACAAGAAAAGAGGCGAGAGACAGGTTTAAATTGTTCTGCTCCTATCGCCCAGGTATAGAGTCGGGGTGGGGAAAAGGTTTTGGGAGCAGTAACCGGGCACTTTTAAATAAGTAATAGATTTCTGTTTGCGAAATAGGCCAACAGGCTTATAAATTTGCCTTCATGCACCAGAGTTTCTGGGGACCGGGATGGGCTGGGCAGCTTCTGGAAGTTTGGTAATGAGAATTTTCTGTGCCTGGCGAAATTAGTGCCAGTAGTTTGGGCTTTATGGTGCCAAAGGATGACCGCTGGGGTTGGAATGGGAAGGGTGGGAACCGACAGTTTTCCAGCTCACAAACCTGCTCCCCCGACAAGTCCCACCCGCTTTCCAAGCTGGTTTAGCATCCAGGCTTGGTTGCAGGGGTTGGGTCCACGCTAGTGCTCTGGGAGCCTCAGACAGCTAAGCGAAGGAGGAACAAGTCGGTCGGGCCCACTATCCTCCTTCCTGGCTCTTAGCAAGAACCAAGCAGTGCTATTTGAAAGAGGCGGTGATGAACAGTGGATGGTGATCAATGCCCCCAAACTCCTTGCAACCAGGTGTCGCCCCGGCCTGCCTCTCCTCCGTCCTGGTGGCAGTTTACAGACCCAATGCCTATCGATCTCTCCCAGTCTCCCCAGACGAGCTTTCACTAGTTTACCACAGCCCCTGCGGGTCAAAGTAAACCTGGTGGGGCATTCCGGCCGGTTCCAAACTTGCTGCTGGGGGGTCTGAATGCACCAATTCAGAGAAACGAGTTTGCTAGCCTGGAAATCACTGCCCTCAGAGGTCCCAGAGCCCTGGGCTAGCAGCACCGCCCTCCAGAAAGTGTGACTCCCCCTGGAGAGGATCGGGAAAGGTAGAGTAGGGATTGCGATCTCCATCCAAAACCAAAAGCAGTGGGTGAGACCTGTGCCTCTTGCTTGTCAGAGTTTACACACAAAATGATCAAGGTCGTCCTCAGAACTAGTTTGTGGGCAGCAGAGCAGTGGGACCCGCTCTGGACTGGGAGTAGAAGACCTGACTTGTCTGACCCCAGTTCCACCTCTGACTCCTCCGGTAGGTGGCATTTACCTCCTGGTCCCACTCTGAGCCTCAGTTTCCCTATCCTTACAACAATGAAAGTAGCCTAACCTCTTCAGCAAAAACCCTTTGAAAACAGTAACTGAATCCACATGCACAAGTTTATGCACTAAAGCAAATTAAAGTAACACACTTCTACAGCATTCTTAATGTAGATTCCAGGAAAGTCCAGGAATGGATCAGAACCCCCTTGAAATCGGAACCAAAATGTAAGATGTGTGCATTTTCTCGCATCTAAATCTTCCAAAGGATCCTTAAAGGGGATCCTTTTAGGATGGTTTTCATTCACAGCCTTACAAAAATTGTCCCACATTACGAATGAACTCGAATATGAATTCGCCTCCCACCACGCACACGATCCCACACTATAGCCTCAGAATTCCCCGCAGCCTCTCAAAATCGCACATACGGCAACGCAGACTCCGTGCACTGTGTACCGGACCAGCGGGGTGCTCACCAAGCCCGCACCCTTGGCTGGAGCGCAGGCGCCCGACTTACCAGCTCCCTTTTCCTCTTGCTCTCGCGGCCGCCATCCGCCTTCTTGAGTTCGGCCTTGAAGGCTTCGGGGTCGCCGGCCTGTGCGTCCTTGGCCAGCACGTCCATCAGATAGGCGATGTAGCTGGTGGCCAGGCGCAGAGTCTTGATCTTGGAGAGCTTGGTGTCCGCGGGCACGTTGGGGATGCACTCGCGCAGCTCTGCGAATGCGCTGTTAATGCTCTCCGTGCGCCTCCGCTCCTTCTTGGGTCCTGAGCCTTTCCGCCGGCCCAGGCGGCCTCCGAGCGCCTCCAGCCGCCCGGGACTCTGGCCCGGCCTGGCGTCGGGACCGTAGGCTGCCGGGGCCGCCGCGGCTGTGGGCGGTGGCCCGCCGGCGGGGAAGTCTGGGGCAGCGTCAGCGGGGCTCAGCAGCCAGCTTTGGAAGTAGGGCCGCTCCTGGTGACAGCGCGAGGCCGGGCCGAAGAGGAAGGGTTCGTGGAGCATGGGGTGCGTCGGATGTGGGTGGTGATGGTGGTGATGGTGTGCGTAGCTGCCCACGAGGTTCATGTTGGAGCGGCCTCTGGCCTGCGCCGCCAGCCGGATTAGCGCCGCCCCATGCGCCCCAGAGACTGCCGGGGCCACCCGTGGGCTCTGGGGCGGCGCTCTGCTGGACGCCGGCTTTGGGAGAGTCTGGGGCAAGGCTGATGAGAGAGGCACGCAGCCCGCTGGCCTCCCGCGGGCTAGGACGGCGACGCCGGGAGACCTATTTAACCCTTCTGCGGCCTCCCCTTCAGGGTCTGGCTTATATAAGGCCTCGGCTTTGATGTCAACCTCTCCCTGGAGCCAATGACAGGGGGGCGGGGAGGAGGAAGGGGGTGGCTGTCCCTGGTTTTAAGTTCAGCTAGCCAGCACCACTCGACTCCAGGCCGCCTGCAGGGACAGGGAGGCGGATCCGCCTCTGCCTCCCCACCCCCAGTTCCCGGCTGGGGGGGAGACTCGGGGGAGGCGGGGGCTCCATACTTGAGGCACAGGCCTGTCAACACCCTAGACGGTGGCTGCCACCTCCTCCCTGTGGACCCAAGGAAAGGAATCCAGAATCATCCAGTGAACACAAGGCCTTCACCTAGAGCCCACCCTTTGATTTTCCAGATAGGGAAACTGAGACCGGGAGAAAGTTTCTTGTTTCTAGACTCTACAGAATTCAGAATAGGAATTCTAGCCCTTCTCAGTCCTGAGTTCCATCTACAACCCTCAGTCTCAGAGCCAGAAGAGGAGAGGGTCCTGCCAGAGGCAGCAGAGACTCCTAAGGTCTCCCCAGCCCCTAGTCATCAAGCCCATCCAGCAGGGCCTGTGAATGGTACTGTGCAACCCAGCAGTACACCGGCCAGCTCTGCCCAAGGCATCCACACAGTCCCACAGCCTGCCACCGGCTGGGGAAGAAGACTGGGTGGGGAAGTTGGGGGAGGAACTCAAGCTCTAAGCCCACAGGCATTTACTGATTTGTTCCGGGCTCCAGGGCCCCGGAGTCAGTCTTCTCGCCTCCCCGGGCGCCTGATCCAGCCCGACGGTCAGATGGAGGGCCCGAAGCAGGGCTACATCGAACCACTCCACCCAGGTCATCACTGCTCGAGAATGTTCACTTGTCTAAGGACACTAGCGCCAAGGCTCACAGCAAGAGAAATCGGTGTTTGGCAATAAACACATACAGAAGGGACGAGAACCTCCACAGTATTCCCAAGGCTGGCATAGCCAGAGAACTGCCGCGCTGGCGTCTCCCACACAGTGCAGCAGAGGGAAGTCCTGGCTGGGCTGACCTCCGCTCTTACCCACCCCCCCTGCTCAGCTAGGGCCTCTCCAGCTCTGGGCGCTTCTCTCCTCAGGTCCCTTTCCCAGGGCTCTCACTGGGACCTGGAAACCCGGGCTGCTGCTGCTTCTCCCAGTAAGGTAGCTTCGCAGCTGACGCCCTCCGACCTGAGTCCCTCCATCTCACCAACCCCTCCAAGTCACCTCCCTTCCCTAGGTGGGGCAGGTGGAGTGTACCCTTCTCTCCAAAGTGACGCCCAGCCGGGGGTGGGGGAAGAAAAAGATAAATATGTTATTGCTCTTTTTAGAGGGCAAATTCATCCCTTTAAGCGATCATTCAACATTGTTTACTGATTGCCCACAATATGCCAGGCACAGTTAGGGGTATAGAGGCAGAGGGAGAAAGGTCAACGCTCTCCTCGTAGGGATAGGAAAGTTGAGGCCCCAGAAGAGGAGCCATATTCCCTGGGGTTGGTAGCAAGTGGAGATGTGGTCTTCCTCTCCTGTACCAGGGAATCAATGGATAGAGGAGGGGACGCTATGGGACAGAGGCAGACAAACAGTCCTGAGCAGGTTCCACTTGTGGGAGCTCGGCTGGGCTGTGGGCCCTAGAGGTGCGTGCGGGTGGGGGGAAGGGAGGTGCCTGAGGCGGGCTGGAAACCCGCCGCTCTCCCGGGCGCCTGGCGCCAGCAGCGCTGGGGCTGGGCCGAACGCGGAGCCGGAGGCTCGCCGGGAGGGAGCTCCCGGCGTCCAGCTCCGCACTGGCTCCACGGGGTCCTGAGCCTCCCTGGCCTGGAGGCTCTCTCGAGTGAGGGAGTGCGGGTAGAAAGCTGTAATTACCCTGTGGAGAGGGACCTCAGTCCTCAACACACACCCAGCGTTTGCCCTAATCCAGGCGATCTCCACCCGCAGCATCTCCCAGCCAGCGCTCGGGGGCTCACCAAGACATGTGCACATATAGGTGCACAAGGGCTCCCCAAAACCCCTGGTGTACCCAAAAGTCCATCTACTCATACAGATGCCCCAAAGCATGTGTGTTCTCACAGCAACACATGTACACCCACGAGACACACAGCGTTTTGGTATTCATGCATTCCTAGAATTGTACACATTGTCTCTCTGTCGCCCACAGGGCACACATCCCGACTCAGATGTGTTACAGCTATGAGCCACTCCCCGCCCTCTGAGCAGGCATGCACAGAGATACCATCGTGCAGCAGAGGCTCACGAATTCTACAAAAGTATCCCACAGCTGCTGGCTTTTACACATGGTCTTCTGCCCACAGCTGCGCACAGGTACACCCATTCGTATTTTCCTAAAACTCCCCACAATCGTCTCCGCGGCACAAATTGCGGGAAACCCCGTCATACTTTTCATGTATTCTCAGTGTGGAAACATAAGTCTTCAGTCCCACAAACACACCCAGGCACACAGCCACGGCTACAACTGTGTACACACGGGTGCTCAGACATAGACATTTTCGCATGTCTGCACCCTACACGCAGTCACACAAACGGCAAACCCTTAGACACTCCGACGTATATTCTGCCTTGCGGGTGCAGCCGCATTCAGAAGCCCTGACGATGAAGCTGAGCGAGGGACGCCCGCAGAAGCGCGAGCACTCTTAGGGATCCTGGCAATTACCCGTACAAGTGCACAGTCCCAGCACCCTTCCACACGCACCCAAATCACTTCCTCCACCTCTCCACCTCTGAGATCCCTCAGAGCCACACACCACCCCAACCTCCCAATATCTGGCTTGCTTAGTGTGGTAGGAAATGCATTGTCGGTACTGGGTTTTGAGCCCCTCGAGGGCCCTGAGAATGCCCGGCAGCCTCTCGTGGGTAAAGAGCGGGGTGCCGCTAGTCATCTGGGCTGCTGAAAAGACTGCTCTCCTCCCGCAACCCCCACCCCCACCCCCTGCCGGTGAAGAAGTCGAGTTGTCAGCCCAGCGGCGCCCGCAGGGGGAACGCAGCCCTAGGGGACCAGCTGGAGCTTTGGGTTTGGCGGCCTCCGGCGGAATGGACGCCACCGAGATCGCCTGTGTAGACCGCAAGGCGCCTACGCTCCAGCTAAGGCCTTCTGGGAGACCCCAAAGTGCTTTTAACTCCAGCCTGGCTCAGGTGCGTTGGGAGTGCCTCGAAACTCAACCTTGGGGACCCAGTGAGGAAGGTCTCTCTCCGCCCCAGGCTGTCTGGTGTCCAGCCCCTCAGTTTGGCCAAAACTGCTGTCGCGTGAGATATAAGAGGTGGGTTCCTTTCCCTCTCTGAGCCTCAGTTCCTCCAGTTTCAGAAGAAAGGGACAGGGCTGATCGTCTGGAGTTTTAATTCCCAGCCCTGAGTTCTGGCAGGAACCCCACTCTGGTTGCTCTCTCCGAGGACCTAGTTCTCCGCTCTGGGACTGTGGGACCGTCTACAGACCAAGAGTCAGAAGCCGGGGACTCCGAGGGGCCGATGCGCCAGTCCACACTCCCCCGGCCCCGCCTGCCTTCCGGTACCCTGCAGTGCTCACCCAGACAGCGCCTGCTGAGGGTCTGACGCTTGCTCGCAGCGTTTTCAAATGGTGCGCCTTTTCCTCCGATTGTGCTAGTGAGGTCGGGCAAGAACTTTCTCCCATCTTACAGGGTTGAGAGCTTAAGCACAGAGAGGTTTAAAGAATGTAGTGCAGGAGTGATTAAGAGAGGCTGGTGCACCTGGGTTGAAATCCGGCCCTGTCACCCCTCCTTTTGTAAACCTTAGGATCCTCAGTTTCCTCCTCTGTAAACTGGGACCTAGTAACACCCGCCCAGAGTGCTAGTTTAAGATTAATTGAAATGATACAGGTGAAACTCTTAGCAAAATAACGGTAAAGCTGGATAAACGGTGGCTCTGGCTTGGGGATTAATTTGTCAGGGAAAGAAATGGAGCTTGGGGTCGACAGGACTGCATAGCCCTGAATAGGCAGGGGGTCCAGGCCACTGGTCTCTGCTTAAAGTGCTGTGTCTGGATCCGACCTAGCCTGTTTCTGACCACATTGGAATTTTCCTCTTTCCCCAACTACCTCCCCTACGGAACCCCACTGCCTTAAGGCTTGAGGTGAGAGAGACCAAGCAATGCCAGGTGTGGGGGTCATGTTGCCAGAGACCTGACTTCCTCACCTATCCCACCCACCCGCATTTCATTGGCTGATCCGATTTGGGATAGTTCCGGCCCCTCTAAGACTCGGTTCCCCGATCTGTGCAGTGGACTGACTGGCTGTACTCAGACGCTCTGGAGTGACTTCGGCCTGGGCCCTGGGGTCCTTCTCCTGCCATTGCCCCACTCCTCCCCTCACTCCCACCCGGACCCCACACCCCGGGACTGGAAGGCCTGAGAGCCCGCCCCGCGGCGCCTACCGCAAAACCTTCTCCCGCCTCGTCCCGTGACCTTGACGCCACCGGCAATCCCCGCACCGAACCCCTTATCTAAATAGGGCCGTAAATCAAGGACCTGTCAGGGCCCGGGTAATTACAGGAACTCCATAAAAAGGACCCGGCCGGCCGCCTGTTTATATTAGCGCGGTGTAAAATATTCTCGCTGTCTTGGGGAATCGCGTCGCGCGGTAACGCGCCATAAATCAGCCCGCGGGCCATTTACCCCGCAGCTTGAGCGCGCAAATCCCTTAAACATTTCTCTGCGGCATCTAAAGAGTGCCTAGGACTTTCCAACCTGGCCCCACCCGCTCCTCAGCCCGGGAACAGTCAGGGCAGGGGAGAGAGAGAAAGCGGGTCGATTTCTCCTGAAGTTCGTGGCGTGAGAAGCCTCCTTGGACTATGTGGGTACGAGAAAGTAGCAAGTCGGCCCAGAGATCTGATCGCGTTAGGACACACGGGGAAGCCGGCCCAGAAAGGGGAAGCAGCTTACCTAAGGGCAAACAGCCAGTGAGTGGGAGAGACGCAGCTAGAGGCCAGACTTCTAGGGGAGGCGGGGATGGATGGCAGCCTCTTTCTTCCCTTATTCCCTCCTTTCCTGAGATGAAGAGTGGTCCAGCCAGAGAGGGTCCAAGCCACAAGCTGACATTCCATTCTCTACCTTCTAGTTTCGGGGATCGTTGAGCTTCCTGCAACTGTGCACAGTGTTATGTGTGAATGTTCTTGTGTGCAACGGGAACTCTGCTTTCTAATGTGGTCCCCTTATTTTACAGGTGGCAAAACACAGGCCCAGAGAATGGGGCTCACTGCTAGACATAGAAGATCCTCCGCTAATCCATTTCCGTTTATCTTCCTAAAGAAAAACTAGGAGAGAGAGAGAAAGAGCAAATGTTGGGGGGGGGGGTAGCTAGCGGGAGGCAACCCTGTCTATTCTTACGTTTGTAGCAGACTTAAAAATACAAAATCTATTTAAGGTAAACCTGATGCGGCCATTGTCTAATGAGTAACATAAATCAAGCTTATGGAAAAAGAATATTAAATTTTCCGTGTCTTCCCTCAGGGCTGGGACCTGAGCAGTTGGAGAGAACTAAACATCTTCCTCCCCCATTCCCTTTCCCTTCCGAGTCCGTAAATGACAACGTGTTTACACAAGTTTTTATGTCGTCTGAGCTTCGTCCCGGCTCCGTTTCCTCCTGTGTATTTTCCGCGCAGAGAGATGTCTGCTTCAGGACGCGTTCAACCTAAACAGAGCCCCGTCTGATTGGAAAATGTATTTATTTGAAAAATCGTAACTCACAGTTTTGGTGAAAACGGCCCCCAAATTTATGGGATCGTTTGGGGTGCGGCAGTCCGGTCGTAAATTTAAAAGCACCGACACCCCCCTCCTCCCCCCTGCCACGCCTCCGCAGCCACTCCAGTCCGCTGGCAGGGACCCCCCCCCCCCCACCCTCCCAGTTCCATTCTGCGGCCCTCTGCACCCTTCCCTGCTCCAGTCCCTTGCGAGGTCAGTTGCAACTTAGCAGGCAGGTGGATTTCATTCTGGTTCCCTTCCACCCAGTCCGGTTGCTTTCAGGGCGATTTCATTTGGTTGAGCCTCACAGCGATCAGTTTCAGGTGGTCAGCTAACCAGGCTCTGTTGTACACACTCTGTTTTAGACACACTGGGTTTTCCTTAAGTGCATCCTGGTTAGTTTCCTATTGCTAGGTTGCAGGTTGCTTGTTGCTGCCTCACAAACAATGGATCCGTTTTGTGCCAAGCTGTTTTATGCCCAGAGGTTTGTCTCTGGTCAGTGTCCTCAAGGTCAGTTTCACCACCTGACCTGCTCCTCGGGTCAGAGAAATTATTTCCTTTATGGGTCCAAGGTGAATGCCCTGGGAGGATGGAATCAATCCACTCCCCCTACCTTTTGGATCCTGTTGCTAGCCTACCCTGGCAGAAGGAAAAGGCTGGAGCTGGGACCACGTCCCCAAGGACAGATGCCACCAGCCCCATAGGCTGGGGAGTCCTGTAGTCCAAACAGAACTGGAAGCACAGGGCCTTCGTGAGCAATCATGGAGTCTGCTTTTTTCCCCAGAAAGGCAAGGCTGAGCCTTATCTCTCCGTCTTTTTTACTAGAGATCACCCATTTCTCCATCTGCGTCCCACAGCATCCCCACCTGGGCCGGAGTGGGGGACAAGCTCTCAGCTCTAGGCTTATTCGCCTAAGCACAGCTATCTCAGGGAAAGGGTTGGGGATTTACTCCAAACTGTGCGTACTGAAGCAACGCAGCTCTGCTCAAGAATGGTGGCAAGGTAGTGCAGGAATCTTAGGACGTTGGTAACTCAGCCCAACGTATGGGTTCCACCGCCATCCTGAGCCCTCAGCCACAACCTGCAGGAAAGATCCATACACAGTAGCGTTTGGTTCAAAGAAATGCAATAAACTGCAGCGGAGAAAACCCAATAGGTTCAAACCTATCCGTTCTGAAAGATCAGGAACTGGTGGTAGGTAGAAGGGGTCAGGAGCCTCAAGGCAGCAATGGGGTGCTCTTCTATTATCCAGCCTTAAAACTTGGGGCCGGGAGTAGTAGAGGGGTGGCTCCTCCTTCCTCAGGTCTCAGTTCTCCCAATCTAAAATGGAACTGGCCACGGGGACCCACACTTTCTCCAGCTGCCGATAGGACTGGAGTAAGAGACAGACTTTTAAAATTGCTTGGATGCTGAGGTATTAATCTTGAGAACTCTGTGTCTGAGGAAGTCCACAGGAGCCCAAACGTCTGTAACTGGGTTGGGGGGGACGGATCCGTGGTCGGCTACACTTACTGGTGATTTTCTGGCCTCCTCAACTCTTTCCTTCTTCGGAGAGGCATTCGGAAACTGAGTCTGCGGGCAAGAAACTGCATCCTTATTAGTCTTATTATTTTAAACGGGGCCAGGCTACATCCGTCATCTTTCACATAATGGTCAATTGTAAACACACTTTAAGAGAGAAACACAAAAAAGGGATTTAATGTTGACACTGGGAAAATGCTTAGCTCTGGCATTGCTGGGGAATTGGCAGGCTCTCCTGTCCTTTGGGAGAGAAGTTAAGTGCTTCGTGTTTTTTTGCTTTTTCCATTGAAATTTTAAATCTCTCAGGGGTCTTCTTTGTCTCTTAGGTTTAACCAGAGAAGTCCTTACTTTAAAAGTCAGGGTTGGATAAAAGGGCTTGTTTGGGGAGGGAGCTGGTGGGGGGCGGGAACTCTGCGGGCTGGCGCAGCCTGTGGAGCCCCTCTCCCTGAGTCTGGTCTTTCTGCCCCACAGCTCCACTTGCTGCAGCAGAATGGGGCTCCAAGATGGTAGCTGAGAAGACACGTTGTTGGTGGGAACAGCAGAAATCTGAAAATCACACCTGGTGACTGGAGGAAGGGGGAGCACACTTTGGGTTCTCACTGTGAAGCCTGAAAGCTGACTCCCTTCCAGAAAGCCCTCTTTCTGGTGTGAACATCACTCCTTAGCCACAGGAACACCCCATCACCTTAGCTGCACATGCCACCTGGCACACGATGGTCCCCGTTATCTTCCCAACACCACTTAGAGCATGGAGCAAAGCACAAGAAGTCACAGAGGAACCCACCCCCAAACTCAAAACCACTGCTGGTAGTTACTGTACTCATTTTCACCCATGCGAGCAAGGCCCTCAGAAAGTCTAAAAAGAACAACAAAAGTGGCAAGAGAAGAGAGAACAGAAAGGAAAGCCTTGAAACCAGAGGAGAAATTAATTTAATTACCTCCTCTCCCCTGCCATAAATTCCACAGAGGAAATCAAATCTTTCTGTGCATGTGTATAAAAACCAATCAGTCTTTCAAGCTCGCCAAAACCCATTACGTCTCCAACTGGCTATCCTAATTGAATAATCTGACTGTACCAGGCAACCAGGAGTCAACCGAGCCAGATTTTTCCAAAGGCCTTTGCCACAGAGCCGGGGAGCATAAACGGGTTGGAAGCCCACACTCATCAGCTGCTTGCGGAGAAAGGGAACTCTCTCACCCTGGGTGCCTGGCTGGCAGAAGCATCCTAACATTTTGCGTCATATTGTAATGGAATATTTTTCATAAACAGCCAACTGTCTCTCCCAGCCACTCACCTGACATGTTTCTTGTTGTTTAACTTCAGATCTGACAGATGATGATAACCTGGAAAAGAGAGAGGTTACAAATGCCGAGGGCTGTGGGGCTGGGCAGTGTAAAGGGCGCCTGCCGGAGAACCGGGACAGCACTGTGATTTGTAGGGCCTGGAAAAAGCTATAATGCAACCAGAGGCTAGCAGGGCGCCGGTGCAGGAGGGAAGCCCTCGGCAATGAGAGCTTGGGCTGCTCACTCTAAGGTCCTCCCATGCCACTTGTTTAGTGTTCCCTGTTGTCAGATGGACGCTGCCCCCTCCTTTTCACCCCCCCACACTGCCCCTCGTCCCCCTCTCAGGGGCACACTGATTTATAGCACCTGTTAAAAACACATAATGGATGCAATTAGTTGTGGCACTGCAGAAAAAAAGGGAGTTGACTTTATTCCACTAAAGGATAAATGGGTTTGTTTTCATGAATTTCGTTCATTAATTTTAATTTCTGGGACCAATTTTTAAAAAATCATTGCTGCTTTCTTTGCTCCCTGGGGATCACCCTGTGATTGGTTTCCATTGGCATTGGTTCCCCAAGTTGACTGGATATCACAGTCCCCTTGTTGAACATGTTTCCGAGGCAGGGAAACTTGTAGGATTGGGGCTGGTGTGGGATGTCCATTTCCAGTAAAGCTCATCCTGATGCAGGAACCGTGCTCTGAGAAGACAACCTGTATGAAGCTGGTAGGGGCTCCAGAGTAACCTATTTCCAGCAAACATATTTTCCCGTTAGCTGTGTGAGTCTAGCAAAGCCAGTATATATGCACAGTTAAATGTGACACAGGTCTATTGTGGAAATTTAGAAAATAGAAAAATATATGGGAAGAAATGAAAAATCCTTGATCCTAACAAGCGATTTCAATTCCCTGGGTTGTGGCTTTCTCTGCTGAATCCTACAGACTCCAAAAAGAGACAAGGCTCTTGTCTTCACCTGTCCTACCCTCGGCACCCAGCACACATGTGACCTCCAAAAAAAATATTCCCTGAAAGAAATAATCGGTTAAATGAAGCTGTGGCTGAGAGGGTCTCTAAAGTCACTTCCAACCCTAACATTTTATTTTTCATTTTCTGCTCTAGGGGGGAAATGTAATTGCATAAACTCAGATATATTTGTCATGGGGACTCTTGACATCTAAACATGTATATGCTTTTCCTCCGTGTCTTGTCACTTGATCTGACAGCTTTCTGCTTGCTCTGTCAGATATTAGTTTAGGGCTGTCCCCGCCTGAGGCAACCCAGCCACTGCTATGGATTGCAAGGAAGCTGGGCGGTCCCCACCTTGTACCAAACAGAAAGATCAGAGTAGCTTTTTTTTTTTTTTTTTAAGATTTTATTTATTTATTTGACAGACAGAGATCACAGGTAGACAGAGAAGCTGGCAGAGAGAGAGGGGGAAGCAGGCTCCCTGCTGAACAGAGAGCCCGACGTAGGGCTCGATCCCAGGACCCCGAGATCATGACCTGAGCCGAAGGCAGAGGGTTTAACCCACTGAGCCACCCAGGCGCCCCTCAGAGTAGCTTTTTGAAGACTCCAGCAGAATTGCACAGACAGCCCAAGAAACAGGACAGTGGGCCGTTCGCCGTCCACGAATGTGTAGTTCTTTCCTGAAAGCGTGAGGCAGACCCTCCCCTTCTGTCACATCCGACTAACATGGCTAGCTGCACAAAGCCCTTACCCTAGGTACGTGCTTTACACACATCCCTCATTTCATCCTTGCAGCAAGGCCGAGAATGCCATTCTATAGATATGGAGATATGCCCAAGGTCGCTCAGCTAGGACTTTGGAGAAGCAGGATTCAAGTCCAAGTCTCCACGGACCCCAAAGTCCTTGCTTTTAACCGCAGTAGTGATGTGTATGCTGGGGGTGGGAAAAGGATCATACATATCCTGGAAATATTTTTATTTCTCCAACAATGTTTTAAAACCAGTAATGTCCTCTCATTAGAGAGTATGAATTTGCCACCTGAGCTAAGCTGTTTCACTTCCTCTCCCCCAAATACCATATACTAAGAATCTTTCCTGATACAGAGGTCATGTTCATCGGTTTTCATAGGGGCATGTGCTGCTCATGATAATAAGGTTATAAACCCATGAAGAGAGGAGTTGGATCTGTTGTATTCACCGAGGCATCCCCAGCACTTAGCACCTAGACATAGAAATCACTAACTAAATATGGGACACCGAATGAATGGTAACTTGCTTAATATAGACAATGCTAAGGAAATGCCTCTGGCACTATGATCATCTAGAAATTAATCATATACTACAGCTCATTACTCAGTGGACACTTAGCAAGATTGGCTGAAGGAATCATCCTTTAGGAAGAGAGCTGACATAGGGAATTTTTAAAATAAAGTCTCATTTAAATTAGTAAAATGGAAGTAAAATAGATTCTGCACCATAATTAAGTCCCTTACTACCATTTGTCAGAAAGGCCATGTTTTCTGATCTCAGCTCTGTGCCCCCCTCATTTTGTGACCCCAGGCCCCAGATCCTCTCTGGGGCCCATGAAGTCTCAAAGGTCTGGGTGTCTGTAAGGTCCTAAGTCATGTGTCCACCACCGGAGCCTGTCCTGGAGTCAAACCTCAACCAAGTTTGTTGGGATGATCTGATTCTAGAAGTCAGACTTGTCAGACTTCGCACTACTCCCATGTATGCTTTTAGAATGAATTTCTAGGGAAAAAGTGAAAATAATCTAATGTTGAGTTAAAAAAAGCAGGATACAAAATTAAATGTACTGGGCTTCTCCCCCCCTTCAGAATAAAAACAAGAAAGGCTTTATTTTTAAGACAAAACAAATGGCATGAATCCACATCCAAATGTAAGCGAGAGATTTCACTGGGTTTTAGAAAAGAGAAAGTTGCACTCACGCATCAGCTAGAAACCAGGATCATCAAACAAGCATGTGCAGGAAGATTTCCCAAAAACAGTCACGGTTGATGGAACTTTAGAATTATGGAATTATGGATAATATTTTTTGCCTTTCCTCTACTTTTCAAACTTATTGTAATGCTGTATAATTATAATTCTATGATTAAAAAATAAATTCATAAAAAAATTCATACTCCAAACTAAATATATAACATGAAACATAATTCCTGTGAGAGGAGATAGTCAATAAGCAAAATACCAAGATAACTTAGACAATAAAAATAAAAATGACAGGGCGCCTGGGTGGCTCAATGGGTTAAGCCTCTGCCTTGAGCCCAGGTCATGATCTCGAGATCCTGGGATCGAGCCCCGCTTCGGGCTCTCTGCTCAGCAGGGAGCCTGCTTCCTCCTCTCTTTCTGTTTGCCTCTCTGCCTACTTGTGATCTCTGTCAAATAAATAAATAAAATCTTTAAATAATAATAATAATAAAGACCACAGCCATGACGTTTATTTGGCACTCATAATGTGGTGGGCAGTGTATTAAAAACGTTACATGAATTATCTCATTCATCTCCAGAGTGCTTCATCAGAAAAGTGCAGTAATTATCCCCATTTTGCAGATAAAGAAACTGAGGCACAGAAAATTTAAGTAACTTGTCCAAGCTTCCCCTGCTAGCAAGAGGCAGAGATGTGATTTGAACCCATGACCTCTCCAAACACATTCATGAAAGGATAGAAAGAAGAAGGAGAGAGGAAGGAAAATTATTCCCAGGAGAGAAGAAAAGGTCCATTGGCAAGAATGAAATAGAACCAGTGAACCGAGGTAAGAGACACCCATCTGCTAGCCACACGTGGAATCACCTGGGGAGCTCTGTGGGTTCAGGTCATGATCCCACAATCCCTGGGGTCCCTGGATAGAGTCCCATGGCAGGTTCCATACTTGGTGGAGAGCCTGTTTCTCCCTCTGCTCCTTACCCTGCTTCTCCTCTTTCGCTCTCTCCCTCTCTCTCTCTCTCTCTCAAATAAATAAATAAATAAATAATTTTTTAAAGTCTTAAAAAAAAAAAAAAGAGATGCAGACTCTTTGCTGCACCTTAGACCCACTGAGTCAGAATCTACTTCTTAAAAAACATTTTAAGGGATTCATAGGCACAGTGAAATCTGGGAAGCACAGTTAATAACGAATCCCTTTGGAAAAAAAAAAACAACAGAGTTTGTGTGGGCTGATACCGCCTTATCAGAAATAGGGGCATAGC
This sequence comes from Lutra lutra, assembly GCF_902655055.1. Taxonomy (NCBI): domain Eukaryota; kingdom Metazoa; phylum Chordata; class Mammalia; order Carnivora; family Mustelidae; genus Lutra; species Lutra lutra. The sequence goes on from NC_062282.1 coordinate 46,496,048, forward strand.
TGCCTGAATCAGGGTTTTTCAACATGAAAATGATGCCTGTTTCCTTGATTGGGAAAACACCTGAATAGATTGCAATCAGAGACTTAAAAAAAAAAAAAAAAAAGGCAGAATAGAATGGAAAATACCAGAGTGCGTCTTGTGAAGGAAGGGTATGAGTTCCTGCCTGGAACTTTTACATCAAGTATATGCGTGTGTACCGGGTCTGAGCTGCAGTGATTATCTTATGAATTCTTTGCCAAAAAAAGTTTTAGCAACCAGCCCTCACGTTGTGGTCGGAGGCGGCCATGAAATTCCAGGCTGACATTCAGAGGTGTGGTGGATCCACTTCCCATTTCTGATACATGTAGGAACTCTGGCCGAAAGGGTTGGGAGGCTGGAGTGGGGGTGAATGTCTCAGAAATGAACTATCTTCCTGTCCAGCTGCAGAAATGTGGGCCCAGAGAGGGGAGGGACTTGCCCAAGGTCACACAGCAAAACTGAGACTTGTGCCTTTGCATAAAGGGGTGCTCACGGTGTCAGGCCTTTCATTCACTTTTTGTCCCAACCATGGAAGACCTGAGTGGCTGGACGGAGATCTGGCCAGGAGGCCAAGCAGGCTAGGGGACATGACTCTGGAATGTGTTGGGGAAACAAGACGCCTTCTCTTCCAAGCCTGACAAGCTAACAGGCCTATGTGTGGCCAGAAAGGGCTCTGGTTATCTGCTGCCCGTCCCTGTTTCGTTTGGTCTGTCAACTCCAGCAGCAAAGTGCCCCAAACGTGTGAGGCTTGATAAAGGTGGGGAGGTAAGAGGGTGGACGTGGCAGGACATCAGGGACTAGAGCTTGAGAGATGTTCCAGAACCTCTGCTTCTACATTTCCTCTCAAGAGGCTGGGAAAGTCAGTCAGACCCTCCCATCTCCCTTCATAGCTCCCTTCCCTGATGACCGTGGCTGAGACCCTGACCTTCCTTGAGGGCCTGGGTCCTCTCCATCTCAAGAGGGAACAGGATCGACTCTTGAAACTGAGATTCTGAACGAATCAGAGGATTTAGAATTTTAAAAGAAATCTACCTTCTTATTCTTTTTTTTTTTTTTTAACTCAAAAAGTAATACAGAGAACTTGGGAATGAGAGGAAAATACCCACCACCCTATCTCCCCCAAATGAGTGTCGCCATTATGATACGAAAGGTTTTCAAAATGGGGTCCTAGTCTACCCTATTGTGCTATTCTCTCTTAGCGATGGGTTGTGAGTTTTATTTTCTTTTTATTTTTTATTTCCTGGTCAGTGATTATCATTTGCTTGTTTATATGACCTGGATATTTGATGATAATAAACAATTGTCTCTAGATTTTTAAGTGTGACAGTGCATTGTGCCCATTCTTTTTTTTTTTTTTTAAGACTTTATTTATTTATTTGACAGACAAAGATCACAAGTAGGCAGAGAGGCAGACAGAGAGAGAGAGGAAGGGAAGCAGGCCCCCTCCTGAGCAGAGAGCCCGATACGGGGCTCGATCCCAGAACCCTAGGATCATGACCTGAGCCGAAGGCAGAGGCTTTAACCCACTGAGCCACCCAGGCGCCCCTGCCCATTCTTTTTTTAAACAGTCCTTTTAGAGATACATTCTGAGCAGTTTCTGAGTCAAATGATCTCTGAGGTTCCCTTCAGAATAATACAGGAGGGGAGCTTGGGAGGCAGTGGAAATAAAATAAGGCTGGCCATAAGTTGTAATTGTTGACACTCTCTTATCTCCATTTTAAATAAGAGGTTTTATCAATGTTTTTCCATAATACCAGTTTTTTGCCTATTTTGGTCACAGATCCCTTTATAAAAACAAGTTATGGACCCACTTCCCAGAAAAATCCATATTCCCATATCATATCCACAATTTTAGAAGGTTCACAGTCCCCTAAAACCTAATCATGTATCCCTGGTTGGGAACTCCTGAATTACAACACGGATTGTTCTTTAAGATTGGGTGGGAATTCTGGTATATCCATCATCATTCACTTCACAAATTCCCATATTACTAGGATTTTTATAGTAACTAGAATTATTTTTAATGAAACATTCTGTGACCTATGTCTTTGCATGTATATTCCTTATAACTAAGTCCTACAAGTATCAAAGGACATACCATTAAAAAAGCTTTTCTTACAGGATATCACATTGGTCCAGAAAGTATAGCTGATGCCTTTTAAATCTATTTATTTATGTGATAGTTCACATCTTTTAAAATCCGTCTCCATCATTAGAGTCAAGATGTCTGGGTTCCAGCCTAGGCCGCAAGCTCCATGCCAATGCGCCCCACCTCTCTGAGGCTACGTTCCCATCTGCAAACACAAGGTTACACTAGCTGACCACCCCCTCCCCCCACATCTGCCACTCTGTTCTGTGATTCTTTTAATCCTAGAAATTCTGGCAAACTCTGTGTGGTCTTCACAGACCCTGTACTTCTGCCTTTTCTCGAAGAGTGGACTCTAGATGCATCTAACTGTTCTCACTCCCCCAGTCCATCCCTGACCCCCAGGGTGCTTTTCCTAAAATCTCTATAGCCTACAAGGTCTGGTTCAGTGGACTCTGGAGTCAGACTTTTAGGGTTGGAATCCTGACTCTAACGAGGGTGCAACTTTGGGTAAATGGCTTAACCCCTATGCCACAGTCTCTGGGTATTTAATTTCAGTACCTACCTGACATGGTCAAGTGAAGATTGATTGGGCTAATACACGTTAACATGCTTAGAACAGCCTAGCATATAGGAAACACTCATCAAATACTTGCTATTCTTATTACATCTCTTGCTTACCCAACCCCCTCTGAGGACTTTCCGTGGCCCACAGGGTGTTTGTAAGGACTCCTTTGCATGGAAAGCCAACCTTCTCTAGCACCTGTCCACAACCTTCCTTGCAGCCTTTCTGCCCGTGTCCCCTCACAAACCCTGTTGTTAAAGCCAAATGGAACAAGTCCTATTTCCACCCCCAACCACCACCATTAGGTCTTGGCTGGAGTTTTTCCCTTCATCCTGATGCATCTCCTTCTAGAAGCCCTCCAGCGGAAGGTCCATGGCTCAAATCTACTTATGCCCGGGGCCAGAATGAGCCCCTGGAAATCTCTGCTCATACATGGTCCTTAGTTTCCCAGTCTATAAGATGTGTTGGGGGTACTGAATAGTCCCTAAGGCCCTTTCAGCTCTGGAAATCTCACTGGTTCCAGAACAAGACCTGGCCTAACATTCAGGCCCTGGTCTGGGAAGGCCACATGTTTGAAATGTCATTTCCAATGCCTTTCCTCAAGTGGCCTTTATTACAACATTCGGAACACACAGGCTTTGATGCAGAAGGAACTTTGAGTTTTGCTCCCTCCGTCTCTTTTTGTTTATTCTGTGGGGCTAGTTCTCCTGCCTCTGTGTGAAAACTGGAACAGAGCCATTTTCTAGTCCCTTTAGGTAGTGAAAAGTCCTACAGTTGGGGCGCCTGGGTGACTCATTGGGTTAAAACCTCTGCCTTCAGCTCAGGTCGTGATCCCAGGATTCTGGGATCGGGCTCTCTGCTCAGCAGGGAGCCTGATTCCCCTCCTCTCTCTCTGCCTCTGCCTGCTTGTGATCTCTGTCTGTCAAATAAATAAATAAAATATTTAAAAAGAAAAAAAAAAAAAAGAAAGAAAAGGAAAGTCCTACAGCCACTTCCAGTCACTAAGTATCATCTCAGATGAGTGCTCCTAGAGCACCACATCTCCACACTGGGCTGGAAGCAGGGCCTTCTCCCTGCAGCCCCCATGCCCAGCTTAGCTGTGTGGAAGGTCTGGTGAAGCCTGTAATCAAGAAGGAAGCATATTTGGCTTCTCACTTTATCTCCTGCTGAGTGCATCTCCCGTTCCTGCACAGTTTGGTGAGCTTGATTGCCAGGGCTGGAACCGTGGAGGGAGAGAGCGGATACCTGGGGTGGTATACCCGTGTGGGGGCGCTCTGGACCGGGCGGGTATCTGTAGTTTCCCGCAGGGGGCCGTTGGCTGTCTCACTCTGCCCTCTCTGATGCTCTTCACCTGCAGGTCCTTCGCCAGGTGTAGATAGCTCTGTACCTGGAGGTGGCTTTCTCCTTCCTCAGCCCCTCAGCGTCCAGCGGGCTCTCCAGCTCCTCTCAGCGTGCCCTCCGGGAACCCCCTTCGGACAGACCCTGAGATAAGCTTCCTGGCCCTCTCTCTAGCTGTCCCATGTGAGCACACCAAACTACACAGCCCTTGCTCCTGTCAGCTCTGAGGGAAAGCTAGCCGGTGCAGCCTTGGCCCCTCTGATCCATTGTCGAAGCCACTGTCCCCCTCAGAGGTGGCCCAGGCAGTGGGATGGGCAGAGTGGTCCAGTCGCAGGTGTTGTGTCCCCTGAAATGGAGGAGACATATTTTGAGCTCTAGGACTACCATCCTTCTAATGGGAGATGAAGAGAGAGAAACCCCTCATCACTTTTTGGGGGGCAGAGGGGACTCATGGATCACCAACATCTCTACAAAAGCCCCCTCCCATCCTCAACTTCTTCCAGTCCTTTAACACCACCCTCGGTAGCTCTTGTCTACCATGATCTTGTACCTTCCTCTGGAATGTGGCATCTGTTACACGTTGGCCTCTTGCTGCCACTTCCATTTTAATGTCGCATTACACTTATAATCATAGCCACCGTTAATCTGATGCTTTCTAAAGGCAGGCTCAGGGCTGACCATGTGAATATCTGCTTCCCATCCTCCATCCCCCCCAGCTTTGTGTATCCTGTTCTCCTTCTTCCGCACACAGCGCCCTGATTTCTTTTCAGGTAATGGCCTCTCCCCTCACTTTGTGTGGGCTGTTGGGACGTTCAGTAATGCTCTGGGTGCCCTGCCCAGACTCCCTTCCAGGAGGCACATGCTGGATGCTAACGGCTCTCAGCTGCCCCTTCTCTGGACAATCACCCCCAGGTGAATCACCTGGAGCTACCTGAGAGGGTGTGCTTCTCCCCCTGCGGGTGGCCCGTGGTCAGTGACTGACGCATGGGGGATAAATCTAGCCCCTGGGCCTCAGGTGTGGACGGACTGTGGTACAAACCGTGCTCCAGCCTGCCTGTGGGATCTGACCGGGACCAGATGGCTCCTGAAGCCGCATCTCCAACCTCTTCTTCCCTCCCCAGGCCTGCTGCCTACCGGCTCTTCCGCCCAAAACCCTCTCAGCAAACAAATCACACAGGAGTCCTCGTCCTGAGCTCTCCTTCCAGGGAGCCTGACGTAGCCCAGGTAGGAAGCTTTCTGTACCCGTGGCGGGTCCTTGGCAGGGCTGTCCTTTATTCCTGCTCTGCAGCTAGGTCGCCATCCAAACTCCGCCGCTTGCTAATGGCATTAATTGGGCAAATTACCTGAGCCTCGGTTTCTTCATCAGGTCGCTGGCAGAGATGATAATGCCTAGATGAGCTTGTTGCGTCAAAGGAGGTCCCGAGAGCTCAGTTCTCAGCATAGTGAGCGCTCAATAAATAGTCGCTGTTACTGTCATGGTGCTGTGGCTTCCAGCGTACAGGGTGACCGGACGTATTTCAGCCAATGCAGGGCCGAAGGAGGCCCCTGGCAAGGACTGTTTTGTTTCTCAGGATCCCAGTGTCCTTCTGGATGTTGTGTTCTTACCCCGGGCTCCTTCCACGGGCCTGCACTGTGTTCCAGGCTGGCAGAGACCAGGCAGGAAACACCCCTGAGCTGCGCAGACCAAGTGGAGCGGTGCTGGGGGGCGGTGCCCCATCCTCAGGAGCCACAGGGCTCAGTGCCAGTGGCTGTGGCCATTTGGCAGCTTGGGCCCAACGCGACCAAATCCTGGAATTTTCGAGAAAAGCTGGGATCGAGGCTATTACATGAAATTTCCCATCTTTTAAATGTTTTGACTTAAAACGCATCTTTTTTTTTTTTAAGATTTTGTATTAGAGAAAGAGAGAGAGGGCAGGTATGGGGAAAGGGGCAAAGGGAGAAGCAGGCTCCCCACTGAGCAGGGAGCCCGACACGGTGCTCCATGTGGGACCTGCGGATCATGACCTGAGCCCAAGGCAGATGCCTCACCGACTGAGCCACCCAGGCGCCCTTAAAACACGTTTTTAATGCTGATTGGGCCAAACTAAACCCCATCTGTAGCTAGATGTGGCCTCAGTTTGCAACTCCGGGTTACAGGTTTGGGTGGATGGTTTTGTGAAAACAAGAGCTGCTCTCCTCGTAAACCAGCAGATCCATTTCCAGAGCCTGAGGATCCAGCTGGGTCTGGGGCTCCTTCTGGCTTTGGCTGTTACTGGTTTTTAATGCTAATTTAGAAGGGGGTCTGGCTTCCCAGGGTGAGTCCAGCCCAAGACCCATTCCTGGCTCTCAAAAGGGTGAGATTTCATGTTCGCCAACATACCAGGAGAGGAAAGAAGGTCTGTGTGTGTGTGTGTATGTGTATGCACCCACGTGTGTATCCGTGTATGTGCACACACCAGCGTGTGCATACATGGGCAGCTCTGTGTGTTGAAGCGGGATGGGTATGGCATGGTCCAGCTCTAAGCTCAAAATTGGAACCCTGAAGTTTTAGATGTAGCTTTTATTTTCATTTATTTCTGTTTGTAGAGGCAGAAAGAAAATTAAATATTTATTGAGCAAATCTAAAACGAAATGAAATAGAGCTAGTTTTCTCTTCCAGGGATGTCTGTGATATATTTCAAGAGAGAAAAATAAATAGCAGGGGGAAATACAAGATGATCTGATTTCAGTTAAGGCAACAACAAATCCCTAATGGACCATACATGAGGATGTCAGTCTCTGTGTGAGCGAGAGGAACAGTGTAGAAGGATCCCCAATGGGCTATTAACATTGGTTACCTCAGGGGTAGGGGCAGGGAGGGTCTGGACCACAACCTGTCCTGTGTACACACTTGTGTCCTGTTGTTTTACTTGTTTTAGTGAGATGACACTGCTGTGGGAACCTGAAAGTCACGCAGTTAAGAAAAAAATTAAAATACAATTACATGCGCACCTACCAAAAAGACTAACCATCCAAAATGTAAAGTCATCTCATTTTCTCCCATAAATATTTTCATCAGTCACACGGTAAAAAATCAGTTAGAAAAGGGAAAAGAGAAATCATGAGTCGTATATCATTCATGAGCCTTCTGGTGCAAACCCTTTAGACTTTGAACTCTCAGGCAGAACTCACACTGCCCGTGAGTCAGACCCTGTACTGGCACTTGGGGACCACAATGCCAGTTCTCACCCCATGCTGTAGGGCCTGTCAAGTCACACTCAGGATGTGGCGGACTCACGGGTCTCTTCCCCAGGAGACTTTGGGTCAGTGGAGCTGGACAGAACAGGCAATCTGAATTAAATAGGCTCCCTGGGGAATCCTGATGTGGGTGCCTTTTGGACCAGCCATAGTCCAACCTCGCATTTCCCGATGACAAGACTGAGGCCGTGGTGACTCACCCAGGGTCACCAGCCTCGTAGCAGAACTCTGACTTCAGCGCCCGCCCCCCCGCACACGCACACACCTCCTTCGGAGCCCTCCTCACTGGGCTCCCGTAACTTTCCTCATGCAGACAGATGTTATTGTTTTCTTATGCCTCCAATTAAACAAAAAATCCTGTCAAGGGGCAACAGGCCTAATGCACAGAGGCATTAACCAGACTTGCAACCCGACCCGGATCCTGTTCCTGTGGGTAAAGCACATCTCTCCACAGGTCTCCCCTGCAGGCTCTCTCCCAATAAAGGGCCCCTCCCAGGCACACGGGCCGGGCCGTATGGTGGCTCCTGCAACCCCTGTGGAGGCCTCTGGGAGCAGGAGCCTCCAACCGTCCCTGCTGCAGCCTGTAGGCCCACAGAGATAGCTTGGGCACCAGGAAGGTCAGAGCTGGGGAAACTGAGGCCCAGAATGGTGAAGGGCCTGCCTGAAGTTACCCATGGGGTAGAGGCAAAATCTCCCACTGGCTTTGTTTCATTTAAGGGCTATGAAGAAAAGGGGGAAAGGATTGACAACCCTGGGGAACTGTTCCCCAGGAACAAGACCTGCAGGAAATGGAACCATTGCTGGAGCCCTTCCTGCCTCTCTGCCTCCCTTCCCAGGCACTGAGACACTGGGAGACTGGGGGGCAACTGTGGCCTCCCCAGTCCTCCTGTCGCCCACCTTCCAGAATCCTGTGTGGGTCCAGGACCCTGAGGGGGAGGGTGGACTTGGATCTCAGGCCTGGGAAACTCTTAGCAAATTCCAACTCCTTTGGATTATAGATAGAGGAACTGAGGCCCAGAGAGGGGGAGGTACCCATCCAAGTTCACACAGACGCAAACCTTGTCCTCTAAGTCTCTAACAAGTGTTCTTTCCACAAGGAAACCCGTTCCCAGCTAAACTCCAGCGTGGGGAGCCATTTCCCCAGTACTGCCCAGCAGGTCCTGCGGCCGAGCCCGAACCTGGGTGCCAGGCTCCGCACCGGCCTCTACAGCCCCTGCTGTGCTGCTCAGAGGTGAGCAGATGCATTTTCGAGAGCTGCCTTCAGCTACTGGGTAGACAGGCCCTTGAGGGAGGGGCAGGCTTGTCCTGGGAGGACCCTCAGGTGTCAAGGTTGTGGCCTCACATGCAGAAGTAGATTCTGTCATTCTGGCCCAGGAAACCCATGTGATACACCTCATTTCATATACCAGCCCTCCCCACCGCACTCCAGCTCTGCTCTCTGGGCTCCCCAAACACACCATGCTCATCCCCACTTTGTGGCCTTTGCACTTGCTGTTCCCTCTGCCTGGAATGCTTTTCCCAGCTCCAATCTGGTTTTTTCTTGTCATTCGCATTTCAGCTAAAATAGAACCTCCTCAGTGAGGCCTTCCCAGCCCAATCCATCTAAAGGCATTACCTGGTCCTTCTGTCACATTGCTCTATTTTCATTCTGCCTAGAATTTACCACTGCCTTTAAAAAAATTATTTATTTTTAAAAAAATATTTTATTTATTTATTTGACAGACAGAGATCACAAGTAGGCAGAGAGGCAGGCAGAGAGAGAGGAGGAAGCAGGCTCCCCACTGAGCAGAGAGCCTAATGCGGGGCTCCATTCCAGGACCCTGAGATCATGACCTGAGCCGAAGGCAGAGGCTTTAACCCACAAAGCCATCCAGGCGCCCCTAAAAAAATTATTTAAATTTAAGTAATTAACATGTAGTATGTCAGTTTCAGAGGTAGAGGTCAGTGATTCAGTGATTATATAATACCCAGTGCTCGATTACATCACGTACCCTCCTTAATCCCCATCACCCTATTACGCCGTCCCTCCACCCCCACCCCCGCAACAACCCTCAGTTTGTTCCCTATAATTAAGATTCTCTTATGGTTTGTCTCCCTCTCTGATTTCATTTTGTTTTATTCCTCCCTTCCCCTATGCTCCTGTTTTGTTTCTTAAATTCCGCATATGACTGAGATTATATAATTGCTTTCTCTGATTGACTTATTTCACTCAGCATAATACCCTCTAGTTCCATCCACATGGTTGCAAATGGCAAGATTTCATTTTTAGTGGCTGCATAGTATTCCATTGTATATATGAACCACAACTTCTTTATCCATTCATCTGTCGATGGATATCTGGGCTCTTGCCATAGTTTGGCTACTGTGGGCCATTACTGCTATAAATATTCAGGTGCAGGTGCCGCTTTGGATTTTTACTTTTCAGTGGCCTCTGTCTGTTCCTGCTTTCTAGAATGTAAGGTCCATGAAAACAGATATCCCTAAGCCCCAGTGACACAGTATGAATACATAGGAGTGCTCAGTAAATATTCATTAACTTAGTAAGTAAATGAAAGGATGACCTGGTGTGTGGTGAGCTGTCTTACAACAGCAGGAAGCGAGTGGAGGCTGGATATTTATCTCTGGATGATGCTGTAGAGGAGGCATGCCTTAGTCATGAAGAGAAATTAAGAATCTCTACCTTGGTACTTGCTTGCTGTGTGACCCAGAAGAAGTTACTACACCTCTCTGAACTTCACTTTCTCCATATATAAAATGACAGCAGCAGTAGCGCCCAACACATAAGGCAATTGTGATGATTATGTGAGATGCTGTGGTAGAGAATTCAGCCGGAGCCTGGCAGATCATGCATGCTCCATAGTGAGTCATCAATAAAATTCCATCATTGGGGGGTGGTGTGACAAAGGGCTCAATGATCCATTCTAACTGTGGGTCCTTCTGACTTTTTGACACCTGGACTCTTGGGTGACACGTGTACTTGCTTGAGCATCCTTTGCTGTGTCTCCCAACCTCTGTCTCCACTGAGCACCTTCTCTGCCTCCTCCCTGAGCCCTGAGTCTCTGGAGCTAGGGACAGCCCCATCACTTCCCTCGTGCTGCTTGCAGTGAAGGAGACGGAGCATGGCTAAGCCTGGTTCTCAGGGGGTATGTCACCCGAGTGCCCAGGGGAGGCATGAGGGTGGGAGCTGCATTTCTGCTACAGGCATCAGCGAAGGCTTCTCTGAGGAGATGGACGGAACTGTACCTGCTCAGTGGGCAGGACTGAAAAAGAGGGAAAGGAGGAAGGGGTAAAGGCCTGGAAGAAGGGATGTATTGATTCACTCATCCCTTTGTTGCTTGGAATATTGAAGGATTGCCTAATGTGCAGCTGGCCCTGGCTGGGCCCTGAGGAGGGCAAGACCCCCACCCCTACCCCCATCATAAGGAGACCTCAGCCTCATAGGAAGACAGACAAGTAAGCAGAGAAAGCAGTATAAAAAGAGAAACAAGAGGCACAGGACCTCCAGGGCATAATTGAATCCATTAGAGGTTAGGGGAAGTTTCCTGGAGGAAGCAACAACTAAAGTCAAACAGGGGCAAGACAAATGTTCCCAGCAGAGAACAGACTGTACAAGGACTAGCAGCAAGAGAGAGGGCTTTGAGTTCAGAGACCTGAAAGGCGTTGTGCGGCTGGAGCCCCAGAGAGGAGGGTGAGCTTGTACGAGGAAAGGGTGGTGGGGGGTGGGGTGGGAAGGGCTCTAGCCTTTATCCTACAGCGGTGGGGAGTCCCTGACGAGTTTAAAGCAGGGGCTGTGTGGATCAGACCAGAGCTGCATTTGTCAAAAGGTCACCGTGCTGTGTGGAGAGGACCATGCTGGGTGTGGAGGAGGCAGGAGGGAGACGGGTTAGCTGGGATGCTGTCAGGATGAGTGACTCAGACAGCGGGAAGGAAGAAAGTGTCACCTTCCTTCATGAGACTAGGCTCCACAGGGGTCTGGGGGCAGTGAGCAGGAAAGAGAGGGAGGGAGGCATATTGATTACCAACTGGGAGTCACTCTAAAATTGTGGCTTGGATTAAAAAGCATCATTTCTCAGGATCCGCAGGTGAGATACACCTAGTGGGGAGCCTTATAAATGCCTGGGCTGGGTAAAGAGTTCCAGAACCATTCCCGAGTGCCTACTGTGTATCAAGCATTGTTCTTGGATGCTGTGGGTATGGTGGTGAGCAAGACAGAGGAGGTCCCTGCTTATATCTTGATGGAGGAGAGGGACGATAAACAAAAACACAGTTCACATGGCTCGTGGTGAAAAGTGTTTCAGACAACAGTAAAGCGGAGTAAGCCTCAGTGGGAGGCGCAGAGAGGGTTTTGCTGTTTCCTTGAGTCAGAGAAAGCCTCATTCATAAGGACACTTTTTTTTTTCCTATTTCACTTTAAAAAATAGCATTATAGGGATAGAATTTGCATATCATACAATTCACCCTTTTAAAGTATGCAATTCAGTGGCTTTTGGTATATTCACAGGGTAGTGTAACCATCACCACGATGTAATTCCAGCACATTTACGTCATCCCAGAAAGAAACCCCGCCCCCAGCCACATCCCGTTCCTCTTTACCCCCAGCGCCTGGCAACCACTGATCTACTTTCTGTCTCTGTGGACTTGCCTATTCTGGTCGTTTCATATAAGTGGAATCATGCGATATGTGGTCTTTTGTGACTGGCTTCCTTCACTTATCATGATAACTTATTAAATAATGAATAAGGCAACTTTGGGGCACAAACCTTTAGGATGTGAACGAGTTGGCTATGCAGATGTCGAGGTGTGGCATTCAGGGCAGAGAAGACCAGGGTCAGGGAATCCCAAATTGTCCAATGACCATAGAGCACACAGGATTTTTTTCTAGCCCAGCTGCCCCGGGCCCTCGTGGGAAAGGAAGTTTGCTGGGCTGGTGGTGAGGACCAGCAAGTCAGGTAGCTGAGCTTGGGGGCACCTAGAAAGCCTGTTATATACTGGCCTATGCCTAGCCTAGCCCAGGAAGGTGGGCTGTAGAGATGGCCTCTGATGCCCCAGGAGACTTGAAAGGCTCCCTGTGGTCTCAGTATCTTCATCTGTTTAACTGGGGGAATCATTGGGCTCCTCAGATCATATGGAACTGGAATGACATTCCAAAGGACAGATATGAGCCTGTGTGGATCAAAAGTCTGGAGGTGGGAGGAGCTGGTGTTACTGTGACGGTTTGAGGCACTGGGGGAATAGAGGGTGACCGGAAGCACAGCTGGGCCTGTCCTTAAGCACCAGCTCCCTGTCACTATCTTTTCCTGGGGGTGTCCTGGGTTGTAACAGGCCCTTGGGGATCTGGATGGCCTTTTATGGGATTTTTGCATAGCCAGAGGATGAAGACCGGAAGAGATTTCTTTGTACTCGCTGGCGATTCTGGATTTTTTGAGGCTGGGTCAGAGATGGGGCCCAGGAAGGCATACTGTAGCCTCCTGCTCACAGCAATGTGGAGGGATGAAAAAAGGAGTCTGGGGAGGGGGGTGGTCTCAGCATATAGGGACCTTTGGCAAGTTCCTTTTCCCCCATGATCCACAGACTCCCCAGATGAGGACATGGACAGCATAGTGCAGAATATCCCTCAACCATGACACTCCAGGATGCCAAACCTCTAGGATCACTGGGGAGAAGTGCCTCAGGACCCTGAAACTCAAGATAGGACACATGGTTGACACATGGTCTGACCACAGAGTACAATTTTTCTCTTAAAATGAATTACTTCTTTTCATTTGTAAATATTTTAGTCTATACCTCTGAAATGTAGGGCTTTTCTTTTCTTTTTTTTAAAAGCAAACTATAATAGCATTATAACATCTGTATCAGCCAACTCTCGCCACAGTAGTGCTGAGTAACAAAACACCCAGACTCAGTGCTGTAAAAGACCGGTTTGTGGTTGTTTCTGGAAAGTCTCTGGGGCAGCTGGGTTTGGACGAAGTAGGTGGGATTGGCCCCAGGCCGCCGCTGGGCTCAGATCTGTTCTACGTGTCTTTTGCTCACATGGGGCCAGAGGGTCAGGCTGGGACGTGTTCTTCCTCCCAGGGCAGGAACTCAGGAGCCAGCCCGTCCATGCAAGACATTTCAGCTTGCTGTTTGGTCACGTTCACCAGCGAAAGCAAATCCTGGGGCCTCTCCTGGATTCGAGGAGGGCAGGGGATACACTCTGAGAAGAGCTGCAGAATTCCCCAGAGTTTCAGGGAAGGAAGGTAAGGAATTGGTTCTATTTTGGTGATCAGCCAATCCCAGCATCCACCACAAGAGATGAATGAGGTATGGATGGATGGATGCTTCTTTATGAACTCTAGATTCATTGCAGGTATGTATTATGTATTAATATTCCTTTTTCTCCTCCCATCCGCAGCCAGTGAGAGCCTCTGCAGTTCCACATGACCCCAGTAAGACTCTGAGAGCCCCCTTGCTCTTTAATATTGATTTTAAGATGTTCCCAGCTCATCTTGCACATTTCCTGCCCCAGGTCTGGAATCAGCCTATTATTTTTTTTTTAAAGATTTTATTTATTTATTTGACAGACAGAGATCACAAGTAGGCAGAGAGGCAGGCAGAGAGAGAGAGAGAGAGAGAGAGAGAGAGAGAAGCAGGCTCTCCGCCGAGCAGAGAGCCCGACGCGGGGCTCGATCTCAGGAACCTGAGATCATGACCTGAGCCGAAGGCAGAGGCTTCAATCCACTGAGCCACCCAGGTGCCCCTCAGCCTATTATTTTTAAAAGCTATCCATTTATAAGATTTAAAAGTCAAGCCACTTTTTAAAGCATAGGATGTACGGCAAACTCCCTACCCCCAACCTCCCAGGCTTTTGACTCCCTTGCGGGCAGGCAGCCGCAACTCCCAATGCCCGTTAATCTTTCTGGAGGTATTCTATGCCTAAATATGTGCATGGGGTAGGTATCTTATTTTTTGAACACTAGAAATAAGTTCATGGTTTATTTCACGTTTTACAGTACGCAATAACTTCATTTCACAGCATATAATAATAGTCATGGTTGCCATTAGTATCGCATTTACCATGTACTAGGAGAGCCAACGTCCAGATGAAAATCTGCTCGAATCAGAAGGCTTTAATCACACCCTGCCCACCACCTCCACGTCCAGGGGCCCAGACGCACCTACTGTACAGTGATCGTGTTTGATAGCGTTTCCAAGCACGGTAATGATTTTGCATCATCGTACAAAGTGAGCGTAACTATTATTTTAATTGTTATGAACCGATTCGAATATGTAAGAGAAAACCCAGGATAACAAGGAACCCCACAGCATCCCCCAATTCCTTAATGGAAGCCGTTGTTCCATTACTGAAACCATGTTCATTTGGGGCTAGCTCCTGGCTTTTTCTGAGTGGAAGGAACTCTCATTTCGAATCTGGTCCCCACTGCTGCCTTCCCAGTTCCCACTATCCTTCTGCATCTCTTCCTTGCCCTCCACTTCAAAGATCCAGTCTCTGGCCGGGGGGAAGAGAAGGCAGTTCTGAAACTCTGATTAGAGTCAACACATCCCTAGGCATCATGGGCTCTCGGGTGCCATCTACACCAAGCCCTCCCTTGTAGAGAGAGGGATGCTGAGCTCTGAGTCCAGGGGTTACACATGGTGAGTTACACAGTGTAGCCATCTTCATTTCACATCAAACTGTGCCAGAAATGGAGGGTTCCCGAGGGGCAGAGAGCAGCCACTGTCCTCTGATCCCTTGGGAAAGGGGGAGGGTATCTTCCTTCTGAACTCAATCAGATTCAAGGGATTAGGACAGCTTCATAGACAAAAAAATAAAAATGCATGCTCAAACAGTACAAAACAACAAAGTAAAAAGTCAGTCTCCCTCCTGCCCCTCCCTGCTGGTTTCTTGGTTTCTTGAGTAGCTTTCCAGAGGTAGAAGAGTGTGCGTGTGTCCTTAAAAAAGGATGTGCTGAGAGTTTCGGTTTGGGATGATGAGAAGGTTCCACAGTACAGTGTGATGGTTTCCCAGCAATGTGAATATCCTTCATGCCACTGAATTGTATGCTTAAAAATTGTAAAATGGTAAGCTTTTTGTGTATTTTACCACAATTTAAAAAGTAAAGATGTGTGTATTGCCCTCATTTTCCTCCATCTTTTTTTTTAAGATTTTAAAAAAATTTTTATTTGTTTGAGAAGCAAAGAATGAGCAGGGGGAGGAGCAGGCAGAGGGAGAGGGAGCCCGACGTGGGGCTCAATCCCAGAACCCCGGGATCATGACCTGAGCCAAAGGCAGACGATTAATTGACTGAGCCACCCAGGCACCCCATCCTCCATCTTTTTCAATTAACCATATATTTATTTAGGAGATCATTCCATCATCACCCCATGAAGTGACTTGTTCTTGGCCATCTTGGTTGAGCTGGGAGCTGTTTCCCTAAACACCCTTCCCTGTAAGGGTTTCTGGTTGGGGTTGCCCAAAGGAAGAATTTGTAGAGATCTGGAAGGTGGAAATGAAGCGTCAGGCATTCCTCTCCCAAGGTTGAATGCCAAATGATGGCTCCACAGACCAGCAGGGGCTGGGACCCCCCACCCTGGACAACGAAGGGAAGGTGCTCTGTAGAGACACAGTCCCCAAAGCACCTTCCAAAGCCTTCCAGGGACACCCCCTTGTGGGTTCCTCAGATCCACCAATGCCCCTCCTGCATTCCCATCCCCCAATCATGCCAGGTTGTGATTCCCGTAATAAAGCCTTTTTTTCCAGAAATCACAGTGGTTTTGTCTCCCTTAGGGAACGCTGACTATTTCACTATGTTCTGCCCCACATATTTTTTAATTGTGGTAAAGTACAAATGACATAAAATTTACCATCTTAATCTTTTTTTTAAAAAAGATTTGATTTATTTATTTGACAGAGAGAGATCACAAGTAGAGAGGCAGGCGGGGGCGGGGCGGGGAAGCAGGCTCCCCACTGAGCAGAGAGCCCGATGCGGGGCTCGATCCCAGGACCCTGAGATCATGACCTGAGCCGAAGGCAGAGGCTTTAACCCACTGAGCCACCC
Organism: Lutra lutra; assembly: GCF_902655055.1. Taxonomy (NCBI): domain Eukaryota; kingdom Metazoa; phylum Chordata; class Mammalia; order Carnivora; family Mustelidae; genus Lutra; species Lutra lutra. The sequence goes on from NC_062282.1 coordinate 46,512,306, forward strand.
AGGTGCCCCCTTAATCTTTTTTTAAAAAAGATTTACTTATTTGGGGCGCCTGGGTGGCTCAGTGGGTTAGGCCTCTGCCCTCAGCTCAGGTCATGATCCCAGGGTCCTGGGATCGAGCCCCGCATCGGGTTCTCTGCTTGGCGGGGAGCCTGCTTCCTCCTCTCTCTCTGCCTGCCTCTCTACCTGCTTGTGATCTCTGTCTGTCAAATAAATAAAATCTTTAAAAAAAAAAAAAAGATTTACTTATTTTAGAGCTTGTGGGTGTGGGGTGGGGGCCAAAGGAGAGAGAGAGAGAGAAGCCGACTCTGCACCGAGCAGGGAGCCCAACTGTGGGCTCAATCCTGGAACCCTGAGATCAAGACAACCGAAGCCAAGAGTCGGGTGCTCAACTAACTGGGCCACCCAGGTGCCTCAACCCTTTTTTTTTTTTTTTTTTAAGTAGGCTCCACACCCAGCATGGAGTCCAATATGGGGCTTGAACTCATGACCCTGAGATGCACACCTGAGTTGAGATCCAGAGTCAGACGTATAACCAACTGAGCCAGCCAGGCACCCTGCATCTTAACCATTTTTAAGGGAACAATTCAGTAGCATTAAGTACACTACGTCGCTATGGAACCAGTCTCCCAAACCCTTTTTGTCCTGCAAAACTGAAACTGTGCTGCTTCCCTCCTCCCGCGAGCCCCTGGCAACCACCACCCCTTCTGTGTCTGTGAATTTGACTTTCTAGAAATCTACTATGAGTGGAATCCTACAGCACGTGTCCTTTTGTGACTGGTGCATCAGGTGCTCCTTCCTTTTCGAGGCTGAGCCATTCTCCACTGTGGCATAGCCCTCACTTTGCCATCAGTGTGTCCTGGCAGGTGCGTGGAGGTGGGGGCTGGCTCCTGGTGGCCCTTGTGCTGGGGCTGCTTCAGCCTCTTCCTGCCTGCTGTACAGGACTCCCCAGGAGTCAGGGGGCACTGGCTTTGAATCCTGTCTCCTCCCAGGGACCCCTTGGGGGACATTGGGCGCCTCATCAGTGTTGAGGAAAAGAGAACCACCCCCTCACGGTGGCCATTGGTGGGAGAGCCACAGCTCCCCTCTTAGGTCATCCAACCCTCAGCAGCCCTAGGGCACCCCACTATCTCCGGGGCCTGGCACATGGGCTACCTCACTCTGTCTCGGGCAGCCTTCCCACGAGTGCTGCCGCCACACAGCTCGTGGAACAGGCCTTCCTACCTCCTCTGGCCCTTGCCACAGACTGCTGCTCAGATGCATGTGCAGGGCCTGCCGGGGGCCCTAGGGGCCAGGTCACCTGTGGAGCACTTGCCTCCAGCTGCAAAAACAGGAACGTTTTTCTCAGCCCACAGTTCTCGCATTTGCTTGTCAACATTGTGGGGTTCAGGGCACTGGACTGGGGGCCAACACACGCAGCCATTCCTCCCACAAGGTGCCAGCCTGTGCTGTGAATTTAGACAAGCCCCTTCCTTCTGAGGCCTCTCTTTCCCCTCTGTAAATCGCAGGCTTTAACTAGAGGGTCTCTAGTGCTGCTCCGAACACACAGGCTCTGATTTTCCTCCAGTTCCTTCAGCCAGTGTCCATTTATCCGTCCATCCGTCTGTCCATCCTGCAATGCTTCTCTTTAGTTTTTCATCTTACTGGTGCTTCCTGTTCTCTCACCGAGCCATGCTTGCACACGGCCACATTTGCAGTATAGGGCTTGACAAGCACAGGTCCCTCCTGCTCCTGTCCTCTGGATCAGTGGTTTTCAGTGGGAAAGGGACCTGTGGAAATGTTGTCACAGCTTGGGTTGGGGAGGTGGCCCCCATTCCTGGCATCTGCTGACTGGAGGCCAGGACGCTGCTCCGCCTCCTTTGTGCACAGGACTGTCATTCCCCAAGGCGAAGACTTACACGCCCATGTCCCTAGTGCCAAGGTTGAAAAACTCTGCTGTGGATATTAATGCTGTTGATGTATTTTTTAAATAGGGCTTTAAATAACATTTTTTTAATTTTAAATTTTGTTTTAACATATAATGTATTATTTGTTTCAGGGGTACAGGTCTGTGATCATCCGTCTTACACACTTCACATAATGCTGCTGGTATTTGCCGGAATAGTTTCCCCAAAATGCCTATGAATATACAAACATACATGTGCATACTTTTCAATCAAAATAGCTTCAAATTGCACTTTGCTTTGTTCCTTTAATAATGCTGGCAGTGATATTTAGTTAGGAGCCCAGTTAGAATGGGATTGTCAGTTGGTCAGGGCTAGGCTAGACCCAGGGCCAGCCCAGGGCTCTCCAGCTTAGGCAGCCCTTTTGATAAAAGTATATGTTGTAAAAAAAAAAAAATGTTTGCTTGTTTGCTTGCTTGCTTGATTTATTCTGTTTTGTTTTGGTGGAGGTGGGGCAGGTTGAGAACAGGGGAAGCCATTAGCCCCGTGTGAAAGGGCTGCAGAAAAGAGTTCTGTCCAGGCCTCAGGGCTGGGATCCAGCATATCTGCCCCAGCTGCCCTGAGTTCCCCATCTCTCTACCCCACCTCCCCACCGAGTTGGCCTGGCTCTCTACGAGGCTTCGAGCAGGCCCTGCCTTATCTCCAGACGCCTGTTATCTACACACTCATCTGGGGACAAATGGCCGGCCGGGCTGGCTCCTGGTCACCCCCGCCTGGAGGAGGCCCTCCTCTCAGGTCTGTGTCTGGCAATTTGGGCTGGAGCCCAAGGTGGGGGGTCTCACCATGGAGGAGGCGCCCAGCCCAGCCCCACCCCTGGGGCTTTCAACTCCAGAATGCCGGTGCTTGGAAATTCCATTCACAGGCCAGGAATCGGGGCCAGGAAGCTCATCTGGTCCCCCTGCCCCTTCAGTCACTTGGTTTTACAGCAGGCCTTATAATGTGGGTAGGGGCTAGAACTGTCACTGCCATTGGACAGCTGGGGAAACCAAGGCTTAGAGAGGGAATGGAACTTGTCACAGGTCACACAACAAGGCAGCAGCACTGCTGGGAGTAGAACGAGTCTCCCTACCTCCTCTCTGTGTCCTCCGAAAAGGAGAGACCACACACACCACCCTCCTGGGCCAACTTTGCCGCAGAAGCCAGGGGGCTGAGACCCAGTTACTTCCTTTCTTTGGGCCTTGGTGTCTGCACTAGCAAACAGACAAAAGTAAAGGCGGGCTCCCAGCTCCCGGGAGCAAGTGAGCCATAGGGAGAGGGAAGCATGGGCTCTGTGCTCCCCCTGCCTGGGTTCAAGTCCCACTTTCCCCGCTTATGCTCAGCAGGACTTTGGAAAGTCAACTGATCTCCCTCTCTTTGCCTTGGCTTCCCCATAAGAAAAATGGGGAGATAGGAGCCCTTACCTTACAGGGTCATTTTGAGGCCCAAGTGAGCTGATCTACATAGAGCATGTAGCATAGTGCTGGGCCTGGGATGAGGGCTCACAAGTAAATATGAGTTACCGTTATTTGCATTAGCCATCAAGGATAGCAGGAGAACACAGTATGGTGCTTATCATAGCTGGGTTGACCATGGGAACTTGGGCAACTGCCTTGATGCCTTAGCCCCAGAGGCCAGGGCAGCGCGGGGCACTGCCTGCCACCCACAGGAAGGGGTGTCTGCAGGAAGACAGAGACAGCCCGTGGGCCTTTGTTTACAGAGTCCATCTCTCCTCTGATGGATGCAGCCTGCAGAGTCTGTTTGCAAGTTCCTCCTGGAAACATGAATCAGGGTCTGTTTGGAGAACGCGCATGCTCTTCTGCCAAACATTCCACCCGTGCTGGGGCCGCCGAGCCTCCAGAGCCAAGAGCAGAGTGGGTCCCAGACTGTACCCGGGGACGGGGATGTAGTCTAGGCTGAGACAAGGAGTCAGCCCGGGGAACGGGAGAGCCTGGGCTCCATGAGCGGCACGGACAGGCTCCCTGCCTGGCCTCAAGAAGCTCTCTAGAAAGCAAGATAAGACCTGGACTCAACGCCAACACAGGGAGGGCGAGATAAGGACCCATCTGCTGCTACTCTGCTTCCCTGTGATCTTCCACAGCAGCAGCTGGTGCCGGTGACCACTTCAAAATGTAAATCTCATGGGCGCTCCCCTGCTCACAAGCCGCTAGTGGCTTCCCTGGCCGTCGAGTAAAGATCCGGTTCCTTACAAATGGCCTCGGAGGCCCTGTGGGACCTCGCCTGCCTGCCGCTAGGACCTCTGCTCCCGCCACCTCCTCCTCCAAGTCCCGCTTTCCCTCCAGCTCCTGCCCCTCACGTCCTGGTGCCCCTTGTGTCCCTGACGGTACCCGCTCCCCCAGGCCTCCCGACCATGCTGCTGGCCCCCCTCAGATGTGGGATCAGACGTGTATTTGCTGGCACGGTTGTGTCCATTTCCACCGGGGTAGGGACAGCGTCTGTTTTCTTCCTCAGCATGCCCCCAGCCCCTGGCAAGAGGCTGTTTGCTGCGGGGAAGGCTCCAAACAAGTATTTCTCCAGTGAATGGATGCCTGGCCATGGAAAGGCTTGATCTCTGAAAATGGACAGTTGTAACCAGTTGGGGGATCTGAGAGGCTTCAGGGGGAGATGGCGGCACAGCCAGGGCTTGCTGAGTAAGAAGACTGATGCCGGGGGTGGAGGGGGGGTGGAGGGGGCAGATCAGAAAGGAGGAGGGGCAGGGTTGAGGCTCCTGGGCAGCCCTGAGCAGGCCCGCTTCCGGCAGGGAACTCCAGAAGGTGGGAGGGGGACTGGGGTTGCCAGTTCAGCTACTTCAACCCTCTGAATCTCAGTTCCTGCTCCTGAAAAATAGGGGCGATGATACCGAATACCTATTCAGAGACCGAGCATGTGTGGAGCAAGGGGGCGATGCATGGAAGCCCCCAGTCAGACCTCAGTAGGTGGAAAACATCCCCGTTTTTCAGTTCACTGCCATGCCCATCTGAAGAAGGAGGTGTCCCTGTCTGCATCATTTCCCTGGAATACATTAATTTCATTTATTTTTTTATTTTTTTAAAAAGATTTTATTTATTTGACAGAGATCACAAGTAGACGGAGAGGCAGGCAGAGAGAGAGAGAGAGAGGGAAGCAGGCTTCTTGCTGAGCAGAGAGCCCGATGTGGGACTCGATCCCAGGACCCTGAGATCATGACCCGAGCCAAAGGCAGCGGCTTAACCCACTGAGCCACCCAGGTGCCCCTAATTTCATATATTTTAAATGCTACATATATTTTAAATGTTGGAGCACTCTCAGATTTACAGAAAAGTCACAAGTACAATACAGGAAAGATTTTCCCTTGAGCCAGTTGAAAAGGAGTCGCTGATGTGATGTCCTGCCTCACCTGAATACTTCTGTGTAGATTTCTTTTTTTTCTTTTTGTGTATATTTCCAACAAACATGGACCGTCTCCTGCCAACCATAATAGAGCCGTAACTGTTGGGACATTAACCGTTTCCTACTGTAGAATCCCCAGATCCCACCAGAGATTCTCTGCACTGGTCTAGACTCACATGTGGCATGGAGTTGTCATGACTCCTTGGTCCCTTGTTCTCCCCAAGGGATGAAGGTGCTGGGCTCCCAGCTTCCTCTAGGTGGCACACAACTCTCTGAGGAAAGGAGGGAACCCCAGGAGAATTAAAGCCAAGGGAAGGAGGGGTGATTTTAGGTGGATTAAGCCCTGTCTGTACAGGTAGGGTCCCCCAAAGGAGTCAACATTGCACCCCCAGTTCCCACTAGAGGAGGAACCAGCATTCATTCGTTCATGTGTCATCAAGTATTTCTTGTGCCTCCTGCTGCTGATAGCTAAGTCTTGTGCTTTCTAAGGTCACAGTGCAAAGAAGGTAAGGGCAAGGTCTCTGGACTCAGAGCCCAGGTTTTGGTCCTGACTTGCTGGGAGACTTTGAGCATCTTTCTGGGTTCCAGCTGTTTAAAAAAAAAAAAATGTGGTTCTGCTTAGCTAGACTAGGGTTCTGTTTCATCACCCCATCCTCCTCCATCTTGAACCTATCTCTAATTCCAGCAGACCCTGTGCTCCAGACTCCTGTTTCCCATAAGAAAGCAACAAAGGTATGGGATTAAAGTCGCTCACAGGCAGGTGAGACTATAGTTTGAAATGACGGAGGGTGTTAGCATGGTGAGGGAGGGGCTAGCATGAAGCAGAAAAATCTCTAGCCCCAGGAAGAGGGAGGCAGAGAGAGGAAGCTAGAAGATTGGAGGGCTGTCCTTCCCCACCCCGCCCCACCTGAGCAGAATGGTGTCTCTGTCCCCACTCTTCAATTGCTATCCTATGGCTGGCTTAGCAGGAATGTCTTGCCCACTGGGAAACTACAACAAAGGATATACAGAGACTGTTTTCAGGCTCTCCCTGGACCACAAACTGTATCTCCTACCTGGCTTCCCTTGCTGTGCCTCTGTTTCTCCATCTGTTAAATGGGGGCCAAACAAAACCTTGTTCTTGGGGAGCTATAGCCACTTTATCGATTAAAGTGTTTTCATACACCTTTGCTCCTAAGAACAGGACAGAAGTAAGGGAAGTATGAGGAGTCTTAGAACCCTGACTCAAAGGAAGATTCTATGGGGAGAGAGGACCCAAAAGGTGCTCATCACAGATCAGGAGCCCTGTGGTGCTTTCTGCATCACCTATGCTAATTAACCTCTAGCCACAGACAGCAAGCTCCCTGTAATATTCAAAGCCCTGCCATATCCATGACCTCCTGTGATTTTCATCTTCTCTCTTGATGGGTGGGGAAACTGAGGCTCAGGAACGGAGATGTGACATCCAGTTTTTCTCCATACTACCTCTCTTCTTGCTGATGTTTTCCCTGGCCTCCCCCTCTGCTTCCCCCATCATCACAGTTTCCTGATGACTTCCTGGTTCCACAGTAAGCATGGTGAGGTCAGGGATTGGGCGTCCCTGTCATTATCGGTTGGGGCTGCCGTAACAAAGTACCATAGCCTGGATGGTTTATAAGCGTCAGAAATTTCTCAAACAGTTCTGGTGGCCAGAAGGCCGAGATCAGGGACCAGCATGGTCGGTTTGGGTGAGGACCCTCTTCCCAGCCTCAGGGTGCAGCCTGCCAACTTCTTGTCTCCTTATGGGAGAGGGCTGTCTGGAGTCTCCTTCATGAGGACTCCACCCTCGTGACCTACTCACCTCCCCAAGGCCCCACCTTCTGAGATGATCATCTTGGGGGTTAGGATCTCAGCCTATGGGTTTTTGAGGACACAGTCGTTCAGTCCATGGCATCTGCTGCTGTCAGTCCAGCACACAGCACCACGCCTTGCCCTGAGCACCGGTGGCATTTTATGTGCTGATGGCGTGCCGGTCCAGGCTGAGTTCTTCCTCTGCCTCTTCTGACTCCTCCCAACCCTCCAAGGCAGAGGCCCTGATTCTCACCCCACTCCTACCAACGATGCGACCGCGTTCAGAAAACGGAAGGAACTGGCCCAGCTGGGACAGGTCTAGGGTGAGGCAAGAGAGGCACCCAGGGCGTATAGATTTAGGGGTGCTTGATCTCGAGGTGACACCTCCTTCAGTTTCATATCCTAGGTTCTCACTCACTTCACTCTAACCCTGCTGCCCAAGGTTGCACAGCTAGGAGGTGGTGATGCTTGGATTCGAACTCAGGCCTGCATAATTCCGGGTGTCTTCAGCACAATGGGCTCAGCAACCTTTGGCTGTTTATGGAGCATATGGTACCTGGGAACACTGGCCACACTACATGCAGATGGCTGTCACATGACTGTCATCATTGCCTTCTGATTCTCAGTTCCTCCCTCTAACATCCGACTATAGGTCGCCCCCCACCCATGTCCTAGCAAAGCCAGCTTCTTAGGACCCTCCCCTAAGCAGGGTGACCTGGTTTCCCTAGCTCACTCAACTTTTATCGTCACTGTCAGTGACCAACTGCTGTGTGTCAGAGGGAAATGGCCCCAGCAGCATCTATTTTAACCCTCGTTTGTCTACTTGTAGGAATTCTGCTGTCGATTATGCACTTCTGTTACTATGGCTGGCATCTTGGCCAATGGCACACAGAAGCAGCAGAAATCTTCCAGCCTGCCCGGAAGGCCCGGGAAACGTCTCTGTCCCCAGAGGTTTTTGAAAAAGCAAACTGCTCCAAGGGGAATGACGAGGGTAAGCTTGCCCCCCTTCCCCACCCGTCACCCTGGGCCCTTCATCTGGACAATAACAGCTCCCGTCTCCAGAAACCATTCCTGCAGGTTTCAGCTGAGTAGCGGGGTTATACTACAGGGTGGCAATTAGCCTGATAAGGCGATGACCTCACCCTCCTGCCTCTGGCCAGAGCAGAGAGACTAGCCAGCTGGAGCCTGCCCCAGAGGAACCCCCCTCCAACACACACTGGGCCTCCCTGGCTGTACACATCAGGGACCCTAGTTCAAGGCCTTGGGCAAGTCTCTTCCCCTCTCTGGGACTCAGATTGTCCAGCTGTGAAATGGAACGTGTTCTGACCTTCATGGGCTTGTGGAAAAGTACTAGTAGAATAGTAAGTGAGAAATTGCTTTGGACTGGGACTGCTGACCACAAATGGCCATAGAACTAGGGCCTTTTCTGGAATACTCCTGAAGGAACAAAGAAAAGGGCATTGGCCGGGGAATCAGACGGACCTGAGTTCTGTCCTGGCATTCATGTTCACTAGCTATAGGCTCCCAGGCAAGCTACCTTTGTTTCCTCCTCCAAGATGGGGCAATGTCTGTGCCTTTCCCCCCGCCCTTGCATGTGGTTATGAGATACAAGGACATGTGAGGCAGGAGAGCTATCTGGTTAGAATAACAGGTTTCAGGTCAGATAGACCTGGGTTCAAGTGTTACCTCAGTCACTTACTAGCTGTGTACCCTTGGGTAAGTGACTTAACCTCTCTGAGCCCATTTCCCATCCATTAAATGGGCAGAATAATTGTTCCTATTTGTAGGGTTGTCACAAGGATTAAATTAAACAAAGCAGGTAACGTGTTTAGCACAGTGCCTGGCAAATGGTGAAAGGACATGGGGCTTTGTTGTCTTGAGCATATGTGTAATTCTCTTTGAATTTGGTGGTCTCCTCTGAGAAGTGACACCAAGATAGCACAGGCAAAGCTAAGAACAGCACCTGAGGTTTCAAAAACATGCCATGGAATGGCAGAAGGGCACCCGCTATTCCTAACTCCCAGGGTCAGATGAATAAAGGCATCTTTGATCCAAAGGCCTTTCTCCCTTCTCCCCTTCTCTGCTTAATGTGGAGGCAAGGAGTGTTGGCCATGAAGCCAACTTAGCAACTGTGTGACCCTGGTCAAGTTAGTGAACCTCTCTGTGCCTCACTTTCCACATCTGGAAAATGGGGTAATAGTAGTACATACATCATAGAGGTGCTTTGAGGACTAAACATGTTAATGCGTTTAAAGTTCATGAAACTGTGCCTGACACCCAGTGTGTGCTCAATACACATGAGTTTTCGTGTGTTTTATTTTGAAGTCCTTGTTTTCCCCTCAAGTTGCATTTGTGGCAGATAGTACTTGACAGGTTTCCAAGAAGTGCGTGGAGAAGAGGTTCAGAGAGAATCCTGAAGCCTGGTCCTGACACTTCCAAATTCAGGATCTCTGGCAAGTCCTCTCCCCACTTAGGGACTGTTTCCCCAGTGGTATGATGAGAGGGTGAGTCTAAGAACATTCCAGAATTCTAGGTCCCCAGAGAGGACTCCTGAGGGGCTCACTTTGTTTACTGGCCTCCAGGAGACCTAGCAGAGCTGGGGTTCTTGCCTTGGTAGCCCCCTTGTCTCCCACACACCAGAGTTTCAGGCCTGAGAGAAAGCAGACCACACCTAGGCTGTTGCATGGGTACAAAATCCCGTAAGCTCTCATGTAGATGGACCCAAACTGACTTTGACAAACGTATGGGCAAGCAAACTGTGACACAGGCATGCAGTCAGCACACAGCTGTGCCCCCCAGTTCCTCCCTGAGACAGCCACAGCCCAGTGCCCCGTCCCACACCCTTTGATGTGGAACCACCTGACCTGGTCCTTGCATACAGTGGCACTAAGCAGATGCTTGTTGACTGACTAAACGAATGAAAGCTTCATGGAAGGGATGCCTGTCCTCAAACAGCCCCAGATCAGGGCTTCCCAAAGCACAGAACCTTAACTGCTGGAGGGTCAGAGGCTTTTAGATAGCTCCTGGATGAGCCCATTCTAACTCTACCAGGTACAAATTTCCTGAAACATGTCTTAGTTAAAATGCAAGTTACAATGGAATGACAGAAGTAATAAAAATTTTCCTTATTTAAGGAAATTAAAAATTTCCTTATTTCCTTATTTTTAAAAAGTGTCTTTTTTAAAAAAATTTAAAAATACAAAAATCCTTGAAATAAAAAAATTTAAGTCAAAAATAATACAGATGGAACTCAGATATGGCTTCAGCTTGGGTGTCTGGGACGTGTAACACTGTTGTCACAGCCACCATCCAGTCTAAACCTCTCTTCACCATTTCATATATAAATGGGGAAGCTCAGGGTGTCTGGTTGGCTCCATCAGTTAAGCCTCTGCCTTCAGCTGAGGTCATGATCCCAAGGGCCTGGGATCGAGCCCTGCATTGGGCTCCTTGTTTAGCGGGGAGTCTGCTTCTCCCTCTTCCTCTGCCTGTTGCTTCCCCTGTTTCTGCGAGCTCTCTCTCTGTCAAAAAAATAAAATCTTTTAAAAAATAAAATAAATGGGGAAGCTGAACTGAGGCTCAGCTCAGGAAAGAGTCTGTCCCAAGGTAACACATACTTAGAGACCCAGAGAGCAGGGCCCATGGTTTTGCCTCTGACTGACCATGTGAGAGTTCAGTTCATTCCCGGCCTCAGATTCTCAGCTATAAAATGAGGGAAATTTATCCCCCCACTGCTTGCCTCCCAGGGTGACTTTGAGGATCTTGAGATCGGGAAAGGCAAAGAGTAAGAGAGCACTTTGCAATCAGGTTTAGGGCATCGCATCCATCAGAGGAAGAGCTGAGTCTAGAACTCAGGTCTCCTGATATCCCTGGTCTTGCCCAGGGCAGCACACAGCATGGTGAAGGGAGCAGGGAGATGTGGGAGCCAGGCGGATAGGTGCCTAAGTTTGGCCTCTAACAAACTAATTCACTCCTTCAACATTTTTCTGAGTACCGACTGTGGGTAAGACACAGTGCTAAATACAAGGAAGGCAATGGGGAGCTGAGAGAGGCAGACATTAGTCAAAAAAATATACAAATAAATGTAATATTGTAAGTGCGGTAAGTGCAACACAGCAGAGGTTCACAATGTGGGAAAGGTCTTTGTCAGGTAAGCCAGCATAAGCTTCCCCAGGAATGATGATCAAACTGAGGCTGAAGAAGAAGAGGACCTAACCTGACAAGGGGGAAGAAGGAAACCTTCTTCAGGAAACAAGGGGCAGAGGAAACCACCAGTGCAAAGGCCCTGGGGCAGAAGGGGCAGAATCACTGGAGTCACTTCAGCGTGGTTGAAGTAGAGTCCCAAGTGTTGTGTCCTCAGCCAAGTGAAGCTGGAAAGCTGGCGGGGGCAACAGCACTGAAGCCAGTGAGGATTTGGGCCATAATTGTGACGCAGTGGGAATCCATTAAAGGCTTTTAAGCAGGGAGTGATATCCATTTTGATAAGCTCACTGGCTGCAAGTCAAGTGTGAAAGAAAAGAACATAAGGGGAGACTTCCTTTACAGAAACCAGAACATACATACAATAAAGTCGCTAAAATAAGATCACTGTAGTAGTGGGAAAGGCATAGACAAACAGATCCATGGAACATGACAAATAATCCAGAATTAGATTCCAGGATACAGACATTAATATTTGACAAAAGTGGTACCTCATCTCAGTGGAAAAAGGATCCTTTATTTCCCAAATGTTTCAGGCCCAATAATATAACCTTATGGAATAAATAAAAATGAATCCCCATCTTACACCGTAAAATACCATATCTCAGATAGATCAAAAATTTAAATGTTAGAGTTCAAATAATACAAACTATTGTAAGACATTCCAGGAGACCACAGAAAGGAAGTAGAAGAGTCCACAAACTCCTGTCCATAGACCAAATCCGGCTGACTCCCTTCTGTTTTTTGTTTTTGTTTTGTTTGTTTGTTTGTTTTTGTTTTAAAGGATTTTATTGGGGCGCCTGGGTGGCTCAGTAGGTTAAGCCTCTGCCTTCGGCTCAGGTCATGATCTCAGGGTCCTGGGATCAACCCCCGAATCGGGCTCTCTGCTCAGCAGGGAGCCTGCTTCCCCCTCTCTCTCTGCCTGCCTCTCTGCCTACTTGTGATCTCTCTCTCTATGTCAAATAAATGAATAAAATCTTTAAAAAAAATAAAGGATTTTATTTATTTGAGAGAGCGAGAAGGGGAGTGGGGAGGAGCAGGAAGAGAGGGCGGGTGAAAATCCCAAGCAGACTCACCACTAGGTATGAAGCCCAACGTGGGACTCAATCCCAGGACCCTGAGATCATGACCTGAACCAAAACCAAGAGTCAGCCACTGAATGGACTGAGGTGCCTAGATGCCTCACTTTTTGTTTTGTTTTTTTTTAACAGCCTTACTGATGTATAATTCACATACCATATAATCTACCCATTTAAGAGGTACAATTACATGGTTTAAATAGGTGCAACCATCACCAAGTCAATTCTAGAACATTTCATAACCTCAAAAAGAAACCCCATAGCCGTGACCTATCAAGCCCCTATCTCCTATCCTTCCCCAGTCCCTGGCAACCACTGATCTAGTTTCTGTTTCTATGGACTCGCCTCTTATGGACATTTCACAAAGATGGAATCAAACAGTATGTGAGCTTTGGTATCTGGCTTCTTTCACTCATAATGTTTTCAAGGTTTATCTATGTTGTAGCCTGGGTCAGTACTCCATTCCTTTTTTTTTTTTTTTTAAATAGATGTATGGCTATGCCACATTTTATTTAGCCATTCATCAATTCTAGTGATGGCCACCGATCAATGACATTTGGGTTGTTTCCACCTATTGGCTATCATGATTAGTGCCGCTATGAACTCCATGTACAAGTTGCGTGTGGACTTACGCTTTCCTTTCTCCCGGGTAAATGTCTAACAGTGGGATCACTCTCCCCTGTTTTTGTAAATAATGTTTCACTGGAACACGTTTGTTAACATATAGTCTATGGCTGCTTTCTTGCTACAATGGCAGTGCTAAATAGTTACAGCAGAGAACATACACCCTGAAAATTCTGAATTATATACTCTTTGGCCTTTTACAGAAGAAGTTGCCAATTCCTGATATAGAGGCAGAAAAGACTTTACACTTCAAGGCTGAAAATGAAGAGATTATTTTAAAAATTATATGTATTCAAATATATATAAATAGAAACTTAAAAAATATATATAAAGGGGTGCCTGGGTGGCTCAATGGGTTAAAACCTCTGCCTTTGGCTCGGGTCATGGTCTCAGGATCCTGGAATCAAGCCCCACATCGGGCTCTCTGCTCAGCGGGGAGTCTGCTTCCCCCTCCCTCTCTGTCTGCTGCTCTGCCTACTTGTGATCTCTCTCTTTGTCAAATAAATAAAATCTTTATAAATAAATATATATATATATATATATATATATATATATATATATATATATAAAATCTTTAGCATGGCAAGAGATACTAGAAGTCATTAGGCAAAAAATAGAGCTTGAAAAAAATGACTCTAACACTAACAACAGAGAAAGTATTGTGATCTTGTATCAGTCAGGGTCCTGGCAGGAGGTAGGTGGCACATACAAATTTGGTAGTTAAGGAGATGGAATGAAGGGGACAATGCAGAGGAGCTGTTTTCAAAGGTGTGGGCAGGGTTGAGGAAGCACACCCAGGGAGGTGCATGAGGGAGTATCAGAAGGGAATCGTGTCTGCCTGGGACCTGTGAGAGAAGGTGGGAGGGCCTGGAAAATTTCCCCAACTTCTCTCCCCCCCCCATAGCCCCCAGTGGTGTCTGCCATTGGCCAAACCCAACCAGAACTTGAGGACTGGACATTCAGTACAGACCCCATGGGGCGCAAGGCACAGAATGGATGGAGAAAGGCACAGCATGGATTTGGAGGGGCGGACTGAAGATAGCCTGTGTATAGCTTGAAAGGAGACGGCATCCCCGTTGAAAAATGGGGAAAATCTAGACTGGTCAGCTAATGACTAGGCAAATGGCATGGCCAACGATCTTACAAAAAAGATATTCAAATTTACGTTAGCAGTCAGGAAAATAAGTCTGGCACTATGGTGGAGTTTGACATCTGTCAGAGCTGCTGGCAGGGAGGTAAGTAAATGGGATTCTCACATATTGCCGGTGGGAACGTGAAGTGTGATAGATGATTGGAAAGCAGCGACTCAACTCCTGGGAATCTGTCCCATAGGAATAAAGGCCCAGATGAGGAAGGACAGATGTGCAAGAAAATTGCGGTAGATGCTGTCATACCCATGGCTGCCCATCTTTTGAATAGCCTTTCTCTTTATCTGGGGACATCTCTGTGTTGGAACCCCACTTCTCCAATTTAGGAATCTTGACTCAAATTCCAGCCTTCTTTGCCTCCAGGATGTGGCCGTCTCATCAGTTTCCGCCAGTTGGATTCGTCCCATGGGACGTGGGGGCAAGTGGAGAGCTGGTGGCCACAGCACCAGGGATGGTTTCCCAGGGACTGCTGGGTGGAATTTTGCAGGCAGAAGAGGCAGGGGAGGGGGCAGGTAAAGTGTGGTGAGACTGTATCTGTGAGCTCATCAGACAGCTCCGTGATGTCATTTGGAGCTTTGATCTAGAACCTGAGCCTCCAGCTCAGTCCAACAGGTCAGTGTCTGTTGCTTCTTAGAATCCTACCAAACACTTATTGCAACATTGTTCCTGGTGGTGAAAACTGGGAGCGGAGAATGACCGTGAACAAGGTGATAAACAAGGTGCATAAACTGATAAAACAACACGGCAGAATATTAGGCAGCTATTAAAAAGCGACAACTAGAGCTACATTAGCTGACTTGGAAAGATGTCTATGAGGAAGGCAAGGAACATGAAACCCTAATAGGGTCCTATTTTTAAAAGCAAACACTGATAAACTCACTCTGTATATGTAATGTGAATACAAACACTTAGGTTTGAATAAGTACAGGTAAAAGCACAGTAGGACACATACGATGTATTGGCCTGGGGTGCAGTGGGAAGAGGAGGAGATGGACAAAGAGGAGCCAAACAGAAAGGAAAGAAAACCCTACTGACTTAATGAAGCGTATTTCTGATGATTGTTTATGTAAATCATGTGTATATATATATATATGTATGTATTATGGGTATATGCATAAAGAAGTTAAGTGACTTGTAAACTAAGAAGTCAGTAGTAGGACAGTTCCAAAGGGGTCACAGTGGTGGCAGGGAGACCAGTCGGGAGCCTATGGTATCTATACAGGCAAGAGGGGACAGGAGCTCGGGCCAGCGTGGTGGCAGTGGGCATGGAGGAAAAAGGAGGGGTTGGAAAAGCAGCTAGCAGATCAAATGGTCTAAACGGGGAATGGGTTGATTGGTGGGGTGGCAAGAGAAATGGAAGCCTCAAGGAAGAGTCCCAGGTGAGCCTAAATTCCTGTTGCCTCATTTGTAAACTAGGTAAAATGATACCTTCAGTTTCTCAGTGTTATGAGGATGAAATGAGTTCATATCTGAATGCCCAGCCAAGGGTATGCCCATCATCATTTTCGATCACTAGACATCAGGAGAGCCCGCCTGCCGGGGTCTCACAGTAACCCCAAAGTTGGGTAAGCCCCATGCTCTGTGTGTTCATGGGGGGGGTGGGGGAGGTGGGTGTGGGAAAGGAGGGGAGGCTGAGGTCTGGGACACTCTGATCATCAGGGTGATGTGGGGCTGTTGGAGAAGGTCCAGGGCTGGACGGAAGAGGAGGCTCATGCATCTTGTAGAAGCCAAGCAGCTCTCCGGAGGAGCCTAGGATGGAGGCAGGGAACTCAGATCCCACAGACTCACGGCATGTCCCATTCAGGTCTTGCCCAGGGCAGTACACAGCATGGTAAAGGGAGCAGGGAGATGTGGGAGGCCATTAGATTTGCACCTGTGAGTTCACATACCAAGTGTCTGCTGTGTGGAAGAGAGGCCCTCAGAGAGTTTTCTTGAAAAGAAAAAAAGAAAAGAAAAACCCAGATGAAGAAAAGAGCCCCCAGAAAGACATAAATACCAAAGACATAAATACCAAAGCCAAATGAACTGATCAGATAGTGGGTTATGGGGTTTCAGGAGAGGAGGGAGGGGGCCCTTTTAGTAAAGAATGCTCCTGGAAGGCTTTTGGGAGGAAGCGACTTTTGAAGAAAAGGTGGAATTTGGACCCATAGAAAAGGGCAGATTTTTTTTTAATCTTCCCTTTTATTTTTAAAGGAAATTCTTCCCATTCTTAAAGGATCAACTCAAAGGCAGCCTTCCTGCTTACTGGATCCTGCTGGTTGGAATTATTCATGTTTTCCTGGTGCCCCCATTAATGGAGCTTTATCGAAAATGCAAGCAGTGCTGTTTGCCAGTTGTCTTCTTGTCCAGCTGGGAGCTTGGAGCAGCTTGTGGGCGGGGACAGTTTCTTCGGTCTTCCTGCCTTAGAGCCAAGTAGTGTCCCTTCATTTAGTATTCAAAACACTATACTGAAAGATGGAAAATGTTACCCGTCTCTCCACTAGTATTCTTTTGACCCCCCACGGTTTTAGAGAAATCCATACCTTCCTCTATTTAAGAACCCACCAAGCATTTCCCAGTAGCTTTACTTCCTAAAACAAACTATGAAAACATGTTTCTCAGAAACAATAATAAGTATTATTAAGTATTAAGTATATTAAGCCTTTACCATACGTTAGGCACCGTATAAAGTACTTTACAGATTTCGTCCATTTAAAGCTCAAAATGGTTCTTTAAGAAGAAGCTTTTGCCTGTGCCCATTTCTCAACTAGGAAAACTGAGGTTTAGCAAGGCCAGCAATTTCGATGATAATGGCAGAGGTAAGACCAGAAGCCCCAGCGCTTGGGGGCTGTCCCTCACGTACATACAGGACTGTGCATGCACCTGCATGAAGAGTTCCCAAATTTGTAAAATTAGAGACTGGTCTTGGTGGCTTTGGTGGCTTGTGCCCTGACAAGCCAAGGACTCAATTTCATGAACACAAAAACACATCCCTTGAACTTGACACCCAGGTGTGATCCCCAGCGGGCAGTTGCGAGAACAGGCGTGGCAAAGGCCCTGTGGCTGCCACAAGCCCCCAGGGCTTATTGGTAGGGAAGCTGGGTGAAGGCCTGCCTTTTCAGCTCCATGGCCCTTTTGCTCTTTCTCCGAATGCTTTGTTCGGCCTCTCTGGGTCCAGCAAGCTGTGTGGTCCATGAAGTGCCTGCAAGGTCCTGGAGGAGTTGTGGGTCAGTCTTCATTAGACTCATGTAGGATCCCTTCTTTCTTTTTAAAATCATACTGCGTGCCATGTCCCAGACACTGCTAAGCACTTTACACACAGTGTGCTTTACCCTTCACGAAAATCCCATGAAATAGGCATTTACATTTTTCCCAGTGAATACACGGGGCACTGAGGCTTGAAGCGGTTGAGTGGTTTGACTTAATCAGGGAGTAGAGGAACTGGGATTTGGTCTCGGGTCTGCCTGATCCAGAGCCCCACCTTCCCAAGCATAAGTGTGACACTTGGCCACAGCTTGACTAGGGCCTCTGCTGACAGTCTAAGTGCATAAGCATGCTTTTGCAAACTCATCCTGGGGCCATGGAATTTAAAGATCTATCCCTGTGCCCAGAGGCTTGGGGATGAGACACTGTTCTCTGGGGCAACTCTGGCAACTCATGGTGAGGATTTTCGGGGACGAGGACAGTGAATAGGGTAGCAGAGTAGGATACAGCTCTAGACGTAAAGGGGGCTAGCACTTAATAAATATTCCGTTCCTTCCTTCCTCTCTCCCCTGCCTCTTTCCCTTGAATGATTAAGAGCCAGACTTTGAAGTCAGGCAGACCTGAGTTAAAATGCTCCTTGAGCAACTGACTAGTCATGTGGCCTTGGACAAGCCACTTAACCTCTCTGGGCTTCAGCTCCCGCATCTGCAAAATTGGGGCAGGAATGGACACTATCTCATTGTTATACGAATTGGGATATCTGCATAAAGGGCTTAGCCATGTGCTGAGTGCATAGTAAATGCTCATTAAGTGGTAGCTGTGATTAATCCTTTTTGCTCCCTGTTCTGCCCCTAAATAACTGAGTGACCTTGGGGAAGACCCATCCACTATGGCCCTCAAGTCCCCAGTTTGTACAATGAGTATGTTTGACTAGGTCAGTGTTTCCCAAATTGTGGTACACTGGTGGTAAGCTAGATGATTTTATATGACACAAAGTGAACATTTGTTATTTTACGCTACGAATATATTTTAATGTATAAGAGGAAAAAATGAAGATACCAAACACATGATTTCATGGATATTGTCTAGATTGAAGCTAAGTAAAAAACTCGTGATTTAAAATAAAAGCCATTACATAAATAATAGATCAGGTGGTACCAGGATATGGCAGAAATTGAGACAGTGGTCCTTGAACAGCTGGGCTTGGGGAAGTCAAAGCTAGCGATCTGGCTTTGATTATATGGCTGCCCAGAGAAACTCTGGCTCACGAGTGACTTGCCAGGGGGACCCCTCATTCCCCCCTATATTTTTAATATAGGGCCATGTTCCTGTAAGCCCTATTGCCAGCTGTTTGGGCTAATGCCCTTTCAGTACACATTGCAAAAATAATATAAATAACTCATCCTAGGACTTCAAACATGCCACCTCAGATGTATGGTGGGAGATTACAGGTTCCAGGACGCAGCCCTTCCATCATTCCCGTGGCTTAGAAGCTTGCTGGAGAGCAGACATCAATGCTTTGGTTTTATGGGCAGCTGGGCCACGTGACCAGGCCCCAAATCCTTTGCTTTATGGGTTGTTTACACATTCCTGGTGAGAAATGGTTTACATTCTGGGCCCTGAGCGCACTCCTAAATCAGCTGCCCGGTTCTTGCTGTTGGAGGTGAAAGAGACCTGTGTGTCGGTGGGCACCGGGAGGCAAGGGAAGAACAGAGAGACTTGGGGAGGGGTGTGGGGAGGGGGGCTTGGTTTCCTGTCTGTGGCACCTGGAACCTATTTCTGAGTCAGTGGGGGGCGCTGTGCAGGGCCTGAGGTGGGGAAGACCCCGAGGGGGTTACAGAGGCACAATTAGTCCAGGTGTCCCTGGCTCTCGCTACCTTCAAGCACTTGGCCCACAGGAGCTCACTGGGTTCCCACACAGCCCTGGAGGGTTGGAATTCTTCTCATTTTCAGATGAAGAACCAGAGGCCCAGAAAAGTGAAGTGTCTTGTTCCCTCTTCCACAGCTGGGGAGTGTCAGGGAAGGATTCAAACCCACCCTGACAGAGGCAAAGGCTGAGGTCTCACCACTGTACTTCCTTGTCACTGGGGCTCCCTAGAAACCATTTGGGCTGGAATTTAGGAGGTGTCTCCTGGTCGGGGAGGGAGGATTAGGACATGACAATTTCTGTCTGGATTTGGCTGCTGACTTAGCTAAGTCACCGTCTGAGAATCCCACGTCACAGAGTTGACCTTATGACCAATGCACAAGATGCCCTGGGAATCATCTGGGCACCCAGTGGGCCCCTGCTTGCTCCTCCCACCCTACCCTTCCCCCTCCTTCCTCTTCCTTCTCCTGGGCCCTTTCCTTCTCCCTGCACCCTGAGAGGGCCCTTGCTGTCCACTGGGCTCTCTTGTAGCTACCTCCCTGTGGTTTGTACCCACCCGCCCCAGCTCTAGCCTTTGCAGCTGCATGGGCTTCTCCTAGGAAGGTGCTCTGATGTTAGGGATGACCCTCAGCTCCAGGTCCCCTCCAAGCCACCCCAATGCCTTCAGAAACTCTAGCCTCCTCTCATCTTGGCTGCCACCTTCTGAGTTGAGAGCAGGAAGGTGACCCAAAGCTTGAGAGGGAAGTTAGCTAGCAGCCTGGCTTCAGGGATCTTCTCGCTCTGGTTCGAGAGGCGGCTAAGTCTTGTGGAAATCACGCAGGCTCTGGGGTGAAGCAGACTTGGATTTCAATCCTGTCCCACAGTGGATCGCCTCGCTCAAAGCACTAACGTCTCAGCCTCTGCTTTCTCCTCCGCAAACTGGTAGTAATGACCGTGGTAGACGCCCCCCAGGCTATCCCCAGGTTTCTGCGGGGCGCCGCCCCTCTCCCACCTTCATCCCAAGAGGTCCAGTGGTTAATTTTACTCTTGACTCTGGGCCTCCGCATCGCAGAGCGTGTCCCTTACGCCTCCGTCCGGTGATTGGTTCAGGGATGCACGTGCGGCCCCCGTCCAGCCAATAAGAGTCCAGCTCTGAGAGACGCTCTCCTTTCAGGAGGTGTAAAGGTGTGAGCATGCGCGCCGTGAAGTCCCTTCTGTTGTCCTGCTGTTGGGAAGGAGAAGCCTGTCTGAGAATGGAGCAACCCACGGAGCACAGCCAGGCCAGGAGGTAGCGATAGTATCTGAGTTAAGCGGTGCCTGAAGCTAGATTCTTTTCACTTTCCAGGTACCGATAAATTCCTTGTGGAAGTTTAGTTACAACAAGGAGGAGGAGGGAAGGAGAAACTGAATCGGTGAAGAGCATGGCCTTGCTTCCTTTGGGGAAGCGGTTGGCCTCCCTCATTATGGGGTGTCGGCCCCTCAAATCCTTTCCCGGAGATACGGGTGGGAAGCTCTCCCCCCCCCCCCGTCCCCATGCTGGTGCCCAGCCTCTTTGCACCCTTCTGTGCTCACCTCCCAGCTCCCCCCACTCTGCTCTCTCGCCCTGGCCCGCTTAGGTGTTAAATGGGGGGAATTTCAGTCTGGAGTGAATGTTTACAGCTTACTTGAAACCCTTAAAAATAAAAATTCATCATAAACTGACAGATCCTTAAATTTAACTACGCAAACAGTGCCACTATAATATTTAAAGCCCGCTTGAATGGCCGCTCTATCAAAACCACATGGGCTCCCACCTGGCTCTCCCCTTCCACTGTTGAATCTGAGGAAATGCTGGCAAGGACATTAACATGGGCTGAAGGCCCAGAGCCTCCTTGCTTTGGATTAACCATTTTTACAGGGCCACACATGTGACTTGGTTGATGGCCCTAAGCCCTGGGCTCAACATTCTGGGTTTCTTCCCCCGCGTTCCTACAGAGAAAGCATGGAAGCAGTTGATGGTGTGGGCTTCAGGCTTGCTGGGCTGGAATCTTTGTTCTGTAGGTGACTGGCTTTGTGAAATTCAGAGCATTACGATGGCTCTGTGCCTTAATTTCTCCATCTGTAAAATGGGGAGTGATGACAATTCCTCCCTGTTAGAAGGGCTTAATGAGTTAAATTATGTAACACACAAACATAACTGGAACATAAGATATCCTCAGTAAACGTGTACATGTGTGGGACCTCAGGTGCCAGTGGCTGAGTTAATACAACACCTCACCATCCATCTGATTGATCCTGAACACCATAGAACATGTTCTTAGTGGACTAGGAATAGGATGGTCAGATAACATATATGCCTATATTCAATTTGACTGAGAACTGTCAACTACTAAACATAACCGTGGCTCATTTTCTTAAGGCTGTTTTCTGGTTAATTGTCAAGAGTTCCTTTTCATTCTCATTAGTTTCTGACAATGCATATTATCTTCTTTCATCCATCATCTCTTTGATGTTATTCTCCAGTTTAAATCAATGTTATTCTCCAGTTTAAAAATCAATGTTATTCTCCAGTTTAAAAATCCCTAATTTAGGAGATGCCTGGGTGGCTCAGTCGGTTAAGGGACTGTCTTCTGCTCAGGTCATGACCCAGGGTCCTGGGATTGAGTCCCACTTTAGGCTTCTTGCTCGGCAGGGAGCCTGGTTCTTCCTCTGCTTGCTCTTCCCCTGGTTTGTGCACATACTTACTCTCTCTCTCTCTCTCTCTCACAAATAAATAAATAAAAGTAAAAATCCTTTATTTTTACATATCCATACCTTTTTCCTTTATGTTGAATGTTTTGTACCTTTACAGAATTTTCATTGAGTTGTAACGTGTGCACAAAATGCCTGGAGTTTAAGTTGGATGAGTTTGAACAAGCAGATTCCCTGATGTAATACTACCACAATAAGAGAATAAAACATCTCCGTCACTGAAGTCAGTCTCCCACAAAAGGCAAATACTGTCCTAATTTTCATCATCACAGGCTAGTTTCTCCTGTTCTAGAACTTCATATAATAAATGGGATCACACATATACTTTTTATGGCTGGCTTCCTTGCTTGGCGCATTTTTCAGACTCCTTTATGCCAGTGCACGTATCAGTAACTGTTTTATTGCTGAAAAGCATACCATTAGGAGAAGCTATTTATCCATTCACCTAATTATGGACATGAGGGCTATTTCCATCTTTTGGCATTACATATAAAGCTGCTGCAAATATTCACAAAAATGTATACATACATACATACGTAGTATATATTTTCATTTTATTCCTAGGAATAGAATTGCTAGGTTACAAGGTTAACGTAGTTTACTTTAAAAAAAAAAAAAACTGCCAAAGAGTTTTCTGAAGTGGTTTTATCATTTTACAGTCCAGCCAGAAACGTAAGAGAGTTCCATTTGCTCCAGATCCTCACCAACACTTGGTATTGTCTGTGTTTTTCATTTGAACCATTCTGGCATATAGTAGGTTTCTCATAGTAGCTTTAATTTGCTTTTCCCTCTGTCTAATGATGTTGAACACCTTTTCATGTGCCTGTGGGCCATTTCTATATCCCTTGTAGGGTACCCGTGCAACTCTTTGTCCTTTTGTTTTAAATTGGGTTGTCTTTTATTGTTGAGTTGTAAGAGTTCCTACATATATTGGATACAATTCCTTTTTCATATATATATGAAATCAAGCATATATATAGCAAACATTTTCTCCTATCTCTGACTTATCTTTCCATTTTTAAATGATGTCTTTGGATGATCAGAGGTTTGTTTTTGCACTCTTTTTTTGTTTTATTTTTTTAGTAATCTCTACACAGAACATGGGGCTTGAACTCACGACCCCGAGATCAAGAGTCACATGTTCTTCTGACTGAGCAAGCCAGAAGCCCCATAGAGGTTTGTTTTTGATGAAGCCTAACTTATCAAATCTTTAACAGACTATTCTTTTTTTTTTTTAAAGATTTTATTTATTTATTTGACAGACAGATCACAAGTAGGCAGAGAGGCAGGCAGAGAGAAAGGAAGGGAAGCAGGCTCCCTGCTGAGCAGAGAGCCCGACGCGGGGCTCGATCCCAGGACCCTGGGATCATGACCTGAGCCGAAGGCAGCGGCTTTAACCCACTGAGCCACCCAGGCGCCCCCTATTCTTTTTTTTTTTAAATATTTTATTTATTTATTTGACAGAGAGAGAGAAAGATCACAAGTAGGCAGGGGGCGGGGGAAGCAGACTCCCTGCTGAGCAGAAAGCCCAATGTGGGGCTCGATCCCAGGACCCTGAGATCATGACCTGAGCTGAAGGCAGAGGCTTAACCCACTGAGCCACCCAGGCACCCCTAACAGAATATTCTTTTAAAAGCAGTTTTTGGTTCACAGCAAAGTTGGGTGGAAAGTACAAGAGTTTCCATATATCCTGTGCCCCCCATCCCACATTCTCAGCCTACTGACATCTCTCCAAGAAATATCTGTTTACCCCAAGGTTGAAAATTTTCTCCTCTTTGTTTCTAGAGACTTTGTAGCCAATCCTAGAGGCTTTAACTTTTGCATTTAGATCTTTGGTTCATCTGGAATTGGTTTGGGGGTATAGAGTGAGGTAGAGGTTGAGGGTCATTTTCTTTTCACACTTATATCTAGTTGCTCCAGCACAGTTTATTGAAAAGTGTTTTCTTTCCCCATTAAATTACTGTGGAACTTTTGGTGAAAGTCAGATGACCATATATATGTGTGAGTTTATTTCTAGATACTATTTTGTTTTATTGATCTATGTATCAATTTCTTTATTCACAGTTTCTTTATTCATCTACCAGTGGACATTTAGGTTGCTTCTATATCTTGGCTGTTGTAAGTAATGCTGCAGTAAACATAAGGGTGCATATATTTTTTTGAATTAGTATTCACATTTTTTTTAGGTAATCAGTAGTGGAATTACTGGATTGTATGGTATTTCCATTTTTTATTTTTTGAAGAACCTCCATACTGTTTTTCCACAGTGGCTGCACCAGTTTGTATTCCCAGCAGTAGACAAGGCTTTCCTTTTCTCCATATCCTTGCCAATACTCGTTATTTCTTGCCTTTTTGATACTAGCCATTCTGACAGGTGTAAGGTGAGATCTCACTGCGGTTTTGATTTGCATTTCCCTGATGATTAAAGATGCTGAACATCTTTTCATGTGTCTGTTGGCCATCTGTATGTCTTTTTTAGAAAAATACCTATTTAGGTCTTCTGCCCATATTTATTAGGATTATTTTGAGCATTTTTGGTGTTCAGTTGTATAAGTTTTTTTATATTTTTAATATTGACCCCTCATCAGATATATTATTTGCAAATGCCTTCTCCTATTCAGTGGGTTGCTTTTTCGTTTTTCTCATGGTCTACTTCACTGTTCAAAAGCCTTTTATTTTGCTGTAGTCCCAGTGGTTTATTTTTGCTTTTGTTTCCCTTGTCTGTGGAGACATGTGTAGGAAAATGTTGCTAAGGCCAATGTCAAAGAGATTACTGCCTATGTTTTCTTAGGAGTTTTATGGTTTCAGTTCTCACATTTAGATCTTCAATATTTTGTAATACTTTTGAATGAGATTATGTTGAATCTATATATGAATTTGGAGAATAGTAATATCTCAACAATATGGAATCTTCCAATCTATGAACACAGTATAGCTCTCCATTCTTTTAGATCTGTTTAATTTACTTTATCAATATTTTGTAGCTTTGAGTATAGAAGTATTATATATCTTTTGACAAATTTATTTCTAAGAATTTTATGGGTTTGGGAGCTAATGTAGTGGTATTATTTTTTATCTAATTTTTAAATTGTATGAGCTACCATTGAGATAAAATCGATTTTTTTAAAAAATATTGACATAGTGTCCTAAGTTTAATAGTGTCTATCATAAATTTCTTAAGTTTTTCCACACAAAATCACATAATCTATTTTTAAAAAGCCAATTTTAATTCTTTTCCAAGTTGTATGCCTTTTAGTAACTTTTCTTTTATGATTGCAATGGCTAAAATAATCACTTTAATGTTGAATAAAAATAGTGAAAGGGGACGTCTTGGCTTTGTTCCTAATTACTTCCCAGAGACGTTGTACTTTTTGTTATGGATGGTATTATATTTTTAAATTGTATTTTCTAGTTGGTTGTTGCTGGAACAGAGAAATGTTATTAATTTTTATAGGTGGAATTGATTTTTCTAAGTCAATAAACATAATCACTGCAAATGGTGATAGTTCTATCTTTTCCCTTTCAATTCTTACTCTTTTTTTTTTTTAAGATTTTATTTATTTATTTGACAGACAGAGATCACAAGTAGGCAGAGAGGCAGGCAGAGAGAGAGGAGGAAGCAGGCTCCCTGCTGAGCAGAGAGCCCGATGTGGGGCTCGATCCCAAGACCCTGAGATCATGACCTGAGCCGAAGGCAGAGGCTTTAACCCACTGAGCCACCCAGGCGCCCCCTCAATCCTCACTCTCTTAATTATTTTTCTTCTCTTACAGTTTTGGCCAATTCCTCCAATACACATCTAAGAACAACTCTTGTGAAATAGGACGGACTTGAAGCTGTTTTTATTTCATTTTTTTTTTTGCTTGTTTGTTTCAAGTTTTTATTTAAATTCCAGTTAGTTAACATATAGTGTAATGTTAGTTTCAGGAGTAGAATTTTGAGATTCATCACTTACATACAACACCAGTGCTCATCACAACAGGCATCCTCCTTAATCCCTACCACCAGTCTAGCCCTCCCTCCACCGACCTCCCCAGAGCTGTTTTTATTTCTGTTTTTAAAAATGAAGGAACTGAGGCCCAGAGAAGTCAGGTTACTTGTCCAAGAGCTCGTAAATAACTACTGTTTAAAAAATACAAATGTAGTTTTATAAAAATAAATAATCCAGAGAGGCCTGGGTGGCTCAGTGGGTTAAGCATCTGCCTTCAGCTCAGGTCATGAACCCAGGGTCCTGGGATCCAGTCCTGCATCGGGCTCCCAGCTCAGTCAGGAATCTGCTTCTCCCTCTGCCTGCTGCTCTTCCTGCTTGTGCTTTCTCTCTCTCTCTCTCTGACGAATAAATAAATAAAATCTTTTTTAAATTAAATAAATAAATAATCCAAATTCCTTGAAACAAATTTAGAAAATAGAGACAAAAAGAAATCAAACACACATAGAGAGGTCATCCAAAGATTAAGTGCTGTTAATATTTTGAGTTATAGCTTTTCAGACTGTTAGAAATGCATATATATTTTAATTAAACAAGATTATACCATAATGCTGTTTTGTAATGTGCCTTTTCCACTGAGCAATTATCATACATAGTCAATGAATACATTTAATGTTTGCACAGTATTCCATCTTATGGTTGGAACATACTTAAGCATTGAGTTAGGCATTCCACGATTCCTAGACACCTACGTTGTTTCCAGTTTTTCACTATTATAAACAACTGCAAAGAATTTCATTGTGATTAAATTTTTATCCAAGTAACTTTGACATTTTCTTTAATACAAATTCTTGAAAGTGGAATTGCTAGGTCAAAGATCATACAAAAGGTTCGGGCCGTTGATATCTGCTGATAAGCCACGACTTTTAACAGGTGTGTAGTAGATAATGAATAATTCCATGTTGACTTTTTTCCCTTCCCCTCATATAGCATCCACTAATCTCGCTGCTCTGTCTATCCTCTGCCATTCCCTAACTGAAACAACCCAAGTCTGATCTTTCCTCAACCCCATTTTAGTCATTCAACATAATCCAGTAGTTATGTATTGAATACTTAACTATTTTCCGAGTTCTGGAGATATACTGATGAACAAAACAGAGTCTTATGCTCATGGAGCTTGCATTCTAGTGTGGACAGACAGTAGTAAATGTAACAGATAGGTGAGGTATATGGCATGGTCAAAGATGCCAAGTGATGTGGGGAAAAGAAAACTAGAGGTAGACAGTGGGGAGCAGTAGTGGCAAGAGACAGGGAGACAGTTTGCAGCTTTACAAAGGAGGGTCAGAGTAGTCTCAGAGCAGGAGACCCTTGATTAGACGGAGGTGGGGGTTGGGGCAGAACATTCCAGGCAGAGGGATCAACAAAGGCCCTAAAGCAGGAACTTTCCCTGTGTATCAAAGAAGAGCAAAGCCAGTGTGGCCTGAGCAGAATGAGGACTGGAGAAAAATACAGAGATGAGGTCAAGAGGGTCTGGGGCGATGACCTTATCCAGGAACTTGTGAGGTCATGGAAAGACTTTGGCTTTTGCTCTAGGAAGTTTGAAGATTTTGAGCACAGGGGTGACATGGTCTGACTTTCCATTTGCAAGAATCACTCTGGTTGTTAAGAACAGACAGAACAGAGCGTAGAAGCTGGAGATCACCTAGGAATCTCCTGCAGTGTTCCAGCCAAGGGATGAGTGGCTCAGACCCTCGGCTGGCTGTGGAGGTGGGAAGAAATGGTCAGGCTGTGCATGTCTGAAGGAAAGCCAGTATTTACTGTGGAATGTGTGGGTATCTTCCTGTTGGCCCCGCTGGATTCAGTCTCTGGCTCTCCCCATCATGCTCTGTGCCCTGGCAGGCCGACCTGTATAAATGGCTTCGAGTCTCCTGGCCTCTGTTTCCCACTGGATTTGGCTGAAAGGAGTACTAGCAGGGCATCTGAGGGAAGGAGGAGCATGACACTAGGACACATTTCCTCGACCCCTCCTTGCTGGTTTGGCTGCACCTTCTGCCAGTGGCCGCAGCTCTGAGTGGACAGCCCACAGCAGAAAGTTGCTCGTCTGGATTAGAGAACGTTCCTCATTTTATCCCCCAGACCTAGGTGATAAGAGCTCACTGCTCTTGCCAGCCTCAGTCCCTTGCACTGGGACTCCTTGGTTTTCCAGCACCGCTCCCCTATAAATTTGTGGATAGTCCCTTTCTTACATTCTCCTCAAATTGCGCTATTTGAGCGTACCACCTGTTTCCTGCAGTTTGGGTCATGAATGAAAGTGCAGTTAGCTGCAAGACCCAAGGTTCACCAGGTTCTTCCTTTCTATACAACTCTGTGGCCCAGCCCGGCCAAGGTGGCTTTGGGGTCTTGATTCCCCTTGGAAGTAACTAAACTGCACAGAGCGGGAGCCT
Organism: Lutra lutra; assembly: GCF_902655055.1. Classification (NCBI taxonomy): domain Eukaryota; kingdom Metazoa; phylum Chordata; class Mammalia; order Carnivora; family Mustelidae; genus Lutra; species Lutra lutra. The sequence continues at coordinate 46,540,577 of NC_062282.1, forward strand.
GCTTCTCCCTCTGCCATCTCCACCTCTACCCCGTGCTCTCTTGTGTTTTCTCGTGCTCTCTTAAACGAGAGAGCCGCAAGTAAAATCTTAACATCTTAAAAGAAAAAAAAGTGGAAGGTATCAGTAAGCATGATTACATTCTCCCACGCCCAGATCTCCAGAGGGCTGGTATGGAAAGAGCACTAGACAAGGAGTCAAGAGGCTCACTGGTCTGCTTTCTGTGGATTTACCTCCCTGAGCCACTGCTAGCAGGTCGCTCGACTACTCAGAGCCTCAGGCTGGCAATGATGAAACCAAACCCAGAGGATGGGGGGTCAGCACCAAATAACAATGCTGTCTCCACAGCATGGGACCTGGGGTGCGTGCTGGGAGGCAGAAGGCCACAGTTTGTCTTCTGACCCCATGGTTCGTGAGCGGCATGACCTGGAGGAAACTTCTGAGCCTCAGCTGCCTCACCCCTGACATGGAAATCTCATTGACGTCGACCCCAGAGCAGCAGTGTGGGACTGAGATGACATGTGCCCGGCCAGTAAAATAGTAAGTGTTCCATAGCTAACAAACTTGCAATTAGTTCCTTCCCCCCTTCCATGAAATGAGCGGCTTGGACTTCCTAATATACAAGCTAACTTTCTTTTACTGATGCTAAGTATAAACTTTAATCTTAATTCGATTAGGTGGTTTGTCAAGATTATACAAAAATGTATCCGTGATGTAGCAAACATTCACGTACCCATGACCAGCTTAAAAAATAAACCTTATCAGAGTAGTTTATATGTATAAAAAATGATTTGGCATTTTAAAATATTTTATTTATTTGTTTATTTATTGAGAGAGAAAGTGGGGGGAGGGGCAGAGAGAAAGAGAGAGAGAATCTGCAGCAGGCTCCCTGCTGAGTGCAGAGCCAGACCCAGGGCTCGATCCCACAACCCTGAGATCATGACCTGAGCCAAAATCAAGAGTCAGGTGCTCAACTGACTGTGCCACTCAGACGCCCCAATTTTCAAGGTTTGAAAATTTCCTGTAACTGGTATCATGGTTATGACTTCATCTGCAACTTGTTTTGGTGTTTTCTCCCAACGATGTGTTTGTGAGACTTGTCTGTTTCAACATGTGTAGACCTTGTTTATTGGTTTCCACTGCTGTATGGTATCACATCATGTAAATCTGCCACGATTTATTATTGATCCATTCTCTCATGGGTGGACAGTTCCAGTGTCTTCCAACTTGGGGGACCACAAAAAAGTGTTGCTCTGGACATCCTAGTAATGGCCTCCTTGTGCCTACAGCCAGCTTTCCAAGTCTGAGGGAGTGTCTTTCCAGGCCCGCCACATGCTGGTGTGAGCCCAGTGGAGAAGGGGGCTGGGGAGGGAGGCTGGACTGGGGGTGGGGGTGGGAAGGAGGCATGGGGGAGCTGAATCTTATTTAACAGGTTTTGAAGGCTTTGTAAGTAACAGCTCTTAAAACACAATATTTTGAAGATTTAAGTGTAAATGAATCAGAGCCATATGGATTCCATTTGCCTTAAATTACACAGGACTTAAAGCGGGGCTCAGTGCTCCGGGGCAAAGGTGCAGGCCTTTCATGGGTTGTCTCCCTTGCTTGCCAAGGGCCTGGACTTATCCGGAGGCTCTGGCTGCAGAGGACGGCAAACGCTAACTACCCAGGGTCCTGGGATGCCCTGGTCCTACTTCTTCCTCTGCTCCTGCTTTGCATGTGGCCTTGGGCCAAATGCCCTGCTTCTCTAGATGTTAGTTTCCTTATTTGTAAAATGAAATGTCTAAGAGGTGGCACAGCATAGTAATTAAGAGGCTGGCTTTGAAACCATCCTTAAACAGCTTTCTGGCTCTGAGACCTGAGGCAAATTACAACTAAGCCTTTTTGGGCCTCAGCTTCCTCATCTGCAAAATGGGAATAGTAATAGTAGCCACTTCATAGGTGGTTGTGAAAAATAAATTGGCTAGTAGTACACCCAGAGGGCGCCTGGCTCCTAGTAAGTACTTAGTTGGTACCACTTTTGTTTTGTCTTTATGGTCCTTACCAAAGACGGGTCCAACTCTGCTTTTCCCTGGTGCTCCCAGGCAGAGATGATGGAAGTGAGTTTGAGAGATGAGACATGGTTACATGGTGTCCAACTGCTTCCTATTCTTTTAACAATGACAGTTCTCTTATGTGGCTATTAATTCATATAAATTTTTTAAGAGAGAGGGAGGGGAGCATAGGGAGAAGGAGAGAGAAAATCCTGAGCAGGCTCCATGCTCAGTGTGGAGTCCCACATGGGGCCCCATGAGATCATGACCTTGGCTGAAATCAAGAGTCAGACACTTAACTGACTGAGCCACCCAGATACCCCAAATTCATCATTTTAAATGTGAGTACATACACATAGGCTTATGAAATGGATCATGCTGAGTTACAATCTGCTCTTTTTTTGGAAGATTTTCTTTATTTATTTGAGAGAGAGAGAACATGAGCTGGGGGGAGGGGCAGAGAGAGAAGGAGAAGCAGACCCCCGCCGAGCAGGGAGCCTGATATGGGGCTTGATCCCAGGACCCTGAGATCATGACATGGGCTGAAGGCAGACACTGATCCAACTGAACCACCCAGGCGCCCTACCATCTGCTTTTTTAGCTTTCACTATACTACATCTATATTTCCATGGCATGGATGTCCATGTACAACATTTTTCTCTATGTGAATTGGAGCACAGTAAACCAACATGTACCAAGCACTTACCATGTGCCAGCTTCTGTGTTAGATATTTTCCACACATGTCCTCATTTAATCCTGAAAACAAGAAAATGAATTTGGTATCAGGATTACCTCCATTCTCCAGTCGAGGAAGCTGAGGCTTGGAGAGGCTAAATGACTTGCTGAAAACATCGCGCAGGTCCAGACCTGCTGACTCCTGAGCATGAGAGCTGACTCCCGGGCACTGCCTACGGACTCAAAATACATCACAACATGACTTCTGGCCCCTACTCTTGGATGCTCAGATTTTTTTCCTAGGCTTTTCCCTCTTATCAGTAGTACATGATGTATATTCTTGTATAAAGATCTTTGCCAGCGTTGTGCTCCCTTTTGGGGAATCAGTTCCTTGAAGTTGATGGTCCAGTGTCTGGGGCTTTCGTTATGGAGCGAGAGAAACAGGACTCAGCCCCATTGGAGGCTGGGCTGGAGGGAGAGGCAGGAAGCCCTCTAGCAGACAGGCCCTGCTGGAAAGCCAGGGTGGCTGACTAATCCACAGACTATGTGCGCTGCTTGAGTTTATCTGAGCACTGGTTTCCCGTGCTCCTCGTGCTTACCCTAGAGCTCTCAGGAATTCAGTTTATTTCCATCCTGGTTTTGCTGACTTTGCTGAAGTCCCTGCCCACTGGATCAGCTGCAAGATACCGTCACACACACACACACACACACACACACACACACAGCCCTCTAGGAATCAGGCGTGAGCAAGACACTTGTTGGGAAGAGGCCAAAGATCCTATGGCAAGTGGCAACCCTGACTTATACGGAAGATCAGTTCCCTGGAGAAAAAGCTGTTTGCCAGATTTACATAAATCATTTCTTCCCTGAACCGTGCTGGGTTCCTTTAACATTTTTGCAACAGCTATACTGGTTTTGAAAAAAAAAAAATGGCATCTTCATAGTTTTTTAACAATTCCTCAAATATATACAAACAAAAATTAAAGATATAAAAACCTTTTCAAATTCTCGTTTCAGACTGATGGTCTATAAAACAGCTTTTCAAGGGCTGGGCATCTTGTTAAAATACAGATTCTGATTCCGGTGCCTTGGGCGGGGCCTGAGAGTCTACATTTCTGTCCCGCTCCCGGGTAAGGCCCGTGCTGCCCGTCCCCGGCCAGAGCTGCAAGCAGGATGGAGCACAGGGTATATTTGGTAAAGCAGAATCTTCTGCCATGGACCTGCCCCTCTCTGGTTCCTGCTCAAGACGTTCTAATGTCAGAGCTGCCAGGGATCTTAGAAACCGTTTGGTCAGAGCGTCTGCAGACACAGGGGAAAACTGAGTCCCTCCCAGGGCCAGGGAGCCAGAGCCAGAGCATGGCTGAGGACTCCAAGTTCCTTTGGTTGCCACAGAAGCCAGAGCTTCGTCAGTCTGAACTGTGGGACCAGGGAGGGCTCTGAGAATGGCTGAGGGGAGCTGTGGCTCCTGTAAGGGAAAGGCCACCAGGCAGAGTGCAGAGCCCATGCCAGGCACCATGTGGATGCTCTACATGCTTACACTCTCTGAAAACCCCCCTCGGCCCTACATGGTAGCACTGGCCATCCCATTTCACACAGGAAAACTGAAGCCCGGAGCACACAGCTGAAGAGAGAATACTTTTGCATCAAGCGAGTCTACCTTTTGTAGTGCCCTGGGTGATTTCCCTCTTTCTTCCATCTCCAAGGCTCACTGTGTCCTCCCAGCACTCTGCTCCCTTTCAGCTCTGAGCCAAGTGGTGTCAGTCAGGATGGGCTTCCAGGAGGAGGCACCTGGACGAGGTTTGACATTGTGGGAGGCCTAAGCCTATGACCTCTCTACTTAAGTTCTTTGCGTCCCAGGGAATCCGGTCCACAGTCCTCCCAGGGGCCTGGGAGTCCGTCCGCAAGCAGCCTGGAGCCGGGGCCTGCTCCTTCCCAAAAAGATGACCCACCACCCTGTTTGTCTAATGTGACCACTTTGGAAAAATTGTTTGTTCTCATCCTGCTAAAAACAGCTTCAAAGTGACTCCTGTCTAGACTGTGCCAGGGTTGATTATCAGATCCTCAACCTGATCCAAACCACAGGGGGCATAGTCATTTGCTTTAATGCAATTAAAGCAAAATATAATAATGTATCCAGGCCAGGGACAAGAACAAGGCTCCCTGGAACGTGGGAGGAGAAACCAGCTCTGGATAATTTCTTTTCAGCTCCAAAGTAGCGAGTTTAGACTTTCCTGCCTCCGTCTCCAAGGTAGCCTAGGGCTCTGGACAAGGGAGCTTTTCCTGCTGAGCGCCACCAAGTGAGGGTGGACTGGGAAGAGTGGGGCTTGGAGGAAGCAGTCTGGGGGTGGGATGTGGAGAGGATACCACAGAGCATAGTCCCGGAGGAGGGACGCCAGAGAAGAAGGAAGGAAAAGATGAGAAAAAGGATCACAGAGAGAAGAGGAAAGAGATCCAGCCAGCTCAGTAATTCCCAGACTCTGACAAACCCCCCGTCCCAGGGAGGCCAGGTGCACCTGCCAGGTCTTCCCAGAGGACAGACGTGAGTGAGGTGAATTGAGCTTCCCCAGGAAGGCACCCAGAAAATGAATTTTCGGTGCCCAGAGAGCCACAGGAAACAGAAAGAGCAATCCTAAGGCCTTGACCTGGTGGCCAGACACGGCCTTGCTGGCTGCCGGGTTCTGTCCAACATCCCAGGTTCTAGGGAGGAACAGGATGGATTGCTCACATCATTCCCCCGGCCTGCCCAGGACGTCGTTAGGGAATCGTGGGCACTTAGCCCATACACAGGGTCTGTGAGGAGCTCTGCACTCTGCCCACAGGGCTGCCCTGACTAAGTCCCCACAGCCTCCAGGCCTGAAACAAGAATTTATTTCCTCACAGTCCTGGGGCTGGAAAGTCCAGAACCAAGGTGTTGGCAGTGTTGGCTCCTTTGGAGGGCTGTGAGGGAAGATTGTGGTCCAGGCATCTCTTGTATGTGACCGTCTTTTCCTGGTCTCTTCATATCGCGTTCCCTCCATGTGTGTCTCTGTCCAAATTTCCCCCTGGAGCAAGGACACCAGTTTTACGGGATGCTGTCATTTTCACATGATTACCCCTGTAAGGACACTGTCTCCAGATGTGGCCACCTTCTGAGATACCGGGGGTTAGGATTTCAGCTGGGGGTTAGGATTTCAGCGTATGCATTTGGGGGAGCGGGCACACAGTTCTCCCACAACCGTGTCCACAGGGAGCTCTTCCTGCAGCACTGGCAGGGATGGGGTGGGGGACAAGCTCTGCTGAAGCCCAGCTTACCCTAGCTCCACGACACTGGGAAACCTATCAACCTTCCCAGGCCACCTCCCCTTGCTCATCTGCGGTCATACTGCCCCCATGGTGGGGAGCAGAAGTGTGCTAACTCCCCGTGCCTTTCCTTTTCTGTTGATGTGAATTTTGCAGCAACAAGGCATCCTTGGAAACCCTGTGTGCCCTGCCTGGCCAAACTGAGGTTCCCTGAGAACAGAGAAGGGCTTTCACCCTAGAAAGTTTAGGTCTTAATATGTTTCTTACTCCTTCCTCCTGCTGCTGTTGTTGCCTGTTTTGATTCCCAGGACTATCACTATTTTGTTTATTACTGGCTACCACTTATTGAAGACTGAACTGTGCAGACCTATGCTGAGAGTTTTAGAATCTTCTTCTCATTTTATCCTCATGATAACCCAAGATAGGATAGGATAACCCAGGACAGGAACTGTTGCTATCCCCATTTTGTTCATGAATACACTGAGGTTTTAAGAATCTGCGTAAGGCCCAGAGGACAGAGCTAGGAACCTACCGGCAAGCATCTCAGAAAGGCAGATCTCATCTCTGCAGATGTGGGCCCCTAGAGTCTGGGAGAGAAAGGGATTTGAGAAGTGGTCGAGTCCAGTGGCTATCCTGGGCCCTGTGCAGAGACCCCCTCTTGCATACCTTGAGTCCTCAGCTGAGGAGAAGTGCGGGGGGGGGGGGGGGGTCTTGCAAACCCCACCCCCAGGCCTACATACTATGTCCCCTGCCAGCAACTGCCCAGCACAGAGCATCTCAACACATGCATCACAGATGAGAGATTGTATCTATCAACTGCAGCCATAAAAACAGCCACTTGTGTTGCCCTGTAACCATCTGCCAGGCTTAGGGCTTAGCTTTGGACCTACAAACCACAAAATCTCTGGGCCTGAGCCCAGTGCCTGGCACATAGTAGGTGCTCAATGACTATTTGTGGGATGAATGGCCCTTTGACCCCTAATGGGAGCGAGTTTGCACATAAATTTCAGCTCCAGGCACTTTGAAGCTCCCCCAGGGGACAGCTGCCTTTCTTGTTATCGAGGACCCTCCAGGCCCCACCCCTCCCCTACCCCTCCTGGCCCCCCGGGCCCATCCAGGCCAGGGACCTGGGGCCGCCAGAGCCAGGAGATAAGGGTGATGGATGGCCAGTCGCCTGGCTCCACTGAAGCCTGGGGTTTCCTGGGAGCAGGAGACAGTCTAGTGATTCCAAAGCCCCATGGAATTTGAATGGAGAGAGCTCGAGGAGGGGGTGGGGGCAGTGTCCCAAGTGTCCCTATCTCTTCGGGAGATGTGGACCCGACAGTAGGTTTCGGCACCCCCCCGGCTGCCTTGATCTCCTTCCATGTCGACAAGGCTCCCTTTCAGCAAGTGCTGGACACTGGGACTCGGGAAATCGTCATTGGAGCTTCCAGGGGGAGACTGGGGGATGGCGTCCCCAGCTCTCCCACTCTGTCCCCTCCCCTGGGACATTGGGCCCAGAATCTGGAGGTAAGGCAGGCTTGCTTCCCCCTTCGTGATCTGGGCTCTACCATTAACTGAGTCCTTGGCAAAACAAGAAATCACTTAACATTTTGTATACCTAAAGCTTACACAGTGTTATATGTCAAATATAGCCAGTTAATTTAAAAGAGAAGGAAATCACAGTGCCTGGCCCTATGTTCCCTCATTGGTGAAAGAAGTCTCAGGGGAGGTGCTCCCTTCCAGCCAGGCTGAGATGGGGATTCTAAGTAACTGAGAAAGGGCGAGCTGGGGCCGAACACACTAGATTCCGGCTGAGGCGAGCTTGTCCTTGGATCCAGACAGTAACATTCATTGGTTTGTGTAATTTAAAATCTCTGATCCCCAAACCAAGATGCTTCATTGCTTTAGGTAGATTCTAGAGTCTGAGCATGTTAGATTTTGAAGGACCCTGAGAAACTGAAACTTGTACATTTCTTTTTGTCTTTTCTTTCCCTTTGGACTTAAGTTTATTTTAAACTTAAAAAAAAAAAAATATATATATATATATACATATGCATATGTATGTATGTATATATATATACATATATGTATATATATATAGTTTAACCACAAATAATACTTGAATATATCTTCCTTGGTCAAAAAAATAAAAAAATACAGGGGCACCTGGGTGGCTCAGTGGGTTGGGCCTCTGCCTTCGGCTCAGGTCATGATCTCAGGGTCCTGGCATCGAGGCCCGCATCGGGCTCTCTGCTCAGCGGGGAGCCTGCTTCCCCCTCTCCCTCTGCCTGCCTCTCTGCCTGCCTCTCTGCCTACTCGTGATCTCTGTCTGTCAAATAAATAAATAAAATCTTCTTTAAAAATACAGATAAAGTTAAAGTACCCTCATGCAGGCTACCCTCATTTCTCTTTCCAGAAACAACACCATCATTTGGGGATGTACCCCCCCAACTCTTCCTCGGCACCTTTTCATCTACAGGCTCATCCACAGACAGACCGATGTAAGGGAGGGGGTTATATGAAAGGAATCAGCCCTCTCTGGTCTTGATCCCTTCTTCCACCACTCAGCCCTATGGCCTAGGGAGACCCATCCACACTGGGATGCAGGGATCTGTCTCATGTCCCCTAACTGGGATGCAGGTCATGGCCAGGTGGCTCTGCCTTCCAGGTAAGCTCCGAGAGGGTGGAGACTTGGTCAATTTTGTTCACAGATGATTCTGCATGTCTAGAGCAGTGCCCTGAAGTCATAATAACTATTCCATGAATGAGTAAAGAGATGACAAATGAGTGATCCCAGGCAGGTAACCCATCCCATACGGGTGGACATGTCCAATTGCTTCCAAATTTTCACCAGCACAAACTACTGCAGTGACATCCTTGAATGTGCTCCCTGTGTCCACTTTTTAAAAAAGATTTTATTTATTTATTTGAGAGAGCAAGAGAGGAGAGAGAGAGAGAGCACGAGCAGGGAGGAAAGGGAGACACAGATTCCCAGCTGAGCAGGGAGCCCGATATGGGACTCGGTCCCAGGACCCCAGGATCATGACCTGAGCTGAAGGCAGATGCCAAACCCACTGAGCCACCCAGGCGCCCCGTTGAGGAATGGTAACTAGCAAGGGCTCCCTAAAGCCCCAAAGAACACAGTTTGAAATCCTCTGGTTAGGCCAAACACTTCATAGATGAGAACCCAGGGAACCCAGAGAGGGCAAACAAGTCACCCCAAAGTCACCTAACACATTAGGGATTGATTTGAATTTCTCTTCCTTCATTTGACTCTCAGTACTTACACTTTCTCGGACCCCCAACTCCAGCTTGTGTACCTCGGGAGGGTGACTTTAAGGGCAGAAGGTCTGATTCACTCAGCATAGAAAAGGAACCCCCTCCAAAATCAGGAGGTTCTTGTGCTGGGGCTTTTGTCCTGCTGTTGAGCCCTGGAACAATCTGGGCAAATTGCATGTCCTCCCTGAGACTCAGTTTCTCTAATCTGTAAAGTGACCAGAGATTCTTGCTTAACTCTTAAAGTCAAGATAACAAGAAAGAATTTGCAAAACAGAAAAGAGGCATAGGAATCTGAGAATCAGTTTGAAATGTAGAATTTTTTTAAAACAGATCTTAGGCTAAAAGATAAAGAATGTTTCTACTTTTTTTTTTTTAAGATTTTATTTATTTATTTGACAGAGAAATCACAAGTAGGCAGAGAGGCAGGCAGAGAGAGAGAGAAGGAAGCAGGCTCCCTGCCGAGCAGAGAGCCCGATGCGGGGCTCGATGCGGGGCTCGATCCCAGGACTCTGAGATCATGACCTGAGCCGAAGGCAGTGGCTTAACCCACTGAGCCACCCAGGTGCCCCGAATGTTTCTACTTTTATAAGAAGGAAAAAGAAAAATAAATACATATTTAAAATATATATATATATAGAGAGAGAGAGAGAGAGAGAATAAATTTGTACTAATACTGAAGAAGTGATAGCAGTTACCCAGCAAATGTAAATTGTCAGTGCTTTCCTGGGAGTTCAGAATTGCAGAGGAGAAAGTGGAAGCTAGGGGCGCCTGGGTGGCTCAGTGGGTTAAAGCCTCTGCCTTTGGCTCAGGTCATGATCTCAGAGTCCTGGGATCGAGCCCCACCGAGCCTGGGATCGAGCCCCACGGCGGGCTCTCTGCTCAGCAGGGAGCCTGCTTCCTCCTCTCTCTCTGCCTGCCTCTCTGCCTACTTGTAATCTCTGTCTGTCAAATAAATAAAATCTTAAAAAAAAAAAATTTAAAAAAAAGGAAGTGGAAGCTATTAACATTTTCTTTCTACCCAATTTTGTTTGATTTTGTAAGAGCTTACCAAAACAAAAGATGTATTTACCTATTAAATATGCAACTTCAAAAAAATCAAAAGTGAAAAGATAACTATTACTGTAGGAAAAAAAATCAAGGTAAAGGCCATAAATAACTCATTAGCAAAGAAAAAATTCATTTACAAAGAAAAAATACAAATAGCTAAACAAGAAAAAAGGTTCACTCTTAGAGTGATCAAATAGATACAAATTAAAAGAACAATGAAATTCCTTTTTGTGTGTGTGCCTATCAAATTGTAAAAAGTGGTAAGAAATAAAGACCAAAAGGTTTGCTTTCTTGCCCTAGAGAGAGGGTAATCATAATGAGGATTAGAAGAAAGGGGGACACCCGTACCCCTAATGGTGATGACAAGTCCGTCCTGTCCTGCTCCCCAGTGCTCTGATAGAGTCATCTCGAGGACAAGCAGAGATGACAGGCCAGAGTCCCTGCTTCCTTTGGCTTCCACCTCCTCCCCATTATGGAGACCCACTGTGGCGTCCGCTGGCCCTCCGCTGCACACCAGGGACACTCTATCCTCATCAGACCTAAATCCCCCTTCTTCTGATAAGAGTCCTGGATCCTGTGACAAGACCAGAAAAGATTGGAAAGGTGCCTGGTGCACGCAGACTGTTCCTTACTCCCTAAAGAATTGCTGGGTTCAGAAGAGAATGCCCATTTGTGGGATCAAAGGTCATCTCTGTTAAGCCTCTGCCTCTAAGCACCTCTGCACCAAAGGCTTTATTTGGGTGGGCTTTTGTGGGAATACAATGCCATACTAGGAAAAACCATTAGCAATCATCTGGTGCAATGGCCCCATTTTATATAAGGGGAAGTGGAGGCATAGGAGGGCTTATGAGAAATTCAAATCATCCAAATGATTAAACAGAGCAACGTCTAGAACCAAGGTCTCTTGACTCCCATCCAGCTTCACCCTTGCCATGTCTTTTTTTCTGGACTGGATCTGTTCTTTGATCTCTGTATATTAAAATCTATTATCTGCCTGGCTATGGCTAAAAATCTCACTTTTCAGTCACAGAAGACATTATACATTCAAACATAGATTATACATTTAAAAGGAGAAAAAATACAGTTCTGATACAGGTATAATAAATAGCATTAATAATAAACTAAATATCAACAAGTAGTGAAATAAAATCATTCTAAAGAATAAAATGTTAAATAAAACAATAAAAAAAATCCCCTAATTATATAACAATATACAGATGCAAAGCACAAGGAGTTGTTCATGTGCTCGGCACAATGCCCTTGTCTTTGTTTACTCAGCAACCCCTCGACCAAAGATCTGCTCCCGGAGAGAAGGAAGAGGGGTAGAAGCAGCCCCAGGCAGTAATTCAATCTCTATCCAGAATTCATGTTGAGTACTAACTTACCAGCCTAAAAATGAGTCCTGGTGTTAAGTACGTTCTCTTTTTAAATTCTCAGGTAAAGACTTAAAAAATGGTGATTAAGAGAAGAACTAGGCAAACTTCTGTGGTAAATAGCCACATAGTAATGGCTCAGGTTAGACATATCGTTGGTTTGCAACAGCTTTGCCCTTATAACCTCAAAAGCAGCCACAGGCAACACATACGTAAGTGAGTGGGACTGTGTTCTAATAAAACTTTATTTATAAAAACAGGCAGGGTGAGGGGCATTTGGCCCATGGGCTGCATTTTGCCAACCCCTAGTTAAGAGCATGGACTTGGGAGTTGGACTTGAGTTGGAATCCTGACTCTGCTGCATCTTTATTTGTGAGAGCTTGAACAATAGGCATAATTATTTGAGCCTCATTTGTAACATGAGGCTAATAATTGCCCCGGTCATAGAATACCTGGTCAGTGGGACCCCACTTAAGGCATGTTGTGGGTGCTGAGTAAGGGGCTCAGTAAGCGGACTTCCAGCCCACTGTGCCGGAAGAAGCCAGGCTTCCCATTCTGAAGCCACAGCCCCAACCAGCCATTTAACTTTAGACTGTGGCTGTCACTTAACAACAGCTCCAAAACTCTGTTTCCTCCACTGTAAAGTGGGAAATGAAACTCATTGATCACCAGGACTTTTATCTACATCATCTTACCTCACTCTCAGAACAGCCCCTGTCATTGTTACTGTCCTGTCCCCATTTTACAGAAGAAGAAACTGAGTCGCAGAGAGTAAAGGGCCACTTTTTAGGTAGTAAGTGGTAGAAATCAGATATTTAAGGTCATGATATTTCCTTCCATGAAACCACGTTGCCTCCTCAGAAAACGAGAAGAGGGCTTCAGAAAGCATTCCAATCCACACAACTCTGAACCCCTGTGTCACCTACCTGGCACCTGAAACTCCTCCTGATGTCCCCAGCTGGCCGCTGTTTCCACACCCTCAGAACAGGGGAACTCAGCTCCCCCCGAACCACCCATTTCCTCCTTGGTCAGCACTGACTGTGGTGAGGTCTCTGATTGAATGGACCTCAACCCCTGTCACTTCGGCCAAGAGACGGGATATTCTCATTGAGGAGCCCCAAGCCTTTATCCCCCTTTCTCTCCTGGATACTCAGCCAAGCCCTTCCTGACAGCTTCACTATCCCCTTACTTCCCAGCCCTGTTCCTATAGTCCAGGGGGCACGGCATGGAGGCCCCTGGCCCTCCTACTGTCCCACCGTGGGACTGCTTGCTATGTCTAGACCCTTGGAAGACTGTGGCACCCAGAGTAGCGTTCCTGCCCAGTGGGCTGAGATGTCACGAAGGTGAGTCAGCTCATTCCCGTGATAGCATCTACACAGCCAGCCCGGGAGGCCAGTGCTTCATGCACGGGAGGGATGGATTTGGGACACAGAGGAGCCTCTTCTCTCCTTGCTGAGCCTTCCCCTGGGGCAGGGAGTAGGGGTAGGAGAAGAAAGATCCCCCTTTCTGGTAACAACTTTTGAGAAAGGGTATCAGTCTGACTCTTACAGAAATTGGGCCTTTAGGAACCCTCACGAACAGCCTGGGCCAGAAGAACTGGCTCAGAAGGGGGCAAGGCCATAGTGGAAACGAGCTTTGTGATTTCTGGGGCTGAGAGGATGAGGAAGCCCTCATGGTGCCAGTGTGATCATTCAGAAGACATCCATCCTTCTGACTGCCGGACAGGGCTGCTGAGCTGGATGGAGCCAGAATGCCTGGATTCAATTCTCAACCCTGTTGAAAAACTCCTGTGACATTAGACTGATCATGTTTCCTCTCTGGGCCCTGGTTTCCCATGTGTGGTTGACTGCTTGGGGCTCCTTCAGCCTCTCCAAGAGTCGGCATGGAGAGTGGTGGGAGGTGAGAGCCCTCTGTGGGAATCCAGCTTTGTGTCTTCTGGCTGTTTGACTGTAGACAAGTTACTTCACCCCTGCACCTTGGTTTTCTCATCTATAAAATGGGATAATGACAAAGTGCTCCACGTGCCTGGCCCTACTCAGTGCCCCATAAATGGTGGTTGTGGTGGTCATCTAGGCCTCATCCCTCTCCATATCCTGAGATTCTACTAGGGTATATGGGATAAATGGGGTGCCTGAAGGGGGTAGGGCTGTTAGTAAGATGCTGAATGACCTCCGAGTCCCATGTCAAGGGACACTGGGACTTTGGTCACCCCCATACCTACGCATGTCCTGCGTGTTCGTCCTTCCAGGCCTCTGGCTTCCCTGCTCCCTCCCAGGTCCAGAATGTCTTTTCTACTCCCATTCAGTCCTGCTCACCCTCCAGGGCTCTGCTTGACTGCTGTCTTCTTCCAGGATCTTCCACAGCCTCTTCCTCCTCTGACACCTTCCAGCTTCTCTTTGTAAAACCCGTGCTTGGCAACCTTCCATTTGGTGTTATCTGATGGGTGAGACGGAGCTTCAGGAAGGGCTAACTATCCATGAGACACTGTACGTGGCACCCATGATACATTCAGGGGCCCACAGAAATGTCACTCTTTCTTTTAAAATCAAGATGAAAAGGCAAACCAAAAAATGAATATATAACAATGAATCCAAACTGAGTTATATTCATCTTGATACCTATGCGGTGGTCTTTTATTTATTTATTTTTTTAAAGATTTTATTTATTTATTTATTTGACAGACAGAGATCACAAGTAGGCAGAGAGGCAGGCAGAGAGAGAGAGAGGAGGAAGCAGACTCCCCGCTAAGCAGAGAGCCCCATGTGGGGCTCGATCCCAGGACCTTGGGATCATTACCTGAGCCGAAGGCAGAGGCTTTAACCCACTGAGCCACCCAAGTGCCCCTATGCGGTGGTCTTTTAAAATAATTTTTGATGGAGCTTCTGCCATGAAAGGTGCATGGAGGCCAAAGTGCCCAAGGCCCACGAAAGCTGGAATGTGGCCCCGGGTGCAAGCTGTCTGGGCCTCGCTGCGCACCCGGGTCCAAGTACAAGTCTCTGTCCGGCCTGGCTAGCCTGTGAGTTCTGGGAGTGGGGGATGGGGTCATCGCTGCTCACTACCCCGTCCTTGCGGCCTAGCACATGGTAGGTGCTTGAGAAAAGATGTGCGGCAGAGGGCTGGCCATCAGAATGTGTGTGTGTGTGTGTGTGTGTGCATGCACATGCCTCTAACTCTCAAACAAGGGTCTTCCCTCTCTACCTTTGTTTCTGTCTGCAAAAGGCACCTGAGTGGAATCAACCCCAGGTGCTTAGAATCCCAGATTTATAGGAAGTCGGAGTTTAAAGGGAGAACTGATTCATTCCATAAACATTTCTTAAGCACCCATGGTGTACAAGCACGGTGCCCAGGGCGTTAGAGGATCCCACCAGCGGGTCTTACAGAGGGTCCTTAGGGACTTTCAGGGTCTAAGAAGATCCAAATATGTAAGTAAATGTACATGTAAAATATCCTTCCTGTAGAGACCTCTGACATCAGATTCCCAAAAGGCCAAGGTCTCCAAAATCTGAAGAACCACTACTGATTCAAGTCCATGATCCAATAAGCTTTTCACATTTGGGTCCATTGAGGCAAGGATGTGACTTGTTCAAGGTCACACAACTAGTTAAGGGCAGAGGTAGGCCCCTTGAAACCCTGACATGTCTAGGAGAAGACCTCTTCATTCATTGGCAAGGGGTGGCTGGAGAAGGGCCAACAATGGAGCTGATTCTGGGTCTCCGGATTCCACGGATCCCTCCTCTGAATCCCCAACCCCCAGCATGCATGCGCGTGCTCACACTCTCCCAGCTGTCTTTCACAACATCTCCCAGGCTCACCCATCGGAGGCCTGGTGTTGGGCCTGCCTCAAGTCAAACGCAGATAACCTCTCCCAGGGATGTATAAACATCCAGTGGGTGTCCGGGGCAAAAGAATGTGGAAATGGGTTCTTTTCTCTGTGAGCACTGGACATCTTCTGCCAGACTGTGTGGAAGTTACAGTGACCTCTCAAACCTAGGCCTGAGGCCCTTTGAGTCCCCATTTCTGTGGCCCAGATGTTCTCTCACTGTACAATGACATTTGCACCCTCAACAAAGAAGGTTTCTTAAGCGCTGGGATCCCACACTTTCTGCACACGCCTTTGTCTGAGTCCCACACTTTTCGTGGCTTGCAGCCCACAAGCTAGGGGCTGCCAGCTGTGGGCTGGTCCTTCCTTCTGAAGGGTGTTAATGGTGGTACCTGCGGGAGATTTTATGTGGAGACAAGTGGTTTGAATTTAGGGGAGGACACAGGGGAGCTAATTAGAAAGCCTCGTTGTGGTAAATAGTTATTTGTTTTATCCCACTTTTTAGGGAACTAAATCTTGGAAAAACACAACGGACCTTGAAATTAAGCAACCCCTCTTTTCCCTCAGCTACAATTTGTTTCCAGGTTTAAAAAAAAAAAAAAGGAGGGACGCCTGGGTGGCTCAGTTGGTTAAGCAGCTGCCTTCGGCTCAGGTCATGATTCCAGCGTCCTGGGATCGAGTCCCGCATCGGGCTCCTTGCTCAGCAGGAGCCTGCTTCTCCCTCTGCCTCTGCCTGCCATTCTGTCTGCCTGTGCTTGCTCTCTCTCCCTCTCTCTCTGACAAATAAATAAAATCTTTAAAAATAAATAAATAAAAGGAGGAAGAAAAAGAAAGAAGGAAAAAAAGACCCCACCTCTCCAAAAATTTGATCAAAAGAATCAGGGGTGCCTGGATGGTTCAGTGGGTTAAGCCTCTGCCTTTGGCTCAGTTCATGATCTCAGGGTCCTGGGATCGAGCTCTGCATCGGGCTCTCTGCTCAGCAGGGAGCCTGCTCCCCCCCCCCCTGCCTGCCTCTCTGCCTACTTGTGATCTCTGCCTGTCAAATAAATAAATAAAATCTTTAAAAAAAAAAAAAAAAAGAATCAAGCAGAAATGTGCTGAAGTTCTATCCAAACCTGGGGACCAGAAAATGTGGCAGGCGACCCTCCCTGCAACTCCAGGGGCTGTGGGCTTAGTCTCAGCTCCCAGGAGATGCAAGGGAAGCAGGTGTGGTGGAGAGAGCTTCCTAGAACCCCGCCTGCTGTCTGTCCAGCATTCTGAGCCAAGTGTTCCAAGCTGTTGCCAGTGTTTGGAAAGAGAAGAAAAAAATGAGTCCTAACCCGTCTTTGTTCAACTTTTCTGGTTGCTATTTGTCAATTCTACTTCATCTGGAAGTACAGAGATGATTTCTGGATGTGTTTGGAGTGATCTGGAATCCATTTTTTTGGAAATAGAAACTGTGTCATTGAATTACATGATACCCCTTGCATGGCCAGCATGCATGCGCCCGCACACACATACATACACACGCCCACATTCACACTCAGCTCTGCTCAAATGACACCCTGCCCATCAGCCTTCTCCTTGGCCCTCCACCCGGACTCTCCTGTTTCCTCATGACAAGCAGAGAACTTGGAAGGTCTCGATCTTCCAGAACTTCCTGTGCTCAACCTCAAACTGGATTTGGGCAAATGAAAATCTCCTCCAGCTGTCAAGAGAGAATTCAAAGGATCCCCTCACACTGACAACGAAGAGTAACAGAATCAAGTTTCTTAGAGTCAGAGACACCAATAGAACCTCTTTCCAGAACAGCTGTGAGAGGGGAGTGCCTGTCAGGTGGCCCAGCGCAGAGCACTCAGTCAGTATTCAACGAGACCCATGGTGGTGGGAAAGGAAGTGCTTGAGGCTGCCAGCCAATGCCCCTGCCCCAGAACAAATCTGAGACTGTAACATAGTGAGGGCTGTCATGCCTGGGTGCCTAATGACATGCCTTTTGGGGGCCAACCAAGCGACTCCATAGAAAATAGGACCATAGAGAATGAGAATGAAGGGATCATTTATTCAGTTATGGATTCAACTACTCCTTAGTAGTTATATTATTAATCTTATGGTTGGATCCTAAATCCTAAACCTGTATAGTCATTGAGCCCAAGTTGGATAATATCTCAGAAGTTCATCCTCCTGTCCCAAGCATCTCCTTAATGGATGGCCGTTTGGCCTCTTGAATACTTCTGGCGATGGGCCTCCACAGTTGACACGGTGAGCAGTCAGAAAGCGCATTCTGGGGTTAGGCTGAAATCTGCCTTCCTGAGATATTCATCCATTGGTGACCCACTTCTGCCCTTCAGGACTTGTCAAGCCTGCTGTTCCTCTTTCCCTGTGGGCCTTTGAGTCAAGTGAAAACAGATCTCTTGGCCATCCCTACCCCACTGTCAAACCACAGGGCTCTTCAGGGCCGAAGTGGAAATTTCGGGAAAAGACAAGGAAACTCCATGTCATTGTGGTTCACATGAACTCCCAGGATATGTGTGCATCTTGTGTTTTTATCTGGCAGACAGAGCCCAAGCTGACCCCAAGTCCTCAGTCCATGAGCTCCAGTGGCATGTCTGGGCCCCTGTGGCATGTCCCCCAATGGATGTGAGAAGCCAGAGTCCTTCAAGGCCACATCCAGATGAGAAAATGCGCATTTCAAAGAAGGAAGAAGGAAAGAATCTAAATGGGATAAGGAGAACTGGGTTCCCACACGGGCAAACTGTAACCTTAAGAAAGCCCCTCTCTTGGTCTCAGTTTCCCCATTTGTATAACAGACTGAAGGATCCCTGAAGGCTTTTCTGGAAGCAAAATTCGGACAAAGGAAAGAGCAGTGCTGTCTCTGGGTGGAGGCACCTGCAGCTGCCATCTTGCAGCTCCATGTGTCCAGATCTCCGCCCACAGAGGGGACCTGCAGCTGAGCCTTCTGCCTGGCAGGGTTTTCCCTGTCCCTGCTTTTCACAGGCCTGACGGCTCTCATCCTTCAGGCCTTTTCTTGAACTTCACCTTCCCTGAAGGCCTTTCCCAGTTACCGCCAAACAAGCCAGCCTCCCCTGCACCCTTTCTCTCCTCCCAGCACTGGTCACGATCAAAGATGTTCTTTCATTTTATTTGTCTGTTCCGTCAGTCTCCTGGTCCTGTGGGCTCCATAAGAACAGGAGCCATGTCTGTGGTGGTTGCTGCTGCATCCCTGGCCCCCAGCACAGGGTCTGGCATGCAGGAGGGATTCAGTGCATGCTGAAGCAATGAATAGGGGAACAAATCAGTGAATGAGTAAATGGGCCTGGTGGGCGGTGGGTGCTCTGTGGACCATGCCTCTGCTGTGAGCTGCCGCCTCATCTTCCTTCTTCCTCGGCCTCCCTTTTTCCCTTCCTTCCTTCCTTCCTCCTGCTCCTCCTGCCCTTCCTTTGCCCACATTTGTCATTTTTATTCCAGCTTCAAAGTGTTTATTCTTGTTCTTCCTTCCCCTCCTCTCCACCTGTCCACCTTCCATCTGCCCTCGTGGCCAAGATGAGCCCTACTACCACACCACCACCTCCATGAAGCCCACCAAGATAAGTGTAGCTCACAGGTGTCTGCCCTCTCAGATGCCTAAACCCCTTATTGACCTGGTGCCCTGCCATTAACCACAGCTTCTAGACTTTTCTAGAAGTCTAGAAGAAAAGCATCTAGACTTTTCTGGAAGCCTTCCTGACCACAGCCCCTGGAAGAGACAGAGAAGGTGTGTGTAAAAACAAATCCACTACACCCGATACTCAGTGTTCCTAGACCCATCTTCCTTAACAGATAACTGGATCAAAGTCTTCAATACTCTGTCTAAACACACTGAGCAAGCGAGCAGGTCCACATCACCCTCCAGCCCAGATCATCTGGCTTCCTGCACTCTATGAATGCCAGCCCTAGAGGTTTACTGTTTTACTGTTTATGATGAAAATTTCAAACCAAGATGGCTTTCAAACCAAGACCACTTTGTCATCTGGTGTTTTAGCCCCTCATGACCCACCGTTCTGTCCTCTGGGATGAGCTGGCATAGTTGTTTCTTAGACCTCAAGTTCAAAGCATTGAGTTAACCACTCTCGCTCCTGTGTTCATGACATATAACCACCATTGCTCCTTGTTGCCAAGAGTTTACATATGTATTTTTTCTATTCCCTTTTTTTTTTTAAAGATTTTATTTATTTATTTGACAGAGAGAAATCACAAGTAGGCAGAGAGGCAGGCAGAGAGAGAGGAGGAAGCAGGCTCCCCGCTGAGCAGAAAGCCCGATGTGGGGCTCGAACCCAGGACCTGGGATCATGACCTGAGCCGAAGGCAGTGGCCCAACCCACTGAGCCACCCAGGCGCCCCTTTTCTATTCCCTTTTAACCTCATTTCCCTCTCCCATCCTACACACACACACACACACACACACACACACACAAAGGCAAGTGTTCTACAGGTTTCATACACACCTTTTTAAATGAAATGTATATTGGTTTTTGTATGTGTGTTTCTTGTGATTAAATATAGATAACATAACATTTACCATCTTTTTTAAAACTTTTATTTATTTATTCGAGAAACACAGAGAGAGAGAGCAAGAGCAAGAGAATGAGAGTACAAGCATGAAGGAGGGCAGAGGGAGAGGGAGAAGCAGACTCTCCACTAAGCAGGGAACCCGACACAGGGCTCCATCCCAGGACCCTGGGATCATGACCTGAGCCGAAGGCAGACGCCCAAGGCACCCCTAATGTTTACCCACTGAGCCACCCAGGCACCCCTAATGTTTACCATCTTTAAGTGTATGATTCAGTGACATTAAATAGATTCACGTCGATGTGCAACTATCACTTCCACCCATCTCCAGAACGTTTCCCTCACCCCAACAGAAACTCTGCTCATTGACTGCTAACTCCCCACATGCCCCTCCTCCAGCCCCTGGTAGCCACCACTCCGCTTTCTGTCTCTACGAGTCTGCCTATTCAAGATACCTCATCCAAGTGACATCATACAGCATCTATCCATTTGTGTCTGGTTTATCTCACTTAGGATAATGTTTTCAAGGTCCACAGCTATCGTACTGTGTATCAGAACTTCATCCCTCCCTACCAGTGAACCACACCCCACTGTACGGATGTACTACACGTCATTTATCCACTCACCTGCTGGTGGACACTTGCATTATGTCAGCCATTGCATAACGTGGCTAGAACATTCGTATTTGTTTTTCAGCCCCTGTTTGTGATTATTTTAGGTCTACATCTAGGAGTGGGGTTGCTGCTCATGGGGTGATTCTATGTTTAGCTTTCTGAGGAACTGCCAGTCTTCCACAGTGGCTGCGCCATTTTACGTTCCCACCAGCATGCACGAAAGTTACAATTTCTCCATCTCCTCACCAACACTTGTTATTTTGGGGGGTTATTTTATTGTGTTCTTTAATAATAGTGGGTATGAGGTGGAATCTCACTGTGGTTTTGATTTGCATTTCCCTAGTGATTAATGATGTTCAGCATCTTTTCAGAGGTCTTGTTGGCTATTCGTCATCTTCATCAGAAAGGAGAAGTGCCTGCATACATACTTGCCCATTTCTTCTTTTTTTTGCTCACTTCTTAATTGAGTTGTTTGTGTCTCTGTGTGTTCTTAATTTGTAGGAGTCCTTATATATTCTGGGTATTAATTCCTTATCAGCTATGTGACTTACAACTATTTTCTCCCGTCCTATGGGTTTTCTTTCCATTCCCTTGATAGTGTCCTTTGATGCACAGAAGGTTTTCGTTTTGATGAAGTCCAATCTATCGTTCTTGTGTGTGGCCTGTACTTTTGGTGTAGTACTTAAGAAATCACTGCCCTATCCAAGGTCATAAAGATTTTCCCTTATATTTTCTTCTAAGAGTTTTGAGAGTTTAGCTGTTACCTTTGGGTGTTTGATCCATTTTGAGCTAATTTTTATATGTGGTATGAAGTCAGGGTCCAACTTCATTATATTGCATGGGACTATCCAGTTTTCCCAGTAACATTTGCTGAAAAGACTGCCCAAGGGATGGTCTTGGTCCCCCTTGTCAAAAATCAGTTAACCATATATGTGAGGATTTATTTCTGGAATCTGTATTCTATTCCTTTGGTTTATATGTCTATCTTTATGCCATAATTGTTTTGATTCCTGCAGCTTTGTCGTATGCTCAAAATTAGGAACTATGAGAACTCCAACTTTGATTTTTTTTTTTTTTTCAGATTGTTTTTGGCTATTTGGGGTCCTTTGAAATTAGATATGGATTTTAGGATGAACTTTTCTATTTCTACAAAAATACTATGGAGATTTTGTTGGAGATCGCATCTGTATGTGTGTGTGGATGTGTATTTTTTTTAAGATTATTTATTTATTTATTTAATGGACAGAGATCACAAGTAGGCAGAGAGGCAGACGGGGTTGGGGGGGAGCAGGCTCCCTGCTGAGCAGAGAGCCTGATTCGGGGCTTGATCCCAGGACCCTGGGATCATGACCTGAGCTGAAGGCAGAGGCTTTAACCCACTGAGCTACCCAGGCGCCCCTGGATGTGTATTTTTAAGTTATATGATTATTACTGTTTCTTTGCTTTATCTCTTTCCACTCTATTTTCAAGATCCATCCACGCAGCTATGTGAATATTGGTCTGTCCTATCTCCTTTCTGCCAAACCCTCATGATTACCCATCTGCAGCCCATGGAGGAACTCAGGTTCTTTCTAGTTCTGCTTGACCAAAGCTGAAACACACCCTTGGGCAGGCCCCCTCCGGGTGAGAATCTCTGTGATATATCCCCAGCGCCATTATCTGTGAAATAATTGTGATCTGTCAATACTTATGGGCCCCTCACTGGGTGCCAGCTGCTCGGTGAGCACTTTATATGTCTTCTCCTTTTTTTTTTTTTTTTAAAGACTTTATTTATTCATTTGAGAGAGATCACAAGTAGGCAGAGAGGCAGGCAGAGAGAGAGAGAGAGAGAGAGAGAAGCAGGCTCCTTGCTGAGCAGAGAGCCTGATGCAGGGCTTGATTCCATGACCCTGGGATCATGACCTGAGCCAAAGGCAGAGGCTTTAACCTACCCAGGTGCCCCTATGCCTTCTCTTATACTATCACTATAATAACAACTCCACAAAAATGTGCTAATATTGTCACTTTACATGGAGAGGGGGAACCATGGCTCAGAGAATCACACAGTTAGGAAGTCTTAGATGGAGCCAGGTTTTGAGTGCAAAGCAACCTGGCTCCGGCACCTATAGGCCCCACCATTGCACTCCAGGGCCTTTGTCCCCATCACAGAACACCAGGGTCCAATTTATAATTCATTTAGCTTCCCCATGAGCTGACTGTATGCCAGCTGCTCTGTGAACACCTGGGCCTGAGGGGCCTGGAACCCAACTAGGAAAAGGGACCAACCCAACATCACCATCAGCAGCTGGGGGAGCAGAGTGAGGCCTGGAACTCGGTGACTTGACCCCTGCCCATTAGGGTACTCCAGACCAGCGGTCAGGAGAAGGGTCACAGTGCACACATCTCCCACAGTGAAGGCCCTTCTGGCAGCCCATAAATCCGGCTGGGCCCTGCTTATCCTGTTTACTGGATTAGCGGACTGGGCGTCTCTGAATAAATCATCCAGGGTGATTTACAGGGAGGCCCTGGAAGGTCCGAGGCCCTGACTGACGCGGGCCCCTGGGGAGGAGCAGATAAGCACCGCCTGAGCCCACCGGCCTGTCTGCCAGTCCCCATGAGAGCTGATGATGGGCACCCACTGCTCTACCACCGCCCCCCCCCCGGGGGAGGCCCTCTATGTCCATGCTTCAGTCTGCCCTTCTTCTTGCAGGCCCTTGGCAGGGTTTAAAGGTTCCAAAGGCAAAAATACTGGTACTTTTCTTGGGCAGTCTCAATCACAAGCGTAAAGTAAGAATGAGGAAGTACAACAGGCCAATTGTGAAAGAGCCAAGAGCCAAACTGTGAGGGAACCGAGGTCGCCATCTTTACATAAGATGAGTAGCTAACTTACATAGATTACATACCCTGTGCTGGGCACCAATTTACCTTCTTTTACCCCTTTTACTCCACAATAAGCCTATAAGTCCCCCTAAAACACAGACAGATTAATTGACTTGACCAGGGCCAAGGTCACAAAACTTGAGTGCCGGAAATGAAAATGTGATTCAAAATAGGTAGTCTGTGCCAGGGCCGTGAACTTTAATTCACCATTGCCCTCTCTGTTTATTCAGTGCCCCTGCTGGGACAGGGGTATAGACTAGCAGTAAGGGGAACAGCAGTAAGGGGACTAAGCAGTAAGGGGAGCAGCATTCAAGAGAAGGGCTTCGCAGTTGGAGAGGCCAGGATTTAGGTCTCAGCTCTGCCACTTATTAGCTTGTGACATGGACAAATCACTTAACTCTCTGTGCCTCAGTTTCCTTATCTATGAAATGGAAATAATGATAGCACCTCCCTCATAGCATGGGCAGGTCCCCTTCAAGTGTATTTTGAGTAATAAGGCAATGTTTTTAAAATATGCTTGGCAATAAATAAATAAA
Source organism: Lutra lutra (assembly GCF_902655055.1). Classification (NCBI taxonomy): domain Eukaryota; kingdom Metazoa; phylum Chordata; class Mammalia; order Carnivora; family Mustelidae; genus Lutra; species Lutra lutra. Next base: position 46,564,593 of record NC_062282.1, read on the forward strand.
TAAATAAATAAATAATAAAATCTGCTTGGCACAGTGCTAAGCACACCGTTAACCATTCAATAAATGGTAGGCTATGGGGCGCCTGGGTGGCTCAGTGGGTTAAAGCCTCTGCCTTCGGTTCAGGTCATGATCCCAGGGTCCTGGGATGGAGCCCCGCATCGGGCTCTCTGCTCGGTGGGGAGCCTGCTTCCTCCTCTCTCTCTGCCCGCTTCTCTGCCTACTTGTGATCTCTGTCAAATAAATAAATAAATAAATAAATCTTAAAAAAAAATAATGGTAGGCTAGTACTGTTGTTGTCTATGTTCACCCTGATCTTAAGGAGTTCATGAGCCAGTGGTGGAGACTTAAATTTACATAAGGAAGTCCAAAGAGGTTGGAGCACCATAGTGCAGGGTGAAGGCCCCAACCAGAAGGGGTAGTGAATTTAAAGAGGAAGGACCAGAAACCTCATGGAGAAGGTAGCGAGAACCTGAGCTGTGAAACCCGAGCAAATTTCCTAAAACCATGAAGGTGAGGAAACAGAGATCTTCATTAGCAAAAGTACACGGTGAGTAATGGAAAACATGCCATCAGCTGCTATGCCATGCACTAAATGTTTGCACCTGTCTCCCCTTTGGCTGTGATCTCCATATCAGTTGAGATGGTGTCTAATTCTTATCAAGTCTTCTCCATGCCTCCCAATGATGAATCACTAGAGGTTCCCAGTATATGATGGATGGTTGGGTCGATGGATGGATGATGGATGAATGGATGGATGGATGGATGGATGGATGGATGGAGAGATGGACAGATAAATAAAATGGATGGACAGGGAATAGGGGGTGGATGGATGGATGAATGCATAGATGAGACTGTAGTTGAAGGTCAAGTGCAGGAATGCTGTCTGCCCCATGAGTTCCCACCTCAGTGCCTTGGTCCTTGGGATTCTGTCTGCCTGTTTTAGTCTCCAAGATATTCCCTTGGCTTAGCTCTGACTTCATTTAAGGCTCTGCTGGGTGTGGTGCATAAACAATGAATCTTAGAACACTGAAAAAAATAAAATTAAATTTAAAAAAATAAAAATTTAAAAATCATTTAAGGCTCTGGTCAAAGGCCACTTTCTCAGGAAAGCCTTTCCTAACCATGCAATCTAAAATAAAACCCTCTTTGACTTTTGCCCTCCTATATATATTTTTTAAATATATATATATATATATATATATATATATATATGTATACACACACACACACACACACACACACACATATATATATATATATATATTTTTTTTTTTTTTTTTTTTTTTTTTAAAGTAGGATCCATGCCCAGAATGGAGCCCAACCCCAGGCCCAAACTCACGACCTTGACCCTGAGATCCAGACCTGAGCCAAACTCAAGAGGCAGACACTTTACTGATTGAGCCATCCAGGCATCCCTCTCCTCTGCATATATATTTTAAAGATTTTATTTATTTATTTATTTGACAGAGAGAGGAAACACAAGCAGGGGGAGTGAGAGGAGGGAATCAGGCTTCCTGCATAGCAGGGAGCCCCATGCAGGGATCCATCCCAGGACCTGGGATCATGAATTGAGCCAAAGGCAACCGCTTAATGACTGAGCCACCCAGGTGCCCCCCGAACCCCACTCCTACATTTTTTTTAAAAATATTTTATTTATTTATTTGAGAGAGACAGCGAGAGAGAGCATGAGCAAGGAGAAGGTCAGAGGGAGAAGCAGACTCCTTGTGGAGCTGGGAGCCCAATGCGGGACTGGATCCCGGGACTCCAGGATTATGACCTGAGCTAAAGGCAGTCACTTAACCAGCTGAGCCAGCCAGGCGCCCCCACTCCTACATTTTTAATAGTGTTTCTCACTCTCGAGCATAGTAGACATTGGTGTCTTGTTTGTTCTCTCCCATCAAGTGTAAGCTCCATGGTTGTAGATGTTCACTTTGCTCACTCCTCTGCCAACGACCCCTACTACATGGCCTGGCACAGAGTTAGCCTCTTGGAAACATTTGTTGACCTAGTTGGAGGATCTAAGAAGCAGCGAGGAAGGAAGAGTGAGGTCCCATCTTGGAACGATCTGAACCTCTTTGCAAAAGTTGAAAAGTGCTCTGTAAATGATAATGCTGATATTTTCTCTCACTGGCTCCACCATGAGAGTGGAGTTCTCCCCATGAGTGTCTCACTCTCCTCTCTACTCTGAGATATCTGAGACATTGAGGGTTTGGGGCTAAGGTTGTAAACCCCACTTGGGTGGATGAGGAAATGAAGGCTCAGGAAAGCTAAGAGACTTGCTCAGGGTCATACAGTTGCACGGCAGCAGAGCCAAGTGTTTTATCCTTCCCACCTCACATGTCTACCAGGTACCAGTCGTGTGGCCCATGGGACATTCTTTCTTAGGGCTGCAGTTCCCCTTACCCCAGGTCCACCCTGGGCAGGGCCAAGTGGTGTGGTCTCAGGGGGACTGAGTCACAAGCACAACAAGAAATACTTTTCTGGCCTCCCTCCATCCTGGTTGAGCCTGCTCAGCCCCGCATGGCTTCTGGGCAGCCAAGACAGGGAAGGATGCACTCTGGGCTGACTGGAATGTTCTCAGCACCTCAGCTGGGCTCTCTCAGCTGCCCACACATCCTGTTTCTCCTCTCCTGTTGACCCAGGTACCCACTGTGGATAGGCACATCCCATTCATATCTTAACTAATACTCAAAATAACCCATGACCTATTGCCATCCCCATTGAATGAGGGATGGCACTGAGGTCTGGGGTGCGTACGTTGATTGTTCAAGGCAACAAAGCTAACAGGCAAGGGATGTGACTTGAACTCTGAGCCTGTATCTCTCTGATTCAAGAGCCCATGCCCCTACCTTGCTACTCCTGCACCCCATCCCTGGGCTCCCTCTCCTCAACTCTGGCCCTGCTGTTGCCCTTCCCTCTCTTCCAAGAGTCTCTTCTTCTTCCGTGTGCTACCATCTTGCTTTCAGCCACTCACCCCGACCTTCCTCCCCATCCCTCAGGGGTTCACCCCCCACATCCACAAACATTCTCAAGTCTTCCCCATCTTCCAAAAGGAGGCCCACCCCAGTTCTTTTTCTCCTTCAGGCTACCACTCCCTCAGTCTCCCTTATTTCACCCCCAAACTTCTGGGGGCAAAAATTATTTCATGTGTTTTTTCCATCCAGTAGTCCCCACAGATAACTTGATCATTGGACAGACTTGGATCGCAGTCCTCACTCTGCCACTGGGTTATGGTCTGACCTTGATCAAATTATAAGCCTCTCAGCCTCCTCATCTGTAAAATGGGGATATTGCTACCCTTCCCTCCTGGGCTCTTTGCAATCACAAGATGAGATAAAGAATCTGAGTTACAATGTCATTACCTGCTGTCTCCCCAGACCTTGCATGGTCCTGGCACGTGGAGACAACATACAGTATCTGGTAAGCAATTGAAAGAGTTAACGTCCTTTGTGTGAGGCCTTTCCTCCCCATCCCTCTTTCCAGCCTGGGCCTTCCGTGTCTGTGACAGCCGTATCTTTTTATTGTGGTAAATACACATAACATAAAATTTACCATTTTAACCATTTTTAAGTGTACAGTGAAGTAGCATTACATACGTTCATATTTCGGGACAAACCACTATTCATCTCCAGAACTTTTTCATATCAACCCAAACTGAACCTCTGGACCCATTAAATGCTAACCCTCATTCCTCTCTTCCCTCAGCCCGTGGCAACCACCATTCGGCTTTCTATCTCTGTGAATGTGACTCTTCTAAGTCCCTCCTATAGAAGGAGCCATGCAAATATTTGCCCTCTGTGGTGGATAATTTTATGTTTCAACTTGGCTAGTCTCTGGCATCCACTTGCGTGGTCAAACGCCAGCCTAGATGTTGCCAGGAAGGTATTTTTTCAGATGTGATTAACATTTAAGTCAGTAGACTTTGAGTAAAGCAGATCGCTCTCCATAATGTGGGTGGGCCTCGTCCATCATTTGAAGACCTTAGGAGGAAAGATCATGTTTTCCGGGATAAAAGGGAATTCTGCCTCCAGAGTGCAACAGAGAAATTCTGCTTATGTTTCTAGCCTTCATACTCAAGACTACAACATTGACCTTCCCTGAGTTTCCAGGCTGCTGGCCTCCCTTACAGATTTCAGGCTTGCCAATCCCCACAATCACGTGAGCCAATTCCTAAAATCTCAATTTTGATTTTCCTCTCTCTCATTCTCAGACATATGTATCATATATATTTATGTATGTGTATATACATCCTATTAGTTCTGTTTCTCTGGAGAATCTTGGCTGATATATTGACCTGTTTTCCTCTACGTAAGCCTTATTTCTATCCTCTCATCAGCCCAAATATCACCTCCTCCTGGAAGCCTTCTGGAGCGTTCTCACACGGGACACTCTCCACGTTTAGGAGGCCACCTGCATGAATGAGTCCTGGGCAGGCAGCTGGACAGAGGCAATGTTCTCGGCTCCTCCATTGCTCCACCTTGCCCCAGGAGGCCTTGAGTTCACCAGCTGGAAGTTTCCAGGGCACGCCAAGGATTTCTGTCAGGCTTGGGATCTGACAACGGGACACCCAGGGTTGCTCTCTGGCTTCCCAGTGCCCCAGGGAGCCAGTGACAAGGATGAAGAGGATGGGGCTGCCCCTGAGGACCCCAAGCCCCAGAGGCTCCACTACAAGGTGGTTGGGAACCCATTTTGGAGCAGAAGGTCTGCTTGCTTTTGACTCACCAGTCATTGTCACCTTGGGAAAGCCACTAATATCTCTCATGCTTTCTTTTCTTCCAGATTGAGAATAATCTCATCTCGGAGAGCACCTGGAGGATTAAATGAGGCAACACAAAGCACCCACACAGAGTAATCACTCCATACAGGAGGATAGGATTACTGTGGTTGATGCTATTTTTATTATGAACCAGGTGGCTTTGGGCAAATGGCATAAGGTCTCTCCACCCCATTTCCCCAATCTCCAAAAATAACAATAAAAGCTTCACAGAGGGGCTCTGGGCATTCAATGAGATAAAACATGTAGCATGGGGGTGCCTGGCTGGCTCAGTCTGGAGAGCATGTGACTCCTGTCCTCCGGGTCGGGAGTTCGAGCCCCATGTTGAGTGTAGCGATTACCTCAACAAATAAATTAATTAATTAAAATCAAAATAAAATATGCAGCCTGACCCTCCATAGGCAACAGCTATTACAGGTCAACAGCATTTCTATGATCATCATTATGATTTGCGCGGGCCAGCAGAGGTAAGCCCCTTGATTCCTCCGGCTCTGAGGGATCTGAGCATCTGGGTGGAGAAGCCCGGCCGAGAGCCCCCTCCTCGCGCCCCCCCCCCCAACCTCGCCTGGTCCCCCTGCCCCTCAGGCCTCTTTGAAGTCCCCAGGGGCCTCCCCGGCCGTGATAAATGTCCCAGCCCTATAGGTTATGACTTGCTGCCAGATTTGACGTTAACCATCATGCCCTGGCTGGGTGTTTGAAGAAAGTGGCTAAATGCTGCTGGGGCTGATGGGGGAGATAGCCGCGGAGGCCCGTCTTTGAAAGCCGGGCCGCCGGCGAGAGCAGGCGAGGAGGCCGGCTCCGCTGCCGCTGTTTAGTCTACCAATCACGGTGGTGACAAGGAGTCTGTGGGCCGCGGGGAGGGGCCGCCGGCGGCCCGGGGGCGGTTCCTCGGCTGGCTCGCTTTCCTCTGGGGGTGGGGGGCGGTGCGCGTGTGCCCTTTTCACACCTTTGCGGGAAGCAGAGGCAAGGCTGCAGAGGAGAAAGCTGGAGCGGAAGCGCAGGGCCTGGCTTGCTGCTGCCTTGCCTGCCCTGGTTTCCCCTAAAGGGAAGCCCCTTTCATGAAGAGGTTCCTATCCCGGTCTTCAGAGGCCGCCGCCCGGGGCCCCTGGAGCTGCCTCTTCTAGCAGTGAGTCCTTGGGCAAGATCCTTGACTGCCCCCAGGCTCAGTTTCCGCATCTGTAAAATGGGGGCGAATTAACAGCCCCTCTATCATCGGGTCAAGGGGATGTGTGTGAAGCGTCTTGCCCTGAACCAGGCACAGCCAGGGCTCAGTAGAGGGAAGCTGACTTCCAGGTTGGTTGGGGAGCATTAAAAAAAAAAGCCACATTTGCGTTTTGGCTCCCAGGGTGTCCCCAGACGCTTCATCCAACTTCCAGTTCACCGCACCCTTCTGCATTCATTCATTCTTCAAACAGCTTGTCTCCAAGCCAGAGGAGCATCGTCATGAAAAACAACAGCTACCACTAGTGAGCACTTAGGACCTGCCAGGCACTGTGCAGAGCACCCAACATGTCACTGCCGACCTGGGAGAAGAGCATTACTGTGACTGCGGACACCGAGGCTCAGTGAGAAGCCACTGGCGTAGGGAGCAGCAAGAAAAGCCACCGGCCTGCTTGTGTCTTGGGTCATATGTGGCGCTGCAGATAGGATGCTGGAGGAGAGAGACATGGGTTCCTAAGCCACTCGATACCCAGAAACGTCCCTCATCTGTAAATTGGGAATAAGGACATCTGACTTCTAGGGTTGGTGGGACTTTGAGGTGAGATTCCAGTGACCAGGGCCTGGCGCTTAGCGAGGTCTTCATAAGTGGTAGCCGGTGTGATGTTTGAGGGCCTCCTCTGCACCAGCCTGGGTAGGAGCTGGAGACCCAAAGCTCCTGGCTTCACAGCGCCTGCTCCACCAGGACAAGCCAGGTTACGCTGCAGCAACAAACAGCCCAGTAGTTAGTCAACAAAGGCCGAGCTCATACTCGTGCTGTGTGTCCAACGCAGGTGGATGGGAGTCTCTGTTCACCCAGATGCTCGGGTACAGCAGCTCGTGGCTCCTCCACTACATGCACATTTCCAAGATCCCAGGCAAGGTGAAGAGAGTCCAGTGAGCCACATAGTGGCTCATAAAGCTTGGATCACCAACATTTTAGCAGCTACTGTAAATCACATGGTTAGGGCTAACCTCAAAGGGAAGTCTAACCTTATCATGTGCTACGAAGCGGGGGGGGGGGGGGGAGACAATCGCTTGAAAGCCCCATAATCCAGGAGGGGAGGCAAATACAGCTACCCTGATGGAGTTATGTCCTCACTAAGCATCGTGTGAACGCAGAAGAGCAATTCTGTCAAGAGGTCCAGGGAACCTATGTGGCAGGGATGAGCAGCGGCCTGGTGCTTCGACCAGTGGATGGTTCTGTCGCTGGGGGCAAGGATCCAGGGCCAGCTTTCAGGAGCTGCCTGAAACAGTGCAAGATCTTGTGTGTAGGTGGGTTTGTACATTTTTCTGGGAAGAACTTCTTAACTTCCATCATTGAAGACCAAAGAGCAGCGGATGACATCTGTGCCCTTCTCCTGACATCAGTCTTTCTATTACGGCGCAACTTCAAATGCAATATTCAAACCAGCAGCTGCCCACAGCCTGGGAAGCTGTAAAGAATGCAGAGTCCCAGGACCAGTCCTGACCAACTAAGCCAGACCCTCTGGGGGCGGGGCCGGGCAATCTGGGTTGTAACAAGTTCTCAGGTGTCCCTGAGGCCCCCCGGAACTGGGGAATGAAGCTGTAAGTGAAGCATGGGGAGCGCTGCAGAGTGAACTCGACCACCTGTGGCCGGATAACGCTTTACAGCGTCTGGAGGGCAGCCGCGCACCCTACCTCGTGCCTCCAGCTCCACCAAAGGGCCAAGGAGAGCGCACCAAGGAGAGACAGGACAGTAAAAGCGAGCAGAGAAGGAAAGAATGGCCTAAAAATAGGCACTCTGGAATCAGACAGCCCTGGGTTCAAATCTCAGCCTGGCCAGTTAGCAGTGGTTTCCCAGCCTCATCTGTGCTGAAGGAGAACCTAGCAAATGTGTTCAATATAGAAATCCCTGGCCCCACCCTTGGCGGTTCTGATTCTGCGGGTCTGTTTCAGGGCCCCAGAAACTGCATTTTAACATGTTCTTGGGGATTCTGATCCTCAGCCAGGTCCTTGAGACCTGCTCTGAATTCCAGCTGTTTCAGAACATGTAGGTCTGGAACATCTGATAAGGAGATGGAGGTCTGACTCACACGGGACCCTGTATTCAGTCCTGATACTGCCCCCCCACACCACGAACCCTTTTCTCCCCAGGAAGCTACCTGCCCACCCATCTCCACGATGCCCTGTGCTACCCCTTCCCTTGTGGCTTGAAGCAGGGAAAAGGGGCAGCTGTATTTTTAGGCGACTTGGATGGGGGAAAGAGCACTGAACTGGGAGTCAGGAAACGCTTGCCCCACCACCTTCAGGCACTCAAAGCCTCCACTCCTGCATCCGTATGTGGGGCTGACTCCCCTGACAGGAGGTCAGAGGTGGACGCTCAACAGGGCCCCACACTGCACAGCACCCCTCCCACAGCCTGCACCAAACTTGGTTTTCTCCTCTTGAAGTAAGGGCCCCATAAAATCCACCCTGGGCCCTGGCTGAGATAGTGGCTCCGAAAGTGCCAAATGAGGGACAGACCCGGCAGCGGCTCTCGCCCAGGAAACTCAGCACCTTAGGAAGGGGAGAGATAAGGCCTCCTCCGTTGCTGCTGGGGGAGCACCCCCTCCTCTGCCGCTTGGATTTCTCCACTCTATCCCAGCCAGAGACCTGCCTGGGAGTTTATCAGCGGGGAGTGGCAGGGCCTGCTAATCAGAGGCTGCCCTGGGCCAGGGGATTAACTCTGCAGAGCAGAGCAGGCCCCGGGTCAGGGGCCCCGGCTACCAGCTGTGTCCCAAGGGTTCTCTGCTTGTGCTGGGGAGGAGGGGGGTTCTGGGACCCTCAGGGAGGAACCCACGGCAAGGCAACCAGCGACCGGACAGATTAAGGCTAAATGTTGCATTTCACTGTCCTGCTTAGGACCCTCCAGGGGGCTTCCTCTCTACATAGAATTAACCCCCAAACCATGCTGTGCCCACAAGGCCCTGCTGGCCTCTTGGCCCTCGCTGTGGGGTGCTCCAGCCACACCTGCCTTGCTTCCCTGCTGGACAACTGCCCCCAGGTGGTTCTCACTCTAGGACTCTGGAACTGGCTCTTCCTGTGTCTGGGACCCCCCTTCCCAGACCTTCAAAAGACGGTCCTCTGGGTGTCTTCTCAAATGGCACATCCCGAAGAGGGCTCCCCCAGCTGCCTTCCTGCGGGAGGCCCCTCCCACCCCACTGTCACACTATCATCACTCTGGATTTGTTCTTTCTTTCCTTTTTTTTTTTTTTTTTTTGTTTTATTTATTTGAGAGAGAGATGGCATCATTGGGGAGGGGAGAGGCAGTGGGAGAGAGAGAAGCAGACTCTCTGCTGAACGTGAGACTTGATCCCAGGACCGGAGATCATGACCTTAGCCGTAGTCAGACAGTTAACAGACTGAGCCACCCAGCTGCCCCTCTCTTTTATTTTTCGATCAGAGACTAAAATTCATACCTGTTTTCTGCTTCTTGTCTGTCTCTGCCATGAGGAGGTGAGCTGAGATTCTCTCCCCGCTGTTAGGACAGTACGGGCACCTGTGGAGGCTCAGAGCAATTTACAGGATGAAGGGTATAGACTTGGCAAAACGTCCTGGGCTCTGGTCAGGGACCAGGGTTGGGGAGGTAAGGGGGCTATGCCAGGAGCCCTGCTCTGAGGAGTCCACATGCTTCCCATTGTGGGAGAGCAAACACCCTGGGTATATTTTTTTAATTTTCGTTTTAATTTTTTTAATTCAAATTCAATCAGCCAACATACAGTAAGTACATCGTTAGTCTCAGATGTAGTGCTCAATAATTTATCAGTTGCTTAGCACACCCCGTGCTCATATCACGTGCCCTCCTTACTTAATGACCCTCAGACTGGGTGTATTTAAAAAGGCAGGCAACAAATGCTGGTTTCAGGTGCAAGCCTGGGGTTGTGCCTGGAGGAGGTGGTCCCATCCCTGGCCACATGGTACGATGCCCAAGGAATTCGTTACAAAGATGGCTACCTGAACTTCCCCTCCAGGAGCAGGTAGGATGGGAGGGACTTTGGGGCCTCAGTGGTGAAAGAAGGCTTCCCAGAGGGGCTGTGTGGTGAACAGGGCCAGCAGGTACATCTGGGGTTGAGGAGAGGGTCACAGGGAAGGCTGGACACCTTCCCTTGTCCCAAGGGCAAGACCCTAGGGTGGAATATGGTATGTCTTGGGGAGGCCCTGAAGAAAGAAGCTGGGCAGAGTTCAGGCCCTCTGAGCTCCTCCCAGCCACCCCCTCCTCCTGGGATATCCACCATCTACTGTCCCAGATGCAGCTCTGCCCGTGGGCTCACAATCAGCTGGCATCAGAGACCAGTTCACACCCTGCCTCCTACCCACACCCAACAAGACCTGGGCCAACTGTCAAGCCCTGCTTCCCTACCTGGTACGGTGAGGTGCTTCCTGCAGAGCACAGCTGACCCTCTGAACTGGGTTGCAGCCATGGTCCTGCCACATATTTGAGTGGCCATAAGAAAGTTACTTAAGGGGCGCCTGGGTGGCTCAGTGGGTTAAGCCGCTGCCTTTGGCTCAGGTCATGATCTCAGGGTCCTGGGATCGAGTCCCGCATCGGGCTCTCTGCTCAGCAGAGAACCTGCTTCCTCCTCTCTCTCTCTCTCTCTCTCTCTGCCTGCCTCTCTGCCTATTTGTGATCTCTCTGTGTGAAATAAATAAATAAAATCTTTAAAAAAAATTTTTTTCTAAAAAAAAAAAGAAAGAAAGAAAGTTACTTAAGAATCTCTGAGTCTCAGTTTCCTTATCTGTAAAATGGGATAATAAGATAATGTGAGGGTTAAAAAGCTAATGCGTGAAGGGCCCCCAGACCAGCGTTGGGCGCACAGAAGTATTGCCCGTCCCTACCCCAGAGTCCAAGATCGCTGGGGCCTGCGGGGGGCTTCGGGGTGGGGAGGGGGCGGGTGTGCAGGGAGGGCCGGCCAGCCCTGGCCTCTAGCGCCACCTACTGGCCCACTGGCAGAATGGAGGCCTCAGGAGCTGGGAGGACGAGTCTCAGAGCCGCCCGGACTCGCGCGGGACCGGGACGCGCCCCTCCGCCCAATCGGTCTCCCCTTCCTCATCGTTACGCGGTGGTGTCCTTCGGCCCTCAGGTCAGCTTGGTTTGGGGCTTTCGGGGAAACTTCAGGGGCGAGGGGGCGGGAAAGAATGCTTTCCTGGAGGGATTGGCTTCAGGCTAAGTGCGGAAGACGGGTCCCGGGGCAGACGTGCACGTGCGGATGCTGCTCTGGAGGGTCACGCTCCTTGCGCCCGAGGACCAGCTGCTGAGGAGCGAATGGCCGCGGAATCCGGACGCATTCCGCTGGGGTTTACGACAGGTTCAAGGCTCGCTCCCTGCCCCCACTCGGAGCGCAAGGTCAGAGGCACAGCCGCTTGCCTCGCCGCCGCTGCACCCACTGGCAGGGGAGAACGGGTGCTCCAGACCCCCGGTTCCTCCATTACGCGCGCACCATCGCCCAGACCCAGACCCACGGACCCATGAGGTTAATTTTGTTTTTTCCTGACCCGATTTAAGGTTTGTCCCCTCGACACTTCTCGAAGTGTCCACTTCTTCAGGGAGGGCAAGATCCTCAACCATTTTGTCACCCTGTGTCCCTGGCACCGGGCCCCGGCATGGGGCTGACACCCAGCTAGCTCTGCACGGCTGTTTGGTGAGTTAGTAAACGGAACTAGGCTCCTGGCACACACATCGCCTGCGTCCACACGCAGTCACAGAAGCAGATGAGCCCACGAACTGTCGAACTGTCGAGTGTGCGCGCGTGCGCTTATACATAACACACGCACCCACGCTCTGGCGCCCGCGTGTGCACCCTGGGGGCGGGCGAGCCCATCTGGCTTCCATTCCAGCCTCATGGCGCCTCCCTCCTTTGCTTTTGGTAGGAAAGGTTCCACCCAGCCCGCTTGAGGCCATCAGAGGAGCGAGTCCGGCAGGGCCCCAGTGACCCACCTGCAGGCACAAAGATTTTAGCAATTTGCTGGCTGTAAATTTCCCCAAGGAATCCCACCCCCTACCCCTGCCCCACCTGCCTTCTCACTTGAGGGGGAGTATTTCCCCACCCTCTGCACGCCCCCAGGGTTCACCTCCAACTAATTAGCCCAATTCTCGTGGGACCATTCACCTAGCCATCAAGGGCACCACACCACCATGGCCATTTAGACTGATAATGCTTGAGTCCCATCTCGGCTCTGACCAGGTGGGTGTCAAGTGGGCTTGAGCACTTGAACAAGTGACTTGACCTCTCTTGGCCTCAGGGACTTCCTCTGTGAAATGTGACTAATAACAGTACTTACTTCCCGTGGGAATAAGTGACAATGAAAAGAGATAATGCACAAGCCCCTGCCTCAAGCCTTTCACCTGTGAAATGCACAGAAAATGGAAATAGATTTATTCTTATAGGGTCCGTGATATGACTAGTCTTAGGCTGCTATGTAGACTTAAAATAGCAGAACTGGACATGCTCTTACAGAACCTCTACTGCAATCATTTCACTGGAGATAAAGAAGCCTGGACAGAGGGAGGTGGCTTGCTCAAAATCACACTGCCAGTCAGAGGTACAACCATGTCAAGAATTCTGTTCTCTCAGAGGGTTCTTAGACACCACACACACACACACAATCTATAAAAGAAAAAATTAATAAATTGGACTTTATTGAAATTAAGAACTTTGCACTTGGAAATTTTTTTTTTTTTAAGATTTCATTTATTTGTCAGAGAGAGAGCACAAGCAGGGGAAGTGGCAGGCAGAGGGAGAAGCAGGCCCCCCTCTGAGCAAGGAGCTAGATAGGGGACTTGATCCCAGGACCCCAGGATCAGGACCTGAGCTGACGTCAGATGCTTAACAGACTGAACTACGCAGGTGTCCCTTGAAAGACATTATTTAGAAAATGAAAAAAACAAGCCACACAAAGGGAGATAATATTTATATTATATATCTGATCATATGTCTGATAAATCACAAGTATCTAACATGTATGTATAAAGAATTTGTAAAATTCGATACTAAGAAAACAACCCAATGTTAAAATGGGCAAAAGATTGGAAGAGACAATTCACCAAAGAAGATATATGAATTTTAAATAAGCTGGTGAAAAGATGCTCATCATTAGTCATTACAGAAATGCAAGTTAAAACTGTGATGAGATACTACTACCCTCTCATTCGAATGGCTAAAATTGAAAAATAAAGCTGACAATACCTAGTGCTGGTGAGGGTATGGAGGGACTGGAATTCTCTTACATCATTGGTGGGGATGCAGATTGTGCAGCCACTTCAGAATATAGTTTCACGTTTTTTTACAAACACATACTTAACAACAAAACCCAACAATCCCATTTCTAAGTATTTAGCAAGGGGAGGTGAAAATTCAGGAGCACACAAAAATCTGTACATAAGTGTTTGTAAAGAGCTTTATTTATAATCACATAAACAATCCAAATGTCTTTCTACTGGTGAAGAGACAAAAACTATAGCACAAGCTTACCCCCAGGAAATGCTGTTTCTGAAATTCCATTTGATTTGACCAGGGTCCCCTGGTGGGAAAAAAGTGTGCAAAACTTGAAAAATACTGTTTTAAATAAAATCACAGTGTATCGGGGCGCCTGGGTGGCTCAGTGGGTTAAAGCCTCTGCCTTTGGCTCAGGTCATGATCCCAGGGTCCTGGGGGTCCTGGGATCAGGCCCCAAATCTGGCTCTCTGCTCGGCGGGGAGCCTGCTTCCTCCAGCCCCCTCTCTGCCTCTCTGCCTACTTGTGATCTCTGTCTGTCAAATAAATAAATAAAACCTTTAAAAAAAAATCACAGTGTAGGTCATAACATTATATGTGATTTATCTCCAAGACAATTCCTCATGGCTCTAGGAGAATCATCTGCAGAATTTGAAAAAACACAAATTTTAGGGTGATTGCTAGAATGGTACTCAGGAATCTTTGAGGGCTTTAACTTTTTTATTGTGATATATAACACATCCTGAAAATTGCACAAAAAGTAATTTTTATAGCTCAAGTAGTTCCCATAAAGTGAAAATACCAATGTGGTCAGCTCAGGTCAACAAATAGAACATTGTCTATCCCCCCAAATCTTCTTCACTCCCTTATGGTTCACACCACCCTCCCTCTTCCCCCAGAGGTCACACTAAACACTCTGACTTCTAACACTAGTTATGCCTGGTTGGGGACTTCATGTGAGTGAAATAATAATGCATGAACTTATCTGTGTTTGCTTCTTATTGAGCAACATGTTTTAAAGCTTTACTCTTGGGCGCCTGGGTGGCTCAGTGGGTTAAGCATCTGCCTTCAGCTCAGGTCATGATCCCAGGGTCCTGGGATCGAGCCCCACATCGAGCTCCCTGCTCAGTGGGAGTCTGCTTCTCCCTCTCCCACTCCCCCCGATGCTCTCTCTCAAATAAATCAAATCTTTAAAAATAAATAAAGATTTATCCTTGCCAGCATATGAAACATTTTTATTTTCATTTCTATTTTTTTAACTCTTTTTTAAGATTTTTTTTTTAATTCATTTGACAGAGACCACAAGTAGGCAGAGAGGCAGGCAGAGAGAGAGGAGGAAGCAGGCTCCCCGCTGAGCAGAGACCCCCCAATGTGGGGCTTGATCCCAGGACCCTGGGATCATGACCTGAGCCGAAGGCAGAGGCCCCAACCCACTGAGCCACCCAGGCGCCCCTTTATTTTTAAATAATGTCTACATCCAACATGGGGCTCAGACTTACCACCCCGAGATCAAAGTCACATGCTGTAATGCCTGAGCCAGTCAGGCGCCCCTGAATGGAACATTTTAAATCAGCTCTGCTGATTCTTAAGCTCATCTAGGTTTGAAAGTCTTCTCCAAGAAAGCTGAGACTCAGAGGGTGGAGGAAGTCACCCAAAGTCACACAGGCAGCCAATGAAAAACAAGATTGAGCTCTTCTGACCCACATCCTGAGCTTTTTGTGTGTCATCACATTTTAGTTGTTATTTATGTTTCCGGGAACAGAATTTTGGTTCATTAATCGCATTTAGGTGGCAAACAACATAATGGAATAAAACCATTCTTCCTAACCGAGACAGCCTTCACAGGAAAACACCCAGCGCACTGAAAAAAAAACCCGGATGAAGAGCCCAGCTCTGCCACTTACGGGTGTGTGAGCGTGGGTAGGAGTCATGACTTCCCGGAGCCTCAATTTCCCCAACTGTGAAAGAGAGAGAAATACCAAACCTACTTCATAAGATTGTCAAGAGGGCTGAGAGAAAGCATGGGGAGTGTCTCATCAAACGGCCTCAATAACTAAACGGCGCTTTCTAGTATTTTCATCCCCAGGGACTTGCGCTGACCCGCCACTCAGGGGGACAGCAGCCGCTCAAACAAAACCATAGCAAATCCCCCTAGGGTATCAGGGGGACGGGGGGCATCATGGTAGGAAGTTCAGTGTAGAGAGCATGATTAGGAAGGGCTCGCTGGGGATACAGTGGTCCAGAGACCCCATTCCGGCCACTAACTGCCTTGTAACCTTTGGCACATTTCTTCCTCTCCCTGGACTCCAGTTTGCTCCTACTTAAAATGATGGTATTGACCTAAACGGTCCCTAGGTTTCAGAGTGGAGATCTCAAGTCAGTGCACCTCCCCACGTTCCCCCAGCTTCAGTGGTGCTCCTCCTGTCTCTCCCTGAGCAACGAACGTCCTACCTGCCCATGGCCTCTGCGCCTTACCAGAGTAAGAGACCCCACCAGGACACAGTGTAACCTAGAAAAATGCCCAGGTACCCCTACACCACTGACCATGGGACTTCCTCGTGCCAGGGTTTCCTGGAACCTCTTCCTAGATCCCCTCATGGCCTCTAAACCCCAGGTTAAGAACCCCCAATCTCCATCCTAGCCTTGAGTTCCAGACCCTTTTCTCTCAGTGGTTCACAGGCACTTAAAAAAAAAAAAAAAAAAACTATAGTTTTATGGAAACCAAATTCACATACCCTGTTAACATGTATACTTTAGTGGTATTTAGTATATCTATCTGGCGAGCTACACAACCGTCATCGCCACTAATTCCAGAACATTCTCATCGCCTTCGCAGTCACTCCCCATTTCCCCCCATACCTCCCAGCCCTGGGCAACCATTAATCCACTTTCTGTCTTTATGGATTTGCTTGTTCCAGACATTTCGTATAAATGGAACCGTACAGCATGTGACTTTTCGTGTCTGGCTTCTTTCCTTTATCATAATGTTTTCAAGGTTCATCCGTATGTAGCCTGTATTGGCACGCACTTTTTACTGCGGAATAATATTCCTCTGCATGGCTACCTATACCACGTAATATTTGTTCACTCATCCACTGATGGGCATTTGAGCTGCTGCCTCCTCCTGGCTGTTGTGAATAATGCAGCTGTGAACATGGGCTTACAAATAATCCGTTGGAGTCCGTGCTTTCCGTTGTTTGGCTCTCTACCCAGACATGGAATGGCTTTATCATATGGTAATTCTATGTTCGATTTTTTTGAGGAGCCACCAAACTGTTTTCCATGGAGGCTGTCCCATTTGCCATTCCCATGGGCACGAGAGGAGGGCTCCAGGTTCTCCACGTCCTCTCCAGTCCTCTTTTTTGATTACAGTCATCCTACTGTGCGGGACGTGACACCTCACTGTGGTTTTGATTCGTGTCTTCTGGTGGCTAAATGATGGTGAGCATTTTCTATGGGTTTCCTGGCCATTTGCGTATTTCTTCTGGGGAAACGTCTCTGTTTTCCCCAGTACCACACTGCTTTTACTATAGCTTTGTAGTAAATTTTAAAATCAGCAGGTGTGAGTCCTCCAACTTCGTACTTTTCAAGATGGTTTTGACTATTCTGGGTCCCTCGTGTTTCCATATGAATTTAGGATCAGCTTGTCCATTTCTGAAAAGGAGCCGGCTTTGATTCTGTAGGCAATGCATTGAATTTGCAGACAGTTTGGGGGAATATTTCCTATGAACATAAGATGTCTTTCTATTTGGGCCTTCCATTTCTTTCAGTGATGTTTTATGCTTCTGTTAAATGTGCTCCCGGTGTTTCATTCTTTATGATGCCATTGTTAAGTGGAATTATTTTTCTTAATTTCCTTTTCAATCTTTCCATGCCAGTGTGTAGAAATACAACTGATTTTTGCATATTGGGAAAAAAAAAAACTAGTGCATCTAAAGAGTCTTTCAGAATGCTGATTCCTGGACCCATCATAGAGTCTGTAGTGAGGTCTGGAAATCTGCATTTTTATTTTATTTTATTTTATTTTATTTTATTTTATTTTAAAGATTTTATTTATTTATTTGACAGAGAGAGAGAGATCACAAGTAGGCAGAGAGGCAGGCAGAGAGAGAGAGGGAGAAGCAGGCTCCCCGCTGAGCAGAGAGCCTGATGCGGGGCTTGATCCCAGGACCCTGGGAGCATGACCTGAGCTGAAAGCAGAGGCTTTAACCCACTGAGCCACCCAGACGCCCCAGGAAATTTGCATTTTTAATCCTCATCCCCGGTGATATGCTTTAGGAAGGGCTACATCATGTTCAATCTCCCGTCTGGGTTATTGCACATACTGTTCCCAATGCTTACGACACTTTTTGTCCAGGTTTCTATGGTGATGAGACCTTTCAGTCTTCAAAACTCAACTCAGTCTCCCCTCCTCAAGGAAGCAAGGGTCCCTCCCTTCCCTGATGACCACCTCCTCCTAACTGCATTGGGCACCCCCAGTACTCTGAGCTTCTCCTTCTCTCTTAGCGTATATAACACATCATGTCGACTGTCCTTCCTAAATTATAAACACATTTCCTTGTAAATACTGAGAACACTGCAGGGAGACGCTAAGTCCTCTTGACAACCAGTCCCACTGTTTGGTGTGTGTTTTTTTCCCAGAAGTGTCTCGATGCATTAAGACTACAATATTTGGGGGCGCCTGGGTGGCTCAGTGGGTTAAGCCTCTGCCTTCGGCTTAGGTCATGATCTCAGGGTCCTGGGATCGAGTCCTGCGTCGGGCTCTCTGCTCAGCAGGGAGCCTGCTTCCTCCTCTCTCTCTCTCTCTGCTTGCCTCTCTGCCTACTTGGGATCTCTCTCTCTCTGTCAAATGAATAAATAAAATCTTAAAAAAAAAAAGACTACAGTATTTTGTTTTGCATAAGTGGTATCGTACTGTGTC
The DNA here is from genome assembly GCF_902655055.1 of Lutra lutra. Taxonomy (NCBI): domain Eukaryota; kingdom Metazoa; phylum Chordata; class Mammalia; order Carnivora; family Mustelidae; genus Lutra; species Lutra lutra. The sequence goes on from NC_062282.1 coordinate 46,582,699, forward strand.
TATTATTCCACAAATTGATTGTCCAGCAGTAGCATACCTAGGAGACGCATCTGCAAGTCAGCACCCACCAGTCCTGTTTGACTCCTGCACAGCACAGTGGAGGGTGGTCATACCCCACTGACTCCACACCTCCTTTTTCCTGTTTCCCCTTTACAACTGCCTTTTCACGTCTCCAGTTTCTCGTTCGATTGTCAGCTCTTTGAACAGAACCCACAGGCTCTGGGTCAGACCACCTGGGTTCAAACAGCAGTTCTGCCATTTACCAGCCATGCAAACTTGGGCAAGCTCCCAGCTTGCCTTTCTCATCTGTAAGGTAGAAGCAACGGGGACTGACACCTCCTGGGGCTGATCTGAGTCACAACACGGAAAGCACCTAGCACCAGCATCTGGTTACACAGTAGGTGCTCAATAAATATTTGTTAGACATATCAACAGATGAAGGTGGGCAAACTGGAAGTCCCTTTGTATCCCCCAGAACATCATGCCCCTAAAGAATAAAAAGAAGTACCGTGGTTGCAGAGATTAGGAATGGCTGGCATTAGATTGCTTGTTTTCTGCAGCGGGGGGGCTCAGGAAGCTGGATTAAGAGGCAGCTGCTTGTGGTCACAGATCTGTTCAGCAGGACTTGCCATGGGCTTTCGTAGCACCTCTAGCGTAGTCATAGGGCCTTCCATAAGTCAGGGAGCCAGAGTTTGTCTAGTGGCAAAAGGTCCAGCCTTGGAATCAAATTCCAGACAGAACTGGCTTCGAGTTCCTGTTCTACCACTTGCTAGTTGCATTGACCTTGTGAAAGTCGCTTAATCTCCCTGGAACTCAGCTTCTTCAACTGTAGAATGGGACAGTGGTGATGCTTATTTGGGAAGATGTTATGAGGATCACTATAAAGAGTTTGCCTTGGGGCACCTGGGTAGCTAAGTCATTAAGCCTTTGGTTCAGGTCCTGATCCCAGGGTGCTAGGATTGAGCCCCACATCGGGCTCCTTGCTCAGCGGGAGGTCTGCTTCTCCCTCTCCTTCACCCTCTCCTTCAGGTTGCCATTCCCCCTGCTTGTGCATGTGCTCTATCTCTCAGATAAATAAATAAAATCTTTAAAAAAAAAGTTTGCCTTGGTGCTTCATATATGATGATGCTCACTTTGTTGGTCCTCTGGATCTAGCTGTGCCTGAAGCTATGCGCCCCCGCCCCACAACATTTCAGTTAACTGAGCCAATAAATAATTAAATAAGTTTTGCTTGAGCCCATTACAGTTGGGTTTCTGTCCTTAACAGCTCGAAGAGTTTGATAATTCACAGTGTGAACTTTGTTGTAAAGCTCCATATTTGGATGCACTATCCAACTCCCAGTGTCAAACTCCTTCTTATTTTCCCTTATTGAAGCCCCCACTGCACAGGGTTTGGGGAAGCAGCATTTATTCCCGCAAATCACGGTAAAGGCACAGTCTTTCATCCTGGCCGTGGGGGAGCATCTCACGAGCCTTTATCACAAGCATCCCCCCCAGTTCTTTCTGACTGAGGATGCAGTTTCTCTCTGTGCATCACCAGAGGCAGGAAGAAAAATAACTGGAGCCATCAGTACTTGGTTTAAAACCCAAATCTGCCGCTTGCTAGATGTGTGACCTTGGTTACTTGCTTCTCTGGTCTCCATGAGGTCAGCTACAATACAAGGAACATAAAGACAATAAACTCTGCCTCGGGGGATTTTGACACCAAATATACAAAATGCTAACACAAAGCCTGACACATAGTAACTACAGAAAGGGCAACCACTGTTACTGTTAATAATAACAAAACATTTAGCGCAGTCCCTGGTAGAGAGAGCTGCCAGGCACTCAATAAATATTTCACTCAATAAATATTTGTTGGAATGAGTTAAATTCAGATCAGTGTCATGAAGACAGGGGGAGGGAGGAAAGGAAACTGTGACAGATTTTTAAGGACTTTTAAAAATATTTAAGAAAAATTCATAAATACGATGAGTAGACCTTGTTTGGACCTTCGTTTGTATAAAGCAACTGAATAAGGGGGAAATTTTAATTTTGGTGAGTGCAACAGCCACTTTTTGGTCACGTAAGAAACTGTGTCTGTTTTTTCAGATGCATACTGAGGAATCTAGAAGTGAAAGAGATTGGCTTTATAGCACTCCACACGAAAAGCATTAAAGGTGGAGAAGGATGGAGAGAGGAAGTACGCCAAGGGCAGAGAGTTGTTGAAGCTGGGTGATGGTACCTAGAAGCCGACTGTACTCTCTGCGTTTGTATATGTTTAGAAATTTTCACAATGAAAAAGAAATGAATTACCTTGACTGTAAGCCGTCTGAGAGCGAGGTGGGCTATCCCCTTGTCCAGGAACTCAGGTCTCACAGCGTGAGCACTAAGACAGGCTTTGGGCAGGTTGAACGCTGTAAATTCCATAACAGGGGATCCCAGGACCCAGGTGCTCAGATATGCCCCTCTGGGGAGCCTGGGTTCCTGATGGGGACATTTCCCATTTGGGAGCCACACAGGCTGACGAAGAACCCCAGAGACCTCCTACCCCACCCACACTCACATACACAAAACTGCCAGAGAAGTAGGGGGAGAACCAGGGCTCCTTTTGATGATACCCCTGATTAAATGAGGGCTGGTTTTGGTTAAACTTCCTAAGTAAGTTTCTGTTCAGGCTAGAGCCCCGTTATGGAGTTGTTGTTTCAAATGGCATCTCGAATTTGCGGTCCTGTCAGAAGCACCTGATGTCTGAGAAATTCACCCAGAGGTTCTTTCTGGGTCACTGGGGTCTCTGAACTTCTGCCAGAGAGCTCCTGGCTAGATCTTTTTCTTTTTTTTTTTTTTTTTCAAGATTTTATTTATTTATTTGTCAGAGAGAGAGAGAGCACACAAACACAAGCAGAGGCAGTGGCAGACAGAGGGAGAAATAGGCTTCTTCCTGCTGAGCAAGGAGCCCAATGCGGGACTTGATCCCAGGAGCCTGGGATCACGACATGCGCTGAAGGCAGACACTTACTTGACTAAGCCACCCAGGTGTCCCTCCTGGCTAGATCTTGAGGAAGAAACACGGCATTGGGTGAGGAGTCAGGGCCCAAGCCCCAGGCCTGACTCTGCAAGCCTTCTCATGAGCGACAAGATGAAGCACTCAGTGTAGGGATAGAGGAGTGCGTGGAGTCCCATAGACCGGGCACAGAACAGGTGCCAACCACTGGGAGCAAACTGATGTCCGGGCACCTCCACCCACTAGCTTAGGTGACCTTCAGCCACCTACCTTACCTGTTCGAGTCTCGGTTTCCTAGTTCATCAGATGGGGAGGCAGATCTCTCTGGGTCTGAGCCCATGTCACTTCCCTGACTTCCGGAAGGGGTTGCATTTGCTCTCTGTTCCTGCCCCTGGCTTCCCCAGTTTGCATGGCTTGTTGATTTGCTTATTTCCTGTGTCCCTCCCCAAGCCCACTCCCCACTTGTAACCTGCAGGTGGTCGTGCTCTGTTTAATCCGCTGTCGCATCGCCAGCACCCAGCCCAGCACCCAGCTCAGTGACCGACCCCTGCGTAAGTATATACTGGATGGATGCCTGAAAAGGGCTTGGCCCCTGGTCTGATACTCAGTAAGTGCTCAATAAAAGAGCTATTCTTCTTATTAGCAGCAGTATTGCTATTATAATTCCTGGGCTTCTGTTTCTTCTCTGTAGCATGAAGAACTCATAGAGTACCTTTTGGGGAGAAGCCAGTGGGATGTCATTTTTTTCAGTGTGACACCTCCCCCAAGGTTCTGGGGGCTCACTCCCTCAGACTCTGCTGGACATTGAGGAAAGGCCTGGCCCCCAAGTCACCTCTGCCGCAAAGGACTCCACGTGCATCTCCTCTGTCTGGGCTTGTTTCTCCCTCTGGATGGTAAAGCAGACACTCTGGAAGGGTCCATCCAGCTGTGACTCACTCAGTAAGCTGTCTTGTCCCCACCCTAGAGACGGCCTTTCTTATAACTATAACCACTGTGTGCTGAGTAGGCTCCTTTTCTCCTTTATTCCTCAGGCCAGCACTTAAAGAAAGTCTAATATGACTGTATCAGACAGGTTATATCTTCTGGGGCCATGTGACCTAGGAGGGCAGAGCAGCTCCCAGCAAGAGGGAGAAGCTGAGTGGGAGCTGGGGACACATTGAGGGTCCTCCGCGCTCCCCCACACCCCAGCCCCTTCCCGTCTCTGGCTTCAGTGTGGAGAGTCGGCCAGCCAGCCGCCCAGCCCAACCCAGGCGCCTCTAGGGGAAAACAAATAAAAATAAAACAGTCATAACTTGGGCCCCAGCCTGTGCATAGACAACAGCTTTAGCCAATTAACATTCCTTCGAGGTTTGGGGAGGCCCCCCCTTCAGCAGCACCTCGTAAATGTCAGAAGGGGCTTGGGAGTGGTCAGGGTTTCTCCGTGGCCTGGCTGAGGGCAGCACCCCGGGCCAGGCCGGCCGAAGGAGCTTCTCTGGGAGCAGCCTCTCTGGCACAGCCTGCCAGGGGCTGAAAGCAAACCCGCGTGAACTCCCTGCCAGGAGTGCTAATCAGCATCCCAAGATCAGGGAGAGATTTATGGCGATAACCGGAGAACCCGCCTGCCTTGGGCCTGCAGTGTGTTAAGCTTTGCCCAGCCAGAAAGGGGGGAAAGGCACAAAGGCAGCCCCTCCCCAGCTTGGTTCCCATTCCCTTTCCACATTGACAAGAGATGATAAAATCTTGTCCAGTCTCCTCACATCACCCACTGCACCCATTTCACAGGTACAGAGAGTGAGGCCTAGAAACTGGACATGACTTGCTTCAGGTGTCCATAAGGCAGTATAAATGGCAGGGAACACAACATCGTCTGTGCCCTCCTTCTCTTTACTCCGAATGTCTGACCCTCACACCCTACCCTGTGGAGGGGATCCGCCAGCTCCTACTTCCTTCTCCCTCAGAGCTCAGCTTCCTTGAGGCCCCAGGCAGGATCTGGGCTTTCTGACCGCTTCTCCTGCCTCTCCAGATCTTTCTTTCAGAGCACATTTTGCACTGTGGACTGATGACTTTCCATCTCCTCCACTGGGCTTGGAGGTTCCAGGGCAGAGGCAGGGTCTGCTCTGCTCATGTTGCGTGCCCAGCAAGGGGTCTGTGGATAGTTTAAATTCCTAAGGGGACAAATGCCCCATCTCTGCCTGAAGTCTCCCAGGTCCCTGGGGGGACAGAGCCTTTTCTAGGGCTTCTGTTTGAGTATTGAACAGGCAAGGATCCCAAACATGCTGGCACATCAGATCTCCTTGGGCTGCGTATGGCGATGCGGGTTCCACAGGCTCCACAGCCAGAAATCCTGAAGAAGGGGTGCTGGGAATCTCACATGGTTCCCATGATCCCTCTTTGCCTTTCTTTGCCTTGCCTTCCTCGTTTGTGAATTGGGAGGACATAGAACAGACCCCAAAGGGGACAGGAGTTAAGTGGGATTTTATAAAGGGCTGCAAAGTCACACACAGACTACTGCGGATCCTATCCCATCTGTCACAGTCATCGTCATCGGTAGCTTGGGACGGGATCAAGGTGGCTTTGAATGCCAGGGTGAGGGATGTACATTTAGATTTAAAGTCAGAAAGGTGTGTTTACTCATTCATTTGTTCAACAAATGGTCGCTGTGTTATGACTGTGTTCCAGGCCCAGTGCTGGCACTGGGGATACAGATGCTGTCCCTGTTCTGAGACGTTGCCTGGCCAGACCAGGGGCCCCAGGGCCCACAGGGCCAGGCAGCTCATGTGGGTGGTGTCCAGGGCTGGGGGGGGGGAGGTGTGTGGCAGCAAACCCGCAGCCTGGGGACACCCCAGAGCCTCATACCCACCAGCCCCGAAGGAGCACCTGCTCTGGGCAGCCACTCCTCAACCCACCCCTAGGAAGTCGAGGTCAAGGGAAGCCAAGCTTGGAGATTCATGAAAGAAGGTGGGAATGTTCTCAAATGTTGGCCTCTGATCCAGAAAATCACTTTAAGCTGAGCACTGAGGCGCTGAGTGAGAATTCCTCGGGGAATTCCTATCAGCCCAGGGAGGGGTGGGGGCGCCCTCCCCAGAGGAGGAGCCTGATGCAGGCCCCTGGGTTTCCGCTCAGAACAGCAAGGCGGCAGGTTCTGGCCCACCTCCTCCTCCTTCCCTCAGGGAACAGATGCCCCCTGGGGCGAGGAGCCAGCTCAGACCCCGGCTCAGACCCTTACCAGGAGGAACCCGGAGTCCAAGGAGCGACCAAAGTTGCTTCCAGAGATCATCACCCAGGTGAGCGGCAACACGGGCAGGCGCAGGCGTGTAAAATCTGAGGGGATCTCCCAGGGAGCCAGAGCCAGAGACCTAGATGGGGGCCGGACCCAAGCAAGGTCCCACAGCAAGGAGATGTAAGGCTGGGCTGAGAACCAGCCTTCGGGGATCCCTGCCCAGGGCGATTGCCGCCGTCCTAGGACACCTCACCGATGGCGTGCTGCTGCTGCTTGTCCGGAGGTGGGGAAGTGGGGGGAGTGGCCGGGACTGGTCAGCCAGGCCCCGGGATCAGCGGGCAGACACGCTGGACAGGTGGAGGACAGAGGCGGAGTCCGATCTTATTTCGCACTCTCCCTCCCCCCACGGACACACCCGTACGCTCAGCACCGAGCTGGGCACGTGCCACAGGTGGAAATTAACTGCGTGCGGGCAAACTTGTTATCTCTGGCTAAGACTGGAAGCTCCCCCGTGCCTGGCAGGTGGCGTGCGGTATCTCCCCTCTCCCCGCACACCCACTCTGGGGAGCCTGGAAAGTGAGGGGATTTCTCGGAGCGGGTGTGTTGGAAGCGCCACGATCACCGTGACCTCAGCTGTTCTCGGCCAGGTGGCACCTGCGGGACAAGCTCGGAGCGCGCGGGGTTGAGCGGGGCGCGCTAACAAATGCCGCCACGAGGGGGCGACAAACCCCAAGGCCTGAAGCTGGGGACCCGGGAGGTCAGGGTCCTCGAGATTGCACGCATTTGGGCCACTCGACCCGCTTCCCCGGACTTGGGCCGCGCCTCCGCTGACCCGTTCCTCCGGGGGAACGCCCCGCAAAGACTCGTAGTCCCGAATCCGAAGGAGGAGATGGCGCGCGTTTGCAAAGCTGGCACGGTGGGAGGAGGGGCTAGAAAATGCTGGAATACCGGGGAAGGCTGCGCTCACGGCACCGGCGGACCCCTCTACTGTGTTTCGTTGGCTCCCTCTAGCGGCAATCAAGGGAGCTTTAAAATCTTTGTAACCCGGAAGGTTCTTGTTTTCCTTTTCTGTCCCTTCCTTACCCCCTTCCTTCCTTACCAGTGCTTTATGCTTGTGTTTGTTGTTTCTTTTTTTTTCCTGTTAAATGGCCGTCGGTAAGAAAACGGAGTGGAAGACAACAAATGAAATAGAAATGTTTATCTGGTTCCCCGCCGAGTTCCAAGTCCCACTGTTAATCTACAAAACCAAGCTATGGAGAAATAGAAATACAGAATTCCGCGTCTGCATGTACATATGAATATGTACATTTCTATATGAATAGAAATAGCTTGAAAAGTTTGGGAGAAGATCTGCATAAATGAACGCCCAACGGGGTGGTTTCTGGGGAGGAAGGGACGGAGAGTTTGTTCTACCTGTGATGTGTGCATGGTTACGTGAGAAGGCACTTGGCGACATTAAAAATTAAGGTAGCTTTTTTAGCATACCGTTACGCTTTTTGAAAAAAATTACAGTACTCGATATATAGTTAAGCAAAATGCTGGTTATGAAGTAATACATATGGTACGATTCCATATGTTTAAATATTGCGTGGGCATATGCAGGAAAAAGGCTGGACAAATATAAGCAAAATGTTTACCAATCGTTATTTCTGAGTGGTAGGGTTAAGGCCATCTTTGTTATTTACTTAGTAATCTGCGTCAGTGCTATAGGTCTGTATTTTCATTTTTAATCGTTTATGATCTCATGTTGTATGGGCAGAGGAACAAAATTCCCTTATTGATGGACATGTAAGCAGCTTCCAACATTCTCCTATTATAAACAATGCTGTGAGAGACAGCTTTCATTACATAAGGATAAATTCTGGAGGAACAGCCTCTGGGTGGGAGAGCATGGCCCCTTACATTTTGATATTATCAAATCTCTGTCCAGAAGATTTGACTCATTCTCAGGCCCCCCCATATACACATGCACACAGCAGTGTAGAAAGGGTCTGCCTCCCTCTCCACACTTAGCCCCCACCACTGGAAACTATCGTTCTATGTCTTTGCTAGACTGATAGATATAAAAGGTGATCTTGTTTTAATCTATGTTTCTTTCATGACCAAAGTGGTGAAAGGAGACTGGTTTTCCTGATGCTTTTTCTTTTCTTCATCTGTATTCCCAGAGCAGTACTCTCTTAATTATAGATGAAAAGCCCTTATACTCAGCCTTGCTATTTGAGAGAAGTATCCCTTTCAGATCTAACAGTTTCATGAATTTCTTGATGGTTGTTCACTCTTCCGTGTCATTCTAAAATAAGTGTATTAAATCCTGCAGAAGACCTCAGTGGTGTTTTGATTGGATTCCTTTGCACTTCTAATCTGGGAAGAGTTGACATCTTTCATCGATGATGGTGATATATCTTGCCGTTTATCAGATTTTTTTGTTTTGTTTGGCATCCTTCCTTGAAGTTTTCTAATTGCCTTTATAAAGCTGACTCCAGGGTTCCCACCGTCAGCCACAGCACACACCCAGGGAAGCAGTAACAGCCGCCACCTAAGAAGCCGAAAGCAGGAGCCGGCTGCTAATCCTGTAGCGAACAGGTGCACCTGCCCTCGGGTTCTCAGGCAGTGGAGGGTTCCGCTGAAGACCCAGCTTCGGGCTCCATCCACGCTCCATCCCCACACACTTGGGCAGGTCTCTTGGCCCAGTGAAGCTTCGGTGCCTTCGCAGGTAAAGCGGGTTTAATGACAGGGGCCACCATGTGCTGGCAGTTCAGGGAGGTGATGCCTATAGAAGTGTCAGTCAGCCCAGTGCCTTGCGTGCAGGAGGAAGGATTTTAAAATGCAGCCTTCCCACCGCTCAGCTGTGACACCAAGAACTAGTTGTGCCATTCCGCCACGTTCATCAACCTTCGGTTCCTGGCGGTTTTCTCTTTTGTACAAAGGGATGACTGTAGCATCTCACCTCAGGATTTTGTGTGTGCGTTGAGAGTGGCTACTCCCAGGTACAATACATCCTAGACAGAGGTGGCCATTTTACTCCAGGGCTGTCACTAGTCAAGTGCTCAGCTGGGGGCAGTGCAGAGAGGAGCCCCAGGGGGTGCTCCTCAAGAAGGGAGGGCGTAACTAAAGCAGGTGATATGCAGTTTAAAAGGGTCAAGTGGGCGGCACCTGGGTGGCTCGGTTGGTTAAATATCTGCCTTGGACTCAGATCATGATCCCAGGGTCCTGGGATCCAGCCGCACAGAGGGCTCCCTGCTCAGCGGGGAGTCTACATCTCCCTCTCCCTTGGCCCCTCCCCCTGCTTGTGCTCTCTATCTCGGTCAAATAAATAAATGAACTCTTTTTAAGGAATACAAATAAAAATAAAGCAAAAGAGCCAAGTGGGAAAACGGCACCAGCAGAGGCACACAGGGGACCAGGCGGAGGAGGGGCTGGGATGGGGCAGGTTTGTCCCAACCAGAGGGGCCATGGAAAAAGCTCTGCGTTCCTGGGGCTGACTTGGCTGCTGTTGGAGGGTCTCTTGCCTTGGCACCGGGGCCATCTGACTCAAGGGTACCCTGCCTGCCGCCTCTGCAGATGAGGATGGCTGGTGGCTTTGGCTGAGTGTCAAAGAGCACCAACACCAGAGTCACCCCCCGGGGATTGACTACACCCCCCAATCTGGGAGACGAGCCAAGTGACCCGAGGTTAGACCCATCCTGCTCAATAACCCCTTGCTGCTTTTTTTTTTTTTTTTTAAACTTCCCTGGGCCTCCCCTGGGTCCATTTCCCACATTGAGTCACCCCCTTTCTGGACCTGTTTGCTCAGTACTAACACTGGAAGTGGCAACTTTCTTCCTACTATCCATTTAGCTAATGGATGCAGAAGGGACTTGTGGCGAATAAAGCACCCTACAAATATAATGTCCTTTCTAGCCTGAAACCTTAGACCCCACTGCCACTTAGCCTTGCAGGGCTGGGTTTCCTTGTGTGGGAGTTGCAGGCAAATGTGACACTTCTCCACGAGGTTTTTCACTGATGTTTTCACTCATGTAGCCAGCCAGTTTGGGGGGTGCTGGGCACTGTGTGGGCCCTAGCCATGCTCAGGCCAGCCCCATCCCCTCCTCTCTCCACTTCCCTGAGCTGGTATGCTCTCCCCCTCCGGGCAGGACGTTCCCGGGGCTGCACCAGGCACCAGGGCTCTGCAGAGTGAAAAAAATTGGGACCATGTGTGCATTTCACACGGGGCCACATGTATTCACCCACAAGGACTCTCATTTATTCTGAAACCCTCTCTCTGTACCTAGACAAATAGTAAAAAGGTCTGTTTCATTTGTGAGATTATGGTAGCCAGAGGTGGGAAGTGATTTTCTAAGTGGGTAATTGGTGTGGCAGAGAGGTTCTAGAATGGCTCTCTATGATCCCTTCTTCCTGATATTCAAGCCCCTGTGTTCTCCCCTCCTTTGGAGGATGGGCTGGGTCCAGTGATTCCCTTCTAACAAACAGAATGCAGCAAGAATCACTTCCACGATGAGGCTACAGGAGATTATGACTTCCTTCTTGCCTTCATGCCCTGCTTTACACTCTGATGAAGCAAACTCCCACATGGGAGAAATTGGTGGTATGGCCAGGAGCTGGGGGTGGCCTCTGACCAACAGCTGGGAAGAAGTCAGTCCATCTGTCCTTGAGAATGAATCCTGCCAGCAGCTGCCACATGACCTTGGAAGCAGGTCATTTCCCAGTTAGTGCCCTTACGATTAGCCCAGGGGCGCCTGGGTGGCTCAGTCAGTTAAGCGTCCGCATTTGGCTCAGGTCATGATCCCAGCATTGGGCTCCTTGCTCAGCGGAAAGCCTGCTTCTTCCTCTCTCACTCTGCCTGCTTGTGTTCCTTCTCTCACTGTGTCTCTCTCTGTCAAATAAATAAATAAAATCATTTAAAAAAAAAAAAGATTACTAGAGCCCAGCTGTGGGCTGGACTAGGGGCAGTAGGGCATCTAGGATACAAAATAGGTCTTAAAGCAATTTGTTATAGAGCAATAGTCAATCTACATCTAGGTTTTTGTTTTTGTTTTGTTTTGTTTTAATTTCTTGGTATGTGGAATCCAGAACTTGGGCACCAGTGGTCGTTGAAAACAAAAACAAAACCTGTGCCCTACAACTCCTTTTCAGATGAGCATGTGAAATGGTATCCTAAGCGGGGAGAGGCGGCTTCTGGCCAGACTTGGATTCTCATCTTAGACGTTACTGGCTTAGCCAAGTAGCTTCAGGCAAGTTCCCCTGACTTTTTCTGAGTCTCAAGTTCCTCATCTGTGAAATGGATATAATACTGCTTTCCTAAGCAGCAAAGAGACCTGTGTGTAAATACCAATAATTACCATTTTTCGGACATTCTTTTGTGTCGGGGCCAGTGTTAAATGCTTTACGTGAATTATTGCATTTGATCCTCATGAAGGTATGAAGTACATTGTTATTACTCCCCGTCTTGAGATGAGAAAGCTGAGTCTCACAGAGGCCTGGGACCATTCTTAAGCCTGTCCGTGTCCAGCTCCAAGGCACAGGACCTGTGTGTGTCTAACACCTTCTAGATCTACCCTTGATAAACGGGACTGGAGTGAATAAAGGCAGGAAGGGAGAATGCATCCCAATGTGTACTTTCTCACTATTGACCACTAGGTGGCAGCAAAGACAGGCAGGTGAGCCTCCGGCACTGAAAACTGAGCTGAAAATTGACTCCTGAAAATACAATTGTTTGGCTGAAAGTTGATTCCTGCTTTACTTCCCTAAATATTTATGGACTGCTTGTCAAGTGCCCAAATGATTTACAATAATTAGTTAACTGATGCTCATCACAACCCTATGAGGTTTGTTATTACCTGCTTTAAAAAGGGGGAAACATGGGCGCCTGGGTGGCTCAGTGGGTTGAGCCGCTGCCTTCGGCTCAGATCATGATCTCAGGGTCCTGGGATCGAGTCCCGCATCCGGCTCTCTGCTCAGCGGGGAGCCTGCTTCCCTCTCTCTCTCTCTCTGCCTGCCAAGCTGTCCTTCCCAAGTTCACACAGCTAGAAATGGCATGCATCAATCATTTGTTGTAACTCCTTCCAGAACTTTCCATGGTAATATACTTGAGGTGCCATATGCGTTCGTTAAGAAAGGGCGAGTAGCTTTAAGTCAGGTATGTATGGTTTTCAGAGTTCCTGTTCATACATAGTCTTCAACTGGCTTCTTTCACCTGCGGTGAATTTTGGAAACATTCCCAAGGGTCTCCATGCCTTGGTATTACAAGTGGCTAATAACTGACTGTGGACAGTCACGTGAAATACTTCCAACATTGTTTTGCTTTTTCCTACCCCCTCCCCAAAAGCTTTCACAAACACGCATGAACAGATGACTCCACAGGGGAGGGGGGTTCTGTCCCGTGGATTCCCAGGAATGTGACCCTTGGGCTGTGTGTGTGGTTGTGTGTTGGTAAAGATACTCGTCACCCCCCAGGGTGCTGTGCTCATCGTCATTCTCACCCACGCTGAGGGCGGAGCCTGTCTCCTATGTATCCCCCAACCCCAGAGGTGGTCCGTGTTCACACTTTCTGCCAGTTTAATATAAAGAATTGTTGGTCAGTTTTTGAGCCTCCTCCTTCCTTGCTGGTGAGTAGTAAGAGTCTGTGCAAGCAAGACTGTCCCGGGGGAAAGAGGAGAGAAGATGTCCCCTCCTGGGCAGAGACTGCAGGCTGAGCGCACACACCCTGTGTGTGCACTGGGTACTGGTCTTTTAGGTTGCAGTGTGCAAAGCCCAGCACTGCACCCAGCCCAGAAGCCCTGTAGGTTGCCTTTGGGCTTCCGGTGACGTTAGCTGAGTAACACGTATGGTGACCCTGGCCAGGAGAGGGGACAATGGGCTCCAAGGAGAAGGTAGGATTTGGAGGCAGTGGGGGAGAACGTGGAAAGGGAGGCAAAGACTTCCAGGCCCCACCCTGTGACTTCAGGCTCAGACGGGGGTGAGGGGGTTGGGGGGGGACTCCTAGGCCTCCTTACAGTGCAGCGGGGGCTTCCAGAATGTGGAGCTGTCCCTAAAATTAGAGGGGTGAAGCCCCGCCCACTCATCTGGCAACACCCGACCTCAGCCCCCGCGCTCCACTCTGCACCCTATCTGGAAAGAGTTGTGATTGTCCCCATTGCACAGATGAAGCCGCTGAGGCTCCAGGAGGTGAAGGCACAGAGCAGCATCGGGGAAGGCATGGGCGGTACCAAGCAGGCAGCGGCTCAGGGAAACAGAGCTAAGTGGTCTCCAGGGTGCCCCTAAGCTCGCAGGGGAGGTGGAGCTCACCCCAGGCAGGGCCTGCAGGAGCAGACTTGGCAGAGCCTCTACCGGGGAGGGCAACCTGGGGGTCACTCTTCTCCCATCCCTCGCTGGGACACATGTTATCTGTGTCCTGGGCACACAGCTGCAGACTCTCACCAGCTGAGGCCCTCCCTGGCAGGCTGTGCCCGACCTTTGGACATGTAAACAAGCCTTGGCCTGGCCCAGGGTGGCCCGGCTGAGCGTCCTTGGGGCCTGCAGATGTGAGTATGCCCAGACACGCAGGTGCGCATGCGCTCAGCGTCCCAAGGGTGCCTTAGCCGCCACACGTCCAATCAGAGTTGAAGCTGGGCGCCGAGGACATCATGTCTATTCTGCTGTCTGTCCATACACTGGGGACTATCGAGGATGGCTTCAGGGTCCAGGTCACTTCCTAAAAGAGGACCAAGCTGGAACCAAAGGATCCCAAGGGAACCTGAGGATCAGAGAGGGCATGAAGTGTGCCCAGGGCCATACAGCAGACAGAGCCAGGTCCATATAGCCCAAGTAGGTCACACCTTCTCTGGGTCTCAGCAGCCTTGTCTGCCCAGCAGGGAGACACCTACCAACCCCTCTGACTTCCCACCCCACCTTCCCGCTGCAGACCCTGACCACCAAACCCAAAGGTCCTCTTATCTCCAGGGCCCTGGAGCCTGCTGATTTCTGGAACAGGGCCCTCCCTCCCTGGGGGGACCAGATGGATGGGCCCATCAGGGCTGCTCAGGCCTGATACGGGGCTCAGTGGGTCCTTGTCTTTATCAGTGGAACTTGGGGCTCTTGGCAGGCATGTGGCCCCATCTAGAAGAGGGAGCAGTGGGGGGAGGCTGCAGATGAGATATGGGACAGGGATGTTTTTCAGTAATTTTTTTTTAATCTATACTGCTTTCTCTGATTAGGAAAGTAATTTGGGCAAGTTATAGTAAGTTCAACGTAATAGAAATAGATAGTTTTGAAAGTGAAAGTGCTTATAAATCCACCTCCCAGACACAATGCCTGGGCCCAGATTGGGGTCATCTCTCCAGATTTTGTCCGCATGTAGACTAACATTGCCAATTATTTGCTAGATTAGAGTCACTCCATAGAGCTCACTGTGGCGGCCCAGAGTGTGTCCCAGGTCCCAGCGGTGTGGTTCTTTGGCTTCATACCCAAGCATGTGACGTCGTCTCTTTGAACCTCAGTTTTCTCTTCTATAAAACTTCATATGGACATTGTCAAGGTTAAATAAAGTAATGCCTGTGAGGCCTTAGCCTGAGCCTGGCCCACACTGAGCTCTCCACAGCTGCCCATTTACCCAGGGTGGTCCCATCATTTGCCTTTCTTTTTTCACTTAACAATACAACGTGGACATCTCTCCATATTGATGCCTAAGTTGTAGCCTCTTTTTGACAAATCCAGAGCTTTTCTTGTGTGTGTGAATCATCATTTGTCTTAGGTTTTTGGTTTTTTCTATTTTATTCACTTATTCATGAGTGACAGAGTAAGGGGGGCACTGAGGGAGAAACAGAATCCCCACTGAGAAGGGAGCCTGAAGTGGGGCTCAATCCCAGGACCCTGGGATCATGACCTGAGTAAAGGCAGACGCTTAACCCACTGAGTCACCCAGCTGCCCCATCATTTTTTTTTTTTAAGATTTTATTTATTTATTTGACAGACAGAGATCACAAGTAGGCAGAGAGGCAGGCAGAGAGAGAGGGAGGAAGCAGGCTCCCTGCCAAGCAGAGAGCCTGATGCGGGGCTTGATCCCAGGACCCTGGGATCATGACCTGAGCCAAAGGCAGAGGCTTTAACCCACTGAGCCACCCAGGATCTTCCATCCATCATTTCTTTTTTAAATCGATTTTATTATTGTATAATTTGCACATAGTACAATACACCCATTTTAAGAGTACTTTTCAGTGACTTTCAAAAATTACACAGTCATGTAACCACCAGCCATAGTCAAAATCTAGACTATTTCTGTCACTCCAAAGTTCCTTCATGCTCCTTTGTAGTCAATCTTTTGCCCCCACATCCTGCCCCAGGCAACCCCTGGACTGTTTCCTGCCCTTATCGCTTAGATTTCTTTTTTCCAGAATTTCATTTCAGGGGATTCATCAGGAGGCACTCGCCAGGGCTTCTTCATCTCACACAGTGTTCTTGAGATTTGACCCATGTTGTTGTATGACCTAGAGGTGATTGCTTGTCATTGCTGAAAAGATTCTGTGGTGTGGTTGCTCCAGTTTGTGGGTCTGTGCACCTGCTGGAGAACATCCAGATCACTTCCAGTGTGGGGCCATTATTCCCAGGTGTTTAAAATCCCAACGAGGAAAGGACATTGAGATGGCTTCTCGATGTTTACTGTTACTTTATAAATGATACAACAATAAATAGCCATGCACGTTTTCATGGTCATTATTGCCAGGGGAATGTCATGACACTAACGGTACAATAGATCTCTCTTAAATGGACCCTTCCCCACCCCCACTCCCATTCCAGCTGGGGCCACAGAGACCCAGACCTGCCAAACAGTGTGCCAAAACCACTCTGTGAATCAGTTTCCATGCAGAAAACAGAACACAACTCCTCATTCACCCGTCTCTTCCTGGGTCTTTGAACAAAGCAGGGCCACGATGGCAGTGGTAATGTGCTCCCAGAGGTAGCTACTGGCATCCAATGCTAGGGAGTGTTCTTTGTGTGGATTAACTTGCTTTAGTCCACACAGTATGCCAATAAAGGGTAAAATTGTGATTTCCATTCTATAGTTAAGAAAGCTGAGGCACAGAGAGGTTAAGCCTCTTGCCTGAGGTCACACAGCCTGGAAATGGCAGGACTGAGACTGGCACCAAACAGTCAAGCTCCAGAGCTCGTGAGTCCCTGCTGAGCAAGGAGGACAGCGTGGCACAGTGGACACAGCCTGAGTCAGACACCAGCTGGCCTGGGCCTTTTGTCCCCACTTGCTGTGTGATGTAGGCCGTCCGGTCCCCTCTCTGGGACTCAGGTTCTTCACTTACCAGCAGGGAGAGGGAACGGTTTGGCAAGATAGTTCTCAGATCGTCCAACACTGTGGTTTAGACTATGTTCTAGAGCTGGGATGAGAGAAGCAGGGAGCTGGAGTCTTCACACCTGGAAGGGCAGCAGGAGAAGAGGTGGTCTGGTGGCTCTTCTGGGCCCAAAATTGGAAGCCTGTGGCCTTGAGCAGGGGATCTGGCCTCTGTGCCCAGGAGCACGTGAGGCTGGCCCTCCCCTCACGCTGCATCAGGCCAGTCTGTGCCCTCTCCAGCTTCAGCAAAACCATGTCCACGGCCCTGTTCCCAAATCTATACCAACTCAAAGATGTGTAATATATTTATATTATATGTATGGAACACTGTTACAATTTGCATGAATTAACATTGAATCCTCCCCATGACTGCATGATGTAAATATCATATTATGACATTTTACAGGAGTATCTGAGGCTCAGAGGAGTTGAGTACTTTGCCCCTGGTCACATAGCATGTAAGGGCACAGCCAGGATGTGTGTCCAGGTGCTTTCCCAAGCTCATTATCTTAGCTACCACGCTACGTCTCCCCAGAACCTCTGCTCCTTCCTGATCCATTCCTCCTACGACATCTGTCCATCAGCTAGGGGCTGCAGTACAGTGTTGCTGTTAGGAACTCACTTTCCCAGAGTCGATGATCTTGGGTTCAGATCTTGATACCACTGCTCACTGGCTGTGTGTCTTGGAGCAAGCTTCAGAACCTCTCTGAGCCTCATTTTGCTCATCTACAAAATGGAAATAACAACAGGATGTACTCCAATGGTGTAGTGAAAATTAAATCAATAGTGTAGACCAGTGTTTCTAAAGCATGGTCCCTGGGGACTCCTGAGTTCCCCTAGACCCTTTCAGGGGATCCATGAAAGGGGTCGAAATTATTTGTACTATCAGACCAAGGTGTTATTTGCTTTTTTACTCTCATTCTTTCATGAGTGTACAGGGGGTTTTCCAAGAGGCTATGTGTCATATCTCACAACAGACTAAATAGAGAAGCAGGTATGCGAACCCAGCTGTCTTCTTTTAAGCCAGGCGATAAAGAGATTTGGAAAAATGTAAAACAATGCTACTCTTTGCAATCTTTTTTTGTTTGTTCTCAAAAATATTATTTTTCATAAAATAGATTCTTTATCAGCACCACGCTCTAACCAACTGAGCTAACCGGCCAGCTTAAAATAGATTCTTTATATCAGAATGTTTATTGTTATTTTTACATTAATTAGTACTTATTAGATATCTTAATTTTAATTTTTAATACAATAAATGTTGGTGGATATAATGACCACAAAAAGAAGATCCTTGGGGCCATTGATAATTTTTAAGGGGACCAAGGGGTTCTGAGACCAAAAAGTTTTAGAACGACTCTGGGAGTGCAAGGCACTGGCTACATTTGTGGAGGGAGATGCCCTTGACCTTGGGCTTGCTAATACTCATCCTCTTTTTCACCAGGGCTCTGTCTGCCCTATCTGCCTGCCCTGCTGGAGGTCATTGCTAAACCGCAGGGGATTGAACACTGGCCAAGAGACACATGTCAGACCTTGGCCCTGGTTCCACCGTGGCTGATTGCTGTGTGACCCTGGACTAGACCCTGGGATGCTCTTGGCTTTCCGCTTCCTCACCTGAAGGACAGGCATGGTCAGTCATGCAGACTTCTCGGGCACCTTGAACTGCTAACACGTGGAGAAAGTGTGAACAATAAATCCTAAATCTGCCAGCCTCGAGGTTGGAGCTTGAGAACACCAGTAGAAATGCAGCCGTTTGCCCCCAGCCTCGGAGGTGACATTTGCCATGGCCGGGTCATGAGACAGGACGCCAGCATGAGAAAACTCCACAGTGGGGTCTCCTGGTCCGGGTTTCTGGCCTCTGCAAACTCTTTGTGGTGCAGGACCCGCAGCCTCACAGAGCCTCAGCGACGGCATCTGTGAATGGGAAGATTGAATCCAGGCTTGCCGATGTTCTGGCGGGAACTTGGGAAGCCCCAGTCATGCACCCCTCCTTTATCTTGTCACCTGGAAGGTGGCAGGTTGCAGAGGAGAAAACACTGAACAGAGGGAAGGGCTGGATTGGAAGCTGCGCAGCCTTATCTGGCTCTGCCAGAGTCCCGGGTGACCTCAGGCAAGTCTGTGTCCTCATCTGAGCCTTAGCTCACAGGAATTTAACATGGGCACAGCCTGGTGGGACAGAGTTGGCCTCTACCTGCCTTGCAAACGGATGGCTGGTTGGGGATTCAGCAGACACCCCGTTCTCAGGGTCTCATGTCCCAGATTGAGATGCCATCCCTAAACTTCCTTGTCTTTCTCCAGAGGGCCAGTCTGCTCCTGAGTTTCTCGGCACAACTTTATGCAGCACTCACTGTCACCAAGCCACAGAGCAGGTTGGAGCCCAGATACTTTCAGTTCTTTGTATTCCAGTCTGCTTAATCGGGACTCCAGAAACATTCACTTGGGTCCCAGGGCTGTGCTAGAAATAAGAGAGGAGTGAATTGTGGTCTTTGTCTTATAATGAGCCTGGGACCTTACTATGAGATGCGTTTGTTCATTCATTCGTTCATTCATTCATTCAACAAATACATACTGAGCACCTACTCTGAGCCAGGTCCTATGGTATGAACAAAACAGACATGGGCCCTGCCCTCATGGAAATTATAGTTTAGTAGAGGAAGCAGACATTAAACAAATAAACACACAAATACAAGTATTATCATACATTCTGATGACTTAGCTGAATGGCGTTAGATGGAATAATAGGGAAGATTTTTTAGTGGGCATTTTGAGCAGCTGTTAGTAACACCTTAAAGACAGTTACATGAGCACGTAAGAGTCTGAAGGTAGTGACTGCTGGTATTAGTTCAGCAATTCAGCAACAGAAGTTTCTGTTGTACCTCATGTTCCCAAGATGGCTGCTGGAGCATCAGCCTTCATGTTTGTATTCCAGACAGAAAGCTCGAAGGATGGGAGATCAAAAGAGTACACCTTGGTTCTCTATCCCCCTTTTAAGGAATCTTCACAAAAATCCACACAACCTCTACTTATATCTCACTGGCCAGAACCTAGTCACATATCCACACCTGGCTGGAAAGGAGGCTGGGAAATGAAGAGATGAGCTGGGCATCCTTCACAAGATAAGAATTCTGTAAGCAGAATGAAAGGGAGAAAGAATATTGAGTAGGTGTATTTGTTTCCTGATGCCACTGTAACAAATCACTATGGTTTGGGTGGCCTGAAACAACAGACATTTATCCACTCACAGTCCGGGATGCCAGAATCCAAAGTCAGTATCACTGGGCTGAAACCAAGGGGTTCACAGTGCTGCACGGCCTCTGGAGGTTCTACAGGATAATCCACTCCTTGCCTCTTCCAGCTTCCAGGGCTGCAGGCGTTCCTTGGTTTGTGGCCACGTGACTGCAGTGTTCAAGGCCAACATTTTCATATCTCTCACTGCTTCATCTTTGTGCCCCCTTCTCCTCCATACACGTGTCCAGTCTGTCCCTGCATCTCTTACAAGGATAGGTGTGATTGAATTTAGCCCCACTCGCCCCCCCATCCCCACCCCCTGCCAGATAGTTCAGGATAATTCCCCTATCTCCAGTCCTTAACTTAATCACATCTGCAAATGTTACCCTTTTTCTAAACAAGGTAACACAGGTCCCAGGGATTAGGGCCTGATAGTTTTTCTGGTTATTGGGCTTTTTTTTTTTTTTTTTAAGATTTATTTATTTATTTCAGAGAGAGCAAGAGAGCCAGGGAGAAGGCAAGGGAGAGGGAGAGAGAACCTCAAGCAAACTCCACACTGACTGCAAGGCCCAAGGGGGGCTTGATCTCAGAACCCTGAGATCATGACCTGAGCCAAAACCAAGAATTGGGTGCTTAACCGACTGTGCCACCCAGGCACCCCTGGAGCCTGATAGCTTTGGGGGCCATTTACTAGCCTTTTACAGTAGGGAGCGCCAGTTTCTTTTCCCTGCGACTTCATTTAAACCGAGGTGTCTCCAAAGAAGAGATACTGCACCTGAGTTGGAAAGGATGCATGGGAGGTTGCCTGGGGAGGGGTGGGGAAGAGAGTCCCAGAACAGTATGTGTGAAGGCCTGAGGTGACAGAGAGCTGGCCATGTGGCCAGTGGAACCGGCAAGGGTAGAGGACGGTAGAGAAAGAGGAACTACAGTCCAAAAGCCCGGAAGCCATGGTGGGGCTCTTTGTGTTATTCTATTTTTTTTTTTTAAGATTTTATTTATTTATTTGACAGAGAGAGATCACAAGTAGACAGAGAGGCAGGCAGAGAGAGAGAGGGAAGCAGGCTCCCTGCTGAGCAGAGTGTTATTCTATTTTTATCCTTTTTTTCAGTTATTGGTTTTGGTCTTTGTTTTGGAGGGTTTGTTTTTGTTTTTTGGGGGTTTTTTTGTTTTTTGTTTGTTTGTTTGTTTGTTTTAGTAATCTCTACACCCAATGTGAGGCTCAAACTTACACCCTGAGATCAAGGGTCATATGCTCCTCCAACTGAGCCAGCCAGGTGCCCCTGTTCTACTTTTAAGATCGCTTAGGCAGCCATTTGGAGACTGAGGCTGCTGCCGTAGTCTGGGGTGGGGGCTGATGGCAGCTTGGTTGGAGCCGTGACTGGGGGCTGGGAGCAGTGGTCAGGGGTTGGTGACAGATTGAATGGGGTGGACGTGCCCCCTCAATGCTGGGACATAGGATTCAAGGCTCTCTCAAAAAAATGGAAAACCCAGCATCCTGTAATTCCATAGTTCAAGGACTCTTAGACTTCATTTTCCATTTGCGGAAACTGCATCCCAGAGGGGGAACTATACTGGCCCACACCACCGTGAAAGCCGAGCAGAATAGGGATATACATATCTAATGATCCAAATAGAAAGAGGCCAGAGTGGGTCCATAGAGTCCTGAGGGGCTTCCTGGAGGAGGCAGAAGTTGGTAGGATGAATAGAGACAGAGAAGGGGCTTTCACTAAACAGAAGAGGTTGGGGCACAAAATATGTTTAGCCTTATAATAGCACTTATTTTTTCCAGGTTTCCGATCTTATCTTCTCCTTCTAGCTTGGGAGTGCTCTGGGGATGTGTCTGAATTTATTTACCAAACCCAAGAGTCATGGGTGTATAGGGCCGGTTAGTGTGAAGGTCACAGTGGAGAGCAGATGACCTTGGACAACCCCGTTTCCTTTCTAGCCTCAGTTGCTCCATCTATGAAATGGGGTTATAACAGTGCCTACAAGATAAAATTGTTGTGAGGATTCAATGTAGAGAATTAAATCTAGGGGTGGATTTAGTGAGAAGCTTAAACCTTTCAGAGGCCCTCACTTGCCCTAATTCTTCCCCTGCGAGGGGCCCTCGAAATGCATTCACACAGTGATTTAGAGGGTGAGGGGCCAAAAACCTAAGCCCAAATACAAGAAGGGTGTGTCAGGCAGTTAACTAATAAAAGTGTTATTTTATTTATCTGGATTTTGTCATGTTTATGGAATGTGTTATTTGCTGTGCTTTCTTTTCACACACTATTTAGAATTCTGTATTTAGAATTTTGCAATTTGCACTCCTTTTCCTGAGGAAGGCTCTGATGGTTGCATGAGCTACAGGCCTCCATACACCTGCACCCATAGGCCCAGATGAATGTGCTGTGCTCATCTGCTCCCCGATGGATGGAAGGGCACGTTGCTAGCAGCCTTGCCTGGTCCCCAGTCAGTGCCCTGAGCAAACAGCAGGCACTTACCGCCTTTTTTCTTGCTACTTGAAAACTCTCTCCCCAGGATCGAAGTCTCTGAGGGTGGGGATCTGTCCCTCTTGACCCCGACCAGACCCCCAGCACTCACGCAGCACCTGGCACGGAGCGGGCCTGCAGTCCTGAGGACAGAAATGGCTGAACACAGAGGAACGATGGGTGCTGTGACCTGGTCTTCGGGAGACAGGTGCTGGAGACCAAACCCGAAGGCAGGACAGTGCATGAGCAGGCTGGCCTGGAGCTCTTCCAGGGGCTCCATGGGGTGGGGGTAGGGGCCAACCCTAGACCAGTGGCCCAGGGCGGCGGCGGGGGGGGGGGTGCGATTCAGAGGGAGGACAGCACAAGGCCTTGGCTGATGAGAACAAGTTCAAGACCCATTGCTAAGCCACAAGAACACCTCTCAGAGAAGACCTCTCTACTCAGGCCACCACACCCCTGAGTGCACCTCACTGGAACCTGCCCTTTTGTCCCCTGACCTTGGACTGAACTTCAAACTCAGGGCAGGCTACCCACTGGTTCTCAGGGCATAAGGTGGGCAGAGAGCAAACTACCTGGAAGTAAAGTGGGAACTGCCATATATACTTAACCTCTCTGGAGGTTGGCTTCCAGGTATGTAAATTCAGATATGTAAATGTCACCTTTCTGAGCCTCAACTTCCACATCTGTGAATGGGCCAATAAGAGTTTCCATTTCTGAGGCTTATGGTGAGGATTAAGTAAGATAAGCCCTGTAGAGCATTTAGTACAAGGCTTGGCATGTAGAAAAACTCAACAAATACCATTTGTCATCTATTCATTATTTCCAAATATCTGTTTGTGGAAGTTTTCTTTGATTCAAGGTGAAATAAGAAAAATTAATATGGCAGAAAGCCTAATTAATATCTCCATTTTCTTCTGTTTATTTTTTCCTACATTTCCATTAATGTACTACTTTAACAATAAGAAAAAAGGAAGAGAATTCATATATAAATTAGAAATACACTATATATGTTTAATAAGTACTATGAAGAAACAGCTGAAATGTTAATGGTAATTACCCTTCTGGGTGCTGAGAATAAGGGTGGGTAATTTTTATTCTGTTTGTGATAAATTTCCCAAATGTTTTGCAACAAGTATGTGTTTCTTTCACTAAACAGTATGTGTTTATTCTTGGAAAACAGGAATAAAATTTTATTCAATTCTCTATTCTGTGCTTGTGTCCTTCTAATTTCATGTTAAAATGTTCTTTCTTTTTCTGAAATCATGATCAGAATAGATAATTCATTTTTTAAATTTTTTCCCTCCCTTCTCCCAATAATTCATCTTTTTTTTTTTTAAGATTTTTATTTATTTATTCGACAGAGATCACAAGCAGGCAGAGGCAAGCAGAGAGAGAGAGAGAGGAGGAAGCAGGCTCCCCGCAGAGCAGAGAGCCCGATGTGGGGCTCGATTCCAGGCCCCTGGGATCATGACCTGAGCCGAAGGCAGAGGCCTCAACCCACTGAGCCACCCAGGTGCCCCCCAATAATTCATCTTTTTAAAAAGATTTTATTTATTTATCTGAGAGAGAGAGAGCTCATGAGCAGCAGCGGGGAGAGGGGGTTAGAGGGAGAAGCAGACTCCCTGCTGAGCAGGGAGCCTGATGCAGGTCTCCATCCCAGGATCCTGGGATCATGACCTGAGCTAAAGGCAGATGCTTAACTGACTGAGCCACCCAGGCATCCCCGATAATTCATTTTTTAAAAACCCATTCTGGCAAAATTTAAAACAGACATCCCTGTTGCCGATTTTTTTCCCCCTGAAATTTCATTTGTCTGTGTAACCTATTATCTGATAACCACCCACATTCTAGATGAACAACCTTATTTTAGAGATGGAGAAAGTGAGGCCTAGAAAGACCGAGCAAGCTTTTTTCCTAAAAACACAAAAAATACAAACAATAAGATCACAAACCTCCAAGTCCTTCTACTCAGAATTGACAACTGGTAGGAAGTAGTGATAAATGCTTAATCCTGTGTTTTCACTTTTTAATTACAAACAGAGTCAAAGCCCCATTGGCCTCCATCTCTGTCCCTTCCCTCCTCCCCACTCCCCTGTGGGGCCCCCACCATCCTCTATCAAATGCAAATAGCAGTATGTGTAGTATTGTCTAGTGTATGTATTTTGAAATTACATAAATGGTACAAAACTATACCTGTCATTCTGTCACTTGCTTTTTTTCTCCCCTCTCAACATTGTATTTTCCAGGTACATCTGCATATAAACTCTGAATCATTTCTCCTTAGTATTTAGTGTTTTGGCTGGTATAGCCATTCTCCTTTGAGGTACACTGAAGTTGTTTCCAGATGACTTTTCCCAGGTCACACGGGAATCAAATGCCCTTTCTACTGCCCAGTGGCCCAGGCACATACTCACTCTGGGGGAGATACAGTTCAGAATTCAGAGCTCCATCACGGTCACCCATGGTCACAGGTGGGATCCGATTGTCTCCCTGGATCCACACTCCTCTGTTCTCCTTATATCCTGGAGCCCCAGAAATTTAGGGCAACTGGGCTTCACAGTATGGTCAAGAGGGGGATGAGAGGCCAAGGTCTTTCCTCAGGGTCAGGATGCTGACAGATGCCCAGGCACTTCTGGCCTGGACTTAATGGTTCCAAAACGTGCTTAGGACTGTCAGACTGTCAGACTGTCTCTAAATGGTCAGCAGACGACAAGGCCTGTGGGGGGCATCAGTGTTGTTCAGTGTTCCCCACTTGGAGCGCATGGAAGAAAACAACCTCTCTTCCCCTCTTAAGCATACCTTAAATGTGATTTGCTTTGTCCAAAAAAAAAAAGCGACAGGAAGTAACAAGTCACTTCCGGGTGAGGCTTGAAGAGCCAGTGGGCCATTGACTACATTCTTGCTTGCCTCCTGGAATGGCAACTGGTCAGGTTGGTGGGTGACCACGCAACAGAACCTGTCACAGCCTCACAATGAATGTTTTAAGCCCCTGTCTTGGGTTGTTTGTCACGGCAACATAACCTGGATTATCGTGTCTGTTACGGGGCCATGTCTGCTGTGTCCAGGCTGCCGGGGGCCTGGTGATAAGCTACCAAGACCTGTCCTTTCAAACCGATGCCTCTTTCAAGTCCAGTGCCACTCATGAACCTGCCGCAGAGCAAAGACAACTACTCCTCAGGGGCGCTATTGGAATAAAGAACTTTAGGACTGAGAAAGCGGGGAATTATCCATCCTTAAAAGGCACTCTGAGTTAGACAAGAGCCTAAAAGTGTCATTGTCTAGCTGAGTTTCCCTTGGCTGTGGAGGATTAAGTGAGGTGCAGCCACATCAGGGACTTAGGACAGCCCCTGGCACGTGATGAGCTCTGGGCTCCCAAGATGCTCACTGACACCTCATAGTGGATAGGAAAAACTTGGAAGCTAAGTGTACAATAGTAGGGGAAACGGTTAGCTAATTATGGCATGTCTATATATATAGCTGTCCCTTACTTTTGGAAAGTTTGTGTTACGCCACTTGCTTTTACAAAAGACCTACATCAGGGGTGCCTGGGTGGCTCAGTCGTTAAGCGGCTGCATTCAGCTCAAGGTCCTTGGATCGAACCCCACATCGGGCTCCCTGCTCAGCAGGGAGCCTGTTTCTCCCTCGCCCACTCTCCCTACTTGTGTTCCATCTCTCACTGTGTCTCTCTCTGTCAAATAAATAAATAAAATCTTAAAAAAAAAAAGACCTAATCAGCACCTTATGTGAGTACTTTGTCAGAGACCCCAAGCCAGAGCCCATGCAGCTAAATCACTCCCGAATTCCTAATCCACAGGAGCTGCGAGATAATAAATATTTGTTTTAGGTACACTGAGGTGGTTTCCAGATGACTTTTCCCAGGTCACACACAGGAATCAAATGCCCTTTCTACTGCCATAGTACTTGTCTACACTTTAGGGTTATTTGCTACATAACAATAAGTAACTAATACAACTACACAATCACAGTACAAGAAAAAACAACGCCTTGAATATCTTTAAAAGAAAGCAAGACAATTATCACATGACTCTCTTTGTCCCCTTTGGCCAAGTGTTGGAAGAACTAACACTTGTGCACAGAACCACCTGGCCACGTTCTCACAGCTCCTGATACGCACACCGTCTCTCTGGCATCAGCTCTAAAATGGGCCGCCCATCTGTTCCTGTGACTTAATGCCTTCCTTACCTTTCCTACAACCCAGTTCAAACAAAAGCACCAGAACAATATATACCCTGGCTCAGAATACAAAAAAAGTTTATGCACTAATAAAAACTTGGCAACACCTCTTAGAGGTCATGAGACCACGGCCCACTGTGCTAGGGATTTCATCAAAAGGTGAAAAAGGGCAACTTCATCCCTTTATTTTTTTTTATCTTTTTTTCTTAAGAGAGGAGAGCGCAAGTGGCAGAGGGAGAGAGAGAATCTTAAGTAGGCTCCCCACCCAACATGGCGTCCAACATGGGGCTCGATCCCATGACCTTGAGATCATGACTTGACCTGAAATCAAGAGTCAGATGCCCAACCAACTGAGCCACCCAGACGCCCTGATCCCTTTTAAGCCAAACCCCTCCTCTGCCCAGGGACCTCCACCGCCATCGCCTTCTCCATGTCTCCCACATTTCTGCTGCCCACCCCAGCTGGAGAGGAGCCCCACTTCCTATGGGGAAATCTGCTTTCAGCGGAGAAGATCAGGGTGATTAGGCTTTGCAGGGACAACACTTGGGTTCAGATTCCTCTTAAGCTCCGTCACCCTGAGTAAGTCACTTAGCATCATCACATCTGAGCTTCCTCTTCGCTGCTGTGAGACTAATAATAGCTCTTTCCTCACAGAGCTGTTGAAGGGATCAAAGGAGGAAAAAAAAATTGTCCAGGGCTGAGCCCAGGGCCTGGCATTTAACAAGTGCTCACGTGCCTTTCCTTGTTCCTAAAGAATAATGGCAATAGTGGGAGCCGCTGTTTATTAGGGGCTCCCTGCATACCTTGCATCCTTTACACGTACTACCTCATCTAGTCCTGCCAGACCCGCCTCTCAGTATCCCCACTTTAGAAGCAAGGAAGCTGAGGCATGGGGAGGTGAAATGCTCGCCCAAGATCACCCAGACTCAGGTGATGAGATGCCGGAACCCCCACCTTTTTTTTTTTTTTTAAGATTTTATTTATTTCAGAATCCCCACCTTGAACCACTTTGCAGCCTCCCAAGAAGAAATGGAACAAGGCCTTGCAAACACAGGCACGCCGCACAGGTTGCGGGAGAATGGAAGGAGCAGAGGGAGAGCCAGGGCAGCAAAGGAACACACCGTTGGGAGAAGAGAGCTTCGGGGGCGGCGGAGACAGCAGTGGTGTGGAGGTCCTCTGCGACCGTGGCCCGCTCTGTCTTGTCTATAGCAGGAGCCTGAGGCCTCCGGCTCCTGTGACAGAGCTATAGCTCTTCCCTCCACCTGCCACCCAGGCCCGCCCAGCAGCACGAACACCCTGCCCAGGCCTGGACACGCCGACAGCCCTGCACATGGCTCCACTTTGCCCTTCCTGAGCACCTGCTCTGGCTGTGAGGCAGCTCTTGCTCATTAAAATCAGGCCTTGCTGGTGGAGAAAGTCAAGCTGTTTTATTTGCAAAAACAGAACAGATAATTATGCAGCGTCAAAGGGGACCAGCTTTGGCTCAACACTCTAGCATTGTATTCTCACCGAATCAGGAAAGCAAACTCGCAGAACCAGCAGCATCCACCAGTGTCTCTGGGCCAGAGAGAGCTGGCTGGCTTGGGCCCCTCTTTCTCCACGTTCTGACCCCCGGGAACCCCTGTGACTCGCAGGATAACAGTAAAAGCTGTGGAGTGCAAAGTGTTCTGTGGCTGGAGTTCAGAGAGGTTGAGTTGCTGAGCAAGGTGGCCCAGCTGCTCAACCTTCTGTTTGTGGCACAGGTGAGGGGCTACCTGCATGAAAGCGATGATCCCTGTGGAAGAAGAGGGGGCAGCTGAAGCCACAGGACCAGGTGGAGAAGGTACAGCCCCTCAAGAAACATTTAGCCAGGGAGGCAGGACAGGTCTAGCACAATGATTCTCCATCAGGGGGTGATTCTGTCCCCAGGGGGCATTTGGACTTGTCTGGAGACATTTTGGTTGTCACAACCAGGGAAGGAGGTGTGACTGGCATCCAGTATAGAGACTACGGAGGCTGGTGACTATCCTACGGTGCCCACAGCAGCCCCACGTCACTGAATTCTCTGGCCTCCCATGTTAGTAGTGCTGAGATTGCAAGCCCGTGGACTAGCCATTGAGAAAGCACGCCAGCCTCTGGAGTAGGAGGCATCCTTCCTAGCTATGGAAACAGCAGCAGGCACTTGACCAACTCAGTTTCCCCTATGAAACGGGGGATACTAGATTTCTGCCTCCCAAAGTTGAACCAATGCCAGTTCGCTGCTTTCGTGGGGGCTCACACAGCCAGTGAGCCCCCACGTTGCTATTGTTCATTAGCAAGATCATGAGCTCTTCAGAGGACCACTGCCACTCGCTGACAAGATGAACCGACCTGGGAGGAGGCCTGGAGACAAAGAGACTGCCCTGAGAGGGCCCCGGAAGCCAGAGGAGGCTACAAGCTGGTGCTGGCATTCGAGGTCTTGCTTTAGCCTACCTTGCTCCCCCAGCCTCCCACTGCTCTGAATGGCCCCTGGGCCAGTACAACAGGGGCTTTTTCTTCCTTCCACAGTTCCCACCCCCCTACACGCACCAAGGGCCTCTTCCTCCAGGAGGCACCCAACCCTTAAGAATCACACGGCCCTAAAAAAAAAACAAGGAAATCCTATCAGTTACCACAATGGGGATGGATATTGTAGGCCTTATGCTAAGCGAAATCAGTCTGAGGAACAGAAGTACTGTATAATCTCATTTAAATGTGGAATCTAAAAACAAGTGATAAAAAAAGAGATCAGAGGTGTGGTTGCCGGAGGGAGAACAGAAGGGAAAATGGAGGAGGTGGTCAGGGAAAATGGAGGAGGTGGTCAGACAACACAAACTTCCAGCGCGGAGGTAAGTAAGCACCAGAGAGGTCCTGCACAACGTGAGGACTATAGCTAACACCCTCGGTGATACGTTGGAAGGTTAAGAGTAGATCCTAAGCGTTCTCATCACAAGGAGAAATTCTCTCTTCCTTTTTTTCTTCTTTTCCTTTATTGTATCTTGTATCTATGAAAAGATAGATGTTAGCTGAGCCTGCTGTGGTATCGCTTCACGATATACGTAAATCAGACCATCAGACCATCACGTTGTACACCTGACACTTAGACAATGATGTATGTTATGTTTCAATAAAACTGGAAAGGATCACATGCCCCTAATCTCAGACTGAATCAGGAGAATGACTACAGAGAGGCATCAAGACACGTACGCAACTGTATCCATTCAGACTCTGAAAAACGAATGTGTTCTCACTTATACACACAGACACACACATGCCACCTTAAGACACACTCCAGCCTAGGTCACAGACTCACAGATGTATTCTCCTACAGACACACACACCTGCATAACACAATCTCACCAAGACACATGCAGTCCCCCATACACACACACAACATCAGCACATAAAAGCAATACATACCCAAGGACATGTAGTCACATACACAAACGTACAAATTCATGTGCAGATATATATTTACATTCAAACTTAGGGATGCCCGTATATCTCATATGTACACACGTTTAACCTTGAGGCACATAAACACCTGTGCATATCCACGGAGATACATTCTAGGCACACAGACTCATACGCAGCTATCAATATGCTTACATGTATAAGCACGCATATGCATATATCATTCAAGACACACACACACACACACACACTCCTATACATCCTCCCAAACACACAAGAACACACGTTCATATAAAAAGGCATTTAAAAATAACTGCCCTCATATACACGCATACATGTTCCCACTGCACATTTCATTCATTCATAGATTCATTTATATTATCAAAAATTTGTTAAGGAAACTTCCTTGGGGCACCCTCCAAATTCAACTTTGTGTTACAGCTATTTGTGTAAGCCCCCCAAAATGAGCCAGTAGATTATTTCTCCCTTTAAACTTGCACTTGTAGGATAGGAAGTGTGGGCTATCTCTCGCCCGCAAGCACCCCCGCCCGCCCCCCAACCCCCGACGCAGAGCTCAGGCTCCTTCATCTCGGTCTCTAACTGCCCAAGACCCAAGGCCCCCACCGGGAGGTGCTCCATAAAAGTCCACGGCTAAAGGTGCATTCCCTCTCGCCAGTCCATCAACGGCAAGGGCGGGCCTGTCGGTGCGGCTAGGAAGCGCGCGTCCACACGCGCATTCGGGAGTGGGGCTCCACTGCGGGGAGCGTACGAACCTCCCTCCTCCGTCTCAGCCGCGCCCCTCCGCTATTCCCCACCCATTTCCCCAGCACCAGCCAGCCCGACGTCCGTAGGGGCTGCTGGAGCAGGGGGGGCGGGGCTTCGGCCTCCCCCTCCCCCCCGCCCAGCCCCTCCCCTCCTTCCTCCTCCCTCCCGAGCTCCTCGCCCTCCCCTCCCCCCAGGCCCTCCTCTCCGCCCTCCCTCCCTTCTCCGCCTCCCTCTCCTCCTCTCTCCTCCCTCCGTGGCCGCTTCTCGTCCCCTCCCTTTCCCGTCTTTCCTCCCTCCTCTCTCCCCTCCCCGCCCTCGCCCTCGCCCCTCCCCCGCCGCGCCCGGACCGCCAGAGGCTGAGTCATCGCTGCGGCGCTGCGGGGACGGCGGGCTAGCAGGTAGGGGGGGTGCGAAGAAAGCGACGTGCGCCTGTCGCCGCCACCACGGATGGGGCCGAGTCCCTGCGCACGGCCCTCGGCGGGAGAGGCCTGGGAGGGGGCACCGATGGGCGCCGGCGCCGCGGCAGGGAGGGGCGGGCGGTCCCGGAGGGCGCGGATTCCGCCGCCCTTGCAGCAGCCGCTGTGCGGCATTCTGAAAGAGCTTCACGTAGGATGGAGTCATGAGCTTACACCATTAGGATGGCATCCAGGCCGGGCAGCGCGAGCGGGCGGCCCACGGGCACATCTCCCCTGCACCTGATCTGCGTTTGACCCACAGAGTGTAGTTTAAGTTGAAGCAGATGCCCGTATTTAAACACCGTGTGATATTCCGTAGGGGGAACACCAGATTCCCAACCCTTGAAAAATTAGAATTACAGGGCGACACCGGTCCCCTATTTCCCAGTACAATAGCCTAAGGCTGAGTGAAGCCGCCTTTTTTAGTCAAGGTAATGCATCCTCTCGTTCGCCACAGTCCCCACGACGCCTTCCTATTTCACCGAGGCCCCTAAACTTCCTTGGGGCTACGCGCCAAGCCCTGGATCTAGTGATTCCTGCCCTGTCCATCCTACCCATTTCTCAGACGCCAATGAGGAAGTGGAGTTGGGAGTTTCCCAGGGTCACCGAACATGTGGCCTTAACGGGGAAAGAGAACCCAGCCTTTTCTCACCCACTCATCTTGTTCTTCCGGCAAACCATCTTGCCTCCTTTGGTATGCGGACCTGAGAAGGGAATTGTCTTGCCAAAGGTGGGTCCCAGAACATGATCTGGGGGTCAGTGCACCCCAAATGGAAGATGATTTGGAGCAGTAATTAACCAGGAGAAGGGTCAAATCGCTTCACATTTATTCCTGGATGAGTGGCAGATCATACTAAGAAATTGAGCGGAAGCAGAGTGTTTCAGGCGGCCCCTCCCTGGAGTTGATGGAACATTCTTGGTCTTTCTTTTGGAGTCACAACAGAGGGCAAAACTGAGGCGGTGGATGGATGGAGCAGTTGCAATTGCCGGCAAATTTGGTTAGAATAAGCTGTTTTCAAGTCACTGGAGTCCTGCCTGTGAGACTCAAGACTGTTGTGTAAGGGTTGCAAAAGCAGTCATTGCTTGGATTAGTCTCGGTGTTCTTAGCCTGTGATGTGTACATGAGTCGGGTAAAATGCAGATTTGAGGTCAGTAGGACGGGGATGGTGCGTGAAAGTCTCCATTTCTGACAAGTTTCCAAGTGATACCAAAACCTCAGGCCCCCAGACCCCACTCTGAGTGGCAAGGTGCCATACTCCCTGTGCCTTCTAGTTTATTCCTGAGGGTCGTTCTACCTGGCAACCAAAGGAGGGGCTCAGAATCCCAGAGATCTGGGCATGGGTCCCCACCCACCCCTTAGTAGCCAGGTGATATTGAGCAGCCCGCTTATCATCTGTGTGCCTCAATTTTCTCATCTGTTTGATTGGAATCAAAGGATACTTCCTTAGGAGAATAGGAGAGGAAGAATGGGCTAGACGTGTGTCCCCAGCACAGTGTGTGGCTCGTGGTAGGTGCTCTGCAAAGGTAGTTTTTGTTAACCGTGCACTCTCTAGGCCTGCCCAGAAGCAGTGACCCCCAACAGCAACCTGGTCAGGGAGGGGGATAGAGAAGATACTTCAGGATAAGAATCAAACCCCCTAATAATGGCTTTCCAGGCTTTGCATGGGATGGTCACTACCCGGCCCACCCTTTGCTGCCCTTCCCCTCTCTGTCCACGCTGCAGCCGTGGTACCCATGTATTCGGCCCTTCAGCCATGGTACTTTCTGTCCTCAGAGGCCTGGTATGTGCTGTTGTTCCCATACTTCGACCTGCCTGTATATCCCTATATCACTTCCTCAGAGATGCCCACCTTGATCCCAGAATCTCTGAATAGGATTTAGGGGATATTTTCTGGTAGAAAGGAAAAGCGGGGACTTCTCTTGAGGCTGTGTCTATATAGAGAAGTCACCATTTAATTTCGATTCTACATTTATTTAGAGCAGCTTTTAGGGGGAGTTGGGGGTGGTCAGAGAAACTAAACACTGCCCCTGCATTTCTGCAAAGTAGAAAAGGGGCACAGCTTGGGCAAGCAAGCGGGATCTGGACTTCAGCTTTCGTCTGCCCTCTCAGCTGGTTACCTTTGTGCAGTATACAGACTGGTGCAAACCTTATGTGGCAGCCTGGAGTGCTAACGCTTCACCCAGGCTGCCTCGCCCAGGCTGCCTCATGACCTGCTTAATCCTCCTGCCTAGATTAAGCTCCTTTTAACAAACTTTCTTAAACTCCTAAAAAAATGAATCACCCAAAAACAAACAAACAAAACACATCACAATTGGATTAGGTATCTTGGGAATAATTTTTTTAAGCTCTGTCCCCTGCAGTAGACTCTACATTCCATCAAGGCAAAATCTATCTGTCTTGTTCTACGCCGCAGTCTTCGTTTGATGCCTGCAACAGAGCAGGTGCTTCTTAAATATTTGTCAAATATTCCAGGAGCTCGTTGTCTACCAGGGGAGATTGGACTCATTGAAATCAGCTGTGCCATGAGATGGGCAGGCACAGAGCCTGGTGTGGCCCCAAGGAGGGAGAGGTCACTTCTAGCCAGGGTCATCCAGGGATGCTCACGGAAGATGTGGTGTCCCAACTGGGTCTGACAGAATAGGTAGATGAGATGGGACCCAGATGAGTGGGAGGGTGTTCTTGGCAGTTGAAATAGCAAAAGCAAAGGTACAGAGGGAGAAAAGTTCAGTGTGTTCCTATGAGAAGTCACAAATTACAATCAGCCGACTGGCCAAATGTGTTTGGTGAATTAGCTGCCAGTATTTAAAAAAAAAAAAAAAATCAGGAGTTTTCTCATAAAGATCCAGATTTCCGGATTTTCTTTAAAAGAAATTGGAAGATACCACCAAAGGACCATTGCCTGGCCCTGAGAAGTGACAGGTCCTGTTGGCTAGGGGACCGTTTGATTAGCTCATGGGAAATGCTCGGGAAGCTGGTTCAGATGGTAGGGGCACTTACAGGCCAGACTAAGGAAGTTGGCAGATGCCCACCCTGAAGGAAGTGAGGAGTCACTGAAGGATTAAGAGCTGTAAACCTTTACTGTAAATCATAATAAAGCTGGGGGGGACTCCGAGAAGGTCCTCGGGGCCTGTAAAGAACACACGAAGAAGTATAATAACCCAGAGTGGGGGAGAACCCATGCCCCAGTGGGGTTTTTGTTTGAACTGGTAAATAACAGGCCTCCTCAGCTCACCAAGTAAGCTGGTAACTGCAGGGACCTGGGGGTCATCTCCAGCTCCCCGGGGCACAGCCCGCAGCTGCCGTGGCCAGGCTAGGCCTGACTTCAGAAGCAGAAACTCTGGGCCGAGGAGGCTGGTGAAGTTCTGGAAGACGAAGGAGTGGGGAGCTCTGCATGGGGCTTTCAAAGAAAATAAAACAAGGACTGACCCACGGCTGGGGGACGGGTGCTTGCTAAAGGCAGAATTGTCATCCTAAAGAGCTCTGCTGCTCACGGACAGGTGACTTCTACCTTGTTTCAGCTTAGCCTTGACTATTTTCAAGCACATTATTTTTCTTTAAAAATCACTGTCGTCATCTTCTATTTATAAAAATAGTATACTTGTTAGAAAGAGGGAAATAGAGTAAAATCAAGATGAAGACAATAGTTATCAGTAACCCTACTACCCAGAGGTAACCTAACATGTTCGTGGGTTTCCTTACTGTTATTTATTTTTGTTTTCAGTGTATTTACACTTTTTAAAAATGTAGTAGGGGTCGCACTTCGTATACACTGGATCACCCTTTTCTGATGAAGGTTATACCATCAATGTGTTACCATGAGAATATATTTATGCGTCTTTGTGTAAAATCCTTAAATAAGAAATTCACAATAGGGAAGTAAGCCTTATATATTGGCATCACTTTTCCTGGTTATTAAATATGCTTTGAAAAAACACTTTGTATGTTTGTTTCCTTCCATTCTCAAAGTAGTCGGGAATCTGCTCAAAACAGAAGAAGGATTATTATCCCCATTTGACAGAGAATACTGAATCACAAAGATGAAGTGATTTACCCAAGTAGGTGGGGGGAGGCAGTGCCTAAACGACAACCCCCAAGCCTTCTGAGTCTAAGTTAGTGCCATGGGGAAAGGGGTCCACAGGATGCTCTTCCCCACCCCAGTCTTAGTACAGCTGTGCTTTAAATACTGGAAATCAAGGAAGCCTTTAAACTGAGTGCAGTTAATCTGGGGGACGTCGTAGAGGAGGCAGGTTCTATTCCGGATCTAGAAGGTTTGTCCAATACGTAAGTAAATTAGTGGCAGGTACCCATGCTTCCTGAGTCCCAGATTAATCATAATAACCAGCCTTTATCATGTGGCAAGTGCCTTACTAGGCCCTTAAATGCTACTTATGTTATTTAATTCTCATACCGAACCCTATGAAGCACTGTTATTTACACCGAGTTAAAAATGAAAAAACAGAAGCACAGAGGGGACGTGAGCAGCTCAAGGTTGCACAACTGGTGAGTGAGGACAGAGATTTAAAACAGGCAGCATGGCCCCAGAGCAGTTCCTGTCACTCCATCTGTGTGCCCTCCGTGCCTAGGCTGAAGGATGGATGGCAAGGGAGCAGGGAGTCTGCACCCCCAGCTGGGGATGGGGCCTCGGGACAGGGGATGGCCCCCTGTCTGAAGGGCTGTGTGACAAAAACCAACCAGGAGGACGCCCCGTCCCTCAGAGAGGATTCCCAAAATGGGAAAATATAAATTAAAAAATGAAGTATTCCCCAGAGCATGGGGTAACCTGGTGGCTAATCCAAAGCGGTTGTGTCTTGGTCCCTCCTTGATTCTGAAATAGACTCCATCCTGAAAGAGTAGCAGACTTGGAATTAAGAGACACAGTGCCGCTAGTCCCGTCTCTGCTGAGACATGACCGTGTGACCGTGGGCCAGTCGCTTCCCCTCTCTGGCTCTCGGAGGTTAAGGCTGGGGCTGCAGCAGGTCTTTGCCACTCACCACGTCTCACTGGGATACGGCCCACAGGTTGCTGATGTCTGGGATGAGGCTGGGATAAAGCAGCCTGCAGGGCTCTGGGGAGTCCAGAGTGCGGGGCTAACCTGGTGTCTGCCCACCTTCCTGGGAAGGCTGCAGGTGTCTCAGAACCCACCCCTAAATCCTTTCTCCCTCCCAGGCCTCCTGATGCCCGGGAAAGTAAGAATCAGCACACAGGCCTGGGAGTCCTCTCCCTCCATCTCTGTTCGCCAGGTCCTGAAGGGACACCTGGCTTGCCCCTGAGAGCTCACCCCAGCAGCTATCCACTCATCCTTCACAGGGCTGAGTTCCCAAGGTGCATGTTCCCAGATACAGCCCTGCCACCCAGACCAGGAAACCTGCACTTGCCACTGGAATAACGTTCAAACTCAGGATGACTGAGAAGACCTGTTTCCACCTGTCCCCAGCCTGTCCCCAACTCTGTTGCCCCTGTCACCGTAACACTGGAGCTTAGTGCTTCTTAAAGGCAGAGGCTCAGGAGTCAGGCAACTGGATTCAAATCCTGAGTCTGCCTGTTTCTAGCTATGTAACCTTAGACAAGTTACCACGTATCACTCAACCTTGACTCCACACCCTTAAAATGGGAAAATGGAGGTGGTGGCACCCACTCCATAGGACTGTGTGAAGAATTAAAATGAGTCACTTAGCATAGTTCCTGGAACTCAGTAAACTCACCTTAGGTGTTTAGTGTCCTTATAACTATTCTCAGCTACATTCAGCTACCACCTCCTACTTCCTAAAGCCGGTCATTCTCTTCCCCAACACTGTGCCTCCATGTATGCCTGGAGAACCCTTCCTCTTCCTTTGTCTCCATCCAGTAGCCTCCTACAGACTCTATAAAGCCCTATTCAAATGTCACTGGGAAGACTTAACCACCCTTCCCAGTTCCTTTCTTCTCTATGTGTCTGTTACCTCCTTAACCCAGGGACCACACAGCATGGCCAGTGATGGGACAGCCAGCATTCCCTGCCTTCTGATTAGGATGCAATAGAATCCACAGCTCCACCTGTTTTGGCTCTTGCCAAAAATGTTGAGCCTAAATCTAATCAGGTCTTTAAAGCTAGCTTCAGTTTGCAGGAATTTCAGGGGCAAAGGAACATAGTGAATAACACCCAGAAAAGCAGCCAGACACATCCAGAACGTGGGACAGTTTATAAGACAACGGTTGGGATCTCTCTTAAAAGTCAATGTCATGAGAACAAAACAAAAGCAAAAGCAATGGGAGAGGAGATTCTGGATTGAAAGAGATCTAAGAAAGATGTGACTCTTGATTATATCTTTGTTCATTTTTTTTCCCTTAAGTTATTGAGACCATGTATTCAGACAATGGGGGAAATCTGTGAACTGGGCATCAGATGATGTAAGGAAAATGATTGTTAGGTTTGTGAGGTTGAGGTGAGTATATTGTGGTTATGGAGGAGATTTTTTTTTTTTTTTTTGAAATGCACGCTGAAGTGTTTAGGGCTCAAGTGCCAGAATAGTTGTAATTAACTTTCAGATGTTTTAGCCACAAATTTAACATAGAGTGAGATGAAGTAAATACGGTGAAATATTCACAGTTGTTGAATCTGTGTGATCAACATGTAGGTATTCAGTTTACAGTCCTATCTACTTTTTTGTATGTTTCCACATTTCCATAATGAAAAGAGTCTTCACTGAGATTGGCTTCAGGGTGTACAACCAACAATTTGGTCTATGCATATATTGCAAAATGATCGCCACAATAAGTCTAGTTACCATCCATCACCCCACAG
Source organism: Lutra lutra (assembly GCF_902655055.1). NCBI lineage: Eukaryota > Metazoa > Chordata > Mammalia > Carnivora > Mustelidae > Lutra > Lutra lutra. The sequence goes on from NC_062282.1 coordinate 46,620,505, forward strand.
TTACAGGTTTTTTTTCTTGTCATGAGAACTTTTAACTCTCTTAGTAACTTTCAAGCATACAGTACTATTAACTACAGTCACCATACTGTATGGTATAGCCCTAGGACTTATTTATTTATAAAAAGGTTTTTTTAAATGCTCCTTCTCCTGGGCTCCCATGGCGAAGTTTTGGACCTTCATTATTTATTTTATTTTATTTTATTAGAGAGAGAGAGCACAAGCAGGGGGAGTGTCAGGCAGAGGAAGGGGAGAAGCAGACTCCCCGCTGAGCAGAGAGCCTGATGTGGGGCTCCATCCCAAGGCCCTGGGATTCATGAACCGAGCAGAAGGCAGTCAGTCACCCACCAACTGAGCTACCCAGGTGCCCTTGGACCTTCATTAAAACATGAATCTAAATATACGGAGGTGATGTATACCAGTGAGTCTTGCCATTCAGATTACAGATTATGAACTCCTGGGGTAGGATCCAGATCAACTGTGGTTTCTCTCAGGGTACCAAATTTAGATACTAAATACCCATTAAACATTTGTTGAATGAATGAAGACAGTATGTTGCTATAGTGCATGATTCATCAGTAAACTTAGGAATTTCAGAATGAAAATGATGATGGCAAACCTTCTATCAAGCACTGTGTACCAAGTTTGGTGTTAAACCCCTAATTTTGTTTGTTGTGGATTTTTTTTGCATTAATTTGGTTTTTAAATATTGCATTTGCATGTTATTTATCTAGGTTACTAAGTTTGGGGGGGGTCCCTTAATTAGTGCCGGAGGCACCCTGATATGGGTCCCGATAAAACAAGTGTTTTGGCACGTGGCTGAGTAATGGCCCATTGCTCTCTGGGAATCCTTCCAGATCCTGTCAGTTTGTCTGACAGAATTGAGGCTTGTTTGGCGTCACTGTAACATTGCTCTTGTCATCTGACCTGAAGAGAGGTTTGGAATCTGCAGTGCATATTTATTTTGCTGCCCCAGCAACATTCTCCCTTCTTTGGCAACAGCAACTCTGGGCTGCTTGCAGATCCTCCCCTCCGTGTCTGCAGAGTGGACTCAGGCCGGTAGCCCGAGGTGCGCATGGGACTCAATTCTGCCTCAATCAGAGCCTTGCAAATCCTGGTCACAGTGATGCTTTGGAGAGGGCATGTGACTCAGTTCTGGGAGGTTGACCTGAATTGGGGTGGGGGAGACCTTTTCTCATTTCTGTGGATCTGAGGTAGGATGGAAGCCACCTTGGAAGCTTGAACCTCTCTTGAGACTGGAGCTCACACAGAAGACAGTATAGGGGGATGGAGTCAGGGAGGAGACGTCCTGAAAGTGTTTGAGCTCCTGGATCCAGTTGTGCACAAAGCTGCTCTGCTGTCTGGGCTTAAGGGATGTGTGGGCCAGCTTTGTCTAAGTCAGTTTGAGTCGTGTTTCTGTCCCTTAGATGATTCACTCCCTCTTGCCTGTGGTCTGTCAACGCTGGCCCCAGGAGATGCCGTGGGGAAGCCTGGCACCTAGCGCCAAACTAACGCCCTGAAGTGCTCCTTCCAAGGTGCCTTTCATCCCTAGGCAGCCTTGGAGGGCAGATGATTGAGAGCAACCACAGTAACTCCACAGAGCCTTCCTGAGCACTGGCACTGTCAGGTCCTATAGTAAATATTACACATTGATTTACTCCTTGTGTCCTGTAACAGATTCCATGAACTCCGGGCTGGAATCATCCATCTGCTCCCAGGCCAACTGTCCCAAATCACCACTAGAGGCAAAAGAGAAGGCCCCAGTTAACCACCAGACAAGCCTGCTTCCCCTCCATTTTGTCTCTTTTGTAAATGGGTAGACTTTCTAGGAGGCAGGCTCTTTCTAAGAGCAGCTGAGCCTTGGTGCTAGCAAACCCCTCCACTGCTCCCCACCCCACTTTCCCATAATACTCTTCGGTCTTTGAAGTGAAGGGCCTAAGGGCAGCTTCCTTTGGCCTGGTAGTGTGCTCAGCACCTAGAGCAGTGTATGTTTTCAAGATTGGCATGTGAGTTGACCCAGTGGCCATGGCCATCTTTGCCATCTGTGTTCATTTGTTCGTTCAACAAACACTGAGTATCAGATACATGCCAAGGACCAGGAATACAATCATGAACGATACCAGGGGCAATCTCTGCCCCAGGTTGCTGACAGTCTTGTCAGGGAGGCACGTATTAAATAAATAATTGCACATGCAATTATTTAATTACAAGCATGATAAGCAGTGAGAGGGAACAGTTCGGGTTGTTAGGATTGTTATGATCGAGTGCTCATTGTGGCACTGTGTTTGATGCTGAGTGCTGGGCAGAGTAGGGAACCAGGTCCAGCCCCTGCTCACAAGGAGATCACTGTGCACAAGACCCACACCATCGGACAGGTTGTGTCCCCAGCCTGCCGCCTGTGAGCAGCTGCAAGGTGACAACTTTGATATCTGCTCAAAATGACAACTTCACTCCTGCTTCCACAGAGCCAAATATATTTAACCGGTTCCCTTCGCCTCACATTGGTCTGACTGTGTCTTTCTGTGACCCTCAGTGGTTTTCACTCTGTAGGGTTGGGGCATTGGGACCAATGGTCACTGAGCACACCAAGAATGTTTTGTTGGGCTCTGTGAAAATGGGGTCTTGGGTGAGAAATACACATGGTTTCCCTGAGAGGAGAAGGCATCAGGAAAGGGAAGGAACTGGGTATTGAAACTCCCTCTGCTCTGTGGCTCCGGCAAGCTGGGGACAGGAGCTCAGCTTTGAGGGCAGGCTTTTGTGATATTTCTGGCTGCCTGGCCCCAAGAGTGCAGACCAGAGTGTGGTGCCCAGCTCACCACAGGGAACTTTCTGGATGGCTTTATTATTCAGAGCATGTGATGCTTTGGCTCTGGCAGCCCGAGGCAGTCAGGGAATCTGCAGAGCTGGGGGAATGGGGTTCTCAGCAGCAGACGTGAGCACTTGTGTGCGTGCGTCCAGACCCAGCAGGTCTAGCCTGGTCATTTTTAGAGCCAGCTTCCCTGCAGGATAAAATAGTTAGAATCACTTGGCCCCCGGGGCCGTGATCCAGGCCTGAAACATAACAGCGTGGGGAGAGATGGAAAGGAAGGAGTGGCCTCTGACCATGTCCCCCACTGGACTGAAGCACTCTGAGGGAAGGAAGTGCAGTTGATTCTTTTCTGTGTCTCCCGAGCCTGACACCCTGGTATAGATGTCTTTCATCGTCAGCAGATAGCTCCTATATATTGAGGGCGTACCATGTGCTAGGCATTAGTTCATCCTGACAACAACCCCATGACATTTGTTCTTTTTTTTTTTTTTTTTTTAAGATTTTATTTACTTGGGGTGCCTGGGTGGCTCAGTGGGTTAAGCTGCTGCCTTCGGCTCGGGTCATGATCTCAGGGTCCTGGGATCAAGTCCCGCATCGGGCTCTCTGCTCAGCAGGGAGCCTGCTTCCCTCTCTCTCTCTCTCTCTCTGCCTGCCTCTCCGTCTACTTGTGATCTCTCTCGGTCAAATAAATAATAAAATCTTTTTTTTAAAAAAATATTTATTTACTTATTAGATAGAGAGAAGTGTTTGAGCAGGGGGAGAAGTAGAGGGGGTTGTGAGGGAGGAGTAAGGATCTCAAGTAGACTCTGCGCTGAGTGCAGAGCCTGACATGGGGCTCGATCTCACAACCCTGAGATCATGACCTGAGCCGAAACCCAAGAGTTGGACGGTTAACCGACTGCACCACACAGGCGCCCCCATGACATAGGTTCTATTATTATCCTCATTTTACAAGGAACTGGATTTCAGGATGGTGGAGCAGAACCCACACAGATCTAACCACTTGAGAGCAACATAGAATGTAGCATTTCGTCCTTTTGCCAGTGTCTTTCCTTCTATCCATAATACTAAAAGTAAATAACCTACCCACTGAGGTCTGACTCCTTTACAGTCATGGGGTTAAGTGCTTTATGTATATCATTTCATTTAATCTTCACTTTGACTTATGAAGTAAGTATTTCTATACTTCTGAGAAAAGAGAATAACTTGGCCAAGGTCCCAGCTAGTAAGTTACAGAGCTGGGATTCCGCTGAAGAATGTATGTCTCCAAGATCTGATTCTGCGGAGCATCAGAGACCTCTTTCAATTCCTGGTTCCTCCACAAACCAACCGTGTGCCTTGGCAAGTCATTTAACTTCTCTGGGCCTCATTTTCCCCATCTGTAAAATGGGTAGGTTGGGCTCAATGATATGTCAGGGTCAGCCCCCCTCTAGCTCTTATATCTAGACTTTAAAACCCTTGAGGGACATCACCTCTGTATTCCCAGCACTCAGAAAAGGGCCTGCCCAGGAGTTGGTACCAAGTCAACGTGTTGAGCCAAGTGTATACCGACGGGGCCCTGGCTCCTGTGTCCACATAGACTTGCCATTTCCAATCCCTACATGTCATATCTTCCCCCTACCTCTCGTGGTCCAAAGATGTCAGAAATTATCCATTTGGGTTGTTTTCCATTTTTGCTATTTTAGAAATGCTTCTGTATGTCTCTTAATGGACTAAAGTTTCTCTTGAGTATAGACCCGGATGGGTCAAAAATTGTAGGAATTTACATTCCCACCCTCTGTGAGAGCTCCCTTCCCTGTATCCTTTCCAAACTTCGAGTTTGTCAGATTTAAAAAATTTTGTCAATTGGTTAAGTGTGAAATGTTATAAATATATTTTAACTTTTCATAGCAGAAATTTTTAAGTATTTACAAAATATCAGAGAGAGTAGGGAACAAATTTCTATGTACCTGTCAACCATCCATCCAACCCCTTTCGAATTTTGTTTCCTTTAGATTTCACCACCCATTCTTTTCAACCAAATCTGAGTTATCACTCCATTTCATCTCTAAATGTTTTAACATAGCTCTAAAAGATAAGGACTCCCCCTTTTAAACATAACCACGATGTATCATCAAATATCTCCAAATGTTAACAAGAATTCCTCCATATTATTAAATATTCAGGTCAGTGTCCACATGTATCCAATTATCCCATATTTAAAAAAAATAATTGCTTGAATTAAGAGTCAAATAAGGTCCATACGATGTGATTGGCTAGTATTTCTTAAGTTTCTTTTACTCTAGAGGTACTCTTCTCTCTCAAGATATGTTTTTAAAGATTTTATTTATTTATTTGACAGACGGAGATCACAAATAGGCAGAGAGGCAGGCAGAGAGAGAGGAGGAAGCAGGCTCCCTGCTAGGCAGAGAGCCCCGATGCGATGGGGGCTTGATCCCAGGACCCTGAGATCATGACCTGAGCCTAAGGCAGAGGCTTTAACCCACTGAGCCACCCAGGCGCCCCTCAAGACATCTTTAATACCTTGACATTCATTTGTTAAAGAAATCAGGTTGATTTTCCCGTTAGACTTTCCCCCAGTTTGGCTTTTGTGTATTGTGTCCCGATGGTGTTATTTCATGTGTTTCTCGTCCCTGTATTTCCTGTAAACTGGTAGTGGGGTTCAGAACAAGGGTTGGCAAACTATGGTCCATGGGCCAAATCTAGCATCTACCCTTTTTTAGAAACAGGATTTTGTTGGAACAAACTGCCCATTTGTTTGGCTATTGTCCACAGCTGCCTTTTGTGCTCCAACAGCAAAGTCGTTGCCACAGAGACCAGACATAGCCTGTAACGTTTTAAACTACCTGACCCATTGAAGACAAAGTTGGCCAGTACCTACCTACTCCAAAGGCTTGATCAGACTCCTGCTTGATTCCTGGGGCCCGAGTTCTTCCTAGGAGGTGGCGGTTAATTCCACCAAGAGGCCCATTAAGTCTGGTTGTTTCTTTTTTTGGAGGATTATCAGCTAGATCAACTAATTCGTAAGGAGTTGCAAAATGCTGATATTCCGAGTTAATCCTTCTTCATTCCTATTTCATTTAATTCATTGGAATGCTTACATAAAAAGCACTTTCCTGGGACGCCTGGGTGGCTCAGTTGGTTAAGCAGCTGCCTTCGGCTCAGGTCATGATCCCAGCGTCCTGGGATCGAGTCCCACATCGGGCTCCTTGCTTGGCGGGGAGCCTGCTTCTCCCTCTGCCTCTGCCTGCCATTCTGTCTGCCTGTGCTCGCTCGCTCTCCTCTCTCTCTGACAAATAAATAAAATCTTTAAAAAAAAATTAAAAAAAAAAAAAAAAGCACTTTCCTCTGGTCTACTCTTTGGTTGCCTGAGGCACTGTTCTTACAGGAAGGACAGAATAAGTGCTTAATTGTCTCCCTTTATTTACCAGGTTTCAAAATATAATGAGTTGATTTCCTAATCCCTTCCAGAGATGATCAGTGAGGTTTTTTGCTTATTTTAAAAATATCATTATGAACTCACAGATTGAAATATATTCCATGTTTTCTACTTGTTGCAATTATTTTCTTTACCGATGCTGAAGTTGTCTGGACTTTGGCAAATGGGAGTCTCTTCTGATTGTCTCCTGAGTCCCTTTGCTGTGACTCCAGTTTCCTTGATTTGTGGCATCAAGAGTTAATGTATGTGTTGTACATTTTCTGCCCCAAAGTTGGAATCACCTTTTTTTTTTTTTTTTGAGGAGCCTGGGTTCCTTTACAGAACATCATATTTAGAGACCACAGTCTGGGCACTGGAGGTGCTCACTCAAATGTTGGTTGTTGTTTCTACCCCCTGACAACAATAGGCATGGCTAGGGAACATGGTGCTTGTTTTCAGATCGGCAACATCAAAAATTCACACTGGGACTTCTGATTTAAATCCAGGATTGTAAAATTTTGACTTCACCCCTTTTTTTTTTTTTTTTTAAAGATTTTATTTATTTATTTGACAGAGAGAAATCACAAGTAGGCAGAGAGGCAGGCAGAGAGAGAGGAGGAAGCAGGCTCTCTGCTGAGCAGAAAGCCCGATGCGGGGCTCGAACCCAGGACCTGGGATCATGACCTGAGCCGAAGGCAGTGGCCCAACCCACTGAGCCACCCAGGCGCCCCATGACTTCACCCCTTTTGTCTTTCATTTGTCTCTCCTTTCTCTCACACCAAAAGTCCTGGTTCTCAACACTACCAACATGAAACCCACTTGTTTTAGCCCACACTACCCAACCAACAGTTTCAGAATAACAACCATAACAACTCCAGTGTTCCCACCACAAACATGATGGCTGAAAACAGGCAGCCCTTTTTAAAAATCAGAGTAAGGGGCGCCTGGGTGGCTCAGTGGGTTGAAGCCTCTGCCTTCGGCTTGGATTGTGATCTCAGGGTCCTCGGATTGAGCCCTGCATCAGGCTCTCTGCTCGGCGGGGAGCCTGCTTCCCTTCCTCTCTCTCTGCCTGCCTCTCTGCCTGCTTGTGATCTCTGTCAAATAAATAAATAAAATCTTAAAAAAAAATAAAAATAAAAATCAGAGTAAAAAATTCTGAAAACAAAAGTGGAAAGGCATTGAACGGGAAGGGGCTATGCCAGCCCTGTGTCACCATATGGCAGTTTGCATTGCTGCTGCGATTTTTAGTCCCATATTGTTGGTCAGGATTTGATTCCTCAATGTGGGAAACTCCTGAAATCATAGCCCTTGCCCTTTGGGAGCTTACATGTGTTTACAGAGTGGAAGAAACATGGAGTAAAAGCAGTGTAGGCTCATGGAATGATTGTTTTATTGGTGACTCAAATGCTGATGAACTCCACACTTCAGTTTCCCTCCATAATGAATGAGGATAAAGAAAGGAAGGAGAAATGGGCAAGAGGGGATCTTGGGCAAGTCATTGCTCTGAATCATTTCCTTATCTATTAAAAAGGGAGTGCAGGGATTGGACTATGCTCTAGCCATAGCAGCTTTCATTGTAGTCTCCAAATACACCTGCCTCGGGGCCTTTGCACTTGCAGTTCCCAAAGCCTGGAACACTCTTGCTCCAGCTCTTTTAATAACTGGTTCCTTGTTATTATTCAAGTCTCAGCTTCAATATCTCCTCCTCAGAGAGTGCCTCACTGACTACATACTCTAAAATAGCCTCCCTGTTACTTTATCATATCAACCTATTTTATTTCTTCATGGTACTTTTACCTATCTAGCCTGTTTACTTGTTTATGTCTGTCTTCTCTCTAGAGTGCAAACTCAATAAGGTTCTTGATTTTCCCGCTCACTGATGTAGCCCTAGGACTTAAAACAGGTGTGGCACTAATAGTCGCTGAAGAACCATGCCTGCAGAATGAGGGGATGCCTGCTGTATGAATGGATGAGCTAGATCATCTCCTGAGTCCTTTTAAGCTCTAAGTCTCTGAGACACTCAATAAATTGAGTAGAGACTTACATACAACCATGACTGTACCATCTTACAGATGTGGAAACTGAGGCAGTGAGTGGCTTGCCAGAGGCCTCACTGAGAGGGAGGTGGTGTGGTCCAGGAGCAGTGTATGGAAAGTCAAAAGCAGGAGACTCACGTTTGGGTCCTCACACCTTCCTACTAGGTCCCCCTTCCTTCCAAGAGCTGCGTGAGCTGGACAAGCCATTTCATATCTCCAAGGACAGTTTCTCCGTCGACCGAGAAGACATACAGGTAACTCTGGCCTAGGGTTACTGTGAGCTGGTAAAGCTTCGGGAACTGAATGGCACTAGGCACTTTGCAGGATGTTTGCCCTTTCTTTACGGAATCCCAAGGGTCCTGCGGTGGGGGGCGGGGATAAGAAGGAAGCCCAGGAAGGAAGGACTGTCTGTGGAGGAAGGGAGAGCCAGCTCGTTGTCACTGTTTTCTCACCTGAGTCCCCAGCCTTCCCCTAGCCTTGCTTCTCTCACTTGCTCAGGTAAAGAGGTAGGGGGAGCCTTGCTCAGCCAATGAACTGCAGTCATGCTCTTAAAGGCACCCAGCCACTGGCAGGAAAACCAGCCATGCCACCTGGAGAGCTCCCCGGTGGGGGGCCAGAGGCAGCTGTGCCAGCTAGGTGTAATTAAGCCCTCTGTGGCCACGCCGTGACCCCAGGGCCTGGTCATCTGGTGGTGTCCTAGTGGGTGCTGTCTTCAGAGAGGCCACCTTCGCCTTTGCGCAGAGCTGGCCTTCCAGGAGGCTCCCTTGCCTAGCTGCCCTGGCAGACAACCAGGGAGGAAAGACAGCGTGGCCTTGGCAACTGCCGGGCAGGAAGGAGCCCACAGGTGTGAGGGAGAAGCCACTTCCCTGTCGTGACCCCCTGCAGCAACCCTGGTGAGTCCGGACAATCTGGGTTTCTTGAGCCTCAGCCCAGCAGGGTCTTGGGGGGAAGATGTGTCTCCCGAGGGGCAGAAACCTTGGGTGCTGGTTCGGGCCCTGCTGTGTGACCTTGAGCAAATCACTCCAGCTTTCTGAGCCTCATGTTCTCCATCTGGGAGAATGAGGAGCTCAAATTTCCATGTCAGCTTTCTCCTTTTCTTATTTTCCCCTGTCACACCCCCTGTTTTGAAAGATTTTTGTGGGCCAAGCTGTACCTGTTACATAATGTCATTAATTGGGACCCTATACTAGCCGATCTGTTTTCTGGGCAGCAGGAACGCGCTGCGGTGATACCGCTGAGCTGATGTAAGTTAAACCAAAAGCAAAGAAATGTGGTGTTTTGGGCTGCCTGTGCGAGCTTATCTAGAGTCAATATTTGCTTTTCATTTGGCCTTTTGAAATACGAGAAATAGGGCAATTTTCAGGGAATGGGGAACCTAGGTGGGAGCCTCTAGATCTGGCTTACATGGTTTATGAGGGAACCAGGAAGAAATACTGCCTTCATACCCCAGCCCAGCTTTGGTCTCTACAACACGTGGGATGTGTTCTTGAAAGAGGGATCCTGTGGCCTGAAAATTTCCTATATGGGGCTGGACTACTCCTAGGAGACCCCACAGTGGGTTCATCCCCCCTCTGCCTGCGGATGGACAACCCTGGATGGGAGAGCTGAGATGTCTCTCAGTCCTCTGCTAGGGGTTGGCCAGTGGGGTGATGGAAACAGGTAGGTGTGAGCACAGTATCTGGAGTCCAGGAGCATAAGGTGGACCCAGCTTGTACTGAGAATCAGAATACAGGGCTAATCTGCATTGGCTGGCTTTGTAACCTCAGGCAAGTTTCCTAACCTCTTTGAACCTCAGTTTTCCCAGCTGTAAAATGGGGATTGTAATCTTGGCAATGCTTGCCTACCAGGATTATTCTTAAGGCCAAATAAAATAGTGTATTTCATGGAAGCTCAGAGACCACAGATTTTTAAGTGCTTCCCAAACTCAAAGGTTGAAAACAAAAAACCCCACAGGCATGCATTTTAGAATTTACAAAATAGAGTAATGGAAGTTTTATAAAATGTGACTTCCACGATAAAGAAGTATTCCAATTATGATGGGATAGTGGTTGCTTATTAAGTTCTTTTGCTTTTTTACAATATCATTTATTGGGGCTTTTTTTAAAATACAGACTCATATAAACACAAAGCAGGGGGAAACAGCTCAACTGAGTCATGGTATTTTCTAATGACTCCTGGAACTGAACCCCAGGCCGGAAACGTGGCCTTAATGCATGAGGTGGTGTGATATGTGGTTGGAACATGCACTTTGGAGTCCATCTTGAGTTCAAATACAGACTTTAAGACCTACCGGTAACCTTGGGTATAAGTCACTTTTCTCTGCCTCGATGTCTTCTAGATTCTGATATGAGGTGTGAGTGGAGGAATATCAAGAGTGTTGCGGGCTAAGTGGTAGCGATGTTGTTGTTAAGCTGAGGTTCAGCTTAGGACAAGGACTCAGAACACACACATACTTGATCCATTAGAGAGTCCCAGATCGGGAGGGCTCCTGATCCTTGGAGTGGATTGGATAAACTGACTCAGAGGAAGACATTCGTGTCTGTCTCCCCATCTGTGAAGTAGAGCCCCTCATAGTCGGGCCATCATCTGCGGGTGGCAGGAGACTCCTGGAGACACTGGATGGGCGGGTCTTTGGAACCAGCCCATTCCCCTGAGTCCTGAGGGCTGTTGTTGCTTCTTGTTTCGGAGGCCCAGACTAGGTTCCAAGGCCCTTCTATTGAGTCATTTGAGCTTCTTTGCCCTGTCCCTTCTCCCACGGCTCCCTGCTGAGCAAATCGGTCTCAGAGAATGCTGGTTCAAGGGTCAGGATGGTACCTCCCTTCCCAGTGAGCCTGCAGGAGAATGAGAGAGGAGTGAGAGCTAGAATAGAAGTTTCCCAGGAACAGGAAAGGCAGCCCCTCTTGCCCAGGCTCTGAGCAGATAGTGTGTGAGAGTCTGTACGTGCATGTGTACTGGTGCACATGAGCTAACAAAATTCAAGTTGAAAAATTCCAATGCTGTGAAGATCCCCAACAGGTCACGTTCGCCAACCCTCTTTATAGGCCTCTCTTCTAAACAACACTAGAGGGTTGTGGCTGCACTCCAGGGAAGCCTCCTAAACATCTTTCCTTGGTAACCACACTTGGCATCTCCAAATCCTCCCGAGGGTGTGTGCAGGGTATGTGTGAGCAGGTTTGAGGGCCTTGCGTGTCTACGTTAGAGTTCCTTGGGCACTGAGCTCCGAGACCTTGCAGAAATAAGCTTGAGGTGGATGGGCTGTGGGGTTCATCCGATCACTGTGAAGCCTAGAGGCACTTTGGTGGAGGAGCTACATTTCTTGAGCACCTACTATGATCGAATGATTGGGCTAATTGTTTACAATTCATCACCTCCCTTAATCCATTAGTCCATTCTAGCATTCCCATTTTACAGATGAAAGCTGCGGGGCTCAGAGAGGCTACAGATCTTGAGTAAGACTGCTCAGCTAACAAAATGCCAGAACCGTGACTCAGGTCTTTGTACTGCTGAATTCAGAGACTGGGCTCTCACCTGCTCTCCCAGAAGTTGCAAATCAGGCCAAATTCTAAAGTCCCCAGATCCAATCTGTTTGGTCTACCCAGTGTTTTGTTTTGTTTTAACCTCTTTTTTTTTTTTAAGATTTTATTTATTTATTTGTCAGAGAGAGAGAGGGAGAGAGAGCAAGCATAGGCAGACAGAATGGAAGGCAGAGGCAGAGGGAGAAGCAGGCTCCCTGATGAGCAAGGAGCCCAATGTGGGACTCGATCCCAGGACGCTGGAATCATGACCTGAGCCGAAGGCAGCTGCTTAACCAACTGAGCCACCCAGGCGTCCCTGTTTTGTTTTAACCTCTTAAAATTTAGACACCAACATTTGAGAATGGAGTTGTTTAATTAAAAAAAAAAAAAAAAATCTCGATTCTGACTTCTCTTTAAAATCAGGAGAATGGGGCCCTCTAGGTCCACACCCTCCCATGCCAACCATCAACTTAAACTGATAATCAGCGGCTGCCTCGCAACAGAACATGTGACCTCTAATTTGTCACAGTTCCCATCACTCCCTACTATCTACCTACCACACTCTCTCTGCAGAGACCTGGGCCCTGGTCCTAGCGCTTGAACTGGCTGTGACCTTAAGTAAGTTATAACACTTGTCTGGGCTTTAGCTGTAACCTAGGCTAGTGAACACTCGGAAATGACTTTCTAACTGGCTTTTTGTGCCGTTTGGGAGAGAAACCACGTATCTACAGCACAGCCACTCTTGACCACCTGGCTGTGCATGATTTCAGGCCCTGTAAATGACACTAGGAGTGGTGGGTGTTATTCATTCTTTGTCATCATCATTCTGCTGTACTACGTGTCTGTTGCTTCTTGTGACAGGAGACATCTGGGGACAGGTAGGGCCTGGCGGCAATGGTCCTGGCGTCATGCCCATTCCCAATACTGCTCAGAGTTCGACTTCCATGTGCTTCTGCTCATCTGTTCTGGGAAGCCTGATTGAGATTTCAACATCTGAGTGTCCTCTTCTGACCCCATTTTTGCTCTAGAGTGTACAAGAGAAAATCTATAGCCCAGCTAAGAATGTTCTCTTTCCTGTCTCTCTCTCTCTCTCTCTCTCTCTCTCTCACACACACACACACACACACACACACACATACACACACACGTGTCTGAGTGAGAAATAGCCATGCTTGAGAGGTCTGCACTTCTAGCTACTGTCTTACTTGAGTTCCTGGAATCAGATTTTAGACTCATGGACGGACTAGTCCAGATGGAAATGTGTAGATGATCTGGTCCAGCAATACCAGATATGATTCATTTGCTAATTCCAATCAACTGGTAGAGTGTTGAGACGGCTTCTGAAGCTTCCTGTGACCATGGAATGATCGTGTGCTGAGATCTGTCAGCAATGTCTACTGTGGGCATGGCAAGGGCTTGTAACCGTACTTAGGAAGGCAAATACACTGCCCCAAAAACTGCCTGGGCGAGGGAGGTGACTTGCCCAAAGTCACTCAGCAAGGCAAGGAAGGATCCCATGGGTCCCATCTGGAAACAGGTCTCTCTTCACCTTGAGGCCACTGTTGCTTCTGCTATATTAGCTCAGAGAAGACAATTGAGACTGGGCAGGGAAATGAGAAAAAGGATTCGAACCCATGAGTCCTGGCTCCCCCGGAAGTCTGGCTGGGGTCAGGGCTGAGGAATTCAGTTCTGTCCCACTAGAGTGAGCCCTGCCATCCTGGCCTGTTGGCTTCTGCTCCACTTCTCGGAGTCCCTTTGCTCCTGCCCCACTTTCCTGTCTCATTTTCCTCGGGCTCAGAGTGTGCACGTTGGAGCCTGGGGCCTCCAGGGACCCTGGGTCCTACATGCCCTCTTTTGGCAGCAACAGCTCTCAACCCCCTCCATTCTGGAAGAGAAGTCCTAGAACAGGGGCTCGTAACCTACTGATGCCCCGGACTCCTCTGGCAGTCTGTGAAGCCGGAAGGACCCCTTTCCAGACCATTTTTAAATGCACAAAAGAGCATATATAGGCATCAAGAAAATTTTTAATTGTATACATAATAATATGTACTTCTTTATTAATAACTTTAAAATGAGATTTGGCAGCTGATATAATAACTACTGTCATTTTCGAGTAATGAGCATAAATGATGTTTTGAAAGATCTATGACAACTATAATGTGATACAAAAATATCTGATTTCTCTTAGTGACAGAGTCTCAGGAACGGTCTCTATCAGTGCGGTCACTGCTGACATTTATAATGGAACCAAGTATTTAACTTGAGTTAGAGGTCAGTGAAATAAAGATGGAAAGTTTTCCTTCCAAGTTTGGAGAATTCTATTTGTGGATCCAGGTGGAGAATCCCTCACTCTAGGATGCTGAAGTAGGAGGCCTCCAGTCCATGGTTCACAAACTGGGGGCCGTGGAACCCTGGGGATTCTGATAGTGTCACGGAGATGGTGCCAGATGGTGGGGGCAGTCAGGACAACCAGCCAACCAAATAGCCACCTCTGCCTCAGCCTGAGAAGGTTCTTTTTTATTTGAGTTCAGGTTAGTGATCCGTAAGATTCCTTCATTTAAAAAAAAAAAGGGGGCGGTTCACCTGTTTATGTCTGAATGTCAAGAACCTTCATTTGGCTCCACCCACCTCTTCATATGATAAAGAGCAAAGCCTGAGCAGGGTGTGAAGGTGCTGGAAGAATGCTGACCTTTGGCAGCAGGCTTGGGGCTGTGGAGTGCAGGGGAGGCAGTGGGAAGCAGCTGGGCAAGGGCAAATTTCCCACCACCTCTGCCTGCCAGTCAGTTCAGGGAAGCCATTTTTGTGGACAAGCATGGGGCCAAGAGTCAGGAGACCTGAATTTAAGGTTCTAATTGTGCCCCTACCTTACATTTCTCATTTGCAAAACAGACAAGTGTTGGGAGGGCCAAATGAGAAAACATTTCCTTAAGAAAACGTCATAAAGGGCTATTGAAGGGATTTTAATGTGTCTGTCTCTAAGCCTGAGACTCTTTTCTCTACTCTTCCTTAAGGTCTTGTTCCCCATACTGACAGAGCAGATCGTGCCTGTGACTCATGGCAGTGTAGCATGTAACATGTAACTGGCATGTAACATGTAACACATAACTGACATGTAACATGTAATGACGCGGCACAGTCAGATTTGTGGTTGAACCACAGATCAGGAGTCACCCAGTCTGCCAGCTGACCTCCTCAGTTCCTCCCCTTCACTGGCCCTACTGCCATGTCATGGTCTCTGGCCTGCATTCTCAGACAGCCCCCCATCTCTCTTTTTCTTTCTCTCTCTCTGCCCCCACTTCCATGGAGCCCAAGCACTTAGTAACTGTGTCCATGACCTTCTTCTGCTTCAAGGCCCTTGGTGTCTCCTCCCTGCAGACCAGGCCAACTCCAGAGAGTCATAGCCCAGTTTTTTCCGGAATCTACCTCCAGCCTCCCCCCATTCCCCCAGCACCCCTCCTTCCTCTTGCTGGCAGGCTGTTATGCTCCTGCCGCTGAAGTCTTCTCTGCCTTTTCCATCTGATTCTCCCAAGCCCTGGGAGCTGTGGGAAGAAGAGAAGGTCCAGGAAACTAGAGTGTTTCTCTCCCAGAGGCTGATCGGGAGGGCGGGAGGAAGCTGAACATGCACAGGGCTCAGGGGAGTTCTGTTGATGGGGGCCGGGGACAGGTGTGGCTCTGCCCTCTGTCAGGACCAGGCAGGGGTTAATTTCAGAGACCAGCCAGTAACGTGCTGGGAGAGCTGCAAGCACCTGCACAGTCGGAGAGAGTCTACTGTTTGCTACACTTATCTGAACCAGAGGCAGGAACCAGGTTACCAGGAAAAGAATACTGCTGAGTGATGGGGAATTCACAGAATACCTGACTCGTAGAATGTCAGAGCCAAAAGGGACCAGGTAGGTCTTTAGTCCAATTCTTTTCTGCTCCAGATGGAGGAGTAAGGCCCAGAGAAGGGTAATGGCTTGCCCGAAGTCACATGACTGAGCAGAGCCGGGACTGGAGCTGACATCTGATTTTCTTCCCAATCTCCATGTTCTGGGCTCTGGCCTCTGGACTCCTACCAGAAGACTGAGTAACTGATCCAGGACTGATTTACCAACAGTGGGTTAATGTGTCACTTTTGGGCACTGCAGTGTTGGCTCTTATGTGGGGCTGTCAACTTCTTAGTGCAGAGGGCCCCAGACAGGTTATAAGTATGCTGAAATATAGAGCCCTCAGGTCTCGAGTGGCCAGGTGGAGCCTAGGGCAGCCAAAGCCCCCAAATCTGATGAGACAGTCACCTGCAGGCCTCTAATAGCCTCATTAACATAGCCTAGGTGGTATCCAAATGTTATCATGTACTGCGATAGGGAAAGTTGGGAAATAATGCCTTAACCCTAGAGTAGGAGAAATTTTAGGGGTGCTGTGGGCAAAGGTGGGGAAAGGGAGGATCTGAAGACATAGGTTCTATTGTGGCAGTACAGAGTGGAGTAAAGCATGGTTTCTTCCCCTTTAAAAATATAACATAAATGTTAGATGAGCAAGGGTTCCATATTTCCAATAATTCTGTAATTCCAATAATTACGAATAATTCTGTATTTCCAATAGCTTATTGAAGACCAGCCCTTACACTGAGAATTGTTAAATGAGCTGAACAAAATAAGTGTGTGTGTTTGTGTGTGTGTGTGTGTGCATGTGTGTGTGTGCATGTGTGTGTGTATATTAGCATTAGAGAGCTACCAAAGCAACAAGGACCTGAGGGTTCAAGATTCCAAAGAGAGAAATGCAGAGAGGTATAGTCCATATTCAGGGGCCACTTTGCCCTTCAAGGCATACGCTGTTTCTCAAGAGATGACTAAGAAGCTAAGCAGAAGCTGAACATCTGAAGGCATTGTAAAACTAAGATATAAAAAGTGGATTTCAGTGTCCACCAAGTAGGAGTATCCCTAGTAAACACCCAAGCTTTCAAATGGAACCCCTGAAGGATTCTACCCTAGGATAAGAGACAAATCAGAAATAGACCAACCCCACAAAACTGGAGACAAGCATAGAATCAATTCAGTCCCTGACAGGACTTCTAAAACTCTTGCTTGCCAAAAAGTAAAAATTTCTCTGAAGGAAGGTAAAATTTTCCTATAATTTTTTTTCACATATAATATCTAGCATTCAATAAAAAAAATTTAAAAAAAAATCTTAGTAGGCAAACCACATGGCCAAAAACCAGAAGAAAAAATAGACAATAGAAATAGGTCCACAGAAGATCCAGATACTGGCTTTATAAGATATGGACTGTTTTTTTTTAAAGATGTGAACTTTAAAATGTGATTTATGTAATCAAGAAATTAACTGACAGGATGGAGAATTTCATCAGAGAACTGGAATCTACCAAGGAAGAGTCAAATAAAATTTGATCAAGTGAAAATTCTAAGCCTGAAATACAACAACTGAAATTAAGAAGTCACTAGATGGATATAACAGTACAGTATCTTAAGCATAGCTGAAGATCAAATTAGTGAACTGAAAGATAGGTCAGTAGAAAGTACCCAGACTACAGCACATATAATAAAGAAGAGAGTCATATGGAACATGGTGAAAATGTCTAATTATGTATAATTGAAGTCCTAAGGGAGAGTGGGAACAAATCAGGTACAGGGATAGAAAAAAAGGAAAAGGAGGGAAGGGAGAAGAGAAGGGAAGAGAGACTCAGAGAAATGAAGTGATACTGGAGGCAACATTTTATGATAGTAATTTTCCAAACCTGATGAAAGACATCAAGCCACAGATTTAAGAATCACTTTAAACCACACACAGAATCAAAAAAGAGAAAACTAAACTAGGGCCTATTATGGTATAACTGCTGAAAACCAAAGATAAGGGGAAATCTTGAAGGCAGCAATAATGAAACTGACAGGTTCTCACCAGAAATAATAAAAGCCAGAAGGCAATGGAACAGCATCTTCAAAAGTGGTGAATGAGAACAGATACTGCGTGAGCATAGGTTAATGGTTCTCAAGTTTTATTATGGGTATGAATCACCTGGGCTGGAGTGGGAGGAGAGGAGGCGTGTTAAAATTTTAGACTCCCAAATCCTACCCCAGATGTTTGGATTTAGCAGTTCTAGAGCAGAGTCAAGGAATAGACTTTCAAAGAGTGTTCTGCTGTCTCTGATGCTGTTGGACTGTGGTAGACTGATTGCAATGATGGCTGCAACAGTCCCACCATTCCTGTGCCCATGCCCATTTGCAATGTGACTTTGCCATTTTTCTAATCAAGAGATAGGATTTATTTTTCCTCCTTTTAAATCTGGGCTTTCTCTATGGCTTATTTTGACTAATAGATATCAGTTAACCTGATGTTATGGGACATATGAGCCTTGGCCTCAAGAGGCCTTACATTTTCAGCATTCACCTTTTGGGACACAGCTGCCATGTTTAAAAAAAAAATAATAAATCAAGACTATCCTGCTGGAGACATTTGGAGAAAAAGGCACAGTCAATAGCCAGACAGATAAGTGAGGCGTGGGTCCAACCAGGAGAGAGAAACCATGTAGTACGTCAAACAGGAAAAGTTTAAAGAATTGTTCATTGTAAAGGAGGTTGAAGTAACAAGGGACTGACTAACAAGAAGTAAAGAGAATTCTAAAGAATTCAAGAACAGCAAATAAGGGGCAGCTAGTATCTCTAGGGGTACGTAGAACACCCGAAGAAGAGCTTCCCCTGCCACCCCCACGGCTGAGATCCAGCTCTTATCACAGAGGATGTGGCTGTGGCCTCTAAATGGCAGAGAGGTCCCCGTGGTACCATGCCAGGCGATCCCCTGGAAGTTGCTGGAATTGTGTCCTCTCATGTTCCAGGAAAGCCATTCATAGGGAAATGTCTCTCCAGAGACTTTGCTACAAATCACTGAAGAGAGATTCCTAGGGAAGCTGTTGGCTGCCAGATGCTGCTGGCCCCTGTGCTCTGCCAGAGCCTGATGCTGGAGAAGCCACACATTGCAGGAGCTAGGCATGGGGACCCACACACACCCCAGGAGGCTGGTGAGATGGCACATGAAAACCAGGAGGCAAAAGGCTTTCTTACTTAAATGTCTCCCCAGCTCCCTCTACCGATAAGAGGGAGGCATCCTGCCAGCTACCAAAGAAAACAAATTTAGAAAGGGCCCAGATGAATTTTCCTGGAGCAGGCAAAAAGGGTAAACATCACAGGCTGTCTTGAGCTAGCTAGCCCCAGTCTAGCTGACTACCGTCGTTTGAGTGACCTTAGAGGAGACAGCACTGTCTGGCTAAGCCCAGCCCATACTGTCAACGTAAAGAATTCTGAGCAAATAAATGTCATTGTTTTTAAGCCCTAAGCTTTAGGGTCTTCTGTTTATGGCAAAATGTTGTAATCCAAATGTTGCAAGCAAGCTGGACTGCTTCTTGCAATCTTACATTCTTGCAACTTTGTGCTGTTTACGCTGCCTGAAGTGATATCCTTGGCCTTCTTTACCTGATGGATGTATTTACCTGGGCTTGCTCTAATTAATTGATGTTTTAATTGACTTGTAGAACATATGTAGAAAAGCACATAGCCAGAAATGTACAGCTTGATACATTTCACCAAGTGTTTATATGGTCTTACCTACAGTCAGATACCTACCCCCACGGTCCCTTCCAGTCACGAGCCATGCCCCCAAATGTAAACAGTGTCCTGACATCTGTTTTTAATTTATATTCAATTAGGCAACTTATAGTACAGCATTAGTTTCAGATGCAGTGTCCAATTATGTATTAGTTGCGTGTAACACCCAGGGCTCGTCACATTGGGTTGCTCTGACATCTTATCATCTGACATCTGATGTCTTAACCACATCATGGTTACTTTTGCCTGGTTTTGCACTTTATATCACCAGATTGTAAGGTATGTTCTTTTTTGTGCCTGGCTTCTTTTGCTCAGCGTTATATCTGTGAGATGCATCCGTGTTGCTAGGTGTAGCTATTGTTTATTTTCAACACTGTATACTTTTCGATTTGGGAAGTATAGCACAATTTCTATATCTATGCTATTGATGGATATTCAGGTTGTTTCCGGTTTGGGTCTGTTTTGAAAAGTGCTGCTTCTTTTGGTGAACATAGGTATGTACACGTTTGGTTATTCTTAGAATTAACATTGGTTATTCTTAGAATTAATGGGTTACGGAGCACTCTCATAGTATGTTAAAAGTTTAAAATCAAGGAGTACCAGGGTGGCTCAGTCAGTTAAGCATCTGACTCATGATCTCAGCTCACGTCTTAATCTCAGGGTTGTGGGTTCAAGCTCCATATTGGACTCCATGCTCCACTAAAACAACAACAACAACAACAACAACACTTTATAAAAATCAAAATATGAAATGACACACATAGATTAACAACCATAAGAAAGGAGGGGGAAAACCCCAAATATCTATGTGTGGAGTAAAAAGATACTAGAAGAGAAAAATAAAACAAAATGTTGACATACCTTATGGCTAAAGGAACTAGGAGCGATTTTACCTCTCAATAGTCTGTCTTTTCAAATAATTGTGAAATGACCATATATTACTTTTATAGTCGAAGAACGATTTAGTCCATTTGATCTCCAAAGTCTTACTCAAATGCCATCTCCTTCCAAGTAACCTCACCATGGCCAGATCACTGTAGCCGGCCAATGTCTTACTTCATTTTTGTAGTCTGGAGCAAAAACACCTTGCACCTAGAGAAGGTGCTCTCAAAATATCTGACCCTTTGCCTACAGTCATAGAAATTTCAGCAATAGCTCACATTTCTCAATAGAGCACCCAGCTTTCCAGTAAGAGAGGCAAGGATATGAATCCAGACAACTGTCTCCATTTTCAACTTGAAAACACCCAACACACAAAGATTTAAAGGGATAGGTTGCCTACCTTGGCAAATCACTGGTAGGGGCGTTCTAAACAGCTCAGCCAGAAAAGAGGAATCTAGTGCAAAACATATGATCTACCAAGTATATTCTGAACAGAGCAAAAAAGCAAGGGTGGAGATTAAGAAAAAAGCAAAAGTTTGGAAACAGGGGCACCTGAGTGGCTCAGTTGGTTAAGCATCTGCCTTTGACTCAGGTCATGATCCCAGAGTCCTGGGATTAGCCCCACGTCAGGCTTCCTGCTCTGTGGGAGCCTGCTTCCCCTTCTCCCTGCCACTTCCCCTGCTTGTACATCTCTGTGTGTGAAAGAAATAAATATTAAAAAAAAAAAAAAAAAAGAATTTGGAAACCTCAGCTTTATATTACCAGTGGTATAACTTTGAGCAAGTTAATTTACCTCTCTGAACTCCAGTCCCCTCTCTGTCACATGGGAGGGATGGGAATGGACCAATTTCCAGGAGGGCAAATAGGATTTGACTCTGATTAGGTGGTGGTAGCTGCTGAGAGTGCTATGTTGAGAAAGATTCTGAGATTAAGTCTAGGCTTAGTGAGAAAGAGTGCTGTGATTGATTAATTTCCATCATGAGCAGGAATCTGAAGTTGATTTTATGTTTATTACATATTTATTTGTCTTTTTAAAATAAACTGCTTGTTGGGCGCCTGGGTGGCTCAGTGGGTTAAGCCGCTGCCTTCGGCTCAGGTCATGATCTCAGGGTCCTGGGATCGAGTCCCACATCGGGCTCTCTGCTCAGCAAGAAGCCTGCTTCCCTCTCTCTCTCTCTCTCTGCCTGCCTCTCCGTCTACTTGTGATCTCTCTCTGTCAAATAAATAAAATAAAATCTTTAAAAAAATAAAAAATAAAAAAAATAAAATAAAATAAAATAAACTGCTTGTCAAGATCCTTTCCAGCCTTAAGTTCAACTCTCCTGAGTTTAGATCTATTTATGTGTCTAGTGGTGTCATATTCATCCCACAGGGAATTCTCCTAATTACAATGCAAAGGAATTTTATTTATCTTCTAAAACTCTAAAACTATAGACTTTGGGGTGCCTGGATGGCTCAGTCAGTTAAACATCTGACTGTTGATTTTGGCTCAGGTCATGATCTCAGGGTAGTGAGATTAAGCCCATGTCAGGGTGGAGCTGGTTTAAGATGCTTTCTCTCCCCGGGGTACCTGGGTGGCTCAGTGGGTTAAGCTTCTGCCTTCAGCTCAGGTCATGATCTCAGGGTCCTTAAATCAAGTCCCGCATTGGGCTCTCTGCTTAACAGGAAGCCTGCTTCCCCGCCTCTCTTTGTCTGTCTCTCTGCCTACTTGTGATCTTTCTCTCTGTTAAATAAATAAATAAAATCTTAAAAAAAAAAAAAAAGACTCTCCCTCTCCTTTTCCCCTCCCCTCCCACACACTCTGTCTAAAAAAAATTAAAATGAATAAAAAACAAAACTATAAATTTTGTCTCCAACAATGTATGTGATATATATTTAAACAACCTGACTCTCAGAGATCCTTAGAGATGAAAATGTTTGAATATAAAGTGTTAATTACATAATCATAATCATTCTTTTGAAATCATATTATTATAGTTACCATCTTTGACAGCCTTTCTTTCCTGTCTGCCCATTGCCTTCCCCTCAGGTTGAAGTTGGTCCTGGGAGGTGGGTGTGTGTCCTGCCTCGTTGTAGTGGGTAGTGGAGTTAATATCTACACGAATAAGCCGAGTGTCCAGGATACAGTCCCACAATCCCAAACCACTCAGAGTCCCTAGGATTGACTCATTTATTTGCTGTTTGTGGACCTATCTGGAATGTAATGTGGCTTGGGATTTCTGGAGAGAGGTTGACCTTTGCCTTGTCTGAGAAACAAACATCCTACGACCACCAGGAGAGTGGTGGGAGAGCTGACTGAACATTGTAAGTAACACATAAATTGTATGTTCATGGCTGCTGAAGGGACCCATGCACAGGGTGACAGGTGAGTACATCATGTGTGTCTAGCAGAATAGCCAGGCTATCAGAAACACAGGCTTTGGGATCAGACTGCTGTGAGTTTCAACACAGCCTTGACGTTTGTAAATGAATTTGTACCAGCTACTTAACCTCTGTTTCCTCCTCTGCAGAATGGGTTTATAGTGGTACCTACTTTGAAGGGTGATTGTCTGAGATAATTCGTGAGAAGCCCAAGTGTTGAACACAGAATAAGTTTGCCCTACATAGGAAATATTACTATTGCTATTGTTTTCTTAAAATTATTAGCAGTGATTTCTAATTATATACACAATAAAACCTCAGGAATGTGAGTTTGGCTTATGAAAATTTTGTGGACATAAAGACAAGGGCCAGAATGGGATAAAGTTTTTGCTGTTGTTTCAGTAAGGAACAAAGTGCTTCCCTAAAAAAAGTTAGAAAAGGGGCGCCTGGGTGGCTCAGTTGGTTGAGTCACTGCCTTCGGCTCAGGTCATGATCCTGGAGTTCTGAGATAGAGTCCCATGTCGGGCTCCCAGCTCCGCGGAGAGTCTGCTTCTCTCTCTGACCCTTCCCCATCTCATGGTCTCTCTCTCTCTCATTCTGTCTCTCTCTCAAATAAATAAATAAATAAATAATTTTTTAAAAAATTTATTTTTTTTTTTTGACAGATCACAAGTAGGCAGAGAGGCAGGCAGAGAGAGACAGGAGGAGGAGGCAGGCTCCTTGCTGAGCAGAGCGCCCGATGCAGGGCTCCATCCCAGGACCCTGAGATCATGACCTGAGCCGAAGGCAGAGGCTTAACCCACTGAGCCACCCAGGTGCCCCAATAAAAATATTTTTTTAAAAAAAGTTAGAAAATACAGATGGTAAAAAGAACAAAATCAGTACTCAGAAGTAGCCATTGTTAATCATTTGGTGTACATTTGAATGATAATAATGAATATGTATTAGAATGAAAAGGGACATTTGACAAAAATAGGATCATACTGAACAGGCTGTTTTATAACCAGCAGTTTTTCAGGGAGTAAAGGGAGGTCTACAGGCAAATGTATTGGTTTCTTGTTTATTTGTTGTAATAAAGACGTCTGACATAAAATTTACCATTTTAAAGTGTGTGTTTCAGTAGTGTTATGTATATTTATGTTGTTGTAAAACAGATCTCCAGAGCTTTCCCATCTTGCAAATATGAAACCCTATATCCATGAAACAGCTCCTCCTCCCCGTTTCCCCAGTCCCTGGAACCCACCATTCTACTTTCTATTTCTATGAATTTGACTGCTCTATTATTTTTTCTGGTTTTGTTTTTTTTTTTTTTTTCTAGTGTAAGTTCTGTGCCCAACATGGAGTCAAGAGTCTCATGCTCCACTTACTGAGCCAGCCAGGCGCCCCTGAATTTGACTGTGTTAAATACCTCATATAAGTGGAATCATACCTATCTGTTGTTTTGTGACTGGCTTACATTCAGTAGAGGATCCTCAAGGTTCACCTATGTGGCAGAATTTCCTTACTTTCTTAGGCTGAATAATATTCTTTTTATAGGTAAACACATTTGTGTGTCCATTCATCCATTGCTAGACACATGGATTGTTTCCACCTCGTGGCCATTTTGAATATGGCTGCTACGGACATGGGTGTACAAATATCTCTTCGAGTCCCTGCTTTCAATTCCTTTGGATAAATACCCAGACGTGGGATTTCTAGGTCATATAGGAACTCCATTTTTAGTTTTGTTTTTATTTTTATTTTTTTTAAGATTTTATTTATTTATTTGACAGAGATCACGAGTAGGCAGAGAGGCAGGCAGAGAGAGAAGGGGAAGCAGGCTCCCTGCAGAGCAGACAGCCCAATGCGGGGCTTGATCCCAGGACTCTGGGATCATGACCTGGGCCGAAGGCAGAGGCTTTAACCCACTGAGCCACCCAGGCGCCCCTTAGTTTTGTTTTTAAAGATTTTATTTATTTACTTGTCAGGGAGAGAGAGAGAGGAAAAAAAAAAAACTAGTGGGGGGAGGGGCAGGCAGAGGGAGAAACAGGTTCCCCACTGAGGAGGGAACCCTATCCCAGGACTCTGTGATCATGACCTGAGCCAAAGGCAGACACTTAACCGACTGAGCCACCCAAGCATCCCATCTGTTTTTAATTTTTTGAGAAAGCTACATACTGGTTTCCATAGCAATCACACCATTTTGCATTCCCACCAGCAGGGCACCAGGGCTCCAATTTTTCCACATCCTCACCAACACTTGTCCATCCATCCTTCCTTTCTTATTTGATAATAGCCTTCCAAAGGGGTGTGAGGTGAACAAATGTATCATTTTAATACAGCCCTAAGAAAAATGTTCCAAGTCCTCAAAAGAACAAACCTTTTTGACACTGAGCAGCCTGGAATCTTCCTTTTTATACATAAACAACTAACAAACTGTTCTGAAGCATATCAGATCTAATCTCATTAAACACACTCTATCTACTTTGTGGATTAACCTCCTCCTACTCCATCCCTCCACATTTTGGGGTGTTTACTTGTTAAAAGATAGTTACTCATTGTGCAATAGTGCAGCAGGTCAACCTAGGCAACTAGCTTTCTCCTCAAAAACCAGGCTACCTCCAAAGCCTCTCTTTGATGTCCTCCAGCTGTTTTTATCTCCTTCTCCTCCGCTGGTTCCCACCACAGCCCTCCCTTCTTGAATGAGAGGTTCTCCATCGTGTCAGCTTTTTCCAGCCCTCCTCCAACCTCTTACCCTCAGCCCTGCCCCTCAGAAGCTCCGAAATTCTCCTGACTTAACTCACATGCTGGGTCCCAGGAACCCTGTGTGTGTGTGTGTGTTGCAGTAGCAAAAGCTACCATTCCCTTAGCAGTCTTGGTTCGCACTTGTGCCTTTCACCACACCACATAGCCTCCTTTTGTAGAGATACATTCTTTCTCTCACAGCCTGCCCCCTGCGTGGCAGCAGGCATCCAATGTGGACCTTCTGAAGAAGCAGCAGGCTGTTACAGTGCTTGCAGAAACACCGGCTGAGAGACCCTGCTGGCCTCAGCGTGTTCCCTTCAGAAGGGCTTAATTTTGCCTTAACACTGGCCTTAGACACTGACTCCCTCATGAAATAGAACTCTGCCACACCATTTTATCACTTTAAAAAACTGAGTTAAATTTAACCCCAGTACTGTTCAGGTTTTAAGTGTTACAGTTTGGAGTCAGGAGACCTGGTTACCTGGTCAAGCCTCTGCCGTAAACAAGCTGTGTGACTTCGGGTGAGTGCCTTCCCCTTTCTGAGCCTCTGTCTCTGATTTGTACAGTAAGACACATTCTGGGGGCCTCTTCCCGCTGTAGCCCCACATGACATGACAGGTGTTGACCAGAAGTCACCCCAGGCTTCCTGAAATTATGCAGAGCTCCTGTGTCCTGCCTACATTTACAAAGTGAGTACACCCAACCTAGATCCTTCCAATCAGATTCCCAAACAAGAGAAAGGTAAGAAATAATTATGACAATAAACAAAGATGTCAGAAATCAGTCAAACCAAGCCCTGTGTCCTGTAGGAATGTACCAAATGCTTATAAATAAATCCTTCTCAAATTTGTTTGCTCCAGTGCATTAATGAAAGAAGATTCTGGAGGGATTAGCTTCAAATTCACAGCAAGTATCAAACACACATTGTTTGCCAAATAGGTTGAGTTTAGCTATTTTGCTGTGTGGGAGCTAATGGGCCTGGCTAAAAGAGGACAGGACTCTCCAACAAAATAAGACAAATCTCTCACATCCATGGACCATTTTTGCACTTTCCAAAGCTTCTTGTTTATTTCTCATTTGATCTACATCAGTTTTATGACAGGAAGCAGGACAGGGATTGTTCTCTTTCCTTTCTTCAGGTGAAGTCCTGAAGCCTGGAATGGTAAAGTCAATTCTCATAGTCCCAAGCGAGCCCACCACTCTGGATTCCCAGCCCGGTATCTTTGGGCTGGCCCCCACTGTCTCTTTTTGCAAACAAATCCACCAGCCCCAAGAACAGAGTCGAAGGAGATCGAAAAACGATAATAACAAGGAGAACACTTCTAGGTAGCAGTTAACAGAAATAGACCTTTATTGCGTTTGCACTGAGTATTAATGCTTATAGTTTTCCCAACAGCCCAACAAGGGTTCTCCCTATTTTGCAAAAGACGAATGGAGGCACAGAGACGGTTCATGACTTGCCCAAGCTCACACAGCAAGTAGTTCCAGAGCTGGGATTCTGCCCAGGCCAGTTAGAGCCCAGACTGTTTGCCTCTACACTCCACTGCCTCGTGTTCCATCACGCTGCTGAAAGGGCTTCCTAAATCTTCACTGGTCAGACGAGTGGCCCTGAAAGTCAGTGAGTCCCCTCTTTCCAAGCACTTCAAGGGGAATTCAGGTGACCATGCTCACTACTGAGCAAGGGTTAGAGGGCAGTTATGTTTAAGGCAGATGGCCTGGCCAAGCGTCCCGGAGGGTCCTTTCTAACCAGAGATTACAGGATTTGTTGAACACGCCCAAAGAGTCCAGTCTTTCCTATGGGGACAGTGACAAGTCTTCTTGGCCTTTGAACTTCCAGACTGAACATCCTCTCCCAGGTGGCTGTGCAGGGATCATGCTGGAAATCTTATAGCATGGTTCCCAGCCCAGGGACAGGGGAGGAGGGACAGCAAAACACAAAATTACAGGGTGTCTGCCACCTGATTAAATCAGCGCACTGTGTGCAGTGCTGTGGCAACAGAACATACCAGGCTCTCTCCTGGGCCCGGAGCCCAGGTATTAGTCACAGAGCCACAGTCCGAGCTGCCTAGGCACTCAGCAGCACCTCATTCAAACACCGCTTTTTACACGTGGGGAGACAGAGGCCCAGAGAGGGGAATTCACTTGCCAGAGGCCACACAGCATTCATTCAACCAAATATTAAGTGCCTACTGTGTGAAGCACTCTACTTGGGACTGGGAATGAAGGGTGAACAAAATAGCCACAAGCTCTAGGCCCACGGAGTTTATACATTATTGGAGAAAAGGGCAAAAGAAGATAAGCCCATAAAGTCAGAGATTGTGATCTGTGGTATGGAGAACACGGAATACTTCAGCCAAGGCAATCAAGGGAGGTCTCTCTGAGAAGGGGGTCAACGTAAGCTGAGGCTAGAAGGACGGGAAGATTATGTGTGGCCTTTGTGTGTGTGTGTGTGTGTGTGTGTGTGTGTGTGTGTGTGTGTGCTGGGGGCCATGTGTTCTGGGCTGTGGGAACTGGGCCCTAGAGCCCTCAGACTGGGAAGAACTCTGTGTGATTGAGAAGTTGGCACAGGGCAAGGGCAGGGAACAGGAGCAGAGATAGGGAGTCAGAGGTGGATGGAGTCGGGAGCACATGGGGTCTTGCGGGCTAAGGTGACAGGTCTGGAGTTCATTCCTGTTGTGATACAGAGTCGCAGGAGGGTCTTTTTTTTTTTTTTTTTTTAAGATTTTATTTATTTAGGGACGCCTGGGTGGCTCAGTTGGTTGGACGGCTGTCTTCGGCTCAGGTCATGATCCCGGGGTTCCAGGATCGAGTCCCACATCGGGCTCCCAGCTCCATGGGGAGTCTGCTTCTCCCTCTGACCTTCTCCTCGTTCATGCTCTCTCTCACTGTCTCTCTCTCAAATAAATAAATAAATATTTTATTTATTTATTTGACAGACAGAGATCACAAGTAGGCAGAGAGAGAGGGGGAAGCAGGCTCCCTGCTGAGCAGAGAGCCCAATGCAGGGCTTGATCCCAGGACCCTGAGATCATGACCTGAGCTGAAGGCAGAGGCTTTAACCCACTGAGCCACCCAGGTGCCCCTGGAGGGTCTTTTGCAGAAGAGTGGCAGGCATGCCCCAACATTTCCTGCTTTTCTTGGTTGAGGGGTCCCCGTCACCCTGGAGGCTTGCAGAAAACACATCGGGCAGTGCTACTCATACAAAATGAGCCTGGCTATTCCTCGTCTTTATCTGGTGATCTCTGTGCACTTTAGCCGTGTTAAGTAATTAGGCCACTCGCATCATTTGAGGTTTTCTCTTCGTACCATGTGTTGCAAATCTAGAACTCAAGTGCTGGGGGACCTTGTGGGAATTGGAAAACCTCTCTGATCCAGTGATGGTTGCTGGTACATGTAATCAGGCAGCTTCATCAGCTTGCCGTGGGCTTTTCCCACCTCATTCCTGTGACCAGCACTCATCCTCTTTGTCAGAGAGGTATGAAATGTGAGAAACTGGGGCACCAGGCGGCTCAGTCGGTTAAGCATCTGCCTTTGGCTTGGTCATGATCTCAGGGGCCTGGGATTCAGCCCCATGTAAGGCTCCCTGCTCAGAGGGGAGTCTGCTTCTCCCTCTGACTCTGCCGCTCTCCCTGCTATTCTCTTTCTTCAGATAAATAAATAAAATCTTTTAAAAAAATTTTTATTTGACAGAGATCACAAGTACACAGAGAGGCAGGCAGAGAGAGAGGGGTAAGCAGGCCCCCCGCCGAGCAGAGAGCCCAATGCGGGGCTCAATCCCAGGACCCTGAGATCATGACCTGAGCAGAAGGCAGAGGCTTTAACCTACTGAGCCACCCAGTCGCCCCAAATAAATAAAATCTTTAAAAAAAATGTTAGAAACTGCTGTCAAGACTGCTAGAATACGAAGAAACTTCCACGGCATTCAGACTTTTTTTTTTTTTTTTAATGGAAAACTAAAGTACAGAGAAGAAAAGAGACTTTTCTAGGTTCCATAGAACCTAGAAGTAGCAACGGAGCCAGAGCTGAGAGGCAGACCTCTTCCTATACCTCTTTGTCTGATACCACCCCAGCAGAAAGGGAGTCAGTGTTTCTCAAAGGGGGTTCCACAAATACCCAGCTCAGATTTGCTCTGTATTACACAAGTTTGAGGAATGCGCTCTTTCTGAGAGATTCACCATGAATGGTAAAAGCCCCGATCTATCCCACAGCAAAACATTTATTTAACATTGCTTTTTTTTTTTAAGATTTTATTTATTTATTTGACAGAGAGAGAGAGACAGCGAGAGAGGGAACATAAGCAGGGGGAGCGGCAGAGGGAGAGGGAGAAGCAGGCTTTCCGATGAGCAGGGAGCCTAATGCAGGGCTTGCTCCCAGGACCCTGGAATCGTCACGAGCTGAAAGCAGACACCCAACGACTAAGCCACCCAGCGCCCCATTATTTAACATTGCTTAAACCCAGTGTCTTCTCAAATGGTGTGGTGACAGATTCCATCCCAGTGGACTATCTATTTACATTCTGGAGAATTTACCTTGGGAAGTGCCACCCTAAACAACAAGAAGGGAAATGCCCTGTCTGTAGACCCTGCCATTATCCTTGCTATTCTTGGTATTATCACTGCGGGCAGGGGCCCTAGTTCATACTTCGGCTCGTGTGATCACATCTCTCTCCAGGTATCTTGCACGGTGCTGAGTACTCAGGGATGAGGACACAGATCAATTAATCAACAAACACAGACAATGTGTATTGACTCTGGACCTCCTAAGTCACATGGCCTCATGAAATAAGAGGCAGCTTATTTCTTTTCTTTTCTCCACTAAGGGAAAAGCCTGGGGAAGTGCTGGGGAGGAAACTCATCATCCCTGAAGGTCACCAAATGCTAAAGTAATCTTCCCTACCTCTACCCTCCCTTCCATTCTGGACAAAGCCCACTCCCTAATTTTAAGTTGTAACCCACATACAGCCACCTGCAGGAAGGCTTCCCTGACTACCTCTTCCCTGTCCCTCCAGCCTGTGCCCCTCTTTGCCTCATCTTTAGTCTCCACAACTTGTCTATGCCATGTGTTTAGTGACTGGTACCGTAAGAGCCTGTGCAAGGATCTAAATGTGGGTCGTTCGCTGCTTGGCTGGGAGTAACAAACACCAGAGGAAGGGTTAGGCCTGACGCTCACTAGTGTGTACTAGGCCCATCAAATCACAGTTAAATTCAATTAAAAAAAAAATACTGTGTGGGCCAAACTAAACATGCCTGTAGGCTGAAATTGGTCAGAAGGCTGACAGCTTCCGACACCTAAAATATGATCTGGAGAGGGAAGGCATTGCATTTGGAATATCTAGCAGTCCTGGAGCTACTGTCAACTAGCATCAGGGTTCCAGATAAATGCCTCATCTTTCTGAGAGTTGGTTTCCTCATCTACAGATCAGGGTAACACTTGTTCTGTGTTTTGTGTGTGGGATTCGAAGAGTGTTTCTCTTGATTCTGTGCCAATGATAATAATAGCAAACATTCATTCAGTGTGTACTATTTGTCAGGCACTGTTCTAAGTACTTTGCATGTATTTACTAACTAAATCCTCACAATTACCCTAAAGGTCAGTGCTGTTATCATCTCCATTTTACAGATGAGAAAACCCACACAGAGGCCAGGGAACTTTCTCAAAGGCATAATGAATTTTCTCAGGCAAGTATTTTCCTTTCACCATTTTATAGATAGGGACAGAAAAACTCAGAGAAGGAAAGGAATTTGCCTAACATCACATAGCTAGGAAGTAGGCAAACCTGAATCTGAACCTAACTCTTTTGACCTCAAACCCTTTACCCCTTTTTTTCCCCCATGCTATAGGTAAAGGACAGGCAAGTGGTCTGTGACAAGAACACTGCTAGTATATGGAGTTTTGTTCCCTGGGACAGAGAACATGTCTTGTCCTTTATTGTTTCCACTCTAGTCCCTAGGTCAGGGCCCTTCTGTTCTGGGAGCTCAGTAGTTGTGACTGATTACAGTCATGTTGCCAGGAAAATTGCCTCCTGCCTTCATTTTAGTTGCTAATTTCCACCTCTCTCCATGAACTTGGATATTTGCAGACCCTGGAATGATTGCACATGGTTGTCTGAGTTTGTCTAATTGGGGGGGGGGGTGCATTTCAAAGTGTGCTGTGTCTCCTGTGGGGTTGTGGAAGGGTCCGGAATGGGAGGGGTATGACCTGGGTTCTCACCTTGAGTCTGTTGCCCCAGCATCCTGAAGCAATTAACCGAACTTCTGGGAGCCTCGGTTCTTCAGCTGCCAACTGGGGACAGTCATACCTGTCCTTCTCCATGAAAGCCCTTTGGGAAATGCAGTGTAGCACAAACAGAAGGCAGACAGCTGTGAAGTAAGGCAAAACATAGGCGCTCAATAGATGACACAAGTTACTGAGGGTAGGGAATTTGCAGTGCTCATAGTACATAGACAGTGATCATAGTACAGTGTTAAGGTGGGGAAACAAAAAAATAAAGCTGCTGGATGTGCAATATGATCTCAGTTATTTAAAGTATCTAAAATATATCTAAAATATCTAAAATATGTATAGGAAAAAAGACTAGAAGAAAATATACCAACATGTTGCCAATGATTGCCCTTGGACTGTGGGCTTATATGCGGGTTTTGCTTTGCTAGACTTAACATACTTTCTGTTTGTTAAAGTTAACACATTTTATTTTCATATTTTATCATTTAAAAGTACATATGTAATTTAGTTATATATAATTAATATATTTATTATATATAATATATACTAAGTATCTATAAAATTTAGCACTTGGCCCTTGACAGAGTCACTCTAACTACCAAAACATTGATGTGATCAGGAGTGAGTCTGTAGTCATTAATTCTTTTTTTTTTTCTTTTTGCCCAGAAAATACACTGAGGGCCAGCTGTGCAGAAGGCACCACTGGTGAGTGCCGTAAGGGACACTAAGAAGAATGGGGTGCAATCTTTACCTTCAAGAAACCTTGTAATCTAGATGGAGAATAAGCCATACTCATAAGTAACCATGATTGAGGGCAGAAAGAAAGTAAAAAATACCATGTGCTTTAGGGAAATTGCCACTAGGAACTAAGAGTGGGGAGATATCTATTCTACTTGTGGAAACTAAATAAGATTTTGTGAAGCAGTTGGCATTTTGTGCTGAGCCTTGAAGGACAAGTAGAATTCTGGACAAATGGAGATGGGATGACATTACTGGCAATATACATGTAATGAAAGGTTATGTTTACTTAGCACATACTATGTGCAGGCATCGTGCTATTAAATTATACACATTTTCTCTTTTAAAGGTCACTGAAGCTCTATGAGATAAGTAGTTTATTATCATCTCCAATTTACAGATGGGGAAACTGAGGCTTAGAGAGAAGTTAAATATTTGCTCGAAGTCACCAGATAGTTGAGCTGGGATTTGCACTCAGGACCTCGCTCTCAACAGGAACAACACAGTGAGGGGAATTCCATGACTTGGAGTGGGAAAGCATGGGGCCCACAGGGTGAGACCAGGAGCTTCCCGAAGGCAGGAAACCTGCGTATCTTGCTCACTTGTCCAGCTCCAGGGCCTGGGCAGTACCTGGCACATCATGGATGCTTAAACATTTGTCAAAGGAAAGCTACAGTGAGTTGTCCCCTGCTGCTGGAATATAAGGTGTGGTAGAGGTGGCAGGACAGGGTGGGGTGTGAGCAGGGAGATTTTTAGCAGAGGCAGGGCTCATCAAAGTCCAGGAAAGAGTCAGAGAACTGGCTCAGGCAGTGTGGTAGGCTGCCCTGCAGTGGGGAGAAGTTAGAGGGCAAGCTCATCATGAGACCATTTGAGAAGTGCAGCCATGCCAGGGAGGGGGCAGGGCTGGGGAAAGAGGATAGTATCGAAGAGAAGGAGGCTGGGATGAGGCCAGTATGAGCCTGGTCTCTAACTCAAAATGGTGACTATGTTAGAAGTTAAATTCTCTGTCCGACCACCTTCATTACAAACCCATTCTCCTCTTTTCCTAACCCCCTGGGGAGGCTGGGCTGCCTCTGAGCCTACTTCCTCATCTGTAAAATGGGGATAATCCTACTTACACAAAAGTGTTGCTCTGGGGGTTAACCAGGTCTTATGGAAACAATCAGTATTCCCCCCTGTCCTCACCCCACTGAGCTATTGCTGTTTGTACTAACTTCACAAGAAGAAGTCTAGGCTGAGCCTCCTCCCACGAACTGAAATAAATTTCTTGGCATGTGCCAAAGAACCCAAGAGTTTTCAGAGTTTGGAATAGCACTCCGTCGCCGGCACCATTCGTACTGGCCCAGGCCCCTCCCTTGCTGACCCCACCCACTACTCCGTGTCTGCCTAGAGGCCTCCTGCCCAGGAGCCCCTGATATCAGAAGATAAGTTATGCAGCCCAAGTTCTTCCAGAAACACAAGTTCATTTGGAAAATCAAACTGAAAGAGGAGTAAAATTGTATACCTACGTGTATTAAAATTTTTCTTGCTAATACAGATGAGTGGAGGAACCTCCACACTACCTTCTCCCTCTGTTCCCCACAAGAGTGAAGCTTCGTGGAAACTGTACCTTTCACATCCATAAGCCATATAGATAGGGATTACGCTTCCCATTTTGTGGATGGAGAAAT
The DNA here is from genome assembly GCF_902655055.1 of Lutra lutra. Taxonomy (NCBI): domain Eukaryota; kingdom Metazoa; phylum Chordata; class Mammalia; order Carnivora; family Mustelidae; genus Lutra; species Lutra lutra. The sequence continues at coordinate 46,654,469 of NC_062282.1, forward strand.
GGAAGCCCAGGAAGACAGAGAGGCTGTCCAAAGTCATTGGGCAAAGCCAGAGACGGGTTAGGTCTCCCAGCTCTCTGGGGTCCCTCCGTCCCTGGGGTGGCTTCCTTTGTCTCTCTTCAGGAAGTTGTCAGCACTGGGGGCAAACAAAGCAATAATTAAATACAAATAAATATTTGGACCCACCCGACAATTTTTATTTTTTAAGTTTGATTTTCTTTTTTTTTTTTTTTTTTTAAGATTTTATTTATTCATTTGACAGAGAGAGATCACAAGTAGGCAGAGAGGCAAGCAGGGAGAGAGGAAGAAGCAGGCTCCCCACTGAGCAGAGAGCCCGGTGCAGGGCTCAATCCCAGGACCCTGAGATCATGTCCTGAGCCGAAGGCAGCGGCTCAACCCGCTGAGCCACCCAGGCGCCCCTAAGTTTGATTTTCTAACGCTTTGTCTCTGTTTTCAAGCACTGGTGTGTTGAAACCACACAAGTTAGTTTGATCCCTGTCACTTTCTGCCCAAAGCAAATCTTGTCTTACCTCTTTTTTAGCCTAGGGTCACATATTGCTTAATTGCTTGCCCCTCTCCCTGTCATTGGAGTTTGCCTTTTGTGGAGACAAGATTCAACATTTTTAGCATCTTTCCCAGGACAATATATTTGATGGTTTCTGTATAATTACTTGTGGGTTTCACAGTGGGAGGAAGAGAGAGGCAGGCCTTACAGTGTGGTGTGAGTTAGAACAAGGCCTGGGAAGTTACACTGCCCTGAAACAGGTCACTCTGATATTTAGCTGCTGCCCGTGACCCCAGGCACCCTCCTTACTTTCCTTTTTTAAAAGATCTATTCATCTGGGGAGCCTGGGTGGCTCAGTCGGCCAAGCGGCTGCCTTTGGCTCTGGTCAGGATCCCAGGATCCTGGGATGGAGCCCTTCTACTTCTCCTCTCTGCTTGTGCTCTCTCTCACTGTCACTGTCTCTCTCTCTCAAATAAAGTTAAAATCTTTTTAAAAAGATATATTTATTTATTTGAGAGAGAGAGAGCATGAGTGGGAGGGGGAGAAGGAGAAGAGAGAATCTCAAGCCGACTCCACGCTGAGTGGGAGCCTGATACGGGGCTCAGTCTCACCATCCTGAGATCATGACCCTGAGATCCTTACCTGAGGCAAAAGCAAAGGTTGGACACTTAGTCAACTGCCCCATCCAGGCACCCCAACGCACCATGCTTTCTTTTCTGAACTTCAGTGACCTTTTGTGATTGAAGAGTACAGCCACAGGGCCTCGTCATGCCAGGCACACAGTAGGGACTCAATGGATAATTTGTGGCAAGAATTAATATGTATCTCATTGGGTTATTGTGTGAATTAACTGAAATAATGAATGTCAAGGATTTCTCATAGTACCTAGCATAGAGTAGGTACTCAATAAAAGCAGCTACTCTTAACTGGTTTTAGTCATTATTAATATTTAAAACTGAATATTAAATGTCATAGGGAATCAGGAATTTTAAAGACCTGAACTTGAATCCCAATTCCATCATTTTATATTGAAAAAACTACTGGATTTAGGGTCAAGAAATTCAGCTGTGAGACCTGGCTCTGCCCTGAACTAGCTGTGTGACCTTGGTTAAGTAACTTCACTTCTCTGAGCCTCACTGCCCTCATCTGCAAAACGAGGAAATTGAGTAATCATTAAGATTCCTTTTTCCAGGGGCGCCTGGGTGGCTCAGTGGGTTAAGCCGCTGCCTTCGGCTCAGGTCATGATCCCAGGTCCTGGGTTCAAGCCCCACATCGGGCTTTCTGCTCAGCAGGGAGCCTGCTTCCTCCTCTCTCTCTGCCTGCCTCTCTGCCTACTTGTGATTTCTCTCTGTCAAATAAATAAATAAAATCTTTAAAAAAAAAAAAAAGATTCCTTTTTCCAGGGACGCCTGGGTGGCTCAGTTGGTTAAGCAGCTGCCTTCGGCTCAGGTCATGATCCCAGCGTCCTGGGATCGAGTCCCACATCGGGCTCCTTGCTTGGCGGGGAGCCTGCTTCTCCCTCTGCCTCTGCCTGCCATTCTGTCGGCCTGTGCTTGCTCTCTCCCCCTCTCTCTCTGACAAATAAATAAAAAAAAAAATCTTTAAAAAAAAAAAAAGATTCCTTTTTCCAGCTCTAACAGCCTCAGCTTAAGATGTAGTCTTTTCTTTTACTGTCTCTGGCCCCAGTTTGCCTGTTTATAAAATGGCATGCTGATATTTAAGAGCCTCTTTCTGCGACAGAGCAGGCCCAGGGTGTGCAGATCCCAGTGCCCCTCTAGTCTCCGAACAGCAATCTTGAAGGTGCTTGTTCAGCTCAGACTGAGTGCTGGGTGGTGTGAACAGGTTACTCATCCACAGTCCGGATTCCCTTACAAGTTGTATGGGGGCAACTCTACTTTCTACCTCCAATTACAGGAATATAGAACAGAATGACCAACAGTGACCGTAATGCCCCTTATTAACAAATAAGGCCTAGTGTGAATTACCTCTTTAGGAAATACTTATCAGTAAATATGATAAAAACAATAGTGCATTTGAGTGGCAAGGTGAAATAATTTACCTTCTGATTAAGGGCATATATAATGCAATTATGAAGAATCCTGCTTAAATTTATTGATATTCCTGTAATCATTACAGGAAGAGGTACCATTTCTTAGTACCTCTTTTGAAGCACTGGCCTCAGTCTCTATAATTTACACAGCACCTTGACTAACATTGTCTCACTTGACTCCTTACAAAAGATGGGAAGGTAGAAGCAAGTCAGGCATAATTTACCCCATTTCTCTGCCAGGAAAGTGTACCCAGGAAAGAGTGGAATACTGACCATGGTGCAGAGGCTGAGTTGCAAGTTAGGGAAGAGCTGGGACTAGACATCAGATTGCCTGGCTGTCCCCAACAGCTCCTCTCCCCAGTAGTCATGGTTACAGTCACCCTACAACCAGCCTTATCCCCTGGGGCAGTTCCAAGAGGCTATTCAATAAGCCTTCTCCCATACCCAGACCATCATGTGCTCTAATTCTTGCCATAGAGATGGCCAACATCCCAGGCTGTTATGTCTTGAGCAGGTGGGATCACAGCCCTTCAGAGAGGCCAGGAATTCTCCAAGGGAAGTGTAGGACCGGCTGATCCGTAAGCACCCAAGGGGGCTACTTAGACACGCATGTTTCTAAGTCCATCCTATACATACTTAATCCTTAAAACATTTGGAATCTGCATTCAGAGTTTTCCCTCATCATCCAAACTGAAGTAGCTGGTCGAGTCCAAGCTGCCACTGTAGTAATTATTGTCTTCATAGATACTAGACAAGCGCTTGTTTACCAGTTTCTTTCTCCACCTCAGAGTGTAAATTTCATAACGATGGAGACCTTGTTAGCTTGCCTGATTGCTGAACCCCGTTTTCTAGAACTCTGCAGGTCCCCACAGTACAAGGTTAGTAAGTATTTACTGAATGTGCACCCAAGTTTGAAATCACTGTCCTACACAACTGGTTCCTTTTACAGAAGAGAAACTGAGGCCCACTGAGGAGACCACTGCTGCAGAGTTAGTAAGGCGCAGGGCCAGCGCCTGGATAAAATCTCAGATCTCTGAGTCCCAATTGGGCATAGGTTTAACTCCGCCCAAAGCAATTATTTAGAAAAACCGAAATGCAGTTGAAAGAAAAAAACATTTCCTGCCTATAAACACTCGGCTTAGGGGGCTTGGCCGGGCTGGGGGCCGTTGGTAATTCGTTCCCACTTTGTAGTCACCCTTGTCCCCAAGGGTTAAGGGCCTGCCTTCGGGCCCGGCGTCGAACCCAACTCAGGGCAGTGTCCCGGCCAGAGCCCGCGGGGAGGAGCCGAGCACGGCCCACGGAGGTGAGGGCGGCTCGCCCAAGGTCACCCAGGCGGCGACCAGAGGGGCCAGGCTCATGGGGCGCCAGGGAGCCGGCAGTATCGATACGTGTTCGAGGTGGATGGGCACCCCTCTCTTTCACCCTGCAAATCAAGGGTGACATTAATGGCTCCTTCTCCCGAATTTGGCGCACCCAACCTAAAGAATGAGACCAGGCCCGGTCGGCCGCGTGGCCCGTTCCCATGTGCTCCACCTGCGGACGCCCTGACGCGCTGGCCCTTTAAGACACCTCCCCCTCTTCACCCACCCATCTCTCTTGCCCCCCCCCATTGCCCTCCCTTCCGAATTGCATCAGGCACGTGCTCGCCCCCGTCCGGTCAGAGCACCCCTCACCCCCCAGTCCGGGAGGTGCTCTGAGGAATTGGGAGGCGAGGGGCGGGGCGAGGGGCGGGGCCGCGAGGTTGTGTGCGCGCGCGCTCCCGCCGGCTTCGCCCGCCCGCCTGTGGCCAAGGTCCGGCCTCGGCGGGCGCGTTCCCGCTGCGCCGTCCCCTCCCCTCGCCCGCCGCGTCGCGAGGCGCGCGCCCGCCCGCCGCCTGCCGCGGATCGCGTGGTCGCCTCGGCTCGCCGCGCCTCTCCCCCGTCCGTCCATATTGCTGCAGCCCCCGAGCCGGGAAGCCCGGGCCGCCCCGGCGGCGGGGGGGGAGGGAGGGACGGGACGAGAAGCCTGCCAGGCTCGGGGTGGGGGCGCCTTGCGAGGAACGGGCGGGGGGGGACGCGCGCCGAGGAGGCCTGGACCGCAGAGTGGGGGGCCTTCCTACCCCCCCCGCCCCGCCAGCGGGCCTCGGATCTACGGCGGCTGCATCCGACCGCGAGGGGGGCCGCGCCTAGCGTGAACCCCGACCCTTCTCCGCAGGGACTGGGGCCCAGCGCCCCGGAGGAAGGCGTCGCGGGTGCCCTGAAAGCCAAGTTCGAGGCGGGGGAGGCAGCCTCGGGCGCGCCCGGCTTCTCCGGGGGGGCGGGCGCGCAGATGGCCACTCAGGTGGAGCCGCTGCTGCCGGGGGGCGCCCCCCTCTTGCAGGCCGAAGAGCACGGGGGTCTGGTGAGGAAGAAGCCGCCGCCGCCGCAGCCCGAGGGCAAGGGCGAACCCGGGGCGAACGACGTCGGAGGGGGGGAGCCGGACGGCGGCGCCCGGAGACCTCGGCCGCCCTGCGCCAAGCCACACAAGGAGGGCACCGGGCAGCTGGAGCGCGAGAGCCCGCGGCCGCCGCAGCCGCCGGGCGCCGAGGGCCTGGCGATCAGCGACGGGGAGGAGGGCGGCGGCGGTGAGCCGGGCGCTGGCGGAGGAGCGGCTGGAGCCGCGGGCGCCGGGCGTCGTGACTTCGTGGAGGCCCCTCCGCCCAAGGTGAACCCGTGGACTAAGAACGCGCTGCCGCCGGTCCTGGCCACGGTGAACGGACAGTCCCCTCCAGGTGGGTCTCTCTGCTTGCTCTCTTGGATCCGGGGACCTCTTCCGGGGACTTGGGCGTCCCCTCCCCCAGCGGCCTTTAGAGCCCGGGGGTCCGCCACTGGTCGTGGTGACTCGGGATTTTTTTTTTTTTTTTAATTGCCTCCTGGCTCGTTTGGGTCGCGGTTCCCTCTCACACACTCGGGAAGCCGCCCCTGCCGGAGGGCCCAGCCCCCGGGAGCCCATGGCCACCGCCTGGGCCTCAGCGGTTAGTGGGCAACGGCGTGGTCCGGGCCTACCTCGCCGGGAGAGGGTGGGCGCTGGTTTCGGTGAAAAGGGCTCGCCCTCCCTCCCGCGTGCTGGTGTCGAAGACGGTTTCTAGCTTAACCCTTTCTCGGGAAGCACCTCTTCCCACCCCGCCCCACGTTCCCCGTTTTGGTAGCGTTACGATCGTCCCCATGTTGTAAATGTTTAATGAGCATATGTCACGGGCAGCGAAGCGCGCGGTGATGAGTTCATACCGACCACACGGATTCGGGCTTTAAAAGTTAACAAGTTTTGTTCTCTGGTAGATGATACTAGGTGGTGGAATCGCCATTGGCGACGGGTTGAGGGGTCGGTTACGGGGAGAACGATGAGAAGAGGAAACCCAACGTGTCATTGAATTCGGTGGTTTCCCTTGCGGATCCCGGGGACCTTCCGCCTTGAGAGGGAGCCGGATGGCGAGTGTGCGGGGATCCAGTTAGGGGTTGGCGGAAAATGTGAGGCGAGGAAGGGGGCATGCGGCAACAGGAGGGGCGTGTGGCGGCGGGGGAGGGAGTGGCCGGGCTGGGCGGGCGGGTGACAGTTGGGCGCCATGCGCCGCGCCGCTGGCCCGCGGGCTGCTCGCGGCCGCTGGGCCTGTGCGTTCGGCCCCCACCGCCGTCCTCGGGGTGGAAGGCGGGTGCGGGCCGGCGGCGCGTCCCGGAGTGTGCGTGTGCGCGAGTGTGAGTGCGCGGCCCCCCTTCCCGGCATTCCTCCGCAGCCGGGACAACGTGGTGCGTCCCCGCGCGGGGAGCGACATGTGACCGCCGGCCGGCGCTCCTCGCGCCCTCCCTCTCCCTGCTCGGATTTTCGGTCCTGTGGACCCCGTCCCTTGGGAGATCCCGGCGGAGCCGTGTCAGCTTGCGGGGAAAGGCGGTGAAGAATATGGAGGCTCGTCTCGGCCTCCCTTCGCCGAGACGAGATCGTCGGTTGGGTGGGGGGCGCGCCCTGCTGCTTCCCTTTGCCGGCGCGTGGAGGCTCAACGGCTCTGTTTTGGGTCCTTTTGAAGTGGACCAGTATCAAAACCCGCTTGCAGCTAGAGTGTTGGGCCTGTGGCCATAGCCCTAGTGCTTTTCAAAACTCCCCTTCTGTAGTCGCTGGTTGAGACTGACTAGTTTAAACCATCAAAATGGGGAAAGTTGAAGAGGGAGCTTATTAATGCTTTTACATTCGAGGGATTAGGATCACTCATAGTCTTAGGGAAACTAGAACAGCCAATTCGGAAAATATCATGTTGCAATTTTTATTTCTTTTAAGGTTGCTTCATTTGGCGGAGGGGACATTTGGGATTTACTAATAATACCTCAAACCGTGTTCTCTTCCTTCTGCCCTCTCCCCCTTCCCCCCTTTCCCTTCCAGAACTCTATTATGCAAAGGGCAGTGCTGAAACCTCCATTTTCTTGCATATTCCTCCTGATCCACCCACAGAGGGAGGGAATGTAACTTTAAGACACTCTTTAGTTCTCCTCCCGCCCTTTAAACTCAAAGGGGTATAATCATCCCTAGGAGAGAGCACTCCTCAGAAGTTTAAATGGGGCTACTCACCCTGGCTGCTGCTGCTTAGCTAATGGTGAACCTGCCTTGTGGGTTTTAAATCAGCCATGACATCAGGTGGTATTGGGTGCCTGAGCTGGCGTTTTGTGCAAGTGCAGGGGCCCTTGATAGGGTGCGTCACTGGGGTTATTGATCGTGGGAAGAAGACAGCTTGGCTGGCATCTCGCCTTCCCTGAGTGGAGAAGCCAGCTTGGTTTAAGTGCCCAAAGCAAAATTCTGAGTCTGGTAGTTTTGCTCTGTTCTTGTTTTTCAGGAGTCTTAAGGCAACAAAGTGTCTTGTCTGCTGGTTGGTTTTTGAACCTTAGGACTAGTTTTTGACAGACTGACTCTGAATTGATCCAGTAGCTTCTCTGTGTAAGTCTGTTTTAGGGCTTGGTTGCTTTTTGAGGGAGAATTCTGATTGAATCATCTGTCTAGTAAGGTTAGATGGAGGCTCTTTTTTTGGAGAGTGCATGGACTGCTAAGGCCGTTTTTTCAGCCCTGATTTTATTTGGAGCTTGGGCAAGTTTAAATGTGACACCAGTGGAGTGGCGGTGTGGTCTTGGGAATTTTTGTGTTCTGTGATGCATATGTTTTTGGGAGTCTACAGAAATGAGTGCCTCATAAGCAAGCTAAAAGCTTTCCAGAGCTTGCTGCAAATGCCTATTTTTAGCCCTCCTTTTGGCTCCCATGCTAGTATTTTAGTGCTTTAAGGGACACATGCAGTAACTAGTAATAAAAGATGTTTTTCAGTATTCCCCCCCCCCATTCTTGTGGGGTCCTCTCTTCTGATTTAAGTGTCCACATTTTAGATTTGTAGTTTTCATTTTAAGTCAGGATTTGCATTTTGGCCTTTTGTATATCCCTCCCCTAGACTATTTTGAAGACCTTTAAGTTTTTTTCTTATTCTAGCCACAACTCTTAGGAGTATGAAAGGAGCAGGATGGGAAATGATCCACAGCAAAGGTTCTGGGGTTAAAACTGCATTGGCTCCAGTGCCAGCTCTACCACTTGCTGGCTGTGCCTCCTTGGGCAAGGCACTTAACCATTCTGTGTCTCAGCTTCTTGGTTTGTATAAAAAGGATTAAATTATGGTTTATCTGTTTCATGGGGTTGTGAGCATTGACTGTGGGGATAGCCCAATGCTTAGCATGTGGTAGCTGTTCTACCATGTCTGGGAGACTGGGGCTTTCCAGGACTTTTATGGGTCTTCTTTTTCTCCACCTGGAAGAGGAGGGGGGTGGAGAATGCAGTACTTTCCTTTTCTGGTATTGTGTCAGTACTCAAATATATGGGATCCATCTCCTTGAAAATGGAGTTTCGCTTATCCATAGACAGGAAAGGCATATTGTCTATAATCTTAAAGGTTGCTGACCCAAGGAATTGGCTATTTTTGCTTTGGAATGTGGTATGATGAATGTTTTAAAAATAAATTCCAATTTGTTTATTTGCGTTTTGTAAAAACTACCTTTGGTAGAGTGCACATACGCTCTCAAGGCTGTGGGGAAAGACCATAACTGAACTAAGTTTGCTGTGGCTAGTGCACGTGCGGTGGGTTGAGACCTGGGAGTGTATCATCACCACAAGCTTCTGCCCACCCCAGCAGGGGGAATCAGTGGATTGGTCGTGTAGGACTTCTAACTTCATGTAACAAAATTAAGCAGTGGTATAGTGTTCTTTACTCTTATTTTTTTAAAGACTTTTAAAATTTATTTGTTGTGGGTGGGGGGGCACAAGCAGGGGGAGCAGCAGGTAGAGGCAGAAGCAGGATCCCCTCGTTGAGCAGGAAGCCCGACATGGTGCTTGATCCCAGGACCTTGGGATCATGACCTGAGCCAAAGGCAGATACCTAACTGACTGAGCCATACAGACATCACAGTGTTCTGGACTTTAAAGGGAAATCCAGCCAAATACTCTGACATGAGTATTTGTGTTCTGGGCATCACTTTTTTGTGTGTTCGTTTGAAGTGTCGCTAACTGATGGCACAAAGTAAAGAAGAGGCAAAGTCTCAGCTAACCCAGAGCAACCCTAGGAATCCTTCACCACAGGGAACTGGCCCCAAATAAATCTCTACTGCTTTCTCTACTTTTCTTCTTAGGTTTAGGCCCTTTTTCAGGCTCCTCCTAGTCACTAGGAGGGGTATCTGTGTGGATCTGGGGTATCAATTTTCAGTATAGCTTTTAGATCTTCGTCAGACCCTTGCCTTTTCCTTTTCCCACCATGAGAACTGGACTATGGAAGCAACACCTCTGCCTTGGAATCCTACAGTCTACAGTTTTTAGTCGCAGCTTCGCTTCTTTTGCTGCTGTTGCTGCTTTTTTAAAAAATTGAGGTATAATTGACTATTAGTTGCAGATCAGCAACATAATGTTTCAATATGTGTATATATTGAGTTTTGATTCTAACTTGCTGTGCAATCTTGGGTGAATTACTCAGCCTCTCTGAGCCACCATTTTCTCATCCCCAAAATGAGAATAATGATAGTTACCACTTCTAAAGGTTGTGAGAATTGAAGAAGATAATGTTTATAAAGCCCTTAGCATAGTGCCAGGCACAGACCATCTAATAGGTGCTACTTATCCAATAATTGCTTTTTTTTTTTTAAGATTTTATTTATTCATTTGTCAGAGAGAGAGAGAGAGAGAGAGCGAGCACAGGCAGACAGAGTGGCAGGCAGAGGCAGAGGGAGAAGCAGGCTCCCCACAGAACAAGGAGCCCGATGTGGGACTTGATCCCAGGACGCTGGGATCATGACCTGAGCCGAAGGCAGCGGCTTAACCAACTGAGCCACCCAGGCGTCCCCAATAATTGCTATTTTAAAATTTTTATAATAAATGATGACCATTATGAAGCATGGTCATTCCACTTCTGATTCTGTTATTGAATAGCATTGTGGATACCAGCACGCCCTGGGCTTCCTCTGCCTCTGTTTCTTTATCTCAGAATGAGGGAATCCAATTAGGTCTAAATGTCGTTAAAGTATTTTTCCTATCAAAAGTTTTTCAGTAGGGCACCTGGGTGGCTTAGTGGGTTAGGCCTCTGCCTTCAGCTCAGGTAATGATCTCAGGGTCCTGGGATGGAGCCCCACATCAGGCTGTCTGCTCTGCGGGGAGCTTGCTTCCCCTCTCTCTCTGCCTGCCTCTCTGCTTACTTGTGATTTCTCTCTCTCTGTTAAATAAATAAAAGCCTTGGGGCGCCTGGGTGGCTCAGTGGGTTAAAGCCTCTGCCTTCGGCTCAGGTCATGATCCCAGGGTCCTGGGATCGAGCCCCACATCGGGCTCTCTGTTCAGCGGGAAGCCTGCTTCTCCCTCTCTCTCTCTCTGCCTGCCTCTCTGCCTACTTGTGATTTCTGTCAAATAAATAAATAAAATCTTTTAAAAATAAATAAATAAATAAATAAATAAATAAATAAATAAATAAATGCCTTTAAAAAAAAGAATAATTTAAAAAAAAAGTTTTTCAATAAACCACCCCCCGCACACACACAAGAAAGAAACCAAAACAGAGGTTTTAATATGTGTTTATTTCTGTTTGCTGTAGCATTTAAGAACTCAGTTTGAATACAAGTTCTGTGAGGGCTGGAGAGACTCTCTTCTGGCTTTAGGAACCTAGACGGATCACTTGGGGTGCATATCAGATACTGTGGAGCAAGCAGACAGTATATGCCTTGCAGTGTCGTGATAGAAAGTACCCAGCACCACTGCCTGTGAACATTTCCCCCCACCAAAGAAGAATTGAACCCAAACCTAATAGAGCCCTAGATCTGTGGACATGGAGGAACAAGTTAATGGACCTTGGGGTAGCAGTCCAGTTTCCAAATGTGAGAAATTCTGCAGGACAGGTTATCGATAAATGACATTTTTTTTTAAAAGAGTTGAGACATCAGTCGGATGCATTGTGTGGATCCTGATTTGAACCAGTTTCAAGAAGACATTTTGGTGACAATGGAGGAAATCTGATCCCTTTTGATTATGATAAAGGAATTGCTTGTCAGGCGTGATGAGCCCCTTGTTTATATGGCGCACCCTCAGCTAAGAACTGCTAGGTTAGCCTCCATAAATGAGGCTTTAAAGCTGTTTTCCTGCATTTCAGATTACTTTTTCCCCTTCTAAAGAAAGCACACAGTTAGGACCCGCTGAAAGGGAGGTGGGAGGAGGCTGACTGTCCCTGAAACTTCAGGGTAGGGTGTTTTGAGTTTTCTACTTCCCTGGGGAAATGAGTGCCTGCTAGGAAGGGAGAGTTATACCCATTCAGGCTGGGGGGGTACGGGGTGGTCTCTGCAGTCTGAAACCCTGAACCTCCTGAGGGGTGGAGTGTCTTGGCTGACCCACCCCCGGTCTGCAGTGGGACCAAGACTAGAGTAAGCATTTTAGAGCTGTTACTCAGCACTCGGGTTCCCTCCCAGAGGGAGGCCGGGAGAGAGAGGAGGAGTGGGTCTGAAACCACAAAAACCTCTTTAAAATGGAGAGCTTGGCAGATGGGAGTGCCACTGTTTGCAAAATCCAAGACAAGCTCACAAAGGGGGTAATTAGGGTGCTGGGGCCTCGAAGGGCTCACAGGTCCTTCAGTCTGGGCTCACAAACATCCCTCGCTGGTCCAGAGTTATCTGGTGGAGTGGTCAGGAGAGAGGATGGCCTTACCTTGCTGGGGGTTCATGAAAGGGAGTAAGTTTTGATATCTGGCTGATGAAAGCATAGGGAACAGCTGAGTGAGGGAGCAGAAGGATAGGTAGTGATAGGATTTAAATCAGAACATGGGCAGAGTACCTCCTCTGCCCTCACTTGGTGACTTAGCCTACCTAACCTCTGTTTTTCTTAGTCTCAGAATGGGACTAATCCCTGTGCTGATGTTGTTTGGAGGATCAAATTGAGTATGGGGTAGCCCCATTCATTAGTTAAAATGTCCCACGCAGGTGTAAGTGGTTTATGTTCCAGAAGATGCATTCCAAAGCCAGATATATGTAGTTTCAGTTATCCCTTCTGGGCGGTTATTCATAACTTTCCTAAGTGAGGATGGATAATCAGGAGTTAGCTTAATTTTCAAGTAGCGCTATTTGCGGAAGTTACCAGGGCCATTTGGCCAACTTCTTATGGCAGATAGCCTAGGGGTGTCTCCCTTAGGGATTTTCTGAGAATCACAGGGACAGTGTTGACTTGGCATCTTTCTTTTGGCTGCACCTTGGACTGGCAAAGCCATAGGTGTGGGGTATGAGGAGTGTAGGCCTTTGTTGATGAATTTTGTAAAGCCAGCCACATAGATTGTAGTGTAGTGAGGGGCTTCCCCATCTCAGTATGAGGTACTCTTAGCAAATCCAGCTGACCCCTTCCATCAGAGGCCTTGTTTAGAGGGCCCTTTGTTTTTTGTTTGTTTGCTTTTTGGCTTATTGTTGTTTTAAGATCTTATTTATTTGAGAGAGTACAAGCTGCGGTGGGTGGGGGTTGTAGCAGAGGGAGAAGGAGTAACGGGCTCCTTGCTTAGCAGGGAGCCCAGCGCAGAGCACGATCCCAAGGATCCTGGGATCATCACCTGAGCCGAAGGCAGACACTTGTAATAATAATCCTCCCTACTTTTGATAACCACCTTACCTAACTCTAGACATCCATTCCAGTAACTCGAGGCAGCCTTTTTTCTCTGCCTTAAAGTGAACTTGCAGGAAGCTTCTCAGAGAAGCAGAGTCCCACCGTGGCCAGGAGCCATCTGCAGAAATGGTCCACCTGGGCTCTGTATGGTTTTCGCTCTCCTTTTCACATACCGCAGCTTACTTAAGTTCCTGCTGATCCCAAGATAAGTCATGGTGATACTGTAGTTACCGCTTACTGGATACTTGATGTGTTCTAGCCCATGTAGTACCCTGCTTCACAGATGAGGAAAGTGAGACTCAAATTAGTAAGCAACTACCCTTCTAATTGTGTGGACTAAGAGTCTTGGGTCATCCTTGCTGAAGCAGCCTTCCACCTGGCCTCCTGTCACTCTTCCCTCAAGATCCTCTCATGGCTTCTCATTGTGGAATAAAGCCCCAAGTCCTTGGAGTATTCTCTAATCTACCCTTGATATGGCTCCCCACACCACCCATTCATATCCCCCCCAACCAAGCTCTGATCTTCTCTTTCACCCCTTTTCCCACCCAGCAGCGTTGGTCTTTGCGTTTCCTAGATTATGTTGTGTTCTCTCTGCTTCAGGGGTCCAGTTCTGGAATGCTCTTTACCCAGATAGCCATATGGTTCACACCGTCACTTTATTGAGGTTCCTGTTCAGATAATTAGTGAACGAGTGGATAAATCTCATACTTTGACAGCATCACATAGCACATTTTGAGTTTGGCATAGAAAATGCCACGGTGAATAACAAAAATCTGCGTTGGGAAGGAGCACATGCACTCACAATCCAGTATAAAAGGTGCCGTGTAAGAAAGGGATGGGATTCTCTGGGAGTGTGGATAGCAGGGGTACCCACTCAAATCTAGGTCAGAGAATTTCTGGAGGAAGCAATGGCTGAACCCCTTGAAATGGAAAGGATGGGTAGGAGTTATTTGAGAAAAAGCCTGGAAATAGAGCTCATGCTTGGTGATGCAAAGGCCCTAGTGTTCAGGGAATTAAGTAAATTCCTTGTGGCGTAGTGTAGATGACTTAGATAAACTGTGATTTTTTAACTGAAGGCAGAGGGAAGCCATTAAAGATTTTAAATGGGAGAGTGGCGTGGTCAGATTTTTTTATTTTGAAAGATTATTTTGGCCATGTGAGAACCTTTTAAGAGTAGATGGTTTGGGGTTTCCTGTCTGATCCTTTGGGGCAAGCTTCCCAGATTACAAAAGGGAGCAGATTTCCAAGTCATAGCTGAAGTGTTGGGCAGTTATCAGCTGTCATCCTTTAGGCATAGGGAGCCGCTCCAGTTTATGGGATTTCTCTGACCTTTCAGAAGGCCACATTAGCTGGAATGCAGCTCAGTTGCCGGAAGAAGCAGTTTCTGATGGACTGGCCTCAGCTGAGTACACGCTGGAGCTTGGAGCCACCAGCCTGCTTCACCCTGATGCAGCAGCACAGGCACGAAGAAGAGGAAGCCCTGGAAGTAGTAGCAGGGGACAAGCTGGCTGGTGGGCTGGTGTGGTGACTCCTACTTCCACCAGCGAGGCACCTCTGTGGCAGAACTTGCTAGGTTCGGTGTGCTGCCTCTTGTCAACCATTCTGCAGCTTGGCTCTGTAGGCTTTTCCACAGATAGCCGCGTGCACAAGGTTCCCTTCCATCAGAGCCGCCTCCCCTCAGCTTACTTCAGCTTACTTTGACTCTTTGCGGGGGGGGGGGGGGGGGGTGTGGTGGGTCTGCATTGGCCCATGGATAGACTGCTATCAGGTGTCGCTGAGAACATGGGACTCTCATCAGGCTCACCCAGCCCAGTGCCCAGTTGGCAGCTCAGCTCTGTCCTGACTACTGTGCTCTTTCCCTACTTTTTTTTTTTTTTTTAAATATTTATTTATTTTAGATAGGATAGCAGAGGGGCAGAGAGAGAGAGAGTCTTAAGTGCAGTCCATGCTGAGTGCGGAGCCACCGTGGGGTTCGATCCCACAACCCTGAGATCACGACCTGGGCCGAAACCAGAAGTGAACACTCAGCTCAACCAACTGCGCCACCCAGGCACTGCTCCCTTCTTTTTGAGCGGAAAGAGTATATAGCGCTGGAAGGGACCCCAGAGGTCACTGAATCTAAACCCCTTGTTTACAGGTTATGTGCTTCAGGCCTAGAAAGGAAATGGGGAGTTGCTCAGGGTCACAGTTGAAAGGAACGCCAAGACTTGAACCCAGTCTTCTTGGCTCCCACCCCAGTTCTGTTTTCACTCCACCTCTGGAGGAAGAGGTATATGGGGTGGTTGATCAGGAACTTGGGAGTCAGTTGAGCATAGTTTGGGGTCATGCCAGCCACTTAGCAGCCGAGTGCCCTTGGACAGGTTGGTAACGTCTAGGCTTCAGTAAATGTGATGTGTTCTATCTAGGGTACTCACACTCTGGAGTCCCTGTTGAAAATGAGGGGGATGAACATGAGAGCTCAGCTGGAACTCTCAATAAGAAGTGAGAGTTTGAGAGTGTCAAGGGCTTGGTTTTGACCCGTGTCTTCATGTGCTGACAGAGGTCAGGTGCCAAAGCCAACCTTTCTGTCTCTTCCTAGATCCTCTGCATCTCAATCCCTTCTGTTCAGTCCTGAGGAAGGCAGCTCATGCCTCTTGGAGCCAGCTCTTCAGACCCTGTCCTGGCTGTCAGGTAGCTGGAGAGCAGGGGGGACTTAAGGAGTCACTGGAGGCTATAATCCTGCAGCAGGAAGCCCACATTGTGGTGCTTAGGAGGCACTAGTAGTTGTGTCAGTGAGAAATGGACTCTGGTGCTACTCCATCTTTGATGTCTTTCTGCAGCTTTGGGTTGGTTTGGGGGGAGTGGAGGTCTCTGCTTTTCCTGTTCTGTGTATATGTATTAACAGCAGCCTGAGAAAGAGATACCTATTGTGTGTATAGAACAGCCTGGTTTGGGTTTTGCCCCACGTGGAGCTGAATGTAGGGGTCGAGTTTAGACGAGTTTAGACGTGATAAGAGCAAGGTTCTTGGGTGTGGGCAGCCATGCTGCCGATAGGGAATGTGGGAGGGAGACAGGAAATCAGGAACACAGAGCAGCTCACGGGGATGCTTGCACCTTTCTGTGAGGAGGGAATGGTTGAAGGAACTAGGATTATTTTGTCCAAAGAATCAAAGCTTGGGGTGGGTGGAAATGCTGGCTGTTCTGAATTACAGTGTTTGAATAGAACTGCTTCCTGTGTCCCTATTGGGTAAAGCTCTGAATGCAGATTGGGGGGTTAGAAGGTCAAGAAGTAACTTTCAGCAGTGTCCCCAGATGCATTCAGCTGTTTATGAGGTGTACTGAATTTCTTGATGTGGTGATAATACTTAAACAGGTTGGTTGGTGATGTGCTCCAGGGGCCTGCAGCTGCAGATTTGCAAAAGTAGTTGCCCAGATTTGTTCATTTAGAAATTTTTGAGTACTTGTAGGTGCCAGTCCCTGAAATTCAGGGATAGACAATTTAGGGGCTGTCATGATGGGGCTTACATTCTGAAAGGGAGAAGTCCTGAAATAGTATTCCTCATCTTACATCCTGAGGCCCATTCCAGCTGACAGGTTTTTTGAGGTTTTTGTTGTTGTTGTTGTTGTTATTCATCTATTTTAGAGCGAGAACACGCATGGGAGTGGGGGAAGAGCAGAGGGACAGGGACAAGCTGACTCCACACTGAGCATGAAGCCTGACATGGGGCCTGGTCCCGTGACCCCAACATCATGACCTGAGCGGAAATCAAGAGTCAGGTGCCCAACCGAGTCACCCAAGTGCGCCCCTCCCTTTTTTAAAGTTTGAACCTACTGATGGGTTTTGATTGGCCTTCAGTTTAAAAACAATTTAAAGCATGGGGAGGGTATGTGCTATGGTGAGTGCTGTGAAGTGTGTAAACCTGGCGATTCACAGACCTGTACCCCTAGGGCCAATAATACATTATATGTTTATAAAAAAACAAACAAACAAAAAACACAATTTAGAGTAATCACCTATATTTTAAAATCTGAAAACCCAGAACTTTGCAGCTTATTTTTAAGAGGGCAGACTCGATATGTAGAAAAACCCCAAATAAACAAGCAAAACCCATTGAATTTTGTACTTTGAATGGATAAATAGCATGGTATGTGAATGATATCAGTAAAGCTGTTAGAGAAAAAAATGAGAAGAGCTGGCCACACTGAATCTGTGTTCTTGAGGACTTGGTTTTTGACCCGTGCTGATGAGTGCTATCGAGTGGCAGTACCCGCCCCACTTTAGACTGGGACACCAGTGTGCGTCACCTGGGCCCAGACTTCGCGTGTTTGATCATACAAAGCAGAGACTGGCAGCAGTCTGTCCATCCTGCAAGCTGAGAGCATCCTCATGGGAGGAGTTTGAGAGAGGAGGGGAGACTTTAAGGCCTATGGCAGGAATTGGGAGTCTCTAGGGGGACTCCTTACCCACGGGGAGACCTGACAGCACTGGGCATTGTGGCCTGAGACCCCAGGACCGTGATAGAAAGCTATCTGGGAGCCAAGGGATGGGAAAACTGGCTTGTGTTAGGTCCCATTGAGCCTTTGCTCCCCTCCTCTTTGAAATGGGTGTGGCATCTTTATCTTTGGTCTCTGTCTCTCAGGCCCCTTCCGTTTCCAACACTAGGTATGAGGGTGGTTGAGGCAGGTGTTACTAGCTCTCAGCTGAAAAGGAGAAAGATCCTGACTAGGTCCTGTGTCATTGGAGCATTGAATTCTCTCTGGGGGAAGAAACACTGGAGAGAAGCTTCCCCAAGGCACGCCTGCTCCTCACATCGTTGTTGGTGTAAGCCCTGTAGTAGGGGTAGGATGGAGAACTCTGAGCAGGAAACTGGAGACCAGGCTTCTAGTCCCAGCTGTTTGGCACACTTGCTAAGACACTTTGGGCAATTTACTGAGCCTGTTTGGGTTTCCTTTTCCTCTCTGTAAATGAAAATGGTTAAGCCAGAAAATCTTTCAAGGTCCTTTCCTGCTGGGGTTAAGTTTGATACATCAAATTGGAGGTGAAGACTACATTAGATTGAGAAAGATTCCATGTAGGGGGAATTGCTTTCCCCCACCCGACTGGCCTGGTTTTAGGGTTACACTTAAGAGCTTGCCCAAGGCTTTGGGATTCTTCTACCTAGGCATGAGCTATTCTGGCTTAGGTTTCTGGAAAATGCTGGGCTAAAATGAGCTGCCGCAGAAGGTTATGAGTACCCGTCGCAGTGTATAAACCGTGGTGGCCCGTCTCTTGACAGAAGTGTTGTTGAGAAGATTCTGCCATCCTGTACCTGGCTGTGCTGGGTTGTTACTGAGGCCACCCCCTGCTTCTGGCTCTGAGATTTAGAACCTGTGTCTTGTGGAGGCCAGGGTCAAAGTGTCAGCCAGCTCAGTGGAAGGGAAGCTGGTCCATCTCAAGAGACCCACAGGCTAATCAAGAGGAGCACCAGGGCTTGAGCCTACCCTTTTGTGTGAAAGGAACTAACTTGGCTGCCAGCAAAGTGAAAATCATTTCATTTAACATACTTGAGTAACCTACTGAGTGTTAGACCATGGGAGTACTGATGGGAACAAGACAGAGGAGGGGGCTGCCTTCATAGTTTACCTTCTAGTGGGGAGACACAGTGAAACAACAAGGTAGTTCTTGCTAACTCTTGCTGCCTAACCAATCACCCCAAACTTAGTAACATAAAAAAACACAACTGTTTGTTCACTGATTGGTGTGTGGGTGTGGATTAGGACAGGCTTCAGCCAGGTGTGTCTTTCGCTATGGCAGTGATGGATGTCGCTGGTGTTCATTCTGGAGGGCTTCACTAACATTTTCGGTACCTTGGCAGGGGTGGCTGGAAGGCTGAGTTCAGCTGGAACTGGAGTGCCCTCAGGTGCCCTCTCCAGCCTGGTGGTTTCAGAGTGGTAGGACTTACTGTGCAGTGTTTTAGTGCTCCCTGACGGAGCTTTTCAAGAGACGAGAACTAGATGCTGTCAGTATTCTAAGGTCTGGGCCTGAGCACTAGCACATCATCACTTTCACCACGGTGTGATGATAAGAGGCCACAGACCCTGCTGAGATGAAGGGGAGGGGTCATGGGCCCTGCCTTTCAGTGGGAGGAAGGCCAGCTTGCAGCCATCTTTAATACTACATGGTGGCTGCCAGTCATGGTTAAGTGCTGTGAAAGAAAGTAAGGCAGTGTGCTAGAGAGGTGGGGATGTGTGGCTGGGGACAGCTTCAAACACTGTGTCCAGGAAGACCTCCAAGGATGAGCCAAGGTGAGACTGATAAGGAGCATGGTGGTGAGCATTCTTGCCTGGAGGAACAACAAGTACTAGGCAAGGAATAGATCAAGAGGCTGTGAGGATGAGAGGTGAGGGCCCCCAAAACTCAGAAGCGAGAGGCCCTGGGAGGCCAGCCTGGGGAGTTTGGATTCTGCTCTGAAGGCGTTGAGAGAGGTAGTGTGATAAGATTTCTGCTTGAGGGTTACTTTGTCCTTTGTAGAATGGACTGATGTGGGGGGCAGGGAGAGCCCTTGGAGACTTGTACAATAGCTAGGGAAGAGATGGAAAGGAGTGGACGATGGCATGGTGACTGGGCCTGTTTTTTTTTACCTCACAGTTTTCCTTTGAGACTAGGCCACTTAAAGAGTAAGTTTTCTGGTTGCTGTTTCTTACTTCCTCTTGTTTGTCCAGAAGCCAAATCGTTGTTGTATGGTGCCCATTAACAAGAAGAGGATGGTCTGAGGCAGGCAGCTGTTTTACCTGGGTTCCTGGTCTCTTGGCCCCAGGGCCAGGAGAGTATTGGGGTTTCCCTGCCAGGTGGCTTCCCTTGGCTTTTCAGACTCCATGTCCCAGGGTGGAGGTGGAGGGAGAGTGTGGGTAAATAGCAAGGAGGCCTGGGGCTCATTCCCCATCCCCCAGGCCTTACCATCCCAGCCCCAGCTCCTGGTGCCCCCATGCTCTTTACCCACACTCTCCCTCCACCTCTACCCTGGGACCTGGGGCCTGAGATAGGCCAAGGGAAACCGCCTAGCAGGGAAACACCAATACTCTTCTGGCCCTGGGGCTTTCTAATTCCAGGTAAGATCTTCAGGGTGGGTCAGAGCAAGCTGAAATCTGTGGATCCAAGTTCTCTTTCTAGCCTTGCTCTCTTGATTCTCCTGGCTGGACCTTCATTTCTCGCAACTTGTAAGAAGGGATTGGGTGTGTGCTTATGAACACATTGCTCGTCTGTCACTAATGTGCCTTTATCATGTGTCTGGGCATAGCCAGGTGTCCTAGAATCTGCCTCATGGGTAGCTTGCCTTGAGGACACATGTCTCAAGGGGCCAGGGCAGACTGCCCCAGACCGTCCACTTCTGACATGATTATCAAACTGAGCCACCACACCATCTCATTCATTATCTAGGTTCATTTTCACAAAACCCCTGTGGGATCTGGCTACAATCTTCTAATCCTCATTTTATGGATGAGGAAATAGAAGCGTTCAGAGAGGTTCAGTAATTTGCCTAAGTGTGCGCAGCGTGGGTTTTTTTTTTTTTTTAAGATTTTATTTATTTATTTGACAGAGACCACAAGTGGGCAGAGAGGCAGGCAGAGAGAGAGAGGAGGAAGCAGACTCCCCGTTGAGCAGAGAGCCTGCTGGGCTCGATCCCAGGACCCTGGGATCATGACCTGAGCTGAAGGCAGAGGCTTTAACCCACTGAGTCACCCAGGTGCCCTGTACGCAGCATTTATTGAGGAGCTGGGATTGCAGCTCCTGGCATGCTGACTCGAGAGTTGGTGCAGTACTTGCCATCTAGCTGTGCATCCTTCCAGACCACAGACGTATACGTACCCTACCTGGAAACCTTTCTGGAAGAGAGAGGACCCATACAAATCTTCAGGCAGCAGGAATCTACAGGACCCTCGTGCCGCAGCCTGGATTTCCTAGTTCTTTTCCCTGACCACCTTTAATGGGCGTGAGCTAGGTCCTGGAACTTCTGATCTTCTCTTTCTTCCCCCCAGAGATGTTCCTCTTCAGCTCTGTCTGGCCACGTGCATCCCTCTGGAAAGGGCCGTGCTGACCTTGTGGTTTCTCAGGCGTGGCCTCGGGGCCAGTCGTGGTTGGGGGGGTGGCTCTCTGCAGGCACAGAGAGGCTCTCTGGCTCTTCTCAGAGGAAAATACTGTTAGGTATTGGGCCTTTTAACTTCTTTTCAAAGGGGAAATCTTTTCAACTTACTTAAGCAACACCAATTGATTGTAGAAAAATGTCCACCAACCACCATCAATACTACTAAGCAACCACATCCTTTTAGACTAGTGTTGCCTAATAGAAATACAACACAAGCTATGTGTATAATTTAAATTTTTTAGTAGCCATAGTTTTAAAAAAGTAAAGATAGGTGAAATCAATTAAAATGATGTAACCCAAGATAATCAAAAGAGTATCATTTCAACATAAAATCAACATCAAAATTGTTAGTGAAATATATTCTTTGTACTAAGTCTTCGAAATTTGGTGTGTCTTTTACACTTAAAACAGGTCTTGGTTTGGACTACTCACATTACAAGTGCTCAGCATCCACATGTGGCTAGTGACCGTTGGACAGCACATTTCTATACTTTTTTTTTGTTGCCTGTGAGTATATATGTGTGTGTGTGTGTGTGTGTATGTATGTGTGTGTGTGTATATCTCTGCTTTTAAAAAAAGTAGGATCATAATATCTCATGACCTATGTCCCATCTCCCCTCCTAACACTTAGAAACATAAGCTTTAAAGGGCACTTATCTGCTTGTAATCCTCAGAGCAACTCTTGGTAAGGAAGGTGGTAGTATTTTCTTGATAAGGGTTAAGGAGCTGGCCGGTTCTGTGTTACCACACACACAGCCCAGCTCTGCTGCCCCTGAAGCTCCCCCCCGCTCCACTGCCCCCCTGCAGGCACCTGGAGTGGACCCAAGCCCACTGAGCCCAGTCCAGAATTCACATACACCACGTGCACATGCCCGCACACAATGCCCTGTGCTGAATGAAGCAGGCCCCTTACAGGGGAGGCTGCTGACCAAGGCTGCCGAACAGGGGTGCAAGGTTTAAAACCCAAGCACGCAGATGCCCAGGTTAGTGCTCTTTCCACCACACTTAATTGGCCCTCCAAGAGCTTACTGCTTGGTTTGCAACTAGCCAGAGCTCAGAAGGAAAATCAGTGCCGTGGGGCGGGGGCAGAGGCTTTCACTTAGGTTTGTTCCGGGGTTTCCCCAAGCCCCATAGTACATGCCCCATGGAGAAGAGACGAGCTAGGTCATAGTGGGTGCAGAAAGAGACGTGGTTTGACCTGGAAGGGGTTTAGACTTAGAAATCTCTATAAAGAACTTTTTGTCAAGAACCCCCCCCCCCAGTGCTATTGCAGGGATGTGTGTGCTTCACACCAGGCCCCTTCTGCGGCAGGTACCTCATTCTTTAGCAGCTCTGAGATTTGTAGGAGCCTGATTTCAATCCCTGCCCCCCCATACACACAAAATTGTGCTTCAGTTTTTCAGACTGTAAGATGGGGTTCCTTTCTAAGTAGATCACATGCTGCTGGCTACCCCCGCCCCTTTGTAGGATAGCTGGGGACAAGCAGCAGACCTTGGATTAGCCCTCAGGTAAAGGGAACTGGATTACTGATGATTGAGGTTTGGAAGACTGGGTAGATAGATCCAGGGAATCCGGCCTTCTCCCCCATTACCATGGCACCTGGGAACGCTGAGCCAAGTCTGCACAGGCTGGGTGCAGCCTGCTCCAGCAGATGAGGAGGTGACTTGGTCTGCACGCTTTTGGGAGCTCTGTTGCCCTAAGGGGTAGGATACGGTCCAGGGGGGCACCTGCCGAAGCCAAGGATTTGAAGCCAGGATCCATCAGTTCATCTAGGGTCTAGTCTTACTCAGCAACTCTTACTTAACTCTTGGATTGTAAGAGTTGGTACTGCCTTTGGGCTCGCCCTTAAGGTTTTAGAAGACTGCACGTAACATTTCTTTCTTTCTTTTTTTTTTTTCTTAAGATTTTATTTATTTATTTGACAGAGATCACAAGTAGGCAGAGAGGCAGGCAGAGAGAGAGGAAGGGAAGCAGGCTCCCTGCTGAGCAGAGAGCCCAACACGGGGCTCGATCCCAGGACCCCAGGATCATGACCTGAGCTGAAGGCAGAGGCTTTAACCCGCTGAGCCACCCAGGCTCCCCTGCACGTAACATTTCTTTATTCGTATCTCATAAGTGCCTTTCAGGGGGTGGTGGTTGGCCCCCTCTTAAGGAGAAATTCCTTTTCCATAGTCTTATGGTGATTAAGGGACCTGCCCAGGGTCAGAGTTAAAAGCTTGTGAGGCCAGTCTGTTCTTTTTTTCCCCCTTTAAATCAACAACTAATAAAGAAAAGATAAGTATCCGTCTTCCTATTAAGTAAGATATTGCTAGGGCGGCACTTAGCACAGAGTTCATACTAAGGGCTCAATAGTAGCTCCAGAAACACTTTTTTAAAAAAGATACTAGACTCCACCCATCTTTCCAGGAGCAGTGAGCACAGCAGTTTGTCCGCTGAGCTGGAGGCCCTCCTGCCAGGCCTGGGGCAGGAGCTCGAGGGCAGCCGCCGCCTGGGAATGCTAGACCGCTGGCTGGGAGTGGAGAGGCTGCTCAGGGTCCCCATTTGCTGCTGGGCTTTCGTTGCTCTCGAATGTTCTCTGCCATTTCTCTGCCATTCTAGGCTTTCTCGGCCCCACCCCTGATTTGCGTCATCCTGCCACTGCCCTTCCGAGGCGGCAGCACTTTGAAGATCCTCAAGGAAGGCCAGAATCCAAAGAGACTTTGGAAGCCATCAGGTTACTTCTCATTTTATAGAAAACTGAGGCCGTCTCTTGGCCAGAGTCTCCCACATGGCACTAAGGGAATCATGATGCCTGTGCTTGGTCTCTTTTCATCCTGCTTTGTTCTTTCAAGGAAGGAAAAATGGGAGCCCCCTTTGCATGGCAGGAGCTACAGGAGCATAGATGAGAAGAGGACTAGGTCCGGCAGCACCGGCCCCCAAAACTGACCTGCGTGCTGTCATTCCTGCTCCTCCAGGCAATGAGCCTTCGGCTCTCTTCCCTCCCACCACATGGGCCAGCCGTTGACACACCCTGAGCCCTCAGAAGGCCAGGAGGTGTTGCCCAGAAATGCTCTACATTTCCTGGAAACAGGTCCACCCTTATACTCTGCCCTGCCGGTGAGCTCTTTAAGATAGAGCCCAACACATGGTTCCGGGAAGACTGGAGGCACTGCGCAAGCTTCCAGGACTAAGTACCTAATAGGAGGCTCACTTCAGAAACTGAGCAGGGGGGGTGTAGAAATATTTGTCAGTGGCCTTTCTACAGAAGATTGATTCTGCAGCGACTTTTATTGAATTCATAGAGGCATTCCTTTATGAAAAATAAACTGAAGTTGTACAGGCATGCTTTGTAATGGGACAAACCAGGGATGAAGCCTGCTCGGATACACAGACATGCTCTAAAGTTCCAAGATAGAGGCGCCTGGGTGGCTCAGTGGGTTAAGCCACTGCCTTCGGCTCAGGTCATGATCTCAGGGTCCTGGGATCGAGCCCCGCATCGGGCTCTCTGCTCAGCAGGGAGCCTGCTTCCTCCTCTCTCTCTGCCTGCCTCTCCACCTGCTTGTGATCTCTCTCTCTCTCTCTCTCTCTGTCAAATAAATAAATAAAATCTTAAAAAAAAAAAAGAGTTCCAAGATAGTAGCTAACAAGTGTTTGGTGCTTACTGTGTGCTAGGCATTTTTCTGAGCACTTCACAAATAGCAGCTCAGTTAGTCCTTATAGTCCCATTAGGTTAGAAACTGTTCCCATTTACAGAAACCGGAGTCACCAAGGGGGAACAGGTGTTGGAGCCCAGGCACTTAACCATTGCACCACGCTGATGCTGGGGGGAGGTAGGCAGTTTTCCTGACTCCTAGCCCAGTGCTCTTCCCACAGAGGCACCCTTCCCATAATTCTCACTTGTGTTTCTGCATTTTGTTCTTCCTGGGACTTGCCTTAATGCCTCCAGAAGAGCCCAAGCCTAAGGGTTTTTGTAGATCTTTTCTGAGGTAGGGACATAGCAGTTTTTGGAGGGAAAGAGCATTGACCCCACGGCGCCCATGTCTGCTCCCAGCATCAGCTGCTAGCTTCATGGGCTGGACCCTTGGCAGTGTTACCTAATTTCTGTATCCACAGTCGGTAGTATGCGTTGCCTTGTTGTTGAGCATTTTTCAGTCACTGCAAACGGGATGCCCACAGCAGATGTTGAGCCCATTTAACTGCATCCCACGCAGTGGAGGTGAAGCAGTCACACGTGGAGGTTAAGATTAAAGCCCTTGTACGAAGCGAACCCTCAAAGGACAGGGATTGTCTTACTCACCACTGCTTCCCCGGTGCCTGGCACACAGGCCCCTCCATAACCCAGTTAGCCGTGGTCAGGTGTCATGGTAGGGTGGTGGGAACTCAGGACAGGGACCTCAGAAAACAAGTTGATATTCTTAGCACAAGTCAGGGAGCTCTTTTTCTCAGTTCTTGTTCTGTGATACGGGGAGAACCACATCTGCCCTTCCTCAGACTGTTTGAGACTTCGACACAGTGATGGCTGAGGAAGTGTCTTACAAGCTCATTAGTCCTGGCCAGGAGGGGAAGGAGAGTTTACCTGAATGGGTGGTGGTGTATGCTTTGTTCAGCTTCCTTCTGTGCCCCAGAGCGGGGCCTGCACAAAGTCCCTGTTTTTTCCACCTCCCTTTCCCTTCTCCTGCCTGCCCATTTTCCTATTAGGTGTTCCCACTTTCTTCCATCCTTTCCTTTCTGATCTGCTGGAAGCGGCAAAATCCTGGGCTTGGCGCTGGTGGAGCTCAGGCCTTTGGTTTGCCGGTGGCCTTAGAGCATTGCCTTTCGATAAACAGTGCTATGATTCCTGACGTTGCTTTGCCCTTCTTCCCTTACACTGCGTGATGGCATCCCCACCTGGTGGCAGGTAAGCAGGCTAATAGGCTCAGAGAAGCAGATTCCGGCGCTGGTGGCCTCAGTCCCTTGTTCAGCCTGCACACATGAGCTGGAGCCCTTTGGGGACTTGAGGAACCTAATGTTTGTCTCCTGCACTGCCAGAAGAGGCCTTGGGTAGCCTGGGATTTCGTATCCTTAGGGTCAGATGTCTTCTCACTGTGACCTTGGCTAGCCACTTAGCCTCTGAAACCGGGATTGAGTTCCACCGTTGTGAGGATCAGGAGACATGATGCACAGAAAACCTGCAGCAGGAAGCTTGCGTGGTGAAAGCTTAGTAAGTGGCAGCCGTTACTATGTAGCAGACCCAGACCTTGGGGCCATTGGATGAGCAAGGAACAGGCTTAGCCTAAGAGAGGGGAGATTATTTGGCTGTGAAGGAGGGGGGCAGGCAAACAGTTCCCTTAAAGAGCCTTCATTCTTCTCCTTCTGGCACAGCCATAGTTTGGAGCTCGTTGTGAAACTGAATCCCAAGCCCAGCCCAGACTGATCCTTTGTGACCTCACGTCTGTCAAGACATTGAGCCCGTGGCTTCTTGGCCTGATGAGTCTTGGTTCCTAATGCTAAAGATTGAACTCGTGGGTAAATGGAGGGGTTGTGCTCCTTGTGCATCCCTCTTGTGGCTGCTGTTTGTGTGTGTAATGAACTCATGCTATGTCCTGCTCTTGTGAGCCTGTTAATTCCTGTCTGCAGACAGGAGACCCTGGTCCGAGGGTCGGAGACCGGGGTTCCTTCCCAGCACTCTCGTTCCCAGGCAGCTCGGTTCTCAAACATTAACTGGCACCCGTATTGCATAGGAAGCTTGCTAAAACTGTAGATGCCCAAGCTCTGTCTTCCTCAAACTGATTCCTAGAGCTCGAGGGAATCCAGGAATGTGCATTTAAACCAAGTCTTCCCTCTCCACCAAGTGGTGTTGCAAGCCTGCTAGCTCCCTGGTCCCAGTTTCCACAGCTGTGACGTGAGGGCTTTTCATACAGGCTTCTCTGGCTGAGCAGAAGGTAAAGGGGGAGGGGGCTTGGGTTACACATCCATCAGAACAGCTCTGCCAAGTCAGAGTATGTGACTCTTGATCTCAGGGTTGTGAGTTCAAGCCCCACATTGGGTGTTAGAGAGATTACTTAAAATATTTTTAGAAAAATTATTAAACATACTTTTTAAAAAAACATAAATGTAGAAGTATTAAATGTTTTAATTTTAATCTAAGTATGTTCAATTTAATGATGAATAAGTAGATGTAATATTAATTTTAATTAATATAAAATAGGGGCACCTAGGTGGCTCAGTTAAGTGTTTGCCTTTGGTCTAGCTCATGATCCCAAAGTTCTCGGGTTGAACCCTGCTTCAGGAGTCTGTTTCTCCCTCTCTCTCTACTCCTACCCCTGCTTCTTCTCTCTCTCACTCCTCAAATAAATAAAATCTTTAAAAAAAATAACATAAAATATAAAAATGAGACCGATGTACCCACTACCAGTTTAAGAAGTGCAGCCATGATTTTAAAATGTTAGATGCGGTGTTGTAGTTCTGGGTAACCCCTATGAGAATTTAACAATTGAAACTCTTTGGGTTCAATAAAATAACTCCTAAATGTGTCCAGAGAAGACCTACCTTAGAATTAGCTAGTAGAATAAACAAAATCTTTAAAAAGGGAGGGGGCGCCTGGGTGGCTCAGTCTGTTAAGTGTCTGCCTTTGGCTCAGGTCATGATCCCAAGGGTCCTGGGATCGAGTCCTACTCCGGACTCCCTGCTCAGCTGGGGGCCCTGCTTTTCCCTCCACCTCTGCCTGCCCCTCCCTGTGCTTATGCTATCTCTCTCTCAGATAAATAAATAAAATCTTTTAAAAAATGAAATCCTAGAGCTGATATCCTTTGTAGCAGCGGTTTTGATAGTAGCTTGTTCCCCTGGGAAGCTAGCTTCATCTAAAGTTGTAGTTAGGGTGATCAGTGAATGTAGGAATAAAAGCCAAAGGATGTTAGGCGTGGAAGGACTGCAGATAACAGGATCCCGTCCATCCTAACCGTAGGCCTCTGAATGGAGGGACTGAAGACCCCCAGATAGGAATTCACCTGAAGCTCACACAGCAAGGGCTCTAGTACCTGCCTTGGTGCTGGCCTCCCACCCCTTGACTCCCAGCCCAGGGCTTTGCTCACCATCCCCACTGTCCTGGAACATGGGGCAGTGGACCTTCTTTCCTGGTGTTTCCTTCCCCTGGTGGCCAGATTTAGCAAGTAAAACTAAGTAAAAATACAAGTCTCCCAATTAAATTTGAATTTCAGATAAATGGTGCATGATTTTTTAGTATAAAGTGTCCCAGATATTGCATAGGACATACTTATTCTGAGAGATTACCTGCTGATCATCTGAAATTCAAATTTAATTAGGTACGTCCTGAGATTTTTTTTTTTTTTAAATCTGGCAGTCATAATCCACCTCACTTATTTTTTAGGCACCAGACAGAAGAATTATCTCAAAGAGAGAAAAAAAAATACTATGCATTGTGTGTTTAATGAGGACCTCATTTAAGCTGCTAAATGTGTGAGCTAGCAGCTGTCATAAACCTCACAGTCAGAGATCCTGTCTGGCTCTGGGATCTCCCATATATATTGCCTTTTTGCCTCCATCTCGGACCTGCTCGTTTGGCCCTCATTCCTGTGTGGCGTGGTTAATGCCTGTCAAGTTACAAGTGCGTGAAAGGTTAGTCCGATCTGGCCGTGCCCCCGGCCTTGTGGGTTCTCTTTCTTGATCCCAACTGATGGCTAGAACGGCTTTGGGTGGACCCAGCCTAGTACGTTGGTGATGCTGTGGGGTTTGGGTAGAGCGTAGACACCTTCTTCATTTGCTGAAGGGGAAGGGGCCTGCCGTTGGCTCGAGGGCATCTGAGCAGTGGTGGGAAGTCTGCCCATGATGCAGCCCCCTCTCCTCACCCATGGCTTCCCAGGGCTCTGCTCTTTCCCAGCGGGGGTGGAGCACGTGGCACTGAAGGGGCCCCCTGGCCCGAAATCCTCAAAAGAGACAGATCAGCTGCTTCTGGGAAGCAAGGGCTGACCGGCTGACCTGGGTTGGGATAACTCGTTCCTACCCAAGAACTCCAGCTTGCCATCCGCTTCCGGGATTCCCGGCAGGTCTCTTCCACTGCCATGGAGTTGCGCTTTGCCAGGTAGACCCAGCCTGCACTGCTGGAGCTGTTAGGGCTCGGTGATCTCAGAGAGCAGGAAACTGAGGACTGGCGGGGGTGCCTTGCCCTACCTTGCCCCACGGATAAGGGATCAGTCTTGCCTGCCTGCATCCTGTCTTGCAGAGGGAGCCCTGGGGAGGTGTGAAGAAAAAAGTTGGAGGTAGAAATGACCTCTGCCTCCTAGATCCGCTTCAACAAGAGCACTCCTCCTCTGTCATGTGTTCCAGTTCCATGTGAGAAGTTGTTTTCTGAAAAACGGGGGCAATTTCTCTAACGCTTGGGTTCCTAAGCCTGCCCTCCAGCACCCACGCATGCCCTGCCCCCTTCCCATGAGTGGGTGTCCGGTGCATAGAGCATAGTCTGTTTCGGCAGGAAACTGGCTTCCCTACCAGCTGGGAGAGCTCTGGACTTGAGGGCAGGAGCTGGGTATTCAGCGGCAGCTCCACAACAATTCACTGGCCACGGTGGGCACAGCCTGGCCCCTCCTGGGTTCACTTTTCCTGTCTGTACAAGGAGATGCCTTCTCAAGTCCCTTCTGGCCTTGGCTGGGTCTCAGAGCCTCTCGGTTCCAATAAAAGTGATAATCGAAGTAATTGGGACGGGGGAGGCTGAGAAGCCTCTTGAAGCAGACAATTAGGTTAAGACAATAAAATGAAGGGCACCTGGGTGGCTCAGTTGCATAAGCATCTGCCTTCAGTTCAGGTCATGATCCCAGGATCCTGGGATTGAGCCCCACTTCAGGCTCCCTGCTTAGCTGGGAGTCTTCTTCTCCCTCTCCCTCTGCCTTTCCCCTGCTAGTGCACAAGCTCACTCTCTCTCCTCTCAAAATCTTTCTAAAAAATGAATTTGTATTACCTGAGATGGTGGGTGAGTACTAGGGAATGGGAAAATCAACTTTCAGGTTAGTAGCCTCCCACATCAGGATGGTGGAGTCAGGCAGGCAGCAGAGCATCGCTTGTGCCTCAGAACCTTCCCGAGAGGGGTGGCTCCTGAAATCCAGGGCTTAGGAGAGCATGCGGGAGCCCAGAAGTGGAATTTGGCTTGTAGACGATTTTTTTTTTTTTTAAGGTGAACTGTTTAGCAGTATTTATAAAGCAGGAAATTCTACTTTATTTTTCTGCTTTTCTGGGAAAACTCAGAAGCCCTGGCAACACCAGGTCGTTGGAGGGGAGAGCTTGCCTGCTTCTGAGCAGGTGCTGCTGCTGCCCCCTTAGCTGGTACATGTGCCTCCCGGCTTGCCAAGGCTGTCAGCCCGCCTTGGGATTTCTGCTACAGCCTGAGGCCTGGAGGCTGAACGTCTGGGAGGTTCGTGTGCTGTGTGTTTTTTTGCTGCATACCCTCTCTTGTCCTCTCTTTTCCACAAACTGGTTTGGGTTAAAGCTCACCGATTCCAAGTCTGAGAACAGAACAGAGCTCTAGACTCCACAGGGGTTGCTGGTGCTGGACCGTACCGCTGTGCTATCCAGTCGTGATGCAGAGGGGTCACTCACCTTTCCTCCCAGAGGAGAACGCTTTGGGAGTTCTTTGAGAAGCACCCATACTTAGGTAAATTCCTTCATTGAGTCAAATGTTGACTGTGGGCCTGCCATGTATGTGCTCAGTCTGGGGTTACACAGGTCTTCAGGCAAGGTAGAAAAGATCCCTAGCCCATGTGGTTGGTGGTCACTGTCCACAAAAAGTGTATCACAGGCTGACAAAGCCCAGGGGGTCAGTCTGTATGAGGATTTCTCTCCCACTCTGGAACCTGGTAGCCTGCTGAGCTTGGACAAGTCATTTAGCCTCTCAGCCTTAGTGTCCTCATCTGTGATCTGGGAATCATCCAAACCCTACCTCCTGAGTGGTTGTGAAAAACAAATGAGCTGCTGTATGTAAAGACCTTTGGCATCTGAGGGGCGCCTTGGTGGTTCAGTTGGTTAAGTGTCTGCCTTTGGCTCAGGTCATGATCCCAGGGTCCTGGGCTTGAGCCCCACATCGACCTCACTGCTCAGCGGGGAGCCCGCTCCTCCCTGTCTGCCTGCCCCCCCCCCTCTGTCAAGTAAATGAATACAATCTTAGAAAAAACAAGAGAGACGGGAACTTTGGCACCTTGCAAGGACGTAATACAGCCTCAGTAAGTGATGAGTGGGGTTGAGATATAGTTGCAGTCATTTCTGGGGGTGGCTCTGAAGACCCCAAGTTACAGACTGAATTAGAATTTTCTCCAGAGTTCCTAGTTGGGTAGCTCTTTACATTGGGCACTCGCAGGGAAGACTTCCTTGGAAGAAATCTGAAATTAATGCTGAGGTCTGTGAGTAATGTCATCCGTAATATATACTAGGCCATTTTGCTTTCTGAGCAACTGGAATAGTAGTGTCTTTTTGAGGCAGCTTAGTAAAGTCAACACCTACAAAGCAACTTAGACTAGCACCCAGTCAACAGGAGTTGTTATTACAGCTCTTCGAACCTAGAACCAAATGTGCTCTTCAGCAAAGTTAGGGTGTTGACGCTCGGTGCTTGTGTGTCGCAGCTGTGATGTTTATTAGTTTGTGGGCAGGACTTCAGGGGCTAGCACCAGCCTTAGGGGCAAGGTCCATGTCTGTTCAGGGAGATTGGGGGCGCCAGGCTGCCTGGTCACCACAGGCTAAAGATAGTCCATTGGGGATGGGCCTGGGCCAGGCCAGGCAGCTCCATGTGACTGGAGCCCAGTGGCCCTGCCCCTCCTCCCAGGCCAAGGGGCACAGACTGTGGCCGGCAGCTTCCTTTGAGCCAAGCCTCAGGATGGTCTGATATTCTGAAGGCTCCCCACACCCCGAAACCTCCACACAGGGATGCCCTCCAGCCCCTTT
The DNA here is from genome assembly GCF_902655055.1 of Lutra lutra. Classification (NCBI taxonomy): domain Eukaryota; kingdom Metazoa; phylum Chordata; class Mammalia; order Carnivora; family Mustelidae; genus Lutra; species Lutra lutra. The sequence continues at coordinate 46,686,162 of NC_062282.1, forward strand.
CTCCGTTTCATCCACAGGTCTGGTGGAGTCAGGATGGGAGGGCTGGGCAGAGAGAGGTCTCTGAGGAGTGGTGGCAATGGCAGCAGCAAGAACTGGTGAGCAGGGGAGGAAGTTAGCTCAGCATCCTTTTTACTCTGGAAGGTTTCTGCCTAAGAGCTGTTAGGGTCAGTGGAGATGGGATGAGAGGCTTGTGGTCAACAAACTCCTCCGTGACCCTAGCCCAATCTCCGGGGTGGGTGATAGCTGAGAATATACCAGGTTTTCAGACTCTGCCCCTGGGCTGGCATAGGAGGGATGAGCACAGGTGGGCGACGTCACCCAGACTCTTCCTGCCTCACCTTCTTCTTAGCTGCTTTTGCTGCCTTCTGCATTCATGGTTCCAGGCTGCAGCTTATGCAGATAGTGGTGGCCTTCCCCATATCGGGAGGCTAGAGGTGGGGGTAGAATCCGTGTTAGCTGGAAACCCCCAACCACCAGAACCTCATTACATTGGGGCAGAGGCAGGAGTGGAAGAACTGGGAGTTGGGCCTGGAAGCAGTGCCTCTTTCCGCACCAGGGCTGCTGGGGTGCCAGAAGTAGGGACTTCAGCTGGGTGCGTGGTGGCATTTTTCCCTTGCCTGTCTCTGTGTAGGGAGAAGGGGATTGTCAGATTGTTGGCGTCCCGTCATGGGATTGTGACTTGCCCTGCTCTATGACCTTAGGTTTTTCTGCAGTAAGCCTTGGTTTTCCCCAGTGTGTAGAATGATAACCCCACATCCCTGCTACTGAGGGCCTGCCCTGTTGGCCACAGTGAGCAGGGAACTTGGACTGCCCTCCTAGTGGTTGAGAGCACAGGTTTTAGTGTCACACTGCTTGGCATCAAATCCTGTCGTCCTGCTTGGTGCTTGTGATTTTGGGCAAATCTTTCTGCCCTGTGCCTTGGTTTTCTCATTTGTAAAATGAGACCAATTAGAGAAACTAGCTCAGTGTTCCAGCAATGCATGGCATCTAGTAAGGGCTTACTGCATTTCATAAGCACTTGTTACTATTCTGACCACAGCTGATTGCTAGCATCTCTTCTGCTTGCATGAGAAATCTCAGTGGTCAAGGGCTTGCCTTCTCTCCCTTCATACCTCTAGACCTCATGTTACTACCTTTCCATTCATTTGAGGAAGGTGAGGCTTGGGCAGGATGGGAGGTAGTGCCCACTCCCCGGCAAGGTTATACAAGTGCCAGAGTCTGGATTAGGACCCAGCCCTGATTGCAGGTAATCGGGTACCTCAGAGTCAAGGCATGGCTTGGTGTGGGGTTTTTCTGGAAGCCAGAAGTGCCTAGGTTTCTTGTTTCTCTGCCTGGGGAGAGCTCTGACTAAAGGTGGGAGGGTGAGACTGTAGCCTTGGGAATTAGCACTTGGAAAGCAAAGCCTCTTTTCTTCGGTATAAAATCATGGAGGAGATGGGTTTGTGAACTCATTCATTCAACAGATGTTGCCAGGCCCTGAGTTAGACACTGGGATTACTGATTATGTGGCACTCAAGGAGCCACGTAATCAGGGGGTGAGGGCTAGAGTGCTGGGAGAGCATGGAGCAGAGGCACTTGAGTGGGGGTCTGGGAGGGCTCCCCAGGGAGAGTGACCTAATGGCCAGATGAAGGTCCACAGGTGGATGAGTATGAACTCGGGTAATGCAGCCCCTTCTTTAACCTAATAAATTCCCCTGTTCTCCCAGGTAGAAGTTCTTTCCAGTCAGGGTAAACACCCTTTTCAGATGCCAATCTTCAGGCAGTGGTACCAGCCCCAACATAAACATTAGGTCTTGTCCGTTCTGCTGGCACTGAGGCTGAACTCTCTGGCCACCCACTCAGGCCTGCAGCGTCTCTACCATCCGGCCCCGCCTGGTCTCACCTTTTACCCACGTTTGTCCCCCAGTTTCATTTCTAGCTTCTCCCTCTTACCAGTTCTTTTCTCCATGACCTGATGAGTTCGACTCACCCTTGTGCCTTCTCCCTGAAAGCCTCTAGTCTCTCACTGGGAGACCAGTCTTTGCTCTTGAGGTCTCCTGGATCTGGCCCCTCTGGGTTGCTTTTACTGCAAAGGGTCAGTAGCATTAGGATTTTTCTAGAACAAGACAGTATAGAAAATGTGTGTGTTTGTTTGTTTTATCTGGCTTTATACCAGGTGTTTATGGGTTTGGTCCCGTTGTAGGCTGAGAGATACTCCTGAGGGCCAGGCTCTCTTCCTTCCATGCTATGTAAAAAATTGAGGCTGGTGGGGAGGGGACCCAGAAAGGGATTTGTAATTAAAGTCAGAACTCCAAGCCTTCCCTGTGCTCTTCCTTCCTCTGGCGTGGCAGGGGCTTATGCCAAAGCCTCCCCCGGGGACCTTTGGTGAATTTTCCCCTCTTTCTTTCCTCTTTCCTGGGGAAACCTGCCCTGGAGCCCAGCCTGTCTATGCAGGGCGGTTCCGGAAGAAGGGCCAGGCTGGAGTTGGCAGGAGCGGGGCAGGCACTTGTAATCTGAATCAGGGAATTGAGCTGGTTGATCCTGAGGAGTTTTTCTCCACACATTCTGATTCTTTTCATGTTGAGAGACTGTTTTTTCCTTTTTAATGATGAGGATGAAGATTACTTGGAAGTAGTAAACTTTGTGTGTGAATCTGAATTGAAGTATTTTGCATTTGCTGTGTGCTGGGCCCTCTGCTGCTCTGTTCAGGGAACCATCACGGCTGTGCTGTGAGATAATCAGGACTTCAGTCTTAGAGATGAGGAAACTCAAGTTCAGAGGGGTTCTCCGGGGGCAGAGAATGTGTAGTAGATAATAAATCCGTGTGGTTACGATGGGCTGTCTGCTCTCCTCGACTGTGTTTGGATGAAGGGACTGCAGTTGAGGCTGAGAGAGCAAATCTCGGCGTGTTACGCAGTCAGCCGCTCCACTTTGCAGGGGAGCTGCCCTCTGCCCTTCCCCCGCTCGGCACCCACCTCTGCCCACCTTGTTCCCTGCTATCCCACATTAGCCGTGGTGGTTTAGCTCCCCTGCTGCCTGCCGCTCTCAGTAACCTGAATGAAAATGGTGAGTTGGCCATGCGGATCTAGGTTCACAAAGTCTCCTGGTGTTCCACCCCGACGACCACAACCAGACGTAGAGGAGAGGTTCTGGTGGGCTTCATTTAAGACCCAAATGCAGGTGTATATTTAGGAAGCCCCTTCACCCCCTGGAACTAGAATCATTACCGACTTCTTTGCTGAGGATGGTCCTGTGGGAAAGTGGCTTTTCTCCTTTTCCAGCTACCTGGTAGCTCCTGACTTGCCTTTATCAAGGAGGAAGGTCCTCCTGCAGCCCCTTTGTGCCATCCTGCTTCCTTAGAAAGGTGGGCCTCAAGCAGGGCCTGCCTCACCACACTTGTACCTCCAGTATCTGAGAACCTATCTCTGTCTTCAGTAACTCCTTCTTTTATCAAGATGGCACCAGGAAGGAGTTTTGAACCTACCGGTGGACACCTGGGGTTCATGGCAAGCCCGAAGAGCACTTGAACAAAGAGAGTTGGGACTTCTGGCTCTCATCCTGGCTGTTCCTAGGGAGGCACCTTCAGGGCTCGGTTCCCTATCTGCAGACAGAAGGGATTAGAAAACCATGGTCCTTTTTGCTGCTCTAACCTTCTATGACTGTTTTCTTGTGCAGGTGCAGGGTGGCAAGTTTAGTGTTTCCTGAGCTGGGCTTGGGTCAGTGGCAGCTGGCCCAAGTGTCCCGAACGCAGAGGCGGAAGGAGGGGGCTTATTCCCTGTTTTGGCTGGGATGATACTGGACGTGTGGGGATTGGCACCTGTGCAAAAGATTGGTTTTCATTGGGAGCCATTTCAGATGCCAAGCCCTGTATATATTGTGGAGCTGAAGAGTGTGTTGGTTGGTTGCCTGGTGAGGGAGGATGCTGGGAGGTGGGGAGGATGGGGACCCGGAAAGGAATGTGTTTTCTGATTTCTGATTTTCTGATTTCTGAAGTCAGAAAGCCTAGTCTTTTTTTCTGGTCTCCCACAGGGCCTGACAGCAGTGCATTCAAGCCTTACCGGCTTCTCCTAGGCCCCCACAGGATTTTAACAGATCTAGGAATTTTACATAACAGCAGAAGTAGTTCTCTCTCCCTAGTGCACTCTTATGTCTCTAGGAGACTTTGTTTTTCCTTAGAATAGAGGGAGACTAAAGTTCTAGCTGTGAGCAGAACAAGAGCAGGGCACTATGGGTCTTGGGGGGCAGCAGGGGGCTAGCTAAGGCATGAGGTTTTTTCAATAAACTGCACATAGGACTCCTTGAAGAATAATCCTGTGTATGTCCAGATCAGCCTTATTTTCTCAAGTCATCTTGGGGTTGGTGAGGGAATAGGGATTCACTGTGGTCTTGTAGTGGTAAGATGGCTCTCCCATTAATTGAAGCCCCAACTTTCAGTACATTACATGTCCCTTTGTGATCTTGGTGGGTGAAATGTCAGGCAGGGTGATCACAGGATAGGACTCCTCCCAATTTTAAGGGTTTTTATTAGAAGAAACCGTGACCTGAAGAACTTTTCCTCACCTTTTCAAGGAAAGTCTCCAGGAACACCTTGCTCTCTGAGCCTGATTCTCTTTTCCTGCTCCTTGTTAATGAACTTGAAGTTGCAGGCCCTTGGCCTGCTCTTGTCCTGATAGCATGCAGGGAGTGTTTTGGGGGCTGGAGCATGGGTTCTTGGAGAAGTGATTACGGCCATAACTCAGGTGTAGTCAAGGGAGATGATCCTGTACCAGCTGCTTCTGCCGGGTTCTGGCTTCAAGCAGCAGCCCAGTTGGGGAACTGGGTGGTGGTAAGCTTCTCGGGGCCACCCAGGATTGGCAAGAAAGTTGGTGCATAGTAGCTCCCTGGTTCTACAAGCTTCATCCTCTTGGGACTGAGAGATTTTCTGGGTTTCCCCTGTCCGGCACCGAGGATGGAAGAGGCTGTGGGCTGGGTTCCACAGCTCCAGCTCTCTGAAGGTCTGTCTGGTATCTTGAGGGGCAGTGGCTCCGGTAGGGTTTGAAAGTCAAGAATACTGTGGCCTCACAATAGTCACGGGCTCTTTCTACTCATTAAGAGAACATGGGTCTGTTCAAAGAGTAAAAAATTGGGGCGCCTGGGTGGCTCAGTGGGTTAAGCTGCTGCCTTCGGCTCAGGTCATGATCCCAGGTCCTGGGTTCGAGCCCCACATCGGGCTTTCTGCTCAGCGGGGAGCCTGCTTCCTCCTCTCTCTCTGCCTGCCTCTCTGCCTACTTGTGATTTCTCTCTGTCAAATAAATAAATAAAATCTTTAAAAAAAAAAAAAAGAGTAAAAAATTCCTTTGAGGCCAACTAGGGAGATTTCTTTGCTCAGGGACTGGGGGCAGCTCTTGCCTTGGCATGGTTGGCCAACAGTGGAGTCAAGGTGATTGGAGAGAAGTGGGTGAGCAGAGCCCCAGGATGTACCTTTTCCCATGGCTCTCTGGGGGTGGCAAGATTCAGAAACCCTTGTTCTTCAGAAGTGTGTTTGGAAAAAAGCGTAGGTGTAGAAGGGACCAGACCTTTTAGAGTTACTTCCTTTAAAATTTTTTTTTTCTTTTTATAAAAAGCCCATGTCTTTGTTGAAATGACCGGAAAATTCCAAACAGAATTAAATCACTGTTAACATACTACTTTACTCCTGCTAATATTTGGTTATATGGCCTTCTAGATGCTCCTACTGGTGTGTATGTGCATATACATGGGGCTTTTTAAAAATAGTTGAAAGAACTTGAGCAAGCAGGGGGAAGGGCAGAGGGAGAGGGAGAGAGAATCTCAAGGAGACTTTGCTGAGCGTGTGAGGCTCACAACTCTGAGATAGATCATGACCTGAGCTGAAACCAAGAATTGGTGCTCAGCTTACTGAGCCACTCAGGTGCCCCTAAATATACATGCTTTTTATTTGCTTTATAAAAATGGGATTGCAGGGGCGCCTGGGTGGCTCACTTGTTCAGTGTCTGCCTTTGGCTCAGGTAATGGTCCCAGGGTCCTGGGATCAAGACCCACATGGGACTCTGCTCAGCGGGGAGCCTGCTTCTCACTCTTCCACTCCCCCTGCTGGTGTTCCCTCTCTCGCTGTCTCTCTGTCAAACAAATAAATAAAATCTTTAAAAAATAAATAATATTGCAACTCTTCTCATTTATTGCGTTTATCTTTTCATATCCTTTATCTCTGGCAGAGAGCATTTTCTTTTTTAATGACTGCTCTAAAAATTGTTGAACTAATTTCTTTAGCCATTTTTCTGCTGTCGGACATGAAAGGTTTTCAATTTTTTAAAGTTAGACCTAGCACTTCTGTTATGTACTACAGGTTTTTACGTTAACTCTAAACACGCATCTAATTTGTATGATTAGGATAAATTCCTAAAGGCGGGACCATTGAGTCAAGTGGGTCTCACTTTTGCTTTGGGAATTTGGAGAGCAGTCTTTCCTGAGTGGCTAACCCTTCTGTTGACTGCAGTCATTGAGGACTGAGCTGGCCTGGGTGAGGGGATGGGGAAGCTTAGAAGAGAGAGCCCTGGACTTGTTTGCCAGCTCAGGGTTTTTATCTTGCCTTCCCCGTGATCACTAGCTTGGGCCTGCTCACACACAGGCTTCCACAGTATTAGAGCCCGAGAAGGCCTTTCAGATCCTTCCTTTTTGGAATCTGCTGGGATTAGGCAGCCTTCCGCTATAGAGCCGGCTCTGGCATGGCCTCAGTCATGGACTTTTACCCTCCCCAGGACTCAGGGCCCTCTTTATGGAGGGTGCAGAGCCAGGAGGGCCTTTCTGCTTCAGTGTTGAGTTCCTGGGCTGTTGGCCGCTGTTTGTGTCCATGATCTCACTTTCTGTGATTGCTTCCGAGAGGCTGGTACAGTTGTTGCTGTGTCCTTCCCCTCTTCACCACGTCTTCCTCCTTTGGAAACCTGCAGGTTGTTTGATGGTGTAGGGATGGTAAAAAGGGTGAGGAACTAGTGGTGGCCCCCCTCCATGGGTTTTGCATAACCACCTCTCCCTTCTTGTTCCCTCAGAACATTCTGCTCCAGCCAAAGTGGTGAGGGCGGCAGTTCCTAAACAGCGCAAAGGCAGCAAGGTAAGGAGACCTAAGCAACCGAAGGGGACTTTCTTGAAGAAAGAGGGGGTGGCCTCTTCTGAGCTTCTGGGTAGTTCTGGATCTTCTCAGTAGTGGTGGAGCCCCTCTGGGCCTCCAGTGTGGATGGTTGTAGTGGACAGACTGATTATGGCTTCTGATCTCTTGGGGGAATGGTATGTGGGGTGAGGGGCTGAATGGCAGAGACAAGGCCACCCCAGGGCCCTCATAGAATGTGTCTTGCAGGTTGGTGACTTTGGAGATGCAATCAACTGGCCCACACCTGGAGAGATAGCCCACAAGAGTGTACAGGTACGTCTGTGGGGAAGAATGGGCAGGTTTGGATGCTCTGGACATACACACATTTGGTTCCTTAAGTTGTCAGAGCCTTGGATCTTACCTTATTCGGTTTTTTAGGAGGAGTGGTTGGTATACTACGGCAGCGCTGAAGTAGCTAAGGATCATCATCATTTGAGCCCTTGCTGTATGTCAGGAACTGCCAAGTGCTGCTTACCATTGCACCTGTCCCTCACGGTGACTTAGAGACAGGTCCTTTAGCAATTCCTGTTTTACGGATGAGGCCACTGAAGATAATAACTGTGAGCCCTTGGGAGAGGCTCATAACCAGCCCTTGATGGTCAGGTGGGGATTGGAAGTCAAGTGTGTTATGTTGTTCCAGAGCTTGTGTTTTCCATCAGCCGTACTTGGGTTGCTAGTGAGTGAAGCAGGAGACTGGCCATTAGGCCAAGTACCCACCTCTAGAACATATGTCTTAGGGAAGCTTTTGTAGCACACTCTAGTCCCAGCAGAGGAGGAACTCCAGATCAGTCCTGTCTTTCTGGTGTTTTTGTGCTGGGCTGATGGCCTAGATTCCTCACTAGCTGCGACTTCTGGCCTTCATGCCACAGACAGGGTTGCTGTGGACAAGCTGAGGGCCAGCAGCTCTTCCATACCACAGATTGCCAGGACAGTATGGTCTTGTGGGGAGTAAATATATAGCCCCTGTGTCCTGAGGGTTGTTTCTCAAGACTCAAGGAAGATGGAGAGACAGATTGTCTCCCACCTGCTGCCTGCCTGACCACGCTTCCCAGTGGAAGCCTCTCAGGCTTAAAAACGGGACCTAAGAATACATCTAGTTCAACTCGTCACATGCTTCAGTTCCTAGTTCCTGCCCTGTCTCTCTAGTAGCAGGGGTTCCCTCCTCTCCCATCCCAGGAGGCTCTCAGGTACACCTCACCTCCCTATTACTCTGCTTCCTGCTGCAGCCACAGTCCCACAAGTCCCAGCCTGCCCGGAAGCTGCCACCCAGAAAAGACATGAAGGAACAGGAGAAAGGAGAGGGAAGCGATAGTAAAGAGAGCCCGAAAACCAAATCAGATGAATCTGGGGAGGAGAAGAATGGGGACGAGGACTGCCAGCGAGGGGGCCAGAAAAAGAAAGGTGAGTGACTTGGCGGCAGGGCTTGGGAGAAGTGGCAGGCAGAACTGTGAAGCATCAGAACTTGGGGCTGCCAGATGGGTTTCCGGAGCCCCGAGAACTCCTTGGGAGGCTGACTGACGTAGCCCTCTGGGCCCGCAGTCTTCACTTCTGCCTTCCGTCTGTCAGTTCCTTGTGTTACTTAACAAGAATTGGTAGGCCCTGTTCTCAACAGTTGGGCTCCTAGCAGTGCACAGAACAGATGAGGTCCCCGCCTCAGAATAATCAGTGTATTTCGCTGTATTGCTGTCCCATGTAAGATTTTGTTTAAAGGCAAGAGTTCCCATTTCCTTGGCTAAGGTGTTCAGGGTTAGGGGTTGGCTTCTCTAACAGAGATTCAAAGTAACAGTGTTTTAAACAAGATAGAAGGTTCTTTCTCTCACCTGACAGCTGGGTGTAAGTAGGCCAGCTCTAGAATGGCGACCATTTCATCTCGTTTTCCTTTCCTCTTGCTGTGGTGTGTTGGCTCTTCTCATCCAGGGTGGCTCACTCTTTGCTTCGCATTTCAACTAGCAGGAGTGGAAAAGGGGGAGAGTGGCTCCCTTTGAAGGACTCAGCCTGGAATTGCCTACTTTAACGTAGCTCTTGTAGACAGGATTTGGGCACATGTCTAAAGGGAGCCTGGAAGCGCAGTCTCAATTTTAGGCCCCCATGTGTCTGGCCTCAGAAGGGGGTTCTCCGACCATGGAGAAATAGATATTAGGAGTCAGCCAGGACTGACTGTCACCCTGAGGTCCATGGCTTCCTTATTTTAGAGCTAAAAATGAGGTCCAGTGTGGGAGGAGGAATTTGCCCAAGGTCATCAGATTGGAATCAGACCTTTTGCTCCAGACAGAGGAGTAACAGAGGTAGAGATGGCTAGAAGGGACCTCTCCTTCAAGACTTCCTCATGTCCCCATGCTGTCCTCCAGGGAACAAACACAAGTGGGTTCCGTTGCAAATAGACATGAAGCCTGAGGTGCCCAGAGAAAAACTGGTCTCACGCCCTGCTCGCCCACCAGAGCCACGGCACACAGCTGCCAACCGAGGGGAGATCAAAGGTATGCACCGCCCACTGTGGAGCACCTGGACACGGGGGTCACCCTCTGGCGTGACCCAGTGCCCCTCTCCCCATAGGGTCTGAGCCTGCCACCTACGTGCCCGTACCCATGGCCCCCCCAACCCCAGCCTGGCAACCAGAGACCAAACCGGAGCCTGCCTGGCACGACCAGGACGAGACATCGAGTGTGAAGAGTGATGGGGCTGGTGGGGCGCGGGCTTCCTTCCGTGGCCGTGGACGGGGGCGTGGTCGCGGCCGGGGACGCGGCCGGGGTGGCACTCGAAGTACGTGAGGCCCCTTTGGGCTCCGGGATGTCCGAGGGAGTGTGGCGGGGGCGGTGGGCAGGGATCTCCCCTCCCTTATGGCACCCATTTGCCCCGTAGCCCATTTTGACTACCAATTTGGCTACCGAAAGTTTGACGGTGCAGAGGGGCCTCGCACCCCCAAGTACATGAACAACATCACCTACTACTTTGACAATGTCAGCAGCACTGAGCTTTACAGTGTGGACCAGGAGCTGCTCAAAGACTACATCAAGCGGCAGATGTGAGTGGACGGGAGCCTTCTTCCTGAAGAGGCGTAGGGTGTCGGGACCTGTCAGAGGGTGGCTGGTGGGCAGAGCAGCGATGCACAGGTCCTCCTGGTGCTCTGCTAGCCCCAGAGGCTGCCCCTGGCTGGAACTGGGAGAGAGGGAACTGCTGCTTATCCTTTAAAAGCTGATTTTTCATAAAGGTAATATTTATTGCAAAAGTAATACCATATCTGCCCTAAGAAAATTAGAAATACCACCAACGAAAAGGAGAGGGAATGTCCGGTGTCTACCCGCTCAGCAGCTCTCTTTGTAATGGCGGCATGGTCAGAATGCTGGCAGACACGTGCAGGGTTCCCCCTGTTGGCGGGGTGCAGTGTTAAGTGCTTTACAGGATTATCTTATTTAGTCCTGCACTAGTCCTGTGGGCTAGGTCTTACCTCCGTTTCGGAGATGAGCAGACAGACCCTGGAACTTGCCCAGAGTCTCACAGCTGGTAAACAACAAGGCACAGATTTTATCCATTTCTGTCTGATGGCAAAACCCTAGCTCCTAGCCACTCCCATATATTGTCCCTTGGTCCAGTGGGGAAGCCATACAAGGAAGTAGATCATTTCAGGAGAGTGTGACAGTATTTTGGGAGAAGAGAAGGTGATTGGTAACAGTGGAACTGGGTTGTAAAGGCGGATGAGGGGTTTGCCAGCGAGGCTGAAGGGCTGGGGGAATGGGTCTGACCAAGGTTAGGGAGCCACAACAGGGTAACATTTCTTTTCAGCCTGTAATACCGTACATATGTACGATAGGGTCAGGGTCGGTCAGAGGCTATGTGAGGTGGCCGGGGCGTACAGGATGAGAAAGGCAGTCTCCTCTAAGTGACGCAGCAACCCTCCATCTTCTCCCCTCCACCTAGCGAATACTACTTCAGCGTGGACAATTTAGAGCGAGACTTCTTCCTGCGACGGAAAATGGATGCTGACGGTTTCCTTCCCATCACCCTTATTGCTTCCTTCCACCGAGTGCAGGCCCTTACCACTGACATTTCACTCATCTTTGCGGTAGGTCTCCCTCCCTGGGGCTGGGGTGCAGGGGAAGGAAAGGTCCTTACTTACAGAGCTGGAGTGTGGGCCCCCGCAGAGAACCCTGTCATCTGATGACCTCTGCTAAAGTTTCAAGACTTGGCTGGCCTCTCTGCCTCCCTCTTTCTCTCCTCTCTCTCCCTCTTACTATGGAAAATTGCAGACATTTACAGAAGTAGACAGAATGGTATGATGAAACCATCGCCCAGCCTCAGCAATTGTCAACTCATGGCCTGTCTTACTCCATCTATCCCCCATCTGTTTCCTCTTCCAAATTACTTTGCAGAAAATCTCAGGTAACCTGACATTTCATCCATGTTTCAGTAATCTCTAAAAGATAAATAGCTGGTTAAAACAAACAAACAAACGTGGTCAGCGTATCATTATCACATATAAAGATATTAACAGTTCCTTAATATGTCCAAACCGTCCATTGCAATTCACCCTATTTGGGGGGGAAAAAAATTTTGTACTTGATGAGAATCGGGATCCAAATAAGACCCATGTGTTGTCTTACTAAGTGTCCTCTTCCCCTGTCTTTTTCCTTGCAACTCATTATTTGGATAAAACTGGGTTGTGTATCTTGCCTAATTTCTCACGGGACACAGTGGTGGCATCTGACGTGTTCATCTGTATTCCAAATTTTGTGTAAACTGCTGATGCAGAGGCCTGATCAGATTCAGGTTTGGGGGGTTTTCCTCCCCTTTTTGTCAAGACTCCTTTATAGATAATGATATGTTCTCTCGGTGGCACAGAGCATTTCATTTGTTCCCTTGTGAGGCAAGCTGCTGTCCATCACTGCCTGCTACTTCAGTAGGGACTGTGGAGTGGTGAAATTCTAATTCTATCGCTCTGTCTTCATTTGTTAGCCGGAATACCTTTTTAAGGGGGGACTCTGCCTCATCGGCTATTCAGTTACAAAGAGGTATGGTTTGTACAGAAAGGGCGGATAAAAGCCTGATCTTTCCCTTTGTTAACCAGTTGTCAGAATTATGAGTTGATCCCTAATAACTTTCAAGGGCTTGGGTTGGTTTGGTTGGTTTTTGTTTTGCTTTAGTGTCTAGTAGCATCCCAGACCTGCGGATGCAGCCTTACTGCGGTCTTAGCCTGTTGCAGCTCCTGTGCTGAACCCAGTTGTCCCTCTGCGGCTAGCGGAGCCCCGCTTGATCTCGTACACTTCCTGCCTCAGATCTGGAATAGGCCATTTTTTCAAGGCGCTCTAAGTCCTCTCTTTTGGGGAAATGGTGTTTATGTACCACACAGTCTGAGTTATAGGGATGTTTGTTGCTGCTTTGATTGGTCATTGTTTCTAGAGCTTTTTTTTTTTTTTTTTAATACATCAGGAAATTATACTGATATTTTCTATTAAAGTTCAGGATTACACAGTCTTTACTTAATACCAATGGTCTTTTTTTTTTTTTTTTTTTTTTTTTAAGATTTTATTTATTTGAGAGAGAGACAGTGAGAGAGAGCATGAGTAAGGAGAAGGCAAGAGGGAGAAGCAGACTCCCCATGGAGCTGGGAGCCCGATGCGGGACTCGATCCTGGGATTCTGGGATCATGACCTGAGCTGAAGGCAGTCGCTTAACCGACTGAGCCACCCAGGCGCCCAATACCAATGATCTTTTATGTCTAATACTCCTTTCTCCTAGACCCCAAGTCCTCATTGCTGTTGACCTCAACGTAATTACTCATTTGTTTTATTCGATAGTTTATATACCTTATTCTCGTAATAATACCTCTACTACTACTAAAAATGTGGGGGGGGCTGCTACTTTATACCTCAAATGACTGTATTCTCAAATACTTGGAATAATCTTTGTGTAGTTTTGTCTCTAGTTTGACATACATTTGTTTTGTTAGTTTCATCTTGCTCTCAAGTTTTAGGGATTGCTTTTTCCCCTCTAATTTCTAATTTGTTTTGCATTTAGGTAAAACATTTACATGGTTCTAAAGTCAACATGGTATCCTCCTAGAAGTCCGATTTAAAATTCTCTCACTTCTGCCTTCCTTTTATTCCCCATAGGCAACTTGTTTTGAATCCTTCCATTAAAAAAAAATTAGCAAATGCCACTCGGTGTATTTGTATCCTTTCCCTGTGTTAGTTAGATGGCACCATGTAATGCATGCGTTTCTTCACCTGTTCTTTTGCTTTCACTTAATACATTTGGGAGCTGACTGCATGGTAGTACATAAGAGAAGGATGTTTGTCGTTCCTGCTTAGAGCTGCGTATATATCTTGCCGTATTTTTGCCAGTGTATCTTTGATGTAGATTTCTAGAAGTGAGAAGGCTGCACTGTGGGGCAAATTGCTGGGTTCCCTTTCCTCAGGGACACGCGCCAGCAGTATAGCAGAGCGCCTCTAGCTGTAGCCTCACCGACAGAGTGTGTTGTCCTGTGTCACACTGTGGAAATGTCTGCCTTCCACTGCAAAGATTCTTAAAGACAACTCTCCTCCCTTCTCCACTCTGACCCTTTTTCCTAGAGATGAACACCCATAGGCGTTTACCTGTGAATCCTAGAAGAATGTGTATGTAGTTGTTTGTATTTATTTAAAAATTCAAACACCAGTGGCATCTTAGACACACTGACCTAGGCCTGCTTTTTTATGGCTCTTTCCCCCTCAGCACATGCGAAGCTATTTTTTAATGTCTGAGTCGTATAGCACTGAATGGGTGTGTCATCGTTTATTTTAAGTTGTTGGTGTGTGGCAAGTTGGGTAGTTTCTAGTGTTTTCCATATTACAGATGATGTTGTGAATGGCTTTTTATCTGTATCTTTACACATAATGTAATCTGTCTATGGCCCTATTTCTCTGGGGGTAGATTGCTAGATATTGAATGGCAAGGTCACAGGGCAGGTATGTTTTTCATGTTGGTCCTTTCTTATAAGTTTGAACATCTCGTAATCCGATGCCAGTTGTGGAAGATGGTGCCAGTTTTCTTATACCCCCCTCAGCACCAGACTCTTAACTGAGCTCGTGGGGCCCAGTCATCCATCTGCCAGCCGCCCAGACCTCATTCTGTCCGAATCATTCCTCTGTATCATCTCCTTCCTTCTCCCCCACAGGCCCTAAAGGACAGCAAGGTGGTGGAGATCGTTGATGAGAAAGTCCGCAGGAGGGAGGAGCCAGAGAAATGGCCTCTTCCTGGTCCCCCAATAGTGGATTATTCTCAGACTGATTTCTCCCAGCTTCTCAACTGCCCCGAGTTTGTACCCGTCAGCATTACCAGAAGGAGACAGGTAAGTACTGCTGGCCTGTGGGCGCCTTCCTGTTGTCCTTGTCCTTCAGCCAGCACTCCTCCTCAGAGCTGGTGTCAGGAGGAGGACTAGAAGGTTGAGGACCTCACCTTTCCACCCTTCAGAGTCAGCGCCTGGTTCTCCCCGGGCCGTCACCCCAGTGCCAACCAAAACAGAGGAGGTCAGCAACCTAAAGACGCTGCCCAAGGGCCTGTCTGCCAGCCTGCCTGACCTGGATTCTGAGAACTGGATCGAAGTAAAGAAGAGGCCGCGGCCGTCCCCAGCACGGCCCAAGGTGGGTGGGGCTGGGCCTCAGAGGGGCTAAGCCCACAGGCTGGCTGGCTCTTGGCTGTGACGCGAGCCGAGGTCAGCAGTGACTGTGGGAAAGCCACTGGGCTCGTGTCCCCTTCCAGTGAGGATCACCTCTCAGGACCGCCCCCGCTGTGTGAGTTCCTTAGTGCCCTTCTTCACAGGAGGAACTCATATGGCCCCTGGCAGCAGTGTCCCTGGTTTCTTGGTGTTTGGCTCTTTGTTTTGTCCCATTGAAATCACTGGGGCTGCCGTAGTGCCCGAGCGTGTCCTCACTGTCCCCTGTATAAGCCACTCAGGCTCTGAAGAGCGAAGGGAAAGAGCAGACACACAGCCTGGATGTAGAGTTAGTCTAGACATGAACACAGGTTTCCTATCACTGATGGCTGTTGACCTTGGGAAGCTTGTTGTTTAGTATCTCAAGTCTTCAGTGTTCCCATCTTCAGAGGAAAGAAAGAAGGGCTTAGACTGCTCTAGAAATTGTAAAGCAATATGCCAGTAGTACACATTGAGTCCACTCTGAGAAGTGTTTCCATTTCAAACTAAAACTAGTGCTCCCTTTCCAGGAGCAAATGTGTGCTCCATCTGCCCCACTCCCTACCTTCTCTTGGGAGATCTCTTTGGTTTAGGGCTTGTGAGGAGGCCTCACAGATGACCTTGGACTTTGGGTGTCTGAAATGCTGTGTCCCCTTTTCCATTGTGCCACTGAGACTGCCTCCCTCTTGTTCATATCCCGACTTCCCTCTCTGTTCTGCCTGTGATCCTTCACACAGTGTCAGGGATCAGGCCAGAGTCATGAGGAGAACATTGGAGAGGGACCTTATGAGTTCCAGGCCTATAGGCTGTTGAGGTTTGGAAAGGCAGGCAGGCTTAGCCCCCATTCCACAATTAGAGCCCTATTGTTCCCACCGGGCCTATCCTGAAGCTTAAGAGAGAGTAGGTTTGGAGTTTATATGGGAAGTTTTTTGCATAGGAGGGAATTGACCTTTTGGATAGAAATTGTAAGGTAGACAAATGCTTCTGCCCTGAGGTCTCAGATAAATTCATCCTAGCAACACTCTGAAATACTTCTTTTTGCCAGAAGCAGCCTATTTTCTCTTGCCTCTAGAACATGCTGTCCTTTCTGTACACTCTTTGTTCCTGCCTTCATCTGGCTTACTTATGTTCCTCCTTCTTCTGTCATTACATCTCCCAGGAAGCCTTCCCTGACTGTCCTCACTCTCACCTCTAGCTGGTTAAGTGCCAATCCCTGTGTAGTTCCACAAATTCTGTTTTTACTCTTGACCAATACCACACTGCATTTGGCTGGCTGGTGGTTTGACTTTTCTCCCGCCAAACTGTGAGCTGCCTTAAGTTCAAGGATTGTGTCTTCTAGGGCCTGGTATCAGTGGGTTCTTGTTAACTCATCAAAGAGTTGAGCATCTGGGGTAGTTAAACGTCTGCTTTCAGCTCAGGTCATGATCCCAGGGTCCTGGGATTGAGCCCTTCATCGGGCCCTTTGCTCAGTGGGGAACCTGCTTCTCCCTCTCCCACTCCCCCTGCTTGTGTTCCCTCTCTCCCTATCTCTCTCTCATTCTGTGTCAAATGGGAAAAAAAAAAAAAAGAGTTGAGCATCTGCTATTGCTAAGTCCCTGTCTAGGTACTAAGGATATGAGGGAAAGCAAGGCAGCTGTGGTCCCTGTCTGATGAAGCTCTCCTTTTCTTGGAGAGATTTTGGATAGATGGAATGGATGGATCAACCTGTAGAATCGTGTGCTCACTCCCAGGCTAGGTAAATGAGAGCATAGGTGGCTGCAGGGCCTTGTCCCCTCGCCGTTTGAGAATGACTGTGATGTCAGCTGGGAGAGAGGAAGCCTAGAGTCGTAGGGGACAGGCTGCAAGGCTGGCAGCTGTGGCTTGCTGGCATTGCCAGGGCCTCTCTCTCGGCGACAGCTACAGAGGCTAGTCCAAGACCCCCGGTAATCTCACCCCGCACTCTTCATCTTTCCCATTTTAGAAGTCCGAGGAACCCAGGTTCCTCCACCCGACCTCTCTGCCTCAGCAGCTGCCCTCTCAGCAGCTCATGTCCAAGGAGCAGGAGGAGCAAGAGGAGCTCGATTTCCTGTTTGACGAGGAGATGGAGCAAATGGATGGGCGGAAGAACACCTTCACCGCCTGGTCTGATGAGGACTCTGACTATGAGATTGATGACCGGGATGTAAACAAGATCCTCATTGTCACCCAGACGCCGCCTTACATGCGTCGGCACCCTGGGGGGGACCGCACAGGCAACCATACCTCGCGTGCCAAGATGAGCGCGGAGCTGGCCAAGGTCATTAACGATGGGCTCTTCTACTACGAGCAGGACCTGTGGACCGAGAAGTTTGAGCCTGAGTATTCCCAGATCAAGGTGAGGCTTGGACACAGCAGTGGGGGTGGAGCCTGGGGTGTCTGTAATCTGCGGGAGAGAGGCAGGCTGATTCACTCTGTGCCCTTGGGGAAGAGTCTCAGTATCCTTGTGTATGAAGAGAGGGTGGTAATTGACACTTTGCTGGGGCATGGAGTGAGGAGAGATGGAGAGAGACTTTGTAAGCTGTGTCACTGTGAGAGGCAATCACTGTGCTGCCTCAGCATCCATGTTTAATGTCCTGACAGCCACACGTGTGGGGAAGAGAAGAACAGAGGATTGTTACTTCTCTTCTTAAGAATTTAGGCCTATATAAAAGTTTTCAGGAGCCTGTTTTGAGTATGGAAATTAGAGAAAAGACAGGTTTTAAAAAAAAAAAATCACTGCTGACTGGAAATAGTCAAAACTTGCAGGTTTGTCCAGAGTAGCTGTGAGGTGAGCCTGTGCGATAGTAAGCAGCAGGGAGTTTGGTGGAGGTGAGGAGACAGTGGCAAGAGGAGAGTCAGCGGCCTGTGGGGAGCTCCTCATCTAGCCTTGCTGCAAAGAGGGCTGGGCCAGCACTCAGCCCTTCTGGGTCAGCACGCTGGTGTCCAGGTAACTGGGGCTAGGGAATGGTGTGGGGCAGCTGAGAGCCTGGGGACCAGAATTCCAGGTATGTGGATGTGGGAGCTGCCCCCTGCAACTTCCTGCACGTCTTGATTCCTAAACAGGCTGGGGCAGTCTTCTTACTAACACCAACACCCCACCCATTTTGTATCCTCCACAGCAAGAAGTCGAGAACTTCAAGAAAGTCAACATGATCAGCCGGGAGCAGTTTGATACACTAACCCCAGAGCCCCCCGTGGATCCCAACCAGGAGGTCCCTCCTGGGCCACCCCGCTTCCAACAAGGTGAGAGAGGGGTACCACCTGGCCTAGGTGGGAGAGTACAGCCCTCTGACGGGGGGGCTTCCCAGATGCAGTCAGTCACAGGCCCACCCCTGCTCACTGGCCCACTCTCTCTCTCTGCAGTCCCCACCGACGCCCTGGCCAACAAACTGTTTGGAGCTCCTGAGCCCTCCACCATCGCCCGTTCTCTACCAACCACTGTCCCAGAGTCGCCAAACTACCGCAATGCCAGGACCCCCCGCACTCCCCGGACACCACAGCTCAAAGACTCAAGTCAGACATCACGGTTTTACCCAGTAGTGAAAGAAGGACGGACGCTAGATGCCAAGGTGAGGGGCTTCTGCTGCGTGGCTAAGAGTCTTGGGCTCACTTTACCGCATTCCAGTGCTTTGCTGCGTTCCCTTGCCTGAGCCAAGAGACTGCCAAATCCCTGTGTTTTTAGGATGGTGGGCCGCCTCGGGATCGAGTGGCCACATCTGAGGAAGGCACTGGGTGTGAGAGTGTCGCCATGTCCGTGTCACCATGATAAGGCCCAAGGAGGATTGACGAGCTGTGGCTCCTTGGGCTCCCAAACCTCAGTTTCCTCACCTGTGGGATAGACGTGACCAGTCTCTGGCTCAGAGCTGTGGACCTCATGTGTGAGAGACTAGATAACAGAAATTCTTTGTAAATTGTGAAGAGCTCACACACATGAAGGAATCTTAGTCCTGTAAATGCTTGGTGTTTCTCAGAGTTCTGTGAGTTAATAACATATTCTGGACTGACCTTTGCAGATGCCTCGAAAAAGGAAGACAAGACACAGCTCAAACCCACCCCTGGAGAGTCACGTGGGCTGGGTGATGGATTCCCGAGAGCACAGGCCCCGGACGGCATCCATCAGGTGCTGGCGCAGTGGAGAGGAGAGATGAGGCTGACGGCAGGGTGGGCGGGAAAGCCAGGCAGTAGATGGGACCAAGAAGAAGGAACCTCTTTGGTCTGTAAATTAAAGAAGGGGCCCTTACCTAAATCCAAAAATCTGAAGAAGTCTAGAGAAGTAAATCTAGGGCCTGGGAAGATTTTCCCAAAGAAGTGGTGTCACAGCCCCTCAGACCAGAGGCTCTTAGAGAGTATCTGTGAATTGATTTTTGGAGGTAGATACCTGCTGCCTGCCTCAGGATAGCCAGGTCATTAAAGAAAAATACAAATTCCTGGGCCCCACTCTAGACCTACTGACTCAGCTTCTTGGGGATAGGGTTCAGGTCCCCCCCACCCCACCCCCAGGAAAATTGCCCCAGTTTTCCCTGTTCAAGAGCAACATTGGAAGCCACTGACCTGTGCACTCTACTCCCTGCACAGATGGCACAGACTGGGAATAGCTGTGGTTTTAAAAATACAGTGGATTACCCCATAATAGTTCATCAAACAAACTTAAATGTGAACTTGGGATAAATAAATGCTTATAAGCTCAGGTTTGGGCATTGTGCCGATCTGGGATGTAAAACAGTCCATGACCCCAGGACAAGTCTCCCAGTTTCTGTGAGCCTCAGTGGCT
The DNA here is from genome assembly GCF_902655055.1 of Lutra lutra. NCBI lineage: Eukaryota > Metazoa > Chordata > Mammalia > Carnivora > Mustelidae > Lutra > Lutra lutra. The sequence continues at coordinate 46,705,716 of NC_062282.1, forward strand.
ACTTTGTAAAAGCCATCAAAGGTCTACTTGAAGAGTGATCGGGCCGAAGGATGTTGGTTGGCCTACCATAGTACTTAGGTCTCTTTGTTGCCCTTTGAGAGGCTAGATCTTGGCTGATGGACCAGAGGAGCCCCTCCTTACCTGATGGCCAGCTGCTCCAGGGAACCTGGTGACACTGTCTCTCTCCTGGCCTCTAGCTCCAGCCCCTCAGAAGGGACACCTGCAGTTGGCAGCTATGGCTGTACCCCACAGTCTCTGCCCAAGTTCCAGCACCCTTCCCATGAGCTGCTTAAGGAAAATGGCTTCACACAACACGTCTACCACAAGTATCGTAGGCGCTGCCTTAATGGTAAGAAGCGCAGGGACAGAGGGGCAGCCTCGGGGGCCAGGGTATAAGGGCTGGTGGAGCAGGTGGTTCTGCTTTCTTCTGACCTTAGAGCAAGGAGGACTGGAGTTAGACTCAGGCCACGTAGTTTTGGAATACAGGAAGCTAAAAGAATCTGATACTCAGAACATTTCTGTTCCTTGATCTTCCTCTCTTGATAATAAAAAGGTATCAAAAGTTTACCTATTTCTGGCATGGCTGTTAAGTCAGCTGTTGTCCAGTGTGGCCCACTGTTGATCATAAAAGGGTGTGCATGGGGCGGCATAGATTCTCTAGAACAGGGGCGGCTTAGCCGTGGCCTGTAGACTGAATCCAGCTAGCTGCCTATTTTTGTATGGCCCTTGAGCTTAGAACAGTTTTTACATTTTTAAGGGGTTGAAGGAAAAAGGAGGAACCTACGACTGAGACCACATGAAGCCTATAAAGCTTAAAATATTTACTCTGGTCTTTTATAGAAAAAAGTTTGCTGACCCCTGCTTTTAGAAGATGGTGTAAGGAGAGACTGTCTAGATACTCCCATGTGTTTCCTTTTATCACACAGTGATACGTCTTTTAACTGTAGATTGTCGGTTTGGCTGTGAAGATGCTCAGAAGCAGTCTCAGCACTCCCACGGAGTCTTTACTTTAATTCCCCCTCACGCCCCTTCTCAGTTAGCAGCACATGGCTGCTGAGTGCTTCGCTCATCTGCCTTACTCCCCTGTGTATTTGGGTGTGGTGACTGCTTTTTTGGGATAGAATTCACATACTCCACAGTCGACCCATTTAAAGTGCATGGTGTTGTGCAGTGGCTTTTAGTATATTCCAGCATTGTGTGTCTGTCCCCGGCATCGATGTTGGAACATTTTTCATTAGCACCGCGGAAGAGACCTGTGCGCCTTACCAGTCACTTCCCACCTCCACCCCTGCAGCTCCTCCCAGGCCTGCACAACCCGCAGTCTTAAGGATTTGCCTGTTCTAGACTTTCCTGTAAATAGAATCATCTCATCAGCGGTCCTTTGTGGCTGGCCTCTTGCCCCGAGCGTGCTGTTCTCACACTCGATCTCTGTGTAGCACGGTACCAGTACTGCACTCCTGTCCGAGGCCGGCTAGCACTTCAGTAGAGGGACATGTAATGTCATATCTGTCTCTCCGTCACCAATGGGCCTTTGGGTTTCCACTTTATGTCTGTGCTGAATAATGCCGCCATGAACATGTCCATATTTCTGTGGGCGTAGGTTTTCATGTGATAGGAGTCATGTGATAACTCTGTTGTTTAACTTTCGGAGGAGTTGTGAGACTTTTTCCCAAAAAGGGGCCGCCATTTGTTGTTCCTGACAGCATGAGGCTTCTGATGGCTTTGAGTCCTGACCCAGCACTTGTTGTCTGTCTTTCTGGTAATGGCCATCCTAGTAGGTGTGAGGTGATAAGTAATACCTCCTGGAGGTTTATATTTGCGCGCCCCCCGCATAGCTGTTCGTGCTGAACATTTTTTTCATGGGCTTATTGGCCGTTTGTATGTCTTTGGAGAAATGTCCATTCAGATTCTTTGCCTACTTTTTAACTAGATTATTTGTCTTTATTATTAAATTATAAGAGTTCTTTATGTATTGTAGGTACAAGTCCCTTATCAGATTCATGATTTGCAAGTACTGTTTTCCACTTTGTGGCTGTTTTTTTTTTTCACTTTGTTGATGGTATCCTTTGAAGCACAGAGGTTTTTATTTTATTTTATTTTTATTTTAAGGAAATCTCTTTTATTTTTTTTTTTTTAGTAGTTTTTTTAAAGATTTTATTTATTTGTCAGAACAAGAGAGCATGATCATAAGCAGGGAAGGGAGTGGCAGGCAGAGGGAGAAGCAGGCTCAGGGAGCCCAATGTGGGACTCGATCCCACAACCCTGGGACGAAGACCTGAGCTGAAGGCAGATTCTTGATTGAGCCACTCAGGCGCCTGTGGTTTTTTTTAATGATACTAAATTTATGTTCTCTTTTGTTGTTTGTTCTATGGTGTGTGTTTTTAATATTACTCTTTTGTAATTGTTAATATCTAGGATTCCTGAAATAATAATTGGTAATGAATAATTAATATGTTAGATTACCAAATTATTTCTTGATGCTTTTCCTTGTTCAACTACGCTTGAGAGCAGTCGTATGTGAGGTGAAAAGCTAGGCTGCAGTGACTCGGTTTAGAAACCGATGCCACCTGCTTCTGCGCGCCCAGCAGCAGGGCCTGACACAGGATTGTGTTCAGTAACGCTCTTCACCAGAAGGACAAGGATGAGCCAGGGAATTGGCGGGGAAGGGGGTAGAGGAGAAAGGACCAAGTCCTTGAGCCCAAGAACGTTTGTCCCCTGAATCGCAGGCAGTGTGGCCCTGACACGTCTTTCCTCCTTCCTCCCGCATCAGAGCGGAAACGCTTGGGCATTGGCCAGTCTCAGGAGATGAACACTCTCTTCCGCTTCTGGTCCTTCTTCCTCCGAGATCACTTCAACAAGAAGATGTATGAGGAGTTCAAGCAGCTGGCTCTGGAGGATGCCAAAGAAGGCTACAGGTGAGCGGCATGTGGGGTGAGTGGTGGGGGCTGGCTGGTGCTTGGGGGAGGGTGGTGAGGGATCCCTGGTGGGTCTGCTTCCAGAACTGTAACCAAAAATCTCTGGTGTGTATCCCAAATATACTTTATAAAAAGATGATAATTTTTGAATGAGTAATAATGTTGACATGGTTCAGATGCAGAGAGGTCAAAGATTATATCATGAGCGGTCTCCTCAGCCACATCCTGCCTCCAGTTCCTTTCCCCATAGACAGTGAGCATGGTCAGAAGCCTGTGGACTTTCCTAAAAATATTTCACTTGAGTAAGCAAGGATATCCCCGTAGTCTCCCGCCAGGTCCCTATTGTTTACCCAGAGATTAGTCTCTATTAGATAGTATTTTGCTGTTTATTTTTTTGCACTTTTTAAAATAATTTTTTTTTAAAGACTTTATTTATTTATTTATTTGTCAGAGATAGCACAAGCAGCATGAGTGTTTGGCAGAGGGAGAAGCAGGCCCCCCACTGAACAGGGAGTCTAATGCAGGACTTGATCCCAGGACCCTGAGATCGTTACCTGAGCCGAAGGCAGGCACTTAACCAAATGCGCCACTCAGGCATTCCTAATACTGTATTTTAGAGATCATTCCATGTCCATATATAAATAACTTTCTTGTTCCTTTTTATAGCCAGTACAGGCTTACGCTGTATGGATGTATCCCAGCTTTTTTTTTTTTTTAAGATTTTATTTATTTGTCAGAGAGAGAGAGAATGAGCACAGGCAGACAGAATGGCAGGCAGAGGCAGAGGGAGAAGCAGGCTCCCCACTGAGCAAGGAGCCCAATGTGGGACTCGATCCCAGGGCGCCGGGATCATGACCTGAGCTGAAGGCAGCCGCTCAACCAACTGAGCCACCCAGGCGCCCCTATCCCAGCTTATTTAACCATTCTCCTGTTAATAGATACTTCGGTTGTTTTCAGTATTTTGCTATTAAGAAACAAATGCCTGGAGCACCTGTGTGGCTCGGTCAGGGGTCTGCCTCGTCTTGGGTTGTGATCGCAAGGTCCTGGGATCTATCCCCAGGTCGGGCTTCCTGCTCCGTGGAGAGCCTGCTTCTCCCTCTCCCTCTGCCTGTCGCTCCCCCTGCTTCCGTGCTCGCTCTCTCTGTCAAGAAGATAAAATCTTAAAAACAAAACCAGATACCTTTTAAAGATACTTTTCTTCCCCCCAAATAAAAGATTCTCTCTGTAAGCAATTTGAAAAGTACAGAATTTTTCTTTTTAAGATTTTATTTATTATTTGACAGAGACACAGCGAGAGAGGGAACACAAGCAGGGAGAGTAGGAGAGGGAGAGCAGGCTTCCAGCTGAGCAGGGAGCCCGATGCGGGGCTGGATCCCAGGACTCTGGGATCATGACCCGAGCCAAAGGCTGACACTTAATGACTGAGCCACCCAGGCGCCCCTCAGAAATGTTTAAGAAGCTGTGGGGAGAGAAACCCTTCAATCCAGAGATTACAAGTGTTAATGTCCTGCCATATTTAATGCATTTAGATCATCACATGAATGCCTGTTGGTATCTTTTTTTTTTTTTTTAAAGATTTTATTTATTTATTTGACAGATTATAAGTAGACAGAGAGGCAGGCAGAGAGGAGGAAGCAGGCTCCCTGATGAGCAGAGAGCCCAATGCGGGGCTCGATCCCAGGACCCTGAGATCATGACCTGAGCCAAAGGCAGAGGCTTTAACCCATGAGCCACCCAGGCGTCCCTGTTGGTATCTTTTTTTTTTTTTTTTTTTTTTTTTTTTAAGATTTTAACTTATCGGGGCGCCTGAGTGGCTCAGTGGGTTAAGCCGCTGCCTTCGGCTCAGGTCATGATCTCAGGGTCCTGGGATCGAGCCCCGCATCGGGCTCTCTGCTCAGCAGGGAGCCTGCTTCCTCCTCTCTCTCTGCCTGCCTCTCTGCCTGCTTGTGATCTCTCTCTCTCTGTCAAATAAATAAATAAATAAAATCTTTAAAAAAAAAAAAGATTTTAACTTATCTGACAGAGAGAGAGAGAGAGAGACAGTGAGAGAGGGAGCATAAGCAGGGGGAGCAGCAGAGAGAGAGGGAGAAGCAGGTCCCCTGCTGAGCAGAGAGCCCAGTGCAGGGCTCGATCCCAGGACCCTGGCATCAGGACCCGAGCTGAAGGCAGACACTTAACAGCTGAGCCAACCAGGCCCCCCTCCTGTTTATGTCTTATCATTTATAAGCATTGCGTTTTTCCATGTCGTTAAAATATTTAACTTTCTTGTCTTCTTACAGAAATTCTTACATGCTTTTTGTTGAAAGTTCAGAAAATACAGATAAGATAATTTGAAAATCCCAACTCCCAGAGATAACCAGTGTTAATATATTTAAGTATGTGCCCTTCCAGGGGGTGCCTGGATAGCTCAGTGGATTAAGCCTCTGCCTTTGGCTCAGGTCATGATCTCAGGGTCCTGGGATCAAGCTCCGCATCGGGCTCTCTGCACTGCAGGGAGCCTGCTTCCCTCTCTGTATCTGCCTGCCTCTCTCCCTACTTGTGATCTCTCTCTCTGTCAAATAAATAAAATCTTAAAAAAAAAAAAAGTATGTGCCCTTCCAGATTTTGCATACCTATGTAGATGTGAAAATTACATATTTGTAATTATCACGTAACATTTTGAAACATGTTTTTTCCACTTGATAATCTATCATAAGCATCTCCGTATCCCTTGGTATAGATTTAAGTTATAATTTTTTTGAAAGATTTATTTATTTGAGTGAGAGTGAGCGAGTTAGCACTGAATGTAAGCACACATGGTGGTGAGGGGCAGAGGAGAGAGAGAGAGACTCACAATCAGACTCTGTGCTAAGCATGGAACCCAACACGGGGCTCGATCTCACAACCCTAAGATCACTATCTGAGCTGAAATCAAAAGTCGGACGTTCAACTGACTGCACCATGTGGGTACCCCAGGTTATAATTCCTAACAATTTATATTCTGTTGTACAGATTTTACCATGATTTTTCTTAACTGCTTTTCTAAGACATTTAAATTTTAATAATGTTATGAATAGTTTTATATATCTGTAAAATATAAAAATGTATTTTTGGTCATTTCCCTGGCATATTCGTAGAAGTAAAATTTTTATTTTTTTAAAAGATTTTATTTATTTGCGTGAGAGAGAGCAAGCACAAGGGTGGGAGTGTGCAGAGAGGGAGAAGCAGGCTTCCCACTGAGCGGGGAGCTCGACACAGGACTCAGTTCCAGGACCCCGAGATCACAGCCTGAGCCAAAGGCAGACGCTTAACCAACTGAGCCACCCAGGTGCCCCAGAAGTAAAGTTTCTGAAGTCAGATAAGCAAACCTACTAACTAACATGACCACATGACTTTGGAGAGCTTATCCCAAGGGCTGACAGACTTTTTCTGTAAAGGGACAGATGAGAAATATTTCAGGCTTTGCCAGACATTGGAGGGGGAGCTGTCTGTCACAAGTACTCGGCTCTGCTCCTCTGGCACAAAGAAGCCAGTGACATTTCATGAACAAATGAGTGTGGGCAGGGGGCCGTTGTTCATTTGTCTGGAGTTTGCTGACCCCTGGCAAACCATAAACTGCTAGACCCCACTTAGACTAGCATTAAATATTAGTCTTCTTGAAGATTAGTTAGCATTTTCTTGAAAATCCGTATGCTTAAATGGTTTCCTACTTCATTTGTGATGCAGGTACATTTCCCTGTTTTACAAATACAGAAACCGTGTCCCAATTTTACTGGCTTGTGTTCTACAGATATGGTTTGGAGTGCCTTTTTCGATACTACAGTTATGGCCTGGAAAAGAAGTTCCGGCTGGATATCTTCAAGGATTTTCAGGAGGAAACGGTGAAGGACTATGAAGCTGGTGAGAGCTGGAGTTGGAGCTCTGCAAGGCCTGGTCATTCAGGCCTTCTTTCCCTTCTCCCTCCCTGGGTCAACCCAGGTCACATCCCACCTCCTGGTTTCTGAGCCTCTTTATTCTCAACTCCTCACCAGCCTGGCTTCTCTCTGACTCTGCCTCTTCTTTTCTGTAGGCCAACTCTATGGACTGGAGAAGTTCTGGGCCTTCTTGAAATATTCCAAAGCCAAAAATTTGGACATTGACCCCAAACTTCAAGAATACCTCGGCAAATTCCGACGTCTGGAGGACTTCCGAGTGGATGTAAGTGAAAGTCTCTCCTTTTTCTCACCGCTGTCCTGGAAAGAAAACTGGACCAGAGATCAGGATACCTGGGTTCTTGTCCCAGCTGTGCCACTGGCTTAGGGACTCTTACCCCCATTGGGTCCTTGGTGTCTTCACTTATAAAATAGAGGGTGAGAAGTGGACTCCGACCCCTAATTTTAGGGGTTTTTATGGTTGCTCCTCCTTCCCTCCCATGTTCTAGTAGCTAAATATCCTAATGCCCTCTCCCTTTTATCTTCTACCCCTCCTTACTGGTGAGCCCTAGTCAGCCATAACTAGTTGACTGGGGTGAGTACTCAAGTAAATGTCGTTTTTTCTGGAAGACGCCAGTTCCAGCCCTAGAAGTTTATAAATTCTGTTTAATACCCCCACCACCACAGCCACGCTCTGGTCTTCTCAGAGCAGTGACTCAATGGTGACATCCAGTGGTGGTTCAGAGTTATTGCTGCTAGGCAGATCCCGGGAAGCACTAGAGTGATGGATGTATCTGCCTTACATGTGCTTCAGGGACTCCAGAAATGAAACTTTTTCTTTCACAGAGTTTGTAATATATTAGAGGTATGCTAATCATCTTACTCCCTTTGGAGCCTTTTAGCAAAAAGATAAATATAAGTAAGTAACAATAGTACTCCTCAAATGTATTAAAAAATTGCCATTGATTGAGTGATTACCATGTGCCAGGCACTGTGCTGGGCACTTTATATTGATCTCCTTTAACCTTTATAATGTGGTGAAGGGGGTAGGATTTGCTGTTACTGTTGCTGAACCAGTGGGTAAATGGGAGCCCATGACCACCCAGTGAGATGGTGGCAGTGCTGCTCAGCCCTCCCAGTATAAGAGGAATCTGTTGTCTTCCATCCTTGAGCACCTCCTCGTTTGGGGGCTAGAGGGAGGCACATGTGCAGAGAAGCCATGTAGTAAGAAAACCTGTGGAGGTGGGACAAGAAGAAGGGCTGAGTTTTGACACCCGGAAATGGACATGTCGTCGAGGTCACCTTTGGTAGCCATGAGTCCAGACTGGATCATGGTCTGACTCTTAGGTCCGTGTCCTCTTTTTTTTTTTTTTTTTTTTTTTTAAGATTTTATTTATTTATTTGACAGACAGAGATCACAAGTAGGCAGAGAGGCAGGCAGAGAGCGGGGGGAAGCTGAGCAGAGAGCCCGATGCGGGGCTCCATCCCAGGACCTGGGATCATGACCTGAGCTGAAGGCAGAGGCTTTAAACCCACTGAGCCATCCAGGCACCCCAGGTCAGTGTCCTCTTTAGAGCTTGGTAGGAGATGAGGCAATCCCCAGGAGTATCTGGGCCTTCTGAGCTGAGACGTCCCAGAGTATGCAGGCCATGTTCCACGCGTCGTCATTTTTGCAGCAATCCCTTCTCAGAAGGGGAGCAGAAACTTGTGTAGGTGAAGGCCTGGGCTTCAGAAGTAGATGGGTCTAGTCCACATTTTGTCTTTACCGGTTACAAGCTATGGGACCCTGGGCAAATTATTTTTTTTGTGCTTTACTTTGGGGATGATCATGTCTCCATCAAAGGGTAGTGTAGACCCCATGAGTGAATGTGCAGAAAACAGCATGGGGCTTGGCATCTTGATACAGAGATGTGCTTCGTAAAACAGGTAGTTGGTTTTTAAGGTTACACCTGTTATCTACATTTGGAGGTAAGAAGGTAAGTCTCTAGAGAGGCCTGGCAAGGAAGGGCGTCTGGGTCGTGGCTGCTAATCACTATGATCCCCTCCTCTGTTACAGCCCCCAATGGGTGAGGAGGGCAACCACAAGCGACACCCAGTGGCGGCAGGAGGTGGCAGCGGTGAGGGCAGGAAGCGATGCCCCTCCCAGTCTTCCAGCAGGCCCGCCACCATGATCAGCCAACCCCCTACACCACCCACTGGCCAGCCTGTCCGGGAAGATGCCAAATGGACGAGCCAGCACTCGGACACACAGACTTTGGGAAAGTGAAAAGCCCATTAGCCCTGGGGTTTGGGGGGTGGGGATGGGGTGGGCAAGAGTCCATGGGGGTGCCCAGTCCCAGGAGAGGGGACAGAGAAGGGACAGGCCTCGAGTCATTAGAATGGGCCTTCGTGCTGAGTAGCAACGTGTATACCATTTGGGCTATCAGAGGTACCCCTGGGCAGGAGCCTCCACACACCCTCTTCCCCTTCCTCTCTCCATGACTCTTCTTCACATCCTAGCTTCTTCTAAGGGGGGGGAGGGAAAGGGGGGAGATTTTTTTTATATATATATATATATATATATCAAGTTTTAAATTATTGATAGTTCGTCTGGATTACCAAAATCACTCTGTAGCCCTGCCCGCGGCTGGTAGGCCGCCACCCTGGTTCCCAGCCACAGCCTCCTGCTCCCCCTCAAGCCAACTATGCAGCCCACAAGAAGGCCCTGTGGGCCCCATTGCCCAGCACTGTCCCATGCAAGGCTCTGGCAGCGTCCCTGGGCCCCACAAGCATCAGCCCTCTGATCATCTGGGGCTTGTCATCACCATGTTCTCCCCCTGCTGTCCCCACCATGCCCTTCTGCCATCTTCTGGGAGAAGGAAACCAAAGGATCTAGAAGTGGGGGCAGGGGAAGGTTTCATCCTCTCCCCACCCCCCTCTCCCCATACCCCTTACTCCCCAGCCCAGAGACGCTGCTCATACCAGAAAAGACTATTGAAAGATGATTTATTTTATTTTTCTCTGACCTTTCCATCCTTGGAAAAATGGAAAAAAAAAAAAAAAAAAAAAAAAGACAAAATCGACCACAAAAGACCAAAAAAATAAATCAGAAAACCCCCACCTAATCCACAGAAAGTGATGTCTTTCCCCTACCCTTGGATTTTGTTTTTTGTTTTGTTTTGTTCTTGGAAATAATATTTTTTTAAAAGTTGCCTTATTGTGGAGCGGGAATCTGAAATACCCAAATGCCTGTTTTCCTCGGTGGAGTCAACTCGAAGAGCTCACACCTTCTCTGGATGTGCCTGGGCTGGATTGGCTAGGATCTTCCTCTGGACTGAGTTGCATGTACAGTGCCTCCTGCCTGTAGGCAAGAGAGTTGGGGGCGGCTCACGTAGAGCCGTCCCTGAAATACCCCTGCTGTTGCATCGTTTGAAGCTGGCGTCCTGTGTCCGTACACTGCTGCCGCTGTTGTGCCCTTGCTCTGCTTGCTGTTGCTTCATGACAGGCCCCGTCCTGCCGTGACACCCTTCATCCTACCCTGGGAACCCCAAGGCCAGGTTGGCTTCAAACTGTTGAAGAAGAGCATTGGCCTGGATCTGGGACACACTTGGCCTCAGCTTGACCGCCTCCCCTCACCTCCAAGGGGAAAGGTGAACGCCTGGCAGACGAGGCTGGGGAACGTGTTGCCCGGAAAGCTCTGAGACCTCAAGGAGGCTTTGTCTCCTAACAGGCGGAGAAGGATGCCATTCTCCTCCCTTGGGTCTGGTGGGGTCTCCCCATCTTGCATCCCCCCTCTGCAAGCCATCTCTGCCCACCCTCCAATTGACCCTGCCTGGGAATGAGGGATGAGGAGGATTTGAGGGCTGGGGGGAATCCTGCCAGTTGGAGAAGCCCCGCGGCAGGAAGGTATATGTGGACATAGAGTATACCTGACTTCTCTTCTCCAGCCACTGACTGCTGGGGTCGGGCTGAGCGACAATGGCATGGTTGGAGTCCGCTGGCACCCAAAACTAGGGAGGGTGACGAAGGACTGACCCACACAGATTGAGCTGTGTGTCGGGTGCGGGCGTGACGACATGTCCCCCCCGTAGTGGGGACCGAGCAGCACAGAGAAGTTGATGGTAGTGTTGCTCCATTGCTGACACTTCCTTGGCCCTCTTTTTAACTGTTTCTTCTGTTGGGCCCAAAGATCAGGAGCAGGAGACAGTATCCCAGACTGGCAAGGGCTTGCCCTCTGTTACGGGCACCTCACCGCTTTCGGCCTATACCCTTCCCCATCTCTGCGCTCCCAGTGGTTAGTATGTGGGAAGCCCACCTCAGTTCCTGTGACCTGGTTTGTCTCGAAAGTCAAGGATGAGTGTCTGGTCTTTGCTCTGTAAGTGGGATCTGAGGCCTTCCCCTGCTGTTTGGTGCCTGCCCTGCGTTGTATCAGATGCTGGACTCCTGCATCCCTTCTTCCCTTTTTACCCCCTTTCTTTGGGTTGCTCAGCCCTGTACTGTATCCAGCACCATAGAACCTCAGTGTTTGTCCTCTGCTGGGTTTGGGAGCGCAAGGAAGCCTTGGGGGTGTGCGGAAAGGCTTTTCTTACCTAGAGTTTACTCCCAGGCCAGGGGGCTGCCATCCCCTCCCTGATTCTCCCACAGACACCCCAGAGAGAGGAAGCCCCTTTGGGGTGGGGAGGTGAGGACTTCATCTCATCACAGGCTGAGGATGGGGGGAGGGGTTTTTTCTCTTTCTTTTTTGTAACATGTTAGGAGTTAATGTTGCAAAGAGTAGTTTACATCTTCACTTTCTGAAGACACTTGAATTTAGGACCGACGTATCTGTGACAGGCATGCCAGGAGCGGCCGGAGCCATCAGGGGCTTGCCGCTTCACACCCACCACCCTCCCGTGGGGGTCCCAAGACCTGAGACACAAAGCAGCCTGCCCAAACCCTTCCACTCATCCTGTACCCCTCCACGAGTGGTCCATGCCAGTATGACCTCTGGGCATCAAACATCACAAGGTCTGAGTGCCTCAGCCCTGCTAAGGGGCAGGGTTCTCTTGCCCTCTTTTGAACCTGGCGGCAGACTCACTCCCAGTAGGGTGGCTGCCTGGCCCTGCCCCAGCCTGGACCCCTGGGGCTCAGGCCTAGGTGCTGAGCCCCCATGTCAAAGTTGTTACGTTTTTGTTTTGTTCCATTGTAGCTCATTTTTCCCCCTTCCCTGATGATTGATTTTACAAAAGAAAGTAAGCTGCTCAGCAGGCCCTGGAAGTGGGGAGCAGGGGCAAGGAAGATGACTAGACAAGGGGCAAGGGCCAGTGGGCGTGGGTTTTGTTTTTGTTTTTGCCAAAAAGCCTGAGTACAGCGGTGTGGATGATCTGGTGCCCTTGTGAGTGGGACCTAAAGTATGTCCTGTGTGGAAGGGCCCCTGGATTTGCCCCCGCCCCTGCCCTCTCCTTCAGCCATGTCGATGGCAGAGGCAGAGAAGATCAGAACTTCTAGCCCGTTTCTCACTGGCGAGGAAAACTTGTCATCTGGCTTTGCGGAGAAGGTTCCACCTTACGCTCATAGTACATTATCTTTACCATGTGCTAGGATATCACATTTAAAAGGACAAAAAAAAAAAATGTAAAATACTTGAATGAGCTTGTATTATAACATTAATATTATTGAGAGCATCTGCTTTCCAGGCTGAAGTGATTCATTCATTATTCTAGTCCTGCTTTAGTCCTTTGTAATTTGTGGTAATTATGCTTTTCTTTTTAATACAAAAAAAATGTATAAAAATAAAAACTTGAAAAGGCAAAACACTGGCTGGTCTCCCATCTGGGGTACAGCTCTTGAGGGATGGAGCCTCAGATCCAGGGAGTCCTGTAGTCGGAATGTGCAATGTGCACATAAAAGCTTTTGCAGGGCTCTGCTGTCGGACTTGTGAGGAGTCTGCCTAGGGAGCAGACTCCCGGAGCTGCTGCTGAATGGTTCCAGGAGGAGTCCTCAGTGGTTTTTGAGGGCTCCTGCCAGCCTCGAGTTCACGGCCACCTTGGGGCTCAGGTGAGACGTGGCAGCGGTAGTCGGTGCCACAGAATAGGGAGCTGCCGGGCAGCAGCTCTGGGGGTTCTGCCCCCTTGCACGGCTCCCGGGATTTCTGTCCTCTGGCTGTGGCTTGGCATCTTGTAAGGAGACAGCCAGGAAGGTTGCTGGGATGCCTCATGGACAGCCAGCACCACCCCTCACTGAAGACTTCCCCTGCTAGGTTGTAGAGGATTAATCGGTCAGTGCTCTGGCCTTAGGGAAATCCAGGCCAGCCAGTGAGCCCTGAAGGTTGAAGCTGGAATGATGACTATACCCCACTCCACCCATGACCGGCTCCTGGGCTGTCGGTGGCTTTTCCCTGACCCGTGAGGCCGGGCACTGGCAGAAGAAACGTTTGGAATGCCAGTCTGGCCTAGATGTAGCATTAAAAAACTGGAAGTGAGGCATGGCCTTCCCTACTCATTAATCTGACCACTCTCTCATGCCTAGCACTGGAGCATCCCAGCAGAAGTGGTTTTCCAAAGAATTCCACCATTATTTCCGTGGGCAGGTGCTTTAGGACCACTGTTTGCCTCCGTGGCCTGAAGAAGAGTCGAGAAGGTGGCAACCGGGGCTTCTGTAGGTGGATCTGGGGACAGGCAGATACCCTACTTCCACAGCCTGGTAAGGATGCTCAGAGTGGCCACTGATGGTTATTGCACGGCTGTGGCTCCCAGATGTCATGTGGTTAGGAGTGTCCGGACTAGTCAGAGAAAACATGGAAGCCCCTACTGGAATTAAGAGATCAGTTTATTTTCCATGCCTTCCACTTTCACCCTCACAAGGTCTGTTGGGAATTTAGTGACGTCTCCCTTTTCGTAAGCCTCACTTGTTCACCCAACCTCAGGGCCATTCTATTTGGTGAAGAAGAGCACGGGCTCAGGCCCCTCTGTCAGAGCCCAGCCACCTGGCTGCCAAAAGGTATGAGAGACTGTCAGCCTCTTGACCCTCTACAATACCTCAAAGTCTAAAGCCCTCACGGGAAAAAAGGCATCCATTCTTCTCCTCCACATTCCTCATTCCCTACCCTATTAAGTATACTGAAGATGGGCTGTTTCCTAAGTGTTTACTTGTAAGAATAGGTTGTGCGTGCAGGCTAGCATCTGCGGCAGTTCAGACCATGGGTGCACCAGAAGCTAGACTTAAACTCAGGGCATGGGTGTTCTGGGGATGGGGCCAGGCCCACCAAGGCCAGACTAGGGGATGGGGTGGGTGGGGTTTTGAAGGCCAAGGAGGACACTGGTAAGTGCCCAGTTGGTGTACTGGGCAGGTCTGGAGTTGTAGCGCTGATAGGAAGGAAGGAGTCTTAGATTTGCTTGGAGACTTGGCCCTATCCAGTATTAATTAAGGTGGTTAATAAAACAACGGATGGTTTTCTTGACAGCTGAAAGTCCAAATAACAAGAATTTAGTAACTGAGAATGGTGGTCTTCAGATTGTCCTTGGGAGCTGCAGGGTTCCTGACAATGTCTGGCTGCTGAGGGAAGGCCAGGCTGGGGGCTGCTGCAGCCCACGCAGGTCTTCGGTTTTGTTTCAGATAATAAGGTTCCTGACAAAGTTTCATTGGAAATAAATGGTGTTGAGACAACTGGTCAATCATCTGGGGGAAGGAAAAGGGTTTTGCCCTTTGGTCAGCCATGTTTTTCTTGCCTTTTCTGAGAGGGTTCTAGCCCCCTCAGTTGGGTGTCCCCAAAGGTCAGGAACTCTGACCCTCCCTTCTGTGGATAAAAGGACCTCCAGCTTAGCAGGTCAGCAGGGTTTGGCCTGTGGTTTCTGTGTTTCCACATCTGGCTGAAGGTGGGGGTTGGCGTGCATCTCTTTGATATCCCAGTTTTCATCCAGGGAGGGGCGCTCTGTGATAGGCTTTTTTCTTTTCATAGAGGGATGATGTTTGCAATGGGGTAGAGGTGAAATGGGGCCTGTGTTAGCTGACTGTGTATGTGTGTGTGTTTTGGAAATGAGGGTGTCCTAGCCCTGGCCAGAGTAGGATATGAGAAAAGCTTTTAGCAACAGGAAGGGGCAAAGTAATACCTTCTGGTTCCCTCACCCCCTGGCACCCGGAGGAGACTTCCCAGAGCTGGCAGTAGCTTCCTATCTCACCACCACTTTTGCATTCTCTGTGTCTTGTCTAGGTCATAAAAAGGTCATCTGGGGTCATCTTTCCCCTTCTGCAGCAAAACGACCAGGGGGACTCACCAGGACCGCTCTTAAAAGTGGTTTCTTCTCACGGGCCTCCATTCTGGGAGCTGTTTTACCCCCTTCCTTAAGCCAACTCCTTCTTGTTCCTTCTGAGGGACAATAGGGGCAGCTGGGGGAGCCCTGGCCCCATCCTTGGCCTACTTTTCTGGGAAGATGATCTAACCCCCTGCCCCAGTGGTGCTGTCATTAGTGAATGGCTGGGGGAGCAAGTTTGGTGCAGTCAGAATGACTCAGGCCACCGGAGCAGTCCAGTGAGGGGGACAGCCAGGATGGCCCTGGGGCCCTGTCTCACTCCATCTTCTTCAGGGCATCTGGGATGCTCTCAGACAGTGGGGTGAAGCCCAGCAGGAGGATGTGTCTCTCGTAGGCCTTGGTCTGCTTGAACACTGTGTCGGTCCCATGGAGGTGGTCCAGCACCCCCAGCACCCCATAGCACTGGTTGAACCTGGAGGAGAGAGGATGGTGCGGGAGACTGGTGTGCTGTTCTTTTCATTCATGCTAGCCTTACATTTCTAAGCCCTCCTACCCCAAACACCCATCCCCAACATGCTGACCGCCTCCATCAGAACATCCCAGGGAGTTGTGCACATGCCTGGGGCCACTCTGGACTGACAACCTACGCTCTTCTTTTGAAAAGCTATCTGACTCCGCCGCACACAAGTCAGAATGTGTGGCAGAGCTTGGCTTGTTCAGGTTGGTTCAGGGGCCACCTCCATCAGAATCCCCCAGAACATTTAACTAAAACGCAGTTTGTGAGTCCTGCTGCCCCACACACTTTGATTCAGCAATGTGCAGCAGAACCCCCAAACCTGTGTTTTATCAAGGTTATCTCAGGTGATCATGGCGCTGGAGGTTTGTAGACCACACTTGCAAAAGCCCGGAGGCTTTCAGAGAGGACAGTTCCCCTTGTGAGGCGGACATGATAACCACTACACTGCAGAAATGGACAATTCCCCTTGAATTGTGTGCAGTATTCTTAGGTGTACTCAAAGGTACACCTATTCTTAGGTATACTCAAAGGGCCCAGGACCTAAGTAAAGGTTAAAAACCCACAGCTGCAGGAAGACCCAGTGTTAGGAAGAAGGAATAGAGCAAGGTGATCTGGGTCCAGCATGGTCCTTATTCTGCCAACCTCTAGAACTCTCCCTCCACTAGTACCATCACAAGGAAACTGAAGATACCTGGGTCATGTCTGCTCCTGGAATCTCCAGGAGAGAAGGTGAAGGTTATTGCCCAAGGACCCACAGTGGGGAAAGAGGTCTTACTTGAGATGATGGTAGTCATGGAATTCAGGTGAAGGCAGGAAAGGTAGGTGGTAGCCACAGTGGGAAATGGTGGTGGTGATGAGGGCCAAGGAGAACCACACGGTGATGGAGGACAAGTGGGAGCCCATTATTATGGGACCCACCATCACCGGCAGCATGTTGGAGACCTGCAAGGGGAGGGCTGTTTTGAAGGTGGGTCCCAGGGAGATGGAGGGGACCCAATGGGTGTCTACTTTGCCCCAGGGTGGTACCAGCAGGACTTCTTTGACTCAGATCTGGAGAAGCTGAAAGAGTTGCAGGACCTTGATTCACTGGAGTCCTTAAGCTTTTTAACTTTCAGACAAGTTACTGTTTGAGATAACTTCTGCTGGGCATCTCACAAAGCCTAGCACAGACTGGGTCAACACTAAATGGTAGCTGGTGAATGGGAAGAAGGGAGAAAGGGCCACTGTGGTCTTAATTCTCTGTGGGAGGCCTTTGGGAAGGTGGTTGGGGCCCTCTGCCCTTTGCCTCTGGAGAGGAGACCTCTACTGACCACATGCTCGATAGGGTGGGCATAGAGAGAGATCACGCCAATGGGAGCTGTCCACTCATGGTGTTTCTTGTGGATTTTCTTGTAAAATGCTGGGTGGTGAAGGAGCCTGGAAAAATAGTTAACAGTTAATAATCTGCCAGTCTCCCTTTTCCCTTTCCCACCAGACCATGAGAAACCAAAGGTAGGAGCTAAGAGTTCCTCCTATGGAGCAAAGTTGCAAACACATTGGATTGGCACCCAGACCTGCCTTTGCATTCTAACCCCACCTCTTATGCTGCATAATTTGGGGGTGGGTTTCTTTGCCTCTACCTCAGCTGTACTAGCTGTGGGGATGGCAGGAATGGTGCCCACAAAGAATTCAGTAAGGAAACAAATGGGGAAGCGCCCCACTGCACATGAATGCAGCGGCTTTCTTTGCTGGACATCCTCTGTCAGTTGCCTCAAGTTGTCAGTCGTGGAACAAATAGTTGGTGTCCACATTAACTAAGAGGTGGCTTTTGAGGCCAGGTGATGTTGCTCTGAGGCCTCAATTTCCTCCCTTCCAAGTGAGCCCTGGGAGAGTGAGCAGCCAGCTGTGTCTGGGCTGGGACCAGCTCACCGGTGCGAGTAGTAGAACAGGACTTCCTCAATCAGAGTGAAGATAGCCAGCTCCAGGAGGAACCAGTGGAAGGTGGGTAGCTCTCGGCGGCAGGGGTCTCCCCACAGCTTGAGGACGGGATAGAGGAAGACCAGCATGGGCAGAGAGATCACGCACTGGTTGAAGAGAACTGTGCGGACAGACTGGCGTAGTTTCTCGGCGTCCACCTGCCCAAGGTAAGGAAGGAGGTCTTTCCATTCTAGAAACGCCTTCGCTGTGATCCTCTCACAGGGGGCCCTCACTCTGGGGTGGATGCTCAGTGTGACGTCTGGCCATAGCCAGCAGCCCCCAGCTGCTGCCCAAGCCCTGGGGTGGCCCATCCAGTGATAACCCTGCTTTTGGAAACTCCCTTCTCAGCAGCCTCCAAGTCAGCCTGAGCCTGTCTTCTTCCTGCCAAGTGTCACCACTGTTCTCCCCATTTCTCTAGCCAGGCCCAGACCTGCTCCTGACAGGCACTGTAGGGTGCCTCTAGGGTGCTTGGAGAAGGCTGTCAACTCTCAGGTTGATACCCTTTTTCAGCCTTTGAGCCCTTCCTCATCCACAGAGGCTTGACCATATCAGGTGCAGAGATCAAGGTCACCTGCCCCCTCCTGTGGCCCAGCCTCCCTGACCAGGCCCAGAGTGAAGAGAAGGTGAGCTAGAGAACTGCCTATCCAGGTCCTGACCAAACTTCCTGTGACTTGGTCTTCCTGGTTTTCATGGTGGGACTGTCAGGATGGGGACCTGCCTGAGCACTCTGTCCAGGTTTTCTCTGGCAAGCTGGCTCCAAAATCTATCACCCTCAATACTGGGCCTCAATACTCTAGCCAGCATTTGCCCAAGAATCAGTACCTGACCCTTCCCTTCCTCAGAGCACTGGGGCTCCCTGGAATAGCCGCATGACCACGGGTCACTTCCTGGGTCCTGACAAACTAGTTTGGGGACTGGTCAGAAGGGTTTCTCCCTGAGTTGCCCCCATGAGCTGGAGGGGTTCTGAGTGGTCGTCAGGCTTCAGCTTTGCTCTTCCTCCAGCTTTCTCCGGCACGGCATGGACTAACTGACTCGAATCCACGCTCTAAGCTTTCAGTTCCATCCCACGGTGAAGCCAGGCCAGGCCAACCTTTTTTGGGAGCACCTGTAGATGAAGCCATACAACCTTCTGGAAACCCTGACCCAGAGGAGGGTGTCACGCATGTTTACTCCTTCAGTGATTCGGCTGATAGGTCTTGAGCACCCTCGACACTGCAGGCGGTGTCCTGTGTGCTGGGAAGCAAGCATGAGCAAAACAAAGGATCCTCCCCTCCTTGAGTTTCTATTCCTGGTGCCAGTAATCTTAAATAGAATGGTCAGGGTGAGCTTTGTGGAGATGGTGAGATCTGAACAAAGAGAGGAGGAAGGTGAGGGAAAGGAGAGCTGCAGGGGGTCTTCAGGCGAAGGGCACAGCTGGTGAAAGGCTGTCTGCACCTCTCTGGCATCTCTGACCGGAGAGGAGTGTGAGAAGTAGGAGGTGAGGCCAAAATGGTGGGGAGGCGTGAGAGCACAGATGGCCTTGTAGGTCATTGGGAAAACTGGCTTTTCATACAAGGGAAATGTGGGGTCATGATGGGAAGAGAAGTGACAAACTCTCACAGGATTACTCCAGTCACTGCGCTGACCACAGACTGGAGGAGTAAGACTAGACCGAGAGAGACGAGTGAGAACAGTCCTGTAGGCAGAAGAGAATGACCACTCGGACCAGTGGGGGTAGTGAAGGGCGGCCCTGACATGAACTCCCTTCCAGAATGTGGGTGGCAGACTTTGAGGGGATGATCAGAATTTCTCTTGGGGACATTCTGGATGGGAGATGTCAAAGAGGCCTTTGGCAATCCGAGCCTGGAATTCAGAAGAGAGCCCCGGCTAGAGATAGAAATGTGTGCGCTGTTGGCATATAGACTGTATTTAAAGTCATGACACTGGAAGAGAAAAGTGAGGGAGTGAAGACAGAGATGGGGAGCAAGGCCTGAACCCCAGGATGCTTAGCATTAAGAGGCGGGGGAGAAGAGGAGACACCAGAAGGGAGACCGTGAAGGAGCAGCCACTAAGATGGGAGGAGAAGCGGAAAGCCAGGTAGGAGAATATACAACACGAATGCA
Source organism: Lutra lutra (assembly GCF_902655055.1). Lineage (NCBI taxonomy): Eukaryota > Metazoa > Chordata > Mammalia > Carnivora > Mustelidae > Lutra > Lutra lutra. The sequence goes on from NC_062282.1 coordinate 46,725,303, forward strand.
GAGACAAGCCCCTGTGAAGACAAGCCTGCTAGGGCTAATGAGAGGAACCTTCGAGAGCACTTGGGGTGGAGGGGGGGCGGTGAGGGCCTGACCTGAGCAGGTTCACACAAGAGGTGAGATAGTGGGTTTGCGGTTATCAGGGAAATACCGGCTGAAGCACTGCAGGCGAATCTGTAATGTCTGGAACTTACTTTCGAATGGTTAAGCTAAAAATTACAGGTGCGTACGTATTTGTATTTAACATCTACATAATGCAAATACTGTAAAATGTTTAAAAGTGGTGAATCCAGGCAACATGTGAATGAGTGATCATTGTACTGCTTTGTTTCAACTTCTGTATCTATGTTTACTTTTTTTTTTAAAGATTTTATTTATTTTATTTGACAGATAGAGATCACAAGTAGGCAGAGAGGCAGGCAGAGAGAGAGAGGAAGCAGGCTCCCTGCCGAGCAGAGAGCCCGATGCGGGGCTCGATCCCAGGACCCTGGGATCATGACCTGAGCCGAAGGCAGAGGCTTTAATCCACTGAGCCACCCAGGCGCCCCTGTTTACTATTTTTTGTAATTACAATATGCTGGGTGAAAAGAGTGGACTGAGAGGAGCTGGAAACCCTACAGACAACTCTTTCAAACAGCCTGGTTGCAGGTACTGCTCGAGGGCTGAGGTGGAGAGAGCCAGTGGGATCTTTCTTCTGCTTAGTGAAGGAGGAAGCGAGGCTCTCCTCCTCCTGGAGGTCAGGGAAGGAAGTGTTGGGGATGTGAGGAGGGAGGGGAAGATGCAAACCAGCTGTCCAGGAAAGCAGGAGAGCAAACAGGGCAGGGGGCTGGGCGCCTGTGGAGGCCCACACTGTGGGAGCACCAGACCTGGAGTCTGATGAGAGGGGCCCAGGCTCTGTTTCCTAGTGACACTCTGACCTTAAGCTAGTCATGGCTCCTTTCTGAACCTCGGCTTTGGCAGCAGGCAAAAAGACCTTCCCTGTGTTGCTCTCCAACCACTGTAGACTGTCACCATGAATGTTGTCAAGGTGGGTGATACTCCTGAGAGCTCATGTGGCCTGGGGGTGAGAGCATGAGCCCTGGGGTCAGAGAGTTGGAGCGTGCATCCGCTACCCATGACACACCTCAGAGCCTATTTCCTCATCTGAACCATGAAGGTTAGGACAGTCCCTGGCCTTGAGCATTTACTCCGTGGTGCCTAATGAGGAGACCACCACGGTCTGACAGATGAAGGGCTCTCAACAGCCCAGCACTGGCTTTGACATCAGTCCCAGTCCATGCCTACAAAGCTGGACCCGGAGAAAGCCCCCGGATCAGCCAGCAGGGACAGTCTCAAATGAGTGGAGCCAATGCACATGGCCAGTAGCTCTGGTTCAGGAAGAGGCTCTTCTGAAATCCTGGGTCAAGGGCCTTATTTTTCACCCATTCTGCTTTCTGGAGTGCTGGGCAGTGGCAGAATGCCCTGATGCCGAGATGAGTCACCTAGGCACCTGGGCAGGCATTTAGAAGACGTGTTCTCTGGGAAGGGAGCCAAAGTGTGGTTCCAGGTGGAGCTGGGAAAAGAATCTGGAGTTAAGAATGAACTTGTTGTGTAAGAAAAGGCTCCTGGAGGTTGTCAAAGCACAAGCAGGAGACCGGGCTGAAGGCCGGTCTAGGGCTGGGGGTGGGAGGGTTGGAGGGGTAGGAGGGGTGCGGGTGTGGGGGGAGGCTCCCTTCCAGTGCCATTAAGTGGAAGACCTGGGTCCTGGGTTAGGAGTTCCCTGTAAGCAGGGTCCAGGACTGGCTTCTTGTGGATAAGCTACACACCCACAGTTGAAGTGAATGATTGGGAAGGAAGACCTGCTTGAAAAGCAGCCACCGCCCACACATCACATCTCTCTATCCATCCTGGGCCAGCCACTGTGCCAACAGCTGTCCTCCGTGTTTTCGGCATCTGGCCATGGCCGTCCCTACCCTGGCCACTGAGGGGGAAGCTGCCTGCTGTCTCTGCACTCAGCCAGGTACCAGGCTAAGCCCAACCTTCTGGTTCCCAAAATGCTGATCGCAGTGCTGTGGGGCAGCGCAGGCAGGTGCAGAGCCACAGATGGGAATCAGAGGACCAGGATATTTGTCCTGCCTGGCTGGCTCTGAGATCTGGGGCAGATTATTTCCTCTCTCCAACCTTCTACACAGTAACTTGGCTCGCAGAGGCCGTGCTCTCTCCCAGGCCCATGGTGAGCATTGTGAGTGTGGCTTTTGCTCGCGCCCTCTATGCTTTGACCCGGAGAAGCCACTGCCACACTTACTGGTTCATTCTTGCCAACCTGAATTCGGTAGCGGGAGATGAAGTTAGGTTTTCCAGTTGTGTCAACCACCAGCAGAAGCCCGTTGAAGGCCCAGAAGAGCAGAACGGGTACTTGGGTGGCACCTGAGGATAGGGACCAGAAGGAAACAATCAGGGCACTTTGGGTTCTCACGGCACATCTATTAACAGAACACAGCCTGACGGGACCAAGGCTGTGTGGTAGGCAGTCCCTTGCTGGGGAGGTCTTGGTGCTCCTGGCCAGAGGGTCTTATCTTTTTTTTTTTTTTTAAAGATTTTTATTTATTTATTTGACAGGTAGAGTTCACAAGTAGGCAGAGAGGCAGGCAGAGAGAGAGGAGGAAGCAGGCTCCCTGCTGAGCAGAGAACCCGATGTGGGGCTCGATCCCAGGACCCTGGAATCATGACCCGAGCCGAAGGCAGAGGCTTAACCCACTGAGCCACCCAGGCACCCCTAGAGGGTCTTATCTTTAGTCCTGGGGTGACTGACTAGCTGGGGGAACTTGGCCAGGTCACTTAAGGAGTGTCTCTATTTTCTTAGTTGTAAAATGGAGACCACAACCTTCTAGGTTGTTGAAGACAAAAAAAAAATTGTTAAATAGAAATAAAATTTATAATAAATATAAAATCCATATAATAATGAATAAACAAACTACAAATAAATTTAGGTTGACAGCTGGGAGTCTGTGCCTACTGAACACTTTATGAATTCCCAAGGGAGGGAGAAGCAGAGGAAGTGCTTGGTACGACAGGGTTCCTAATGAACACTAGACTAGGAGTCAGTCAGAACCTTAATCCCTATGACCCTATGAGCTAAGCAGTGGGAGTTCAGGTATCTAGCCCGCAGTTCCCAAAGTGGAAAACTCATCTCTCAAGGCATCCTTGGTTAAACAGTGTTCATACCCGCTTTCTCGGAAAGCCATGGTCCAGAATAGCCTGCTAGTGGCTCTAAGAGAAACCCATTTGACTTGGTTAATTAAGCCCAGCCTTTCCCAATCTTTTTTTACACCCAGGAACTCTATTTTCTCAGAACACCTAAGAACATGATGGCCCTGTACTCGTTTGCACAGGACAGTTTGAATTTACATCAGGCAGTCTAGCATAATTATTAACACCACCTCATCTAGTCTCACAAATGTTCCTCTTTGGATGAAAAATTGTACGTCCACCCCACCCATTCACATCCCACAGCACTGATGCTCTGCAGGATACTTTAGCAAACTGGTGATCCACACTTGCAAAATTTAGATAGGGCTTTTTTTTTTTTTTTTTTGCTCCGCATCCCACTTTCCTGTAAAGTCATTCTGAGAATCTCTGATCTCTGACTATAAACAAACAAGCACTTTCTCCACTAGGATTGCCTCTTATTGGAATAACAATACAATGTTACCTAACTCTTTTTTTTTTTTTTTCCTAACTCTTGAACTAGTAACTTTGTCTGTGTTTCGCAGCCTCCTTCTAAATATCCCAAGGGCCAAGGGCATTTTACTTAACTCTGTGTCTCCGTATTCTTCTTCCTGTACCCTTCTTGCTCCCACCAGAAACCCCAGTGCCTGCGTCCACTGGGACCTGAAAAACACTTGGCCAGTGCTGTGGGGAAACAGGATTAACACAGCATCCTAGGGGGTAATCTGGCAGTATCCAAAGAAGAGAAGAGCAACAGAAAAGGGGGGGTTGGGGGGGGAGAAAAAGAAAAAGGCCACACATGTCCATACACATATATATCCATTACCACATAAAACAAACAAACAAACAACAAACACAATAGAACCCTTAAGGAGCCTGAGTGTCTATTAATAGGGAATGGACTAAACAGATTAGAGTTATCTCTATATAACGGACTAGACTGGGCAGCTTAAAATAGTAAAGTCAGTTTAAACGAACTGACATGGAAAGATGCCCACAATCTATTCAATGAAAAAAGAATAAAAAAATAGTTGGTATTGTCTAAGTTCAACCATATATCCAATATAGACTCTTCTATATTTATACTAATTTACACATTATTTATACGACTTATACAAATATATTAACTGTGGTTATTTCTTGGATATGAGTGGGTGACTTTCACTTTATGCTTTTTGGAATTGTCTGATGTTTATTTTTAACAACGAACATGTATTTGCTTTTATTCTCAGAAAATTACATGCTTTCTTAATTTGGAAAAAAATAATATGTTGGTGGTTGCCTAGCGGGCCAACCATCAAGGTAGTGCCTCCTTGTAGATCCAAAGGCTCCTGAAGGAATACAGAATAAAAGACCCAACAAGATAAGATCTTGAACTTTTTTCCAGATGTAACACTTAAAATTTGATCTCCTTCATATTTGCTTATCATTGGGGTGAAAGGCAATTTTCCCATCACTGTAACAAATATATATACATACATATGTATATGTATGTATATATGTATGTATATGTATCAAATGTTTTCTCACTACTTCCCCATATATGTTTGCAATCTACATTGTTCTTTTCAATGACTCTTCAATGACAGCTTGCACTGAACCTGTCATATTTAATGTTTAGCCTGTTTTCAGAGTTCTTCCAGCTGAAAACAATTGTCAAGGACATTTTATTTGTACTTTTGCTTTGTGACAACTGGCACTTTTTTTTTTTATCTCCCCTTCTAGACTGTGACATAGTCTTTTATTACTATTTTTTTAGAAAAAAAATTTTTTTTGAGAGACAGTGCATGCGTGGGAGGCAGGGTAAGTGGGGAGAGGAGCAGAGGGAGGAAAGGCACAGAATCCCAAGCAGACTCCTCACGGGGCACAGAGCCTGAAACCGGGCTCCATCTCAGGACCCTGACATCGTGACCTGAGCCCCAGTCAAGAACTGGAGATGCTTAACTGACTGAGCCACCCAGGCACCCCTGTGACATAGTTTTTTAAATGAGATAAACACTTCATCTTAAGTATCTCTATATCCTCCATAAAAATTTGGCAGAGTGACATTAACACTCTTTGTGTGAACGAACTTGTGATTGAGGACATTCACCATTGTCGATAATGCTGATATAAATACCTGTTAAAATGTCTTTTTTCTTCCACCACATTTTCTTTGGCTTATTGTGAGTCATTCACAACATCAGTAAATATTAAGTGACCACTTGTTGTCAAGCCCCAAGAGCTAGATTACACCAGGGATGAGGACACAGTCTCACAGGAGATCGAGCGGCTCTCTGTGCTTGTGGACCCGACATCCAGAAGCAGGACTGGTACTCGAAACATGCATTCATTTTCAGACACGGTTTGTTCTTAAATTTTTCTATTTTCAGGGGGAGGGGAGTCTCAGGTTCTTTTCTTAGAAATCCTTAGGCAGCCATTTCAGACTACCTATGATTAGCCCTCTTTGGGATTACCACTGTCATAAAGGTCTTCATTCCTTGGAATAAGGAGCTGAGAAATCTCAAAGTAGAGAAGAAAACCACAGACAAAGAATTAAGCTGTGATCGTGTACCCAAACCCTAAGCACTCGCGGTCTGGAAGGCTCACCTATAATGTAGAGGGCCCACTCCTTCCCTTCGAATGTCGACAGCAGCCTCTCCCACTGGGCTTGCCAAAAATAGCCAGAAGCGCCCCAGAATCTCTGAAGATGCCTTGGAAGAGAAGTCATTGAGGTTTCCGGGTGAAGACAGGAGGGTGGACAGTTTCTTACCGCACGCTCCACCTCAGGACCCCCAGCACACTGTCTCCAGGTTGTGAAGGAAAGCTGGCAGCTCACCATGTGACTGAGTTCCAGAAGGCCACGAGCAAGAGAAGGCCAGAGCCCAAGATGAAAGCTGTCCTCCTCATGGAGCCCCAGATGTGTCCCTCCTAGAGGACAAGAAAGTGTCAGGCCCCAGCGAGCCTCCTGCTGTTACAGACAGCTCACAGCTAGTCCTGGCAGGTAAGATGTGGGATCAGTATCTCAACCACGTCAGCATCACACATCTGCTGACCTTTCCCCAGCTTCTGTGGGAGGCTCTTCCTTATTAAGAGCTCTGGGGCTGTATAGGGGTGTGTTCATGAAAATGAGAGTTCAAGGCTGGGGAAAGGAAGATAATAAACCCGACTCCAGAGAAACTAGCAGTTCTGTCACCCTGAGAAGGACAGGTAAGCCTTCCCCAGCAGTGAGGCCTCAGCACCACTCCTCCTGTGGAATACAGATGCCCATTCTCGGGGCACTGGAATCGCCTGGGAGCTTTAAAAAAAATCCCAGTCCCCAGATTCCTTCCCTGCCTGATTACATAAGAGCCTCCAGGGTGAGACCTAGGTCTCTGTTTCTTTTTTGTTGTTTTTGTTTTTGTTTTGTTTTTTTAAAGCTCCCCAGCTAATTCCAGTGGACAGGCAAGGCGGAGACAGCACAGAAACATCTGCAGAAACTGTTCATGGGCCACACCTTTTTCCCCATCCCCATTCCCCTCTTGCTCAGGAAGAAAAAAGAACGAATGAACACATGTTCTGACTTTTAATAATTCCTCTGCTTCTAGTGGGAGGAGCCTGGGTTGCCCCTGCCCAGGATAACGAGCAGTTCTAAGGGGAAGAACGGACCCCTGGCCATCACTGGGCGGTCCCTGACCTAGTCTCCTCCAAAAAGTCTAAAGTAGAGATCATTGCAAACTTGATGGTCAAGCAAACTGTCAGATTTGGAGAAGGAAAATGCTACCGGCTGTGTCACCAATTTCCACTGTACCATGGACAGAAATGACAACCGTCCCTTCCCTCTCCTATTTCGAAGCCCAGACCGAGTCTGCTTATATCCTTTCCCGGGAGAGAGCTGGCTGGTCCCTGCAGCTGTGTGCCCGAAGTTCTCCTGCAGTCAGCGAGCTGGACCAGGGACACAGGTGCAGGGGCCATTGGCTGCAGGAAGCTGCTCTAATAGGACACCATGTTTTAACTCAGACTTTGGAGCTCTGAGGCAGTACGCTGTTTGGACTGAGCCGTCTGTTTACCTTCAGCGTTACCTTCTCGCACTTCTGATCGAAAGACCAAAGAGAACAAACTTATTTTCCGTGGCCAGTGAGAAGTTTTTGAAACTTTTCAATACAATTTTGAAAATAACAAAGTTATTTTCCGTGGCCAGTGAAAAGTTTTTGAAACTAGTGCCCCTCAGGGTCCTGAGCTCTGGAAATGAACTTTCCCCTCTCTCCTTGAGGGCTGGATGGACCAATCAGGGGAACTTGTTCTTTTAAGCAGGCCATGGAACACTCACCCTCAAGCTTGCCAGACATTTAACTCGGGCTTGGCAATTATTCCTTTTTTAGTATTCAGAGGACCCTTTTCATGAACTTTTCCAGACTCGCTAGGAATTTTTCATTTGCGTGTAATCAGATCAAGCTAAATTAAATCAAAAACCTCAATTTCACATAGAAGAGTAGCTACTTTTTTAGGGGTGAGATTGTGTCATCTCTCTCTGGCAGCCCAAGTGAAAGGACTATAAACAAGCCAAAGGTCTCTGTGCCATGCAAGAGCACAGGGCAGAAGTCAGCTCAGAAGTCAGCTGGGGTCAAGGGTTGGTTCCCAATCCCAGTTTCCAGCCCCCAGTGGGCTTCTCCTATCTCCAGAGCAGTTATAAAAAGGGGTGGTTTCAAAGGCCTGAGGGACGGGGCATTCCTCGGGGCCAGGAGACAATGGGAAGATGGCCATCAGGCTTTTTAGGTCTTCTCCTGGCATCGTGCTACCTCGCATGGGCAAAGGAGTTGAGTTAAACGGCAGCTGGGAATCCAGTGGTCTTTGCCCAGCTACTGAAATGAGCACACCACCAATGTGTCAGCAACCCCTAGACCTTGGTGGAGACCCCAGATACATAGCACGGGCAGCTATGGAAGGAGCCAGTGGCTGCCTTCTCACTAGCTCCGTGGGTGGGGTGCTGGGAGTTACCTGTTTTGGCTTGTCACTGTGTTGCATTCTTCCAGCTTCTCCCTTCATCTGGAACAAGAAAGCACCAGTGAGTCATGAGGTCATGTTCAGAGGCAATGAAGCAAGTGTAAAGACTGACTGAAGAATGTCAAGGGGAATGGCTAGGTGTGGTTTTTTAAAGCTGGCTACTGACTAAAACCATCTGGGGAGTCAGATAACCTCTGTCTGGGCTCCCACATCTGGAGATGGAATTGGTGTGGGCACAGGTAACATAAATCAGAGTTGGCAGTGGGGGACTCCCATCGGCAAGGAAAGGGTTCTCTACAGGAGGAACTGTGGCAAATTCTCCCCTGGAATAGCTTTACTCCCTGCCTCAGCACAACCCTGTCTCATTCAGGAGAAAGCTTTCCTCTGTACCTCCATGGCACCCTAACTGCTGATGGCCTACAGCCCCAAGGCACCTGGACTGAAGCCAGGGCCAGGCCCATGATCTGCATGGACAGCTGGTGTAACCTCTGTGAACTCAGGCTACCACACACAGGGGCTGTTTTTGTAACACTGACTGAAATGGAAGCATTTTGTAACCTGTTCAACAGGATTTGAATGAACGGTGTATTTACATGCAGGAATCATTAGACAGTGAATCTGGAAATCTGACACCTTTCTCAAGGTTCTATCATCAATGGGTCTGTCACTTACTGGTTTTATGACCTTGGTCAAAATGTTCTCTTTGAGCCTCGATTTCCTTCACCATAAAATGAGAATAACAACGGGGTCCCCGGTTGTGTGATCTCTGCTGGAGGACTGTAACGGCCATGAGGACAGGCTCTCTGGTGTGCCCTTCCTGGGGCCTTCGCACAGGACGTGCATAGTCCATGTACACTGAGGGGATGAATCAGAGGATCTGGTTCGTTGGGCTAGCGTTGGCCCTGATGGACCTCGGGAACTCCTACATCGGTCACCCAGGGATTGGTCGAAACCTGGATTTCCAGGCTATGCTCCAAATCAGAGTCTCTTAGGGCAGAGGCTAAGAAACTGCATTTTGGGGGCACCTGGGTGGCTCAGTGGGTTGGGCCGCTGCCTTCGGCTCAGGTCAGGATCCCAGGTCCTGGGTTCGAGCCCCGCATCGGGCTTTCTGCTCAGCGGGGAGCCTGCTTCCTCCTCTCTCTCTGTCTGCCTCTCTGCCTACTTGTGATTTCTCTCTGTCAAATAAATGGGTAAAATCTTTAAAAAAAAAAAAAAAAGAAAGAAACTGCATTTTGGACTCGTTCCTGATGTGGTTCTGGAAGACTTCACTGTCAACCCTGGCTACGTAAGCTATGGGCTGTGGGTTGGTAAAAGGAATGGCCATCACCTGAGGTCTATGGGGCACAGGCTGGCTCTGGCAAATGTCTTCTCACTCAGTCCTGACTCCCATCCCTTCTTCTTGGCAGAAAGCAGAAGCTAGAAGTTTGCACTGCTACAGAATGGAAGTTCCCTAAGTCAACACACTGGGGGAAATACCAACGACATCATGAAATCCAACCCACCTAATTTAATCAAATAAGCACGATCCACTGGGATCTACTCTGTACCAGGCCCCACGGCCTTTCATGGGTACTGCAGAGCACACTGGGAAAACCACAGGAAGGACACCGCCTTCAAGTTGCTCATAGTCCAGCTGGAAGCAAGCCTAGCAATACAGGCTGAAGTCCAGCAACTGAGAAGAGAATGGCAGGAAAGGCCTCAGGATGGGAGTAGAGAGGAACCGGGGGTGGAGCTGGAACAAAATGCAAGATAGCACAGGCCTATTAAAGTCCTGAACGAAAGATGGGACGCCTGGGAGGCTCAGTTGGTTAAGCGGCTGCCTTCGGCTCAGGTCATGATCCCAGCGTCCTGGGATCGAGTCCCACATCGGGCTCCTTGCTGGGCAGGGAACCTGCTTCTCCCTCTGCCTCTGCCTGCCTCTCTGTCTGCCTGTGCTCGCTCGCTCTCTCTCCCTCTGTCCCTGACAAATAAATAAAATCTTTAAAAAAAAAAAAAAAGAAAGAATTATGTTCACCTTCAGCACTACTTTTAACATTCAATGGGGCATACGTCAACACAATTAGACAAGAGAAAATAAGCAAAGGTAAAGAATTGGGAAGAGAAAGGTAAAATCCTATTTTTGGATGCAGTAGTCCCCTCCTAATTGTGGGGGATATATTCCAAGACCCCCAGAGGGTGCCGGAAGCTGCAGGTGGCACTAAACCATTCATGTCCTATGCTTTCTCCTATGCACGTATATACCTGTAATAAAGCTTACTTGGTAAGTTAGGCATCATAAGAGATTAGTAACAATAAAGTAGAACAGTAATAACAAAATACTGCAATAAGTGATGTGAATGTGAGTGATCTCTCTATCTCATTCTCTCTCAAAAGATCTATGCTATTTATCCTTCCAGGCAGAAATTTTTTTGTCCGCGTTCATACTCCTCATTGAGGCACCCATAGTGAGGACGACACCTGCCACAGATTTGCCTTTGCTCATTGTCACTGCAGTTTGCTCCCAGGCTGCCATGGCATCAGCTTTAGGCCTTAACCTCAAGAAATTAATTGCTTGGTTTTTGGTTTTGTTCTTGTTTTTTTAAATTGCTTGGGTGTTCTGATGGGTTGTGTCTTTGGTATGCATTCTTGCAACTTGTGTGTGCCCTTCTGAATGCCCTTTTTAATTTTTTTTTTAAAGATTTTATTTATTTATTTGACAGAGAGAGATCACAAGCAGGCAGAGAGGCAGGCAGAGAGACAGGAGGAAGCAGGCTCCCTGCTGAGCAGAGAGCCCGATGCGGGACTCGATCCCAGGACTCCGAGATCATGACCTGAGCCGAAGGCAGTGGCTTAACCCACTGAGCCACCCAGGCACCCCTGAATGCCCTTTTTAATCTTGGCCTTTTCCAGTAGCTTCCTGGCATTCCTCTTAAGTGTTTTTGCAACAAACTTAAAGCGTTTCTCCGTATCTGAAATAATGCCATGGTTTCTCCAGGAAAATGGCAGCCTGGGACAGTGGCTGGATTTGGTATTTGGGTGGCTGGGGATGGTGCTTGCCCTGAGTTGCCAGCCAGCTTGATTTTGTTGAGTATCTCACTACCTGTCTTATTGCAGAGCTCTAGTAAGTGTGGTGCTAGCACATGAACAGGCAGACGTATATAATGCATGAGAAAGTCCAGAAACAGACATATATGGGAATGTAACATATGATAAAAGGAAATCAATGTAAATGCACTTTGAACTAAACAGATGCTGAACCTCCTCTATGATAAGAGAAATGTGAATTAGAACTACAATGAGAGGGGACGCGTAGGTGGCCTAGTCATCTGAGTGACGAACTCTTGGTTTTGGCTCAGGTCATCATCTCAGGGTCATGGGACTGAGCCTGGCATCAGGCTCCTCACTCCGTGCAAAGTCTGCTTGTCCCTCTCCCTCCCCCCTCTGCTCCTCTCCTCATTCTGTCTCTCTCTCTCAAATAAATAAAACATTAAAAAAAATAAAACTACAATGACAAATTATTTCTCACCCATCAGCAGGGCAACAATCCAACAGTTGGATCACATGCTCTGCTGGTAAGGCTGAGGGGACTTTAGAATTGTATTTAGGGACACCTGGGTGGCTCCGTCAGTTAAGTGGCTGCCTTCAGCTCAGGTCATGATCCCAGGGTCCTGGATCGAGTCCCATGTTGGGCTCCCTGCTCAGCGGAGAGCCTGCTTCTCCCTTTCCCTCTGCCTATATGTGCTCTCTCTATCTCTCTGAGAAATAAATAAAAACCTCTAAAAAAATAAAAAATAAAATTGTATTTGTTCTCATTTTTTTTTAAAGATATTATTTATTTGACAGAGAGAGCACCAGCAGGGGAGCAACAGAGGAAGAGGGACAACCAGGCTCCACGCTGAACAAGGAGCCCGATGACCCCAGCAGAAGGCAGATGCTTAACCCACTGAGCCACCTGGGTGTACCTCAATAAAGGCATTTAAATTTTAAAAGATAGGGGCGCCTGGGTGGCTCAGTGGGTTAAGCCACTGCCTTCGGCTCAGGTCATGATGTCAGAGTCCTGGGATCGAGCCCCGCATCGGGCTCTCTGCTCAGCAGGGAGCCTGCTTCCTCCTTTCTCTCTGCCTGCCTCTCTGCCTGCTTATGATCTCTCTCTGTCAAATAAATAAATAAAATCTTTAAAAAATAATAATAATAATAAATTTTAAAAGATAACATGGGGTGCATGAGTGGCTCAGTTAAGCATCTGCCTTCTACTGGGGTCACGATCCCAGAGTCCTGGGATCGACCCCCACACTGGGCTCCTTGCTCGTGGGGAACCTGCTTTTCCCTCTACCTATTGCTCTCCTTGCTTGTGCTCTCTCTGACAATATCTTAAAAAAAAAAAAAAATGTCTTGGGGCTCCTGGGTGGCTCAGATAGTTAAGCATCTGCCTTCAGGTTAGGTCATGATCTCAAGGTCCTGGGATGGAGCACCACGTTGGGCTCCCAGCTCAGCGGGGAGACTGGTTCTTCCTCTCCCTCTACCTCTCCCACCGCTGGTGCTCTCTCTGTCTCCCAAAGGAATAAATAAAATCCTAAATATATGTCTTTATTGATACACAATTCACATACCATATGATTTACCCATTGAAAATGTGCATTCATTCAGCTTTTAGTATGTTCATAGAGTCGTGCACTCATCACCATGATTCATGTTAGAACATTTTCATTGTCCCAAAGGGAAACCCTGCACCCTTTACTCATCAATTTCCAATTCTTTTCTCCTTCCGCCCCGACTCTAGCCCTAAGCATCCAGTGATCCACTCTCTGTCTCTCTGGATTTGTCTATTCTGGACATTTCGGATAAATGGAATCATATGCTATGTGGCCCTTTGTGAGCGGCTTCTTTCACTGAGCATGTCTTCAGGGGTCATCTGTGTTATAGCATGGATCACTACTTCATTTTTTGATTGCCAAGTAACATTCTGTTACGTGGATGTATTGTATTTCACTTATCCATTCATCTGTGGGTAGACATCTGGGCTGCTGCCACTCTGTAGTTCTCATAGTAACTCATGCACAAGCTTTTGCATGGACATGTTTTTATTTCACCTGGATACATGCCTAGGGGTGGACATGCTGGGCCCTACAGTCACAACACTGAACCTTTCCAGGAATGTAAAGTGGTTGCACCATTCTACATTTCCAGCAGCAATGTATGAGGGCTCTAATCTTAGATCCTCACCAACACTATTTATTGTCCTTGTGGAAAGGTGTCCTAAGCTGGCTGAAGGGAAGCATTACAGATCATCTGGTCCTGCTCTGTGACGAGGATGAAGGAAACTCAATAAAGGAGGGCTGACAACCTCCCAGAGTTCATAAATGGCACAGCCAGGATCAGAGCCTGGCTTTCAGTGTCCCTAAGGATATTTTATTCTTTTGAGTTTGATTGTTCTCGCTTGTATTATTCTAGGTGCATGTTGACCAACTATGACCTTAGGAAATACTTCTTCTCTTTGATCCACATTTCTTGTAGATTACTTAGGCTGGAGAAAGACAGAAGTGACCTATGAAGTGCCTTCCAGGGTCTGAGGAATGAGGACAGCAGGAGGAGGTGACATGCAAGCTCCTCACCATCTCACTGGGATGACAGTACGCAGGAGGGATGCGGTCAGCTCAGAGAAAAAGCTGTCAGGCAGGAATACTGGGACATCTGATATGGGACATCTCCGGTCAGGGAGACAGCATCTGATTTAAGGAAAGGAACCAGAAGGCATAGTGTGGTGTCAGCCCAATCCCCACCTAGAGGCAGGAGAAAGAGTTTCAGCCACGCTTTGGCCCGGCCACTGGAGGCCAGTTTTTTTGCCATCCCTGGCTCCTTCTTCCAGCTCCCTCTGTTCCAGATGATAGAGGAGAGCCTGTTAGCAGGCCTGTAGGTGTGAACTCTGCCTCACTGTGAGTTCTCATGGAAAGCGATGGAAGAGAAGCAATGGACTGGAGCAAAGCCACCAGCATTTTCTCTTGTCTGACCCGGGATGTCAGCCAGGAGTCCTTTGCTTGCTTGCGTGCTTGTGGGTGCTCTGTAGTCATATTACTCACCACCCAAGGCTTCCAAAAGGATAGCTGAGCAGGCACTCCAGGACGGGAAGTCAGCCCCAACTGCAGTGAACACCCCTGCACCCCGTCTCGGACAGCACATGTTACTTAATAATCCGGGTGTTAAAGCATTTTCAAAAACTCTCCCCTAAATAACAGTTTTCTCTGTCTGCCCTGTCTTGAGCAGCTCCTGTTGGCCTGATTCCAAGTTTGCTCCACATCTTGCATGTGGTTAGGGGCCCGTTCCAAGAAGTCACCCTTTACATGGGGATAGATTCTTGGACAAGACAGGGCAATTTTTCAATCTGGCAGCTTGTTGCCTGGAATTCTGAAAAGCACAGAGCTTTCAGCATGAGGAAGGTAGTGGTTCTAGGACCTTTGGGGCTGAGCCAGCCAAGTGTCTTAATGATAGGAACCAAGGGTCAAAGGAAACACCTTGAGCTGAGACTCTCAGTGTGTACAAGTTATTTGCAGACGGGCAGAACTTTTCTATCACCTTGGATTTCCATCCTCAGTTCTTGCTGGGAACTGTGAAAGGCTCTGTTGACCCTGTTGAGATAACCATCCCTTCTGGGGAAGGAAACAGAAGGATTGGGGGTTTATTTGGTAAGCTTCCGGGACTGCTCTGCTGTAGGAACTTCACTTATAAGCCTGAGCCTCATCCTAGCTTTTCCCCCACTTAGCATCACCTATTACCTTTGCTAAGAAGTCGAGAAGCTAATGGGACATGGTCTCTGATCTTTAGAAACTCATCTGTTCCTTTCAGGGACATTTGTGAAGAGCTTACTTTGTGCAAGGAACCCTGTAGATGCAATGATAGATGAGAAACCCTCATTTACATAAACCCATCATTCCAAAATCTGTATGGAAAGTACTAGGCTAGAAGTCCGTACCAGAGCTAAGAAAATACTGAGCAGGGCAGGACATCCGGCATACCCAAGAAATCTTTAGAGGAGGACAATGCCCAGGTTTTCTCTGCACTCAGACACATGATCTCCAACCTCAAAACTGAAGCTTTTCCTCCTTGATTTCATTTTAGTTTATTCAAGGAATGCTGGGTTTTAGTTAGATCATACTTTTTTTTTTTTTTTAAGATTTTATTTATTTCTTTGACAGAGATCACAAGTAGGCAGAGAGGCAGGCAGAGAGAGAGAGGAAGAAGCAGGCTCCCTGCCGTGCAGGGAGCCTAATGCAGGACTCAATACCAGGACCCTGAGATCATGACCTGAGCTGAAGGCAGAGGCTGAACCCACTAAGCCACCCAGGTGCCCCTAGATCATACTTTTTAAATCTTATTTTTTTTTTAAGATTTTTATTTATTTATTTATTTGGCAGAGAGAGAGATCACAAGTAGGCAGAGAGACAGGCAGAGAGAGATGGAGAAGCATGCTCCCTGCTGAGCAGAGAGCCCGATGCAGGACCCGATCCCAGGACTCTGGGATCATGACCTGCGCCGAAGGCAGAGGCTTTAACCCACTGAGCCACCCAGGTGCCCCTTAAATCTTTTTTAAAAAAAGATTTTATTTATTTGAGAGATAGCACAAGATGGGGGGGGGGTAGGGAGAGGCAGTGGGAGAGGGAGAAGCAGACTTCCCAATGAGCAGGAATCCTGATGCAGGGCTCGATCTCAGGAACCTGGGATCATGACCTGAGCTGAAGGCAGACACTTAACCGACTGAGCCACCCAGGCACCCCTACATCATACTTAAAAAAACAAAACAAAACAAGATGTCACAAAAACAGACACATAGATCAACAGAACAGAATAGAAAACCCAGAAATGAATCCACAATTATATGGTCAATTTATCTTAACAAAGCAAGAAAGAATATCCAAATGGGAAAAAAGACTATCTTGTCAACTATGTTGGGAAAACTGGACAGCTACATGCAAAAGAATGAAACTTGACCACTGTCTTACACCACACACAAAAATAAACTTGAAATGGATTAAAGACCTAAGTTTGAGACATGAAACCATAAAAGCCCTTGAAGAAAGCACAGGCAGTAATTTCTCAGATATTGGCTGTAGCAACTTTTTTCTAGAAAGGTCTCCTGAGGCCAGGGAAACAAAAGCAAAAATAAACTACTGGGGCTACAGCAAAATAAGAAGCTTCTGTCACAGCCAAGGAAACATCAACAAAGCTAAAAAGCAACCTATGGAATGGGAGAAGATATTTGTAAAGGACATATCCGATAAAGGGTCAGTATCCAAAATACATAAAGAAATTACCAAACTCAATGCCCCAAAATGAATAATCCATTTAAAAATGGGCAGAAAACATGGATAGACACTTCTCCAAAGAAGACATCCAGGTGGCCAACAGACACATGAAAAGACGCTCAACATCATTCATTATCAGGGAAATGCAAGTCAAAACTACATTGAGAGATCACCTCACACCTGTCAGAACGGCTAAAATCAACAGTACAAGAAACAACAGGTGTTGGCAGGGATGTGGTCAAAGGGGAGCTCTCTTGCACTGTTGGTGGGAACACAAACTGGTGCATCAACTGTGGGGAACAGTATGGAGGTTCCTCAAAAAGTTAAAAATAGGGGTGTCTGGGGGGCTCAGTCAGTTAAGCGTCTACCTTTGGATTAGATCATGATCTCCGGGTCCTGGGATTGAGCCCCGGATCCGGCTTTCTGCTCTCAGTAGGGAGTCTGCTATTCTCTCTCTCTCCCCACCTCTGGCCCTCCCCATTGCTTGTTCTCTCTCTCAAATAAACAAATAAAATCTTTAAAAAAAGAAAAGAAGTTAAAAATAGAACTACTCTATGATCCAGCAAATCACACTACTAGGTATTTACCCAAAGAACACAAAAACACTAATTCAAAGGGATACATGTACCCCGATGGTTATAGCAGCGCTATTTCCAACAGCCAAATTATGGAAACAGCCCAAGCATCTATCGATTAATGAATGGATAAAGATGTGGGGGTGTGTGTGTATGTACGGAATATATATATGGAATAGATAAACTATATATATATACCCACGTATGTACACACACATATGTGTACACAGTGGAATATTATTTAGCCATCAAAAAGAGTGAAATCTTGTGATTTGCAACAACGTGGATGGAGCTAGAGAGTATAATGCTACGTGAAGTAAATCAGAGAAAGACAAATACCATATGATTTCACTAGTATGTGGAATGTAAAAAACAAAACAAATGAACACAGGGAGAAAAAAAAGAGAGGGCGGGTAAACCAAGAAACAGACCCTTAGCTATCAAGAATGAGCTGTGTGGAGGAGGTGTGGCACGGGTGCAACAGGTGATGGCATGAAGGAGGGCACGTGTTGTATGACGTGCTGAGTCAGTACACAGTACGCCTGACATAATATCACCCTGTATGTTAACTAACTGGAACTTGTTTGTTTTTTGTTTTAATTGAATGGAATTTAAATAAAAACTTAAAAAAAAATAGGAGCACCTGGGTGGCTCAGTCGGTTCGGCATCTGCCTTTAGCTCAGGTCTTGATCCCAGGGTCCTGGGACTGAGCCCTGCATCGGTTTCCTTGCTCAGCGGGAGCCTGTTTCTCCCTCTCTCTCCCCTCTGCTCATGCTCTCTCTCGCTCACACTCTTTCTCTCAAATAAATAAAACCTTAAAAAAAATTAAAAAATCAAGATAGATGTATGAACATGAATATCACTACTGCCACTGAAAGTATTCCCTACTCCATTATTTCATTCTCCAAAGGAAGCCATGTACTTTGTATGAATATAGAGATGCTAAATTCTACATAGAAATTAGTGCACAGTTCTCCTCTTTGGAAGACGTAGTATGCTTTTTTGTAACATGCAAAACAAAACTGAGGCAATCCACTTTGGTCCCTCCACGTGTGCCTTTTTGCTTCGGCTGCCGATTAAGCTCAGAGTTAAATTTAATGCTCAAATACACTTTGGGGGATTTTTTTTTTTATTATACAGTCCTATATAAAAAATGATGTATGTATAAAGATGTTCAATGTGACAGTTTTTAATGGCTAAAGATTAGAAACAAGTTAAATGTCCATCAATAGCTGCTGGTTAAGTAAATTATATTGCATCCAATGGTGAAACAATTTTCATCCAGTAAAGGAATAAGGCAACTTTGTGTGTACTCTCCAGAAGTATTAAGTGGGAAAAAAAAACAATGCATGGAATATTTGTGTGTGTGTGTGTCCTGTTTAAGTGTGCATAGGATAATACATAGAATATTAGACTACTGCTGGAAGAGTATCTAAGAAACTGTTTACAATGGTGGCTTTTGGTGAGGTGAACCGGGCCACTGGGGGACAGGGTAGAAGGAAGGCTATCTTTTTACTATATGCTGTTTCCTGCCTTTCAAATTTGGTACCATGAGTATGTTTTTACCTATTCAGAAAATTACAGAACTGTTAAAAGTTTTTAAAATAAATTCAATGCCCATTTGTTGGAAACATTTTATTGAAGATTTGTGGAGTAATTAGCTCTCTCTTTAATTAGCTTTCCCTTTCTCAAAAATCAGATTAATTTCAATTCCTTTGAGAAGTCTGTTTCCCCTGAAAGTATAGGCCAATTTTTTTCCATATTCATTCTTCAGGATAGAAAGGTCCACAGCTTTCATTAGATTATTAAAGGTAACTCTGATGGAGTCAAGCAGAGAAAGATAATTATAGGGTTTCACTTCTATGTGGAACATAAGGAATAGCATAGAGGATATTAGGAGAAGGAAGGGAAAAATGAAGGCGGGGAGGAAATCAGAGCGGGAGACAAACCATGAGAGACTGTGGACTCTAGGAAACAAACTGAGGGTTTCAGAGGGGAAGGGGGTGGGGGATGGGAGTCCCAGTGGGTATTAAGGAGGGCATGTATTGCAATGAGCACTGGGTGTTGTACGCAAACAATGAATCATAGAACACTACGTCAAAAACTAATATACTGTATGGTGACTAACATAACATTAAAAAAAAAAAACAGTGCTTTGTTTCTTCTTCTCCTTTTTTTGCGGTGACAGGGAGGGGGAGGCAGAGGGGATCAGGAGAAAGGTTAACAACTTTACATGGTCCCAAAGAAGAGCAATAGCAGTAAAGCTTCTGGTTCTTTTTTCTACAGATCACAATTCAGAACAGTACGAAAGGTATTTATTTGTGCCGGATGGTTTCTTACCAGTTTTTACCTATTTGCAGCTGTTCTATTATATATATCCTTTATTGGAAGCTATTTCAAACTCTTTTGAGATGGAGACTGGGTCTAAAGTATAAATAAACAGAAGCAGATATTAAAATTAAAAACAAGAACTAAGAGAGATGAGGATGACTGTCTGTACCATGAGAGCTTGACCCTGGAAGGAGGCAACTCTGCTTGATTCCAAAGGCAGAGAGAGTCCTGGGGCACCTGGGTGGCCCAGTGGGATAAGTGTCTGCCTCCCGCTCAGGTCATGATCCTAGGGTCTTGGGATCGAGCCCTTCATCAGGCTCCCTGCTCAGCAGAGTCTGCTTCTCCCTCTCCCTCTACTCCTCTCTCCACTCATGTGCATACTCTCTCTTTCTCAAATAAATAAATACAGTCTTAAAAAAAAAAAAAAACCAACCAAACAAAAAACAAAGGCAGAGTGCTGATGCCCACTGTGTCCATGAGATGGAAACTGAGTGCCACCGGACTGAGTGATGAGAGGCCAATATCTAACTTCTTCCTGGGAACCCTCGGCTCTGGGTAAACCTTCTGGCCAAAGGAAAGGTGACTGTTTATCTTCTGGTGCTGGGAAGGCCTCTTTGGCTGCAGGAGTCCCAACATATTTCTGTCCACATCTGATCTCAGTGGAGGCAAAGAAACATTTCTGAATATGTGTTCTTTGGCTAAGCTAATACGCCCACATACTATCTCCCAAGATATTTACATAGGTGACTGACTCCTCTAAGCTGCACAACCCTATATTCTGCTGAATATTTTATGCCAAAGCAGCTTGTTTTCTGTGCCTCTCTACCTGCTGGCAGATGTGTTTTCAGTTTTAAGTGGACAGAGTCTGTGGGAAGGTTCTAGGAAAGTCCCCAAACATGGTAGGCAGATGTGTCTTCAACCACAGAAGTTCCTTAACATTGACTGCCAGTAGGAATGCTCAAGTTAGAGATTTTGGCAAATAAAGCCAATGACAATTATTAATATTTAATATGTTCAGGTGCTATAATCACTCCATTTTTATTGTGCTTTCTCTCTCTGACCTTTTCCTTTACCTTTCTAAAGTCTCCCATCTAACAACTAGACGTGATCTCAGAGCCCTTCAAGTCAGATACTACTGTTTTCCACTGGAAGACATGGGGGCATAGTGTTCAGCTTCAAATTACATGGATATTTAGTGGCAGAACTTGATTTCAGTGCTTATTATACCAACTGAGTCTGCAAAAAGTGTAGAATGTGCTGATGTTGTACATGCAGGGTGGGCATCAGGGTTGTAAAGGAACACAAAGGAATGAGATCAGCCTCTATCAGCCATGAATAATGGATTAGCTACTGTGAGCCCGCGTGCCTGTGTTTTAATACCAGAGGGAAAACAGAACATGTTTTCTCTAAAATAGTAATAATTCTTTCAAGAAACCTTTACTGTATGAAGGATACAAAGGTAGCCATAGGGGATAGATACAAAGATGAATAGGAGATGCTTCTTGCCCTATTTAATAAAGTAATACTGTATAGCTTTGATTTTTCAAGTGAGAAAGTATGTAGGAGGAGAATATGAAATTGCATAGGATGGAAATGCATTTAGGGAAGAGAAAGAAAGAAAGTCACCAAAGAAAAATATTCTAATACTTCGTAACAATGAACTGATTCCCCTTTAAAGGGAATTTGATACATATTGTGAGATAATCCAAATTAGATACATTTTAAGTATGGTTCTTTTGAAAGCAGATTATCCAAACTAGATACTTTTTAAGTATGGTTCTTTTGATTCTGACTATACAAGCTATTTATTACAGAATTCTCGGTCTAGGAAAATGATACAGTGAGGCTAAAGCTGATGTTCATGACCTTGAGAATCTGAATACAGACAAGAGACAGAACAGAGGAATGGGGTGAGGGTGGGGGGTAGAGACTTTAAGTTTTTTCTGCAGCCTGACACTTTCAGATTTTTTTTAAAAAGCTTTTATTTATTTGTCAGAGAGAGAGAGAGAGAGAGAGGGAGAGCGCACAAGCAGGGGGAGGCTGGCAAAGGGAGAAAAAGGGTCCCCGCTGAGCAGGGAGCCATGCGGAACTCTACCCCAGGACCCTGGGATCATGACCTAAGCCACAGGCAGATGCCTAACAGACTGAGTCACCCAGGTGGTTCCTCTCTCAGATTCTAGGTCCCTGAATATTCTGCATGGTTGATGAGGGTTCCCATTTTATAGGTGTAAGATATACCATCTTTACATGACTATGTACTGTTTCTTTGTAAACATACTGTGAAATTATTAGAATTATTTACTTTCAAAGGAGAAAAAAGGACAAATGAAACCTCGTTGATTGTCTAATCCACCGCTTCTATTTTATAAGCAAAGCTTAGCCTCAATGAGCAGAACTGACCTACTCCAAACTCCACAGTTTCTGGGAAAATCCAGGCTTCCTGAGACTTCGCTGGGCACCGAGTGTGTGTTTGGAAGAGCACAAATTCTCTCTCGTAAGTGGGAAATGACATTGGGAGAGAGCGACCAACGGGAGGGCAAGAACTCCCGCCACCTCAGCCTCTGCTCTCAGGCTGTTCATCCTCTTGGAAAAAGCTGAGCGGGCCGTTTCTAGGGGTGAGGACACTGACCGGAAATGTAGTTGCCCAGCTTAAAGCCTGTGGTGAGGAAGATTTGAGGAGCTGCTGTGACCAAGGTCTGCACACAAGTGAGGCTTTTGTAGATGAAAAGATTCTCACCCCAGAAGACGAAATGCCCGAAAGAAAGATGAGACTCCGAGCCAAAAGACTCAGGATTGTTCTACCGAGGTTCCCTTCCCTGCCTTTTCTACAGGGCATGTGTATCGTTTAAGAACGGTCTGTCCCGCCTGATAGCGTGCCTGTGAAAACGAGCCTGCCTATTTGTTTACTGTGAGGTCCACAAACCTGCCATGTGGCAGACACTCAGTATCTGTTGAATAAAGGAAAGAAGGAGAACTGAATAAAAACCACTGTGTTGTGCTGCCTGGGTGGCTCAGTGGGTTAAAGCCTGTGCCTTCAGCTCAGGTCATGATCTCCTCCGGGTCTTGGGATCGAGCCCCGCATTGGGCTCTCTGCTTAGGGGGGAGCCTGCTTCCTCCTCTCTCTCTCTGCCTACTTGTGATCTCTGTTTGTCAAATAAATAAACAAAATCTTAAAAAAAAAAAAAAAAGCACTGTATTTTGCCCTCAGAAGGTGTCCAATATTTGCTTTCAAGCTATCAGCACCTTTTCCTGGGACTAAGGCCTTTTCTTTCCATGGCCAGAGGCTGAAGTTCAGAGCTTTTCCATTTTATCAAATTGATTTCAGAATTATGATCTCTCAACATAAGAGATGTGGTTGGAACTGCACATGGAACTGAAGCAAACCGCAGTCTGTATCCTGTCTTGCTTGCCTGAAGCCCCAAAGGGCCCGTATGAGCCCCTGGAAACTACCAGCCTTATTGTTCATCCCAATCGACGCTGCACACAGACTGCATCCTCTCACCCAGGAAGCTTTGTGGGAGTCCTTCCCGGGAACTACGGAACGGCCAGTAATTTTGAAACCACTGATACATCTTTGTATGTGGCAACAAGACAGCTTAGACACGGTTGCCCATCTCTAGCTCACACCTTGATCTTGTTTTAAGACCGTTAAAATTGGCTATGTGCCTTCCAGGTGATCGGACAGGTCAGAGAAGCAGTTTGTGGCTTCCCCAACAGACTTGCAGTTGGCTTTTCCTCTTTGGAGTTCTGACTTGAGAGTTTGCCCTTTATACACAGGGTTGTGAAGCCAAACCCTGCCCATCTGACAGGACAGACTCTCAGGTGCTAGCCGGACAAGAGGACAGAGGAGGGGATGGCACAAAGGCAGAGTCTGCAGACATCAGCAAGGGCCTTGTTGGGGGCTCTGGGCAGCAAGAAGACTGCCCAGATCAACGATCAGAGGCAAATCTCACCTGTTTTGTACATGGGGGAGGACAGAGAGGGAGCAGAGGGGAGAAGAACGCGCTTTATCTTTCTTTAAGGGAACTCGGAAGCGCCCAGACGGTGGCGAACAGCTCCCTCCCCGGCAGTTCCCGCTCACCTCTGCAGGGGCCGGTGTCCCAGCTCCTCCGAGGTCCCGGTCCACAGCCCACGCTCGCCTCCCCTTCTACCCGGCCCCTACCTAGGCGGCTGCTGTCACTGCGCGGCTCCCCACCCTCGCGGCTCCTCGGTGGCTCGGGGAGGCCAGTCACAGTGATCGAGTTACGGAGCAGCCGACTGGCTCGGGCCAGGCACGTGATGAGAGAAAAAGTTTGGGTCTGCGTAGACTGGAGACAAAAAAACAGCCCTTCTGGCCAAAGGACATCTCCTTAAAGCCTAGAGGAAATGCACACTTAAGCAGGAGCTTGAAGGAGCGCCTTTGGCCAAACTTCGAGCTTTTTAAAATCTTCTTCTTAAAAACGTCCTTCATCTTCCTCAGCTTAAGAAAATGTTGCTGTCTCAAGGAGGCAGGTGCATTAAAAGATGTGGCTATCAAAAATAAATAAGTAAATAAAATAAATTTTAAAAATTGGAGCACCTGGAGCCTGAAATTATAGATCTCTGAATCCTGAGTTCAAGCCCCACCTAGGGCAAAGAGATTACTTTTAAATAAATAAATAAATAAGTAAAGTGGACAAAGATTAAATAAATAAGCAAATAAAGAATAAAAGATCTGGGCAAGGAGATTAATTTAAAATAGAAAGAAAGGAGGCATCTGGGTGGCTCAGTGGGTTAAGGCCTCTGCCTTCCGCTCAGGTCATGATCCCAGGGTCCTAGGATTGAGGCCCACATCAGGCTCTCTGCTTAGTGGGGAGCCTGCTTCCTCCTCTCTCTCTCTCTCTGCCTACTTGTGATCTCTGTCTGTCAAATAAAATCTTTAAAAGAAATAAAATAAAATAGAAACAACAACAACAGCAAAAAAGATAGATTCAGGTATCAGATACTGTCATGGGCAGTCCAAGTAGATAAAAAGGTTACATGGACCAGAGAATCTCATTTTCTCTTTTTTTATTACTTCTGTTGCTGCTGAGGGCAGGCAAAGGAGGAAAGATGCATCAACTATATTAGTGAATCTAGGTGCAGGGAAGGTACACCTGTGGAGGTTAAGTGGGCTTGTTAACTGAAACAGGTAACGTTAGGATAGAGGATCCGTAACATGAAATGGTAAACACCTTTGAAAAAGAGCTGAGTTTTATTTGTAATTTTCTAAATATTATTTTTGGAGAGGTATTATGTGCAGCTGATATAAAATACAAAAAGATAAAAGAGTATATAGTAAAAAGTCTTTTTTCACTCTTCCCCAGTCCCCTAATTCTCCTGAGACACCCCTACCTTGAGCAGTGTTTGTATACCCAGCTTGTCAGTGTAAACACAAGCATGCATATCTCCCCAGCTTCCTTAGAAACAGCACACCATATATGCTTCTTCTGCTCCTTCCTATTTTCACTTAGCACACAAACATGGAAATTGTTCCCGGTAGTTCCTTTCAGAGCTACCACATTCTTTTTAATGACTGCATGCTGTCCCATTACCTAGATGTGTCATTATCTGGCAAAAAAAGGATCATGTATTAGTTTCCTTTCCTCACCTAATTCCTGGCACAACGCAAGGGCTCAGGTAACATGCAATGCCTGATCCCAAATTAATTACATTTTGTACAACTTGCTTATGTTTTCTTTCCTCTCTCCTTTTGGAGGTAACAGTATTTTTTTTTTCAATATTCCAGATATTTATATAATGTATATATTCCCCCAAGGCCAAGCCTGTCTCCTGCACTGCTCAAACCTTGCTACCTGATCCAGTGCCCGTTTTAATCTAGTTCCTTTCATATAACATTATTCCCCACTACTTCCTATTTTCTAATGTTCTGCACATCACTGTCACGCGCAAACATTTACCGATCACTTACTATGTGCAAAAAAATTTTTTTTCTACTTTCTGTTATCCCTACCTCTGTGTCACTGCTCATAGACTTTCCATCCAGATTTTCCTTCCTGTTCCTGTCCACTAATCTACCTTTGGTTCTTTTCTTTCTAAAGTTTTTTTTAGCTAATGTGATCAATGCTTCCCTAGAGTAGCAGGCACTTTTTTTCTATAATCATTTCAAGTGGGAGCTTTATGTATTTCCATGACATAACTCTGGCACATGGTAGGTCCTCAGCAGGGCCTGCATAAATGAGATGTTCTCTCTGGTCCTCCTGGGTTTTCTCTCCATCCTATCTTTGAGGAATTGCTGGGCTTTCTTGTTATCTCCAGGTTGCCTAAAACATCCTCCTCCTGGGTGCTCTCCTTTAAAGGAAGTGCTCTTGAGGAGAGGTCCAGAGATCCTGGAAGAAAGTGGGTCTGGGTTCAAACCACCACCCACCAACTATATGATCTTGGTTTCTCTCTGAGTCTGTCCTTCTTTGACCCCTCAGTAGTTTCCCCTATCTTCCCTCAATCCAATTATTCTGTCACTTTACCTCATTAGTTTCTCTCATCATAGCTTTCACCAGTTCTCATCATCCTTTTATTTCCTACTTGAATGCTTGTTTACTTGTTTTACTGTCAGTCCCTGGCACCAAATATTAAGCTTTATGAGGTTAGGAGCCTCATCTGCTTCTAGAGCATTCTCCAGCATCAACGAAGGACACAGCACATCGCAAATGGACCATAACTATTGCCCACTGGATGAACACCTAATCTCATACTGGACTGGGAAATCAGAGGACTCAAATCTCGGTCCTGTCTCTGGGTGCTGGGTGACTTAAGTTACTTTCTGTTAAATTGGGGGAATATATTAGTTAGAACATCTTTATGGACCCTCATAGATTTGGATATTTAAAGGTTAGGGTTAATTTTGTTATGTTAGTAGACTCTGAGGGGGAAAGAAAATCCAGGAAAAAATAAAATGAGATATGAATAAAATAGGTTTGATGTCCATATCCAGAGAAGAAAGAACTCTGATATCATCAAAAAACAGAGGTTTTTTTTTTTCAGGTTGAAATAAAAAAATTGAAACAATACTCAAATGCTTAGTCAAGAAACATGACATTTGCTTTATATTTAGGGGAAGTCTGATGATCTTGATGATTTCCAAGAGTCAGAAGAAGGGTTTTCTATTATGTAAACAAAGCAAGGACAACACACCTCAAAAGCAGGAAGTTAACTCCATCTGTACCAAGGAAAAAAAACTAGCTGGAGGCATTCTTTATTTGAATTTAAAGGTAAATGTATTATCTGATAAAAGGCATTATACAAAGTGTCAGACCTTGGCTAAATGTGGTTTGTGTTGGTGGCTTTTTTTTTTAAAATTTTATTTATTTATTTTTTATTTGACAGAGAGATCACAAGCAGGCAGAGAGGCAGGCAGAGAGAGAAGAGGAAGCAGGCTCCCCAAGAGAGCAGAGAGCCCGATGCGGGGCTCGATCCCAGGACCCCGAGATCATGACCTGAGCCGAAGGCAGCGGCCCAACCCACTGAGCCACCCAGGCGCCCCGTGTTGGTGGCTTTTAACAATGGAATCAATTGACAGACATCTAGGTATTATCAGCACTCTAATTGGTAAAATTGTTTCTGAGACTTGAGCTCAGAGGGTGAATATATTGGAACGAAACCTGGAGGCATTTACCTTCTTTTCCATTTTCATACTGTACTCTTACAATAAAGTAAGCTAGAAAAAAAATGTTAAACTCATAAGGAGAAAATGCATTTGTAGTACTGTGCCATATGGTAAAAATCCATGTATAAGTTTTGGGGGGGTCAAAAGTTATACCCTAACCCCTGCATTGTTCAAGGGTCAACTATATTTTTAAAATTTTAGGGCACCTAGGTGGCTCAGTGGGTTAAGCCTCTACCTTTGGTTCAGGTCATGATCTCAGGGTCCTGAGATCAAGCCCCGCATTGGGCTCTCCACTCAGTGGGGAGACTGCTTTCCGCCTCTCTCTGCCTGCCTCTCTGCCTACTTGTGATCTCTGTCAAATAAATGAAAAATCTTAAAAATAAAACAAAATTTTATCTTCCTACACATACTTTAAGAAATGCATCCCATTAGATTTGGTATTTAGATTTCAGAATAACAGAAAGGCTTGTCTGGCCAAGGATTTCCCCCTGTCTGCTTCTTAAGGAGAACCATTTCACAACCAGTGTTTCAGTTCATTTAGCCTTTCTACTCTCCTAGCTGAGAAGATTTGTTCAAGACTTTTTATAGTTTGTAGACCAAAAACAATAGGTTATTTTTCTCCCCAAACAGTAAATTATATTACCGGATATTTTCTTCTCCAACTACCCTCTCATTTGTTTGGGGCCTCCCTCCCTTTGAGAAATAGTGATTTATACAATTGTTCTAATTTTGCAGTAGCGTTAAGTACAGCATGAACCCCAACTGTTTCCAACAAACACTCCAATGCCTCCTGAAGTACAAGCCATCTGTGTGTTTTTCATTTCTCTTCAATAACCTGAGAAATGAACACCCAGTTCTGGGTAGAGGGCAGTGGGGGGTGGGGGTGGGGGGTGGGTTTGGGGACATGGAGATGCTGTGTTTCCTGTTTGACTGTTTCCATGCACACCAGTCCCAGTGCTGCAGGAAGAAACAAAAGTCCAAGAAAGGATTGTGGAGGCTGCTCTTCATGTGACTAGCTCCCCATAGGGCTGCCCTCTTTAGAATCTAATTACAAGCGGATGAAAGGACACTAGAAACCCACGAGATGGGTGGGGTGTGGGAGTGTTTTGTCTGCTTTCTTCATGCCTGTATTGCTCAATGGACTGATTGTTGAGCCTGCACCAAAGCTAATAAACAACGAGGATCTTCGGGATAGCAACAGAGACAGGCCAGAAACAATTGTTTATTGAGTAGACTGACATGCTCAGTGCGGTGTGATTTTTCCATTTATTAATACAGCAACAACCTTATGAGATAGTTACATCCCTGTGTTACAGATAAGCAGACTCGATGCGGGAGCTGAAGGCTGGCTGAGGACAAAGCTAAGGCTGATACCTCCCCTACAACCCGACTTGGAGGTGGGAATTGTGTGACATTCTTCCGGGAATCTCCCAACTATCTTAATGTTAATGCCTTGCTACAGGAGAAAACAACCTTAACTTGACAATGGCATGGCCTCCTTCAGAAAATTTTTTGAAACCTTCCTGTTCCTTACTCCCCCAACCCCATAGTATATAATCAGCCACCCCTCATAACGCCAGTGCAGCAGCTCTGTTTGAGCAATTTGTCCCTGTGTTTTAAATAAACCAGCATTTTGCACCCACGAAAGACGTCTCAAGAATTATTTCTTGGTCCT
The DNA here is from genome assembly GCF_902655055.1 of Lutra lutra. NCBI lineage: Eukaryota > Metazoa > Chordata > Mammalia > Carnivora > Mustelidae > Lutra > Lutra lutra. Next base: position 46,753,947 of record NC_062282.1, read on the forward strand.
GGGCTCCGGACTCCACCCCCCCACCCCCAATCTCACCTGCTTTCCAAAACCACACCAGACAGACACTGGAGGGGAGGAGAGTGGGGTTCAGAAACTGCACCTGATGCTCTACTCTGGGGAGGGGAGGTGGGAGTTCATCTCCCCAGAGAATAAGTATTGGGAATCCCGTGAAATTGCCACTGAAGGCCTGCTCTCCCTCCGGACTTGGAAATGGAAGCAGGATTTTTCAAAATCCCCTTAGGAGGAAACGTTTAAAAACAAGAAGGTCCAGGGTGCCTGGGTGGCTCAGTGGGTTAAAACCTCTGCCTTCAGCTCAGGTCATGATCTCAGGGTCCTGGGATCGAGCCCCACATCGGGCTCTCTGCTCAAGCGGGGAGCCTGCTTCCTCCCTCTCTCTCTGCCTGCCTCTCTGCCTACTTGTGACTTCTGTCAAATAAAAAACAAAACAAAACAAAACAAAAAAACAAGAAGGTCCAGTAGCTTGGATATTTGCTATCCAGCTACCAACAGCCCCCCTTCAAGGGAAGGCACCTAGGGTATGAGGGACCCCTGCTTTGGGCCGACCCGCACCTGTCGCAGACAGCGTGGCGCTCTAGCGGGAGAGGATAGACAGCTGTGTGCGGGAAGTCAGTGCTTTGTCCTCTCCGCCACTGCGGGAGAACGCGAAGCCCCGCTGCGGCCGAGGCTGCCCGGCGCAAATGCTGCTGAGGACAGGCGCTGGCAAACGGCCCTCGGTCCACGCAGGATTCAGAGGATCGCGGGAACGGACGGAGGCTCTGGGGTTTCTAAGCCCAGCCCAAGCCCAGGGCTCTCGCAAGGAAAATGTGCAGAGCCTTCCTAGCGTCCGCCGCCTCCGAGCTCCTCAGAGGCCGGGCTCCTTCCCCACCGGAGGCCGCGTCTTCTTTGTAAGTCGAGCAGGCCCCGGCGGGCCGGTTGCTGTGGTAACGCTGCTCGCCGACTCTGTGAGGCGGAGAGGAGGGAGGCGGGCCTCACCGGACGTCACCCAGACTCGGTTTGGGGTGCTGCCCCACCCCCAACTAATTGTCTGCCAGAAAGGAAGCCAGGAGATAGACAATTTGTAAGTGAGGGGTTCAGGGAGCTGCATTAGTACAGGGAAGGGGGTGAGGATCCTCTCCCGTCAACGACTTTAACGGCCCATCAAAGCGGGATGGCGAGGACGTTACAGTTTGAGGGATTTGGTCTGAAGGTCCACGCCCCATCCTCGGCCTTTGGGTCTAGGCCACGCCCCCCAAGCGGGGGCTAGTTCTAGGCCACGCCCCTCCTTTGGGTGCGCGGAAGGAGAACCGAAACAGTGTGGTGTTGCTGACTGAACTGAGCCGAGGCCCAGCACCGGTCGCGTTCCGCTTGCGTCTTGCGAGGCCGCCCCGCCTCTCTGCTTTCCGGGCGCCCTCTTGGTTTTGCGCCTGCGCGTTTCTCCCGCGAGCTCGGGTTGGTCGAACACTCACAGAGTCTCCGGGGCGCGCAAAAGGGGTGGAGCCGGCTTGACCAGGTGCGCGCGCGCGCGCTCGTCTGGAGTGACGATAAAGGAGCAGGCGAGTCGGGAGGATCCAATGGGTAGAGTGGTTCGGCCAGGTTTTTAGGTGGGCAGTGCGTAAGGCCGCTCTGGGCACGAGGGCGCCCATCTCACTGGCCCGCTTGATTCCCGGAGCAGATCCGGGGCAGGAAAAGAGCGCCGGGTCAGGGGCCGCTGCCGCCGCCGCCGCCGCCGCCGCTGCCGCTCCCGGGGGACTCTACCCGCCAGCCCGCAAGCCTGCGCTTTGCGGGCACAGCTACTCAGGGTAAGCGGGCTTGCGCTTACCGGAGAGGAGCGTGAGATGAGAGTGTAGGAGGCCATCGGGGACCTGTGGGAAGAAGGGGAATGGGGGCGTGAGTGAGGGGAAGGGGGTGTAAAAGGAGAAAGGGGCCCATCGAATAGTGGTAATAATACCAATCACTAGTACACAGTAATAATATTAGTGTTATGTGCCAGGACTTTATATAAAGCACTTTATATGCTTCTTTTTTTTATCCTCCCCTACAGTTCTCCGAGGTGTATGTTATTGAACCCATTTTACAAGATAGGAAAACTGAGGCACCGGAGGGGTTAAGTAACTTATGCAAAGCCACACAGCTAGTTGGTGGCATGGGTTCGAATGTAGGCCTGAAAGCCTCCAATTGTATTGTCTTTTCTTCGGGGGAAATAAAGGTGGCTACAAGGGAAGGGGCGGGATGAGTGTTGTTTGGAGAGGGAGGGTGATCTAGAACGGCAAGAGAATGATGATAGGAGACTGCGTAAGGCGGAGGACCTGAGTTTGGATCCTTCCGGGCCTCTCGCCTCTCGGTTCTTTTGGCCCCACAACTTTTCCTTGCCGTTCTGTGTTTATGAACCATAGTTATTGCTCTGGAGGCCTGGACCACATGGTTGGTTTTTAAGAACTGGTTGAACTGCGGTTCAGTCCATGGTAGTTGTGCTCGGACACTGTTTTGGGGGCGGGAGTGATGGAGGACGGCGAGGGCCACCGCGGCGATGTATACAGAGGACCCTCTTTGAAGCTGCTGTGCCATTTCTTCTAACTTGCTCCTACTTCCTTTTCTATCTTATCCTTGCGCGGCAAAGCCTTTGTTCAGTTCTCGGAATGGGGAAGTGATGTTGTCTCCTTGCATCCTTAGGCTTAAACTAAAAAAAACCCGGAAAACCCCAACTTTCTTTTCCTAAGCAAGACCTGGTACTCTGGATTGCTTGCAGAGAAGGATTTCGGTTGGCTTTATTCGTCTTTGCGCTTTAGAGCTTTCCTGGGTAAATAGGAGCTTTGTTTTGGAGAAGTTTACACTATAGGTTAGTAAGAGCGATCTGCACAGATTTTACTGCAGATCAGCACAAGGCAGGGACCTCAGTAATTCCTGTGTGACCTTTTCTTCTTGAACAGTCGAAACAGAAGGTATCAGTGCTTGTTTTTTGCTTTCGTATGGAGTGGAGTAGGGTAGCTCGTGTGGTAGTCAGATTTTCATACAGTGGAGTAACTCCTCCAGCATAGGTATCAGTACTTGTTTTTTGCTTTCATATAGAGGAGTAACTGGTGTGTAGTCAGATTGTCGTAGAGTGGAGTAACTCAAGTGGGAGTCAAGGTTTAATGTCAGCCTGTGAGGGAAACTTTGCATGTGATCATAGTTATCCTTAAAAATTCCTTAGGAAGGTTTAAAGTTATAGATAGACATTCTGTTTCTCAGTAATTCTAGCACAGTGTTTCCTTCAACTTTCAAACTTGTTACTGTTTCTCTGGTTGCAACTCAGGTAATTAATTAGCTTACATTTAGGGGCTGTATTGCACACATGAACATATTTGAATGGGATAGTCCTTTCGTATTGTGAGGTGTACTGTGTGCAGCTGGCACTAAGAGGCTTAAAAGGAGGAAGAATAACTAAGGAGAACAATATGTTTGTGATTCCCGTCTTAGGATCCTTCTGGAGCATGTGCTCACTGTGTGGAAAGTGGCAGGCAAAACTGGTATATTTATTATTATTTCTCTCCTCTTATGCTAAGCTAAATGTGCATAATGTGATTCCTTTTCAATTTTTGAGTGGCACTACATTTTGAGATTTGCAAGCAATTTCCCGACAATTTTCCTAGATGAGGGTTTGGTGTGAGGATGTCTTATATATTTTTGCCAGTGGTCTGTACTTGTGTTCCATATTTATCATATATGTGTAACAAGGGTTAGCTTTTTGAAAGTAGCTTAGATTTTTGTTTTTTAAGGTTTTATTTATGAGAGAGAGAGTGCACAAGCTGCAAGAGGGGCAGAGAGAGAGGGAGAAGCAGACTCCTTGCTGAGCAGCGACAGCTGACAGTGTGGTGCTTGATCCCAGGACTTCGGGATCAGGACCTGAGCCAAAGGCAGACACCCAACTGGTTGAGCCACCCAGGCACCCATGGCTTAGTTTATTATTTATTTATTTATTTTTTAAAGTTTTTTTTTTTTTTTAAGATTTTATTCATTTATTTGACAGAGAGAGATATCACAAGTAGGCAGAGAGGCAGGCAGAGAGAGGGGGAAGCAGGCTCCCTGCCGAGCAGAGAGCCCGATGCGGGGCTCGATCCCAGGACCCTGAGATCATGACCTGAGCGGAAGGCAGAGGCCTAACCCACTGAGCCACCCAGGCGCCCCATTTTTTTTTTTAATATATTATATATATATATATATATACACACACACACACATTTATATATATACATATAAAACATATTTTATATGTATATGTACATATTTTATATGTATATGTACATATTTTATATGTATATATATATATATATACACACACACATATTTTAAGATTTTATTTATTTATTTGACAGAGATCACAAGTAGGCAGAGAGGCAGGTAGAGACAGAGAGAGGGGGAAACAGGCTCCCTGCTGAGCAGAGAGCCCCATGCGGGGCTCAATCCCAGGACCCTGGGATCATGACCCCAGTCGAAGGCAGAGGCTTTAACTCACTGAGCCACCCAGGTACCCCTGGCTTAGCTTTTTTAAAAAATTTTTCTTGGAAATGGAAGTCATGATAGTGCCTTTTCAAATTAATGTCTCTGGGGCGCCTGGATGATGGCTTGTTCGTTAAGTCTCTGCCTTAGGCTCAGGACATGGTCCCAGAGTTCTGGGATCAAGCCCTGGATGGGACTCTGCTCAGTGGGGAGCCTGCTTCTCCCTATTCCCCCTCTTCCACTCTCCTGCTTGTGTTCCTTCTCTCACTGTCTCTGTCAAATAAATAAATAAAAATCTTAAAAAAAAATAAAATTTATGTCTCTGAATTTCACTTCTCTTATCTGTAAAATGTAGAGGAAGGAACTGTACAAAGTTGTAAGATTTCTCCATTGTTAATTTTGAAGCAGAACTCCACATTTTGGGCGCCTGGGTGGCTCAGTGGGTTAAGCTGCTGCCTTCGGCTTGGGTCATGATCTCGGAGTCCTGGGATCGAGCCCCGCATCGGGCTCTCTGCTCAGCGGGGAGCCTGCTTCCTCCTCTCTCTCTGCCTGCCTCTCTGCCTGCTTGTGATCTCTCTGTCAAATAAATTAAAAAAAAAAAAAAAAAAAAAAAAAGAACTCCACATTTCATATCTTACCACCTATACCTGTGTCACATTATCTCTAAAAGATAAGGACTCTTTTTAAAAAATCCCATGATAATGTAACACCAAAAAAAAGCAAAACCCCCATACAATAAACCAAAATCAGCCATTGTTCAGACTTTTGTCTTGAAAATGCCACTTTTTAAAAAAATTTCTAACAGTTTAAAGATCAATTTAGGGTCTATAGATTTTGATTGGTTGATAAGTCTATTGAGAGTCTTTTACTTTTATTTCTTGCAGTTTGTTGAAGAAGCTGGGTTATCCTGTAGTTTCCCACAGTAGTTTCTGGATTTTGCTGATTGCCTTCCTGTGGTGTCATTTAACATGTTCTTCTGTCCTCTTTATTTCCTGTAAATTGGTCTAGAGGTTTGATCAGATTCAGGTTAGATTTTTTTTTTTAAGATTTTATTTATTTTAGAGAGATAGCGTGAGCATGTGGGGTATGAGGCAGGGGAGTGAGTGAGGACAGAGGGAAAGGCAGAGAATCCCAAGTAGAATTCCTGATGAGCACAGAGCCTGCTGCAGGGTTGGATCCCAGGACCCTGAGATCATGACCTGAGCTGAAATCAAGAGTGGAACACTTAACTGACTGAGCCAACCAGGCACCCCTCAAGTTAGATTTTTTTTTTTTTTTGACACGTGTAATTCATAGTGGTGATGTGTTCTGTCAGGAGGCACATGATACCTAGTTGTCTCTTTCTGTGGTTATTACAGCCATTGTGATATTTTAACAACTTTATTGAAGTACAATTTAAGTACTGTAAAACTAGAGTACAGAGATTTTTAGTAAATTTATGGAGTTGTGCAGTAATCAGGTAGTTGAGTTTAGTAACCTTTCTCTCACCTCGGTAAGATAACCTCATGCCATTGACAGTTAATGCCTGTTCCCATTCCATTGCTATAGTCTACTTTCTGCCTTTATAGATTTCCCTTTTCTGAATAATCCATATAGATGCCATTATGATTATTGCCCAGATCTGTGAATTCTTCAGGATCTACAAAACTGATATTCTATCATTCCGTATTCGTTAGCTTTATGACTTCTATTAAAGGAAACTTTCCTTTGGGATTTCTCTCTCTGTCAAATAAATAAATAAACAAATCTTAAAATAAATAAATAAATAAATAAATAAAATCTTTTTTTTTTTTTTAAGATTTTTTTTAATCTATTTATTTGACAGAGAGATCACAAGCAGGCAGAGAGGCAGGCAGAGAGAGAGGAGGAAGCAGGCTCCCCACTGAGCAGAGAGCCCGATGCGGGGCTCGATCCCAGGACTCCGAGATCATGACCTGAGCCGAAGGCAGTGGCTTAACCCACTGAGCCACCCAGGTGCCCCAATAAATAAAATCTTAAAAAAAAATCCGTGAGTTCATAGTACACTGTCTTAGAAGTTTGAAGACGTTGATTGTAGTAACTATTCATAATGGTGTTTATTATAATCTTTTTTTTTTTTTTTAAAGATTTTATTTATTCATTTGACAGAGATCGCAAGTAGGCAGAGGCGGGCAGAGAGAGAGAGGGAAGCAGGCTCCCCGCTGCTGAGCAGAGAGCCCGATGCGGGGCCTGATCCCAGGACTCTGGGGTCATGACCTGAGCCGAAGGCAGAGGCTTTAACCCACTGAGCCACCCAGGCACCCTATAATCTTTTATATATATTTATCTTTTATATATCTTCTTCGACCAGAGGGAGCCTCTTCAGGATATTTCCTGAGTTCTTTTGACACAACCTTAAGAGCTGCTTAACTAGGGAGCTGGTTCTAAGAATTTAGTGTAAATACCCAATTGTCTTCTTTATAAGCCTGCTTTTTTCTGCTTTGAGACCAAAGGCATTTTTTTGCTTGGGTCCTTTTTGATGCTTTGCTTTTATGGAAATGTCTTCACAGTCATACCCACTTCCCCTAAAGTAGTTTATGGTAATACTTGAAATGACACCAAAAAGGAAGTGCATTGTTTAAGTTAGAAAAATAAGGAATTGAAGTGGTACTGATTTAATATTAATGGGCATTAAAAAAAGGCTTTGTGCCCTCTTGCAGGGGAAAACCTTAAACACAGTTTATAATCTAATCAGAATACTAACATTTTCTTAATTAGGATTATATAATGGGATTTATTCCATACTCAGCTTGAACTTTTGCCCTTGTTGGATGTTCTTTATTCATTCGCAAGCCTTTAAATTCATGCCCATCATGTACAGGACTGAAATGAGAAGAAATGGATTCTGTCTTTGAGAAGTATCCACCCATATTTGTTAGGAACTTACCACTGTCTCCTTAAGTTTCAGAGTAATTATAGTCAGTCTATTATAATTCCAGAGAAACATCTGTTAAAGTGTTGGGTACTTAAATAAATGGGATCTTCCAGGGTGACAAACCAAAAGATCAGTTTCTCAGATTTTTCTCAGAGAAATGATGACATTTGAGGATGACAGTTTCGTTTTGATCTAGATTCTTACCATTGCATCTGCCTGTCTTGAAAGTAGGAAGCAAAGATTCATTTTACTATTTCTAGGAATTTTCCTTTGAATATATATCTGTGTACTGGAGCCCACTCTTACGTTGAGGGTGCATGTGGTGGGGTCGCCTTTTTAAATAAAGGCCATTATGATAAGCTCCTTTTGGTCTTTTTGTAACTAAGCATCTCATTATTATAATAATGGCATTACTCTGAAGCTGAATCATGTTGAGTTTTATCTTGCAGAATACTGTGCCCCTCCATAGTTTCCTCCCAGAATATGCACTAAACTCATATTATGCTTTCTAGATGAATTATTTATACTTGCCATCTTCTCTGTTCCTTTTGTTGAATGGTGTAGTTTCTATTATTATGTGTTTAAAAGTAGACATTAATAATTCCAATTCTTCCTTTCATTGTGGTGGTTAAAATTTCAAATTAGCAAGTGGGGTTGGTTTTTTACCACTTAAATCCCTCACTTCATGATCTATTTCCACAGATCTAAAGAGGCACTATATTAAGTTAGTTAATTGTCTTTAGTTTATATATGACTTTTGGATTGTGGAGAAAAAGAATTTCCCCTTTTATAGGGGGCAGAGGGAGGAGTCCCATGACCATATTCACGATGTAGTTGTTAAGACTTACATGTGAGGGGCGCCTGGGTGGCTCAGTGGGTTAAGCCTCTGCCTTCGGCTCAGGTCATGATCTCAGGGTCTTGGGATCGAGCCCTGCATCGGGCTCTCTGCTTGGCGGTGAGCCTGCTTCCCCCTCTCTCTGCTTGCCTCTCTGCCTACGTGTGATCTCTCTCTCTCTCTCTCTCTCTGTGTCAAATAAATAAATAAAATCTTTAAAAAAAAAAAAAAAGACTTACATGTGAGATTTTAGGTCTACATTCTTTCGGGCTTTCAGAGTTCCTGATACCTTCAAACTGGCTAAAGTGATTCCTTAAAAATGTTTCCCTGATTTGGTCTCTGTGCAAAGTGTAAAAGTCATAGATGAGAGAATATTTGTGGTCATTAGGGCCTATTTTAATCTTTAGATAGTCTGAAAAGGGCTCAAATACTGATTTAGGGTAGTGGTTTTCACTTCTGTGCTAAAGGGCAGCTTGGGTAAAAGTTTCTTCAGATTTCTTTCTTTCCTTTTTTTTAAGATTTTATTTTTAAGTAATCTCTACACCCAGCATGGGTCTGAAACTTACAACCCCGAGATCAGAAGTCACATTCTACACCAACTGAGCCAGCCAGGCACCCCAGTTTCTTCAGATTTCTTTCTTTCTTTTTTTTTTTTTTTAAAGATTTTATTTGTCAGAGAGCGAGCGAGCGAGAGTGAGCACATGCAGACAGAGTGGCAGGCAGAGACAGAGGGAGAAGCAGGCTCCCTGCTGAGCAAGGAGCCTGATGTGGGACTCGATCCCAGGACGCTGGGATCATGACCTGACCTGAAGGCAGCCGCTTAACCAACTGAGCCACCCAGGCGTCCCCTTCAGATTTCTTAATTTTAGTTTCTTTGGGTTAAAGAAATTGTGTGTGTGTGTGTATGTGTGTGTGTCTTTGTCTTGACAAAGGCAAATTTCCCTACCTTATAAACTGAAGAATTAATGTAAATAGTCTTAATGTTTTAGCTTAAACTGATGAAGTGATTTTTTTTAATCTTTGTTTTGTTGACATTATCCAAGTTTGTAAATTTATGTGATTTCAAAATATGTTTTTGAATCTAGATCAGATCAACCAACGGCTTACCCTCTTACAGAGTCAGCTGAAAGTGACTTACCAAGTTTCTTCAAGATGCCTGCAGCACTTGTGGAGAACAGCCAAGTTATCTGTGAAGTCTGGGCCAGCAATCTAGAAGAAGAGATGAGGAAGATCCGAGAAATTGTGCTCAGTTACAGTTATATTGCTATGGTAAAGAGCTCTGCTCTGTTTGACTCACCTTCTTCTATGGACTTAGGGAATGTTCAATGTGAGATTTTGAAAGAAAGGATAACACTAACCCATGGTAAATTAAACTTGGTGGAAGGTTGTGATGCTTTTATAAAACATGGTAGCCAGTATGTCTGAGAACCTACAATATCTTAGATTTTTTTTTGTAATGTTACTTTGTGTTTAATAGTTTTTAAGCAGAAGTTATGTCAGTCCATAGGGCAGGTCTGTCCTGTCCTGCAGATAGGGTAAATTTGACAGTGTTTAAAAATGGTTTTTAAAAATTAGCTATCACCATGTAAAAATTAAGAGATCTCTTTTAAAGTCCAGATTTCTGGGGCACCTGGGTGGCTCAGTGGGTTGAGCCTCTGCCTTCAGCTCAGGTCATGATCTCAGGGTCCTGGGATCGAGCCCCGCATCGGGCTCTTTGCTCAGCGGGGAGTCTGCTTCTCCTTTCTCTGCCTGCCTCTCTGCCTACTTGTGATCTCTCTCTCTGTCAAATAAATAAATAAAAAATAAATAAATAAAATCTTAAAAAAAACCAAAAAACAAAAAACTTTAAAGTCCAGATTTCTGACATCTCTGGGAAAAAAATGGGAAGATCTGGCATTACAGGATCCACATTCTTCGTGTTACTGAGTGGCTGGAGAGGCAGATGTGTGTCATGGTGATATTGAGGGTCTCTTCTAGAGGAGGCATGTGCTGTCTAGTTTGCTCTAATCTGCATTACTCATAAGCAGTAAGTCCTTAGCCTCATATTTAAAACTGTCTGTGATCTTGTTCCAGGCTTTTTACTCACAGTAAATGTAGCTATTGTTTTTTTCTGAATAGCTATTTCCTTTCCCTATATTTGTATTTTTATTCATACATGTTCTCAACCAAAACTTTTTTAAAAAATATTTTATTTATGGGCGCCTGGGTGGCTCAGTGGGTTAAGCCGCTGCCTTCGGCTCAGGTCATGATCTCAGGGTCCTGGGATTGAGTCCCGCATCGGGCTCTCTGCTCAGCAGGGAGCCTGCTTCCCTCTCTCTCTCTCTCTCTCTGCCTGCCTGTCTGTCTACTTGTGATCTCTCTCTGTCAAATAAATAAATAAAATCTTTAAAAAAAATATTTTATTTATTTATTAGAGAGAGAGTGAGCACACAGAGGGAGCATGAGAGAGAGAAGCAGGCTTCCCGCTGAGCAGAGAGCCTGAACTGGGGCTTGATCCCGGGACCCTGAGATCATGACGTTAGCTGAAGGCAGCGGCTTAACCTACTGAGCCACACAGGCGCCCCGAAACCTAAACGTTTTTAAATTCACTGTATATGAATATAGAATGTTCTTAATCTATAGTTAGTCAGCTCTTCTTACTCACATTCTTTTTTTTTTTTTTAAGATTTTATTTATTTATTTGACAAAGAGAGATCACAAGTAGGCAGAGAGGCAGGCAGAGAGAGAGGGAAGCAGGCTCCTCGCAGAGCAGAGAGCCTGATGCGGGGCTCGATCCCAGGACCCTGAGATCATGACCCGAGCTGAAGGCAGAGGCTTTAACCCACTGAGCCACCCAGGTGCCCCATATTCTTACTCACATTCTGCCTAGGATTTCCAATTTGCTGCCCAAAACTTCATGATTCTAGTACTCCTTGTGTAGGTATCAATGAGATTAGTATTTTATTTTATTTTATTTTATTTTTTTTAAAGATTTTATTCATTTATTTGACAGAGAGAGATCACAAGTAGAGAGAGAGGCAGGCGGAGAGAGAGGAGGGAGCAGGCTCCCTGCTGAGCAGAGAGCCCGATGCGGGACTCGATCCCAGGACCCTGAGATCATGACCCGAGCCGAAGGCAGCGGCTTAACCCACTGGGCCACCCAGGCACCCGAGATTAGTATTTTAATATTTGTGCCCAAGCTTGGGTCTTGTCACATAACTTTTATAAATTAAGATAAAATTTTTATTTATGAATTATCAATTCTCAGCATCCTTCTGTGAAACCTTATGATGAGAGACCTTTTACTTTTCTAGGACACAGAATTTCCAGGTGTTGTGGTACGACCAATTGGTGAATTTCGTAGTTCCATAGATTACCAGTATCAGCTTTTACGGTGCAATGTTGACCTTCTAAAAATTATCCAGCTGGGCCTTACATTCACAAATGAAAAGGGAGAATATCCTTCTGGAATCAACACTTGGCAGTTCAACTTCAAATTTAATCTTACGTAAGTGTCTGAAATTCTCAGTGTTATTCTTAGATCTACCACATTTGTGCAGACTGTGATTTCTGACTGTTTTTATTAATATGAAGTTTTATTTCCATTGAAACCAAGTAAGGATTGGACACAGCAGTCAAATAGACGATGGAATAAGGAATCTCAGAAAGTAAAGTCCCTCTTAAAGAACTCTTATAGGGCAACAGTAAAAAGACAATCCAGTTGGAAATGGGCATCAGATCTGAATAGACATTTCTCCTAAGAACATATAGATATGGCTAATAAACCCATGAAAAGATGGTCACCATCACTAGTCATGAGGGAAATGCAAATCAAAACCACAGTGAGATACCACTTCATACCCATTAGATGGCTGTAATTAAAAAGACACAACAAATGTTGGTAAGGGTGTAGAGAAATTAGAATCCTCGTTATATTGCTGTTGGGAAAGTAGAATGGTGTAGCCTCTTTGGAAAACAGGCAGTTTATCAAAAGGTTAAACGTAGAGTTACCATGTGACCCAGCAATTCCATTTCTAGGCATATACCCAAGAGAAATGAAAACACACGTCCATACAAAAACTTGTATGGGAGTATTCATAACAGCATTATTTATAAAGGTCCCAAGGTGGAAACAATCCAAATGTCTGTGAACTGATGAATGGATAAAATAAATATGGTATATCCATGCTATGTTTTTGGACAGTTAAAGGGAAGAGGTAGTAATATATGTTGTACATTGATGTGCTTTGAAAACATGCTAAGGAAAAGAAGCCAGACACAAAAGACCACTTATTATAGGATTCTTTTTTTATAGGAAATGTTCAAAATAGGCAAACTGATAGAGTCAGAATAGGTTTAGTGGTTGTCCAGGGTGTAGGTGGTGGTGAGATTATGGGGTACTGGGGATTGATTGCATAATGGGTATGGGTTTTGTTTTTGAGGTGATGAAATGGTTTATAATTGACTGTAGTGGTGGTTGCACAATTCTGAAAATACTAAAGGTGATTAAATTGCATATTTTCTTTTTTAAGTTTTTAAAAAAGATTTATTTGAGAGAGTATAGAGTTGGGGGTGGAGGGGTAGCAGAAGAGGGAAAATGTCACAAGCAGACTCTGTGTAGAGAGTAGAGCCTGACACATCTCATGACCCTGAGATCATGACCTGAGCTGAACTCAAGAGTCAGTCATTTAACTGACTGCCTCCCAGACACTCTGAAGTGCATACTTTATTTATTTATTTATTTATATATATATTTTTTTAAGATTTTATTTTTATTTATTTGACAGAGAGAGAAGGCAAGAAAGTGAATACAAGCAGGGAGGGGGGAGAGGGAGAAGCAGGCTTCCCGATGAGCAGGGAAGCCTGTTCAATCCCGGGACCTTGGGATCATGACTTGAGCCGAAGGCGGATGCTCAAGGACTGAGCCACCCAGGTGTCCCTACTTCATTTTCTTTTTTAAAGGTTTTATTTATTTATCTGAGAAAGAGAGAGAGAGAAAGAGAGAGAGAAATCATAGGTAGAGGGGCGGGTAGAGGGAGAAGCAGGTTCTCCGCTGAGCAGGGAGCCCCTTGCAGGGCTTGATCCTAGGACCTGGGATCATGACTTGAGCCGAAGGCAGACGCCTAACTAACTGAGCCACCCAGGCATTCCAGAAGTGTATACTTTATTTATTTATTTTTTTAAATATTTTATTTATTTATTTGACAGAGATCACAAGTAGATGGAGAGGCAGGCAGAGAGTGAGAGAGGGAAGCAGGCTCCCCGCTGAGCAGAGAGCCCGATGCGGGACTCGATCCCAGGACCCCGAGATCATGACCCGAGCCAAAGGCAGCGGCTTAACCCACTGAGCCACCCAGGCGCCCCAGAAGTGTATACTTCAAATGAGTAAATGTTTAGTATGTGAATTACAGCTCAATAAGTCTGTTCAAAATGAAAAATAAAGTTAATTCTCCAGTTAGGAGATAAATTGCAGTTCTGCCATTTTTTATTTTTATTTTATTTTATTTTTTTTTTTTTTAAATTTTTTAGATTTTTTATTTATTTATTTGACAGACAGAGATCACAAGTAGGCAGAGAGGCAGGCAGAGAGAGAGGAAGGGAAGCAGGCTCCCTGCTGAGCAGAGAGCCCGATGCGGGGCTTGATCCCAGGACCCTGAGATCATGACCTGAGCCGAAGGCAGAGGCTTTAACCCGCTGAGCCACCCAGGCGCCCCTATGTGTGTGTTTAAAACAATGCTTATTTTAGGTGAAACAAAACAGAATGATTCAACACTGGTTTTAATTTAGTAGAAAAAATTTAAGATTGTGTTTTTCTTTTCCTAGTTGTCCTAAGTTTATGTGAAGAACAAGTGAAATAACAGTGAAATCTAGTGGGAAAGGAGTTACATAATTTATTTTTCTACTTTTGTGATGTGTGGCATTATAAATATTCCTCTGTTTAAATTGATGGGTGTATCTTTGCAGGGGAATATTATGCCAGAGTTGCAAAGGATGTGGTATATCTCTGAGCATTGGTCTGGAAAGATGGTCTGCGCTGTGTAGATATAAGGCTGGAGTTGTGTATGTGTATGTAGAGAAAATAGCCTTCAAGAATATATAAACTGAGTTATTAGCAGTTGTTTCTATGATATAATATTATAAGGACATTTTTATTTTATTTTTTATTTTTTTTTAAATTTTTATTTATTTATTTGACAGAGAGAGATCACAGTTGACAGAGAGGCAGGCAGAGAGAGAGAGAGAGAGAGAGGGAAGCAGGCTCCCCGCTGAGCAGAGAGCCCGATGCGGGACTCGATCCCAGGACCCTGAGATCATGACCTGAGCCGAAGGCAGTGGCTTAACCCACTGAGCCACCCAGGCGCCCCATAAGGACATTTTTATTTTTATTTTTTTTATTTATTTTTTGTTTTGTTTTGTTTTGTTTTGTTTTTTTTAGATTTTATTTATTTATTTGACAGATCACAAGCAGGCAGAGAGGCAGGCAGAGAGAGAGGAGGAAGCAGGCTCCCTGCTGAGCAGAGAGCCCGATGCGGGGCTCGATCCCAGGACTCGATCCCAGGACTCTGAGGTCATGACCTGAGCCGAAGGCAGCGGCTTAACCCACTGAGCCACCCAGGCGCCCCCATAAGGACATTTTTAAAAGTTTTCTGGTATTTTAAATATTTTTGTATTGGTTGATTCTCTTTTTCTATAAATAATGGGAGAAATGTGGATCTTTTATAATTAAGAAATTTATTTTGTGGGGGCAAGTCTTTTCCATCGGCCACAGAGAAAAGATTATCTACTTTGCTTGCTTGCTGGAATACTGGAAAGAATGAGTTGATCTGTTACTAAATTATGAAAGTATTTCAAGAATACTTGTTCTGTAATTGCAAGGTGATGTTAATATTGCTGCCCACTACTTCTCTTAGATTAAGAAGTGAATACCTTCTTTTTTAGAGAGGACATGTACTCCCAGGATTCCATAGATCTCCTCGCTAACTCTGGACTGCAATTTCAGAAGCATGAAGAGGAAGGGATTGACACATTGCATTTTGCAGAGCTGCTTATGACATCAGGGGTGGTTCTCTGTGACAACGTCAAATGGCTTTCGTTTCATAGGTCAGTCCCAGATAATGTGTATTTCCCTTGCTTTGGGAACAGGAAATTGCATTCTTAAGTTACTGCTGCAGTCCTATTGGCTATTTTTTTTTTTTAAACTACCTATTGGCAGTTACGGAGTTCAAATGTAACTTAGCCATGTTTCAGTTGTTTCAAAAAAGACTTTGGAGCTTATATTGGTTTGTTTCACACAGTACTGGGCTCTGTCATGTGGCTGGCTATCAGTAGGTACATTCCAGGTGGAAAGATGGAGGGTGGGGAGGATCAAAGCACTTGATCATCTTTTTCTTGTCCTGTAAGTGGCTGGCCTGTAGTTTATGATGAATAAAACCCACATTTGTAACCCCTTGGGTTCTCTTATAAGTCTCTCATATTAGTCTGGTTTGTTGGTATTTTTTTTTTTTTTAAAGATTTTATTTATTTATTTGACAGAGAGAGATCACAAGCAGGCAGAGAGGCAGGTAGAGAGAGAGGAGGAAGCAGGCTCCCTGCCGAGCAGAGAGCCCGATGCGGGGCTCGATCCCAGGACCCTGAGATCATGACCTGAGCCGAAGGCAGTGGCTTAACCCACTGAGCCACCCAGGCGCCCCTGGTTTGTTGGTATTTGAGGGAAAGTTCAGATTACAGTAGGATAGATTATGGAAAACTGAAAGTTACAAGGTAGCACCATTAAGTTTTGAGAAATAAAGCAGTTGAACTCGGGGGCCTGGTAATTGCTGCTTTTTCAGCTCATTGCCTCATTCTCTCTTGTAGTGGCTATGATTTTGGCTACATGGTAAAGTTACTTACGGATTCTCGTTTGCCAGAAGAGGAACATGAATTCTTTCATATTCTGAACCTTTTTTTCCCATCCATTTATGATGTGAAATACCTGATGAAGAGCTGCAAAAATCTTAAGGTACACAATATTTTTCTTAATATAAATAGCAACAAAAAAGACAAAACAGGCTTGTCATTTTGCTTTACCACTATTTTTAGAAATTATTATTATTATTATTATTATTTATTGCTCCTTACGCATTCTTCAGTGCCTTCTAGGTGCCAGCATTGTACTGAAGTGGGTGTATATAGAGCTGATTGGCACAGGGATTTGTGTGGTGAATGTATTTAATCTGGGGATGAAGGGAGCCCTCTGCTTCTCTTATTCTGGGGGAGGCCTTTGTCACTTAGGGCTCACAAACCTAGTGAAATCGTTGGCGGCATGAGGTGTGTATGTAGTTTGTTAGGGATGGGGTCTGTAGTGTACCAGACTCAGAGGGGTTCTTAATCCTAGATAGTTCAGCAACTCAGCACCCTAGTAAGTTATTGACGTAAGAGATTTTCTGTCTAGAATTGGATTGGTATTTACTGTTTCCTCAATCTTGTTTTATAGCCATTAGGACTTTAAAATGGGGCAGAGGTCTGATACAATTAATGATATGTAAAAGGAAGGAATGAAAAGTGAAATATAACACAGTGTATTTTTTGGAGGGTTAAAAAGGGAATATTGCTGGGGTAAGGCCTTAGTAAATGACCTGTTCCCACTTGTTATCACCAAAAGAATTAAACTAAAAAGTGGACTTAGTTGATTCCAGTAGAGGAGGGGTGGGTCTGAAATACTCTCTTTGTTTTCTTTACATTTACAGGGTGGTCTTCAGGAAGTTGCTGATCAGTTGGATTTGCAGAGAATTGGAAGGCAACACCAGGCAGGCTCAGACTCGCTGCTGACAGGAATGGCGTTCTTCAGGATGAAAGAGGTAAGGGAGGTGGGTTATCTTTGTGGGCTGAGATTTGTTGAAAATTTATAGTTCTGATGGAAGTTGATCACTTTGAAAGTAGTTATTTTGTTTGTTTGTTATGATGTTCAGTATATTATATGCAGTTTGGGAGGCAAAGTTATCCTGAAATGGAGGCTCCCTCAGCTTATTCAAGTCTAGGCATATACTTGGTGTTCTTTGCAGTTCTCTTGTTGTAATTTGCTTTTCTTCTGATTTCTCTAATATGGACACATTTGTACACTCACTTATTTTATGCTTAAGTTCTGTGAGTTGTCAAATGTAACTGTAAATGAAAATGCTGACAACCAGCATATTTCATGACAAGCTGAAAGGTTTTCCTCTAAAATCAGGAACAACACAAGCATGCCCATTCTAGCCACTTTTATTCAACATAGTATTGGAAGTCCCGGCCAGAGTAATTAGGCAAGCACAAGAAATACAGGGGATCCAAATTAGAACAGAGGAAGTAAAACTGTCACTGTTTTCAGATGGCATGATATTATACACAGAAAACTCGAAAGAGTCCACCGAGAAGCTTTTAGAGTAAATGAATTCAGTAAAATTTCAAGATACAAAATCAGTATACAAATATCTTGTGTTTCTGTATATTAATAATGAACTGTCAGAAAGAAGTTAAGAAAGAATCCCATTCACAACTGCATCAAAAACAATAAAGTACCTAGGAACCACTTTAACCAAGAAGATAAAAGACATGTACCCTGAAAATTACAAGGCATTGATGAAAGAAACTGAAGAAGACACAAATAAATGGAAAGATACTTAGGGCTCATGAATTGGAAGAATTAATATCCATTTTTTTAAAAAAAGATTTTATCCATTTGAGAGAGAGAGAGAGAGAAGGAAACTCCGGACTGAGCAGGGAGCCCGATGTAGGTCTGAGTCCCAGGACCCTGGGATCATGACCTGAGCTGAAAGCAGATGCTTTTTTTTTTTTTTTTTTAAAGATTTTATTTATTTATTTGACAGAGACAGATCACAAGTAGGCAGAGAGGCAGGCAGAGAGGCAGGCAGAGAGAGAGGAGGAAGCAGGCTCCCTGCTGAGCAGAGAGCCCAATGCGGGGCTCGATCCCAGGACCCTGAGATCATGACCTGAGCCGAAGGCAGCGGCTTAACCCACTGAGCCACCCAGGCGCCCCTGAAAGCAGATGCTTAACCAACTGAGCCATCCAGGCGCCCCTGGAAGAATATATATTCTGCAAATGTCCGTACTTTCCAAAGCAGTCTTACAGATTCGGTGCAGTCTCTGTCAAAATTCCTGTGGCATTTTTCACAGAAGTAGAACAATGATCTTATAATTTGTGTGGAACTATAGAAGTCCCGAGAAAGAAGAACAAAGCTGGTGGCATCATGATCCCCCGAGGTTGCTTAGGCAATGGCTGGAGACATTTTTGGTTGTCACAGTCTGGAGCAGCAGAGGCGATGCCCACTACCAGCCAGGGACATCGCTAAACATTCTACAGTACTACAGTACACTGGACAGCTCCCCTCATGCCACCACGCCCACCCCGCCCCCAACAAGGAATTACCCTACCCAGCCAGTAGGGCCAGGGTTGAGGTACCCTACTGAAGTGTGTAATATCCACTCTCTCACTTGTAAAGGCCTCCTATTGGCCCATTTTCTAGATAGGGAACTGTGGCTGAAGGAGAGTTGGAAGATCACACAGAGTGTAGAGCCCAAGCTTCTAAGCACCGCACTGCTTGCTAAAGAGAAGGGCGGAGATGGGGATGGTTGTACTAAACAGTGGCAGCAGCCCACAGATCCTGGCAGTAGAACTCTTGGAGAGTCGAAGTCTGTTCAGAAAGGAGAGCGTATATATTAAGAAGGGAGCATGAAAAGACTATGTAAGAGGAGAGATTTGGAGCCTTTCTTTATGAAGTTACTTCCTAGTTGGGTAGATCGTCAGGGCTTGGAGACGGCTGGGAGGTGCTGATGTAGTAGTGTGAGACTTGGCATGACTGCTGGCGGGATTCTCACCGTGGGTTCTCTGTCCTATCCTGCAGTTGTTTTTTGAGGACAGTATTGATGATGCCAAATACTGTGGGCGACTCTATGGCCTAGGCACAGGAGTGGCCCAGAAGCAGAATGAGGATGTGGACTCTGCCCAGGAGAAGATGAGCATTCTGGCTATCATCAACAACATGCAGCAGTGATGGCGTCGAGGCTCTGTAGGGCAGGCCTGATCCCAGAGTGGTGCTTCTCTGCTGACTGTGTACTTCCCTTCCTCCCCAAGAGAAAACGCTTCTTTTGAGCAAACTGTACCTACCATCCGCGTTGAAAGACTTTTGTATTGAAGACAAAAGATGTCTTTATTTTAGATCCAGAAGAGGGGAGTTGACTCTGAATTTGTAAACAAGTCTTCCCTATTCCTCATCCCCAAGCCTCTCTCCAGTTGCTTCCTGCCACCAGCATCCATGGCTCATTTGACACCTTTTTAAATATCCAGGACAAGTCAGAAAGACGAGTAAAATATATATAACTCTTTATCTGTTGTCATCCTTTTTCTTTTAAGTCTTGCTACTCTCTGAGGATGAAGACTTTTTGATGGGATTCTCAGCTGAGCTGAGGGTTTCCAGGGAAAGTGGAACAAAATGGGTGTTTTGTGAATTGGTTTATAGATGTCTTTTTCCTTCTTCTTCTTCTTCTTTTTTTTTTTTGGACCTTTCTATAGTCCTTGCTTTCCTCACACTTTGTTAGTCTTTATCATTATATGCTATTATGTGGAAATGAATTAATCAGTGCTGAAATTTTGAAGACCAGATAATGAAAACTTTTATTAAAAACAAAATTCTTCTGAATATGTTTACCCTTTATTCATGAGGAACTCCAGAATTGGTAATGGGTATTAAGTTAACCACTTTATGTGTCTTTAAGTCTGTGTTCCATTGTGCCACTGAGATTTGCTGTCACATGTCTATCATTTGCAATCATTTTAAATCTTAATATAATAAAATATCCTATATTTGTTCCTGAACGAATTAAGATCAGAATTTTGGACCATAACTCTTATATTTTCAGTAATGCGATTTCAGATGGTCTTTTGTATTTTTCCACGTCTCTTTGTTCTCCCTGCTTTTCCTTTCGGCGAACCTGAGGAGAACTTAGGGAGACTGATTATGTGAGTACCAGGAATGTGAGTCTTTGAAAAGTTAATAGTGGTACATGTAAACAGGGCAGTAAGGAATTTGGTTAGAGTTCTCTTGGAGTAATATCCCACAACTGGGGTAGGAAGCTCAGGACTGATTTTTTTTTTTTTTCCTTAAACTAGTCATTTAAAAAGTACATTATATTGTTTTTTGAATGACTACAGTACGGACAATTTAGAAAAACCAAAAACCCCTTTGAAATATGAAAACTGGTAACTCACTGAAGTGGATGAATAGTCTTACATTTTAAAAGCTTATGGAAAACTCAATTTCACATGATTCGAAAATGTCAAGTATTATAAGCTGGTATTTAAGATGCTTGTAAATATTATTTATGTTTTTAATTTTGTAAAATAAAGATTTCTTTTTAACCACTGGCATGAAGGTTTGATCTTTCATAGCTATTAATTGCTGACTGTAGAAGATAGCTGTTTGCAATCAGTGATTAGAAGCATCTCACCTGCCCCCAAACTCTTGTCTCCATATCCCACAAGTTGGCTTGCGTATAAAATGTCTCACTTTCTTGGAAGTTGTTCTTTTAAGATTTTATTTATTTATTAGAGAGTGTGAGTGAAAGAAAAGAGACCACGAACCAGGGGTAGGGGGAGAGGGAGAAGCAGGGCTCCATCCTGAGACCCTGGGATCATGACCTGACCCAAAGGCAGACACTTGAGCGACTGAGCCCCCCAGGTGTCCCTGTAGGAAGTTTTTTTTTTTGGTTTTTTTTTTTAAGATTTTTTTTTTTATTTATTTGTCAGAGAGAGAGGGAGAGAGAGCGAGCACAGGCGGACAGAATGGCAGGCAGAGGCAGAGGGAGAAGCAGGCTCCCCACCAAGCAAGGAGCCCGATGTGGGACTCGATCCCAGGACGCTGGGATCATGACCTGAGCCGAAGGCAGCTGCTTAACCAACTGAGCCACCCAGGCGTCCCCTTGTAGGAAGTTTTTAATGGCTAACTGTGTAAACGGAATTGTCTCCTCACTTCATAAGCCCCGATTGATTGTCCAGCCTTAATAGGAAAACTAGTTTTAATTCTGTCCTGGGACCACTCCATTACATTTGGTGGATTAGCTTTTTCATTAGTGGATTTTTAAGACAGATTGAACTTCTGGTATTGTAGCACTGGCTCCAGACTATTTCCCACCCTTTCAGCTGGCATAAAACAAGGAGTTTTAAGAAGTGTGGTATACGGGGGCGCCTGGGTGGCTCAGTGGGTTAAGCCTCTGCCTTCAGCTCAGGTCATGATCTCAGGGTCCTGGGATCGAGCCCCGCATCAGGCTCTC
Source organism: Lutra lutra (assembly GCF_902655055.1). Taxonomy (NCBI): domain Eukaryota; kingdom Metazoa; phylum Chordata; class Mammalia; order Carnivora; family Mustelidae; genus Lutra; species Lutra lutra. The sequence continues at coordinate 46,775,435 of NC_062282.1, forward strand.
TGCTGCACGGGGAGTCTGCTTCCCTCTCTCTCTCTGCCTGCCTCTCTACTTGTGATCTCTCTCTCTCTCTGTCAAATAAATAAAATCTTTAAAAAAAAAAGTGTGGTATACGAGCAGATCTAAGTTTTCATTGGGATGTTCACATACAGGAAGAGATTCTCAGCCAAGTTCTTTGGCATGCTGGTGATTGTGGGGCCTGTACAGATGGCCTAAATTTATTTATTGGGATCGAGCCCCGTATCAGGCTCCCTGCTTCTCAGGAAGGCTGCTTCTCCCTCTCCCCCTGTTTGTGTTCAGCTCTTGCTATCTATCAAATAAATAAAATCTTTAAAAAAGAGATTTTATTTGAGGGAGTGAGAGTATGGATGAGTGTTGGGGAGGGGAGCAGAGGAAGAAAGACTAACCGCTGAGCAGGGGGCCCGACGCAGAGCTTGATCCGAGGACCCTGGGACCACGACGAGCTGAAAGCAGACAATCAGCTGAGCCACCAAGGCACCCCCAGATGTCCTAAATTTAGATTCAGATAGGGAATTTATCTTTGCCACAGTTGACAGATTTGTATGTCAGGAGAAATGTTGAGATGAATGGTTGAACTAACTCATTGTTGAGCCGGGGATTTGGTCACTGTGTGGGAGGGATAAGACAGTTCATTAAGGTGTTGCTAAAGAAAGGGCACACCTCCGGTAGAATTGGCAAGAACTTTGTATACATGAGCACATGTAGGACTTTGTTAGTGGTTATGCTCAGAAAGGGATGGTCCTGTAGAGGGTAACCAGGGAATGCTAATCATGGGTAAATTCAAGCCCCTCCACATAAATTGCCAAAAGTTATTAAATTTGTCTTCTGGTTACTAGTAAGGCTATCAACTACAAGCCTAATTGTCAGCTAGTGCCAGTATGAATGAGCTCAGTTTGAGTCTTAAATCTAAGCTGTTAATATTCTTTCAATTTCCTTAGTCCATAAGTTTCCACTGTACACCTACTAGATCGAGACACTGCAAATAGGAGCTAGGAATAAAAAAGCACACGGAAGACAATCTCTACCCTCGCTGGAGTTTACAGTCTGTGTAGCCAAAGAGTACTTAATTCACGAAAGTACAATTTGTGACCTGTAAAGTACAGGACACTGATGTCCTTTAGGTTGAGGTTCAGGGACAGTCTCTGGAGAAGGAACACTTAAGCTGAGATCTAAGAGATGGGTAAGAATGGACCAGGCAAAAGAACAACATGGGCAAAACTACTGAGATGACAAGAAAAACCGGTAGGTTACTGCAGCCTAAGAGACCCGTGTGGGAGGACTCTAGAAACAAGGTGGAGTGTGTAAAAAGAGGCTAAGAGGTAAACGCTAGTATCAGGCAGGGCCTTGGAAGCCCTGCAAGGTGATCTTTTTTCCACTAACAATAGGGAAGTGCTGAAATAATTTTTTTATTCCACTTACAGTGGGACAGTAGTGAAATAATTTTTTAAAACAGGAAGTTGATAAAATTTGCTTTGTAATTTGGACTTGTCATTGGTATATGAAGAATGGAGAATCAGTAATAAGAGCAGATTGAGAGGCAGTGGGAGGTGAGAGCAATCATCTGATTAACGAGGTGGTGGTTTGTATTAGAAGGTTTGGATTGGGTAAACGACCAACACTAATTCTTCATTTGCCTATTGGCATCTACTTAGCTTGAGTGACCTCCTCAGTGCTTTGGCTCTTTGTGGTTCTGATAATTAGGGAGATAGAAATGAAAACCATTTATTCAAATTGGAAGTGGCTTAACTACATTATCTAATATGGGAAAGAATTTGGGAGTAAATGGAATCTTGTCACTTCTGTTCTGGGTAGTTTATTGCTTAGTTGTCTAGTAGTAACTCTTGTTCTTACTAAAGCAGTAATTGAGGAGTATGTATGAATCCTCTAAGAACAGATGATGGTTCTAATAAACTGTGAAGGAGTTTAGAATTTCTAGTTTAATAGTACTGTTCTTTAAGTGGAGGGGAATAAATATTTTTCTGTCTCTGCAAGTGAAGCATTTGTTCATTTCAGTGAAGACTGTAGAGCTGGTATCTACTTCGCCACATAGCCATGCCTGTGTATAATCTTTGCAACCAAGATTTTCTATCCCTAGTAACAATGCATCTTCTTCCTCAAGTTCAAGTAACTGTAAAGAATCAGGAGGATCTAAGTTCTATAATATTTGTTTTTTGGGGTTTAGCATTTTTAAATTCTAAAGCTAGGTCTAATTTTTTTTTTTTAAAGATTTTATTTATTTATTTGAGAGAGAGAGAGATCAACAAGTAGGCAGAGAGGCTGAGCAGAGAACACGATGTGAGCCTCAATCCCAGGACTCTGGGATCATGACCTGAGCCGAAGGCAGAGGCTTATTAACCCACTGAGCCAGCCAGGCGCCCTAAAGGTAGGTCTAATTAAAACAAACAAAACCCCTGGTCAGCCAGATCTTTAAATAATGGTCTCTTAAACTCTTTCCTTCTAAGAGTTTCTGTTAATGAATTTTATTCTTGCTGCCACAACAATCCCAACTTAGAAAATAATTGAAAAATAAACCGGACATTCAAGCAGAAAAGTTTTCACAATGAATCCCAAAAGAAGATAGTTATACTATTGGGAAAGAGTGTTCCCTCCCAGCCCTACACCAGACTATCTGATTTTTATGCCCCAGCAACTGGGATATTACAGAAACATCTCTTTCTGACATTGTTCAAGAGGATGCTCAATAACGGAGGGGGGGTAATGAACAGGTTTTATAATTAAATAGTATATAGGGTCCCATTATGCTGAAGTTGGAGTCCACTGATCCAAAAGTTATATATGCAGAATTATTAATTTTCCTTCAAAGACTGTCTGTGGTTTTGATTCTCAAAGGGTCCTGTGATCCAGAAAAGATTACAAGCCACTGAAACAGTAATTTCTTCCTGAGCTCTTTTGATCACCATTTCGTTTTATAAAACTGAAGGGATAAGACACATTGTTTTAGTTATTTGTTCTTCTAATGCTTTAGTAAATGATTTGTTCAAATAAGCAGTGACAAAAAACAATAAAACCAAATTTTTGACCTAAAGTTCAGATGGCTGGTAGAGTCAACATGATGGGTAAAGGCCTATTTCACATTCTAAGTGAAGTCTTCAAAAGAACAGAAGGGGAGAACTCATATTAACAAAAAAGTTAAGAAAGATGATACCAAGGCATAAAATGTAGCAATTCTGTCTCCAACAAGAATGACATGTTTACCATCAGGTGAAGTATTTATAAAGGTAGCTTGTGTTTAAGAACATAACACTTTGGGTAATTAAAAAGTTTCTCTTCTTTGGGTGAAACCTACATAAGGCTTTAGAGTTGACCAAAGATCACATTGCAGGTGTTAATTCTGAAAACCTACTGCTGGCTTTTCATGATCCTTGCTCCAGTAGGAAACCACAGTTGAGTCCAAAGTCTGATTCCACAATGTGTAAGGTAGAACAGCGTCCATTCAAACTTGACCCTCATTTGTATTATTTCGATCACTGCAAAAACACCTAGGGATGAGAGTGAATGTCTGGCATGGTATAACTGTAGAGATGAAGGGTGTCATACGTTTTGAATTTGGCACAGTTTTCTTAGAGGTCCTTGAAAATTCACGTGCAGAAGGTCTCACAGTATCTTTTGTAAACTTTAGTGTTGCCGTATTTCTGAAGGAGCTCTTGGGCCTGTTGCTGCATGTCTTGGGTCACGCTGCCAGGACACTGGGACCCAATGTGAAGCAGGATAAGGCAGCACTCCAGCACATCGGGGAAGGGCCAGATCTGAAAGATGACACGGGAAGGAAGCATTTACAAAAGAGCCACATATACCTGCTTAGAGGCACCAGCAATTCAAAGTCTCATCTAGTGGTACTTCTCAGGCATGACTGAGCCATTTCCCTTATAAGGCTCTTCATCAGTTACTCTAAGGATAGAGGATAATCAAAACTGGGATGGTTACTGGGATGGTTACTGGGATATCCTTTCTCAAATGAAAGAATCTGTCTCTAGAGCCCTATTCAATTAATTTAAATCATGGTTCTCCTTTAATGGCACGGCCACATTCAAATACACCCAGTCCATCTGTTAGTTATCAAATACATGGTACTAATTTTTATTTTACCTCCCAATTCCAAAATTTGTTCCATTTTGCTAAAGAATGAGGTATAAAATTGCGTGTGTTGTCAATAATCCTATTCTCACAAAACATTTTAGTTAACCAGACACAATGAGATCCTAAACTTTTAAGCATATACAGATGTGAAGAGACTTCAGAAATGGTACAGAGAATCAGATGACCTTAAAGAATTTGGTATAGTCAATTGATAATATAAAAAATCATGTTTTACCAAGTGAACTGCTATAAATCTTACCTTAACACTCTCAGGAAATTTAGCTATTTTCTCATTTGCCTCTGTAAGCCTTTTGGTTAATTCAGGCAGAGAAAGTGGCTGATTTTTTTCTTCTTTACTAGTAATAATAAAAAAAAGTATAAGTCATATGCCGTGCCCCACGGAACTTTTAGCTGTTATCCTGTAAGTAAAATTCTTTTGTCATCTGGGTCTTATCTCTTGTCTTTAATACAAAGGTCAAGAGGAGGGAATTTAATGTGATGTTAAGTTTTCAAAATGCAATACCATTCCTCACTATTTTCCAAATCCCCACTTCTCAGACACATAGCTCTAATGAAAGTTTAGGATCTCGAGGGGATTCAGTTCTGCAGCCAAGTGCAGAAAGCCTGGATTTCTCTGGGGACCAGTTAGACATAGCTGGGGCTCCTAATCGTAGGTGTATGGATGCACATTTTTCCGGGAAGAGTGTCTTAAGCTTGTTAAAGGAGTCACGTGATTCAGAGGTTAAGAGCTGCAAAGGCTGGAGAACTTTTTAGTGTTTTTCTTGTTACTAAAACCAAGCCTAAAGCTGCCTAGAGTGTGGTGGCTTACTGGAGAAGTGACTCAAAACTCTTGACTCAAGATTTCAGTGGGAGCCTCCCCCCAAGCCCACGGCAGTGTTTATACAGCAATAAAGGTATAAGGGATTCAAAACTTAATTTTTTTTCAGTTACCAATACAAGTATCAGTTATCAGTTTATTAACGGTACTGATTACTATGTTTTAAGCCTTGTTTGGGAGACTATCTATGTAAAAGGCACTCAGTATAATAACCAATCAGTAACTGTTAATCACTACAAATGCCCAAGGCAGAAGGCCCTGTAACAGTGCAGATGATCTTTACAGTGATTGGTGACTGGCTCCTGTCATCCACCTGGCCCCTGTGTTCAAAAGAAATTAGGGGGCTACAGCATTCTGATCACTTGGGATTTTCTCAATTCAGCATGTACTTTTGTACGCTACCCTTTTTGTGTATTTTCTGGGATAGCACAGAATGGTTGAAAAACTGGTTTTCATTAATGATGTCATAATTCAATTCCCCACTTTACATGATTAATTTTGGGGGGGGGAATCTACTTTTTGCTCAAAGGTAGGATTTTATTGTCTGTCCTACTGTTACTGACATTATTCTTGATTTCATTTAATTGCCCCAACAAGCGAGGTAGGAGTAGGTACGCCCAATTATGGATGAAGGAACGAAAGTTCAGGAACATTAAGAATCTTGCCTGAGGTCACTTGGCAGAGCCAGGATTAGAACCCCAGGTTGGACTCGGAGGCCGGTGCATGCTACATTATGGTGCTGGCAAGTGACCTCATCAGACTCATCATGTGCTGATTTTTATCTGATGATAATGTGGGAACTCAGCAGGGTATTTCCAATTCCACCTTTTACCGACTCATCACTTACCACTCGTTCTGAGGACTAGAGAGGGACTGTTCTGCTGCCTGCTCAGATTCATTCTTATCAGGACCGTTTGTTGTAGATTTACAGACTTGACTCTTCTGGTGTTGGCGGATCATTTCTGCCAAGGTCTCTTGGACTTCAGCAACGGTTCTCTGTGAGTTTTGGAGACTGGCGTGCTTTTCTGAAAAGAGCTCTTTACAAGTGATTAGCATTTGCTTGCTTTCTTCTGTGAGTCTCACATCTAATTCTGGAGGCCTGTTTGGCTCTGGCTGAGAATCTCTGGAGTCCGTTTCTTCAGGGGTGGCATTGTTTATCTGCTGGCTTTGCTCAACAGAGGTTGTCCTTCTGTGAGCAGCTCTTACCCAAATACCGGATTTGGGGCAATGCCTGGAGAGAGACCACCAAAATTCATACAGGTGTCCATAAATATAAAAGGCCTCCAAACTTTTGAAAGCTGGTGTGATGGGGGACTGAGGTTCACCCAGTTTGTGTTTTAGATGGTCACAGCCTAGAAGAAGAAGAAAAGGATTTAGGGTTGTGTGTTTCTTTATCTGCTAGAAATCTGGCCCCTCCCCTTATGTTTGCTATCACCCACGGAGAGGATCTCAATAAAGGACAGCCGTGATCCATGGGACCGCATGCCCGTCACCAAAAGTCAACCAGAGCTAAACATCTCATGACCTAGGACAGTATTCTTGTTGCTGTAGTCTATGTGTCAAAGCATTATAGAAAAAATAATCCATCCTCCTATGAAAGCTCTGGGCGGGGGTAGTATCCCACTATGTTTCTGAAAAATCACAGTGATTTAGTTTAGTGACTATGCAGCTCAAAGAATATCTTTCTGCTGTGCTTCTCTATTCTTTTTTTTTTTCTTTTTAAATTCATTCGTTTATTTGTTTTAAATGTTTCTCTACACCCAGTGTGGGGCTCAAAGTTATAATCCTCAGATCAAGAGTTGCATGCTCCTCCGACTGAGCCAGCCAAGCACCCCATGAGCTTTTCCATTCTTAACTGACTGGTGAACACATTACTATTTCTCTCAAACTGTGTAGGAGAATTTATAGACGACAGTGTGGTAGATAAGGCAGGTAGGGCCAGGTAAAGGAAGACAGCTCAGTCATTCTGGCTACCTCTTGGGAGCTTGGGTAAGAGAATTCAAACTTGGTGCTAAATGACATAGCTGGCTGGTCTCTTTCAGTGATGTATGTCATGCTGGTGCCACACCATTGGTGGTGGTTTTATCATCCATTAGTAGGCATGCCCCAGCAGAAGTGGGGGTCATTTACCCTCAGGAAGAAAGGCTGAGTGCACTTCCTGCATGATGGTGAAGTTTCCCGAGTCGTAGCTCCGGACCACAGCCCGAAGCAGGGCTTCCACAGCTGCGTCCCAGGAGGCCACCTGCTGGCTCAGCACTGCCAACGTCAGGTCATGGCAAATGTGAAGCAGAAGCTGGAGGGAGGAGCCAGAGTTTCAGTTAAACATTCTCCAGGGATGATACCAGAATATTCCTACCGACTGCACTTGGACAAAGTACAGACAATGTACGTTTAAGAAAGCTCCTCATATCTCCACCACCCATTTTTGCTTCCGTATCTGAGAAACTTTCCTACCTAGTTGCATAGTAACATACCTTGTCTGGTGTCAAAGTCTGTTCATGCTAAAAAAAAAAAAAAATGCCTTGACATTTGTATTTAATTAAAACAAAAACTGAGTTTTGGAACTAAGAGCTATAATTCAACCAATCAAGTGGAGTATAATTAAAATTTATAGTGAGCAATTTGATGAGTTTTGATAAATACATCTATCAGTATAGATATAAATGCTACAATCACCACCACCATCAAAACCTAGAACATTTTCATCATTGTAAAATATCCCCGTGTACCCCTCTGCACGCACTCTCCTCTCCCTAACCCAACAACCACTGATCTGGTTTTGACCATATAAATTTTGTCTTTTCTTGAATTCATATAAATATAACCCCAGAGTATACAGTCTTTTGTGTCTTCCTTCTTCCACTTGTCATAACAGTCTCAGGATTTGCTGATAGTAGCTGTAGGTCACTAGTTCGGTCCTTTTTAGGGCTGCATAGTATTCCACTATAGGAATATAACATAGTCTGCATATCCATTCACCAGCTGATGGACATTTGGGTTGTTTCTCATTTTTGGTTGTTGTGAACTAAGCTGCAACGGACATTTGTGTACAAGTATGTGCGGATACCTGATTTCCTCTCTTTTAGTGAGATATCTAGGCAGTGGGAATGCTGGGCCATTGAGCATGTCTATGTTTAACTTCATAAGAAACTGCCAGACTGTTTCGCAAAGTGCTATGTATCATTTGAGGAAGTCTTGTTTCTCATAAATACTGTGCCCTCATTTTCCAAAGAACAAGTAGATAAACTGGTATCTATTTATAGCATGGGTACAGCTGTTACAGTGGATCAACTTTATCTCCTTCCATCAATATGGAGTGATTTTACCAACGGCTCACTGAAATAAGTAAGGTACAAAATACATATGGCCTGGCTTAGGGGCTGCCTCTGGTGAGCTAGCAAAGGGGAACAGGTACCAGGAACTTCAACCTTACTGTATTTCTTTTCCTAAAAACTAGTACATACAAAACAAAACCAGAAAACTATGAAGCAAAACTGACAAAATGGGACCATCTGTTAATTCTGATTGATGGGTATTCTATTTTTCTCTACACTTTTCTGTATTTTTAGACTTTTTCTAATTTTTTTTTTTTTTTTTAAGAGAAGATTGAGCAAGACTAACTTCAAAGCCAAAGGGCTTTCATCAGTCTGGAGAGATCTTTCCAGGTTGCCTGGCCTGCCTTGGTCTTTTCTGAACCACAAACTGGCATTCAGCTTGTTTCCTTATTATGCTGGACATGGACTACGGAAGTCTTACTGGAGTGCAGACAGGGTACCTGTTTGGAGGGAGTGTTATTTGTAGCTGATGGGTACTTGATACTCTGCAGTTGCTGCAGGGCTGCCTGGTACTGCTCTGGGCTCTCCAGGCTGAAGGTGTTCTTCCATACAGCGGTCACCCTCTCCACGAAGGGCCCTGCAGTGCCTGTAGCCCAGGCGTTGTAGGAAGAGCTTTTGGCTTCTAAAAGCTGCCTTTCCTCCAGGTGCTTGGACAGTAGCTCAAGAAGGCAAAACACCAGTCTCTGTCCCTGGAACCCAACAACAAAGGACAGGAACTGTTAGGCAGCGGGAGTGCCTGATTGTCTCGAGAGCTCTCCGTTTCTCAGTGTGTTCCCCATTACATCTGTAGCAACCAAACCCCTTCGTGGGCTGCCTCTGGCCACTGTGAGTCATGAGTGAGGGGGGAAAGGATGTGATCTAATAGACATTTTTCCAGACGCCGTTGCAGGGATCCTTGAAGTATCCGGGACCCAAGCAAACATTTTTATAACACAGAACCCCAACTGTAGCTCTGACTACTATAACGTAAACCACATGCTGGCCAGCCATCTAAGACTTGTGGCCCAGTTTGAGAAAAGATGGCCTGAATTCATCCAGTTCTTAGCCCCTGCCCAAACTTTAGATTAAGGGATACAGAAGTAAAGTGTAATGGGCAGAAGGGGCTAGAGCAGATAAGCTGTGTAATTCTGAGGGTTGGGGTAGTTAAGGCAGCCTGTCTCAGCAGGTTTAAGAGGGAGTCAGCTGGAAGAGAAGAAGCTCTTATAGAAGAGGATTAGAGCTTAGAGAGAAGCCCTAGATGAAAATCAATCTTTTTGCTAGGCTTTCAGTTTCCACGAGATTCGTGTGTACCCTTATAATATCTTCTCAGTTAGGCTTGGGAAGGCCTCTGTTGATGAGCCAAAATAGCCTCATCATTATCACAACAGCATTTAGCATAAGGTTGAAGGTTTTCTTGCTTTGATAAGAATGCTGCTTAAGAGAAAAAAAGAAATGCTAAATAACCATTTTTGGAAACTTTTTTTTTTTTTTTTTTAAAGATTTTATTTATTTATTTGTCAGAGAGAGAGAGGGAGAGAGAGCAAGCACAGGCAGACAGAATGGCAGGCAGAGGCAGAGGGAGAAGCAGGCTCCCAGATGAGCAAGGAGCCCGATGTGGGACTCGATCCCAGGACGCTGGGATCATGACCTGAGCCGAAGGCAGCTGCTTAACCAACTGAGCCACCCAGGCGTCCCTTTTTTTTTTTTTTTTTTAATGGACAAATTAAACTCTCTCAAGATTTGGTCACTTTATAAATAATACACCAAATGACACTATCTTTGAGGGTATACTACTTTTGCCTCCGTTTTTATTTTGCAGTTCCCAGAAGGCTACTGTTTTTCTTGGGCTATGAATATTTAGCTAGGAACTGTCTTTAGGCCCAGTAACTCTACTAGGGAAAGAGGAATTTACAAAGTTCATATTAGTATCTGGCCAGCAAAGTTGTCTAAAATGGACCAAATGTTTATGTGTTTCGGAAATTGAGAGTGCTGATGCTTTTAAAGTAATCTCGGTTTTGAGTGGTAAATTACTCATTTTTAACCAGAAAGGGATAAAGTAGACACTTAACAAAATACTGATTTTACCACACTTCTTTATGGGTTAAAGCTAACATGGAGTGCAATGACAGAGCCATGATTTCGGTCAGATGTTAATCCCTCTTCCACTCCCTCTTCAAAGAAGACCTGATGACACCAACGAAGAAACACCAGACCAGAGCCCAGGGGCTGAGCGAACTCAAGTCTACTCATACACGTTGTACACAAACTGCTAAGGGAGGAGAATCACTGCGAATGATCACGTTCTCTCTTTGAATACGGCAACTGACAAGCCACGGTACTTCCACGGGATAGTAGGGCCAGGGCTTGCTAGACACTTCTGAGGAGACCTGCCTAATTGGTATAGCTTGTTCAACTGGGTTATTAATTCGGAATTGAACTAGAAAAGGACTTGGGGCCCTTCCCTCTTAAATACCAGGAGATACAGTAACAGACTGACCTTTAGACTTTCATGGAGCTTCAGGGCTTCCTGGGCTCCCACCCAGTTCCTGGCCAAAAGCAGCTCCTGGGCACAGCGGAGAGCCAGGGAAGAGGACAACTCATTCTCTCCTACAATTGAAGCCAACTCCGCAGCCGTCTTAAGTGATGCTGCGTCCCCCTTCTTGGACAAAACTTTGGCTGCATCGTAAGCAGAAGCAGCCCCTAAATAGCTGTGATAGAGAAGAAAACCCCAACGTGTCACAAGCAGATCTCTGTTCCCTCTTCCACTGCCATACACAGGATGAGTGACAGCATCACATGTGATAAGGACATAAAGGAACCTCAACATTTGCTGAACTGAAGAGTCTTCATTCCCTTCCAGTTTCTCTGTTTGATGGTAAAGACATCACTAGAAGAAGGGGACCTCCTGAGTCTGCTACTGAGGTTTCCTGAATAGTTACGGCGATTCAAAGAAATACTAAGGAGGCAGGTCCTGATGAATCTTACGAAGCTGGGTTTAATACACATGCCTTTTTATTTTCTAGTCACTTTACCACCCCCACCCGCCCTTCACTTACTGTTCTTATCCTGCTCCTCTGTAGTTCAGATTCATGCCTGTTCCCTCAGGCTTACCATTTGGCGGCTACAGCATAATGGCCATCTTTTTCCAGGATGGCTCCCCAGGTGAGGTACAGGTCCTTCAGGATCGGGTCCTCTGGGCGCAGTCGGGCCTTGGCAACTGCAATAGCTTCCCTAGAGGCAAGAACAGATATTGGCCAATTTGAAAAGGCTAGAAGATAGGACAAACTGTCCCTCTTGTATTGTTCAAAAGTTCCAAGAGCCTATGAAAAACCGTTTTCCTGCCTTACGTAAGATTAAAACCACATGCTGAGCTTACTTCTTTCCCTAGGTCAGCAGTTCTTAAAGTGTGGTCTGTGGATTCCTGGGGGTCCCCAAGTCCTGTCACTTCACAGAAAACCACCACCTATACTGTTGCCAGTGATAAAATTTGAGCTTTCAAGTGAAAACTAGAATTTTAGGAAATCGGTGCCTGCTGCTGTGGCCTGATCACTTCCCAAAAGTTAAAGATTCTGAAGACACTGATGGTGATATTAAAGAATGTGACTTTTTTGGGGGGATATTTTATAATGAAATGTGTTGACATTTGGAGTATCTATATAATTCTGTGAGCTAATATTTTCCAGGTGACATACAACTTCTGAGTTACACCAACAAAGTTGTAGCTGGAATTGAAATATTTTGGATTAAGTTGATCTAGGCAGAGGGATGTTCAAGAGGTATTTTGAGACAACCACCTGTAGCCATGATGGAGTAACAGGGACCAGACTTACCCTCCTGCCACAAAACTAGACAAAATATGTATTTTTTTCAGACACTGGGCACCAGACAGCACAGGACTGTCATCCTGGAGAGAGGGGAACCAAGGACATGAGCCCTGTCAGGGACCCCCTGCAGCCATCTTCCTATAGGGAACCCCAGCAGAGCCTCAGCAGTCTCATCAAGTGGAGGAGAGACAAAGCAATTGGAATTTGAGGGCCAGGATGATAGGAAGGAAGAAGCTGTCCAGAGAAGGGTCTATAGAACTCTGTTTGCGGATCCCATGGAGTCTTTGGCTAAACACAAAGGCCATACATGTGTAGGAAACTCTTCAAGGCTAGACAAAGACCAACCAGGGAAGTGTAAGCTCAGTAATTCCCAGAGCTCACTTCGGGGCCTTGGGGACTTTTGTGTTTTGACCAGCCAGACATCTGAGTTCTGATTTGTTGAATACACAAGGCATTCAGTAAAGACAGCAGAAGGTAGAAGGACAAACCACTTCTAGAGTACAGATTTCCCTAAACTTGTCCTAAGAAAGCCATGGAAAGATCAAGCTGATCCAGAGCAAATTTTAAAGATTTTATTTATTTATTTGAAGGAGTGAGTGAGTGAGCGAGTGAGCGAGCACGAGCTGTGGGAGGGGCAGAGGGAGAGGGAGAAGCAGACTCCTCACTGAGCAGGGAACCCCGACATGGGGCTCGATCCCAGGACCCCACAATCACCACCTGAGCTGAAGTCAGCTGCTTAGCCGACTGAGCCACCCAGGCTCCCCAGGTCCATAGCAACTTTAATGCTCTCTAAAACAGAGTTCGACTCGCTCTAAAGGAAGACACACCAAGACAGAATAAAGAAAAAGAAAGTCTCTTTAAAGCCATCACATCAAAAGACTGAAAATCAGTGATGGAGAAAGTCCTAAAAACAGTAAGAGAAAAATAACATAGTTCCTATATAAAAAGGTGAGATTAAATGCAATAGTCAAGTCAAAACCAACATAAGAGAAAACAATGTCATCTTTGATGCTGTGAAAGACAAAAACTGCCAGAGGAAGATCCTTTAAAATGAAGCAAAATTAAAGGCTTTTATAGACAAACAAATTGATGGAATTGGTTTCCAGAAGAATCACACTACAAGAGTGAAGATCTTGTTCAGGTCAAGAAGGAGCTGATAGCAATTAGAACCTTGGACCTATATAAGAGAATGAAAAATGCTGGAAATACATATATGGGCAAATATTTAAAAAAGCATTTTAAAATTAATAAAAAATTATATAAAAAGATGGTTAAAAAAAGATGACAGGTTAAAGCAAAACTTCTAATAGTGTAATGTGAGGCTGTAACATGTCAAATACATGACAACAGCAGAAAGGACAGGGAGGAAGGAAAGAAACACATTGTCTATAAGAAGTAATAAAATACTACTTGAAAGTGAACTGTGATAAATTAAAAATGCTAATCATCACAAGCTATCAAGCCACCATAAAATAAATGAATAGGAGTACAGCTAATAAACCAGAGATTAAAAAATATTCAATTGACTCAAAAGAAAGCAGGAAAAGACAAAATGAACAAACAATGGGACAAGTAGCAAGATGGTAAATTTTAATCGCACTAATATTTACATTAATTGTAAATGGCTTACGCACTCCAATTAAAAGAAACCATCTGACTGGATAAAAACAAGACCCAGTTGTATGCTGTTTACAAAAAAATATTCCATTTCTTTTGTTTGTCACTACTTACAAATGTTATTATAGTGGAAGTGTAAGAACGTGGATAGGGAGGATTCATACCAATCTCAGGAGAGTGGTATTTCTAGAGAAGGGATGAGGACAGAATTGGAGAAAGGCAATTCAACCAAATCTGGAATGTTATACTTAAAACTGGGGGCACGGAGAGCTTTATGGGGTGGTTGGCAAGATCCTGTCCCACCTGTCTTACACTGTTTTCTCTATTTGTGTTACTTTAGGGATAAAGAAGTTCTGAAAAAACAACAGTGGCAAACACTGATAAAAATTAACATTTGTTGAGTACAGGTTGTGGGTGCATTAATGCTTGTTAAACTAGTATATGCATATTTCTGTATGTTTGAGATGTTTAATTACAAAACGAGGTTTGTGCTGGTTATCAGTAAGCAGAGCTGTTTAGCAGATAAATTTCACATTTTGTCCAGCTATTGGTTCAACTGCAGGGTCATACAAACCTGTAGAAATGATTTGACTTGAGCAGCTCTACAGCTTCATATACTTTGTGGATAGAAAGTAGGTGAGAGGCAGCCTTGACATACTGATCTTGAAAACACAGCTGTTTGGCAAAAGCTTCCACGGCCCACAGCCACACATGGTAGCCGGCTTTAAAAAAAAAAAAAAAAAAAAAAAAAAAAGGTGGTTGAATAAAAATTAGGTTAAGGGGGAAAAAAAAAGTACATACAGACATCTGGGTCGAAAATTCTTTTGTTTTAGTAACTGCATTAAGTACAACATTTAGATTCTAATTGAGTTGCCATTACAGATCCCCTGCTTCATCTACTTTCCCAAATTCCACTTTTTAAAACATCAATTTTGGGGGCGCCTGGGTGGCTCAGTGGGTTAAGCCGCTGCCTTCGGCTCAGGTCATGATCCCAGGTCCTGGGTTCGAGCCCCACGTCGGGCTTTCTGCTCAGCGGGGAGCCTGCTTCCTCCTCTCTCTCTGCCTGCCTCTCTGCTTACTTGTGATTTCTCTCTGTCAAATAAATAAATAAAATCTTTAAAAAAAAACAACCATCAATTTTTTCTTTGATTATATAACACATACAAAATAGTGTAAAATTCAAAAGGTATAAGAGTATGGATGTCAGGACAATGATTACCCTTGTTGGGGTGTGTGGAGACTGACTGAAAAGCAGCATGAGAGAAACTTACAGCATGCTGGTAGTGTTACACTTCTTGATATGGGTGCCGGGTTTTTTTTTTTTTTAATTAAGATTTTATTTATTTATTTGACAGACAGAGATCACAAGCAGTAAGAGAGGCAGGCAGAGAGAGAGGGGGGGGGAAGCAGGCTCCCCGCGGAGCAGAGAGCCCGACATGGGGCTCAATCCCAGGACCCTGGGATCATGACCCCAGCCGAAGGCAGAGGCTTTAACCCACTGAGCCACCCAGGCGCCCCATGGGTGCCGGTTTTAAGGGTGTATTCAAGTTTGCGAAATTCATTGTCAGTCACGACAATGACCTGTGTACTTCTCTCTCTCTCTCTCTATATGGTATACTTGAATACAGTTAAAAACTGGGCATGGCATAAAAGCTTTCCTTGTTATCCTGGCATCTCCCCACCCAAACTCGTCCAGATTTCTTTCCCTGAAGAAAACCATTATTTTTAGTTTCTTTTGAAACCTTTTTGAAATAGTCTGTGAAGACACATTTAAATATAAATGACAGAGTAGTAAATATTGTTGTGCATCTACACTTTGACTCTTTTCACTTACTACACTTTGGAGCTCCGTTCCATATTAGAATGCACAGAGTTGCCTCATTCTTTCATAGGAGCTCCTACTGTCTAGAGGTATGAGATTTAACCGGTCTCTTCCTGATGGACAGAGAGGTTCTTGTGATCTTTTGCTATTACAAATACTGCTATAATGATCGCCCGTGTATACCTGCCATTTTGCATGTGTGAGTATGGTTAATCCCCACACTTAGAATTGCTAAGTTAAGGTTATTAGACATGGCCAAACTGTCCTGCAAGAGAGGGTTCATCTTTTTAAAAGATTTTATTTATTTGAGAGAGAGTGTGTGTGAGAGAGCATGAGCCCAGGGTTGGGGGTGGGGTTGTAAAGGGAGAAGGAGAAGCAGACGCCCAGTGGAGCAGGGAGCCTGATGTGGGGCTCTATCCCAGGACCCCAAGATCATGACCTGAGCTGAAGGCAGACACTTAACTGACTGAGCCACCCAGGCGCTGGAAGAGTGTCCATCTTTAGCGGACTTAACCTCAAGGTGAAAGAACCATTGTTGCGAATAACATACCAACTGGCGCCATAGCCACAAGACTGTCTGTCAGCTCCCCTCTCTCTGCGGCAGTCTGAAGAACACCTTTTAGATCTCCTTTCCAAAGCATAAGCTGGTGAAATAACTCGGGGTGGCCATTTTCCAAGTGACCTTTTCCTGTTTGGAGGAGAGAGAATGTTGGGAAAATGTTTCAGAAACCTCTGTCTACACAGACTTCTAGAGTAAGAAAGGCCGGATGAAAGAGGAACAAACTCCTAGAATAGGCTGTTGCCAGCTGATGGGAAAGTCATCGCCCAGAGTGTTCATAATGTGGTGTGAGGCCCACTCAGTCCCTCGTCCACCCGCTCACTTTCACTTATGTTCACAGTGACCGCTGTATGTTCCAGGACCTATGACAGATGCGAGGGGTGTATAGGAATGTGCAGACCAGGGAGCTCAAAACCTAGTTAGCTGACATGTAAAATGAGCCATTAGGATGTTCCAGGATGACAGTCATAATAGAGATATGGATAAGGAGTTAGGAAAGCATAAAGACAGACTGCGTTATGCTGACTGGATCTGCCTCACCTTCGACTTCAATCATTCTGTACAGGGCCCCCCGGTCTGTGAAAAGCCCCAGGTGAAATCTTTCCTCCAGATCAGCAGACACCTCCTCGTTTAGCTCTGCTAATTCAGAAAGACAAAGAAAATGAGGTTACTGTTTTCTCTCTAATTCTCCAAATGTATGTCCAGAACACCCATTTCAGGAGTGAAAAGAAGAGTCTTGGGACCTTGTTTACCCTAACAGAGACCCCTGCTGGTTACAAGGGTAGCAAAATAGGAGACTACTTTGAGCTTGTTAAACTCAGCCTTGGCAAAATCCAATGAGATAATTTAGTTTACAGATTGCTCAAATAAAGATTTGGGAAAAAAGGGATATAAAAAGTGAATCCCAAATTCAACATGTATTTTAAATGCAGTAGAAAACAAAACAAAAAAAAACTAACAAATGTCCTTAACATTCACTAGGATCTACCACGGAGGGATGCAGTATTCATTTTGTTTTTTAAAAAGTCACATGAGCAATTTTCTAGTAAGGTTAATAATCTAAAACTATATATTAGGTGTATTAAGTTATAGGAAGTCGTCAAAAAGTCCCCCAAAGAGGATTATGTATATAAGAAGAGCATAAAATATTCCTGGAGACAGACAGAAACTGGTAATAGTGTGGCCTTAAGGGGAAATGGGAGAAGTAGGTATCAGGGAATATAAAAAAGATTTACATTCTTTTTGAATCTCTGAGTATCATTTTATCATATGCATCCTGTTTTAATATGTAAAATGCAAAATTAAAAAAAATAGTTGCTCAAATATCAAAATAATAGGCACTGAATGAGGGCTTTGCAAAAGTAAAATAAAAAAACCTTCTTAAACAAAAACTTCCACCAAAATTCTAAAAAAGGAACTGCCATCTTCTGGGTATATTTCTAATAAGCAAGATTGTTTTTTTTCCCCCTACATGAAGATACTGTTTCCTGGGGAAAACACAGTTGAAGGAATTGACTCATGCTGAGCTATTTAAGCCATCATACAAATTCTGGCACGTAGATGGCTGGTAACAACTCAATTTATAACAATAAATCAGAGCACTGCCTCTCAAAGTCACTGGGGAGTGCTGACAGTGGATCAGAATGGGGAGTCTGGCACTGCGGTTGGGTGGGGAGGGAAACCTGGAAGAGAATGTAGAAATACAAACAGTTTTAGACACTGGTTTGCACATTCATTCAATAAATACACAAGCACCTCTTATGTGCTAGTTCCCAGAAGACTATAGATGGGCCAAGGAAGTCTGTTTTTGTACCTTTGGAGTGTTTTGCAGTTGCTAATACCAAACAGTCCTGATGAAGCTCCTCCTTGGACCTGTGGTCCAGGCTGGTAGTCAGTGGAAGCATGGAACGAGCTTTTCGCTTCTTGGTTAAGGATTCTGAAATGTAATAAAAATACAGAGTGCCTGAAGAAGAGCTGACCAGAATCATAAAACTAGATGGCCACTGAGTGACAGTAACCTACTGAAAGGATACTGCTGGGAATCAGAAAAATTCCTATGCTTACAAAGCTTTCAAGTTAAATTAGCTGGGGGCAGTGTTTACAACACACACACACACACACACACACACACACACACACACACACACGTCGCTGGGAACACCCTGTGAAGCATTATCAACAGCTGCAAAATGACACTTCGCCAGGAAAACATTAAAAAGTATTTAAAGTTGTTTAAGTGTTAAAGCTGTTTAAAAACATGACCCAAAACTGAAACAATCAAATCAACAAACAAATACGTAAAACCTAAAAAAACAAACAAAAACCCCAACAAAAAACCAACAACAATAAGAACCAAACACTCTGGAGTTTGTGGCTGCATGTGGTATTTGAGGGTGCTTTCACAAAACATTTTAATCATTAGACACCAACCTGGCTTCTCTTTAGGTGGCTCCTTCTTCAGTAAAGTGACTTTGTTATTAACAGTGACCTTTGACTTTTCAAAGCCTAACGAAACCGGGGCGCAGGTAACTGGTTCTCTAGAAGCTACATCATGGGGGATAAAGAAAAAAAGTTTGGAGGACAATGCAGAATCTAGTTCTTTTTAATAATTAAGAAGTATACTAGGATTAAGTGTGATTTTATGTATTCCATAAAAGAAGATACTTTGGAAAGGAAACGTGTAGTCTTCCTTTTCCCACCTCACAAACTGTCTATTCTAGGAACTCTGACTAATTGGTCTAAGAAGAAGTTGTTTCTAGCTCCCACAGTTTTATACCACAGGCCCAGGAGTTCTGAAACTTTGCTCAAATGGCACAACACTTCTTAATCTATTTAGATGACAAAGTACTAATTGCATGTTTAATTACAATAGAGAATATTAAGGGTATGTGATATGGAGTCACAATCCTGAGAACACACAACCATGAACTTTAAAAAAGAAAAAAAGCCCAGCTGTTGATCTATAGGGGTAAAGGACACTTTGTGCAACCATTTTGTGATAAAGAGGTATTCTGATGAGCCTTAAAAAAAAAAAAAAAAAAACCCATTAAACTTTTAGCTCTTTATTTTCCTAAACTATGAGTCCAACAGCCATTCCTTGGGATGGAAAGGGTCTGGAGGTATCTGTACCATAGACTTTGGCCATTTTAATTGTCATATCCAAATATTCCATTTTAGGATTAAACGTGAGTCACTGCTTCTATTTATACTTTCTGCTCTTTAATCATTTTAATAGGTCATAGGCACCACAACTTGAAGGTAAACATAAAAAAAAATTAAAGTACTAAAATTTCATCCAGTAACACTTTTTCTCTTCAAACTAGAAACAGACTACATTAGAAATTAGGGACAAAGCCCTGAAAAACTGTTCTGTGAGAAATCTAACTGCCATGATAGCTTACCAAACTAGAAGAACCTAACTCATATATTTTTTTCAGAAACAACACAGACACACTAGGTACAAACCCAGTTATGAAAGGTGAGAACTTTTGAGTTTCCAGAGTGGTGGTAGCTTCTAGGCCAGGTATTTGTATATAACAGTGGCTTCTTTCAGTAACTGTCTAGATGTCCTAGACATCTGGGACTGGGAAAACTTCTCCCATATGCATTTCTGTGGATAGACGCCCCTGGTTTCACTTTGCCCCATAGTCTTGTCCTTGTTAGTAAGAAGTGTTTTCTGAAGACCTTCACTATTTCTATCCCAGGCTTCCACCAGATTCCCTTTAACACTTCAGAGGTTTAGAGGCTTAAAACAACTCTTTAAGAAACTAATGCAGTTTCTGAAGGGATGGGACAGTAAGTAGGTCAAAGGCAGTGAAGTTTTGAACTGAGTAAGGACCTGGCTTAGTTTGCTGGACATGCCTGCTACCTGCCAGAGTCTGGGAAACACAGGATTTGGCCACATACCTACTGAGGCAACGCCACTGGGGAACTCTGGCTCCCGGGCTTCCTCTTCACCCTCCTGGTCTGACACGCCATTCTCAACAGGTCCTGAGCTCTCCCTGATGCTCTCGTCTTCATTTCCATCGTACACTTCTTGCTTTACAGGAGCTCTCGAGGTGGGCTTTTTCTTCTTTTTGGGCTTTGGCTTAGGTTGAGAGAGCCTCTTTTTCTCTAATTCAATACTTTTCTTACCTAGAGGAATCACAGTTAAGACAAGGACAGACTAAAATACATATTCTCCCATCCCAGTACTAACCAGTCCCGACCCTGCTTAGCCTCCGAGATCAGAGGAGATCGGGTGCATTCAAGGTTGGATGGCTGTAGATAAAATATATATTCTTGGTTAAAAGCACTGTAGGAGATATCTCCAAAACTTCATCACTCTTCTTTTTGATAGTGTTCTCACCATTTCCCTTCCTTCCCAATAAATTTTTAGAGCTGTATCATCAACATGGTAACCAAACCCTTGCAGGATTTCATTAAATCATTAATATGATGCCCAATTATCCTTGAACATTTGTACTATGTATTCTTTGCAGAGGGACATTCTCCCGCATTACTACAGCACAGCCACTAGAATCAGGAAATTAATATCAATACATTACTACTGTCTACTCTACATACTGTATTCAAGTTCTGCCAAATGTACAGAGAATGTCTTTTATAGCAAAAGGAAACAATCCAGGATTACACAATGTTCTTGCTTGGTATGCCTCTCTAGTTTCCCTCAGCCTGAGACAGGCTTGTTTTCCTTTAACTTTCATGCCTTGAAACCTGTCCTGTAAAAAGTACAGGACAGTTACTTTGTTGATTTCCCCGATTGCCAGATGTTTGTCATGATTAAATTTAGGTTTTGCATTTTGGGCTGGCATACATAGGAGTGATGCTGTCAGTACAACATTGGAGGTAGCACAAAATTTGTTTGTCTCATTATTGGATTGTTTACTTTCACCACCTGATTAAGGGGGTGTCTTACAGGTTTCTCCTTGAAAAATCATTTTCCTTTGTAATTACTAAGTATTTGCATCCACTAGTTTTAGGATCCATTGAGGTTTCTTTCTTTTTTTTTTTTTTTTAACTTATTTGACACGCACACACAATCACAAGTAGGCAGAGTGGCAGGCAGAGGGAGAGGGAGAGGGAGAAGCAGGCTCCCTGATGAGCAGAGAGCCTGATGCAGGGCTCTATCCCAGGACCCTGGGATCACGACCCAAGCCAAAGGCAGATGCTCAATCGACTGAGCCACCAGGTGCCCCTCCATTGATGTTTCTGGACCACAAACTGTTACTGTGATGACTGCTGAATGGTAATTTGCTGATTCCATCATTCATTCCACATTTATTAGTTGGCATTCTATTATGAACAAGAGCTTTCCTTTCTCCCCATTTATTTAGACCTTCATTTTTTTTCTCCCTCAATATGGACTCATGGATTCCCATTTTGTTTTAATTGGCTATTACTTATTTTACTTTTGTTTTTAAAAGATTTTATTTATTCATTTGATAGAGACACAGCGAGAAAGGGAATACAATCAGAGGGAGTGGGAGAGGGAGAAGCAGGCTCCCCACTAAGCCTGATGGAGGGCTCAATCCCAGGACCCTGGAATCATGACCTGAGCCAAAGGCAGACGATTAACAACTGAGCCACCCAGGCGCCCCTACTTATTTACTTTCTAAGTTTTTTTTTTTTTTTTTTTTTTAAGATTTTGTTTCTCTGAGAGAAAGAGAACATGAATGGGAGGGAAGGGCAGAGGGAGAGGGAGAAGCAGGCTTCCCACTGAGCCGGAGCCTGATGACGCAAGGCTCCATCTGAGGACCCTGGGATCAGTACCCGAGGCAAAGGCAGACACTCAACCGACTGAGCCACCCAAGGCGCCCCTACTTTCTAAGTTTTAAGGCCTTTATCCTTTGCTTTTTTAAAAGTCATCTTTATTGAGGTATAGTTTAACATACTATACCCACTTTTTAATGCTCTGGTGAGTTTTGACAGATGTATAATCATGTAACTCACCACCACAAATAAAATATGAAATATTTCTATTATCTCAAAACATTCCCTCCTGCCTCTTTGCAGTAAGATGCACTTTCTGAGTCCCAGGCAGTCACTCATCTGCTGTCACTATAGTTTTGCCTGTTTTAGAATTTCGTATTATATATGATTGTATTTTCTACTGTACATTAGCATTATACAGCATGTAGTCTTTTGTGCCCAGTGTCTTCTGCTCAGTATAACATTTCTGGGGATTCATCCATATTGTTGTTTTTATCAGTAGTTACTTTCTTTTTATAGCTGAGTAGAATTCCACTCTAGGGATAGACCATAGTTTATTTACCAGCTGATGGACTTGTGGGTTGTTTTTAGTTTGTGGCGATTACAGATAAAGCTGCTATAAGCATTCTTTTATTTATTTATTTATTTATTTTAAAAAAGATTTTATTTATTTATTTGACAGAGAGAGACCCAGCGAGAGAGGGAACACAAGCAGGGGAGTGGGAGAGGGAGAAGCAGGCTTCCCACAGAGCAGAAAGCCCAATGTGGGGCTCAATCCCGGGACCCTGGGATCATGACCTGAGCCAAAGGCAGACGCTTAACGACTGAGCCACCCAGGTGCCCCTGCTATAAGCATTCTTTTATAAATTTTTAATATGGATATATCTTTTCATTTATTTGGATCATTTTTACTCATATATTATTCTGTCTAGTTTTTTAAAAAAGATTTTATTTATCTATTTGACAGAGAGAGAGAGAGAACAAGCAGGGGGAGCAGCGGAGAGAGAAGCAGGCTCCTTGTTGAGCAGGGAGCCCAATGTGGGGCTTGATCCCAGGACTCTGGGATCTTGACCTGGGCCAAAGGCAGACGCTTAACTGACTGAGCCACCCAGGCGCCCCGCCCCTCTGTCTAGTTTTCTAGCTGTTTATGGCAGGTGGGCAAGTTGGCACCTTGATCTTTGACTGCCAGAAATGGAATTCTTTTTTTCACTATTTTCCAGTTTAGAGTGTCCTAGATTTGGTTAGTGGGAGCCCCTCCGAGCTGGCTTCTTTGTCCTCTTGATATATCTCAGTTTTTGAACACTTCCTTCCTTTGTGGCACCAGATGATGTTCCAGGCCCATATCTTATTTTTTCCTTTCCCAATCTGGAATTAGGCATTTCTCTAAGAAGCTCTGGTTGGTCTCTTTTAACAGAAAATGATACACAGAAACCAAGACCTGGGTGCTAGGTATAACTCATTAGTATTTGTATGTTGTCCTCATGGCTGCATTCTTTGGTTAGGAAGGCAACCCATGCCATACTATCACTGCGACTCTATAGGAATGTCCTTTTTTTGACCTTGATCAACTCAATTACTGAGGAAGGGAGAAAGAGAATTAGACAAGCATTTACAGGCTCCTGGTTCTGACTGACCTTGAGGAGGCCGGGAATGTTCTTGCATGGAAGTAAGCCATTTGTACACACAGAAGTCATCTGCCCCTGAGTAGATGCAGTCTGGATCCAGGGGGGACCATGCCACACAAAGCAGTCGACCTCGATGTCCTCGGAAATTGCAAAGAGGCTCTTCTCGGAGAGTATCCCACACCTAAAACCCAAAGTCACACGATAGCATAGATAAATTCTGGTTAATCTATTACTTTGGGGGATTTAAGTTAAAAAAGATTTTTTAAAAATATGTATACTCTCATTTCCCCTTATGATTTATTATTTTCTCTTAGGAGTTCAAATTTTAGAAATATTTTTTCTTGTAGAAGGCTTATGCACTCTGGGATATACAGACATTCTTATGAGGATGATTCTGAATGGGCTTCTAATGGTGCCCTACAGATTTCACTGTACTAAATGAGCATTCTGTTTTTTGGGCTTGGGAGTCTGATGTCATGAAGAGAATTTTTTTTTTTTTTTTTAAAGATTTTATTTATTTATTTGACGGAGAGAGAGATTACAAGCAGGTAGAGAGGCAGGCAGAGGGGGAAGCAGGCTCCCCGCTGAGCAGAGAGCCTGATGCAGGGCTCAATCCCAGGACCCTGACATCATGACCTGAGCTGAAGGCTGAGGCTTAACCCACTGAGCCACCCAGGCGCCCCTCATGAAGAGAATTTTAATTTAGAGCCTATACTTGCATGTGTAGGGTATGTGTATGATTCTGATTTCTCACAGGTGACTCTTTTGTCCCCATCTCTGTGAGATTATCAATTTCCTTACTGTTTCTTGAATTATCCCATCTCCATTTCACAGAGGGCAGCCCTTCCTGGTTCCTAGCTTTGTGCAAATAGCTCAGTCACAACTCAACACTGAGATGGACATCCATCAGAGGTTAGCTCTCTAATTACTCACGTCTGTTCTGGTTCTGGTATCTGAAAGTCCTACCTCATGGCTCTGGCTTGGCATCTTGTCTTTATTTTTTCCAGTTTGAAGATTTTCGACTCACCAGTTTATCATTAAAAACTGTTATTGAGGGGTGCCTGGGTGGCTCAGTGGGTTAAAGCCTCTGCCTTCAGCTTGGGTCATGATCCCAGGTTCCTGGGATCGAGTCCTGCATCGGACTCTCTGCTCAGCAGGGAGCCTGCTTCCTCCTCTCTCTCTGCCTGCCTCTCTGCCTACTTGTGATCTCTGTCAAATAAATAAATAAAATCTTTAAAAAAAAAATCTGTTATTGATTTATGGCCCCCGTTTCTGTGTTTAAAAACAGGAGCAAGTACTTCTCACATCAATTTAGTCCATCATATGACAATAAGAATGAAATGTTAAAAAACAGTTCTTATCAATACTTTCCCTGTCATCTAAATAAAACAAAAATAAAAACAAAACCCCAAAACCCAATCTTAGCCTGCCAAGGGCTCAGATATGTGGGATGAACTAAAATGCCTTCTAAAGCTCAGAATACCCCTTTCTGTAGAAGATAATGGCCAGAGAAAAAATGTACACAACTGGGGGAAAAGAGGAAAGAGTTCCAGTTAGCATACATAGTAAAGCACCTACAGAATCAAGGACACAATAGTACCTGAGCTGTACCATCGTACGAAGCAGATACCAGCCTTCCATCATGATGTGGGCTCCATGCCACACTGGTAATCTTGGCTGTGTGCCCTGACAGGGTCCGGTAGGGCTCTGTAATGGTCACTGGAGATTCAGGATTGCTCTCTAAGAGACAAGGGGAAGATGTCATTTCTACCAATAGCAACAACAAAAAGACACAGCGGAGTTAACATGGAGAGTCAAGATTTTGCCATGTGCTTTCTAGACGACTTTCAGCAGGCCGTATTATTTATTGGTTAAGACAATGGGCACATAAGCAGTGCCTCCCACATGGGTTTACCGCAAGAAGCGTCAGCTGTCATTCTGTCTTTCTAAAAGCCACAAAAATGAAAATAGTATCTTTTGCATGTAATATCAAGAAGGATGTATCATCACTTTTATGGTAGCTGAAGATACATACATAATGTGAATCTAATCATATTTTCATACCAGACTATCCCAGACTAAGGGGACATCTATAAAATAACGGGGCAGTATTAAAAAGATTAAAAAAGAAAAGGCTTAAAAAAGAAAAGGAAAGAAAAGAAAAGGCTTAGAGACTATTCTAGATTTTATAAAGGACATCGCTGGATCAACTGACAAAACTAGAATATGAGGGATGCCTGGGTAGCTGTCGGTTAAGCGGCTGCCTTTGGCTCAGATCATGATCCCAGCATCCTGGGATTGAGTCCCACATTGGCTTCCTTGCTCTGCAGGGAGCCTGCTTCTCCCTTTGCCTCTGCCTGCCAATCTGCCTGCCTGTACTCTATCTGACAAATAAATAAATAAAATCTTTAAAAAAAACCACAAGAAAACCCTAGAATATGGGTGGTAGATTAAACTACTGTATACATATTGTTAAATTAACTGAAGTTCATAATGGAACTGTAGATTGTAAGGGAATATCCTTATTCTTACAAAATACACAAATATTAAGGGACATGGGGCATGATGCATGGAACAGCAACAGTTTGGAAAAAATATGTACTCAGGCACACACATACACAGAACCACGTGACTATGGCAAAAGGTTAACAGTTATTGAACGTGTGAGAGGGTGTATGAGAGTTCTCCGTATTATTCTTGAATCTTTCCTCTAAGCCTGAAATAAAGTAATATTGATTCTGGCCATTTTTTGGTCTTTTTCTGTTATTCGGTAGATATGAAATAAAAAACAAATAGAGATGTTAGTGTTAAAGTAGACAAAGATCTACATCACTCTGAACAGTTAAGTTAATGTCCTCTGCCAAAGTGGATGCTTAATTTGGAATCCCACTAATAATAAGGACCAGGAAAAGCTGTCTAATGTGTCATGCTCATTAGTTGTACACTGTCTTCTACTAATTGTTAGGAAAGTCTGTCTATACTTTAATAGTTTTTCCATATTGCTTTTAACTTGAGGGAACCACTGCTAGAATCGTTTTTTTGGGTTGTTGTTACATATAAGGATTCTCAGAAAACTATGGAAAATTCTAGAGAAAATAAAAATGTCAACTATGTTCACTATGGCTGACAGCACACACTTGGCAGTATTCTAGAAACAGTTTAGTGTTCGATTATAATTTCTTCGTATTAGGAAATTAGGAAAAAAGTAATCTCACTGCTTTTGTGTTTAAAAAAGCGGCTCTTTTAACCATGTATGCAGACTCTCTCTCACCACCCAAAGATCATGACCTGAGCCAAAACCAAGAGTCTGATGTATAACCGACTGAGCCACCCAGGCACCTGTCTTATTTTAATGAAGAAGAATATGTTACTTTTGTTTTGTTTTGAAGGATTTTTTTTTTTTTTTAAAGATTTTATTTGACAGGCAGAGATCACAAGAAGGCAGAGAGGCAGGCGGAGAGAGAGGAGGAAGCAGGCTCCCTGCCGAGCAGAGAGCCTGATGCGGGGCTCGATCCCAGGATCCTGGGATCATGACCCGAGCTGAAGGCAGAGGCTTTAACCCACTGAGCCACCCAGGCGCCCCACTTTTGTTTTGTTTTTTAAAGATTTTATTTATTTAATTTGAGAGAAAGTGAGATAGAGAACAAGCAGGGTGAGAGGCAGGCAGAGGGAGAGGGAGAAGCAGGCTCTCCCCTGAGAAGGGAGCCCAATGCAGGACTTGATCCCTGGACCCTGGGATCATGACCTGAGCCAAAAGGAGATGCTTAACAGACTGAACCACCAGACGCCCCAAGAGTATGTTACTTTTAAAAGCAGAAAAAAACAACAAGGATAACATTTTAATACCAAAAAGCAAGTAAAAAAAAAAATTAGAATGCAAAGCAGCTGGAGTGTAAAGAGTGCAAAGCAGTGTAAGAAACCAAAGGTACCTATGACAGTCTTTAGGTTGTGCACATAAATGATGGCATTGTTGGACCCAGAGGCCATCAGGTAGCTCAGCTCCGGCTGACTGCCATGCTCATGATGCCAGCTGATGGTATTCACGAGCTTGTGATGCTGCTGGATGGTGCATATCAGTTTCAGGTTGGGAACCTGAAATATTTCTATTGATCTGGAATAACAAACACATGAGAAGAAAGACAGATGATCAAATTACAGTCTAATGCAAACAGGTATCTCCCTCATTCCATCACTCAAATAAAGGTGAAATGGAATAGGGTAACCCTATCTATCACTGCAAAGTTCTCTTACAGAGAACTAGAAACAAAAGGCTGTTCTTTCGACAAGTATATTCAGCTTTAAGAAAATCCCAACAATCTCTGTAAAGTTGTGTTTCTCAGCCTCTTGTGACAAATGGTGCTATGGAAAAGCTAAAATAGAATTAATGAACTAATGGCTAAATTAGGACTATTTGCTATGATCAACATCAGAAAGAGCACAGTGAGGTCTAAAAAGCATTTCTGCCCAGGCTTACATTTAAAAAATGAAGATTTAGACAGTCCAGTGCAGTAGATGAGCATTTTGTGAAGCATAAAATAATTTTGTTTTTTTTTTTTTAAAAGAAACAAACACATACCCGTCTTCGTTGCCAAGAGCCATGATTTTGCCGTCTGCTTTCCAGCTGATCTCTGTGTGTACAGGCAATTTGTACTAGAAAGCAAAACAAACCGATCTTGACTAAAAGCACTGTTCTTCTCTCTGCGTATCTTACAAATCAATGATGACAGCATGAGAAAAAAAGTCCCTGGAGTTTAAAATGTTCTAATTATGCAACTTGTAAATAACCTACATAGAGTTACCACAAGAGTTACTAAAAGCAAGCATTCTAATTGTAATTTGCTTAATTGGGACAAAAAAGAGAGGCCAGTAAATATTAAATATTAAAGTTTACAGTATCTAACCTTCATTAAATGAACTTCATTAAAATGATTTTTATCCCACAGCAGAGAAGGTACATGTCCATTGGCTTGGTAATATGGGGGTCATGTCTCCTTTTTTTTAAAAAAAAGATTTTATTCATTTATTCGACAGAGAGAGAAATCACAAGTAGGCTGAAAGGCAGGCAGAGAGAAAAGGAGAAGCAGGCTCCCTGCTGAGCAGAGAGCCCAATGCGGGGCTCGATCCCAGGACCCTGGGATCATGACCTGAGCTGAAGGCAGAGGCCTTAACCAACTGAGCCATCCAGGTGCCCCAAGGGGTCATGTCTCCTTAACAAAAGCTTTATATACACTACCCTGGTTCTCTTCCTATTTGTTTCTTTTTTTTTTTTCCCTCCCAACTGTTGGTGTTTCACCAAGGGACACCCTCTTGTCTTCTTATCTCTTTAGACCATTTCATATATGCCCACAGCTTCTTCAGCTACCATTCATCTGAAGGAATTCCAAATTTTCTTTCTTTCTTTTTATTTATTTTATTTATTTTTTAAATTTTATTTATTTATTCGACAGACAGAGATCACAGGTAGGCAGAGAGAGAGGAGGAAGCAGGCTCCCTGCTGACCAGAGAGCCTGATGCGGGGCTCGATCCCAGGACCCTGGGATCATGACCTAAGCCGAAGGCAGAGGCTTTAACCCACTGAGCCACCCAAGCACCCCTCTTTCTTTCTTTTTAAAAGAGAGAGAGAGAATGAGTGAGTTCTCAAGCAGTTGGGGAGAGGCAGAGGGGAGGGAAAGAGAGAATCCCATGCAGGCTCCACACCCAGCATGGAGCCCGATGCAGGGCTCAATCTCATCACTCCAAGATCATTACCTGAGCCAAAATCAAGAGTTGGATGCTTAACTGACTGAGCCACCCAGGTGCCCCAGGAATTCCAAATTTCTAACTCCAGCCTAAACTACTTGTATGAAGTCTTTTTTTTTTTTTTTAAGATTTTACTTATTTATTTGACAGAGAGAGAGATATTACAAGTAGGCAGAGAGGCAGGCAGAGAGAGAGAGAAGCAGGCTCCCAGCCAAGCAGAAAGCCCGATATGAAGTCTTTTTTTAAGCTTTTATTTTTAGGTAATCTTTATACCCAACATGGGGCTTGAAACCACAACCCTGAGATCAAGAGGCACGTGCTCTGGGGGGTGCCTGGGTGGCTCAGGTGGTTAAGCATCTACCTTTGGCTCAGTTCATGATCCTGGAGTCCTGGGACCGAGTCCCTGGCTCAGCGGGGAGTTTGCCTCTCCCTGCTTGTGTGTGTGTTTTTTAAAATATTTATTTATTATTTATTATTTTTATTAATAATTTAATAATTAATTTTATTATTATTATTATTATTATTATTTTTTTTTCTCAAAGAAAAAATAAATCTTGAAAAAAAGAAGAAAAGAAAAATTAAGTCTTGGAAAAAAACAAAGTCACATGCTCCACTGACTGAGTCAGCCAGGTGCCCCTCCTTGCATGAAATTCTGATGCACATTCAACCACAAAACTAAAAGCTCTTTCAGAACAGAAATTTTATCTTTTTTATTCACTGCTGAATGTTAATGCTGAGATAATATTTAATAAAAGAATACAGTTGATAAAAATCAGTTTGATTAAATGTTATTTTTGTTATTCAAAAATTCAAAAATAGGGGCCCCTGGGTGGCTCAGTGGGTTAAAGCCTCTGCCTTCAGCTCAGGTCATGATCCCAGGGTCCTGGGATTGAGCCCCGCATCCGGCTCTCTGCTTGGTGGGGAGCCTGCCTCCTCCTCTCTCTCTCTGCCTGCCTCTCTGCCTACTTGTGATCTGTCAAATGAATAAATAAAACCTTTAAAAAAAAATTCAAAACTAATGAGCGCCAATAAAAATGCTCATTTGGGGCACCTGGGTGGCTCAGTGGGTTAAAGCCTCTGCCTTCAGCTGAGGTCATGATCCCAGGGTCCTGGGATTGAGCCCCACATCAGGCTCTCTGCTCAGCAGGGAGCCTGCTTCCCTTCCTCTCTCTCTGCCTGCTTCTCTGCCTACTTGTGATCTCTGTCTGTCAAATAAATAAATAAAATCTTTCAAAAAAATGCTCATTTGCAGGAGTAAGGAACTTTCAACATTTACGGTTTCCCTTCAAAAGACAGTTCTGGCATAGGTAAATTGATAAAATGGTAAGGCAAAAGTGATTAAATTTGGGCCTCTGGGTCAAGGATATAAGGGAACTATGTGTATTATTTTTGTGTAAATTCTATAATTATTTCACCAAAACATTAAAAATAAAATGGTTATTCTGTCTTGAACAAAGTACTTTGCAGCCACACTTGGTCACCATATTAATTTTTTTTTTTTTAAAGATTTTATTTATTTATTTGACAGAGAGAGATCACAAGTAGACGGAGAGGCAGGCAGAGAGAGAGAGAGAGGGAAGCAGGCTTCTCGCTGAGCAGAGAGCCCGATGTGGGACTCGATCCCAGGACCCTGAGATCATGACCTGAGCCGAAGGCAGCGGCTTAACCCACTGAGCCACCCAGGCGCCCACCATATTAATTTTTACCAAAGTCTCACTATGGAGGAAGTGGCTGGCCTGAAAAGGATGCTGGCCAGAAAAAGATCTGAATATTTATCATATATCACCATGGCAATTGAGACAAAACTTTTATTTGTATGTATGTGTGTGTGTGTGTGTGGTTAAGTTCCTTGGTTTACTCTGGGATTAAGATTTCTACATTATGTATTATAAATCACAAATTCACTAATGCTTTTAGGAACATCTAAGAAATCTGTTAGCATAATGCATATCTCTAATAATGGCATTGTTATGCAAGATGGGAAAGCAAGATGATGTAGAGATTCAGAGAAGACTTTAGACCACAAGAACTCACTTTGATTGAATTGGTGTCCCTGATGAGTTTGTTGATATCATAGGCCTCTCCACCAAGCTTCCAGGGGTTATGCTGTAAGACAATCCCTTCCCCTCCACAGCTGTATAAAGTGAGGGAAGGTCTGTCTCCTTCTCCTCCTATAGGAGATAATAAAGTTTATTAGTTTCGAATTTCATCAGCTTAACTATTTGTTGCTATACCATACTATGAGATGTTTTAAAAGAATTTTATTAACACATTGGAATAAATTCACTGTTCCTTGCATATGAACACAGTTATTGGGAGAAATAAAAAGATATGCTAATTCTAGAGTAATATTTATAATACAGAATATTTATTTTAGCCATTCTTCTGCTATTCAAATAGTATGGGCATTAAAGCTGGGTTAAAAAAACATGTTTGCAATGTTTATAAGAATTTATTTACCTTTCCTTTCAGAAATGAGCCCTCCATTCCATGCACATTTAAACATATGGGTTTCCTGTGACTAACTATAAAGGGCTGTCCTCAAAGCAATGGTTTAGTATTCCGGCAATCCTCTTGTTGACTTTCAAGAAGCAAACAGTGGTTCTTGTGGGTTTCTTTAAGGACGAGTTTTATTTTCACCACTGCTAGAACTATGCCTGGCACCAAATCAAGGATCCACTAAAACAGTTGTTGAATGAATGAAGGAATGACCTCCAACTGCAATGCTGCTTGGGTTCTGATGATTTACATTATTTTCTCTGTGTACTGCCATTACTATGGATATCACTTTAGGGGTAATAAAGATAAGGCTGAGAAGCAAGAAGAGGTAAAGGGCCAGAGTACAGTGATGCCAAAAAGAGATCATTTGAGGAATTCTAAGTGTGCTTTAACTGTAGGTGAAAACAGATTATCAGTACTCCATTTCTATACTCAAATAACATTGTAATTCTGATAAAATTAAAAAGAAATAGCAAATTTTAGTGAAAAAGCATTAGACTGGGGGCCAGAAGCCAGTATGAGGGAACTACATGCACCATGAAAAAAATTCAGCTTGAAGAGACCAAATGATGCTTTCGAATTTGGGGATTCTTATTATGGGTGAATGGATTCTAACTTATTACCTGCTGTGACTACCCTTATGGATCCTTGGGGAGACATAGCAGCCTGCCTAAGCAGTCACTGTACTAGAATATTTATGGCTTTCTAGCTTGAGTATCTTACAATTAAACTGAAAGAAAGAGGATGCACTCATGTTTGCTAGAGAATGGCTCAGGTACTTACCAAGCGAAATGGGGGGTAGTGGTGGCCCCCAGGCTAAAGTGTACACAGTCTTCTTATGATATGTGCTAGAAATTTGTGGAGGTCTGGGGGGGAAGGGGATGACAAACAGAAATTTAAACAGAAGGCACAGTGGAAAACAGACCCACCTTTTTCTAAAATGTTCCTACCTACTAGTTGCTGATACTAGAGAAAAACAATTTAACAGTATCCTTCTCTAAATAGCTGATTTTGGAGAAGCCAACCCTTAAATAACATACCATGGAATGATATCTGCCACCAAAATGATTAAGTCCCAAAAGTACTTTACCCAGAAAAATAGGTTATCCCTCCCCGCTACCTCCGTCTCCTCACTGTGGGACCAGTTTGGGATTTTTTCCCCTCTCCCCCCAGTTACCCACTTCACTTAAATGTCATATATATATTTTTTTAAATGTCATATATTCTAATGTTACTGTAGTTACAAGTATGGTAAAGGTTACGACAACTAGAGAAAAACAGAACAAGACAGAAAATGTGAACTGTTCAACCCAGAACTAAGGTTACTGCTAAGTGTCTGCTATCATCATACAGATGGACCCACCTCACTTTCAAGTAAAAGACCAGAAGTCATTTTAGGCTTACCCTGTCATTAATATCACATTCTTAAACTAAGGCAAGATTTTAGAGAAGTCTAATTTCAAAGTTTTTGACTGAAGACATCTTGCTCTTGAGGGTCATGTGGAAGGCTGGGGTGGTTAAAGACACATGAAGTGTCAGTAAAGGGCGGTATGGCTGTTACCTTCACCATAAACCGTGTTCTCTGTATGATGTGTGAATTCCTGGGGTCCAGAACCTATGACCAAACTAGCTGTTGACTTATTTACTTCCACATTTCTGACACATGCATCATCATCATTCTGGACAATAAACCCCAATTTCTTTGGGCTCAAAGAAATAGAACAAGTGGTCCTGGCTGAATACTGCCTAACAGCGTATCTATACCTCCTACTATATACCCTTCCTGTGTGTGTTTGGATATTCAGCTTGTAATAACCAGAAGATATTAATTTAATAGAATTAGTCAACAATTTTGTGAAGACACAGAGCTATTTAAATTGAAATCTGGTTTTACTTTTTTCAGTGCCCCTTTGAGATAGTATATTATTATTTTTTGAGAATTAAAAAATGGAGTTAACTGCAGAACAGAAAATGCAGTAAATGACTGCATATAGGTTTACGTATGTACTTAAAAAACTGCATATAAAAAAGGTTGCC
Source organism: Lutra lutra (assembly GCF_902655055.1). Taxonomy (NCBI): domain Eukaryota; kingdom Metazoa; phylum Chordata; class Mammalia; order Carnivora; family Mustelidae; genus Lutra; species Lutra lutra. Next base: position 46,809,137 of record NC_062282.1, read on the forward strand.
TCTGCAGTGTAGCTAATAATTCTCACTTAGAAATGAATGATCTAGAATAGGGATTGGCAAACGTAGCCTGAAAAGGGCCAGCCAGTACCCATCTCCTCTCACTGTGCTCTGGTGCTATGAAAGCAGCCTCCGATAAGGTGTAAACAAATGAGTGCGGCTGGGTTCTGATAACGCTTTATCTGCGGACATTGAAATCTGAATTCCGTGTAATTTTCATGTCATGAAATAGTAGTCATTTGGTTTTTTCCCCCAATTATTTAAAAAGGTAGAACCATTCTTAAGCCATGAGCTGTGGCTCTCCAATCCCTGGTTTAGAACAGTGCTGTTCAATAAGCACTGGGCCTTGTGCACCCAAAATGTGGCTCAGGAGAAACAAGGAACGTAACTTCTAATTTGATTTAATTTTAATTATTTTAACTATAAATAGCATTTTGGGGCTACCAAAATGAACAGCGTAGGTCTGGAATCTAATCAAGCATCTAGGATAGCTGTGTGTTAATAGACTCATAAAGTGAGCCATACAGATGAGCCACATATGCAGCATAAAGCTTTCTTATAGCCACATTCAAAGGAGCAAAAGAAATAGGTGAAATTAAATTTCAATAGTATATTTTATCTAGCTCAATATACAAAAGTATTATCTTTTAAAATATCAAAATAAAATAATTATTGAGATATTTTACATTTTAGAGGAGGGGGGAGGCTGTCTTTGAATTCGAGTGTATTTACACTTATAGCACAGCCCAATAGTCACCTGTGGCTAAAGACTACTGGAATGGACAATGAAGCTCTAGATATAACTTCCAGCTTGCAGGGAATATGGGGAATACTGAAATGAGTTAGAAATCCCCACAAAGAAATAACTAGGTAAGCCCAAAAAGTAGAATATTTTCACCAAAAACTTATCTGGTATCTTCAAACTGAAAAGGCAATGTTATGGAAAGAAGTGGGGGTGCTCTTTTAGAGTAAGAGAGACTAAAGAGACATAACAAAACGCAATGGGTTGAACCCTAATTGAAATGAATTTGAAAAAAAAATAGCTAGGAAAAACATTTTTGGCTCAGCTGAAGAAAAGTGTATATGGACTGGATATTAGATCATATTATGGAATTACTATTAATTTTAAGTGTGCAAAGATAAGGAAAGTATGGCAAAATGTTAACCAATGGTGAGTCTAGGTGGAAGGCACAGAGCTCTTCTTTGTACTAGGCTTCCAGTGTTTATGGACACCTGAAAACTTCTGTAAGAAAAGCTGAAGGAGAGCAGAAGCAAATGATTTATTTTCGTGGTAACCACAGGTCCGAAAGCCTGAACACTATCACCTGAAAAAAATTTTAAAAAATATAAATCCAAGTTGTAAGCGTCAAGTCTCACAGCCAGGATCTTAAAGATGTTTCCCAGGCCAATTCTGATGTACATCCAGGTTTATGCATCAAAATTAACTCCATCAATGACATTATGGTCAGTGGGTCAAACACTCTATTTCTTACTTGTTGGAGTAGGTGTCATACAATCCCACTTTCCCGTCATCAGTCCCAAAAGCTAAGCAGCCTTCCTTGGCTGGGTGCCAGCACAGCTACAAAACACAGGAGGAGAGGGGCAACACTGTCAAGGGAACCATTGGGTTATCCTTCGAGTATTCAAATGCACGACTTTCTTGCTCTTGGTATCTTCTAACTTTAAAAGTAACAAATTCTCATTATTTAATAGAAGCAAAGCAATACAGCAAAGTAAAAGTCACTGGTAAGCCCACCATCTGAAACATCCCACTGCCAATTTTGTATCTTTCCAGGTTTTTTTTTTTTTGTGAATAAAGCTAAATATGTACAGTTGAAAAAAACAAAAATAGGCTCAAACATTTAAATGATGTGCAAGATCACTGTTGAGTGGGGAGAAAAGATTCCACAGTACTTTAGAAAATAGGAGTCTATTAATATAATCTGCAACAGTGGTTCTCTGCTTTATACTGGTGGGAGAATAGGGACACCTGGGTGGCTCAGTTGGTTAAGCGGTTGTCTTCAGCTCAGATCACGATCCCAGCGTCCTGGGATTGAGTCCCACATCAGGCTCCCTGCTCAGCGGGGAGCTTGTTTCTCCCTCTGCCTCTGCTGCCACTCTGCCTGCCTATGCTCTCTCTGTCTCTCTGACAAATAAATAAATAAATAAATAAATAAATAAAACTTCAAAAAAAAAAAAAGTGGGAGAATAGAGTGGAGGGTAGGATGATTTTTTGCGATCTACACTTCTATACAGTTTGGTTTTCTTTTTTTCTGTTGTTACTATGTTGTTATTATTTTATTATTTTTTTAAAGATTTATTTGTTTGAGAGAGAGAGAATCTCAAGCAGACTCCACACTGAATGCTGAGTGCCTGCATGGGGCTAGATCTCAGGACCCTGAGATCCCAACCTGAGCTGAAACCAAGAGTCAGACACTTATCCAACTATGCCACCTAGGAGTCCCTGTTATTATTTTTTTATTGAAGTATAGTTGACATACAATGTTATAATTAGCTTCAGGTGTACGACATAGTGATTTGACAATTCTGAATGGTTTTCCTTTTAACCAAAAACATTTATTGCTTTTAGACTAAATAGAGAAAACAAAAAACATATATAGTTGTATAATCTGCAATTCATGTTTTATAATTTTCACTTTCCATGAATCACCAACACCTTTCCATATCAAAGAAAGAGCCACATTAACATTTTAATAGTTTGATACCATTCAATATGTTTTGTATTATAACTTAAATATCTTCTATGAATGTACATCCAGATCATTTTTAATTTCTTACTACAAGAATTACTTATTCGAAAAAAGTTCAGAGCAAGCTTAAAGAAATCATCCTTACCGCTGTAACCTTGGACTTGACACCCTGCCAAAAATTTTTCACATCATAGTTGTTCTTGATGGACAGTGTATTCCATACGCGGATCATGCCATCCCCAACGCCTATGGCCAAACAGCCCATGTCCACAGGAGAGAAAGCTAGGCTATAGGCAAACCCACCGAGGGAAGGTAGGGTCCAGCAGCACTCAAGGGTGGCCATGTCCCAACATTTTACCTGAAAAGATCAAGGGTTAGGGTCTAAATATAAAAAAAGATCAGAGAAACTGGAAAAAGACTTAACATCTCAAATTGGATGGACTCCCAAGAATGGGTAAGAATAATGGAATTTAACTATTCCAGTAGGTATTAGAGAAAGTACCTCTTAGATTAAAAAAAAAAAGCAGTAAGTTGTAAAGCTCAAAGGGACCTTAGAATACATTTACTCCCAGTGATGTCAAGTGAATTTAGGGTCACACAATGAATAAACCAGACCCAGGGCTCCCATATCCCAGAATCCACTGGCGTTTCCATTCTATAGTATTATAGTACTGGTAATCGCCTCATTTGGCAAACCCTAACTAAAAATGAAGGTGGCCTCAGGACACTGGAAAATGACTGGAGCTATCTCAAAAAAACAAAGTATCTTATACCCAGGGGAATGGAAAGTGCTACATATTTAATCTTCACTTATTGAACAGAGGGGCTTGGGAGAAAACTGTGTGTCAAATAAGCCTAGCGTAACTGCAAAACAATTGAGCCAGTTCTCTCTTGGAATTTCACGAAGAGCAGATATTTCTCTACCTAAACTACAGACAAAGATATTTTAAAGTCAGAGCTTGATGATCTCACACATCCTTCCCTGGGCACGTGTACAATTCTTTATCCTACCTGCTTTAACAAAAAGGCATTTTGGTGGTTCCTCACCTTTCCCCAAACTTTTGCTGTTGACATAGTTAGCGGTGAGCAGTAGTAGTAACTCTGAGATTGGTTCGAGGGTCTAAGGTGGGGCATGAGAACTGATGGATGGTTTGAAAAGCCCTCTAGTCCCATCCAAGTCATAAATCACTGCTCTACAATGCTGAATGCAAAATAAGCAGTTCTTTTTTTCTTTCTTTTTTTTTTTTTTTAAAGATTTTATTTATTTATTTGACAGAGAGAGATCACAAGTAGACAGAGAGGCAGGCAGAGAGAGAGAGAGAGAGGGAAGCAGGCTCCCCGCTGAGCAGAGAGCCCGATGCGGGACTCGATCCCAGGACCCTGAGATCATGACCCGAGCCGAAGGCAGCGGCTCAACCCACTGAGCCACCCAGGCACCCCAAAATAAGCAGTTCTTACGTCTCTGTCCATTGATGTAGAAAGCAGCAGCTGTTTGTCATCCTCAGTTTGCAAAGGGCATAAGTTAAATACAATTCTTGAATGATTCTGTCCTTCTGATGAAGCACTAAAGAGGGTATATTTCCGTCTCCAAGACTGAGTGAGATCCCACAGTAACAACTCGCCTCTGTGAAGGAAAAACAAGCACGAGTTCTCTTTCACAAACGATCTGAAAACAAGTGATTTAGGGACAGGGCATAGGGGCCCTCTGTTGCAAAATAATCTGCTAACTGTTCTTTTAAGGAGAAGAAACTGCATATCCTGAAATATGCACAAAATAGCTCAGAAAGAACTCACACAAGACAAGGAGCCACTGACCGTGGAGAGGGGACTCTAGCCACTTGAGAAGATTGAGGTAGGAATAGTAAGTAGTTCCCTATGCTCTTTCTGAATGACATGAATGTACTGTATTACCTTTGCAGCAGACTTTCCTAACAGCTTTAATTGTAAAATGCCATCATAATTTGCACAGCCCTGGAACTTTAAGACATACTCTCTCTTTTTGGGGCCTGTGTGGGGGAGTAGGGCCAAGACCAACATTTTTTGGGTGGGGGGAGGATTTTTATATGCTTTAACTCATTTCATTTAAAAGCAGGGCCCTTCCTTGTCTGTAGCTAGAAGCCAGTACCCAATACGTTTTGTTCCGTGAATGGCTATAATCACCCCACGAGACAGGAAATCCTATAAGCTCCCTCTTTTTCATATGAAGCAACTGAAGCTCAGAGTAAAGGGTCATGCTCATGAACACATAGAAGATAAGAGACTGATTCTGAGATGTAGTTCTGCCTGACTTCAGAGTCCATGCTCTGAACCACCAGGCTACGCTTACTGGATTTTCTTTCTCAGCACTATTATTATAGACGGCACAGGAATTTGTCTCATGGTTTTTCTATTACAAATGGCCCATGGTAATAAAAGCCTTAACTATTTCTTTTTCCATCTTGTCTAGAAAGAGAAGCCTACAAATTCCTCAAGCTAGAGTGGAAAATAAAGTATGTCAGAGAGTGTGACCAAAAAAACCACTTACCCAAAACAGCTGGATACCAGCTGTGTTGGTTGGTCCTTAGGCCAGTGGAGTGTCAACCAAAGTCGTTCTTTAACAGTTGGGTCTATACCCCCTCCTCTTCTCTTCAGAAAGGGCAATTTCAAAATCATCACCCCTGCAGATTAAAAGAAGGTCAGAGGGTGCTCAAAACAGTGAAACAACGTAAGTCCCCAGCAGTTCACAACATAGTTTGTGGTTTAAAAGTCTGTTAGTTTGGTTACTTAGAATTCAGACCTCATTTGCTCATGGAAATGTTATTATACAGAGTTTTAATACAGTCTAATTTAAGTGAGACAAGCTTTCACAGGCTGTTCTGGCAACCTAAGCACATTAAGAATATTGTCTGTCTGGGAAAATGAGGTTTCAACTGAACTGTGAACCCAGGGGGTAACACAACTCCAGATTCTCCAAAGTTGGCAGGCCCGAGAGTGGGATTCCTTCTTCTAGTTGGCAAGAAAGCAACACAAGGGGCAAATCTGGCAGTCAACGTGGGAAGTCCCTCCACCCCCAACAGGCTACTCACCAGTGGTCCTTAATCCCTATTATATATCAGAACGACTCACTGGTGGAGCCTCTAAAAATATATATGTGAGGGCCCAACTCCTAGAGATTCTGATTCAGTAGATCTGAGGTGGGGGTCTAGGCACCCACATTTTCCAGAAACTCTCCAGGTGATTTTGCTGCATGACTAGAATTGAAAACCGTTGTATCAAGATTTCCATAGGCTTAGAGGCCCTTCTGGAGGGATTCCTGGCCTAATGTTGTCCCCACTTGGGAGGATCAGCCATAGTATGCCCAAAAGCAGCCCACAATTCTTTAAAAAATTCTGTTTTCCAGAATTACACTATTCGTTACCACTGACTAAGCTATAACTATGTGCCAGTACTGTGTTGTTTGCTTTATATGCATTAGTGCACTTGGCTAACGATGATAAAACCTTCATGGTTTTTAAATAAAGTGGAGAAAGAAGACTGCTATAAAGAGAAAGGCTCGATTTTCACTATAAAGCTCAAGACCACTCTGCCTGGAGTTCCTCTCAATTTGTAAATTAAAGGTGAAAGTTTTGTTCAAAGAGAGAAGCCTGGGAAACTGAAGGACTGAGGGTCCCTGTAGTTTGGATAAACTAAGCTTTAACATTTAAACCTGTGCTTTTACACTGGGTATAGATTATTTATCCTGCATTTGTGCATTAAAACCTCTAGCTCTTTTCCATTTCTCTGATCCAGACCATGCTAAGCTGGAATATTCCTATTCTTATAACGGACATCTTGCCTTCTCTGCGGTGCCCCTTCTAGGAATGCATCAGAAACCCTCATCTCCAGACTGGGAGGAGCAACTTTCTGGATAGAAAAATAAAGAACTGCCTTCTTGCAGATGATGACACACCCTCAGGATAACAAGACACAGTAAAAAAGTTTCTACTTCTACCAATCACTGTAGGTTATATCACAAAAGAAATCTCAAACATCAGTCTTACCTCGGCCTCTAGAGCAGCTCCAGATTCGAATGGTCTGATCTTTGCTTCCAGTGGCTAAGTAGCAGCCTTTTGTTACTGGAGTTTGTTCTATAACTTTACCGTTGGGAATTTCAGGTTCTTCTAGGGTAGAGATGGTTGTTTTGTTTTTAATTTGTATGAAACATGAACTTGTCAAAGAAAAACTAGTTTGCAAGGTTCCTGAAACTTAGCTATTATGTCGATAGATCTGATCTGTAAAACCTGAAGTTTTAAATGTAATTCAAATGATACAGTTTCACCCACATTGTTCTTTAAGTCTGAGGAGTACTTGACCCTCTTAAATCATCTCTACCTGAATTTTCCTCCTGATTTATGGATAAACAGTCTTCACCAGGCAGGGGACACCAGGCTATGGAGTGGATCTCATCATCATGGCCTCGAAGCCTGTGAATAACTTCTCCTTTCTTACTGATGTCAATTATAACCACTATGCCATCCTTGTAGCTAAAAAACAAGAGTTAGAAATATTGAAAAATGTAGACAGAACAGTAAACATAAACAATAAACATTTGGATTAGGAACTATCATTGTGCACTTCTAAAAGGTAAGTGTATTTGGGATGAGGGAAAAGGGGAAAAAGCATGAAATAATCTTGTTTTGTCCTTTTTCCAAAATGTTCATTTTCTGTTTCCTGGTGGTTCTAACACATGGATCTCCCTGCCCCTCCAATCAAACTCTTGGCACTAAGTAATAATGTATACATTGCCTGGCATACAGTTCAGAGTGTTCGAAGGGACCTCCCAGAAGAACGGTTATTTGTGGCGCCCAGCAAGCCCTCTGACTAGAGATAAATTTGTTCTAACACACTTACACCTCTCCCCCTGCCTCCCCACCTTTTTTTTTTTTTTTTTTACAAGTGATCGTATTTCTCTAACTATGAACTTAACAAAAGCTGTAGTATTGTAGCTTCTAAATCTGGATATTCCAAGGCTATCATTTTTTTTTTTTAATTCAGAGGACACTAAAAAATTCGAATAGCTTTTTAAACAAAAAAGATGAAGTACTTTATATACATAAAGAAGTCCACCAACCCGCTTAAGGAAAAAAAAAAACCTCCAATTACCCTGTGGCTGACGTCCTTTGTACATCCCCCAATCAAACCTTGCTCCCTCTCTTCTCCAGAGGTAAACTGCTATTTGTGAATTTTCTGTTCTGTCATTCCTAGCCTTTCTTTGTCTACATTCCCAAAGATGATGGAAAATGATTCTGTTTATTTTAAAACTTCATACAAATGGTGTCATGCAGTCTGTTTTTCTGTAGCTTGTTATTTTTCACTTATCGTTAGTCACCCACACTGATGCGTGTAACCCTGGTTCCCGATCAGTCACTATACTATTGAACAGTGCTCCGTTGTTTGACTATGGCACGAGTCTATTCAATTTCTCTTTTGGAGGGGTTCCGTTTTTGGCTATTACAAACAAAACCAAACAAAAATGCCATTAATAATCTTAAGCACACTTAAGACAATTTCAGATTTGATGCACAGTAGTGGAAGTGCCAAAATGTAAGATGTGTCTATCTTCACTTTCCTAGAAAGTGCACAAGTGCTCTCCAAAGTGGCTGTACCTATTTACATTTCCTACGTGCTAGATGGTTCTGTAGGGAAACATACCACTACAGCTCTATTTATTTTTCTCCTTTTATTAAAAACATCCCCCCCCATTATAGCTTTATTTAAAGGAATAAAATCATATATCAATCTCTGCAGGCGTGGACTTCAAAAACCATCAAGTTTTGCAACCTAACAGTCAAGTGATCAAGCTGTTCTGCAATTTTAATCAGCCCTTCAGGGAATGATCCCCATTTTGAAGATCCTCTAAAAACAAATCGTTCTGATTCAATCCTGTGTCTGAATGTGCAGTTCCTTCTACCTGAAAGATTTCTCCTTTTCTTGTGAATTCTTGCTGGTCTTTCAAGGTCAGTTTGATTCAACCTTCTCTGATCCCTGCCTACCACCCAATCTGCTTCCTCTCTAGCGCTCCCACTTCACCAGCAGACCACTGATCCACAACCCCTTCTCTTTTCACTGTTACATACCCACACCTGTATTCCTCTCCTTCTCCCATGCTGCAGATTTCACCATCCATCCTCATAATCATTCCTTTAAAAACACCCTTAGCTCCTTTGTCCTGTCTCTTTCAGAGGTATTTACTCCACAAAACGCCAAATCTTGTCAAATCCAACCATACCCTTTCTCAATAAGTCTGAAGTTTATTTTGAATTCATGACTTTGATATAAAGCTTCACACTCAACAGGGACCACTGGACCTAAACTCTCTCTCAGTAAGCTCGTTTTCCTATTCTCTGAGATGATTATTTTCACATCTTCTTGCGTGCTCCCAGCCCCACTTTGACCTTGACTCTACCTTTTCTGATTTATGCCTCATGGAGAAAATCAGAAGCCACCAGAATGAAACACCCTCCTCCTGCAACCAGATCAACAAACCTACCTGCACCTGTTTCCATATTCTCACTTGTCCTTTCTACCCGTGATCTGGAGCCAGGCCCCTCTTGACTTCTCAGTATCACTGCTGTCTTTATCACTATCTATCTGTGCAACCGGCTCTTCCTCTTCCATCAATATAAAAACATGCCTTTATTATCTTCTATTTAATATTCCTTTGACTCCCATGTACCTTCTCTGGCTTCCTGTCTATGCACATTTGTACAACAAACAAAAGTCTCCATGTGTATCTTGACTACTGTACCCCCAGTTTCTTGAATCCACTCCAGCCAGACTTTCTCCTCCAACATTCTAGAGCTTATGTCAAATCTTCAAACTAGAGTGAAAAGACATCTTTGGGAGAGAAGTAGATGGAGTGGTGAGGGAAAGGGGGGGGTGCCTGTTTGGGCAGTTTATGTGAAACATCTCCTTGGTGATGGAGGTGGAGGCAGAGAGCCCAATGCCAGACTGTTCTCCCCATCCAGAAGGAGGGCTGAGAACCGGGACAGAGCAGAGTTCTCGGACACTCATGGAGTAAATATTATCTCTAAGAGCAAGTATCTGAGGGAGGAAAAGGGGGAATGAGGGTATTTCCTATATTTGGAGGCTGACTGAAGAAGTCAGATGTGAAGAATGAAGAAAGTACATTGTTGTAGAAACTAAAGAAATAAAAAACAGAAAGTGAGAGAGATGGTAAGGGCCTGGAAGTCACAGGAATAAATGTTACCAAGGGCTCAGGGAGTGGTTAATACCTATAAATGGCTTCCTCTGAGGAATAAAGGGGACAGGAGAAGATAAAGCAAATGCAAATATGCTCATTAAAATAAACTACCGGAACAGATGATACAGTACTTACCCAATGGCTACTAAATCTTCATGATGAGGTGAGCAAGTAAGACAGAAAATTGTCCTGGGTTCTATAAAGTGGTGCTGGCTGTCATTTCTGTTAAGCCAGTAACAGAAAACTACTCCCTTTTCATCTCCAGATACTATTAAATCCTTCACTTGAGGAGACCAATGCAATGCTGATATTGTATGCTTTAAAACAAGACAAAAATACATTTGCTTCTCATTTGTCAGTACTGAATTTTTACTTTGTTTTTAACCTGTACAATACTAGGCACATTGATAGGTACTTAATAAATACTACCAATGCCACTTGTAATACCAAGCGCACATAAACCAAATGGAAGAAGAATTTACCCTCCTAAGGATCGAAGAACCATGTAAAAACATTCCTTCCTTTAATAGCTTAATGCAAAGTTCTTACTAAGATTGAGTCTTTCCCTTTTCTACATTCTCTCAAAAGGCAGGTTTATCAAGTAATTACCTGGTTTAAAAAGAAGTTTCATTCACTCATTTACAGTTTATATCAGGAAGTCTTTTTCATGTAAAGAACCAGAGAGCAGACATTTTAGACTTTGTCAGCCATACTATCTCTGGTACCACTACTCATCTCTGCTGTTTTAGTATGGAAGCAGCCAATACTTAAATGAATGACTGTGGCTATATTCCAATAAAGCAGTTTGCAAAAACAGGCAGCACTGTATCTTGTTGACCTCTGGTTTATATGTATCTTTTTCCAAAAAAGTTTTGAGGCGTCTTACAATATAGAGTTTGTCATGCAGTTAAGGAACATGACTATAAAAGCTAACTTGCACAGATGAGCTAGCATACTTGAAACAAAAGAACCCCCAGCAGATAGACAGTAATGGTCCGAGAAACCAGTAAGCCATGATACCTGATGGAGTGCGTGTTCTGTCACAACTGCTTTTGTCTCTACATCCCAGATTTTCACAGTTCCATCATCAGAGCTGGTGGCACAGAGGTTGTACTGACCCGGGTGATGAGAAAATGTGAAGCCAGAGACCCTTTCGGTGTGTCCCACCAATTCCCCTATGACTTCAAGCAAAACAAGAATTCAGGTTAGAGTGCTACCTAAGATTCCCGGCAGAATCATACTGTAGTTAGATGAGTGGGACCTCACTTATCCTGCGGTATTACAAAAAGTATCCAGGCACTCACAATCAGAAATTCCAAGTGCTGGTTCTGGCTCTGCCACAAGACTTCAGCCCAGTCATTTTATCTCCTTGAGCCTCACTCTTTTCAACCGTAAAATGCTGCTGATATCCCTTGATGTTCACAGTTCACAGGCTGAGGAGTGGCTCAAATGAAGAATGTAAAAGTGCTTCTTGTTTAGATATGGCCAGAGGTCATTTGGGAAAGAATAAACACCTGGCTTGCCATATCCCAAAGTTTAATCAAACCTACTTTAGAGCATGAAAGCATCTGGCTCAACTCATTCATCTTACAGAAACAAGTATGTATTTCCAGGATCTTGCTTTAGGGCCTGGAAGCTGTAGGCAGCCCCTAAACCAGGAAGGCTCGCGGGGGCCCGCGCGCGCTGCGTTGGGGAGGGAGGCCACAGATGTTGTAAATGCCTGAGTCTACAAAGGGATAACTTCGGTGAGCGAGCGATCCTACGTGAGAGCGCCAGGAGGCGGGACCGCTCAGCCACAACGTGGTGTAGCTCAATCTTGGAGACGGGAACGCAACTCGGCGTAGTAATGACTGTGAGCAGATCATTCCGCCTACCCGGGCCTCAGTTTGCCCATCTGTAGAGAAAGGTAGCTAGAAACGCCGACCGGGCGCCTCAGGCGAACCCAGAAGGGCAGGAAGGCCGGGGCCCAGAGGTGGGGGGTTACCTCGAAAATGGGGGCGTCCCAGGGATCGCGCCGGCGTTCGGGCCCACGCGGACAAGAAACACAGAGGTCCGCGCTGCGAAGCCGAAGAGGCCCCGGGCACGGCATCGCTGCATCGGGCGCAGTACCAGTTAGGAGAGGGCGGCAGCGTGCGCGGATCCTGTCCCATGATCACAGGCCAGTAGAGATGACCCAAGGATGAACCACAGGGACAGACCCTTCGCGGCCCCACGCCGTAGCCGGGAAGGGGGTGGGGTTGGCTCGGAGCCCCGCCTCGCCGGGCCCGCCGCTACGGCGCGCGCCGAGGTCCAGGCCACACCGCGAGCTCTGCGCGCTCTCTCTCCCCCCCTCCCCCCATGCCGCCCCCCGCCCCGCCGCCGCCGGGCTGGGTGGCAGGCAGTCGGGCGCGCTGGGCTCTGCCTCCCAGCCTACCCGCGGCCAGAAGGTCTGGTGCAGCCTGAGCCTAGCCTGGGGGTTAGGCATTCTCAGGTCCTACAGCAAAGTACATAATTAAGGGCTTAGACTAGTGGAGTCACCTCCCCGCACAAACGTTTTATTTTTGGACCTGTTCAACCACTATCCCATCAACTATTTTTGAACGCTATGTGCCAGGGCACTTTGCCAGCTCTAGAGATTCATTCAAAGCATCTACAACAAGCCAGTTAACAAAAAGATAAAAGTTCGAATCAAATCAAAAGGCAAGAAAGAGTTAGTTTCGGCAAGTGGGTGGAAATTCTGGTTCTAAAGTCTTACTATTCGAAGAGGAGCAGAGCAGAGTGACTGTTGATTGAGCGCCAACTCTGTGAAGGGAATTGTATGTGGTTAACTGCTGTGGAGGAAAGGGAATGGAAGTTTCAGATTTTGCGCTTGCACTCTCCTACTCCTGTATTGCTTGTTTGCATAGGGTAAGTGGCACTTCCTGCACAGGCAGCTGAACGAAACCTGAAATAGCTGTCCTTATGTAGAGAGGTCAAGCATATATTTTGGCTGTGGGTAGGAGGACCAATTTTGGAGGCATCCAGCCCCAGATTGAATTAGTGGTTTTGCCAGCTGTTGGAGAGACTTTAATCTATCCTAATCTGTTTCCTCATTTGAAGGAAGATGGTAATCCATGCCTTGTTGGATTGCTACGAGGAATACATAGATTTAGTGAAACGCCTGCCAGGCATATATGGTAGCAAGTTGCCGATGAGTATTAATTTATCTCTTGGAGGTCAGCTTGGAGATTAATATGGGAATTAGTAATCATACTTTGTGTTTGAGCTGTTTGTACTTTGTAGAGCTTTCCACACTATCTCTAGTGATCTTCACAACAAGCCTGTGTTGTAGGGATAGTTATTTCTGTTTTGTTGAGAAGAAAACTGAGGCCCACCCAGGTTAGGTGGCTGGTTCACCGTCTCTTTTCTATAATCTTTCCGGCCATTTATGAGGTGAGGTTTCTCAATCTTTCTTCATCTCGATGAATGTCCGGAAACTCACTAGTTTTGGGCTTTCTTAAAGTCATTCATTCCCATGCAAGGCTGGCCGCATCACACCCAAAGCGCAGGCGGTGTGTTCGCGGTCGTCTCCATGACAGCATCCCGGGTGTAAATACTGCTGCGTTTCCAGCGGGGGAGGGCAAATTGAGGACTGCGCATGCGCTTTGTCCAGACAGTGCGTGAACTCGGAGGCTCCCGTAGCGGGGGAGGGAGAAAGATGGCGGCGTCAGTGCTGGAACGTATGGGTAGGGATTTCTTAGTGGTTTAGGAGCGGTAGAGGGGAGTGGAGGTGGGAGTCTGAATTGACCGCTTGTGTTAATGTTTCAGGTACATTATGGATGCAGAATCTGAGGGGGAAGCTGGCCTTAGGGTAAGTCTTTCACATCGGAGTTTCAGAGGGCTCGAGGCCTCCTTCCCAGTTTGTCAGTTAATTACTGAGCGCCAGTGTGCCACCCAGGGCATTGAGGCTCCGGGGCTGGAGAAGCCAACGAGATAGGCAGTCTCTGCTTGGTCACTCCATCATTCCATCGCCGTAGCTCTGAGGGAATCAGGATAACCTGTTTGGGGACATTGTAAATCTCTTCTCTAAATAATCTCTGAATATGGTTACACTCCTCCCAACCGTGTTGGGAGCGTCCGACCTTTCCAGTTACCTCTCTGGTTACTTGCTTCCCTGAGCAGGGACTGTGCTGTAGATCACCGCGCTTTACAACGTGCCTGGCATTGTGATAAACGCTTTATATGCATCATCTCATTCTCATAATATCTGCATAGTGTAGGTATTGATGGGCCCATTTTTCCGACAAGGAAATTGAAGAGCAAAATGACTTTTCCTGGGGCGCCTGGGTGGCTCAGTGGGTTAAATCCTCCGCCTTCTGCTCAGGTCATGATCCCAGGGTCCTGGAATTGAGCCCCGCGTCGTCGGGCTCTCTGCTCTGCAGGGAGCCTGCTTCCTCCCCTCTCTCTCTCTGCCTGCCTCTCTGCCTACTTGTGATCTCTCTGTCAAATAAATAAAATCTTAAAAAAAAAAAAAGACTTTTCCTAAGTTTCCCCGAATCACTGGAAGTTTTAAAGCTTTATACTGTATTCTCTAGAGCATTCTTAGACCTCAGGACAAATGCGTTTTTTTAAGGTTAGGGAATGCAGTTAAGTTAGAACTGTCAAGGAGTCTTTATCTGCCACCTTCTTGTCCCTCTTACCCTCTTATGCAGTACAGCTATTGATAGTTGGAGATTGATAATCTGAGTATAAATTATCTGATCGGCGCATTTGTTGGAATTTATTTTGGTTTAGTTCATAGGCTTCCAGGACAGATAAATTGGGTGTGTATCTACTTTTTAAACTGTATGATTTTGGAAAAGTTACTTCTCTTTTCTAAGTTTTAGTACATACATATGCTAGGAGAGTAATATTAGTACCTATGTCATAGATTTTTTATGAGGATTAAATGAGGTAATGCATATGAAGTGTTTAGTATTGTGTATGGCATGTAACAATCCCATTCTAAATTCTAACTGCCATTACTGTTTTTAATCATTATAAATTGTTACTGAGTTCACAATTATATTTAGCTCTGTTTCCAGTTCTTTGGTCAGGAGACCCAGGAGGTGGGCTAAAGAAGAAAATGGGAGGCAATGCCCCTTAGGATTTGTCTATACTTTGCATTTTTTTAAGATTGTCTCTTATTATTCCATCCTAGCTATGCTAATTTACTTACTTCACCTGAATATGCTGTTATTTATTTGCTTCTTGGCTTTCATGCTGTACCTTCACTTCCTGTCTATAATATGAGTTCTAATTATTTAAACCCTGTTCATATGTTTCTTATGTAGATAATCTCAGATCTCATTGGAAAGGAAAGAAATTAATCTCTTCTTTTAGCACGTGTGTCTCGAATAGTGGCTTCATGTTATGTTTTTGTGCCCTTTACCAGCTCGTATACCCTGGATAAGTATGAACAGTTCTCGTTTCTCTTTATAGTTCCAGGTTAGGGTCTTGCACAAAGTGAATATTTGGTAATGTTTGTTGGCTTAAACTGTCCTGCACTGACTTACACTTGGCAGCTCTGAGCAACAACTTAAGCAGTTTGTCTTCAGTCTTTTTATCTATGTAATACAGGATTTTGCTGGATAATCCCTAAGGCTCTTTTTAGCCCTGAAGTTACATACTTTTATGAATCCCTATTCTGGACTTTCTTTTTTAAAATATTTATTTATTTATTTTAGAGAGAGATGGGAGGGGCAGAGGGAGAGGGAGAGTAAATCCCAAGCAGACTGCCCATGGTGCATGGAGCCAGAGGTGGGGCTTGATCTCAGGACCCTGAGATCATGACCTAAGCCTAAATCAAGAGTCAGGCACTTCACTTGACTGAGCCACCCAGGCTCCCTGAAAATCTGGCTTATTAACCATCCACATGGGTATGACATGATAACAAGAACCTTTGGAACAGAGAATTCATGCTCCTTAGACTGCAAAATCCCTTGTCTGCCCCTCCCGACCCCCCTTTTTCCTGTCACTTTAGCTAATAGTGACTTTCACCTGGGGGCAATATTGCCTCCATCCACTACCTTCAGCCCCGGAGACATTTGGCAATGTCTGGAGACGTTTTTGGTTGTCACAACTCAGGTGGAGGGCGCTATTGACATTTAGCGTCTAGAAGTGAGGAATTCTGCTAAACATCCTACAAGACACGGGACAGTCCCCACAACAAAGAATGATCTGGCCCCACAGTATAAATATTAGAGAGGTTGAGAAACTTCTGAGTTTGTCATGGTTCAAAATTGCTGGAATTTCTTTTTTTTTTTTTTTTTTTTGGGTTTGTTTGCTAACTCTTGTTTCCTTGTTTGATTGTCCTTGACTTTCACAAATGAAATTATATTGAGTTATGACAATATATGTATCACTTCAGTCCTTTATTTTAGATTCTAACTGAGGCAAGATAGAGAATGTTCTTTTATTTCACTCTCAAGTGTGCAATTAACTTAATGTTAGCTGAAGTAAATTGAGAACGGAGAATTTTTACCTGGTGCATGTAATAACAATAACATGATATTCTCATGTGAGCCAGAGCCAATATTATCTTCACTTGGGATTTGGGTGTACCTTGTACTAAAGTTAAAATGAACTTTGAGCAATAGATAGGAAGTATTATTTCTCAAATTGTGACTTTTTAAAAAAATTTTATTTATTTGATACAGAGAGAGACAGAGAAAGAGAGAGCACGTGGGTTGGAGCTGTCGAGGGGGGGGGGGATGGTGGCAGGCAGAGGGAGAAGCCGACTCTGTGCCAAGCAGGAAGCCTGATTGGGATTGGATCCCAGGATCCTGGGGTCATGACCTGAGCTGAAAGCAGACGCTTAAGTGACTGAGCCACCTGGGTGCCCCTCAAATTGTGACTTTAGAAACTCAGATACTGTTTTATCTGAATTCTTAATCCTAAAGTTGGCTTTGTATCTGCTACTTTTCCGTGTCTAATGACTATGGGAAGAATTTGAAAAGTGACACTCAAACTGAATCCTTAAATATTGGTAGATGGAAGACATGAGAGTAACAGGAGTAAGGAAGTTCATATGCTAGTCTCAGTATACCACCTACTTTATTTTTTTAAAGTTTTATTCATTTATTTGACAGATAGAGATCACGAGTAGGCAGAGAGGCCGGCAGAGAGAGAGAGAGAGAAGGAAGCAGGCTCCCTGCTGAGCGGAGAGCCGATGTGGGCTCTATCCCAGGACCCTGGGATCTATGACCCGAGCTGAAGGCAGAGGCTTTAACTCACTGAGCCCCCCAGGCACCCTTACCACCTACTTTCTGTTTGAGGTCTGACAGTCTCACCACAGTGTGGGCACCCGTGTGTATACACAGCATGTGTGTACAGGGACTTTGGAGAATTGGTTCAGGCCTACCTTCCTGAAGCTAAAAGGACTTGAACTTCCCAATAAATGAAAGGATATAATAAATATCAGTAATGATACTTGACTTTCAAAATGAAAGCTAACTAAAAGTTAGTCCTGGATGCCTTTTGTTTTTTAAAAAAGGTTTTAACTAGGTTTGATTCTTTAGAATGCCAACAATGAACTAGGGTGCTAGGCAGACTTAAAATTTAATATTTGTTGGAAAAAATTTTACAGAAGGAAATGGATCCCAGCAATAACTCAGGTTCTCCTTTGTTAATTCCCAAATTTCCTTTCTTGAGTTCATTTTCTCTAGTGAGTCTTCACGGTATTTCTTACTTAAGAAGGTCTCAAAAGTTGTAGGTTTTGAATTAGGTAGTTAAGTGTTGAATTAAAGATTTTTGATTTACTTTATAATTTCTTCATTTTCTACTTTAATTTGGTATTATTCCAACAGTTGATCAGGAGAGAGCTTTTGATTTAATACACTTCTGAATTAAGTCCTGTGTTTGGAGTAATTTTTTTTTTTTTAAAGATTTTACTTACTTATTCGACAGAGAGAGATCACAAGTAGGCAGAGAGGCAGGCAGAGAGAGAGAGGGGAAGAAGGCTCCCTGCTGAGCAGAGAACCCGATGCGGGGCTTGATCCCAGGACCCTGAGATCATGACCTGAGCTGAAGGCAGAGGCTTAACCCACTGAACCACCCAGGCGCCCCTGGAGTAATACTTTAATTTAATTTGATTATAGTTGTTTAGTATTCACTTGATAATTCATTTTATGAGCCATTTGAGCCCTGAAAGTATTGTACGTATTCAGACATCTTTGTCCTTATTTATTCATAATGTATTTAATTTATTAAGCACCATATTTAATTCATTGAATGTGTATTGATTTGAGTATAAGACACTGTGCTAGATATGATGGATACAGAAAGCACAGGTCTTACCCTCGAGCATTTTTTCAGACTGGTTGGTGTAACTGTGATTTCACTGAAGAAGACTTAAATAGAAGCCACGGGATTTGTGTTCCTGTAATCCTGTGTCAACCATGAGATTCAAGATAGAATTAAGGTTCAGAGAGCCCCTAGAGATGATGTACTCCAATTCCTCTTTTCATAAAAAACTGGAGGCCCAAAGAGTTGATGAACTTAGTGTACCCCTGAATTACAGCAGCACAGAAGCAAGCAGTCATGATTACAAACTTGAGAAGAAGGTTTGAAATTGTGTAATATAAAGTTTACAGTTCACAGTGTTTAGTTTTTTAGAGAACAGGAGAGAGGAACTCTTCAGAGGATCTGATTTAAAATAAATATTAATCAGCGTTTATCATGTGCTGGGCACTCTAGGGTTCAGTACATTAATTATTTATCCACCACCGACAGAATAAAGTGGGCATTATTCTTCTCATCCTAAAAGTAATAACATCAATTTTATTGAGCCCTTTTAAGTGTCAGGTTAAGTATTTTACTAAAGTATCTTATTTGAGCTCCTAAGAAGCCTGTGAGGTATTATGGTTATTACTCCATTTACCAATGAGAAACAGAGCTCTGGAAAGTTACGTGACTTCCTTAAGGTCATTTATATCATATTAGAGTTAAGATATAGACTCAGGTTAATTGGAGGGGGAGATGAACCTTGAGAGACTATGGACTCTGAAAAACAATCTCAGGGTTTTGAAGGGGAGGGGGTTGGGATGTTGGGGGACGCTGGTGGTGGGTATTAAGGAGGGCACGTATTGCATGGAGCACTGGGTGTGGTGCATAAACAATGAAATCTGTTACACTGAAAAGAAATTAAACTAAAAAAAAAAAAAACGATTTAGACTCAGGTTTACTTGATTCCACAGTCTCTGTTCTCATCCCTTGGCTTATAGTTGGTTTTTTTTAGGAAATTCTGCTAACATTATGTATCCTAGTCTTGTGCTTTTCAGTTAAAATAGCGAAACCTAAATGTGGATGGCAAAGGTTTTGTCAGTATTTGATGGTACTGTAAAATGGTGAACTTGAGGTAGAGCAGGAGAAATGAGCTAGGAGGAAAATAGATTTTTTTTTAAAGATTTTATTTATTTATTTGACAGACAGAGATCACAGGTAGGCAGAGAAGCAGGCGGTGGGTGGGGGGGAAGCAGGCCTCTGCTGAGCAGAGAGCTGGATGTGGGGCTCTATCCCAGGACCCTGGGATCATGACTGGAGCCGAAGGCAGAGGCTTTAACCCCTGAGCCACCCAGGCGCCTCAGGAAAATAGATCTTAAAGTTCTTTAGTCTGGGGGAGCCTAGGGTGATTCTGCTCCCTCTCAGTGGGTGTCTGCTTCAGGATTCTCTCTCTTCCCTCTGCTCCTCCCCTTGCTCACGCTTGCTTGCCTTCTCTTTCTCTATGAAAGAAATAAATCTTACAAAAAAATTCTTTTAGTCTGAATGGTTTAAAAACTAAAAACAAAGGCCTTGCTAAGTGTATTATCCAATTGCATAAATTGTGTGAAAATCTGCCAGTTTACAACAATTTTGAATATTTAAGTCTGGGTTGAATATTTACTTGGTATCCGTGTGCCGGATATTGTCCTTCGTGCTAGATTACAGAGGATGGTATACTTGCCCTCAGAATGCTCAGATGCACATTTACTACAGGAACTCATTCTTCTACAGCCACCTTCTAGTACCATAGTCCCAACTCGCTGCTGCACGGCTGGCAAGAACAGAGTACGAAGATAGTGGGGAGAATGGTTGGTTGTCTGGGAGAAGGGATCAGTTGATGCCTTGCATTCAGGTGACATTTGAGCTGGAGCTTAAAACAGGATAAGCATTTCATTCAGGAGATGATGATGAGGAAAAAACCATATAATCAAAAAGTATAAAGATATGAAAGTATGTGGTTTGTTCAGAGAACAAGGAAAGGTTTGTGTGGCCAGCCCATAAGCTGAATGACCAAGATGGCCAGGGTTAGATTAGAAAAGGCCTTGTGTGTCTTACTAGGAATTTAGACTCTGTATTCTGCACAGCAGGGAAACACCTAAGTCCTGTGTGTTATTTGGATATACCCAGACATTTAAAGAGCCCCCCCTACCAATTGGGGGAAGTAGGTAATATGATGAACTTATCAACCAGCTTCAACTCATGGCCAATCTTGTTTTCTCTATGGCCCCTACTATCTCCTATTATATTTGAAATAAATCCCAGACACCATATTATTTAATTCATAAATATTTCACAATATATCTCACTAAAAGTATCAAATAGCCAGTTAATGTTCAAATTTCCAATGGTTAAATACTGTTATACTTTTAAATTGCAATCAACATATTGAAATTAGTTGATATTTTAAGTCTCTTAATCAGTAGGTTCTTTATTTAGCTCTTTATTTTTCCCTTTGTAGTTTATTTGTTGGTGAAAGTAGGCTGTTTGTCTTGTAGAATTTGTACAGCCTGGATTTTGCTGAGTGTATGCGTCTCATATTGTTTAACACGTTCCCTGTCTCTGCATTTTCCTGTATTGAATCTAGAAGCTCCATTAATCAGGTTTGTTTCTTGCAGAAAGACTACTTTGTGGATGGTGGGTAGTGATTTCTTTCCTCAGGAGGCATGTGATGCCAGCTTTATCTATTAATTTCTTAGGGTTTACAAAATACTGTGATTTGTCTTGCCTACTCCACAAAACGGGAACTCCACAGATTAAGTTAGGAATTCACTGTATGCTTCTTTAAGTCTGTTTTAAGGACCAAGCTGGCTTATATTAGAGAGTCAGTATTTTTTGGCCAGTCAGGGCAAGAGATCGTGAGTTATAGCGTTTATTATTTGACTTATGCTGGTTATCAGCTTTTACTCTTAGCTTCAGTGAACTAGCTCAGGTATTTTATGTTTAAATTGGTCTCTCTTAATGAACATCTAGACTGTTTCCACTTTGATCCTTAAGAGTTTGGATCAAAATGGAGCTGATGTGGTTCAGGAGATTTGTGGAAAAGACTGAGTGTCTTGTTTTACAGGCTTCTTTCATCTCATAATATTTTACCCCAATCACATATCCACACAAGTGGGTCTCTGGATATTTCTCGAAAATGGGAAAAGAAGAATAAAATTGTTTATCCTCCACAGTTGCCTGGAGAACCTCGGAGACCAGCAGTAAGTTTGTGGGTAGAAATAATCTCTTGGGTTGCCTGGGTGGCTCAATCATTTGGGCATCCAGCTCTTGGTTTCAGCTCAGGTTAATCTCGTGGTTGTGGGATTGAGCCCTGCATTGGGCTTCCAGCGTGGTGCAGAGTCTGCTTCAGAGTTTTTCTCCCTTTCCCTCTACCTTCTCCTCCTTGAGCGCATGCCCTCTCTCTCTAAAAGAAATGAAATCTTTTTTTTTTTTTTAAAGAAATTATCTCTTAGAGCACTTACTCTTATGTGGCTAGCATTGATTATTGTTCTACGTGAAGAAAGGGAAAAAAATAACCACATTTGTGTGATCATTAGAGATGCAGAGACGTTCTAGATTTATCTTCTTGGTAGTTTTAAAAGATTGTGTTTTACTTGTTTGCCTTGACTTAACCTTCTGTTTGGGGGCCTTAACTCTCTAACTAAGCTAATAGCTTGAGACATACTGATAGATTTTGACCTTTAAGAGGCTTGCTAATGCATTATTGGTAGTGAACCATGAGGAGCTGGCAAAGATGACTTAAACCCTTGACCATGTTTAAAATCATATGGTTTTCCAAAGTCTTAAATTGAATATAGACACACTTAGTTGTGATTTTTTTGTCTAGTTGAATTTAATCATTGGATTCCTTTCAGAGATACTGAGGGTTTTTTGTTTTTTTTTTTAAAGATTTATTTATTTATTTGAACAGATGGAGATCACAAGTAGGCAGAGAAGCAGGCAGAGAGAGAGGATGAAGCAGGCTTCCTGCCGAGCAGAGAGCCCGATGTGGGGCTCGATCCCAGGACCCTGGGATCATGACCTGAGCCGAAGGCAGAGGTTTTAACTCACTGAGCCACCCAGGCGCCCCAGAGATACTGAGTTTTATCTCATTTTTAGCTGCTTGGAATTCTTGTACCCTCTCCAAACTGCTTGTGAGTGCTATAGTCTGATATATAAGACTAATTTCTAGCTTAATGTGAATTTGCTGTAGAATACAAAGGTGTCTGTTAAAAAGCTTAAATAAGTAATGATAGCATAAACAAGATGGAAGCATTTGAATCCTTAAGAAAATAAATTGTGCTTCAAAATAGAATAATTAATAATTTATTAATACATTCAGTGGTTGTTAATTATAAATCATTCAGTTCAGAAAACATCTTTTAAGGGCCTTTGGGATTTAAGGTGGTGTATAATCAGTATCATCTAAGTAATGTCATTTGCTTAGTTTTGTATGGATTTGACAGCTTGCCTTTCATTAGGATTCAATTGATAAGTATTGGTCTGAGTTAGTACAGTTTTATGTTTTCTTTTTTTTCTTATTTAGGAGAGTTAATTTATTGATTTAAAGAGCCCCCTCCCCTCATTGGGGGAATAGAGATGCTTATAGTTTAAACAAATAACTTTCTAACTTTCATATTTTATTTTCCATCAGAACTTAAAAATTAGATTTGTGACAGAGTGTGTGCTGTTAGGTATTGATTCCATTTTATAATTAAACAAAGTTAGGAAAAGTTACATATTTCTACAAATATAAATAAAATATTTCCTATTATTATTTTTTAAAATTATTTTTATTTATTTTTTGACACAGAGATAGAGAGTACAAGTAGGCAGAGCAGCAGGCAGAGGGAGAGGGAGAAGCAGGCTTTCCGCTGAGCAGGGAGCCCGATGCGAGGCTGGATCCCAGGACCCCGAGACCATGCCCCGAGCGGAAGGCAGCCGCCCAACTGACTAAGCCACCCAGGCGCCCCATAAAAAATATTTCCTATTATTAATGAGCTTTCTTTACTTCTTGCTTGAGCTCTTTGAACTTAGATATTAATTGAGAAAGAATTCATAACAACATTTGTCAGGTCCAGAATCTAAAAGCAAAATTTGTATTTATAATACTACCCTTTTGAATATTAAACTAAATGCACTTCAGGATATATCTCTAGTGGCAAATTCAGGTAGTTAACAGTAGATCACAGATTTTGTTTGTGTGAATAATCCTTTTGGGAACAAACTGACTTTTAGAAAATACTTTAACATTTTCTGACTTTAAATAGTGCTTGTTAAATTGACTTGGTGCATCATTTATACCTGTTATGATTGAAATATTAATGCCTTTCATTAAATACTAGCTTAATAATGGAGTAGTTTGCACACCTAGCCACATGGTTCTTATACTGTCATTATGTGCAGTGTGACCTTGACAGTCTGCTAACTGCAAACATTTTAAAAATTAGTTTTATCTCTAATTTAGAAGGGGGTCAGACAGGGGCGCCTGGGTGGCTCAGTGGTTAAATGTCCAGCTCTTGGTTTCGGCTCAGTTCATGACCTCAGGGATGTGAGATTGAGCCCAGAAGTAGGCTTTGCCCTCAGAGAGTGTCTGCTTAAGATTCTCTCTCCCCCTCTGCTCCTCTTCATGATTTGTGCTCTCTGTCTCATGAATAAATAAAACCTTAGAAAAAAAATCAGGAGGAGTCAGGTAATATTTACCATTCTAACTCATTCTGATCTTTAGCATTGAAATATACAGTTAAAGTGGAGTGGATCAGGGGCGCCTGGGTGGCTTAGTTGGTTAAGCATCTGCCTTTGGCTCAGGTCCTGACCCCAGCGTCCTGGAATTGAGCCCCGCATCAGGGTCCCTGTTTGTCGGGGACCTGCTTCTCCCTTTCCTGCTTATGTTCTTTCTCTTGTTTCTCTCGCAAGTAAATAAATAAAATCTTTAAAAAAGAAGAACAGTGGATCAGTCATGAGTAAATCTATAGCAGTAAGTTAAAATGAATGTCACCAATTTAGGCATGTTTTAGGCCATTCCTGTTATCTTTAAGATTATTTTCCCAATTTAGCTAGCCCCAATTTCCAAACAATGTAGAATCCCATGTAGACTTTTATCTTACCTGCGGCTTCATCATGGTGAAGAAAATGAGCCAGAGAGAAATTAAATGGCTTTAATAGTCAGCCTTTGTTAGTTTGGGCTTGGGTTTACTTTTGCAATATCTATGAAGAAAGCTATGTTAAATAAACTAAAAATATAGTGAGCCAATATCAAAACTGTTTCAACAACCCTTTCAGTAGGAGGCATGTTTTTAATTTATGGATTGACATACTGATAGTAAGTCATACTTATAAGTCATGTGAATCCCATAAGGCCCTAGTTTGGATTCTTACTAGGGACACTTTTTTCCCCCAAAGATTTTATTTATTTATTTATTTATTTGATAGACAGAGATCACAAGTAGGCAGAGAGGCAGGCAGAGAGAGAGGGGGTGTGGGGCTCCATCCCAGGACCCTGAGATCATGACCTGAACTGAGGGCAGAGGCTTTAACCCACTGAGCCACCCAGGCACCCCTGGGTGACACTTTTTTTTTTTTGAGAGAGAGTGTGGGAGTGTGGAGGGTGGGGTGGGGGAGGGGGTTAGAGAGAGGAGAGAGAATCTCAAGCAGGCTCCACGCCCAACACAGAGCCCCATATGAGGCTCAGTCTCATGACACTGAGATAGTGACCTGAGCTAAAATCACAAATTGGACACTTAACTGACTGAGCCACCCAGGTGCCCCATTAGGTGACACTTTTTTTTAATCATTGGAGTTATTATATGCTTTTTAAAATCAATTTCTTTAAAAGTTACTGGTTTAGACATTTCATAATTTAGACTTAATTTACTTCATTTGAATTACTACCTTGCATATTGTATCCTAACTTTATCTAATTTACTGTATAAGTTGGTTAATAGTGACATTTAACTGGACTTCCTGACCTCCAGCTCTGCCACTTTATTGATTTGCTATGATAGGTTTGTCTGGTTTATCTTTAGAAAATGCCTTTAGACATTGCACCTGCCTAAAGGAAATGTTGAGCTTTTTTGTTTTAAAAGAATATGATCGGATAACTTTCTTCTTTTCGGGTAAATACTTGATTCCTTTTTTCCCCATGCTCCTGCTAGGAGTACAATATCTTTTTTACAGAATTTGAAGATAATCATATACAGTTCATGTTTGGAGGTAGCCCATCTTGGGAAACCAAGAATTGAAGGGTTTCTATATAAAAGATTTTATTGTGTATATTAATTTTTGCAGGTGAATATTATCAGTCATGACAGTTCTTCTTTCTTCTCCAGTGCTCCCTTGGACACTTTATTGCTGAAAACATAATTGGGCTGTTGCTACAGTTTTCAGCCTGTCAGCTTCTGTTGCAACTGAAATGAAATCTGCTACATATTAAAAGATGGCCACTTGCGAAACTGCTGTTTCTAAGGCATTTGAAAATTTCCAGCAGGAGTCAGAATGTTAGAAAGTTCTGAGGTCTCCTTGCTATTGTTTGCCATGACAAATGTTTTCTAATTGTTTTAAAGAGGCAATATGGTGTAGTGGAAGGAATGTGGGTTTTATAGTCCTAGGGAAACTTTAAAGATACACTTGTCAGACATTGTGTTAGAGACTTCGTATACTTCCTGTATGGCACTTTGACTTGCAGCTTTGTCTCTCACAAACTTTGTGGTCTTAGATAAGTCATTTGATTTTTCTGATTTTTTATTTCTGGTTTTTACTTTGTGAAAGGATTATTATTATTTTTAATTTAAATCCAATTAGCCAACATATAGTATATCATTAGTTCTTGATATGATGTTCAATTATTTTTTTTAAAAGATGTATTTATTTATTTGAGAGAGAGTAGGAGAGTGAGTGACCAGAGGAGGGAGGAAGAACAGGGAGAGAGAGAATCTCAAGCAGACTTTGCACTGAGTGTGGAGCCGAGCATGGGGCTCCATCCCACGACCCTTGAGATCGTGACCTGAGCTGAAACCAAGAGTCTGATGCTTGAGCCACCCAGGTGACCCTGTGAAAGGATCATAAAGTGATTTCTCTCCCAACTCTAGAGTTAGATCAAATGAAATAAATGGGCTTGAAAAGTACTCTGTTAACTGTAAATTGTATAATTGATGATTGATTAAAAAAATGAAATGGGATATACTTACTACTCTAAATAGAAGATAATAAAAACTGGCATTTACTAGATCTTACCAGGTACTAGGCACTGCATAATGCTTTCTTTGCATAGATTATTTTCTTTAATTCTCAGTATATTTTTATGAGGTTGGTACTATTATCTTCATTTCAAGGAAGAGGAAACTTAGGCAGAGAGGTTAAAGAGCTTGGGTTCTGTAGCCAGTAGATGAGAAAATTAGAATTTAGACCCAGGCTGTCTGATTCTAGGACCTGTGCTCTTCACCAAATACCTCAGTGTCCTATGAAACCAGTTATTTTGTCCAATTTCACCATATTCTCTTATTTTCCCCACTGATAGGAAACTTTTTCTCTTGTACCTTTTCTTTTGTTCTTTTATCTAGCTTAATGTTTTCGTTTAGATCTTTTATTATTCCTCTGGATAGAAATGTTGCAAATATTGGCACAAAGTAGCATTTTGTGGCTTCTATCACTGCCTTAATAATCTTTTTTTTTTTTAAAGATTTTTTATTTATTCATTTGACAGACAGAGATCACAAGTAGGCAGAGAGACAGGCAGAGAGAGAGGAGGAAGCAGGCTCCCCGCTGAGCAGAGAGCCTGATGCGGGGCTCAATCCCAGGACCCTGGGATCATGACCTGAGCCGAAGGCAGAGGCTTTAACCCACTGAGCCACCCAGGCGCCCCAATAATCTTTTTAACATAGTGAGACTAATAATCTTTTTAACATAGTGAGACTTGGGAAAAATACAACTTAGTGTCTTTATTTTTTGTGGCAGCATTTTCATTAGGCATAAAAAGTTAAAGCTTTATTAACAGTGTATGTTACTGTTATTTTGATAATTTGCTAACTTTCTTTTTTTTCTTCTCCCTATTCGCAAGGAAATCTACCATTGTCGAAGGCAAATAAAATACAGCAAAGATAAGATGTGGTATTTGGCAAAATTGGTAAGCCAAAATGACATTACCCTATAATACTTAAGAAAAGAAGCTATGAATTCTTGCCCAGGATTTAAAAAATGAAAAAATTTGTCCTGATTTCTCCAAAAGTGAGGAATATAATTACATGTTTAGACAGTTGGTAGGTAATCCACAAATGATTGCTCAGAGATGAATGATTTTGCTTAATTTTTACCTTTCTTCTGAGAAACCAAATCACGTTGGATACATAGATATTTAGCCCAAAGCATCAGGAATCTGTAAGCTAAGAGAATCTAGGAAGCAAGATCATTTATCTTAAAAGTTGATTCAACCTATTTCAAAACCATTGCTTATTAAGATTTTTCCTGGGAGGATAAAATTAATCTGTGAGAGAAGACGAAGCCCCAGATAAATAAAATACACTTATCCCGTAGAAGAAGATGACTTTCACACCTAATGTGGTGCTCACCACTCTGTGATTTCTGTTATGTCTGCTCTCTCAATATTACTAAAACATTTATAATCGAGGTGTTATGGTTAAAATATTTAAGTTTGATTTTTGACTTAAAGAGGGTGCCATCCCTTCTCAAACTTGTTTTCTTCTTCTCTGCCTACATTTTGTTAGCTATTTTTGTTTTAATTTTTAAAATCGTGCCCCCTCCACTTTTATTGAGATGTAATTGACATATAACTAGTTAACTATTCTTAGAAGTTGTTTGTATTATGTAAGGCTTTTCTTCTCATTGCAAAGGGAGATTTGATTTGTAAACTAATTCATCTTTCTTGTCTGTTACCCTTTAATTCTAGATACGAGGAATGTCCATTGACCAGGCTTTGGCTCAACTAGAATTCAGTGACAAAAAGGGGGCCCAAATAATTAAAGAGGTAAATTAAGATATGTGGGGAAGGAGTGCATAGCTGTCTTGCTGGTGTTAGTAAGCTTAGCCTAAATCCTGAATTCCTTGGTGTAAAGGCATAGTTCATATAATACAGATTCAGGGCACTCAGTTTTATTAGTGTCCTTGTACCTTAGGAATGTTGTACCTTAAATACTTTTTTTTTTCTGGAGATGCTTTTATTTGCACCAGACATTTATTCATTTTTTACTGTATCTGTATGATAAATCTTTGTTTTAGTGATTTGAGACTTGATAGATTTTTTAGAAGATTGATTTTTTATTTGTTTGTTTTGGCCAGTTCCGTAACTGAGAGCTTATGATTTATATGTAATTGGATGGAAAGAGCACTTTTTGGGACTCTGGAGACCTAGTCTTGTCTTTTCTGTGACAGTTTGTAATGTGATGATGGGCAAAGCATAACCTGTCTGGTTCCGTTTTTCTTATTTGTAAACTGGGTGGAATGGATTAAAAGATTTCTGAAGACCCTTCCACCTCTGAATGTAGCTGAATGTAGCTGAATCAGTTTGTGCAAATGTGCTAATGGCATTTGTGCTGACTCATTTTAGACACATGGCATTTGTTGGTTTGTTTTTTTGTTTTTGTTGAGGTTTATCAGTCATGTGATTTTTTCCAACAACCAGTTACTGGTTTCTTTGATCTGTTCTATTATTTTTTTAGTTTATGTATCATTTGTTTCTTCTCTAATTTCTATTATCCCCTTCCTTCTGTTGGCTTTAGTCATGTTTGTTCTTTTTCTAACTCCTTTAGGTATAAGGTTAAGTTGTTTATTTGGGATTTTTCTTGCTTCTTGAGGTAGGCCTATATTGCTATATACTTTTCTCTGAAGACTGCTTTTGCTGCATCCCAAAGTTTTTGGACTGTTGTGTGTTCATTTTCATTTCTCTCCCTGTGTTTTTTAAATTTCTTCTTTGATTTCCTGATTGACGCATTCATTGTTTAGTAGCATGTTGTTTAACCTCCACGTATTTTTGGTCTTTCCAAATCTTTTCTTGTGGTTGACCTCTAGTTTCATAATGTTATAGTCTTTAGGAAAGGTGCATGGTATGATTTCAGTCTTTTTACATTTGTCGAGACCTGTTTTGTGACCTCATATATGATCTATTCTGGAGAATTTTCCATGTGCACTTGGAAAGAATGTATATTTTGCTGCTTTAAGATGGAGTGTTCGGAATATACCTGTGAAGTCCCTCTATTCTAGTGTGTCATCCAAAACTGTTTTTCCTTGTTGATTTTCTATTTAAATGATCTATCCATTGGTGTAAGAGGGCTGTTAAAGTCTCCTAGTATTATTGTATTATTATCCATTGGTTCCTTTATGTTTGTTATTGTTTTGTGTGTTTGGGTGCTCCCATATTCAGTCCATAAATATTTACAATTGTTATATCTTCTTGTTGGATGGATTATGATTATATAATGCCTCTGTTTGTCTCTTTTTATAGTCTTTGTTTTAAAGTCCAGTTTGTCCAATAGAAGAATTGCTACTCTGGCTTTCTTTTGAAATTCATTTGTGTGATAAATGTTTCTCCACCCTCATTTTCTTTTTCTTTTTTTAAAAGATTTTACTTATTTGACAGAAGAGAGATCACAAGTAGGAAGAGAGGCAGGCAGAGAGAGGTGGGGAAGCAGGCTCCCTGCTGAGCAGAGAGCCCGATGGAGGGCTCGATCCCAGGACCCTGAGATCATAACCTGAGCCAAAGGCAGAGGCTTAACCCACAGAACCATCCAGGTGCCCCTACCCTTCACTTTCAACTGCAGATGTTTTTAGGACTAAAATGGGTCTCTTGTAGGCAGCATATAAATAGGATTTTTTTTAATCCATTCGGACACCCTGTCTTTGATTGGAGCTTTTAGTCCATTTACATTCAAAGTAATAATTTATTCTTTTAAAGTAATTATTGATAGATGTATATTTATTGCTATTTTATTACTTGTTTTGTTGTTGTTTCTGGAGATTTTCTCTGATCCTTCTTGTCTTTGTTACTTCTCATCTTTCCTTGCACTCAAAGAGTCCCTTTACAATTTTTTGCAGGGCTGGTTTAGTGGTCACAAACTCCTTTAGTGTGTGTCTGGAACCTATCTTTCCTATTTTGAATGATACCCTTGCTAGAAGGGTATTCTTGGCTAAAGATTTTTCTTATAGCGCACATTGAATTATATCATGTCAATTCTCTTCTGGCTTGCTAAGTTTCTGTTGAGATCTCCAGCTAACCTTATGGGTTTTCCATGTAGTTAAGGGCTTCTTTTGGTCTTGCTGCTTTTGACATTTTTTTCTTTATCACTATATTTTGTGAATTAAATTATAATAAGTGTTGGTGTTGGCCACCCTTTTGTTGATTTTCATGGAGTTATCTGTGTCTCCCGGATCTGGATGTCTGTTTCCTTCTCCAGATAAAGGAGGTTTTCTGCTGTCATTTCTTGAAGTAAATTTTCTTCCCCCTCTTTTTTTTTTCTCTTGGGACTTCTACAATGTGAATGTTATTATGTTTGATGAAGTTATCGAGTTCCCTAAGTTTGTTTCTCATGTCCCCTAATTATTCTTTTTTTCTTTTGTTCAGGTTCATTGTTTTCCATTGTTTTGTCTTCTAGGTCACTAATTCATTTCTCTGATTTTTCCAGCCTGCTGTTCATTGCATCAAGCCTGTTTCCAATCTCCTTTATTGCATTCTCATCTCTGATTTTTTTTTTTTTAGCTCTTATCTCTGTGCTACAGGTCTCATTGATGTCTTCCATTCTTTTTCAAGTGCAGTGAATGTCCTTATGATCATTGCTTTAAATTCTTTGTCAGGCATGTTACTTATATCTGTTTTGCTTAGATCTCTGGCTGTGGCCTTATCTATTATCTAGTTCTTTCATTTGAATAAATTCCTCCATCTTGAATTCTGTTTAATTCTCTGGTTTCTTATGTGTTAGGAAACACATAACCTGTTCCTGAAGTAATGACTTTATGAAGAAGAGATTAAGTAGTGCCCATGGCCTGGTGCTTCAGGGAGTGTCTTTGGTGTGTGCTTTGTGCCTTCTTCTGTTGTGCTCTGGCTGTCCTATCCTTTGGGTCATCTGCAGAGGTTCTCCTTGCCTGTTGTGGGCAGTGTTTGGTCCCTTGCCTGAATGTGGCAAGTTTTAACTAGATGGCTCTGGTCTGCTTTGTGAAATGAGACGTGTCACCATCTCCACTGGAACTAAGTCCCTGCGATACAGGGAGACATGATGTAGACAGGGGTTTGTACTGGTCTTCTGGGGAGGGGCTTGCCCCACTGGGTCTGAGGCAAGCTTCACTGAGAGGGGCAGTCCCACCAGATCACAGGGGGTTTGAGTCTTGGTGGAGGCAATTAGGCAGTCATTGTTGGTGCTTAGTGCTTCCCTGAGGTGGTTCTGATTTTATCCTGAGGGTTGGGGAGGGAAAATGACAGATTTTTTGTTTGTTCCTTTGTTCACAGATTTTTCTGTGAATGCTGCCTCTCAGGGAAGTGCTCTGAGAAAAGTGAATAATCTCCCCACTGTGTGCCCTGGGTGCTCTTCAGATCACTATTTCCATGATGTCTTCCCCTGGGTTGTTTACCTGCCTTCTCTCCAGGGGTGGTACAGTACCCTCTGGGGTCTATTCCCAGCCAACCCTGATGACCATTAAAAGTACAGGCATTAAGCCCCACTGTTGTAAGAACTTACAAAATTCAGCCCCTCTTGTTTTCCAAGCCATTGGCTGTAGGGAGACATTCTTGTGCATTCCCATGTACTCTTCTCTCACTCTATTTGCAACAATGGCTCCCTCTCCTCTGCAGCACCTGTAATCCATTTCTACCCTAAACCATGTCCCTGCACTTCCTACGTTCCTCAATGTGGATAATGGTGTTTTTATTTCAAAATGCTGGGTTGAGGACATCTGGGGATATCAGCAGTATTTTCTCCATATCAGTTAGTTCTCACTTAAAATGAGATCTTTTTAGTTTAGTTCACTTAAAATGAGACTCTTTTTAGTTTAGTTCAGCAGTTGAGATCGATTGGTTCAGACTTCAAGAGGTTCCGTTGTAATGCCTATATTTAATTTAGTTCAGAAAGCAATGACTAAGTATTTTTTTGTGTGTGTGTACGTGTGTACTCAGCTTTGTATTGTATTCTTTATCTTTAAATGAGTGAAAGATCTAGGTTTTGATTTTTTTTAAGATTTATGTATTTATTATTTGAGAGAGAGAGAGAATGAGGAGAGAGAGAAATAGAGCGCTTGCGTACATGAGCGAGCAAGGGGAGTGGCAGAGGGAGAGGGAGAAAGAATCCCAAGCAGACTCTGCTGAGCACGGAGTCTACAGAGGGCTCGATCTCACGACCCTGAGATCATGACCTAAGCTGAAATCAAGAGTTGTTGCCTAACCAGCTAAGCTACCCAGGCACCCCATGGTTTCTGTTATTTTTAAAAATGTGTTCTGGATGGGGTACCTGGGTGGCTCAGTGGGTTAAGCCTCTGCCTTCGGCTCAGGTCATGATCTCAGGGTCCTAGGATGGATCCCCGCATCTGGCTCTGCTCAGCAGAGAGCTTGCTTCCCCCTCTCTCTCTGCCTCTCTGCCTACTTGTGATTTCTCTGTCAAATAAATAAAATCTTCAAAAAAAAAAAAATGTGTTCTGGAGCAGGTTAACTTAATTAAAAATATCTAGATGTAAATTTAATAATTCTTAAAATTTTCAAGTATGATTTTCTCTACTTGTTTGATGTTTAATGATTATTTTGGATCCAAAGTTTAAGAATTTTCCATATGATTTAGCTCTTAAGCTTCTTGAACTTTTTGACAATCTCTGACTCAGAGGCATAATGCTTATCACCAACAGTACTGCTACCAGTGCTGCTGTTTCCTCCTTTCCAGCTCATACATTCCATTGTACACTTAGCAGGATGTACACTTAGCAGTGTTGCCTGCATTTGCATTTCTTGTCTGAAGAAGGAAAGCTCAGTGTATCCCTTCTCCTTAGTACTGTTATCATTTAATATTCTTTTTTTTAAATTGGCTATAAAACAGAGGCATGTGATTAGCGGTCATATTATAGAGATAACAGTAAGAAATGAGAAATTTAATTCCATTTTAGTTCAGGGTCAGCCATATTAATGCCTGTCTTTTCTTTGTTTAAGGTTCTCTTAGAAGCACAAGATATGGCAGTGAGAGACCACAATGTGGAATTCAGATCCAATTTATATATAGGTAAGATGTTTAATATTCTTAGCATTGGGAAATGTCTTCCAATAGTGATGCTGAGTTCATTATCTAACAATAGTCTTTGATACCTAACTACTTAGGACTGGGTTTGCCAGTGAAAATTGCTGGTAATAGCTTATTCTTCTGCCTTCAGCATGCTAATGTTAGTCTGTTATAAATGGTAATAACCTGTCCTGTAATGTGAATGAGACCATGAAACCTTTTGCCAATAATTACTTAATAATGGGTACCAAGATGATGGTACATGGAGGGGTCCTTTAATCATGATAAAACGAAGAAGGAACAGAACTGACTATTTATTTATTTATTTAAAAGATTTTTTTTTTTTTTTTTTAAATTTATTTGGGTGAGAGAGGGAGAGCAGAGAGAGAGAGAAGAGGGGGAGAGTAAGAGGGAGAAGTAGACTTCCCGCTGAGCAGAGTCTGACCCGGGACTCCATCCCAGGACCCTGAGGTCACGACTTGAGTGGAAGGCAGACACTAAACGACTGAGCCACCCAGGCACCCCAGAGTGATTTTTTAAAAAATAAATTCTTTGTCATTCCTGAAGGAGGTAAATAAAGAGTCACGGGTGGATTTTAAAGAGTATTTATTTATGATGGGCCAAGCCAGGTGCCTAATCCATAAGGTGTCCCATAATTTAACCTTCCAATCACCAGAATGGGAAATCTTTTGAATTGTAAAACCCAAGGCTCAGATGATCCAGATGTGTTTGGTTTCCTTTGTTACTACATTCTGAAGCATTATCTCAGGTTTTGTGTACTTGTTCCATATCAAATTAAATTAATGTAAGTGAAAATGCTTTGGGAAGCATGATGCACCATACAAATGTGAGGGATTTTTTTTGTCGCGTACCTTCGTACAGCTCTTTCTAAAGAGATGAACGCTTATTACAAAGCTTATTACAAAGCTCCCTTGCCCCCCTCTCAGCACCAGAGTAAAGCGAAGCGGTGGGTGGAGTTGCTGTTTTCCTCTCACTTCAGCAGCAATTACTCCTAACCTCAGCAATTTTGTAATCAAACAGTGATGTTGATGTTGACGCAAAATTTTCGCAGTCTGCCAAACCTATGTGTAAGGAGAACTGAAGATATTTTAAATTGAAGATAGGGGTTACTGCTACTCTCCAAATAGAGGAAAAAAGGCTGAATCATTATGGGAGAAATTAGTTGTGCATTATGATTTTTTAACAATTAGGGTAAAAACAAATCATCTAATTTTCTACTTTGTTGCAATTCCACCTTACTGGAGATGTTTATTCTGGTGAAGTTAAAATCTTAACCTCAGCTCACCTGGAATTGATGCTGGCAACCATACCTACTCCTGAAATTCAAATGAGTTATGATTTTCAATTGAAATATCTTATTTTAAAGCTGACTGTTGTATAACTGATGATATTCTGATACATGAATAGATACAGAGAGAAATCAAAATGGCATCTCAGAAGATGCAGGGCCATAGTAGTTACTCATGAGCTTTTTCTTCTGAGAACAGCATGAATAAATAATGCAGGGAGGTCCCAGAATCACTGGAAGAGATGAAATGGATGAAGAGCAAGACCATTTGCTTCAAACCTCTTGGTGACCTTTCCTGCTTTATGACTGCATATCAAATCCGACTTAATTACTTTTATTCATTTCCATAGGAATATGGTCTTCTTAGCTGACAGACAAACTTTGTAATGGAACTCAGATACAAATGAAATAGAATTTGTCTTTAAATCCTTTTCAGTAATTTTAGTAAAGTGAGAAAAGGTGAGGAGCTTAATCTTGTCTTCCCAAATGGAGCAAAGTCCACAAAAGTAAACTTAACCATTCCTACATGAATGGGCATTTAATTCATCCGTCTCCTTATGCACATTTCTACTGAAAAATCTCTACTGTACCTGTGCCCTTTTTTTCATCTAGTTTTGTGTAAAAATCTCTTCTCGAGTAGGGCTGATAAATTTTGATTTGTCTTATGATTGTAAAAACTCATTTGCTAAGTATTTTGATGCCTAATTCTTTTATGAAGGTAAAAGAGAGGAGTGCCCTTAGGAAGATGAAGTATCTTACTGTGACGTGTCAGACATTTTATCTTTGGTTTTGTCAAACTTCCCTCATAAGAATCATGTGAGGGTCTTAGTAAAAAAAAAATACAGATTCCCAGGACCCACCGCAGACCCACTGGGTCTGAAACCTCAGGGGAGAGGCTTGGAGAGCTATTTGTTGAATAAAAATCCCAGTGATTTGTACCTATAAAATACAAGAAAATGATTTTTCTCATCGTATTCTTGGAAAAGTCCTAGACATTCCATTCTATGGATAAATGTCTTTTAGAGTTTTGAAAGACTAGTCACTTGTTGGCTACGATTTCAGCTCAGCAGTGGCTCCTCGGTCTCTTGACATAAGTAAGTATAGGCATTTTAAGGGAAGTGCTTTTTTGGTAGTGTGTGTTCTCATTATATGGTAATTCCTTCAGATGCCTGTCATCAGTCTAAAGCTAATACCTGGTGTAGCATAACCACAGATTTTGAAAATTCATTTCCTTTTCAAACTTATAATGATGACTAATGGCACTGTGAACCGACCTTAACAAGTGGACATGGACTAATAAAATGTCACTGCTTAGTGATTCATAGCATCTAAAGTGATTTACTTTAGGGAAAGTGATAGACTGACTTTGTAAATCAGTCTTCTGGGCGAAGAGTGATGAAGGGGGAAGAGGGTTTCCAATTTTAAAATGTCAAGATTCACATTTACCTAAATTCTAGTATATAGGAAATATTGACAGTATTTTAAATATTCTTGATACCTATGGGGCATCATCTTTAGGTGAGCATCATCTTGGGCATAATTTTTTTTTTAAGATTTCATTTATTTATTTGAGAGAGATTGAGTGAGAAAGAGCACAAGCAGGGGGAGTGGGAGAGTGAGAAGCAGCCTCTCTGCTGAGCAGGGAGTTGGCATAATCTTTAGGCTGTTCCCATTTCTGAGGTGTCTTAATGTTTTTTCTCTGATTCAGAAAGTTTTTGAGTACCTTCCACGTGCATACTGTCCATACAGTTAGGTGATGGTCTATCTTATTAAAGCAACTTAAGACATTTAGTTCATATAGTTTTGTTCTTTGAAATGCACACTGAGTGTTATTTGTTCTTTGACAGTAGTAGGCCTTTGGAAGGATCTAAAAATTGTGTTTCTGAGTTGGAACAAGTGATACATGTTACTAGTACTGTGTGTACTTGGAAAACTTTGAAACTTTATTTTAGAATTTGAGCAAATTTATCAGATAGCTATACTGAAAAAATATTAATTAGCAGAGGTTGTAATTTCAAAATCATTTCTATTCCTTGTTGCATATGAACTTTAGGGGAAATACAAAAGACATACAGAAGTTTGGTTGAAGAAGTCACTTTCACAGATTAACCATGAACATTCAGATAAGGTAGCATATGGTTTGAGACCAAGAAGAGTAATATAGGTAAATAGCGGGAGTAGAGAAGAGGAGGTCAGTGTCGGTTAGAAAAGTGATGGTAATTTTCTAGAAGAGTTTAGCTTTGGAAGATAAGTGTTTGGGCATCTGAAAGAGAAAGATGTTCAGAGTGGAGTAAGCACAGGAGCTAATGCACATAGGTTGGAATGAGCCGTGATTGTGTGGTCCAGTGAGTAGAATAGTTGAAGGAGGCAGAGGGTTGACCTTGAGTAGATAAAACTGAAAGGTGGATTGGGCCTAGATCCAGAGGGCTGAGCATGGCAGGCTGTGGAATTTGGTTCACATGATAGTGAAGAGGATGCACAGAAAGTTTTGGGGTAGGAGATTTACGTTACTAAGGCAGTGTTTTAAGACTATTAACTCTAAAGCAGTGGTTTTTAAATTGTGCTGTGGGCAAGGGTGCAGCCCAGGGTAGAGCCTGGCACCCGGCAGGAACTTAGAAATATTTGGTGAGTGAATGAATGGCACAGTTTTGGATCTCTCCCTACTCGTGTTTTGGTTAGAACAGAGCCACAGCATGGTGGGCTTCTATTTATTGTTTCATTTTCATTGAAATGGTTCTATATAAATGCACTTAAACTCCTCACATACAGAATTAGTAAAAGGAGGGTAGACCAGAAACCAATTTGCAATCTATACTCCTAAGTCCTGATTTCATTCTGACCTCATGGTGGCTGTGTTGCATATTACCATTACAGTGTATTAAAGAATCCTGGTGGTTCAGAAGAATTGATGCTTTTGTTCTGGTATAAGAAAATGTGGCATTATGTGCTCCAAGATAAGCACATGGTATTTTATGGCTTTAGGATGAAATCATGACTGGCAATTAGCAGTTATTGATGATTGCTCTTACGTATTTGGGGGAGATGGAAAATGGTGGTTAACACAGACCCCGGTAGGCCGATCATTGTGCTTGGATAGGTTATGTAGTACTGCATAGTTAGCTAATTCAGATACTGTTTTCACTGGAGTAGTGTTCCTTTTCCTCAGGCTATTTGGAAATGGGGCTCAAATTGAGTAGAGTTGCAATTTTGGATAGAAGCAGCCATTGTGTTTGTAAAATGCCTTTTAGAGGATTTCTACACTTTTTCTAGTGTCATTGTGCTTATTTGTGAGTTTCCTCCTGACAGGTGGATCCAGAGGAACTAATGGTACTTCATTCTAAAGTGATTTGTGTGATTTGGCTTTTTCTTTGGTAATTCCTCAAACACATTTCTTTAGTGTCCAGTGATGAAGTTGGTGTAAGGACAGTAGCTCTTTCCTTATCTCACAGAGTCCCTAGGCAATTTTCTTAACCACTCTCATCCTTAGTTTTCTCTCTGGCCAAGATAGGATGGTTCTGCCGAATCCCATTTCATGAGAGGACTGTAGTTAGAGGGTTATCAAGCATATACTTTGACACCGTCCCTGTATTTATAAAGTTATTTCACAGTAAGAATATAAGAATGGTGAGTGTTGAAGTGGATTAATTTGATATGTCTTCTATAGGTTTTGGCTTTTTAAAAAGGCTTTATTAACTCAAGGAGTTACTGACTGAATAAATTCAGAAAATAGCAGAAGGTGGATATTCCTCTGATTCACTGTGGGTGAAAACTGGTGAACAGATTTCTTTTTAACTAGTATTTGAAAAATTTTTTTTAATTTTACAGGGTCAGACATTGATGCGCAGAATTGGGGAGGGGAGATGAGGGAGCAGTTGTGATGTGGGAGTTCCTAAAACTGGCCATAAATCAGAGTTACTGGGGAAGAGGATTGGTGTTTGTTCAAATGTAATTTTCAAGGTACACCCCAAATACAGTAAATTAGAATCTTCAGAGATGGGGTCTCAGCAGCTGCATTAAAATATGTTTCATAGGTTAGTCTGATGTAGCCAGAGGACCAGCATTTGGGAACTTTTGGTTCCAGGGGCCTTCTCATCATAGTTGGAATGAAATAAAAACTCCTTACCTCAGCCTTTAGGGCTCTTGGTAACCTTGTCTTCACACTGATTTCTTTCCCCTGTTTGTACCACTCTTTGCCTTGTTTACTGTGCTTCGGCAGGCTGGTATTTTTTCTGTTTCTAAAACAAGTCAGCACACCAGTTAGAATGGCTAAAATTAACAAGTCGGGAAACGACAGATGTTGGCAAGGATGCAGAGAAAGGGGAACCCTCTTACACTGCTGGTGGGAATGCAAACTGGTGCAGCCACTCTGGAAAACAGTATGGAGTAGTTTGTCAAAAAGCTAAAAATAGGGGCGCCTGGGTGGCTCAGTGGATTAAAGCCTCTGCCTTCAGCTCAGGTCATGATCCCAGGGTCCTGGGATCGAGCCCCACATCGGGCTCTCTGCTCAATGGTGAGCCTGCCTCCCCCCTCTCACTCTGCCTGCCTCTCTGCCTACTTGTGATCTCTCTCTGTCAAATAAATAAAAAAAATCTTAAAAAAAAAAAAAAGCTAAAAAAAAAAAAAAAAAGAGCCTAGCTACTCTAGACCCAGCAGTTGCACTACCATGTATTTATCCAGAGAATACAAAGATAGGGATTTGAAGGGGCACCTGCACCCCAGTGTTACAGCAGCAGTGTTGACAACAGTCAAACTATGGAAATATCCCAGATGTCCATCAACAAATGAATGGATAAAGAAAAAAAAAAATATATATATATATACATATATACAATGGCATTTTTATTCAGCTATCAAAAATGAAATCTTACCATTTGCAATGACATGGATGGAACTAGAGGGTATTGTGCTAAGCAAAATGAGTCAGAGAAAGACAAGTATCACATGATTTCATTCTTATGTGGAATTTAAGAAACAAAACAGAGGAACATAGAGGAAGGAAAGGAAGAATAAGATGAAAACAGAGAGGGAGACAGCCATGAGAGACTCTTAACTATAGGGAACAAACTGAGGGTTGCCAGAGGGGAGGTGGGTGGAGGGATGGGGTAATGGGGAGATGGGCATTAAGGAGCGCACGTGATGTAATGCACAATGAGTGTTATACGCAAATGATGAATCACTGAATTCTGCCTCTAAAACTAATAATACACTATATGTTAATTAAATCAAATCTAAATAAAAAATAAAACAAGCCAAGCACATTAGATATTAGATATTAAATAAAAAATAAAAAAAGTCCACCATTGCGTCTTTGCATTTGCTTTTCCTCTACCTGGAATACCATGCCCATAGATATTTGCATGGATTTTGGTCTTAGTTAGATTGAATGTCTCTTCCTCAGAGATGCTTCCTTTTTTTTTTTAAAGATTTTATTTATTTATTTGACAGAGATCACAAGTAGGCAGAGAGACAGGCGGTTGGGTGAGGGGGTAAGCAGGCTCTCTGCTGAGCAGAGAGCCCGATGCGGGGCTCGATCCCAGGACCTTGAGACCATGACCTGAGGCGAAGGCAGAGGCTTAACCCACTGAGCCACCTAGGCGCCCCCTCAGAGATGCTTCTTGACACCCACTGGTCTGATGTTGCCTCCAGCACCCCATCAGTCTCTCTCACATCACTGTTTAAAGATTTTTTTTTTTTTAATTTATTTATGATGGAGAGAGAGCGAGAGAGGGAACACAAGCACAGGGGAGCTGGAGAGGGCGAAGCAGGCTCCCTGCTGAGCCCAATGGGGCTCAAGCCCAGGGCGCTGGGATCATGACCTGAGCTGAAGGCAGACACTTAAGTACCGAGCCACCTAAGTGCCCCTCCCACATCACTATTTAATTCATTGTACTTGTCACTAACTGGAATGATCATGTTTATTTTCTTTCTCCTCTAGAATGTACACTGCGTGGAGGCAAGGCCCTGGCTAGTCTTGTTCACTCTTTTCTCTCCACACCTAGAATAGAGGCTGGTCCTTAATAAGCACTTCAGAGATACTTGTTTTGAGACTGATCTGCTCTCATCAGCCAGTGAACTCATGGAGTCTTAGAATCCGGTCGAGGAATGGACAGATATTGCTCAGGTGATGAGCTATAGTCTTGGGGATGCAGTCATTTCCTGTAACTCTCTCTGTCTTCCCTGTCTAGCGGAGTCGACGTCAGGGCGAGGCCAGTACCTGAAACGTATCCGATACCATGGCAGAGGTCGCTTCGGGATCATGGAGAAGGTTTTTTGCCATTATTTTGTGAAGTTGGTGGAAGGTCCCCCACCTCCACGTGAGGCACCGAAGACGGCAGTCACCCACGCCAAAGAGTATATTCAGGAGCTCCGCAACCGGACGATTATTCACACTCTGTGATGGGCTTTCAGACTCCGCAGTGTATCTACTTTGCCATTTATTTCTTATAAACCAGAAATTAAAGACAAATGCTTTTTATGGTTTGTACTGAGTTAGTGCAATATGAAGTATAATTGCTAATTTTATATGAATATTTATAAGGCTTTGCCCGTCCCTTTTGAACCTTTGGGTATATTTATGCATTTGCAACTTGGAAGGAGAAATCAGCTTTAAACAGTATAATTCAGAAGGCTTTTTTGAGTACCTTTGGAAGGGGATGTAAGCTTGCCACCTGCAGGTGGCAGTTTAGATACTGGCCTTGAGTAGAATGTTGCAGAGTAAGAAAGCTTGTCCTTGTTTCCTTTGATTTTTTTCTTGAGATTGGGGAGGAGGTGGTGGAGGTGAGCATAGATACATGTATTTTAGGGTATTCTGTAGTTGCGTTTTTGCTTTCACTGTTGGCATAGGCCAATGGGTGAGGCATTCTATATTTTCACCTTGGAATTACAGAAGTTTATTAGATACATTAATCTAGAACTCCAAGAACCCTTTAACTGAGAAAGTTTTCTTCTAGTTAAATAGACTGTTTTCATGTCTCCTTCCAACAATGCTTTCTATTGCTTGGATATCTTGTTCTGGATTGATTTATTTTTCAGAGTGAATTCAATTACTGAGAGAATTGAACCAGTCTGAGGGTTGCATTCTAAAATAAGACAGTAGGTGGCACTCACTTACCTCTTATTAACAAAATTGTTAGTATTAGAGTGAGTGTTCCCCGCTTGCTGGCTCTCATTGATAAAGAGTGTTTTCACTGACAAGAAGCGTTTGGTCCACAGCCCTAGTCCAGGGTTACTCAAACTTTGGTATACAGAGGAAGAACCTGGGGTATTTTGCTTGTTAATACAGACTTCTGGGTCTCGCCCCCATGATTCTGATTCACCAGGTCTTGTGAGGGGTGCGTATCAGAGGTCTGTATTTTAAAAACAATGAGGACTTCTAGATGGTTCTGTTTATAGGGAACCACACTTGAGAATACTCCTCTAGTCTGAAGAATGTGGCTGTAGGGCCATGTTTTAAGATGGCATTAATGATAGCTACTGTTTACTGGAACCTCATTATTTACCAAGCTCTGTGCTAGTATTTTACATTAAGTCTTCACAATATCCTGCAAACCATAGGTGTTATTTTGTTGCTTTATAAAGGAAGAAACTAAAGCACGTAGAATTCAAAAAACTATCTCAGTGTCACACAGTGTGTAAAAATATCAGAGCGATGATTGATTTAGAAACTAGGTTTCTAAAGTACCTGTTTCTGTATACCTAATGAATGTATAGGTGGGTGGTTTTGCCTATCTAGTTAACGAAATGCATGGGTGAAAAGACAGAGGGCTCAGTGGAATAAGACACCAAGGCTTAGGACAGATTCATTCTGGGTCATAAGTTATTGGGGCATGGATTCATGGAAATGACACTGGACTGGTAAAAGGCTACCTTCATTCTAGTCCTGGCATACTCACTAACCAGAAAGAAGACTCTGGGCAGGTCTCTTCCCTCCCTGACCTCTATTTTATTCATCTACAAAACAAGAGGTTCCTTGTTTCTTGTAGATCACCTTCAGAATCACTTGAGCGGGTTAAAAAAAATGCAAATTCCTAGGTGCTACTCTCATACTGAGTGAATACGAATCTTGAACTTTTAACAGTGCCCCAGTGACACATACTGGAGAATCATTGGACCAGAGGATCTCTGTGCTCTCTTTCAGGCAGATGTTCCATGATTCTTAGCCTGGGACTTCTGAATTCCTCAGGCATGACTAAAACAAACCAGGTGGTGATGTGGACTCCATAACTATTTTGAAAGGGTTAAGGGCAAAGGAAATGAAGGAAATTTGCTGTGACCTGAGCTGAAGTCTTCATTCATCTGGAAATGCTTTTGATGTGTTAAAAAGTGTAATAAGAGCTAACATATAGCACTATGTACTTAGCACTGTTGTAAGAACTTTATGTACATCCCCTCAATGAATCGTTCCCATTGCAACTGGTGCAGTGTACTTCTGGTTAGTTTCCATGGCCAAGACTGCATTTTCTGACATAAACGAACAC
The DNA here is from genome assembly GCF_902655055.1 of Lutra lutra. NCBI lineage: Eukaryota > Metazoa > Chordata > Mammalia > Carnivora > Mustelidae > Lutra > Lutra lutra. Next base: position 46,852,285 of record NC_062282.1, read on the forward strand.
TTTGGTTCTTAAAGTTTAACTTCATAAGTTCAGAAACAATGTCTGTTAATTATTATTATTTTTTAAAGAAACCTCCATGCCCAACTTGTGGCTTGAACTCATGACCCTGAGATCAAGAGTTGTATGTGCCACCCCCTGAGACAGGCACCCCTGTTAATTTTTTTTAAAAATTAATTAATTAATTAATTTATTTGACAGAGAGAGAGATCACAAGTAGGTAGAGAGACAGGCAGAGAGAGGAGGAAGCAGGCTCACTGCTGAGCAGAGAGCCCAATGCGGGGCTTGATCCCAAGACCCTGAGATCATGACCTGAGCCGAAGGCAGAGGCTTAACCCACTGAGCCACCCAGGCGCCCCCCTGTTAATTATTTTTAACGGCAATCTCTGAATGCTTGTAACTTCTTGCTTGATCAGATAATGATGGAGTGTAGCACATTCAGAAAGTGCACTAATTACTGGTATATAGCTCAGTAAATGATCAACTGGTGAACGTGCTGAAGTAACCCAGTGGATAGAACATGATAGTAACTCTGAAGTCCCCTTCCTCCCTTTCCCAGTCACTACCCTCCTCCTTTCCCCCAAGGTAACCATTATCCTGACTTCTAACATATGATAGAGTTTTTTGTTTGTTTTGTTTTCATTTTTACTTAAAAAAAAATTTTTTTTATTAACGTATAATGTGTTATTTGCTTCAAGGGTACAGGACTGTGAATCGTCAGTCTTAGACAATTTGCCACACTCACCATAACACATATCCTCCCCAATGTCCATAACCTAGCCACCCTATCACTCCTCCCCACCCCACCCCCAGCAACCCTCAGTTTGTTTCTTGAGATTAAGAGTCTCTTATGGTTTGTCTCCCTCCCAATCCCATCTTGTTTCATTTTTTCCCTCCCTACCCCTATAACTGGATCCCCGCCTTGCCTCTCAAATTCCTCATATCAGAGAGATCATATGATAATTATCTTTCTCTGATTGACTTATTTCTCTTACCATAATACCCTCTAGTTCCATCTATATTGTTGGAAATGGCAAGATTTCGGGTTTTTTGAAGGCTGCATAGTATTCCATTGTGTGTGTGTATACACATACCGCATCTTTATCCATTCATCTCTTTTTTTTTAGGATTTTATTTATTTATTTATTTGACAGATAGAGATCCCAAGTAGGCAGAGAGGCAGGCAGAGAGTGAGAGAGGAGGAAGCAGGCTCCCCACAGAGCAGAGAGCCCGACACAGGGCTCCATCCCAGGACCCTGGGACCACGACCCGAGCCGAAGGCAGAGGCTTTAACCCACTGAGCCGCCCAGGCGCCCCTATCCATTCATCTCTTGATGGACATCTAGGTTCTTTCCATAGGGCTCTCGTGGACATTGGTGCTATAAACATTCGGGTGCTCGTGCCCCCTTCGGATAACTACATTCGTATCTTCTGGGTAAATACCCAGTAGCGCGATTGCTGGGTCATAGGGTAGCTCTATTTTCAACTCTTTGAGGAAACTCCATGCTGTTTTCCAGAGTGGCTGCACCAACAGTGTAAGAGGGTTCCCCTTTCTCTGCATCCTTGCCAGCATCTGTCATTTCCTGACTTGTTAATTTTAGCCATTCTGACTGGTGTGAGGTCATATCTCATGGTGGTTTTGATTTGTATTTCCCTGATGCCAAGTGATGTGGAGCACTTTTTCATGTGTCTCTTGGCCATCTGGATGTCTTCTTTGCAGAAATGTCTGTTCATGTCCTCTGCCCATTTCTTGATTGGATTATTTGTTCTTTGGGTGTTGAGTTTGATAAGTTCTTAATAGATTTTGGATACTAGCCTTTTATCTGATACATCATTTGCAAATATCCCATTCTGTTGGTTGTCTTTTGGTTTTGTTGACTGTTTCCTTTGCTGTGCAAAAGCGTTTGATCTTGATGAAGTCCCAATAGTTCATTTTTGCCCTTGCTTCCCTTGCCTTTGGTGATGTTTCTAGGAAGAAGTTCCTGCAGCTGAGGTCGAAGAGGTTGCTGTCTATGTTCTCCTCAAGGATCTTGATGGATTCCTTTCTCACATTGAGGTCCTTCATCCATTTGGAGTCTATTTTTGTGTGTGGTCTAAGGAAATGGTCCAGTTTCATTCTTCTGCATGTGGCCGTCCAATTTTCCCAACACCATTTGTTGAAGAGACTGTCTTTTTTCCATTGGACATTCTTTCCTGCTTTGTCGAAGATTAGTTGACCATAAAGTTGAGCGTCTATTTCTGGGCTCTCTATTCTGTTCATTGATCTATGTGTCTGTTTTTGTGCCAGTACCATATTGTCTTGATGATGACAGCTTTGTAATAGAGCTTGAAGTCTGGAATTGTGATGCCACCAACTTTGGCTTTCTTTTTCAACATTCCTCTGGCTATTCAAGGTCTTTTCTGGTTCCATATAAATTTTAGGATTATTTGTTCCATTTCTTTGAAAAAAAAAAAAAAGGATGGTATTTTGATAGGGGTTGCATTAAACATGTAGATTACTTTAGGTAACATCGACATTTTCACAATATTTGTTCTTCCAATCCATGAGCATGGAACATTTTTCCATTTCTTAGTGTCATCCTCAATTTCTTTTATGAGTACTTTATAGTTTTCTGAGTACAGATTCTTTGCCTCTTTGGTTAGATTTATTCCTAGTTATCTTATGGTTTTGGGTGCAATTGTAAATGGGATTGACTCCTTAATTTCTTTTTCTTCTGTCTTGTTGTTGGTGTTTAGAAATGCGACTGATTTCTGTGCATTGATTTTATATCCTGACACTTTACTGAATTCCTGTACAAGTTGTAGCAGATTTGGAGTGGAGTCTTTTGAGTTTTCCACATAAAATATCATATCATCTGCAAAGAGTGATAGTTTGACTTCTTTTTTGCCAATTTGGATACCTTTAATTTCTTTTTGTTGTCTGAGTGCTGAGGCTAGGACTTCTAGTACTATGTTAAAGAGCAGTGGTGATAACAGACATTGATGCCGTGTTCCTGACCTTAGTGGAAAAGCTCTGTTTTTCCCCCATTGTGAACTATAGTTGCTGTGGGTTTTTCATAGATGGCTTTGATGATATTGAGGTATGTACCCTCTATTCCTATACTTTGAAGAGTTTTGATCAAGAAAGGATGCTGTACTTTGTCAAATGCTTTTTCAGCATCTATTGAGAGTATCCTATGGTTCTTATTCTTTCTTTTATTAATGAATTGTATCACATTGATTTATTTGTGGATGTTGAACCAACTTTGCAGCCCAGGAGTAAATCCCACTTGGTCATGGTGAGTAATCCTTTTGATGTACTATTGGATCCTCTTGGCTAGTTTTTTGGTGAGAATTTTTGCATCTGTGTTCATCAAGGATATTGGTCTGTAATTCTCTTTTTTGATGGGGTCTTTGTCTGGTTTTGGGATCAAGGTAATGCTGGTCTCATGAAATGAGTTTGGAAGTTTTCCTTCCATTTCTATGTTTTGGAACAGTTTCAGGAGAATAGGAATTAATTCTTCTGTAAGTGTTTGGTAGAATTCCCCTGAGAAGCCATCTGGCCCTGGGCTCTTGTTTGTTGGGAGATTTTTGATGACTGCTTCAATCTCCTGACTGGTTATGGGTCTGCTCAGGTTTTCTGTTTCTTCCTGGTTCTGTTGTGGTAGTTTATATGGCTCTAGGAATGCACCCATTTCTTCCAGATTGTCAAATTTGCTGTCGTAGAGTTGCTCATAATATGTTCTTATAATTGTTTTATTTCTTTGGTGTTGGTTGTGATCTCTCCTCTTTCTTTCTTCTTCTTCTTTTTTTTTTTTTTTAAGATTTTTATTTATTCGACAGAGAGAGATCACAAGTAGGCAGAGAGGCAGGCAGAGAGAGAGAGGAGGAAGCAGTCTCCCCACCAAGGAGAGAGCCCAATGCAGGGCTAGATCCCAGGACCCTGGGATGATGACCTGAGCCGAAGGCAGAGGCTTTAACCCTCTGAGCCACCCAGGCGCCCTGTGATCTCTTTCATTCATGATTTTATTTATTTGGGTCCTTTTTCTTGTCTTTTTGATAAGTCTGGCCAGGGGTTTATCAATCTTATTAATTCTTTCAAAAGAACCAGCTCCTAGTTTCATTGACCTGTTTGATTGTTTTTTTGGGTTTCTGTTTCATTGATTTCTGCTCTGATCTTTATTATTTCTCTTCTCCTGCCACGTTTAGGCTTTATTTGCTGTTCTTTCTCCAGCTCCTTTAGGTGTAGGGTTAGGTTGTGTATTTGAGACCTTCCTTGTTTCTTGAGAAAGGCTGTATCACTATATACTTTCCCTCAGGACTGCCATTGCTGTGTTCCACAGATTTTGAACGGTTGTGTTTTCATTATCATTTGTTTCCATGAATTTTTTCAATTCTTCTTTAATTTCCTGGTTGACCCGTTCATTCTTTAGTAAGATGCTCTTTAGCCTCCATGTATTTGGGTTCTTTCCAGATTTCCTCTTGTGATTGAGTTCTAGCTTCAGAGCATTGTGGTTTGGAAATATGCAGGGAATGATCCCAATATTTTGGTAATGGTTGAGACCTGATTTGTGACCCAGGATGTGATCTATTCTGGAGAATGTTCCATGTATATTCTGTTGCTTTGGGATGGAATGTTATTAATACATCTATGATGTCCATCTGGTCCAGTGTGTCAGTCAAGGCCTTTATTTGATCTTTTGCTTGGATTATCTGTCCATTTCAGTGAGGGGGGTGTTAAAATCCCCTACTATTATTGTATTATTGTAGATATGTTTCTTTGATTTTGTTATTAATTGGTCTATTAGTTGGCTGCTTCCATGTTAGGGGCATAGATATTTAAAATCATTAGATCTTCTTGTTGGACAGACCCTTTGAGTATGACATAGTGTCCTTCCTCATCTGTTATTATAGTCTTTGACTTAAAATCTAATTTATCCGACATAAGGATTGCCACCCCAGCTTTCTTTTGATGTCCATTAGCATGGTAAATTGTTTTCCACCCTCTCTAAATCTGGAGGTGTCTTTGGGTCTAAAATGAGTTTCTTGCAGACAGCATGTTGATGGGTTTTGTTTTTTAAATCCATTCTGATACCCTGTGTCTTTATTTTTTTTTTTAAAGATTTTATTTATTTGACAGACAGAGATCACAAGTAAGCAGAGAGGCAGGCAGAGAGAGAGGAGGGAGCAGGCTCCCCACTGAACAGAAAGCTTGATGTGGGGCTCGATCCCAAGACCCTGGAATCACGGCCTGAGCCGAAGGCAGAGGCTTTAACCCACTGAGCCACCCAGGCGCCCCTACCCTGTGTCTTTTGTTTGGGGCACTTAGCCCATTTACATTCAGGGTAACTATTGAAAGATATGAATTTAGTGCCATTGTATTGCCTGTAAGGTGACTGTTACTGTATATTGTCTCTGTTCCTTTCTGGTCTACTACTTTTAGGCTCTCTCTTTGCTTAGAGGACCCCTTTCAGTATTTCTTGTAGAGCTAGTTTGGTGTTTGCAAATTCTTTTAGTTTTTGTTTGTCCCGGAAGCTTTTTATCTCTCCTTCTATTTTCAATGACAGTCTAGCTGGATATAGTATTCTGGGCTGCATGTTTTTCTCATTTAGTGCTCTGAATGTTCTTTCTGGCCTGTCAGGTCTCTGTGGCTAAGTCTGCTGTCAATCTAACATTTTTACCATTGTGTGTCACAGACCTATTGTCCTGAGGTCCTTTTAGGATTCTCTCTTTGTCACTAAGACTTGTAAAATTTCCTGTTAGATGACAGGGTGTGGATCTATTCTTATTGATTTTCAGGGGGGTTCTTTGTGCCTCCTGGATTTTGATGCTTGTTCCCTTTGCCATATTAGGGAAATTTTCTACTATAATTCGCTCCAATATACCTTCTGCCCCCCTCTCTCTTTCTTCTTCTTCTGGAATCCCAATTATTCTAAAATTGTTTCGTCTTATGGTATCTCTTATCCCTCGAATTCTCCCCTCGTGGTCCAGCAGTTGTTTGTCTCTCTTTTGCTCAGCTTCTTTATTCTCCGTCATTTGGTCTAATATATCACTAATTCTCTCTTCTGCCTCATTTATCCTAGCAATAAGAGCCTCCATTTTTCATTGCACCTCATTAATAGCTTTTTAAATTTCAGCTAGGTTAGATTTTAGTTCTTTCAGTTCTCCAGAAAGGAGAGTTTCTCTACAGAGTTTCTCTAATATCTTCCATGCTTTTTCCAAGCCCAGCTAGCACCTTGAGAATCGTCATTCTGAACTCTAGATCTGACATATTACCAATATCCATATTGATTAGGTCCCTAACCTTTGGTACTGCCTCTTGTTCTTTTTTTTGTGGTGAGTTTTTCCACCTTGTCATTTTATCCAGATAAGAATATATGAACAAGAGAGTAAAATGCTAAAAGAGTGGTAAAGACCGCAGAAATATGTGCGTTAACCAAATCAGAAGAGACCCCAAATTGTGGGGAGAAGATAGGGGGTAAAAAGAAGTTAAAAAATTAAAGAAAAAAATTAGACTGGTGAATAGAACAGAGCCTCCCATTTGATTTTGGGTATATTCTGGTCTCTTAGAAGAAACTACCTCCCAAAATTTTAAGGAAAAACATACACACACACACACACACACACACATAAGGGTAAACACGATGAAGGGATGAATATGACTGTAAAGTGAAAATTTTTAAAAAAATTCTAAAAAAGGAGTTGATAAGTTGGTTGGGAAAAGAAAGAAAAAGAAAGTGGAGAGAATTTGCTCAGGCTGAAGACTAGAGCAAAGCCCTGTGCTAGATTCAGGGTATGTTTTGATCTATTAGAGGAAGTTGTATCCCAAAATATTTAGAAGAAAAAACCCTATATGTATACGAAAAATAACGTTAGATACAATGAAGGATAAAATATGAGTATAATAAGGTTCAAAAAAAATTTTTTTTAAAGAAAGGTATTGTTAAGATAAAGTAGTTAAAAAATGTTAGAAGAGGTAAGAGTAAAAGTTAAAAAAATAGAATAAGAAGAAAAGAAAAATTAAAAAAATTTGATTAACTTTGCAAGACTGAGGAATCATGGGGAGAAATCCATGAATTCCATGCTTTGCTTTCCCCTCTGGAACTCTACTGTTCTCCTTAATCAGTGAGCTTGGTCTTGGCTGTATGTTCTTGCTGATCTTCTGTGGGAGGGGCCTGTTGTAGTGAGTCTCAAGTGTCTTTGCCCAAAGCAGAATTGCTCCACCCTTGCTAGGGCCGGGCTAAGTAATCTGCTCTGCTCGGGTTCGCTCTCGGGAGCTTTTTTCCCCCAAATGCTTTCCGTAGAGCTCCAGAGGATGGGAATGAAAATGGCGGCCTCCCAATATCCAGCCCAGAGGAGCTGAGAGCTCCTCAGTGTGCCCTCGGAGAAAAGCACTCAATCACTCCCGTCTCCCTGTTCTCTGGCCGCGCTCGGAGCTCACCCGGCCTGTGACTGAGCATTTCTATTTCTGGCACACAGCCCCATTTGGAGTCTCCAAACCCAGCCAATTCCTGCTTCTAGAGCAGGAAGGTAGGTTTTTCCAGATCTGCCACTTGTGGGGTCCCTGCTCAAAGATCAGTGTCCTAACTGTGCCACGGATCAGTTTAAGGTAACCCTGAGCTGAGAGCTCACTCATTGGCTCCATCTCTGTAGCCAGCTTCCCCGCTCTAATACCTGCAAGTTTTTCTACACTCAGACACCCCTGATCCTTTTGTAACCCCATGGGATTTGATACCACGCTGTCCCTGCGAGGGCTCCACCCCCACTTAGCCTCTGGACCAATGTTCCTCAGTGGAGCAGACTTCTAAAAGTTCTGATTTTGTCCTCTGTTGCTCTGCCGTTTGCTGGGAGCTGGCCCCTCCCCCCGCAGTCTATCTTCCCGTCACTTTGGATTCACTTCTCTGCAGGTCCTACCTTTCAGAACGTGTTCGATTTTCTGTTTCTAGAATTGTTGCTCTTCTTCTCTTCGATCTCCTGTTAGATTTGTAGGTGTTCAGAATGGTTTGATAACTAACTGAACTCCTGTGACCTGATGTCATCTCAGCCTGCTACTCCTCCGCCATCTTGACTCCTTCTTTTAATTTTAATACAGAGGTTGTAATGATGATTTTAGTTGATTAAGATGAATGGGCCCAATCACATATGTAGGTTTAAAACAGGAAATGTTTTTGGAGTAGATGAGCTTTCAGACAGATTCCAAAGCAGGAGAAAGTTGTGTAGGTGACATTATTAACACTTCTGGATTAGGCTCCTTTTCTTCTTCTTCTTCTTCTTCTTTTTTTTTTTTTTTAATTTTATTTATTTGGTAGACAGAGATCACAAGTAGAGCGGCAGGCAGAGAGAGAGGGGGAAGCAGGCTCCCCGCTGAGCAGAGAGCCAGATATGGGGCTCCATCCCAGGATCTGAAATCATGACCTGAGCTGAAGGCAGAGGCTTAACCCACTGAGCCACCCAGGCACCCCTAGGTTCCTTTTCTTAGGTCTCTGTCTCTGATGTAACTGTCAAGGGTCAGATCTCTATATGAAAGAGGTTTGTTTATTTTTAAGTCAAACCAGCCTACTGTGAATTTGAAATACCTTGGATGGAAGAGAAGAAATATCATTAGGTGAATCACACTTGTGCATGCAAGTAAAACATTTTTTTTTTTTTTAGATTTTATTTTAATTCAAGTTAGTTAACATATAGTGTATTATTGGTCACAGTGGTAGTATTCAGTGATTCATCATTTGCATATAATACCCAGTGCTTGTTATTTCAAGTGCCCTTACCCCAGTTACCCCATCTTCTTCAGCAACCCTCAATTTGTTTCCTATAGTTAAGAGTCTCTCATGGCTTATCTCCCTCTCTATGTTTGTCCTATTTTTTTTTTCCTTCCCTTCCTCTGTGTTCATCTGTTTTGTTTCTTAAATTCCACATATGAATAAAGTATGATATTTGTCTTTCTCTGACTGGCTTATTTTGCTTAGCATAATACCCTGTAGTTCCATCCATGTCATTGTGAATGATAAGATTTCATTCATTTTGACGGCTGAGTAATATTCTAGTGTGTATGTGTGTGCATGTGTGTGTGTATATATATATATATATACACACCACATCTTTTTTATCCATTTGTCTGTTGATGGACATCTGGGCTCTTTCCATAGTTTGGCTATTGTGGATATTGCTGCTATAAACACCGGGGTGCATGTGCCCCTTGGGATCACTACCTTTGTATTCTTTGGATAAATGCCTAGTAGTGCAATTGCTGGGTCATAGGGTAGTTCTAGTTTTAGCTTTTTGAGGAATTTCCATACTGTTTTCCAGAGTTCCTGTACCAGTTTGCATTCCTACCAAGAGTATAAGGGGGTTCCCCTTCTCCACATCCTCACCAACATCTGTTGTTTCCTGAGTTGTTAATTTTAGCCATTCTGATCAGTGTGAGGTGGTATCTCATGTGGTTTTGATGTGTATTTCCCCGATGCTGAGTGATGCTGAACATTTTTCATGTGCCTGCTGGCCATTTGGATGTCTTCTTTTTTAAAGATTTTATTTATTTATTTAACAGACAGAGATCACAAGTAGGCAGAGAGGCAGGCAGAGAGAGAGGCAGAAGCAGGCTCCCTGCCAAGCAAAGAGCCCGATGCAGGGCTTGATCCCAGGACCCTGAGACCAGGACCTGAGGCGAAGGCAGAGGCCTAACCCACTGAGCCAGTCAGGTGCCCCCCTCTTTGGATGTCTTCTTCGGAGAAATGGATGCTCATGTCTTCTGACCATTCCTTGACTGGATTTTTTGTTTTTTGGGTGTTGAGTTTGATAAGTTCTTTATATATTTTGGATATTACCCCTTTATTTAGTAAATATCTTCTCCCATACAAATATCTTCTCCCATTCTGTAGGTTGCCTTTTAGTTTTGTTGGTTGTTTCCTTTGCTGTGCAAAAGCTTTTTATCTGGGTGAAGTCCCAATAGTTCATTTTTGCTTTTGTTTCCCTTGCCTCTGGAGATGTAAGAAGATGTAAGAATTACAGTAAGAAGATGTCTTGGCCAAGGTCAAAGAGGTTGCTGCCTGTGTTCTCTAGGAATTTGATGGTTTCCTGTCTCACGTCTAGGTCTTTCATCCATTTTGAATTTTATTTTTGTATGGTGTAGGAAAATGATTGAGTTTCATTGTTCTGAATGTGGTTCTCCAATTTTCCCAACACCATTTGTTGAAGAGACTGTCGTGTGTGTGTGTGTGTGTGTGTGTGTGTGTGTGTGTGTTTGTGTTGGCTATTTATTGCTGCTTTGTTTAAGATTGGTTGACCATAGAGTTAAGGTGTCTGTTTTTGTGCCTGTACCATACTATCTTGACAATTACAGCTTTGTAATACAGCTTGAAGTCTGGAATTGTGATACCTCCACCCTTGGTTTTCTTTTTCAATGTTGGGACAATTCAGGGTTGTTTCTGGTTCAATACACATTTCAGAATTGTTTATTCCAGGTCTGTGAAAAATGCTGGTGTTATTTTGATAGGGATTGCATTGAATGCGTCAATTCCTTTGAGTAGTACAGTCATTTTAACTATATTTGTTCTTTCAATCCATGAGCATGGAATGTTTTTCCATTTCTTTGTGTCTTTCTCAGTTTCTTTCACTAGTGTTCTATAGTTTTCAGAGTATAGATCTTTTACCTCTTTGGTTAACTTTATCCCTAGGTATCTTATGGGTTTTGGTCCAATTATAAATGGGATCAATTCCTTGATATCTCTTTCTTCTTCTTTACTGTTGGTCTATAGAAATGCAACAAACCTCTGTGCATTGATTTTATATCCTGCATCTTTGCTGAATTCTTCTAACAGTTCTAGCAATTTTTTTGTTGGAGTCTTTTGGTTTTTCTACACAGAGTATCATGTCGTCTGGGAAGAGTGAAAGTTTAACTTCTTCCTTGCTGATCTGGATGCCTTTTATTTCTTTTTGTTTTCTGATTGCTGAGGCTAGGACTTCTGGTACTATGTTGAACAACAGTGGTGAGAATGGACATCCCTGTCATGTTCCTGATGTTGGGGAAGTGTTCTCAGTTTTTTCCCATCGAGGATGATATTAGCTGTGGGCGTTTTGCATATGGCCTTTATGATGTTGAGGTATGTTCCTTATATCCCTACTTTCTTGAAGGTTTTTATCAGGAAAGGATGCTGTATTTTGTTGGATGCTTTTTCTGCATCTGTTGAGAAGATCATATGATTCTTGTCCTTTTATTAGTGTGGTGTATCACATTGATTGATTTGCGGATGTTGAACCACCCCAGCAACCCAGGAATAAATCCCACTTGGTTGTGAATAATCCTTTTAATGTACTATTGGATCCTTCTAGCTAGTATCTCACTGAGAATTTTTGTATTCATGTTCATCAGGGATATTGATATGTAATTCTCCTTTTTAGTGGGGTCTTTGTCTGGTTTTGGGATCAGGGTAATGCTGGCCTCATAGGATGACTTTGGAAGTTTTTCTTCTATTTCTATCTTAAGAAACAGTTTTGAAAGAATAGATATTAATTCTTCTTTAAATGTTTGGTTGAATATCCCTGGGAAGCCATCTGGCCCTAGACCCCTGTTTCTTGGGAGATTTTTGATGAGTGATTCAATTTCTTTGCTGATTATGGATCTGTTCGGATTTTATATTTCTCCTCGTTTCAGTTTAAATATACATGTTTCTAGGAATTTGTCCATATCTTCCAGGTTGCCTAATTTATTGGCATAAAATTTCTCATAGTTTTCTCTTATAATTGTATTTCTGTGATATTAGTTGTGATTGCTCCTCTTCCTTTCATGACTTTATTTATTTGGGTCCTTTCTCTTTTCTTTTTGATAAGTCTGGCTAGGGGTTTATCAGTCTTGTTAATTCTTTCAAAGAACCAGCTCCTAGTTTTGTTGATCCGTTCTATTGTTTTTTGTTTTGTTTTGTTTTTGATTAAAAAAAAATCATTGATTTCTGCTCTAATCTTTATTTTTTCCCTTCTGCTAAGTGCTTTTTTTTGTTTGTCTGGTTTTTTTTTGTTTTGTTTTGTTTTGTTTTGTTTTGTTTTTGTTTTTTTTTCCCTTGGCTGTTCTTTTTCCAGCTCCTTTAGGTGTAAGGTTAGGTTATATATTTGAGACTTTCTTGCTTCTTGAGAAAGGTCTGTATTGATATATACTTCCCTCTTAGGGACTGCTTTTACTGCATCCCAAAGGTCTTGGACTGTTGTGTTTTCATTTTCATTTGCTTCCATGTATTTTAAAAATCCTTTAATTTCCTGGTTGACCCACTCATTCTTTGGTGGGATGTTCATTAACCTCCATGTATTATGGTCCTTCCAAATTTTTTCTTGTGGTTAACTTCAGTTCAGTTTCATAGCATTGTGGTCTAAAAATATGCATGGTATGATCTCAATCTTTTTGTACTGGTTGAGGCCTGATTTGTGACCCAGTATGCAATCTATTCTGGATAATATTGGAGACGTGCACTTGAAAAGAATGTATATTCTGCTGCTTTAGGATGAATGCTCTAAATATGTCTGTTAAATCCATCTGATCCAGTGAGCCATTTAAAGCCCATGTTTCCTTGTTGAGCTTCTGCTTAAAAGATCTGTCCATTGCTGTGAGTAGGGCATTAAAGTTCCCTACTATTATTGTATTTTCATCAGTGAGTTTCTTTAAGTTTGTTTGTTTTTTTTTTTTCAAAGATTTTATTTATTTATTTGACAGAGAGAGATCACAAGCAGACAGAGAGGCAGGCAGAGAGAGAGAGAGAGAGGGAAGCAGGCTCCCTGCTGAGCAGAGAGCCCGATGTGGGACTCGATCCCAGGACCCTGAGATCATGACCTGAGCCGAAGGCAGCGGCTTAACCCACTGAGCCACCCAGGCGCCCCACTTTAAGTTTGTTTTTAATTGACTCATATATTTGGCTGTTCTCAAGGGCATAAATATTTACAATTGTTAGATCTTTTTTGGATTGATTGTGATATAATGCCCTTCTTCATCTCTTATTATAGTCTTTGGTTTAAAATCTAGTTTGTCTAGGGGTGCCTGGGTGGCTTAGTGGGTTAAAGCCTCTGCCTTCAGCTCAGGTCATGATCTCGGCGTCCTGGGATGGAGCCCCATATCGGGCTCTCTGCTCAGCAGGGACCCTGCTTCCTCCTCTCTCTCTCTGCCTGCCTCTCTGCCTACTTGTGATCTCTGTCAAATAATAAATAAAATCTTAAAAAAATTAAAATCTAGTTTGTCTGATATAACGATGGCTACTCCAGCTTTCTTTTGATGTCAATTAGCATGATAAATTGTTCTCCACTCCCTCACTTTCAGTCTGGAGGTGTCTTTGGGTCTAAAATGAGTCTCATTAGATGGGTCTTGTTTTTGTTTTGTTTTGTTTTGAATCCATTCTGATAACCTATATCTTTTGATTGGAGCATTTAGTCCATTTACATTCAGAGTAATTATTGAAGGATATGAATTTAGTGCTATTGTATTATCTGTAAAGTCCCTGTTCCTATAGATTGTCTCTGTGCCTTTCTAGTCTTTGTTGCATTAGGTCTCTTTTTCCTACTCAAAGGGTCCCATTTAGTATTTCGTACAGAGCTGGTTTAGTGTTCATGAATTCCTTTAGTTTTTGCTTGTCTTAGAAACTCTTTATCTCTCTGTCTAGTCTGAATGATAGCCTTATTGGATAGAGTGTTCTTGGCTGCATGTTTTTCCCATTTAGCACATTGAATGTATTATGCCAGTCATTTCTGGCATGCCAGGTCTCTCTGGACAGGTCTGCTGCCAGCCTATGTGTCTACCCTTGTAGCTTAAGGACTTTCTTTCCCTAGCTGCTTTCAGAATTCTCTCTTTACATTTGTATTTTGCAGGTTTCACCAGGATATGTCTTGGAGTTGACCTGTTTTTGTTATTTTGATGGGAGTTCTCTGTGTCTCTTGGACTTGAATGCTTGTTTCCTTCCCCAGCCATAATTTGTTCAAATAAACCTGCCCTTTTTGCTACTCTTCTTTTTCTGGGATTCCTGTGATACAGATATATTTTGCTTTATGAAATTGTTGAGTTCCCTAAGTCTATATTTGTGATCTAATAGTTTTCTTTTTCCTCGTCTTTTCAGCTGCAGTATTTCCCGTAATTTTATCTTGTATATTACCTATTCGATCCTCTGCTTCATCCTTCTTCATTGAGATTACATCCAGTGAGTTTTGCTTCTCAGTTATACCATTTTTTAAATTTCAGTTGTTAGGTCTTTTATGTCTATAGCCAGGGTTTCTCTGTCTTCTGTGCCAGCTAGTAGTCTTTTGACTGTTGATCTAAATTCTTATTCAGATATATTGCTTATATCTGTTTTCAGGAAGTCCTTGGCTGTGATACCTTCATGACCTTTCTTTTGGGGAGAATTCCTCCATCTTGTCATTTTGGCTAAGTTTCTTTCCTTTGTGTATCATTAAAGCTTGTTACACTTCCTGTAAGTTATTCATTATTCTCAGAGTAATGTTATATTAAAAAAGGGTCATACACTGTCCAGGGCCTGGCACTTCAGGAAGTGTTTCTTGTGTATACTGTGTGCACTCCGCTGTTGTGTTTTGGCTGCTCTTTCCTATGGGTCTGTCCTCTGTAGAGTTCCTCCTTACTTGCAGTGGGGAGTGTCTGGACCTTCATCTAGGTGTGGTTTGATTTGCTGGTTGAAAAAGGCCTGGGAAAAAAGGAAAGGAAGAGGAAAAAGAGAGAGGGAGAGAAAGAGAGGGGGGGGGAAGAAAAGCCTTTAAAAACAAAAAGAGAAAAGGAAAGGGAATGAAAAAACAAATGAACAAACAAACCAGACATTCAAAAAATAAAAACAAAAACACTATAAGCCTGATTCCAAAGAAAAGGAAAGAAAAAAAAAATTAAAAAAAGAAGTCTATTTCCAAAAAGAGAAAGAGATAGAAGGAAATGAGAAAACAAACTAACAAACACACAAAAAACTATAAGCCTGATTCCAAAGGAAGAAGAAAAAAGAAAAAAAAAATCCAGCCTCATCCCATTTCCACCAGAACTGAAGGGGATGCTCTAGGGTACTGTATGACCAGTAGACATGGGGCGTGGGCTGCTGCCTGCATTGCTTTCTGGGGGGAAGCCCCTTATGCTGGCTCAGAGTCAATCCTGCCCCAGTAAAAACAGCACTTGCCAAGCCAGGACGGAGAAGGGGGGAAAGATCAGGGTTTGAGCGGCTCTTACCTCCACTGGGGGCTGCTGATTTGCTCTCTGATGTCCCACCATGTTGGTAGATGCATAAATTGGCACCACCTCACTCTCTTCTCCCTGGACAGGGGATCTCATACCCCCCACCTACCCCCATGTAGTTCAGGAAACCATCACAGGAAAGTAAGGGCCCACTCTTGTGCATTTATCTCCAGTGGCTGGGATTCAAAACTCCAAATCTTAAAGGAGCCCACACTGCTCAGATTTGCTCCCTCAACTAGGTGAGAGGCTCGTTGACTCTAACACCCTTTGTTCCAGAAAAGACAGCCCCCATCCTACATGATGCATGGATTCTATGCTGAGGCACCACCAAAAGCAGCTATCATGTTATCCAGCCTCTGCATGTGCCTTTGTTTGCTGCCGCTGAAAGGCCGTTTGCTGGCACCTCCAGGGTCTTTGGTCCTTGGAGAGGCAATATACCCTCTTCCAAATGTACTCCAGGAAGGAGAGCTTCTTTCCCAGTGCGACTCCAGAGGTCCCTACACCACTTCATGTGGGCAACCTGGCCAGAGCCCTCCTTCCAAGTAAAAATTTTTTAAACGTTTGTCCAGTAGGGACTTGAATGAATTGTTATTTTCACGTATGTCCCAAGGAGACTCATGAAAATTCCACTCTGGAAAGCAAGGGATGGCAATATTAATATTAAACAAAGTGGAACATAAAGAAAAGGCATTACATAAAACTAAAAGGGTTGTTGAAAACACATATTGAGGACATATTCTGCATTCAATTTGAGAGAATTTCTAAATCTCTCGATGGTCATTGATAAATCCCAAGTATCTATAGTGGACTCCAGGGTAAGAAATTCTCACTTGAATGATTTAAGTTTGTTTATCTATCTGGCCACAGTTCTTTGCTCTTTCCCTATATATGTGCACTTTGCAATGTGACTTTGCAGGTCCTCTTATTATTAAGTGACCTCTTGAACTTGGGCTGACTTTGTGACTTCTTCAGGCAGTAGAATGTGCCAGAAGTGACAGTTTGCAGTTTCCAGCCTAGGCCTCTGTGCTTCCTTTCTTTCTTTCTTAGATCTCTGCTTCTGCCATGGTGACACGGCCAGGCTAAGCTGAGGGAGGATGAGAGACCGTGGGGAAGAGTTCTGGGCCCCCAGCTTACAGCCAGCCAACCACTAGACATACAAGAGAGCCCAGCTTACATCAGCACAGCTCTCTTCCTAACCAAAAACTGGTAATCAAGCATGAATGAATCCAGCTGAGACAATAAAAAACCACCACAGCTGACCTATCGATTCATGAAGAGTAGTAAGTTCTTACAGTATAAGCCACTGAGGTTTGAGGTGGTTTGTTACCTAATAATAGCTGTGAGAACTATTTCAAACGTTGTACTCCACAGAGAATACTTATCTGTATCAGATGGCTTTGATTTAGAAATCAATTTGTAAAATTGATTCCAGGCCTATTACAAAGAAGACCTCAGTAGATTCTCCAAAATAAGAATTATGTAGACTGCTTTTAAAAATCCTACTGCCTTAAAACTAGAAATTTTGTTCTTTTTAAGAAAATTTAAACATAATCTACTTGATAATGGAACACTCCTCTTTGTTCTTTGAAAAGAGGAAAAAAAAAATTCCTGAAATGGACAGTTCATGTAAGTCCTATTAAGAAATGCAAATGAAAAAATGGGTATGAGAAAGAGGCATAAAGCATGCAGAGAAAATGAGGAATCCTGTGTAGGAATGTGCTGGATGGTCCAGCCACAAACAAACTCCCTCTACCACAACAGGACTGTTCTAGTGGAAAGATGGCCCATGATGCTAGGGACTCAATATCAGGATCCGTTGTAGCTACCCTAAAAGGGTCAGATGTCAGTGCACTGTGCTTTCTAAAATACATATTCTCGCAGTCTTTGACCACCTCTTCACATTGTTCTCTTTCTTTTCTGAATTTCTCATGGGTATAGATGATGGACAGGAATGTTATGACTTGAACCCTAGCTATAAGGGTGTCTAGAAAAGTACTTTTTAATTTTCTGTGCTCTTAAAGCATGTCCCCGTCCTCCAGCTAGAGACTACTGTAAACACAGTCATAACTGCACAAGGTGGATTTTCCTGACTTGTGGCAGCGAGGGAGAACACACATCCTATGGAACCATGGGGACCCCTCCACAAGAGGGAGTTAGATAGAACCTATTACAGGATTTGGCCTTTGGTTGAGTGATTTGTGGAGGGTCCAAGGAACCAAAGATTCACTCTAGGTAGGATGCCATTGGAAAGTTATGTGTAGAGGGATTTTATGATTGAATATCTCAATAAACAAATTTTATATACAGGCAAACTATAAAAGGAGGTCATTGGTAAAGAATTAATAGTCACTTATTTTAGACAAGAGAGGGATATGTTTGGTATTTTGTGGGTGGCACAGTGACCTTATTTTTGTCTGTTTAGACAAAATTATGGTATGGACTTCCTTTATCTCATTTAATCATGGTCTCAGAGTGACCCTGTCTGAGCTAGTATTATGTGAGATGGTTTATGGCCAACAGGAGAACAACATAGCTTACTGTTGAGTGCCTGACCAGCTTCCAAATGTCAAAGGCTGCTCTTTTCTTTCTCAAGTGTGATCTTGGAGGGAACCAGAGTGGCTGCTGAGAAAGCAAATTTACTGTATTTGCCCCAGGTATCATTGTACTTAATGGTGAAACTCTGGTGTTTCCCACTAAGGTCAAGTACAAGTCTAGTATGCCTTCTATCCATAGTCATTTAATATTTCCCAGAAACTGAGTGAAAGCAGTGAGACAAAATGAAATAAGAGAAAAATCTTCAGAATGGAGGAGATAAATTGTTACATGCATATATTTGCCTACCTGAGAATCCAAGAAAATCAACCAAAAAATTATTAGAAGTAAGGAGTTTAATAAGGCAGTTGGTTACAAAACCAGTATACACAATCAGCACATATCTTTTAAATCAGCAGTCATCAGTTAGAAAATACAATTTAAAAAAGACATTAAGATAGACAATATTTAGGAATAAACTTGACATAAGAAAAGTATGCAGAACCCATATAAATAAAACTAAAACTTCACTGGGAGACGTGAAGACTTAAATAAATGGAGGGCATAGCACATTCTTGGATGGCATAACTCAATAATTCTGCCATTTCAATTCTAATAAAAATGTCAAAAGTATTTTTTTAACTAGACAATATAATTCTAAGGTCACCTGGGAAGATTAATAAAAGGCTGAAGAATTTTTGGAAGATTGAAGGGTGACTTACACTGCTAGAAAGAAAGATTTATTATCAAAGTAGCATGGTTCTTGGGTAAGAATAAAAATAGCCCCCCAACGAGGCTCAAGTATATACATTTGGTACAGGATAAGTTGGGATTTAAATGTTCTTTAGCTTCTGCTTCAGATGTAGAAAGCTGTTAAGCACATCACTCCTGCCCTAATAATGAGGACACGACAGATAACCTACAAAATCTCAACTTCTGTTGAGCCTGGGAGGAGGGGTCAGCTGATTCAGAAGAGACACCAGTCCCTCTGGGGTGAGGTGGGCTTCACAGCCTCTACACTCCCCTGGAGCATAAGAGGTGGAGGCACAGCCCTCCCTGTGGGGGCCAGAAAGCAGCAGAACGTAACCCTGTCAAATCCACTAGTGTGTTATATGCATACCCAGAATAGCTGAGGTAGCCAAGGAATTCACACTCAGCAGGGAACTTTCCCACAGACTTCCACCAGGTGCTTGCGAGTAACACTGGGGCCAGACTGACCGCCTCCAAGCCCTTCTTGGAGGTGCAGGCAGGGAAGAGGCAAGTCATGGCTGTTGGGGACACAGAATGCCGTGTACTTCCCTGCTTTCTTCTCTTGTAGGATCAAAAGACTTAGCTCCCAGGGGTAAGGACAGCAAACTCACTGGTTCACAGGACTCAAAGTGAGGTGGGGCGCGAGGCCCTGCCCACTTCACTGGAAGATGTTCCCTGGAAGGTCCACTAAAGCTTCCACTCTCTAGGGGGGGTGGAGTCTCTCACTCCCAGGGCAGACAGACAGAGATGCCGAGCAAGGTAGGTGCATGAAAAGGCACTTGATAGAATGGAACATTCCTTTGTGATGTTCACAAACTCTCCGCAAACTAGAATTTCCTTGCTCCGATAAAGGATATCTACCACAGCTCTGTAGCCAGCATCATCCTTAGGGGTGAAAGACTGAACCTGTAAATTATGACCTATCCATACAATGGAATACCACTCATCAGTAAGAAGGGTGAATTGCTGATACAAGCAACAACACCGATGAACCTGAGAAGCATCCTGCTAAGTGAAGGAAGCCAGACTCAAGACTCCCTGCTGTGTGCTCATATGGGGTCGGTCATTGGGAAGAGGCAAAACTGTAGGGACCGCAAACAGATGCGTTGCTGCCAGGGGCCTGGGTGTGGGAGTGCGAGGCTGACTACAAAAGGGCTCAAGTGAGTTTTGCGGGATGATGGGAATATTCCATCTCTATGTCCCGCTCCTGGTGGTGACAACAAAGGAAGAAAGGGTTGTGCCATACACCATGCCTCAATCATCATCAAACCATCTGAAGAAGAATAACTTCTGATTTCTCACATCTTAAAAGAAGATAACTTCTAAATAGATTATGGACATGAATGAAAAAAATCAAACCATTAATATGCAGGAAATGTAGGAATATAGGAATATACACAGGGAATATAGGAAATATAGGAAATATACGCAGGGAATAAAAACATAAAACACAACAAGGAAGTGAAGATCTTATCACAGTGATTATACATAGGATAGTGATTGCCCAGAGGTAAGGGGAGTGTGTCCTTGAGAACGGACCTGCTGCGGGAATCTCTGTCTCTCCCTTCTCCCCTTCCTCCCATCCTCTCCCTCTCCCCTCTGTCTCTATCTCCATCTCAGTAATACAGACGATAGTTACATGGATGGTTGTCTTATGATCAGTTATCACTGTGCAGCCTGCTGTATATGTACCACATTTTATCATAGAAAGAAAGGTAAAATTGGGGTCCAAATGTAATTTTCTACATTTTACACACAGAGGATTTAGGCACGGAGAGGCCAAGTCTGTTGAAGATTAATTTCTCCCATTACCTAGTGTGATTCTCCACTCCCAATCTGATGCTCTGCTAGCCAAAGCAGTCACACGGCTTAGCACAAGTTATCATACTCTGAATCTTATAAACCAAGGCCAGTTTAAGAGGACCGAGGTTACAGATATGAGATGGTTAATAAAAAAATGAGCAAATGGTGCAATCTGAGTTAGAATGATGGAAGCCTTTTAAACTTCAAAGTAAAGGCAGAAGCCATAAAGGAAGAGATCAATAGATTCAACTACTCTCACATTAAAAATGACATACAAATTTTGAAGTATCAAAGCAAAATCAAAAGACAACATGCAATTGGGGAAAATATTTTTAAAATACATGGCAGATAACAGGTTAACATTCTTGAAATCGAAAGAGCCCTTAAAATCAATAAAACCAATAGCAGAATAGGCAAGGAATACAGATAAGCCATTTTTAAGGAAAGGAATACATATTTCTTTTTAAAGATTTATTTTATTTTATTTATTTGACAGAGATCACAAGTAGGCAGAGAGGCAGGCAGAGAGAAAGAGAGGAGGAAGCAGGCTCCCTGCTGAGCAGAGAGCCCGATGCGGGGCTCGATCCCAGGACCCTGAGATCATGACCTGAGCTGAAGGCAGAGGCTTTAACCCACTGAGCCACCCAGGTGCCCAGGAATACATATTTTTAATAAGCCTTTAAAATTGTTCATCCTCGGGCACCTGGGCACGCTCTCATGGATAGGCATTTTAGATCCCTGGACATTGCATGCAAACTAACAGTGGGGTGTTCCAGGGAGAAGCCTAATCCAGAGCCATATAACCAAGACAGGCAGCTCTCAGAGATGCCAAGGGTCCAGGCCCTGCCTGATCAGCACAGCCTCCGTATCTGGCTACTGCCAGAGCCCCTCAGCCAAGCTAGTTTTGGGGAAACTTTGGAGGAAGCTTACAGCTGCGTCCCTCGTCCTGCCTGGTAAGAGCTATTATTTTAAATGTAAACTTTTCAGTGTATATACAGGCCCAGCTTAAAAAAGAATAAGTAATATATGCATAGAAAGAAAACTAGAAAAAAATTAGAAGGATATATACCAAGATTTTAAGATTTTACATCGGGTTGATAAGATTATAGGCAACTTTTATTTTTACTTTTTGTGTTTTTCTATACTTTTGATATTTTCAGGGTGGAATATATATTATCTAGGTAATTAGAAAAAAAAAACACCCAGTTAAATCCAAAATAAATCTCATTTAAAAGGCCGGACAGAACCAGTTCAACAATACAGCTCACCCAGGAGAATTGCAGGCTTTTGGCTACTTTCATTACTTTGAGTTTTCCTATAAAAGATTAAACTTTATGGATGGAGAGAAAAATCAGCGGAGAGCAACTGTTTAGAATGACGTGCAGCGATAGTGGTGGAAATGATCCCATTAGAATGTGGAAACAAGAGGAACTGTGTGACATGGGCCATCCATGTGCAGGTTGTAACCTGAGCAAAACTGTCTTCTGACCCAGTCCTGCTCCTCACAGATGTTTGGGGTTTAAAGAAAGCTTGGCACGGGGCAGAGAACAGATGGAGAATACAGTGGGAAACCCCCGTGCCCTCCACCCAGTGATTAAGGGGGGAGATAAGGAGAGAGCAGGCTTTTTGGAGTCCATATTTAAGCCTAAATTGACTTCATAACATGGCTAGTTCCTCCTCTGTATCTGAGTTCCCTGTTCTGATAAGGTGTTGGAGGCAAAGTGAGAGTGTTAAATGTGGCATGGTTTCTTTTCGCTTAAGCCACTGGTGTTAATTACTGGTGTTAATTGGGAAGAGAAAACCCACAGGCTGAGTGAAATGATCAGATGTCCATGTCCTTAAAACTGAGCTTAATATTTACCCCCTTCCTTCTCTATCTCCTTCTCTAATGTTCTCCTGCACTGTTTACAACCCTCCAGTGACCCCTCACCGGCCTCAGAGCAAAGTTCAAACTCTTCATCTTGGCACAAAAGACCACTTTTCATTCTAGCATCTCCCCATGTCACCACATCCTCCAACCACACCAAACTAGCTTTAGTTCTCTTAAACACGGATGGCATGTTATCTCGCGTCTCTGGACACTTGTAGACTTACTAATATTATCAAATGCCTGCTGTGTACCAGGCACTGTGCTAAAGGTATTAGCTTCATGCCCATCCTATCCTGTCTCTATTTTATAAAGGAGAAACCTGAGGTTCAAAGACAATAAATACTTGGCCTACAATCACATAGTAAGTGGCAGTGTCAGAATTTGAACCCACATTTTTAAAAAAACTGCTTTACTGAGCTATGATTGACATACAAAAAGCTGTAGCTATTTAGTGTATACAACTTGATGTGTTTGGAGATAAGTATACACCTGCAAAACCAATATTACTGTCAGTGCCACAAACTTACCCATCACCCTCAAAAAGCTTTGACTCCAAAGCTTGAATTTTTTTTTTTTTTAATTCTGGTAAAATAGATATGATAGGAAACTTACCACTTTTTTTTTTTTTTTTAAGATTTTGTTTATTTATTTGACAGACAGAGATCACAAGTAGGCAGAGAGGTAGGCAGAGAGAGTGGGGGAGGCAGGCTCCCTGCTGAGCAGAGAGCCTGATGCGGGGCTCAATCCCAGGACCCTGAGATCATGACCCAAGCTGAAGGCAGAGGCTTTAACCCACTGAGCCACCTCGGCGCCCCAAAACTTACCAGTTTAACCATTTTTAAGTGTATGGTTCTGCAGCATTAGCTGTGTTTACATTGTTGTGAAACCAACACCTTCCATTTCCACAACTTTCAATCTTCCCCCACCTGAAACTCCGCTCCCATTAAACGTGAAGTCCCCAGTTCTCCAACCTCCAGCCTCTGGAAACAACCCTTCTACTCTCTGTCTGTGAATTGAGCCATTCTAGGTAGTTCGTGCAAGTGGAATCATACAGTATTTGTCTTTTTTGGCGATCGGCTTATTTAATTAAGTTCAATTAATTCAAAGTTCATCCATGCTCTAGCAGGTGTCAGAATTTCTTTCCTTTTTAAGGCTGAGCACTATTCCTTTGTGTGTATATATCACATTTTGTTTATCCGCTCACCAGTGGTGGGCGCTTGGATTGCTTCCACTGATTGGCTCTTGTGGCTATTGCTGCTGTGAACACGGGCATACAAATACCTGTTTGAGTTCCTGCTTGCACTTCGTCTAATTTTTTTTAAAGATTTAATTTATTTATTTGTGAGAGAGAGACAGAGACAGAGAGCACAAGCAGGGGGAGCAGCAGACAGAGGGAGAAGCAGGCACCCTGCTGAGCAGGGAGCCCGACACAGGGCTCTATCCCAGGACCTGGAGATCAGACCTGAGCCAAAGGCCGATGCTTAACCGATTGAGCCACCCAGACTCCCACTGCTTGCACTTCTTTTGAGTATTTACTCAGAAATGAAATTGCTGGATCATCTGGTAATTCTGTCTCATGACATGGACAGGGTTGAAGACCGTAGGCCAGTCATCTTGTAGACCCTCCCTCAGTTTAGTTAGAGTCAGGCGATGGCTTGGGCTGGAAGGTCACAGATACTGTGTTTTGTTGTATCACGCCCTGTGGGGTGGCACACGACGTCTCTTTGGTTGCTGGTGGTTTTTACTTCGATCATTCATGATGCTGGGGCTGGCCAGGTGTCTCACTATAAAGTCCTTTTGTGATTCATAAGTAACTGGTGAGGAGATACTTTGAAACTATGTAAATATCTCTTTAGGCATAAGCCTCTCCTCCACTGGGGTTTGGCGCCCATTGATGTTTCTTGATCAATAGATGATTACTACGATGGTTTCCAAGTGGTGATTTTCTAATACCCTCATCACTTCTCCTGCATTTAACTACCTAACTTTCTGCTATAAAGAAGAGCTTTCTCTTCTCATTTATTTATGCTTCAGTTTCTATCAGTCTGGATTTATGGGTACTATTCTATCCAAGGGGTTCTAATCTGTTACAATCATTATTTATTTAGATGCTCACAACTTCTCAGACTCAGGCAGTAGAAGCTGCCTCACATTGGTTTTTGTGTCCTCTTGACATTTCTTTGTCACTGTTTGGGCACTTCCATACTTCATGACACAAAAAGATGGTTCCGGGCTCATCTTATTTTCATCCTGGATTCAGTGATTTGAAGACAGCATATTTACTTATGGCAATAGGGCTAAATGTTTGAAATGCAAAAACAGGGCACGCCAGCCGGCTTTGTGTGCACCCACCATGTAGCTACGTGGCTTTCAGATGTCACCGCAGGTTGGTTCTCTGATTCGTTAGGCGTTGACTCCAACAGAAGATGTGTGTGTTTTATAGTCAATTAAACATTAGCTGGAAACCTGCCCCCCACCCTAGGGGATTCCCCAAGAGGGGCTAGCCCTGATAGGTGTGGCAGGATTGCTGGGTTTCCTTCTTCCGGATACTCCAGGGCCGGCCAGCAAGGGAGCTCTGTTTGGAGGGAAAACAGTTTTTACATATTTCTCCTTAATGGTAATAGAAGTGAAACTATTGTTGTGGAGAGACACTGGGTTTAGACTGCGCCATATGGCACCGAGAGCCGTTTATCACTACAGCTTCCAACGGCTGAACTCAAAATAGCCCATATTTCTGCCTTGATGGAGAATTAGCCCTTGACCGCCAGGAAACACTCACTGTAGCAGCTCTTCAGCCATATAATCTAAAATAATTACTAATTAAATGAGAATAAAATAGAGTCCATAATAACAATAATAATCACTGTAGCATTGGTCATTACCCAAGCTACTGTTTGGTGGAGTGTTACCTAGGGGAAGACGGCTTGCCAAAGGGGGAAAGCCCTTAAGGGAGCCGAGACTTTCTCACTGCCACCCCGAGGAAAGGGTTTGGGACTGCCCTGGGGGGCTTGACAATGGCCGACACAATTTCACATTCCATCTACACTGCCGATGTCATGTTGTTTCAAGGCATTTGTTCACTAATACAGCAGGCAGCATGCCGTGGAAAACCAAGGAACAGGAACAGCTTTGTGGCACTTGTCAACGAATTTATGTCATTGTGAGAAACAACTCAAGCAGCTACCTCGTCTTCGACATGTGACAAGTGTTACTCCAATTCCCTTCTTGGGGAAAAGTCAGACCCTTTCGCCAGAGGACCTTTGGGTGCATCTGTCCATCGCTAAGTGGTTGCAAGTGAGTATGTGGGTTGGCGTCAGGCGAGGTGGGCTTCAGATCAGATGCCCAGGCCTGCCCAGCTCTCCAGGAAAGTCAAAGGTGGAGGCTGTCTGGGTCAGAGGCAGGCTTTCTGCTTCCCATTGTTGGCATGACCTGAAAGAACCTGCATTCCTTTACTTATTCATTCACCTGACAAATGAGCACCTACTGTGTGCCAGATATCGTACTGAGTGGCTGGGAATATGGATCAAGACACACATGGGTGCCGCCCTCAGGGATCTCACTGTCCCCTGGGTGGGGAGCATGATACACATTCAGAAGTGTAAAAAGGGCCATGGGGACAAAGACAAAAGTGCATGAGAGGAGACCAGGGGGCTCTTTGCGATGCAAAGTCTGCAAAGGACCCTTGAGGGAATGCCACTTGTAATGAGGCCTGAGGTCCCAGGAGTGTTTGACCAAACAACGAGGGAAGAACATTCCTGGCAAAGGGGTGCCATGGGCCAAGCCCTGTGTGACAATGGACCATCATGAGTTTGAGGAGCTAGTGGAGGTGCATTGTGTACAGAGAGGCACAGAAGTACTGAGTGAGGGAGACGGTGACACAAGGGGACCCCTGGGAGTGGGGTCCCCTGGCTTCAGGGCTTTGGTAGGTTTGGGGAGGAGACCCGACTTGGTTCTCAGTGGCAGAGGAAGCTTTGGAGATGAGCAACGACAGCACCTGGTTTCTGTCTGTAAAAGCTCAGCCCCCCTGCTGGTGGAGAGTGGCCTGGAGGGGGCGGGGCCTGGGCTGATCCCAGACACCAGGTAGGAGGTCATTAGAGAATCCAAGTAAGAGAGGATAGTCACTCAGGGAGATGGCAGGACATGGCAGCAAGTAGACTGATGTGGCTTTCATTTAGGCCGTAGACTTTGCTGGGGGTGGCCAGGACTTGGAGAGGTACCCGGTCGGTTCTCACTTCTCTGGCTTGAGCAACTGGGTGAATGGGTGTGCTGTATGCTCAGGTGGTAACTATCCAAGGACAACTTTTTCTGAGGGTTAAAATATTGTTTATCTTTATTGTGGCAAAATATATGTAACAAAATTCACCATTCCAACCATTTTTAAATGTACACTTCTGTGGCATTCATTCCCGTTGTGCCATCCATCACCATCACCATCGTCTGTCTCCTGAACTTTTTCATCTTCCCCACCAGAGACTGTGTCCATTACACACCAGCTCCATGCTCCCCTCCCCGCAACTCTTGGCTGCCACCATTCCTCTCTGTCTATGAATTCGACTGCTCTAGGAACCTCAGATAATCATACAATATTTGTCCTTTTGGGACTGGCTTATTTCATTCTGTGCACTGTCTTCAAGGTTCATCCATGCTATAACATGTGTTGTAATTTTTTCTCTAAGGCTGAATAATTCTGTTTTATGTATATACCACATTTTATTTATTCATTCATCCATTCATGGGTATTTGAATTGCTTGTACCTTTTGGCTATTGTGAACATTGCTGCTATAAACATGAGTGTACTAATATCTGTTCCAGTCCCTGCTTTCACTTCATTGGAGCTTGTACCCAGAAGTGGAGTCAGTGGATCATATGGCAGTTTTATATTTAATACTCTGAGAAACCACCCAACTGTTTTCTGCAGTGTCTGTACCATTTTACATTCTCACCCACAGTGTGCAAGAGTTCCAGTTTCTCCACATCCTCGCCAACACTTGTTCATTTATTTATTTTTCTGATAATTGCTATCCTAATGGGTGTGAAGTGGTATCTCATTGTGGAAAAACACTCAGATTTTTAGATGAGAGGTACTCACATGGTGCTGTCAAGTGAATGGTTCGCCATACCAGGTAGGATTTCCAAAGAATGGTCTACTGACCCACAGATGACTTTGAATTCTGTTGATCATGCTGTGCAGTGGGCTCTTGTGAACACCCCATTGCTGTGGAGTTTCCATGTTTGTTGTTAAGTTGTCCTCTCTCTGCCAGTACGCATCTCTATTTGAGGATGGGAGCATTTGGGTATTTGGATTCACTTCCGGTGAACAAATAACATTTTGTACTGGTTTTCCCCTTTCGAGTCCATGTTGCACTCCCAGGGGAAATTAACCAAGAACAACTAACTATGAGCTGCAAATAAAAGTGGTGGAAAGCTTCAGAAAGGGAATTTATCACCATGTTCTTGGGAGGTATATCTAGGTAAAGTCAAATAGGTTTGATGATCTTTTGGAGTGAGTGGAAGGCATTTTTGTTTGTTTTTCTTTTGTTTTGTAACAAAGAAAATGCAGCCTTAAAGTGTTTTTCAATTTCTCACTCAGCTTCCTTTCATTCTCTGATTTCTTTACTCTTAATGGGATAACATAAGCCAGTTTTCTGTCATCTATTATTCATCAAAGCTGTCGATTTACCCTGAAGAGAATGAAGGCAAGGATGTTATTAAAATAAAACAACTTCCAATTGAGCTGCTAATAAATGCTGAAACGCATCCACATTTCTCCTATTGATTATATCCTGCTGACAAAGGGAAGCACAAGCATGTGCGGCGTGCTGCCCATGGAAATGAAAGATTTAATTAGATGAAAACTGAATGAGCTGGAAGATCTACTGCACTCGGCTATCAAACAATTGTTATTCATAATTGGCGGTTTGAAATGTCCCTGCTTCTTGAGGCTTTTTCCCTAAAAAAAAAAAAAAAAAATCCCCTACCTTGCAGTAAGATGAACATGGTCGTTAGTAAATTTTCCCCAGTGCATTTTACAAGCTCAAGGTTGTGGGCTAGAATGAGCCCTGTCAGGCCATAAATCAGGTGTAATAGAACATCTTGAAATTGAAAATTAGCAGGCGAGAGCAGAGAGACAGCATGTCTTCTCCATTTCAGGCCCATCTTCGCCCATCTTCAAATGCTGCAGGTGGGAAAGGAGGTGCTCGGGGGGAGGGTGTAAGAAGAGCTCCATAAACTCAGAGAGTGGGATTCTTTAGAACTCACTAGCTCTGGAAGTGTGCATGTAAAGTTTAATGTCTGGCAAGTGCACCGCTTTTTAGTGACGGGAGTGGATTAAAAAGTTGGTATTCACTTTGCCAGGAATGTTTCAAGTACCTATCCAGGGGCCTGCTTTTTAAGATAGTGGGGCAAAGAAAAATGGACAGAAATCACTGCCTGTGGCAACCACGTGGCAGTTAGCCTATGCATATTTTCCCTCTTGGAACCCCAAGGCTTTATTTCTTCATTTCCACAACGGGGATATTAATCGTACCTATCTCATTAATATCTTATGGGGATTGAGTGAGACAATGTAGGCAAAGCTTTCAGCACTGTGGCTGGGCACATGGTCTGTGGTAAATGAATACCAGCTATTAACAATAAGAATTCACTTTCCACATGTACAAGGCCCTACGGGGAAGACATCATTTCTTCTACTTTCCATAGCATCTTTTAAAAAAAAAAATTAAAATCAATTTAATTAACATATAATGTATTATTAATTTCAGAGGTAGAGTTTAGTGATTCATCAATTGCATATAACACCCAGTGCTCATTACATCACGTGCCCTCAATGTCCATCACCCAGTTACCCCATCCCCTCACTCTCCCCTCCAGCAGGCCTCAGTTTGTTTCCTATAGCTGAAAGTCTCTTATGGTTTGTCTCCCTCTCTGATTTCATCTTATTTTATTTTTCCTTTCCTTCCCCTATGATCCTTTGCTTCGTTTCTTAAATTCCACATATGAGTGAAATCATATGGTATATGTCTTTCTCTGACTGACTTATTTTGCTTAGCACAGTACCCCCGAGTTCCATCCACATTGTTGCAAGTGGCAAGATTTCATTCTTTTTGATGGCTGAGTAATATTCCATGTGTATGTGTGATAGGTGTGTGTGTGTGTGTGCATATACACACATATATAAATATGCCATCTTCTTTATCCATTCATCTGTTGATATTCATCTGGGCTCTTTCCATAGTTTGGCTACTGTGGACACTGCTGCTATAAACATTGGGGTGCGGGTGCCCCTTTGGATTGCTATGTTTGTATCCTTTGGATAAATACCTAGTAGTGCAATTGTGGGTTGCAGAGTAGTTCTCATGAAAACTTTTCCTCTGAAATAAAAGAAGTGTCAATCTCTCAGTCTTGATGTTCTTACAGATTTGGATGAGAGTTGATAATCATTGAACAAATGCATATATAACATCTTAATCATTTAAAAAATAGCTTTTCTGATTATAGAAGTTTTGTGATTTGTCTTTCTTTCTTTCTTTCTTTCCTTCTTTCTTTCCTTCTTTCTTTCTTTTTTGTTAAAGATTTTATTCTTCAGCACAGAGAGCATACAAGCAGGAGGAAGTAGTAGGGAGAGGGAGACGAGTCTCCCCACTGAGCGGGGAGCCTAATGCAGGACTCGATCCCAGGACTGTGGGATCATTATCTGAGCTGAGGTAGATGTTCAACCGACTGAGCCACCCAGACGCCTCGTGATTTGTTTTTCTAATTACTAATTAAGTACTTAATTTCTAATTAAGAAGTAACAGCTTGTTTTTGACAGTGGCAGTGAGGGTCATGGTAGTAGAGCCAGATTGTCTGCGTGCACGTTCTTGCTCCCCCCAACAAGTGTATGAAAATCGGATGAGTTAAGACCCATGAAACACATGCGGCTGAGGCTAGCACGTTATACGTACTTGATAAGTTCTAACTAGTATTTAATGAAATATAGTAAAAATCAACGAAAAGATCCCTCATCCTCATGACCGTGAGATAACTGCTAATACTACAAGTGTACTATGTGGTTAACACAGTGCTACACATTGTGCGGCATCTATTAATATCAGCGCATGTACTGAACTCTTATTGCCACCAGACTCCACACTTGGTGCTTTGCACACATCATCTCATTTAAGTCACACAACAGTCCTCTGCGGTAGGCAATATTATTATCCCATTTTCTGAGATGGGAAAACAGGCTCAGTGATGTTAGGTCACTTCCCAAGGTCTTAGAAGTAGTACATGATGGAGCTAAGACTCCATTGCAGGTCTCTGGTTGCAAAAGTGCATCTTTTTGTTGTCTTACTTTGAGAAGCCCAGTATTGCATGGGCACAGGGCAGCCCATCTGAACGAGAGAAGCATGACCTAAGTCAAGTGGGAGAGCTGGTGGAGGACAGGAAGACATGCAGTTGATAATAATTTGCTCTGAGCTATAACTGTAATTCTTCTAATGAGGCTTCCGTCTTTTTTTTTTTTTTTAAGATTCTTATTTATTTATTGGAGAGAGGGCGAAAATGAGCAGGGGGTAGGAGCAGAAGGAGAGAGAGAAGCAGATTCTCTGCTGAGCAGGAAGCCTGGATGCGGGGCTTGATCCCAGGACCTGGAGATCACAACCTGAGCTAAAGGCAGACACTTAACTGACTGAGACACCCAGGTACCCCGCTTCTGACTCTTTTTCAACACAGTGAATGTGGACATTAGAGCAAAGCTGGCTCCTGAGGTGGAGCCCTTTTGCAGCCCCAGCACAATGCTGCATATTAAACTGGGGCTCAAGGAACCCAGAAGGGATTTTCCAAGAAGACTTTATTGAGCTCCTACCTGTTTGGGCCTGATTCTTGGTGTCAAATTGCACCGAGTTTATGCTACGCTAGAATCTCAGGCTAGATATTTTTTTTCTTTAATGTCTGGCCCCCTACAGTCACCACTTTGCATAAAAACACCGCAGTGTGTTAGTTCTTGTTTCTCAAGTGTAATTTGACGTAAAGTGGAACAGATAAACAATGTCAATGAGAATATCTCTTGCAGACACTGACAGGACTTATCCGTCTAGAAATGAAGAGATAAAGGACGCATCAATGTTTAATTTTTCTTTGCACGTTAATGTAACCACTGAACTCTCTTGGTCCCCAAGCAAATTAATCATCACACAATGAGAGTAAATGACACATGATCTGTATTGAGCTCTTATCTGTTGGATCAGCCACCCCTCGGCATGGTATCGTGGAAGAGGCAGGCCTCTGCAGCAGAGTGGCGTGACCAGCTGTGATGGGTCTCAGCACATTTGAAGTCTCCTTGGAATGGGGCTCCTGGGTGGCTCAGTCGGTTAAGTGTCCAACTCTTGATTTTGGTTCAGATCATGATCTCGGGGTCCTGGGATGAAGCTTGGAGTCACTCTCCCTGCTCAGCAGGGAGTCTGCTTCTCCCTCTGCTCGTTCTCTCTGTCTCAAATAAATAAATAAATAAATCTTAAAAAAAAAAAAAAGAAGTCTTCTTGGAAAGCTCAGGGCACTGATCTTCTAGCTTGAGGTTAGTTCTTGGCATGTTTGTGGAGTGAATATTCCCTCTCCCTTGTAGAGGAGGTCCAAGCTGGACTCTGAAGTCCTCATGTTAAGCCTAGCTTCTCCAGTCCCTAGTTGTAGTTGTATGACTTTTATAAATCACAGCCTTTGGTTCATGTGCAAAATAAGGTTGTTGTTAATAACTATATATATACATGTATATGTCATATATATATGTATATATATAAATATATAAATATAAAAATTATATATATATGCTTTTTATTTTTTATTTTTTTTTAAATTTTTAAAAGATTTTATTTATTTATTTAACAGACAGAGATCACAAGTAGGCAGAGAGGCAGGCAGAGAGAGAGAGGGGAAGCAGGTTCTCTGCTGAGCAGAGAGACCGATGTAGAGCCCGATGTGGAGCTTGATCCCAGAACCCTGGGATCATGACCTGAGCCGAAGGCAGAGGCTTTAACCCACTGAGCCACCCAGGTGCCATGTGCCGGGTGCTTTTTATTTATTTTTAATTGTGGTAAAATACCCAGTGCTCATCACAACACATGCCCTCCTTAATACCCATTACCTGAGCATTGGGTGTTCTATGCAACTAATGAATCATTGAACACTACATCGATTAACTAATGATGTGCTGTAGAGTGGCTAACTGAACATAATAAAAAAATAAAAAATAAAATAAAAGACTTGGAAATGTTAAAAAAATTGTGGTAAAATACACAACATAAAATTTACCATCTTGCCCATTTTTATTTATTTATTTAATTATTTAATTATTTTTTAGTATCTTATGTTAGTCACCATCCAGTACGTCATTAGTTTTTTTGTTTTTGTTTTTTTTTTAAAGATTTTTTATTTATTTGTCAGAGAGAGAGGGAGAGAGAGCAAGCACAGGCAGACAGAATGGCAGGCAGAGGCAGAGGGAGAAGCAGGCTCCCCGCCAAGCAAGGAGCCTGATGTGGGACTCGATCCCAGGACGCTGGGATCATGACCTGAGCCGAAGGCAGCTGCTTAACCAACTGAGCCACCCAGGCGTCCCACGTCATTAGTTTTTGATGTAGTGTTCCCTGATTCATTGTTTGCATGTAAAACCCAGTGCTCCATGCAATACATGCCCTCCTTAATACCCATCACCAGGCTCACCCACCCCCCCATCCCCCTCCCCTCTAAAACCCTCAGTTTGTTTCTCAGAGTCCACAGTCTCTCATGGTTTGTCTCTCCCTCTGATTTCCCATTTTTTTCACTTTTCCTCTCCATCTCCCAGTGTCTTCCATGTTATTCCTTATGCTCCACAAGTAAGTGAGACCATATGATACTTGACTCTCTCTGCTTGACTTATTTCACTCAGCATAATCTCTTCCAGTCCCGTCCAATGTTGATACAAAAGTTGGGTATTCATCCTTTCTGATGGCTGAGTAATATTCCATTATATCTATGGACCAGATCTTCTTTATCCATTCGTCTGTTGAAGGGCATCTTGGCTCTTTGCACCGTTTGCATCTTGCCTGTCTTTAAATGCACAGTTCGGGAGGCTAATAAACTATATTTAAATGTAATTATAATGCCACCAATCTTGCTGCCACTTGCCCAGTAGAATTGTTGTGCAGAGCAAAGTACAGGCAAGGATGGGAAGACGCTTGCTGCAGTGAGCAGTGCTTTGCAGGCCTCAGTTGCTGCTGTCTGCACGGCTCACCCCCTGTCTGGGTCCATTTCCCCACCAAGGGCTTGAACTTCAGATTGCTTTAGAGCTAACATTCTGCAGAAATACTACTTCTACCCAGCAGAGGTTCCCAAGTCAACAGGGAGGCAAGCCTGACGCTAAAAGGCCAAGTTTTCTTCAGGGAAGCATCAGCGTCATTGTGCACGTGGAGGTTTTGTCACTTTCCCTGTCACCCTCTGGAAGGAAGCCATTGGTAAAATCTGCCTGACTTGTGGGTGACCCTGATCTATCTCTGTGTCTGTGTCCATATCCGTAACTATATCTGTATCCACCTCTCCTATTTGTTTATTTACTCAAAAATGTTTATCTAGCACCTTCGTTCCTGCCGGGCATGGTTTGAGGTGCTGGGGATAGAGCAGTGAACAAGAGACAGATCTCCCATGGAGCTTACCTTTCAGTGGGCTCAGCAGACAATGAGCCTGGAGATAGAGAAGGATAAGTTAGAAGTGATAGATGCTTTAGGGGAAAACCAGGCCTGGAGCTGGAGGGAGACCACAGGGGCTTCTCTTTTGATTGGATTGGTCAGGGAAGGCCTCCTCAGAGGTGACACTGTGGCCACGCTGAATGGGGGAGAGTACCAGCCACGGGAAGGTGTGGGGAAGAGTGCTCCGGGCAGTGGAGGGAAGAACTTCCCAGAAGGCTCCTCCCTGCCCTGGGCCTCTGTGACTCTGGCTGAGCCAGGGGAGCCCCAGTGCAGAAAGACCTGGGGTTTCTTCTCTTCTCCCTGGGTTTCCAGAGATGACCATATTTCAAGAGCTCAGAGTGATGTGATATGGAACTCTGGAGCATCTCCAGGCCAATGGAGATCCATGCTGGGAGAACAGAAAATCTTATCGGTCCCTTTGCTTCATTTGGCCCTGTAAGTACGCCTCTCTTGGAGCCCCTCTCCTCAGAGGCCAAGAGGGCCCCCCTGCCTCTGTGGGCAGCTGAATTTCTGCTGCCCCAGGCCCGGTGCTCGGAAACCACCGGGGAGGGCGTCAGGAGCTGCCAGTGAAGGACACAGATGCCACACTCCTACCAAAAAGGGCTGTGACATTTGGTACCAAGGGGCAACTCGGTTAGTGAGGACAAGAGGGAGTAAACATTGATTGAAGCTCTCTGATGTATCAGGCTACCAAATTACCAAAACTTATTTATAATTTTGCATTTGTTTGGCTATTGGTTTAACTGCTTTAATGGGGAACAAACTAACAGAGTCTTTAATGAGGTGGAAGGTAGTTTTCCTGTCATCTAAAAATTGGAGCTAGTAGGGGAAGTAGAGTCTCCCTGTTCCACCATGTGCGCCCGGGACTGGCTCCTTTCCATCTCTGGCTTCCTGCCATCCAAGAGTGCTGCCCTGGGCCAGGGGTCACAGGGGACTCAGACTGCCGCTTAGAATGGCTTTCCTGCCTGTGGGAAGGGGACCGGTAAGTGAGGACATGTCCTTAGTTTTAAGGCTGTGACCTTGGAGTGGTAATTTTAAGGCTGTGACCTTGGAATGTGTTACTTTGCCTTATCCTTCGTTAGGCCATAGCGTTGCCAGATAGAGCGAACAAAAATACAGGACACATAGTTAAATTTGAATTTCAGATAAACAATGGTCAGAAGCTCAGAAGGAAAAAAAAAAAAAAAAGAAACCCAACAAGTAAAATGAATCGGTCCCTGCAGTAGTAATTAGTAAAAGTTCATTGTGCACCCACCAAAAAGTCAATTTGCAAAGCAGGGGTACTGAAACCAAAATGTAGAATTAGGGGAGATGTCTGGTTTCAGAAAGCAGCTTGTGTGGTGTGGGGAAGTGACTGTTTTCCACAGTGATCAGTTCCAATGGGAGAATTTTCTTAAATGACAGGAAATCAGTTAGTGGTTACCTCATATCCATTTTGGGGGAACGATTTAAGTTTTGCTTATGATTTCAAAGGCATGAGCAAGAAATGATCCAGGTCAAGTTAGCTCCGTTGGTCCTGCAAAATAAGTTAAATGAAGCTTTGGTTATGGGACTAGTTTTGCTCAGGGAGGTTTCAAGTCGGGTCTCTCTCTGCATTTGATTTTAACACAACTAATAACTTTTTTTTTTTTTTTTTGAATAGGGCATATTTGTACTAACACAATGATTAGACTTTCAAAAATTGTAATTTAACTTTTATTTTAATTACAGTATAGTATACTATAACATATTAGTAACGTATATATATATATATATATATATAGTTACATATAGTAACATAGTCATATTAGTTTCAGGTGTGCAATATAGTGGTTCCATTCCATATTATTCAGGAGTCATCATGGTAAGTGTACTCTTTTTTTTTTTTTTAATTTTTTTTTGAAAGATTTTATTTATTCATTTTACAGACAGAGATCACAAGTAGGCAGAGAGGCAGGCAGAGAGAGAGGAGGAAGCAGGCTCCCTGGTGAGCAGAGAGCCCGATGTGGGGCTCGATCCCAGGACCCTGGGACCATGACCTGAGCCGAAGGCAGCGGCTTTAACCCACTGAGCCACCCAGGCGCCCCGGTAAGTGTACTCTTAATCCCCATCACCTGTTTCACCCATGCCCTTCCCCGGCCTTCCTCACCTCTCCTCTGGTAACCCTCAGTTTGTTCTCTGCTGTTAAGAGTCTGTTTCTTGGTTTGTGTCTTTTTACTTTGTTCATTTGTTTTATTTCTTAAATTCCACACATGAGTGAAATCATACGATATTTGTCTTTCTCTGACTGACTTATTTTGCTCAGCATTACACTCTCTAGCTCCATCCATGTCATTGCAAATGGTAAGATTTCATTTTATTCTTTTTCACTGCTGAATAATATTCCTGTGCGTGTGTGTGCATATATATATATATATATATATATATATATATATATATACACACATATATATGAGACACATTTTTTAAAAAAGGTTTTATTTAAAAAAAAGAAAAAAAGGTTTTATTTATTTGAGAGGGAG
The DNA here is from genome assembly GCF_902655055.1 of Lutra lutra. NCBI lineage: Eukaryota > Metazoa > Chordata > Mammalia > Carnivora > Mustelidae > Lutra > Lutra lutra. The sequence goes on from NC_062282.1 coordinate 46,888,604, forward strand.
AGGGGCAGAGGGAGAAGGATGCTTCTTGCTAAGCAGGGAGCCCCATGTGTGGCTCGATCCCAGAACTCTGAGATCATGAGCTGAAGGCAGATGCTCCACCGACTGAGCCACCCCAGCACCCCTATGACGCGTCTTCTGTATCCCTTCATCTATTGATGGACGCTTATGCAGCTTGCATATTTTGACTATGGCAAATAATGCTGTATAATTGTTGAACTTTTAATTTGGGAAATACTTACACCAAAAAAAATCATTGGTTGTTTATCTGACATTCAAATTTAACTAGGCATCCTGTATTTTTTATGGCAACCTTAATTATCCTGAACCTCGTTGTATAGACACATCTAGCTTCAAGAGAGTCTGGAAAAACCTTGTCTTTAGGCGGACAGTACTGTGTCCAACTACAACCTGGGGTTTTAATTACTGGAGGGGAGAAAGGGAGAATGGATACTGGGGACAATTAGCAGTCTTTGCTAGAGCTTATATGGCCTCATTCATTCATTTATTCATCCTACCAATATTTATTAAGCACCTACTGTCTGACAAGTATTGGATAAACAAGATAGATAAGGTTGCTACTGTCAGAGAGCTTATATTGTAGTGGAGAAGACAATAACGATTTAAACACATGTAGAATTTCAAGTAGTAATAAACGTTATGGAGAAAAATGAGGTAAGCGAAGTCCTAGAATGTGATAGGAAAGCTGCTTTTCCAATGGGAAGGGAAAGGAAATTTCTCTGGAGAAAGGACGCTTGAGTAGAGACCTGAATGAAGTGAGGAAGGAAGAGTGTGAAGTTGAGGGGAAGAGCACATTGGCCAGAGGGACCAACCAGCTCCAAGACACTAATGACCTTGGCATGTTTGCGGAGCTAGAAGGCCTATGTGGTGCCATGGAGGGATCAAGGGGGAGAGTGTAGGGGGAGCAGGCATAATTTTTTACATTCTAAGAAAGATGAGATGAGAGGGTTTTGATCAGGACACTTACGTGATTTCATTTATATTTTAAAAAGATAACTGCCTGCTGGGCAGACAAGGTGGCTCTGGGGAACAAAGAGTGGGAGAAGGGAGAGTGTAGGGGACTGAGTTCGACAGGGCTGGAGGGTGAAGGGACGGAGAAGTGGTGGGATTCAAGGTATATAGGTACTAATATCACCTGCATCTTACAGAGAAGGGAAGCTCCAAGAGCCAGGGCTGGAATCCAGGTCTGTGTGACTTGAGTGCTCTGTGGGGAGGAGGAGTGGGACTCAGCTCCAAGGAGGAAGGTCTTGCAGCTTTGGGAGATGGCCAGAACCATTCAGCCCTTGGTTCTGACCATGCAGCAGGAGCTGGAGGGAGGAGGATGAAGATGATGAGGGCCACTTCCCCCCTTCCCCCTACATTCTTCTCAAGCATTGATTCTGTCCAAGACGCCACATCTAAGACAGTCTTATTATTTTCGGCATCACTAGAATTAAAGCTTGTCTCCTGGGGCACCTGGGTGGCTCAGTGGGTTAAAGCCTCTGCCTTCGGCTCAGGTCATGATCCCGGGGTCCTGGGATCGAGCCCTGCATCGGGCTCTCTGCTCAGTGGGGAGCCTGCTTCCCCTGCTCTCTTTGCCTGCCTCTCTGCCTACTTGTGATCTGTCTGTTCAATAAATAAATTAAAAAAAAATCTTAAAAAAAAAAAAGCTTGTCTCCTCCTCCCTGAAAAGAATAGAAATTGTACCTACTCTTGGAAGTTGGCAGCTCTCAGCTATACCACCCACGGTAGTGTAAACTCTACAAAGAAGGAGGTGACTGTTTTATTCTTTGTGATCCTCGGGCCCCTGGGTTTTAGGGGAAAGAGGCTTTGGAACCACCCATACCCTAGTCCTGAATCTCATTTACCAGCTGAGCCTTGGTTTTTTGCATCTGCAAAGTGGGATCATAACACAGCTGCTCCACATAATTGCCGAGGGCACTAGAAGAGAAAATGTGCCTGAAACTCGTAACATTCAATAAATGTGATTCATGTTATGATTTTGTGATCATTTTGGCTCCAGCTTGCTCTAAGCACTGTTCTTTATCTTTCCACCAGTTCCCTTACTGACCCTAATCTTTTCGTTATTGCCCACTCCCTTCCCTTGCTTGCTTCTGTCGTAATGTCTAGGGCCCCACGTAATGTGGCTTTGTTTGAAAATGCAATGAAAAATAGTGGAAACATGCTAGGAAGAAGGAGAGGGGGAGAGTCAGGAAATAAGGAAGGCCCTTCCATTAACCTGGTCTCTAGATCTGGAATATGAAATATTCATTTAAGTCCAGCGAAAGACATTGTGAACTTGATGTTCTCACTCAGTTACTCAGTTCCAGAAGGATACTGCTGATAAGAAACAAATTAGAAGTGCGAGTTTTCCCCAAGGCCATCAAGATGTGTGTTGCTGGCAGAGTTGGGCTTTCCCTGTGGGTCACCTAGGCTCTTCCTGAAGCATTAATTTGGATGGAAATGATCACCGCTTCCGATGAGGCCATGAGAGCCTGGTGTTGGATTTGGGAAAGGTATTTGAAGTCCTATGTATTTGAATCCTGTGTAAACATACTATGCAGGTCATCTGGTTGCTTTTGGGGCAGGGACGGGGCAGGAAGTGGATCTTGATCAAATGTAGATCAGCTGGCCAGAGTTACTGGTTACCTAGATGAAAAGACTCACAGAGCTGCGGACTCATAGTGGGAAGAGCCGTTAGAAACCGACAGGATAAGGATACCGAAGCCCAGAGAGGGGTGCCAATTTGCTCAAAGTCACGCAGCTTTACCTGAAAGTGAAGCATGGAAGAACTTCGATAGGCTTTGCGTTCAGAGAAGTTGAGTTCAAATCCTGGATCTATCATTACATTCCTTGGGTAAGTTACTTAACTTTCTAAAGCTTCAGTTTCCTCCCTTGTGAGTTGGGGTTGGTAGTTGTTCCTACTTCATAAGGTAAATATGAGGATTAACAAGAAAATCCGTGCAAAACAGCATGATGCTTGGCAGTTAAGTACTTGGTAAATATTGATATTTTGTCATCTTGGTGATAATACATTTTCGGGGCTCCAGGAACTGACAATAGGAAGATCTTTTTATTGCTAACGTGCCACAGGGCTCTGGTTTGGTCCTTATGAGAGTGTGGCAGGTTGGATTGCATTGCCCTAAAAGATGTATTCAGGTGTCTCCAGTACCTATGAATGTGACCTTATTTGGAAATAGGGTTTTTGCAGATGTCCTCAAGTTAAGATTCAGTCATCCTGGATTTATGTGAGCCCTAATTCAATGCCTGGTGTCCTTATAAGAAGAGGGAAATTTGTACACAGACACATGGCAGGTAACGCCATGTGAAGACAGAGGCAGAAATTGCAGTGATGCTACCGTGAACCAAACAAGGTCAAGGGTACTGTCAACCCCCAGGAGCTGGAAAACACCAAGAAGTTTTCTTCCCCAGAGACTCTGAAGGGAGCATGGTCGAGGCAACACCTTGATTTTGGACTTCGAGCCTCCAGATCTCTGAGATGATCAGTTTGTGTTGTTTGAAGTCACCAATTTTGTGATCTGTTATGGCAGCCCTAGGACTCTAGTACAGAGGGTATCCGTTGGGGGTGGGGAGGCCGGGAGAGTTCTGGGCTCCCATCTGAGCAACTATGGTTAGGATTGGTAGCTATAGAACATTCATTTCCTTATTTATGAATAGAGCCGCTGAGGAATGTCCTTCCAGAGAAGCCTGGACCTTTGCCTAATGACTTAGTGATGCTAGAGGGGTGTGTGTGTGTGTGTGTCTGTGTGTGTGTCTGTGTGCACATGTGTGCATTTGCTGGTTGGGTGGTAGACACAAGTGCCGTGATTAATGAGAGCCAGGAGCCTTCATAATCATGAGTGGATATTCAGGACCACAGAATGCCAAGAGCACCCTTGGAAAAGACAAGAGGGGTCATGGTAAGACAGAAAGCAAGGGCTACTGTGTCTCATATGCCTCAGTTGTTCCTCCTTCCCCTTTCCTGTCATGTGAATATAGGTATTTTCTTGTTGGGGTGAGATACAGAGAAAATGGAACAGACTTGGGAAATTGTTGGGATTTGTAAGCCCTTGGTGAATGCTTCTTTCTTTGAGTCCGGTGAGGACCAGGAGAATATTGTCAGCGTTGTGTCTTATGGCCATATTTCCCAAAGACAGCCAGATGGCTCTGTCTTAATTCATGTTTCTGCAGGATGGTGCTGAGAGTTGTAGGAGTCCTTTTTCAGTACAGAATCCCTCAATCCCCTGTTGACCTCATTGGTCCTGCCTCTCCGTCAGTCATTCCTTCTCTGCCTCTCCCATTCTGCACTCTGACATAGAATTTTGGGTAGCTTTGAAGTTCTCCTCTTCCTTCTCCAGCCAGAAGGGAAAACATTCACAGGTGGGAATGAGAGACCAGTTTTACTGCTCACTGCTGTAGCTACTATGGGAAATGCCAGCATTCATCGAAAGAAAAGGTGATACATTATAAGGATGTATGCAGTTTTCAGGGCTCCTGTGCCAAGGGGGAAGCCTAGTGGAGGAGGAGGTAGAGGGAGGTGACAGTTCAATTATGTGCTCATTGACTGAGGACTCCTGTAGGAGCCCACGCTTACAGTTAGTATTTTAACTGGTGAACTCCAGTTGAAATCAGAGCCATTTGGTTTTGACCCTCTTGAGCGAAAAGGAAAGGAAAAAGAGATCTAAAAATCGTTGGATTTCTAAGGTTATCTGCTTAAGAGGAGGCACAGTCCTCGGCTCATTCATTGGGAAGAGTTTTCAGAGAGAATGTGAAGAGAGAGGATGGGAAAGAGATGTTGATGGCCAGTCAAGGAGAGAATAACCAAGAGGTAGCACAATGGCCAAGTAGGAAGTCAAGGTAGGCAGTGAAAGGAGAATTCACTCATCCTGTGCTTGGAGAATTTCTCCTGTGTCTACAGAATGACTGACTTGTGAGAGTTGTTGTCACCCATGAGAAATCTCCTACAGGTGATTTCATTTGTATGAAGTATTCGGAATAAGTAAACCTCTAGGAGGGGAAAGCAGATCAGTGATCACCAGAGGTTGGGGGAAGGGGGGAAATGGGAAGTGTGTACTTAGTAGGGTTTCCTTTTGGGGTGGTAAAAATGTTCTGAAGCTAAATAACAGTGGTGATTGCACACCACTGTGAATGTACTAAGTATCACTGAATTGTATAATGCAGAATGGTGAGTTTTATGTTATGCGAATTTTGAGAACACAGAAGCCAAAAATACCCTCTCTTCACCCTAGTCCCTTACAACCACATTGATACTGTCGAGGTAGCCTCTGGAAAGATCAAGACTATGGTTGGACTCTGAGTCTGGTGGAATTAGCCAGTCCGAGTGCTATGGGGGTGTGGGGGGCTCCTCCCTCTTTCTGTCTGCCCTTCCTCTCTGGCTTCAGAGGAACTCACAAGACTGTCGGCACCAGTGCAGAGAGATTAAGAATTTAGGCTTTTAGGGACCTTAATCTAACTGCAAATCCTGACCTGGCCATGGGCGACAGTGTGACTCTAAATGCTACACAGCCTCTCTGGGCCTCAGTTTCCTTACTTACAGTATAGAGGTGACAATATCCACCTCAAAGGGTTTGCTAGTATGAACTGGGTAAAGCATTTAATACCTCACATGGTACCTTATTACTGCTCAATAAGTGCTAGTGGCTATTATAAATAATGATTCTATTATCTTTTGTATCTGCCTGAACATAGTCTTGATGGCTGAGATCCAGAGGTGACTTGAGCCAAGTCCAACAGACTACTTGTGGGGCGGGGAGAAGAGATTCAGCAACAGTGGAAGATATTATCGTCTCAGTGGTTTTGAAGGTGTCCAATAAATAGTATCCTTTCTTGCCTGAGTCCCACACCAGTAGAAAAATAAGGTAGAACCTAAGAAGATAGGTGACCGAAATATCACCTTTATACCAATTAAGCTGATTTTGGACAGTGAAGGGAGTTCATATGGCTGAACCCCAGAATGAGACTTTGCATTCTGTCATAGACAGCTGGGTGATTGTAGAGCTGCCCAGACCTGGCCCCCCCACTAAACTTACAGCATGAAGAATGGAGGGGTGTGCTGTCCCCCATTGAGGGCTCCTTCCCAAGCCCACCGATCAGGGTAGGCACTCACCCTCCAGGTGGAGAGAGGCCAGGAACACTATCAACAGAGCTCTGTCCTGATAGAGGTCACGAGAAGGCTGGAGGTGGCTTAACACTGGGTTGATGTAGGCCCCAGGGGTTGTGTCCATGGCAAGGCAGAGGCTTCCCCCATATCTAAATGGTGCTCCTCCCTCCTTCCCCACATGATCTGACATGGTGAGGGCCACAGCTGGTGCCTCCTTCCTTTACATCTGCAATTACATTGGCAAGGAGTTCTTTGTTACATAAGGAAATAAAATGGCAAAATAACCAAGGAGACAAACAAAAACAAAACCTGGGAACAGCCTCATTTTGTCCTACACTTGGGGAATGGTAAAAGAAACAATAGAATATCCATTCCACAGAATGTTAAGATGCCACTTTAAAAAAGGCTGTTTACAAAGGTTTTGTAATGATGTAGGAATTATATGACAATGTCAAGTGAAAAAAGCATGATACAAAATTGCACACATAGTTTGAACTCAGCTATATTAAAACCTCCCTAGGAGTATGCATAGGAAAATGAAAAAATTGGGAGGAAATTTCCAAAATATTAATAGTGGTTGTCTTTCTGTTTATTCTTCCACCATAGTTTATAAATTTTCTTTAATAAGCATGTATTTCTTTTGTGTTGGAAAAACTCTTAAAAAAAAGGGCGAGGGTTACACATTATCACATTATCAGTCAAGTCAACAATTTGGAACTTCACAGATTTGTAAGATTACAGGATGCTAATAGTATTCAGAGTATTGAAGTTTCTTAGTTGCTTGTACTGAGATTTTTCTAGTTTAAGGATCAAAAAATATTTTGAAGCTTTCCTAGGACCTATGACTTCTCCCCTCAGAACAGCTCACATATATATGTACTATCAATTAAGTTGCTTTTAGTTTCAAGTAACAGAAAGCCCTATTCAAAACAGCTTAACTAGTGGAGGTTCATGTAACTAAAGCTTTAGGGATATCAGGTGAAGCTTGATCTAGCAATTCAACAATTTCACCAAGATTCTCATTTCTTCTCTTTCTAGGCTTAGTCTCCTACAGTGTCAGCTTCATCCCAGCCCTATGGGTTCCAAGATGCTAGTGGGAGTTCCTGGATCTTCATTCCTACTTGTTCTCATCTAACAGAAAAGAGTTGTCTATGTTTCAGTATTCCCAGCGAAGGTTGTAAGATTTTATGTGATTGTAAGTTTTAGGTACATGGTTCATCTCTGTATCAGTATCCTGGCCGGGAAATAGAGGCACTGATCACCTTAGCTCAGTCACTTGTCTGGCCATGGAGTTGATATAGAATTAATGTGCCTGGGACCACATTATTTTCTAAATAGAAATTGGGGACATGGAGGTCCCTTATGCACACAACTTACTGCATAAAATTTAAGCTTATTCTTAAATTCCTCAGAGCTTGCCCAGGTACCCAGGTTAAGAATTCCTGGTCTAAACCAATCCCCTCATTTTAGACATGGGGACTCGAGACTCAGAGGTCACAAATGCCCAAGCCATATAGTCACCCCACTGGCCGTCTGCTGCTTGTCTCCCCACTAAACCCCCTCCAACTTCACATGCAATCATGAGTCAGAGATGAGTAAGGAAGTAGTAGAATCCTTAGCAAACCCCCCTCTAGAACCCAGGACAGATGTGTTTTGATGAAGAGATGGTGAAGACCTTATGCCAAGGGGATAAAAGGGTCCGGAGTGGGAGAAGTGGCTGAGTTAAGCCTCCCATCTATGCCAGCAGGGAAGGGAAATGATAAAAACAAGGCGAGAGAAGGAATGATTGTATTATTCATGCCTGTATCTTGAAGATAATCATTGTAATTTCCCTTCTAAAAACCCTGCTTGCTCAGAGGAAACGACTGTATTCTAATAAGCACTTGTTTATGAAACTCGCAGTAATTGGATTGGAATGTGAATTATTAACTGTACGTGGGGTGGCACTTCTTGCTAGGTGTTTAATGATTATGTTCTAATGTGTGGGGCTGGCCTGTCGGCTGTGAAGATAATACTCCCGGGCAGACAATTGTTTATCTTTGGGTCAGGGCTAGGGTGTCTCTCACAGACTTCTGAAAGAACTGGGCTAAAGAGACCCTTACAAACCTCAGGGGTCAGTTGCCTCATTTTAGAGATGGGGAAACTGAGGTTCAGTGTGGTAGGCACTTGTTAAAGGCTGTGCAGTGATCACACCGGCAATGGATTTTTCCTTTACCTGGTCTCTCACAGTATTTATACAGATGACTTGTGGTGGGATCTGTGACTTGACTTCCTCAATGGCCATTTCTTCTTACTTCTATCTGGGGAGGTTGGAAAGCTGACCCACGTTCCTTGCATTGAGGATTCCCGATGCAAGATAAGCTCCACCAATTAGCTATCCTTGCACAGGCAGTAGAGATGTGGTAGGGGATAGCCGTGGTGACTGGATTTACTATTCCAATGGCTGGCCACCAGCCTCCAGGACTTTAAGGGGTAGTGGTAGCAGCAGGTTCCTGATGCTGAATTGTAGCTCCGGTAGCTTGTCCTTGAGCTCTACGGTCCCTGGGGGACCCCCTTACTTTGGCTCCTTCTAGACTTCTGGTAGCTCCCCTACCCAGGAGGTAATTCCCTGCATTAAACATCTTTCTTCCTGACATGCCTAGAGTGATCTCTGTTTCTGCCCTGAACCCTAACTCATTCCTCTGTGTTAGCACAAATCATACTTAAGACAGGTAACAATGTTTCTCTCCTGGCTCCTGATCTTAAGTTTTCTATGTCCTAGAGAATATAGCCCCATCTATCCCTGAATCTGAAGCTCGTGAAATCCAAAACTAGCTTCATTATTTTCCCTCCAAAATCCACTTTCCCTATAGACTTTCTTTTGTCTATCCTCATCTCTATTTCTTCCCCATAACTCAGGTTTGGAGGTAGCTTTGGCTTTCTCCTTAGTGCTGTCATATGCTTGTCAGATCTTATTGGTTCTATTTTCTCTGTTAGTTATGGCTATTGGTTTTAAGCGATCCAATTATATTAGATCAATGAACAGAGAGAATTAATAGATAATATGTATATAATAGATTATTTGCATAACTGGAGAGATGGACATCAGGTATGGCTGGATCCAGGGGCTCAGAGAATGTCATGAGGACTTATTCCATTGCTCTTTTCTTTTCTGCTTTTTGCCAGTCCCTCTCCAACAATGACGGGCCCTGACAGCTCTAGTCTTACATAATTTTTACTTCAAACCTTGTTGGGGTGAGGTTGATCTTTCTTATTATTCCCAGGAAAAGTTCTAGAAAGAAGTCTTTTTGGTAAGATTGAGCCAACCACTTGTCATGAGTTGAAATATGTTCTCCCAGAAGACGCTGAAGTCCTGACCGTCCTAGCTCAGAAAGCGATGCTTTTTGGTTGTTTTGTTGTAACTCGTCCAGTTATGATGAGGTCATAGGGGAACAGAGTAGGCTGTTAACCCAAAGTGACTGCTGTCCTAGTGAGGAGAGCAGATTGAGACACAGAACACAGAAAGCCGCATGAAGATGCAGAGACACAGCAAGAAGAGGGCCATGAGGCAGAGATGGCAGTGATGGCACCACAAACCAGTGAATGTCTGCCAGCTACTAGAACTTCTTAGCTGGCTGTTCTCACAGGCCTCTGAGCTTTGTCTTCATCTCCACTAAGGCATTTGTAATGGTCAGCTTGTGTTGCTATAACAAAATACCACAATTCTCCCGAGGACCTTCTCCTTCGCTTGCAGAGGTATCTGGCGGTGTCCCCAGCTGGCCCTTTCTCTGTGTCCAAGTGTCCCTGGTAGGGACACCAGTCCTCTATAGGACACCAGTGCTGTGGGATTGGGGCCCACCCTAATGGCCTCATTTTAACTTCATTACTCCTTTGAAGGTCCCATCTCCCAATAAGGTTACATTCTGAAGTGCTGGGCGTTCAGGCTTCCACATATGAATTTGGGGTGGGGGGGACACAGTTCATAACAGTACTGAAGACCTTCTATTTTATTTTATTGATATTTGAATGCTTCTTTGAACTCCTTTAGAAGGTGGTAGGGAGGGTAGGGAGGATAGTGAGGTATATCTTGGTCTATATCTTTTTATCTCCCATAATGTTTAATATGCTTCTTGGACTTAGCAAATGTTCAAAATTTCTTCTTAAGTGAATGAAGGAATATGAAGTAATTCTTTTTTTTATTTATTTGACAGACCGAGATCACAAGTAGGCAGAGAGACAGGCAGAGAGAGAGGAGGAAGCAGGCTCCCTGCTGAGCAGAGAGCCCGATGTGGGGCTCAATCCCAGGACCCTGAGATCATGACCTGAGCTGAAGGCAGAGGCTTTAACCCACTGAGCCACCCAGGCGCCCCAGTAATTCTTGATTAATAAGAATTTCTCATTTCCCAAACTTTGGGGGCAAAAAGAGTTATATAGCGCAGGCAGCACTGGACTTGATGTCAGAGACCCAGGTTCTTCTCCCAGCTCTGTCACTTTCTAGCTGTGTGATCTTGGGCAAATTACTTAACCACTCTGGACCTCAGTTTCTTCATTTGTATAATGGGAATCATAATGCTTTCCTCTCTGTTTTACAAGGTTGTTTATGAGAATTAATGAAATTGTTTAGTCATTCAGAAAATAAGCACATGGGATACGATGGTGAACAACCTAAACAAGGTTCCTGTCCTCATGGCTCATTGGGGAGCAGAGGATTAATAAGGTCATCAGTATAGAAAATAATTTCTGTGTAGACAGTGAAGGGATGTGATAGTGAAGACTTGTCTCCTAGAAAGGGTAGTTAAGGAAGACCTCTCCAAGGAGGGAACACATAAGCCAAGATTTGAACAGTGAAAAAGAGGGGCACCTGGGTGGCTCGGTTGTCTGGGTCAGTTGGTTAAGGTCATGATCCATGGGTCCTGGGATTGAGACCCACATCGGGCTCTCTGCTCAGCAGGGGCCTGCTTCTCTCTCTCCCTCTGCCTGTTGCTCCCCCTGCTTGTGCTCTTTCTCTCTGTCAAATAAATAAAATCTAAAAAAAAAAAAAAAAAAAAAAAAGTCTTGAATAGCGTAAGAGCATTCTGGGCAAAGGGAACAGCAAAGGCCCGAAAGGGGAGATAGTGAGTGAGTGTCATTACAGCAAAATAAGGTCATTTAAAAACTGAGGCTCAGTAATGGGCAAGGTTTCCCAGGTGTTGTAGAAAGATCCCTGGAGCTGGGGCTTTGTCCCTGACTCAGCCACAAAGTAGGCTTGGGACATCACTTCCCGTGTGTGCAGCTTGGGGCACAGCACTGCCTCTCCTGGGCTCCTCCCGGCTCCTCCCTGCTCTGCCAGGCTGCCAGCACTGGAGGATCATGCAGAGGGAGGCACTTTGAAAACATAAAATGTACAATTTCCAGGTGGTATCATAATTTGAAAATATGTTACCTATGATTAAGGGATTTGGACTTTGAATTCAGCAAGTAGCTTGCTGATCAAATTTTCTGAAGAGAGCTATAGTCACCCCGTTTAGGGCTCAAAAGTGCTTATGTCAGGCTTTTCAAAGCAAATTGTTAAGAATTAAGTAGATGCTGGAGCAGGGAACTGCGAGTCTTTCTTCCCTACTTTCTCCCCTATGGAGCCTCTATACACAAAATTTGGTGTGGGCAATCACCTTGTTGGGGCTTTTGATGCCTATGAAACTATCTTGGGGGTGAGGTCACTGGATGTGAGTGTGTGTGTCTGTGTGTGTGTATAGTGTTTTGTGTTACAATAGAATATTCCAGAAAAGATATCTTAAGCATTCCACTGCCACCAGCACTGACATGATTGAACACGATACACATATTTCTTGGGTAGTGAAATTGCACCCAAGACACATATAAATGACAGTAACAGAGCATTCTTTTAAGAAGAGCTTTTTACTTCAAAGTTCTCGGTAGTAAAGCGTATTGCCTTTGAACTTGTTCCCAGGTTTCTCTTCCACACTGTAAGAACTATCTTCCTCCTTTCCCCCAATCTCATCTGCGTTACGCAGAGACTTTCATATCTTAAGCCTCCAGAGGTGTGCGGTGAACACCGCCCCCCCCACATTGCTCACTCTGAAGGTTGCCGGATGCTGAGGCCTTAAGATAATGAATATGCGGGCCGCCTCGGTGGCTCAGTGGGTTAAAGCCTCTGCCTTCGGCCCAGGTCATGATCCCAGGGTACTGGGATCAAGCCCCACATCGGGCTGTCTGCTCCACAGGGAGCCTGCTTCATCTTCTCTCTCTCTCTCTCTGCCTGCCTCTCTGCCTACTTGTGATCTCTGTCTGTCAAATAAATAAATAAAATCTTAAAAAAAAAAAGATAATGAATATGCATGCTGGAAAGGTCACTGTCAGGAAAAGGGAGCACTGTTTCCTCTTTTCATCTGGGGGTGGTGCCAGGGGAATCTTACCAAGCCTGAGTTTAGAAAACAACCAGGACCGCGCTAAAAACCTTCTTGGGTGATGCTTTGGCTGTTGGCAGTTTGAAGAATGCATCCTCTCTCTCTCTGTTTCTACCTCCCTCTCTCTGCCTGCTGCCTGGCCTCTGTCTCCATTTCCCTGTCTCTCTTTCTCTCTCTTTCTCTTCCCCACCACCTCTCTCATCCCTTATTGATTCACCTCATTGGAATAAAGTTCTCTTCAACTAGCGGGGCTTCCGTAATTGAAGCTCTGGGGCATATCAAATGGAACAGCTAATGGTGACATTTTTTTTTTTCCGAGGCAGATTATCAATTATGAATGCCTAGGCAATCAGAGATCAAAAGAGTCCTGTTTCCCCAAATGAAGTAGTGGATTCTAGAATGAGATGAAATGAAATGGAGCTAATAGGCTTTTTTTCTTTTTTAAAGAGAAGGCTGAGGCATTTGGAACTGTAGGTACAAAGCTCAGGACCATGGAAATCTTCTTGCTTTGGTTTCAGAGTTTTGGACAACTTGCTCACAAAGCCCCAGTGCCAGCAGCGTGCACTGAGATAAGCGGGGAGCAGAGACCCTGGGAGGGTGAGCAGGCTGGTGACTGCGTGAAAGACTTCTGTAGTCCAAAGGGCTGATGGGAACCTCATGTGGGCTGCCCGGGCTGCGTCCTTGCTCTCCCTCCCTCCTGTTAGCCATCTCCACAGTGGCCTGGGACTGGTGATTTCCAGAGGAGGATGATACCAGAAGATTCTCCTGATACTCATCAGGAGGAAACACTCTTCTCAGGCTGTTATCTTTGCTGCTTTCTTGGGTTTACGAATCCAGGGGAAATGCAACAGCTCTGTCTTTGTCCGTCTGTCTCACACACACACACACACACATACACTCTCCCTCTCTCTCTCTGCACAGTAGCTTCACTTCTCAACATAACCAGAAACCACACAGTCTCAGCTGTGGGGGCAGAAATCCCGTGGAAGTACACTGGGCTAACTAGTTAGGGGAAGTGACTGTAATCTTTATTACTTTTTGAATTCACTATAAGTGAATTAATGAGGATATACCAATAATGCATGTTCAACATAGAAAAGTTTGAAAATCGAGATCAACAACTAAAAGAAATTAATTTCATGTATAAAGGAATTTCTTGTTTATTAAACACTAGTTTCTTAAATTGAAAAAGTAATCTATTAGCAGTGAAAAACATTCAAACCCTTCAGAAGAGCATGAAATAGAGTAAGATCTCCTCTCACTGGACTTCCGGAAAGAGAGAATTCCAGCCCAAAAATCCAGAAATTGGCTATGACTGTATGAATGTATATATATATCTCTAGGTAAATGAACTTAACCCCCCCCCCAATGAGAACATAATGTACTTAATGTTCTGTACCATATTTTTAAACTTAATATATTCTGGCCATCTTTTCATGGTAGTACATATGGATACATTGTTTAATGTGACAAATATTCCATGATTACCATGTGCTTGACTGTCATGAGTACCATGCTAATTTGTGAATATTCTGGAATAATATAGTGGAACACAGAAGCAAAAAAAATGGACGCTCATCACTATGGGGAAATGATACTTCATTATTCAAGAATCCATATCTTTGTGGAAAAATTTGACAAAGTAATTCATTTGTCTTTCTCTAACCTGAGCCCTCCCTCTGCGCAAATCCCCCTTGCACTCTAAATTCCTGTCTGTCTTTGATGTCAGCAGAGTCACAAGCCATAAACACCCAGACTCAGTCATCTTTTGTTCAAGGACTTAGGGCAAGAGGTGACAGAACTGCTTCCCTGGGGCCTGAATGGTATTGGTCTAGAGAACAGGTGTTTAGGGAGAGAGTGGGCCACGCTTCCTAGTGCTGAATATGGACAGACAAAGGTGTTCATGTGTTCTTTAATGAGTATATTTTTTGTGACATGTGAGGCCTTCTAAAATGTGGGGACCAGAACAGGGATCCCTCCTGCCCAGGTCTCTGGGTGGTATGGTACCCTGGTGTGACACAGTGATTATTAAAATATTAAATTGAATCCCTATAGTTGGTAATAGATGCTGCTTTGAGACCCAAGTGATCCCATCCCAGGATTCCTGCTGTCCTGGTCCTCCTCAAAGCCCACCTCCCAGGTCCTTCCCATACTCGAACAACTAAAAGGTTGATGGCAAGCACAACAAAGACCTCCAGAACACTACTCTAGAGCTGTGGCCTGTGTCTCTTCTGATTAAATAATGGATGTGCCAATCTGGTTGTTAGATATTTTGACTATTACCTCTGTTTATGAGTAAATAATCAATGAAAACTCTGCCCTTGCCTCTCTGGAGACAGTTTAGTGAGCTGGAGACCAGTGATGTTAGGAGCGAGGTGGGTACTATGACAGGACCAAGCCCAGGTGATAGGCTGGGTGCTCTTGGTCACATCCATTTGATCAGATGGCACATCACGGCCACTGTTGCCACTTTGGTTTCCCCAAACAAGCATCTTTGGCAGGAACCCAGCAGCAAGACAAATTGGAATCATGAAGGGTAAGTAACAACTCCTGCTGGCTGTATTAGCTCGAGGGTGATGCTCGGCCTCTTGGAAACATCTTGCCCAGGCAGGACCAAGAGTGGAGCACTTACAGATCATGGGGCTGATTTGTCTACAATGCCAATAAATAAGTCCCTTTTCCTTTTTAAGAAATCTGATATTTAGTGTATTGAATTTAACTGGGTGGATGAGGTAGAAGTGGAGAGGTTTGATTTTCCTTGTCCTTAATTCTGTTAGGTAACTGGACCAATTGGAACAAGACCATAATCTGGCTAATGGGGATGATAGCATGTTAGCATAGTTCTCCTTCCAGTCTTTTTTTCTATGTATATGCAGGTATCCATATTTTTACAAAATTGGGATTTATTATGTTTGTGTAGTTTTGATTATGATCTATAAATTTAGCATTATATTGAAAACAATGGACAAGTCATTAAATATTCTTCTAGGAGAGGATATTTAATATCTATATAATGCTTTATCACAGGGTTATATAAAAATTTATTTAACATCTCCTATTTTAGACATTTACGTGATTTCCTCTTCATTGTTTTTGTTTTTATTTTTTCTTCTTTTTTAAAATTAAAATTTAATTTAGTTAACATATAGAATACTATTAGTTTCAGGGGTAGAATTTAGTGATTCATCAGTTGCATATAACATGTAGTGCTCATTTTATCATGTGCCCTCCTTAATGTCCATCACCCAATTACCCCATCCCCCAACCACCTCCCTACCAAAAACCCTTAGTTTGTTCCATATAGTTAAGAGTCCCTTATGGTTTGCTTTCCTTGTTGTTTTTATCTTATTTTATTTTCCTTCCCTTGACCTATGTTCATCTGTTGTGTTTCTAAATTCCACATATGAGTGAAATCATACAGTATTCGTCTTTCTCTGAATGACCTATTTCACTTAGCATAATACCCGCTAGTTCCATCCACATCATTGCAAATGGCAAGATTTCATTTTTTTGATGGCTGAGTAATATTCTATTATGCATCTATAACATATCTTTTTTTAAAAATTTTTATTTATTTATTTGACAGGGAGAGAGATCATAAGTAGACAGAGAGGCAGGCAGAGAGAGAGGAGGAAGCAGGCTCCCTGCTGAGCAGAGAGTCTGATGCTGGGCTCGATCCCAGGACCCTGAGATCATGACCTGAGCTGAGGGCAGAGGCTTAACGCACTGAGTCACCCAGACGCCCCTACTACCTCTTTTTTTTTTTTTTTTTTTAATATTCCCATGTATGTTTTTCTTTTTATTATATATCCCCCACTGGACCATAAAGTCTTTTTTTTTTTTTTTTTTTTTTTACAATTTTATTTTATTTCTTTTCAGTGTTCCAGAATTCATTGTGTACCACACCCAGTGCTCCATGCAATATGTGCCCTCCATATACTACCTCTTCTTCATCCATTCATCTGTCAGTGGACATCTGGGCTCTTCCCATATTTTGGCTATTGTGGGCATTGCTGCTATAAACAATGTGGTGCAAGTGCCCCTTCAAATCACTATGTTTGTATCCTTTGGGTAAATACCTAGTAGTGCAATTGCTGGGTCATAGGGTGGTTCTATTTTTAACTTCTTGAGGAACCTCCATACTGTTTTCCAGAGTAGCTGCACCAATTTGCATACTACCAACAATGTAAGAGGGTTCCCATTTCTTTGCATCCTCACCAATATCTGTTGTTTCCTGAGTTGTTAATTTTAGCCATTCTGACTGGTGTGAAATGGTATCCCATTGTCATTTTGATTTGTATTTCTGATGTTAAGAGATGTTGAGCATTTTTTCATGTGTCTGTTGGCTATTTGGATGTCTTCTTTGGAGAAATATCTGTTTATGTCGTCTGTTCATTTCTTGACTGGATTTTTTGTTTTTTTGGAGGTTGAGTTTGATAAGTTCTTTATTAATTTTGGGTACTAGCCCTTTATCTGATAAGTCATTTGCAAATATCTCCTCATATTCTGTAGATTGCCTTTTAGTTTTGTTGACTGGTTCCTTTGCTGTGCAGGAGTTTTTATCCTGATGAAGTCCCAATAGTTCATTTTTGCTTTTGTTTCTCTTACAGGTAATTTTTACCTTTTGCCAACACTATAAATAACTGTATGATAGACAGCCATGTCTTTCACATATCCTTTCCTTGGAATAAGGAATCTCAACTTCAGAGATAGAATTCTGTTTTTAGTTCACATGTCGGTACTTAGTTGCCACCAGTAGAATTAACTTTTTTATTTTCTGGACTAATCACTTCCTTGACTATCTCTGAACTCCCAGAAACTCTGTAGAAATAATATAGAGGTTGATTAGCAACTCTAGTCCTAGGGTACCTCTGATTTATGTATTTTCCAGTCCATGGGACAGACAACGGCTATTGTTAATAGCATCTAAGTTTATGTGAATAGTAGAAGCATCTGATAGCAGATGGGATTTTTCTTTTTTTCTTCTCCTCTTCCTTCTCTTCCCTCTCCCCCTACTCTCTCTTCCCTTCCTCTTCCCTTTCTCTCTTTTCCCCTCTCTGTCTTTCTCCTTTGGAAATGACAAGTTGGCAAAACCTGAGTTAGATGCCCACTTCTAAATCCGTGAACTGTAGGCCAGGTATTTTAGGTTACTTTGAAGGACTATAGCAGCTTCTACTATAGCCCTGCTTATAACTGGATGAAGAAGAAATCCTAGAAAATAAACACGGGCAAACAGAACAACAGGGTTCATAACAGTTGGGTTTGATAAGACAGAGTTCTAATCCAGGCTCTGCCATTTGCTGTTTGAACTCGAGCCAGTCTTTCCCCTTCTCTGAGACTCTGTGTGCTCATCTTCGACATGAGACAGTAGGCCAAAATTCTTTCTGGGGTTCTTTAGCTTGCTTAGTGGTATAGCCAAGGCTCCAGACCAGGCCTTCTGTCTTAGGACGTATCTATTGTTGCTTGCAGTCATCCCTAATCCATGCTGCTCTTTACAATGAGTTTCTAGATTCCACCTTTGCTCCATGGGGCCAGAATAAAGACACTGACTTCTGCAGGTAACTTCCAAGAAAGATGTGTGTCAGTGTTTCTGTTTCTTGATATATGCTGCGGGTGAAACTTGAATCAATGGAATTTGAGGGACTCATTTTTCCCTGTTGAGTTTGTGATTGCATTGTGATCCCAGACACATTTTTTTTCTTCAAAGAGTTCAGAGAATATGAGCTATTGGCAAGCCCTTAGAAGTCATTTAGTCTACGAATCATTCTTCTGGATTATTTGAACTTCTGGGTCTTCTGGATTACGTGAACTTCTGGGTCCAGGGATGTGCTAAAATTACAGGAAGAATGTTGTGTATATGTACATGTATGGATCTAGGGAGAGGATCCATTTTTGAAGCCAGATTATTTGGAATTGAGTATACTTTAAAAAATGAGCATATTAAGTATTCAAATTGATGAGTTGCCACAAATAAATAACTCGAGCAACCACCGTCCAAAACAGAACATAGAACATTTCTATCAGGGACGCCTGGGTGGCTCAGTCATTAAGCATCTGCCTTTGGCTCTGGTCATGATCCCAGTGTCCTGAAATCGAGCCCCGAATTGGCCTCCCTGCTGGGTGGGGGCCTTCTTCTCCCTCTCCCACTTCCTCTACTTGTGCCCCACCCATCAAATAAATAAATAAAATCTTAAAAAAAAAAAAAAGAACATTTCTATCACTCCAAAAGGGCATCCCTTGTGTCCTTTTTCAGTTAGTCTCCCCCAGGTCTCCTCCCTTAACAAACACTTTCTGATTTCTATCACGATAGGTGATTTTTTTCCTGATCTAAAATTTCATGTTTATAGAATTACACAGTTTTTACTTTTTTGGTGTAGTGTTTTTTGCTCTGCACATGTTGCATATATTAGTAGTTGCTTCCTTTATCTGGCTGAGTAGTAGTCAATTGTATGAATATATAACAGTTTGATTATCATTGTCCTCTTGTTGGGTATTTGAATTATTTCCATTTTACACCATAATGAATAAAACTACTATGAATATATTTGTATGAGTCTCTTTATGGAGTCTTTTTATGTTTTCATTTCTCATGACTAAATTCTCAGGGATGGAATTGCTGGGCATTGGATAGATGTATGTTTAATTTTAAAAGAAACTGGCAATCAGTCCTCCAAAGTACATGTACGATCATACACTCACACCAGCAATGCAGGAGCGTTCCAGTTGTTCGTATCTTAGCCAACATTTGTTGTTGTCCGCTGTTGTAATTTTAACCATTCTAATAGATGTGGAATGATACCTCATCGTGCTTTTAATGTGTATTTCTCTTATGATGAATGATATGAAGCACGTTTTCATGTACTTATTGGCCATTTGTAAATCCTTTGTAAAGTGTCTGTTTAAATTGTTTGCTCTTTTAAAGCCAGTTTGATTTGTTATTTGCACATGGAAGAGTTTTGATTAAAACAAAATCCATATGTGATTATGCAGATACTCTAGAGTTAGTTGACATTGGTGTTGGTATGTTGATAAAAGGATAACTGTTTATCATTTGGACAAAGCTCAGAAGGTGATGCCGGACAGATGGAGCAGTGTGAATCAAGCTACAGAAGTAAGGAACAATATTATCCACTCAGTGAATGAACCATAAATAGGGAAGTATGGCTGTAAATGGAATGCTAGAGGCAAGGAGTAGAGTTTCAAAGTATAGCAAGGCTTGGGATGGAGAGAGAGGCATTGGTGATCTTATAAATCATGCTGAGGAATTTGGACTTTTTTCCAAAGTCAGTACAGAATGACTTAAGTTTTATTCAGTGGAGTGGCATGATCAGATATGTAAAATGCACAGAGAAAAGATGTACCTACTTTGTGTATACAAGTGGATGGAACTGTGGAAGAGCCCTGGAAAGACACTTTTTATGGAACCTGAGATATCTGTCACTGGAATGTGAAAATTTTTCTTCCACTGAGAACAGATGAATTTTAATGACGATGACTACTGTGGTCAAGCAAGCGACACTAAGGTTTTGGTGCCTCTCATAAAGGATGGGCTGCATTTTTTACAACAGTGGCTAGACAACATGTTTGCTGAAAAACCATGTTTAAAGCTCTATTATCTAGAAATCATGCTTATTTGCATTTATGCCTTTATAACATTATGAAAAACATGTGTTTCCGCTTTGATTGGGGATGCCACCATGGGTTCTAAATTGCTTTCAAAAGGCAGACAATGGAGGGGGTCAGAACAGTCCTGTCACTTGCATCTGTGGCTATGTGAGACAAGCCAGTGCAGGTGCTCAGGATAATCTAGATGGATGAAAAATCTCACCTTCAGGCAGAGGTTGGAACAATGCCAGAAATATCATGTCTCAGTCAGAATATTTAGTTGCAAGCAACTGAAACCACATTGCTGGTTTATTCAAGAAAAGAGTTCATTAAAGGATGTAGGAGGCTCACAGAATGCCAGGGAAGTCTAGAGATGAAGCTTGAGGCTGGCTATTCATTCAGAAACAAAGCCCAGATTACACCATGGAGGCACTTCCATGAGGACAGAACCGGGGCTCGGCCTAAATACTGCTGCTTTCACTGATAATGTTTGAGACTGGCCCCCAGAAGATGCGCTACTCTTGCTCCCTGATCTAGATACTTTCATTACTTCACTCCATTAGAACCTAGGTTTGGAGTAGAGCTTGCTTCCTCATGTGGTTCATTTCCAAGTTGAAGGCTTGCATGTGTCTGATCAGCAGAGCTAGGTCACATGATTTCTTGAGCACAATGGAGACTGGAAAAGTGAGAGTTCTGGCTTCTTCCTTGAAGGAGACGGACTTATAACATGTTCATAAGATACTGCCTGGCCAAAATGTCCTTTACAGATGATGACATTAGTAAGCACTGCAGTTAGTTGAGATTAAAAAGAGATTGAAAACATTTTGGCCAGTCTCTGTTTCTTTGTTACTTGGAAAATTGAAAAACAAAGCAAAACACAAAGGATGGTTTGAAAAGGAGGGGGGGGCACATGCCTAATTTGACTTATTTCTATGTGGTTGTATACATTTCCCTACTTATCTATTTGTTCTGCCACTGAGTTAGCAAGCTAATAGCACTGCAAGATTAAAGAGGATTTTGTGGGCTGGCCTGGGAACCTATCCATCAGGTGCTGAATGGAGACAGCAGCAACATATAGGGCAAGACTTTCCACTTTCTGACTGATACCTTCCTGTTGCAGCCCTGGCCAGGCTGGCCTCAAGAAGCATCTTGGTGGGGTAATTAAGTCCTCTCTGGCTTTATGGAAGTCTTTTGGTTGTAGTAAGCAGAATCCACTGAAACTAACTTACGCCAAGGAGGAAAGGTTATTGCAAGGATATAGAGGTATCTCTTGGAATTCAAGGGCAGGAAGTGGAATCTGGTCCCAAAAAGGACTGAGCCAAGGCTCTGAAAACCCTCAGCAACCAAGGCAGAGTGTCTTGGTCTCTCTTTGTCTGTCTGTCTGTCTCAGCATGCTCTGTGTAGTTTGATATCTCCATTTCTCTCTCAAGATCTGCTTCATTCTTTTTCTCTCTACAGACTGACTCCTGCTTTTATATACATGGCAGAAAATGGCCATTCTAGCTCCATACCTGTCCTTTTGGTTCAAGAATCAGCAAAAGCAAGTAGGTATTTCCAACTCTTGTTTCTAAATATATGGGACAGAGAATCCCTGTACTGGGTTGAATAATGCCCCTCAAAATGCATGTCTGCTTGGAACCTCAGAATGTGACCTTATTTGGAAATAGGATCTTTGCAGATGTAATTCATTAACGTGACCCTAATCTAATGACTGGGGTCTTTATAAGAAGATGAAGCAGAGGAGACACAGACACGTGGGAGAATGCCTTGTAAGGACAGAGGCTAACACTGGAGTTATGCTGCCACAAGCCAAGAGATGCCAAGCATTGCCAGGAGCCACCAGAAGCTGACAAGAAGAATAGAACACTTTTCTCCTCAGGTTTCCAATAGGAACCAACCCAGTGTCAACCTTGAATTCAGACTTCTAGCTTCCAGAACTATGAGAGAATAAATTTCTATTGTCCTCATCCATCCAGCTATGGTACTTCATTATTGCAGGCTCAGGAAACCAATCCAATGTCTTTGGCCCAGCTGGTCAGCTATGGTCAGAAAGGCGGGGGTTGGGTCAGAGGCTCTGCAAAAGATTCTCTGAGAAACAGTTGTGGGGAGGGGAAGGAAAACTGATGAACAGAAGTAATAATCCTTTTCTCTCTTTCTTAGAAACAGAAGTTTCTGTGGGTACCTGGCAGTGACCAGAGGAAACAGTGGGACTCTGGGAATAATTCCTGGTCATTAATACTTTTGGGAAAATTTATTTCTTGCTATTGGTGGGAAAGAGATTCTAGTAGATTGCAAAAGTGGCAATAGTCCTTCACTCTTCCATTCATGGCCTTGCAATGTATCTTTGTACCTTTTCCTTTCATAAGGTAGAATAGTTTCCCTTCTCCTTGATTCTGGACTGTTCTTGTCACTGGCTTTGGCCAGTAGAGTGCACTACAGAGGATGGGGCCAGTTCTAAGCCTATGCCTCAGGAAGCTTGGTGTGCTTCCACCTACTCTCTTGGAACCTCAGTGTTGCCGGGTAGAAAACTTCAGCTAGCCTATTGCATGATCAAAGATAGGTGACCCAGTCACTACCTTTGTCCCAGCTGTCGGTCAGCCCACTGCTTGACATGTGAGTGAAGTCATCCCAGAACCAGCTGGATCCCAGCTGACCAGACAGGTGGCAGCAGGCACATGAGCTAGCCCAGGGAAGATCGCTGAGTCTGCTCTAGGTTAGCAGAGTTGACCAGCTGTCCCACAGATTTCTGAGCAATATTAAGGGTTGTTTTAAGCTACTGAATTTTATGGAGGTTTGTTATGCTGTGATAGATGACTGATTCAGATTGGTTATCTGGTAAACCAGATGTTTGGCAAGTGGGGAGAAGTTGTTCATAAAATAAAGGTAAATCCTAGGTCCCATGTTAATAGCTGTGTCAACGTGGGCAAGTCAATTTAACTTATCGGATGTGTGTCAGTTTCTTCATCTGATAACTGGAGTCAATAAAACCAGTTTCTCTGAGTGAGTTGTATGACAGAGCAAGTGGGGGAAAGTGTGGGACAGCACATTATAAAACATCAAGAAAGCATCACTTCTCCATGTCCTGCCTTTTGTTTCTTCATCAAAACATTAATGACTTGAGTGATTGATAGGGTGAGTCCATTTGGTAGAGTTGAAAGAAACCTGCTCCTTACCATGGTCCCGGAGGCCCTGTGTGACCTGGCTTCTCTATTCCCTTCTCCCTCCTCTTCTACCTCTCCTGGCCTCTAGTCCCTCATGTGTATTCAGTGCCTGCCTGCAGGAGAACTCTAGTGCATGTGGTTCCCTCTTCTGGGATGATCTTCCCATCTTTAGCTCTCCCTCTCTCTTCTTTTATTTGAACCAAGAATCAGGAACAGTTTGTTATAATTCAGATAGGATCAAATTAAGTAACACTCTTGGTAATTAATATATGTTCTCTGGTTTCAGTGAAAGCAACCCCAAATATAAGTTAAAAAGAATCTTTGTTCTCTCCTCTCAAGTTGTTTTAATTCAGGGATCAGAGTATTTACCCACCTGGGAGAAGCACTGTGAGAGCTTGATGAGGGCTGGTCAGGGGGCCTTTGGAAAAGATTGTTTTCTGGGCTTTCTTCTCTGTAACTTTTTCTCTGTCAATCTCTCTCTCTCATTCTGTCATCTTTTTACCTATCCATCTACTGCTTTATTGAGATAATTTGATATCATCCACTTCACCCATTTTAAATATACTAGTCAGTCATTTAAATGTATTTACAGAGTTGTGCAATCACCAACACAATCAAATTTCATAACATTTCCCATCACTCCAAAAAGGAACCTCATGCTCATTTACACCCTCTCCTCATTCCCACCCTCAGCCCTAGACAACCCTCAGTGTACTTTCTGCAACTATAGGTTTGCCTTTTTGGATATTCTATATAAATGGAATTACATAACGTCGCATCTCTTTAAAGGGCTTTCCTTTCTTGTTCTTTGAGGTTCAGCTAAAATGTTCCCTCGTCTTTCCTCAAACTCTACTATTATTCTCCGCACCAGCCCCTCCTTTTTGCCGTGCTCCAACTTACTGCAATTACTATTAATTTTATTTCTTCGTCCACTGGCTTCTGTCTGTCTTTGCCACGTGAATCTAACTTCCCTGAGGCTGGAACCCGCATTCCCGGCTTGTTGGCCGCTGTCTACCCGTGAACTCGCTCGGTGCCTGACAGAGTTAAGTGTCTAGTATAAATATTTGCTGAATGAATGAGGGTCTTGGAAAGTGGTGCCTTTTAACGAGCAGCTAGGAACTTTTCCCTTTTAGAGGTCATAAACTACAATAAACGGCACCCACGGATTGTCAGAACTATTTGGAAGTGCATCAGAAGGTCTAATGTAGCACATGTCCCTATGCTAAATGATTTGGAAAACAGAACCAAGTCTGGGGATTGATTTGTAGGCAGCATTTCCAACCTTCTGTCATCCAGTCTGTGGTGCTCTTGGTTTGGGGCTTTGTTTATTTTCCGGCATGTGGGAAAGTTATGGTGCCTCCTATTGTCTCCTCGATCTATGAATACTATTAGGCTATTGACTGGCTTGGCCCTGCTGACTGTCAGGCTGCTGTCAGTCCCTGGCTTGTTGCTTCAGAGGTTTTTAGTCTGAACTAAAAGCATTTCCTTTGTTCCTATGCAAACTAAGTCTTAGCAGGCTCCAGAGCTTTTCACACTGGAGCCACAGGGGAAGAGTGTAAAAGAGAGAAAAGCTGCAGGAGCCCGCAGGGGCTAAGAGCAGGGTTTGACTTGAAAAGAGGTGGGCCAGAAGCCTTTCCGGGACTTTGAATGGGATTGTGAGTACCTCCCCCCCAGGTGAGGACCAGGCTGAGCAGCCGGGTCGGTAGAGCCCCTGGTTTGGTAGGTCTGCACTATGTGAGGCGCTTTGAAGAAGTTGTGCTTCCTGAAGGCTATTTGCCATTTCTGAAGGTGGGGAGAGGAGCCTTGGCCTGGAAATTTCAATGTGGTGCTGACCTCTCTGGCAATTTCACTTACTCATCCCTACCACCACAGAGGTGGGACCTAGAATCCTCTTTTCCTAAGAGGAAGAAATATCTGAAGAAACACACCCAAGGTTCCTCAGCCAGGAAGCAGGGTTTGAACCTTCTGGTTCCAAAGCTCCTTTCTTTAAAAAATTATTTGTATTTATTAATAATAATTCCTTAATTTTTCATTTTTATTGTTGTGGGACGCCTGAGTGTCCCACTCTTGGTTTTGACTGAGGTCATGATCACAGAGTCTTGGGATGGAGCCCCTCTGAGCTCAGAGGGGAGTCTCTTTGTCCCTCTCCTTCCCCCTCTGCTCCTCCCTCTACTCTCCCTCCTTCCTGTGCTTTCAATCTCAAATAAATAAATAAAATCTTTAAAACATTTTCTTATTGTGGTAAGAAATGCTTAACATGAGATCTGCTCTTTTAACAAAATTTTAAAAGTGTAATACAGGATTGTCAACCATAGGTACAATGTTGTACAGCAGATTTTTAGAATTTATTTATCTTACTTGACTGAAACTTTATGCTTGTTGATTAGCTTTAATTCCCCTTCCCCCCTTTCCCTAGCCCCTGGCAACCATCATTCCACTCTTGGATTCTATGAGTTTGATTCTTAGATACTTCATCTAAGTAGAATCGTGCTGTATTTATCTTCCAGTGACTGGCTTATTTTACTTAGCATAACATCTTCAAGTTTTATCCATGTTGGAGCGTGTGTTAGAACTTCTTTTTTAAAGGCCAAATATGCCGTTATATGTATACACCACATTTTCTTTATCCATTCATCTGTCCATGGACGTTTAAGTTGTTTCCGTATCTTGGCTCTTATCAACAGTGCTGCAAGTGAACACAGGCTAATATCTCTTCGAGATCCTGATTTCAATTCTTCTGGATAAATACCCAGAAGTGGGATTGCTAGATCTTATGATAGTTCTAATTTTAATATTTTGAGGAAAGTGCATATTGTTTCTATAGTGACTGCACCATTTTATATTCCCACAAAGTGTTCAAGGGTTCTAGTTTCTTCACATCCTTACCAACCCTGTTATCTCCGCCCCTCCGCCCCCTGCCCCTAAAAATAACTGTCCTGACAGGTGGAAGCTGATGATATCTCATTGTGTTTTGATTTACGTTTTCCCAATGATAAGTGACATTGAGCATATTTTCATACATCTGTTGGCCATTTGTATGCCTTCTTTGGAGAAATGTCTATTTATCCTTACCCCATTTGCTTAGTTTTTTTTTTTTTTTTTTACTATTGAGTTTTAGGAATTTGATATATATTTTGTCTGGTTGTTTTTATTATTTTTATTTATTTATTTTTAAGTAGGCTTCATGCCCAACATGGGGGCTTGAGCTCACTACTCTGAGACCAAGAGTTGCATGGTCTGCCAAATGAGCCAACCCGGTACCCCTTCCTTATATATTTTGAAGCTGAACTCCCTATCACATACATGGCTTGTAAATATTTTTTCCCAATCCATAGGTTGATTTCTACTCTTTTGATTGTTTCCTTTGCTGTGCAGAAGGTTTTTAGTCTTGTCTATTTTTGTTGCCCTATGCTTTTGGTGTCATTTCCATGAAATCAGTGACAAGACCAGTGTCATGAATTTTTTCCCTTGTGTGTTCTTCCAGGAGTTTTATGGTTTCTGTTCTAATGTTTAAGTCTTTAATACATTTTGGATTGACTTTTGTTTATGCTGTAAAGTAAGGGTCCAATTTCTGTCTTTTGCATATGGATATTCAGTTTTTTTTTTTTAAAGATTTTATTTGTTTATTTGACAGACAGAGATCACAAGTAGGCAGAGAGGCAGGCAGAGAGAGAGAGAAGGGGAAGCAGCTTCCCCGCTGCCCAGAGAGCCCGATGTGGGGCTCGATCCCAGGACCCTGGGACCATGACCTGAGTTGAAGGCAGAGGCCCTAACCCACTGAGCCACCCAGGCGCCCCGGATATTCAGTTTTCTTAACAGCATTTCTCTGTTGTGTATTCCTGGAATCCTTGTTGAAGATCATTTGACATGTACATGGATTTATATCTGGGTTCTCCATTTTGTTCCATTGGCCTCTATGTCTGTCTTTATGTCACTACCATATTGTTTTGATTACAGTAGTTTTCTAATACATTTCAAAATCTGGAATTGTGATGCCTCCAGCCTTGTTCCTGTTTCTTGAGATTGACTTGGCTATTCCTGGTCTTTTGTGGTTCCATATGAATTTTAGAATTGGTTTTCTATTACTATAAAGAAAGCCATTGGGATTTTGGTAGAGATTGCATTGAATCTGTAGATTGCTTTGCGTAGTATGTATAGATTACCAATATTAAGTCTTCCTATCCATGAACACTGGATGTTTTTCCATTTGTTTGTGTCTTCTTTAATTTCTTTCTTTTGTACTCTTCAGGACTACAAAAGGACCCTGACCTTTTGTCATGACCCGAGCCAAAGACAGACATTTAATGACTGAGCCACCCAGGCATTCCTGTATCCTGTAACTTTAATTTGTTTATTCATTCTGATAGTTCTTTGATGGCATTTTTAGGGTCTCTACTATATAGGATTATGTTTTTTGCAAAAAGAGACAGTTTAACTTCTTCCTTTCCTATTTGGGTGCCTTTTGTTTATATATCTTGCCAAACTGCTTTGGCTAAGACTCCTAATACTATGTTGAATACAAGTGGTGAGCGTGGGCATTCTTGCTTTGTTTCTGGTCTTTAGGAAAGGCTGTCACTCCTTAACCATTGAGTATGATGTTAGCTTTGGGCTTTTCAAATATGTCCTTTATGTTGTTACCTTCTTTCTATTCCTAGTTAGTTGAGAGTTGTTTTTTTTTTTTAAATCATGAAAGAATGTTAATTTTTGTCAAATTTTTTTTCTGTATTTACTAAGATGATCATGTGATTTTTATCTTTTATTCAATTAATTGTGTTAATTGTTAGTTGCATGTTGAACCATCCTTGCATTCCAGGGCTAAATCCTGCTTGGTCATAATGTTTGATCCTTTTAATGTGCTGTTAGAATTAGTTTGCTAGTATTTTGTTAAGGATTTTTTTGCATTTATATTAATCAGGCATACTAGTGTGTAGTTTCCTTGGGGTGTCTCTGCCTTTGGTGCCAGAGTAATGCTGTCCTCATAAGATGAGTTTAGGAGTTCCCTTGTCTTCCATTTTTTAGAAGAGTATGAGGATTGTCATGAATTCTTTAAGGGTATGGTACAGTTTACAAGAAAAGTCATCTGGTCCTGGGCTTTTCTTTGTAGGCAGGTTTTAAATTACTGAGTCAGTCTCCTTACTATTTATAGGATTGTCCAGACTTTGTATTTCTTCATGTTTAGTCTTGGTAAGTTGTATGTTTCTAGGAATTTATCTGTTATTCCTAGTTTTTTTCCATCGTGGTCAGAAAAGGTACTTGGTATGATTTTAATCTTCTTAAATTTAAGGCATGTTTTGTGATCTAACATGTGGTCTATCCTACATTGTCAATGATAATTTTTAATAATTAGATTTACCACTGCCTCCTTAGGGTCATGCACTGTGATCAGTTCTGTAAAGGAAGGGCCTAGATATAGGAAAAATGTGTTTCAGGTCTTCAAAGAACATAAAAATCACTGGACTCTGTCAAAAGATTGGGTTTTATTACAGCTATCTATATGACTTTGGAATTGTGACCTGAACTTTTTTTTAATTAAGTTTTTAATTCTGATTCCAACATTGTTAACATATGGTATTATATTAGTTTCAGGTGTACAATATAGTGACCCAACAATTCTATATATTACACAGTGCTCATCATGTTAAGTGTACTCTTTAGTCCCCATCACCTAATTTACTCATACCCACTTCCACCTCCCCTCTGGCAACTGTTTGTTCTCTATAGTTAAAAGTGTGTCTTGGTTTGCCTTCTCTCTCTCTTTTTTTCCCTCTCCTTTGCTTCTTTGTTTTGTTTCTTAAAATTACATGTATGTAGGAAATCATACAATATTTATCTTTCTCTGACCGACTTATTTTTCTTAGCATTATACTCTAGATCCATTCATGTTGTTGCAAATGGCAAGACTTCATTTAAAAAAAATTTTTTTTTTAAATTTTATTTATTTGACACAGAGAGAGAGGGAACACAAGCAGGGGGAGTGGGAAAGGGAGAAGCAGGCTTCCTGTTGAGCAGGGAGCTGGATGTGGGGCTTGATCCAAGGACCCTGGGATCATGACCCAAGCTGAAGGCAGATGCTTAACCGATTGAGCCACCCAGGCACCCCTAAGATTTCATTCTTTTTTTATGGCTGAATAATACTATATGTATATATATATATATATATATATATATATATATATATACACATATATACTATATGTATATATATAATATACACGTTAATTTATATATATGTGTGTGTGTGTGTGTGTGTATGTGCAATTATATATAATTGACAAAGTAATATCTCATTGTAGTTTTGAATTGTATTTCCTTGATGGTGAGAGATGTTGAGCACCTTTTCATATGTCTGTTAGCCATCCGTATGTCTTCTTTGCAAAAAAGTCTGTGTATGTCTTCTGCTCATTTTAAAATTGGATTATTTGGTTTTTTTGGATGAGTGCTGAGTTACATCAGTTCCTTATATATTTTGGATACTAACCCTTTATCAAATATGTGCAAATATCTATCTCCTCTTCAGTAGGTAGCCTTTTAGTTTTGTTTGTTTACTTCACTGTGTACAAGCTTTTTATTTTGATGTTGTCCAAATAGTTTATTTTTGCTTTTATTTCCCTTTCTTCAGGAGATATATCTAGAAAAATGTTCTACAGCTGATGAAATTGCTACCTGTGGTCTCTTCTAGGATTTTATGGTTTCAGATCTCACATTTAGGTCTTTGATGATCCATTTTGAGTTTATTTTTGCATAGCGCAAGAAGTGGTCCCATTTCTTTCTTTTGTATGTAACTGTCCAGTTCTCCCAACACCATTTTTTCCATTGGACATTCTTTCCTGTTTGTCAAAGATTAATTGACCATACAGTTGTGGTTTCATTTCTGGGTTTTCTATTCTATTCTATTCTATTCATCTATATGTCTGTTTTTTTACCAGTACCATACTGTTATGATTACTACAGCTTTTAATATAACTTGAAGTCTGGGATTGTGATACCTCTAGTTTTGTTTTTCTTTTTCAACATTGCTTTGGCTGTTTGGAGTCTTGGGTGTTGGGGACCTAGCTTTTGCCACTAGCCTCAAGTGTTACTTCCCCCACTAGAATATCAATGCCATGAGGACAGGGATTCTCTTTAGTGTTCTTTTGTTTGTTTTGTTCATGAGGTATCCCAAGAACCTACACAGAGCCTAGCAATTAATGATAAGTGTACAATAACTGATAGTTGACTGACTCACTGATTGATTCTTTGGGTTCTCATTTTTTTTCTTCTGAATACAGGGGTTGGAACTGGTAGGGTATCAGACTGGTTGATTTCTAAGTGCTCTTCTGAATTGGTAGTTGAATCACTAAAAATAATAAAATCTAAATGAAAAAGCATAGACATGTGGGATGAAAACAGTCTCATTTACACTTGAGTGCCTGGCAAGAGCACTGTCTAATTTTAAGTTCTTTAGTTTTTGGCTTTAGCTTTTCAATAGAGCATACCTCTCTCACAGATATCATTTTTCCTATTTGCTTTTTGTGGTGTCTCTTGATGAGCTACCTGAATTTGTTAGAAATCTTTTGGAATAATAATAGGAAAGGTAGGGAAATAATACCTTTATTGCCATCATTGCTGTTGGAATGAACAACCTAAAAGATGTGGCATTTAAAAATAGTAGTTTCCAGGGTGGCTCAGTGGGTTAAATCCTCTGCCTTCAGCTTGGGTCATGATTTCAGGGTCCTGGGATCGAGCCCCGCATCAGGCTCTCTGCTTGGTGGGGAGCCTGCTTCCTCCTCTCTCTCTCTGCCTGCCTCTCTGCCTGTTCGTGATCTCTGTCTGTCAAATAAATAAATAAAATCTTAAAAAAAAAATAGTAGTTTCCAAGAAAGGTAAAGACAACATATTTGAATAGATTTTTTCCCACAGTACATGGCTGTAAATTTTGGATTAGCTTGGATGATGATGGAGTAATTTTTATTTTATTTTATTTTATTTTTTCAGTGTCCTGAGATTTGTTGTTTATACACCACACCCAGTGCTCCATGTAATAATACGTGCCCTCCTTAATACCCGCCACCAGGCTCACCCATCCCCCCACTCCCTCCCTTCCCAAACCCTCAGTTTGTTTCTCAGAGTCCAATTTTTCATGGTTTGTCTCCCCCTCTGATTTCCCCCAATTCACTTTTCCTTTCCTTCTCCTAAGGTCCTCCATGTTATTCCTTATGCTCCACAAGTAATTGAAACCATATGATAATTGACTTTCTCTGCTTGACTTATTTCACATAATCGATGGAGTATTTCACATAATCGATGGAGTAATTTTTAAAAAATATTTTATTTATTTATTTGACAGACAGAGATCACAAGTAGGCAGAGAGGCAGGCAGAGAGAGAGGGAGAAGCAGGCTCCCCACTGAGCAGAGAGCCCAATGTGGGGCTTGATCCCTGCCCTGAGATCATGACCTGAGCTGAAGGCAGAGGCTTTAACTCACTGAGCCACCCAGGGACCCTGGAGTAATTATTTTTTGAAGATTTTATTATTTATTTGAGAGAGAGAGAGTGCAGGAGCAAGGGGGTGGGGCAGAGGGAGAGAGGCAGAAGAGGGAGAAGCAGACTCCCCACTGAGCAGGGATTCTCATGTGGGGTCAAGTCCAGTATCCTGAGATCATGACCTGAGCTGAAGACAGATACTTAACTGACTGAGCCATCCAGGCACTCCTGGAGTAATTATTCTTAACAAGTTTACATATTGTTCAGATAACATGGTATAATTTAAAAAATGTTTTCTGAGAATCTTTAATGTAGCAGCTAGTGTATTATGTGTGCTCCCATTCGTTAATATTATAAATTTAGTAGCTGAGGT
Organism: Lutra lutra; assembly: GCF_902655055.1. NCBI lineage: Eukaryota > Metazoa > Chordata > Mammalia > Carnivora > Mustelidae > Lutra > Lutra lutra. The sequence continues at coordinate 46,920,706 of NC_062282.1, forward strand.
TTAAGTGATTTGCCACAGAGGAAACAGTAGAGTGTTGAGTTTGTGACATATAGGTAGTATCCAATGACTATTAACTAGTATTGTTGTTATTATTATAACCAATAAAATCATTTACTTATTGACAAAGGTGGGCTACAAGCTTCAGTCTGATATTCTGAATCCAATAGTGGCATAAAACAACACTGCTCCCTAATACTCTATAGTGAAATAAAAATGTATCTATTTATTTTATAATATGTTTATATACATATTTTATTTTCTGTTTTATAATTGGTTTATAGAATTCTATTTCTGCTAATTGAGATTTTTTAAAAAAGTCTCTTCCCTGTCCTCCCCGCAAACTCACTGATACAGGTCTGTGAATCATCAGTGTTACACAATTCACAGCACTCACATAGCACATAACCTCCCCAATGTCCATAACCCAGCCACCCTATTCCCCCTACCCCCACCCCCAGAATGTGAATTTTTAAAGCTCATGTGATTTAATTTCTTTTATGTGATGGATGGGGAAACTGAGGTCCAGCTTGAATGACTTGTTCTTGGTGACTTGGTGAGTAGTGCCAGAGCTGGGGATGAGAGCCCCATTTTCTATGATGCTACAGAGCCCCTCTGAGAGGAGGAAAGAGAGCCTTTGCTCCTGCAGCATTCCACACTGCAGTCCAGCTGGGAGTGGGGAGGAACTGCAGGAGGAGGCTCAGTGACCTCGGCAGGGCTGAAGTCACTGAGCTTTGTGCTGTCAAATGTAGAAAACCAGAATGAAGTGTCTGGAAAATGGTTATAGTAGGCAAATTTTGTGCTTTTATAAAAATGCAACCATTGTTTAGTGACATAAAATTATTAATGTGATAGGCTTCTCTCAAGGTCCTCATTTGTCAGTCCTACAAAGTCCCATTGGACAAAGTATTAGTGTTAGTTTAATCTTCATTTCCTCTGCATGAAATATCCATTGTTTTTTCTCTTTGTACATCCTATCACAGCATAATCCAGCACAGTGGTGAAAGGAACCATGGGTTAAATCCCATTATGGTGGGAAGAGAGGACATTCTGAAGACAAACTTTCCAGGTCTGAGACCCAGCTCTGCCACTTCCTGGCTGTGTCAATTTGGGTGAGTGCCTGAACCTCTCTGAGCCTCTTTTTCCTCCTCTGCAAAATGGGTTAATAGTGGAAAACATTGTGAGGATTAAATAAAATAATATGTGAAATTCTTCGGAAGGTGCCAGTACATAATAATCTGTTGTGAATGTTAGCTACAGAAGAAAATATATCCCAGCTGTGTTAGAATGTTGCTGGGTAACTGAAAAAAGCTAATTCTTCTCTAGATATTATATTTTTCAGATATAAATAAGAGGGTTTGATAAAGACCCTTCCTGCCTGAATATTCAATGAATTCAGGCTTTTCCTTGTCCCACCATCAGCAATAATCTCACCTTCACTAACTCATAGTCCTGCCTTTGGGCCTCTGTTATGACACTTCTTCCACTCTTTGTTTCTAATACTTTGTCTATAATTATTTTTATCTGTCCCTACTTCAGAGCATGTTTATCCCTGTGATTTGCTCATGGCTAATGCTCAACAAATGTTTGAGTGGATGGACAAGTATTAAACTTTTTGGTCTTAGCACATCTCAGAGTGAGTGGTCAGGTAGCTTTGTTGTGCCCCTCCCCTTTTTTAGTCTTTTATTATGGAAAATTTTGAGTGTACTTATAAGAGAAAGATAATAAAAGGGACTGTCATAGACTCACTCATACCCAGAAACATTAACTATCCACTCATGACTAATCTTGCTTCATTTAGCCCACATTTTCCATCTTGTATCTCCAGAATTTACATATTTATATGTGTAAATATATGTGTATGTACATATAGATTGTGTGCATATATTTACAATATTATATTATTATACATTATACATTTATATGAAATAAAACAAAAACAATTATAATTAGTATAGCCACACCAACTCTCTTCTTTTAGTTACTATTTGCATAGAATATCTTTTCCAACCTTCTTATTTCAACCAATTTGTATTTTTGTATTTTTTTTTTAAATTTATTTGACAGACAGAGGTCACAAGTAGGCAGAGAGGCAGGCAGAGAGAGAGAGGAGGAAGCAGGCTCCCCGCTGAGCAGAGAGCCCGATGCGGGGCCCGATCTCAGGACCCTGGGATCATGACCTGAACCGAAGGCAGAGGCTTTAACCCACTGAGCCATCCAGGCACCCCAAATTTGTATTTTTTCACCTGAAGTGAATCTTTGTAAACAGCGTATAATTGGATCATTAAAAAAATCCATTGGGCCAGTCTCTGTCTTTTAGTTGGGATGTTTAATTGATTTATATTTAATGTAATGACTGAGAAGGTGGGATTTATGTCTGCAATTTGACTATTAGTTTTCTATATATTTTATGTTTTTTTGTTCCTTAGTTCCTTTACTATTACCTTTTGAGTTTCTAGAGTACCATTTTATATTTTTGAGTAAATATTTTCTTAGGTTTCCTGGAGATTACAATGAATATCTTAATTTATAACAACCTCATTTGTATTAATGCTAACTTAATTTCAGTAGTGTATAAAAACTTTGCTCCTACATAGCTCCATTCCCTCCCTCCTCCTTTGTGCCATTATTATCATATAAATTAAATCTTTATAAATTATATGCTCATTTGCACAGATTTACAATTATTACTTTATATAGCTGTATTTTTAAAAATTAATTAATTTATTTGGTGGATACAGAGAGAGAGCTCGCGAGCTCGCATTGGGGGGAGGGGCAGAGGGAGAGAGAGAATCCTGAGCAGACTCCCCACTAAGCATTGAGTCTGATGCAGGGTTCAATCTCATGACCCTGAGATCAGGACCTGAGTCCAACAATCAACTGACTGAGCCACCCAGGCACCTCTTTATGTAGTTGTATTTTTTTTTTTAATGTAGTTGTATTTTTAAGTCAGAGAGGAGAAAGAAGAATTCATAAACCAAAAATCCTTTTATGTTGTCTTTTATATTTACCTATGGAGTTACTTTTAGTGATGGTCTTTATTTCTTCATGTGAATTTGAGTTACTGTTGAGTGTCATTTCATCTTAGCCTGAAGGATTCCCTTTAATATTTCTTGTAAGCTGGGTTTGCTAGCAACAGATTCTGTTTCTGTTTTTTTGGGAATGCCTTTTTTCTCTTTTATTTTTGAAGGATAGATATACTTAATGTAGAATTCTTGGTTAATGCCTTTTTTTTCAGCACTTTGTGTATGTTATCCCACTGCCTTCTGGCCACCCTAGTTTTGGATGAGAGACAAGCTATTAATCTGATTGAAGATCTCTTTGTACATGCAAGTTGCTTCCTTCCTGTTACTTTCAAAGATCCTTTCTTGGTCTTGTGACATTTTTTCTAAAGATTTGTTTATTTATTATTTTAGAGAAACAGAGAGAGAGAGAGAGAGAGAGAGAGTAGGGGGTGAGGGACAGAGAGATAGAGAGGGAGAGAAAGAGTCTTAAGAAGACTTCCCACTGAGTGTGGACCCCTACGTGGGGCTCAGTCCCAGGACCCTGAGATTATAATCTGAACTGAAATCAATAATCGGATGCTTAACTGACTGAGCCACCCAGGCGCCTGTCTTTTGACATTTTGATTATGATTTCTTTAGCTGTGGATCTCTTTGAGTTCACCCTATTTGGAATTTGCTGAGATTTTTGGATGAGTAGATTAATGTTTTACATAAAATTTGGGAAGTTTTTCGCCATTATTTCTTCAAATACTCTTTCTCCCCTTATTTCTCTCCCATTATGCATGTGTTGTTATGTTTGATGGAGTACCAGGTTCTCTGAGTCTTTTTTCTTCATTCTTTCTTCTCTCTGTTCTTCAGGCTAGATAATCTCAATTACCTATCTTCAAGTTCACTGATTATTTCTTTTGCCAGCTCACACCTGCTGTTGAGTCCTCTAGCAATTTTTTTTAAGTTATTGTACTTTTCAACTCCAGAATTTATTTGGTTCTTTTAATAAATAATTTCTATCTCTTTATTGATATTCTTTATTAAGTTAGTTGTCATCTCACTTTTCATTAGTTCTTTAAATATAATTTGCTTTAGCTGTTTGAATATGTGTAGAATACATGATTTGAAGTTTTTGTCTAGTGAATCCTATATCTGGACTTCCTTGGACAATATTTATTGATTGCACCTTTTCCTATGTTTGGGCAATATTTTCTTATTAATTTGCATGTTTCTTAGTTTTTTGGTTGAAAACAGGACACTTAAAATCAGATTTTCTTTCCTTCCCAAAGGAGGATTTGTTATCACTGCCATTTGTTGTTGTTTTGTTTGTTTAGTATTTTGGTGGGAGAACTAATTCTGTGTACCTTGTATTCTTTGTCATGTATGGCCACTGAAGACTGTTTGATTAGTTTAGATGGTAAGCTAATAACTGGATAGAGATTTCCTTAAATTTTTGGAACCAGTAAGTTGCCCAGTCTTTAATAGGGGGCTCTGTGTTTGTGTTGGGATATATGTTTAATGCTGAGTTGGAAAGTTTTACAGCTTTCCTTAGCTTTAACTTCCTGCTTGAGTGGAGACTCAGTATTAGCCAGAGACAAGAGCTTAGGATATTTCAGGTCTTTTATATCATGCACATAAGTCTATGAATGCACGTGGCCTGCTAGATTTACAGCAGTATTCTAGAGCTCTTCAAAGCCAATTATGGTGATCTTATTTCTTATTTTTCCCTTTTAAGCTTTTTGGTTAACTTATTGCTTGCCTCATACATTATTGATACTCTCCTCCTCCACACCAACAGCTGTGATGTTAAACAGTTGTGTTCAACAAATGCCCCTGTGGAAAAGTCTGTTCAAACTACTCAGGCTCCAAGTCAGATCAAAGAAAGGCATACTCATACTTTCAAGTGTTGCCTTCCAAGAAACCAGGGTACAGGTCAAGTAATGGTAATTCTCTGAAAATGGGACTTTGAAGGAGCTCCAAACCCATTCTGCCCTCTTCTGTGACTGCTAGGTTGCTGATTTTTACCACTAGGTTTTAGGCACTGCTGAGCTGGGGAGAAGGGATGAGAGACAAGGGCAAGTTAAAATATTCCAAAACTCACTGTTTTATTGAGATTCAATTGTTTATCTTGAATAAATCCTCCCAAGATTGCTATAAGCCTTTGGCTAACTTGCAGTTGATTTTGATAGTTTTGTCACTGTTCTCAGTGCTTTTATGGAGAAAATGTTTGGAAGTCCTCATTCTGCTCCTCACTGGCATCAGCTCCTTGAGTTTCTTTTCATCTATAGGTTCCTCCATCATCACATTTTTTTCTTTGAAATCTTTTTTTGATGAAACCAAATTATTTTCTATCAGGTCTGGATTTTGTTGATTGCATCCTTGTGGGTTTCATTTAACATGTTCTTCTGTCCCTGTATTTCCTGTGAATCAAGAGTAGGGTGTGTGATTACATTCACATTTGACTTATTTTTGCAAGAGAGGTATTAAGTGTGGTTTCTTCCTTGCTTTTCCATGATTTTAATAGCCACTGAAAAATCATTTCACAGATCCATAATTCATTAGAGAGAGCAATATGGTGATATTCCAATTCCAAATTTCTTCACAGTTTAATAACTGAAATTCTTATATGATGAAATTTTTCCTTATTCAACTAGCTCAGTATATGGAGATACGGCTTATAAAGGAAAGACACACTAAGTTGTTGTTTTTACAAAATGAAAATATGGATTCTTAAAGATGAGTTAATCGTGTAAGCACTGGGAGTAGTATCTAGAATAAATCTCATGTAGAGTGCTAAATTTATTATGATTGCATAGGGTGGTGAAATGTTATCTGATTAGTTGGCACCATTGTTCCTCATCTTACTTTGGGGAAATACCCTGAAAAACTTGATGAGAGACATGAGATTCTAAGGTTATAGGTCACCAAAGAAGATGGGTAAACGGCTTTGCATTTAAATTTAATAGGAATGAGAGGAGGTGAGATTTCAGAGGCTATCAGAAGTTTGGATTAGGATCCAAGTAATAGATTAACAGCAAGTAATAGAAAAATAATAGTCATTTAAATAAAGTAGAAAGATATTTCTCTCATATTTCAATGGTTGCAGTTAGGTGGTATTTTCAGAGATCTATGTTCCTTCCATCTTGTGTCAAGGCTACCTCTTATTCCAAGTGACTCCTGGAGTTCCAGTCATGATACCCACTCTCTAGCCAGGAGGAAGTAGGAAGGGCAGAGGAGAGCACATCCCTCCTGATATGATATTTCCTAAGGACCTTGAGCATAAACTATTTCCTCTTATATCTCCTTGGCCAGAATGAAGATGGCCACATCTAACTGCTAGGGAGACAGGAAAATGTGTCTACTCAAATCTTGTGCCCAGGTGAAAACCAGGGGTTCTGTAAGTGAGGAAGGAGGGGAGAACAAATCTTGAAAGCAACTAGTCATCTCTGCCAAAAGCGGGAAGAGGAAAGGAAGCCAAGAGATGGCATAAAGCTGGAGTTAGAATTTTCTAGAAGTGGGGTACATGAGGACTTTTTTTTTTTAAAGATTTAATTTATTTATTTGACAGAGATCACAAGTAGGCAGAGAGTCAGGCAGAGAGAGAGAGGAGGAAGCAGGCTCCCTGCTGAGCAGAGAGCCTGATGCGGGGCTCAATCCCAGGACCCTGAGATCATGACCTGAGCTGAAGGCAGAGGCTTAATCCACTGAGCCACCCAGGCGCCCCTACATGAAAACTTTTAAGAACAAAGATGTATTCTTAATTTGTACTGTCCCAAAAATAGGACTTGAGACAAGAATTTGAAGGCATGTAGTCTATTTAGGTGGTGATTCTAGGAAACAGCAGTAGGGGAATGGGGAAGCGAGGCAGTAAAGGAAGGGCAAATATAAGCTGCACTTATTTTGAAGGGAAAACTTAAAATAAAAAAAAATGTTAACTTTCAGCATAATTAAGATATACCTAACACATAAAGTTGTACAATATTGAAGGTGTACGTTGTGATGAGTTGATATGCGTGTTCATGTACATTGTAAAAAGTTCCCTGCATCTCGCTCATTAACACATCCATCACCTCACTCATTTACATAATTATTCAAGAGCTAGCATAGTAGGAAGTGGGAAGCCCTGGGGCCATTTGATAATTCTGCCTGTCTCAGAGGATGTGTGTGTGTGTGTGTGTGTGTGTGTGTGTGTGTGTGTGTTTTGAGTTAGTCTTATTTAGTTATTCAAAAATATTTATTGAAGACCTAAATGTGATGCACGATACTGATGCACTATTCCAGGCGCAGAGGATACGGGGTGCGGGGGGATGGCACAATGCCTGCCCTGCCCAAGCTTATATTCTGTCTTCTCTGAATGGTGAGTGCAGACAAACACCAGCTGATGTCCGAGTCACAGTTAGCTCTAAGATATTGATTGTTCTCTTCTGTAACTGGAAAAGTGCCATGTCTATTTTTATTTAAATATTTAATTTACTTATTTGAGAGAGAGAGAGCAGGAGCAGAGGGGTGGAGCAGATGGAGAGGAAAAAATGGACTCCCCACTCAGCAGGGACCCCCCCACACAACACGGGACTTGATCTCAGGACTGTGGGATCATGACCTGAGCCGAAGGCAGATGCCTAACTGGCTGAGCCACCCAGGCCCCCGAAAAACGTGCCATATCTGATATAAGATAAAAGCATGTCTTTCTAGGGAGATGCTGGGAGGCAGAATTAATGAAGGTTGTCCAAAGTTGCAAATTTTTGGTTCTAAGATAAATAAGGACTAGGAATGGAATGTACAACATGATGACCACAGTTAACTCTCTGTGTGGTATATTTGGAAGTTGTTAGAGTAGACCCTAAGAGTTCTTATCACAGGGAGAAAAAAACGTTTTTCTCTTTTTCTGTCTCTCTTTTTTTTGTATCTATGTAGGGTGATGGATGTTAACTAAACTTATCGCGGTAATCTCTTCACAACATGTAAGTCAAATCGGTGCCCTGTATACCTTTCATGGATACCGTGCTGTGTGTCAATTATAGCTCCGTAAAAACTGGAAAGAAAATAAAGAAGATATTCAGCAACAACAACAACAACATATCTTTCTGTTTCTGAGACATGTGTCAATGGAGGTTTATTTTTCCATAGAGGACTGGATAACTATTTGGCTGTTTTTGTTATTGTTCTCTTTTGCTGAGAACCTTGAGAATTCAGGACAGACAAGTGGAAAGAGGCTCATCCGGAAGCTGGGTGAGAGCCAAGCAGGAAACACTAAATGGAAAAGTGTGAGTGAGTTTGCCAGGAGAGAGGATGGGAGACAAAGGATTTCAAAGAGGTTTCCCCAAATTTATCATATAGTTCCACTCTAGGGGGCTTTACGGTAGTTGTGTCCTGTTGTTCCTTCAAGAGCATTCGAAGCCTAAACCCTGATACCGCTTCCCACTTGCCAATTCCCTCAGCACATCTCAGATTTCTGTTTCTCTAAGAATCTCTAGCCACGATGATAGGATATGGTTTTGTCAGCACATTTGTTTCAGAGCTCTGTGAACTTGCTGGGCTGGGTGGCCGCTGAAGTGTTCTGGGGTTAAGCCTCCTGTTTTAGGATTTTGAAAATGGTCCCAAGAAGTCTGCCGCTGGGTGAGGAGATAATTCAGGGGTGGGCGGGGGGGGGGGTCGTGGGAAGAGGTGAGGAAAGCTGGTTCCAGCTGATTAGGCCACATGCTGGCACATTATGAAGGCGAAGACGAGCTGGTGGCTTGGCCCTTTCCTCTTTCACCAGCCAGCTTTATTCGCTTAAACTCAAGTCGAGGGAGGCCAGCTCGTGGTTGAGAGCGTGGAATTTGGAAAGCGACATTTCTGCCTTTGCTAGTCATGTGAACCAGCTCTTTTTTTTTTTTTTTTTTTTTAAGCATCTGTATCTTTTGGAACTTCAGTTTTGTCACTTATAAAATGGAGCAGTCATTTCTATATACCAGGATTTTAAAAAAAATAACGTGCATCTGTGTTGAGCACAGTGCCTGTGCTTGGTGCATGGTCTCTGTTCCTAGGCTAGGCAGATTGGAGGCTCCCAGCTTTACAGAGGAGGAGAACGAGGTGCACACATTGGGTCTCTGCCCTCTGTTTCTCCCATTCTCTCTTGCCTCTTAGAATCCCATGTCCTTTCCAGGCTCAGCTGGTCCTAAAGCCTTGGCTAGGCTTGCGTGCTTTGCTTATCACCCTGAGCAGGGGCTGTTGGCAGAGAGAGCCTTACTTCTGCCCAGTGGGTCAGAGCTACTCCCTGCTCTCCTAGGTCTGCAAGGAGCAGACTGGGTCGGAAGTGAAAGGGAACCTGAATGGGGCTCCCAGGGAGGCATCCAGTGGGTAAGTGCTGACCTGCTGGTGGAAAGCATTCAAAATGATTCTCTGGCATTTCTCTAAGAGCATTCATATGCAATCCAGGGAGGGCACATTTTCTAAGAGGCAGGTGGAAAGGCATCCCCACTGTTCTCAGGAGGCACATTTGGAAGGCTCTTGTCCAATTAAAGTATTACAGAGCCCAACTACTCCTCAAAATGATTTCTGAGGATGGAGGGGTTGGTTTTTTGTCTCCTAACAGCAGAGAGGCCAGCAGCTGATAAAGGACAAGAGGATGTCTGTGCTGATATAGGTGGCCTGAATTTGGCGTGTGGGTGTGTATGTGCATGCAAAGGTGTGTTTGTATGTGCATGCATGTGCGTGTGTCTTCCCTCAATGTCTGCTTTTGTTCTGGATTTTTCTCTCCCTCTTGTCTCTGCATGGCTCTGAGGATTCAGACCCCTAGGTGTGAATCCTGTGTGTCCTTGGGCAAAACGAGATGATCATGGTACCTGCCTCATTGAGAGAAAGTACATGTAAAGCACTTGATGGGGGTACCTGGCACATAGTAGCTGCTCAATAAACTGGTATGTTTTCTGGTAACTTTTCTTTCTGTGTGTGCATTTCTCTCTATGGGAGCAAGTGGGGAGCCTATACTAAGTGTCCTGGGTTGCAGATCATGAAAGTGTTTGCCGGTCAGTTCCATGGGATGAAGAATGGGTCTGCTGTGCTCACTTCCATTTCTCCAGCACCAAGAACAGCTCCTGGCTCAGCTTGAGCGCTCAATTAACCAGCTGGTGACTGAATCCATGAGTGATTCTGACCAGAGCTATCTTAAATAGAAAAGGGAAAAAAATGCAGAAGACACCAAGTGTCATATGGAATCCAAGAGTGGGAATGAGGAAGGCCTCAGGAAGAGATACAAGCTGGGGTCTTGAATGCCACAGAGACAGGCTTGTCAATTCTCTTTCCACCTGTGCACAGTGACTTTGTTCTTTTATCTCCTATAGATCAGTTTCTTCTGCTGTCAGACTATCTGGTGAATTCCGGCCACCTCATAATGATCAATTCAGCTAATTTCAGATACTGACTAGCTGTCTCTCAATCTCGTTTTCAAATTCCCAGGAGTCATCTGATTGGCTTGGGCCAAATCTCTTAATTGCTGGTCTAGTCAGAAACTGTAGAGAGTAGGACAACATGGCTCCCACCCCCTCCCAAGGATCAGGGGAAATTTCTAGATGAGCTGGCTCTTGTGAGCTGGCAGATGTCTGGTTCAGTGGATGTCTTGCCCTGCTGAGTCTGGAAGAAGGGACCCATCCACAGAAGAGATGAGGGTGAGCTGGGGCATATTCTTTAACTTTAGAGCATGGGTGGAAGGAAGTGTGTATGTAGAATTATAGGACAAATGGATTCCCTGGTCCTGTCAGGGGTGGTTTGTATGGAGTGGTATTTGGGAGGATTTGGGAAAAACTCTTCCCATTGAGACCTGAAATTTCCTGGGGACCAGCCTTGTAACATTTTCCATTCTAATGGGAATGATGAATGTTAATAACTGTAAGACCTTCATTCTTGAGCAAGGCGTGCTAAAGATCATTGCACTCTTTCCTATAGATATCTATAATGTTATCCTGGGAGAATGAATTACATATGGAAATCCCTGTCAATTTTAGTCTTCCAGAATAAGTTTGGCCCTTCTCTTGAGCTGTGTTTCTCATTAATCCATTGGTTCTCAGAGAATGGTCTCCTACAAACAACATCACAATTACCCAGGAACTTGTTAGAAATGCAGATTTGTGTCCGCTACCCCAAGTCTCTGGAAGCTTTCCCAGTGAGTCCCATGCATCTAGAAGGTGGGAAAAGTATTGCCTCTTTGGGGAGAGGCTTGTCCCTTGGTTCAAGGCTTCATAGGATATATCCCTGTGAAGGCTTTTCTGAGTGAAGGCTTTTCTGAGTAAACTCTTTGAGATTAACCCCTCAAGAGCCTTTGAGTAGATATTGCCATTAAGTTCCAACAATAGCTTCTCTCAGCCTTGGGAAAAGTTATAATTCCTGAAGAGATATTGGCCTGGAAACTCCTTTTAGAGGCTCAGCTATAGAAGCAGACACACTACTTTGTCTTTTATCTTAAGAATGAGTGATGTTAGTGTGAGCTTCCCGCTGCCTTCAGGCAGAGGTGGTGTGTGGAGCACTCTGAATAGAATTGCAGTGGACCAAAGTCGAATTTCAGCCTTTATTTGTGAGTGGAGTGGGAAGGAAAATACCGTTTAGTATCTGCATCCCTTTATCTCACTGCATTCCTGCAATGGCCCACAAAGGTGGATGCTACCATCCTTGAAGAACAGTGAAATAGTTGGACTGCTATTTGACCAGCAAGTGCTCCAATGGGGAGTCAAACCGAGACAATTATATGCCAATAACCAAACCCCGAGCCACAGCGCTACTACATTTGCCCATGGCACTTAGCCTCTTCCTTCCCTCCTTCTGTTTTTCCTTCTCCCCATCCCTGCATTGTGTTCTACTCTGCATTACATTGAGTTTCCTTGCCTGCAGGGAGGTTGAGGCAGAGCTTTTAGGCTTTCTGTGCTCCCATCAACTGACTTGGGGCGGAGTTGGAAACAGAGGGATTTACAACTCCCCACGGCCCTATCTGGACTGGAAAGCTGTCCTGTGGTGTGGAGAGGTGACAAGAGCAATGCGCACGGTGGGTCTGAGAGAGAGATGTCCTGTGTCCTGCCCCCTGGGCTCACAGGAGAGCAGGGTGGGCAGCCAGTCTTGTTGGAGAGGTGGGGCAGGTCATGCAGGGTGCTCCACTCGGAGGCAAGGGAGGTTGCTGGGCCTGAAGAAGCCCAGTTCGAAGCCACGGGGGCATCTCGAGGAATCCTGTGCTGACCTGACCTCACTCCCTGCACACTAGCCCCCAGAGACCCCACCTGTAATCCTCAGGTACTATATGGACTGAAAAGAAGTTTCTGTCCTCTTGGCACAGTAAGAACTCAAAATAGAAGTTTAGCTGAGTCATAAGAATAAAAGAAATTGTGTTTCTTGAACAAACGAGCGTGTGGGCTGGGAATCGTAGCCTCTACGCAGACTTGGCTCATTTGCTGTGTTCAACGACCTGTGAGGTAAGTGGGGCTCTCCAGGGCCCCTTTTGTCACTTGTCACTGTGCGGCATTTAGCTGTGAAGTCGGTCTCATCGCCCTCCTTTTTACACAACGGTGTTTCCCTACCAGTGTGGGCGGCTGCCTGGCACCCGCTTGCCACTAGGTGGGGCTAGAAATCGCAGGATGCGTGGGGTCTTGCTGGGGCTTGTTGGAGATGGTGGGAGAAGCCCCTGGAAATGACCAGGCAGTGAGGGGAATTCCCTTCTCCTTGGGGGTCAGAAGGAGCTCTCTCTTCTTCCCCATCAGAGCATCCAGTGCTCTTTATTTTGCTAAATTGGGTTTTCAAAATGACAAAAGTTATGCTACTTTGCAAACAGCTCAGAAGTTTGTCAACTTAAACCATCTCCTTTCTTCTCCTGGGAGAGAGCCACCCAACGGTTTGGTCTATATGTTTCCTTTGTTTTCCTTTGAGTTTAACACGTACACACTTACGTGTACACACGTGCCTGTGTCCATAGAGCCACAAATCCTCAAGCACACATATGTATGGCGCATGCATTGTTTTCCAACTTGCTTGTTTTCACTTAGCATACTTAGAAACATTTTCTCCAGTCAGTGCAGACAGATGCCTCATATTTATTGCCTCCCTATGGTATAAATGCACTGCAGTTTTAAAAACCATCTACCTTCTCTTCTCCCCTTCTCTTCCCTTCTTCCTTCCCTTTCTTCTCCTCTTCCAACTTTTTTCTTTTTTCTTTTTTTGGCTATTACTAACAGTGTTGAAACGAATATTTTCATACCTGTAACTTTCTGCCCTTGCATTGGTATCTATTGTTTTAGCGTAGTTTGCTTTGTTTTACTTTTGCATCGGCTGGATCCCAAATTACTCACATTTAACATTTCCGTAGGTACTGCTTGAGAATTGCTCTTCATAAAGGTTGTACTATTTTAAACTCCCTCCAGCAGAGTTACAAAGAGCAATGTTTCTAAATCCTGCATTCCGCTTAGCTGTTTAATAACCGTATCAAACACGTGAGACCCGCTGAGGAGGTCGGGCATCCGCCAGCCTGGCCCTCAGCACTTAGCCCAGCACCTCCCTGTCGGCAGGTGCTTAGCGGGTGTTTGCGTGACTGAAAGAGAACGTGTAGGAGAAATACATGCCAAGAGCTCATTCTGAAAATTATGCTTGGGAAATTTTCAGACAAGAAATTTAATGGACAAGAAAAATATTCCAGCTTGGAGGATGATCATTCTCCAAATTCACTTGGGGTGGTGAAGGTTAAAAAAAAAATCTGTTATTTTATTTCAAAATTTTGATCTGTTGCTGTGGCTCGATGATTATACAAAGAGGGGGGAAAAACCCACTTTGGCTTCTCCAGCTGGGTTTGATTTGGATAATACATTCGCACAGTAGTGTAGACATGAGCCTCGTCTGGGAGGCTGGCCATTCTCACTGTGGATTCCCACGTAATCCCCCCCGGGCATGTCCTGGATCAGCCGTCCGACTAAGTATGAGGCACGCTGCCAAGGCCTGGCCTGGTCCCTTTGGCTGAGGGTGTGTGGGGCTGGTTTGTGGCAGAGAGGGCCTGGCTTATGTCCTGCTTTTTTTTACTCTGTGACCTTGGGCAAGTCACTGGGGGCCTCAGTGCCCTCACTTCTAGAGCAGGAGCCACCATTTCAGGAATTCCTGCCTCTTGGCTGGTGGTGAGGCCCAGAAACAGGTCCAGAATGGTAGCGTGCTACGCAGACGTGAAATGACAGTTGCAGACTATCTTGCTGGCCCCTTGAGAAGACTCGACATAAACAGGTGAGACGTTCAGTGGGAAAAGCGAGAGCGCTCTGATGCCGAAGGAGAACAGTGCTCAAGGGGCCACTAGGGAGAACAGTGAGGTGACAAGACGGAGACATTGAGAGGAGACTGGAGGGCTGGGTGGACACTGAGGACTGGAGCCCCCAGGGGAGAGAGGAAGGCTGAGAGCCTTCCGGGGACACAAAGGACTTTCTCCATCCCAGCGCCAGGCAGGGACCTGTCTCCTTGGGGCTGCTTTCGCTTGATTTGGTGTGCTGTTAACCTTTGCTCAGCCCCAGGCTGTGTTTAACTTGGGACCATGGGCAGGGGGAGAAGGTCACAACAAATATAGTGGGAGGCATTTTAAGTACCTCAAGCAATAAATCCTCATGTACCTTGAGCCTGCCCAGGCTTCCCCAAACCTGGGAATTCAATTTTGTGCAGCGCGCACAGTTTGCCAAGCACGCGAAGTCACTGGGAGAACAACTTGATGTATTGCGGTGGGGAAAAAAATTGCCGTGTCCCTTTCTTCATTCAAATTAACACCTTTTCATACCGGGCTGACAGGTGACTGATCACCTGAGAATACATCCTGGCTTCAAGTGATGTGATAGTGCTTCCTTCTCTGTTTCCCTGTCTTTATTTTCCTGACTTAAGAAGTCAGGAGAAAACATTATTATTATTATTGCTCTAGAATCAGTACCTGATTCATAAGCCCTAAGCCCTGGGGCCTGGCATATGGTAGGCATTAATAATAAATGATGAACGAATAAATGACTAGATTTGGTTGATGTCTGCAGATTGCCCTTTTTCCTTCCCAGAGGATCAGAGGAAACTTTTGCTTTGTTTCGGTTTTTGAGGATTTTTTTCTTTGCGTGGTGGACACTGTGCTGTGTGCAGGTCCATGCGGGTGGTGCTCAGACCCCCTCCGAGGAAGTGGAGGACTTGTCCCAACTACTGGTGGCCCCTGGTAGGACTGTCTGAGTTGCAGAGAGTCATGGTGCCCAAGCTGAGGCCTTCCTGGAGTGACCCACATCCAGAGATTGATCTGTATGGGGTTATAGAGGCCCATCCTTCTCAGCCCATCTGGGGACAGTTCTGAAGGGTTATTTTAGCTCCGCATCTCTCCCCATGGGGTTGGCTGCCTCATGGTTCCATGTCCTTTCAATCCTTCCTCCCTTCCCTTCCACAGATGTCGTCCTCGGGGCGCTCCTCCATAAACCTCCTGTGCTCTAGATTCCATTTTGGAATCAGCTTCCAGTGCAGCCCGACCTGTGACATTTTGTCCCGTTTTTACATAGATTTCCATTCTGACTTTCCTCCTCATTGGCGGTACTGCCGGCGGCCCTTTTTTGAGTGCGGGTATGAGATAGGCACTCTGCTGCCTCCTTTCACTCAATCTTCCCAAGGACCCTGTTAGAATCTGCATGTTCAGGCACAGAAGTGAGGCTGGGCACTCAGTGACTCATCCAGAGTCACGGCCAGTAAGTGCTTGAGCCAGAACTTGAACCCAGTGGCATTCTAGAGCCTGGGCTCTTAACTACTCTGCTTCCTTCCAGTGCCCTGGCTGATAACTTTAGGTAAATCCGAGGAGAGGAGTTTGATGACTCCAGGCAAGCATTTCTCAAAAAGGTTTTGTAGGACTTGGATGCTTTCATTCAAGGGGTTCTAGAGTCAAAGAGGTGGAAAATATTTCATGTCGAGGGTCCTCTGTGCAATTCGCCAAGTGGATTAATGTAGTAGCAGCTCTGAGGAATCTTGTGGTAGGGAAACCTGTTGTGTTTTCCAAATTTAGCTGACCACAAAAAACCATGGTGTTCTGTGGGGGAAGAAACACTGTAGGAAACACCAGCCTGTACCTTAAATGCTTATTTTACTTTATGGGGGGTTGGTTAATGTTTGCTGGGTTACCTTTTCTGGTCCTGACTAATCATTATGCTACTAAATGAGCTGTTGCAAAGCTATAAGATAGAAGTAACTTTTTATCTCATGAAACTCATGTGATCAAATGAGGAACAAGATACAAAATTTTGAAAATCATTAATTACTGTACAGAGGCTAGGAGTTTGAAAGGTATTAGTATTTTCAGATTCAGAAATGTTAGGGGGCTGATCTGTCAAAAGCCATCCCTCATTGAAAATCTAGCTTTGCAAAAATTTCTGAGGGGAGCCTCGTCTCCACATATGTGTGTTAAGGACTGTTTGAAAGAATGATAATTAGAACACATATGATTAATGCATTGGAGTTAGGTCATTGTTAAAGTGGGAAATATTTATTCATCAAATAATTTTGGGGCATGCATTGTGTACCTGTGCAAATGTCCCTGGGAATATTAGTAAGTGTACATTATGGACCTGATCTTTATTTTATTTATTTGACAGAGAGAGAGATCACAAATAGGCCGAGTGGCAGGCAGAGGGGGAGGGGGAAGCAGGCTCTTTGCTGAGCAGAGAGCTGATGCGGGACTCTATCCCAGGACCCTGGGATCATGACCTGAGCTGAAGGCAGAGGCTTAACCCACTGAGCCACCCAGGCGCCCCTAGACCTGATCTTTAAACAATTTATTATATACACCACCGAGGGCAAACACAGGGCGTACCTTTTCCTTTTTCAGCTGATGCCCATTGCTGACTTTGCCAATCAATCTTTACACTCTTGACCACTGAGCCTAGATGCAGCTTCAGATTCTCCCTACAGTACTTGAGGCAGCCACTACTAACTGGTCAGTGGCATGGGAGATGAAACCTATGTTTACATGAAGAACGATGATCTGCAGAGTCTAGACCTGCATGCATAAAGAGCATGCACTGAGCAAGAGAGTGACAGGTGCCAGTATAATTGTGCAGTCAGAGTATATAGTACATGTCTGTGTTAGGGTAGTGAGGGAGGGCTTCCTAGAAGAGGCAGGAATTAAACAGGGTCTTGATGGATGGCAGGGACATAGATGGTGATCAGGATAGGGGAAGGTATCCCAGGACACCCCAAATACCCCAAAGGCAGCCAGAGTCTAAAATCTTTGCTGACGATTTCATTGCTGCATGTGGGCATTACAGTTTCCTTACTCTAGATTCTAGAAGGCTGATACATCTCAGAGTCACTTTGACCTTCTGATTGGCTGCCAGCATCCAGATTGTGATTTCAGTCTGTTGCCGAGTCAGAGACAGAGGACCCAAATTCCAGGTGCTCATAAATTACTTCTAGTTATTGCAATGACAAAAGGCCTCTTCGAAGGTGACTTGCTCACTCCCTGTTTTATAGCATCATACATCAAAGGGGAAGATGGAGCGGAGTCAGTTACTATGAGGAAATCCAGTCTGCAGGAGAAATGGGTGGCAACTGTCTGCGAAATTGAGCACTTTCTGCCAAACTTAATTAAATTAGCCTTGATTCTATAAATAACAGAGCAGGTTTCATTTCCCCACCGATCCAGACCCCCTGGATGTCTCCCTCCATCTCCCAAGAAAACGGAGTTCTGAGTCTGGGGCACTAGGAGACAATCTGTAAAAATTAGGCAATGATGAGTGTAATTCAGACTTTGCCTTAATTTATAGAAGCAGAATATGCTTCCGGTTAGAAGGGGGCAGTGACCTGCAAGACATGTGACGTGCGTAGTGAGGTCTAAAGGAGAAGAGCACTGATGGGACGTGGTGGGTAGGGGGGCTGGGAATCTTGCCTTCGTGCTTCTGGGTAGCCAGCTCTATGATGCTGGGTGGATTTCTTTCCTTTTGGCTCCTCAGTTTCCCTATCCAGGTCCCAGTGAAGACTTTGTGCCATGCAGATTTCTTTCTCATCTGTGCCACAGGATCACTGTGGGTCAGTAAGGGCTCCTTTCCATGTCTCCTTGCTCTGGGACTCGGGGAGAGGGAGCAGCCAGTTTCCATTGCTGCAGATTGCCGTGATGGAAGTGACAGAGGAGAGCACTCTGGATGGGGGGAGGTGGGGCTGCGGTTCTCTCACTGGCCGTCATGTGGCCTAGAAGTGACAGGTGTTGCGTGCTCTCACCATTCACTGGATGGACCATGTCCTCTGCCCCCACACAAGCAAAGGGGGCCAGAAAGGGCAGTCAGTGGTATTGTGCACCTGGCATTTGGTGCACAGTCATAATGAATGTCCTGGCTTCTTCCAACACTGAAGTCTTAGACTTCCTTAGCGTTCATCAAACTATGATGTATTATTTCTACATTTCGCTTTGATTAAGATTGCTGTCCACTCACCTTCATCCACCAAGTGCTGATCGATCATGCTTTGATTTCCTCAGGAGTGGGTCTTCTGTCCCTAATTAACCTAAGTGTCCACCAATAGACTAACGGATAAAGAAGATGTAGCATGCGTGTGCGCATGTGCTCACACACACACACACACACACACACACACACACACACACAGGAATATTAGCCATAAAAAATGAAATCTTGCCATTTGCAGCAATATGGATAGATCTAGAGGATATAATGCTAAGTGAAACAGGTCCGGGAAACACAGATACCATATGATTTCACTCATTTGTGGAATTTAAGAAACAAAGAAAAAAGGAGACAAGAAAACCCCAACCAAAAGCTAGACTCTTAACTATAGAGAACAAACTGATGGTTCCCAGAGGGGATGGGGGAGATTGGTTAAGTGGGTGATGGGGATTAAGAGTACACTTATCATGATGAGCACTGAGTCATGCACAGAATTGTGGAATTACTATATTATGCCCCTGAAATTAATATAACACTGTATGTTAACTGTACTGGGGTCTTAAAAATAAAATAAATACATAGATATTTAAAATACACAAATAAAAGAAGGTGATAGCTAAATGGGTGATGATGGTGACAGGGGGAGACAATGGGTTCACTTCCAGAAATGGGGACTGCCATGGGATATCTAGATGGATGAATCCAGTAGACATGGAGAGAGGCTTGGAGCCACCATATGTTTGTGCTCTTTCCAGATGTTTTCTTGTGGTTGATTTCTAGTTTTGTAGGGTTGTGCTTAGGAAAGATGTATGATAAAATTTCAATGTTTTTGATTTTTTTGAGACTCCTTTTGTGGCCTGCCGTGTGATCTATTTCAGAGAATGTTCCATATGCCCTTGAAAAGAACATGTCCTCTGCTGTTTTTGGATGGAATGTTCTGAGTATATCTGTTAGATTTATCTAGTCCAATGTGTCATTCAAAGCTACTCTTTCCTTGTTGATTTTCTGTCTGAATGATCTATCCAGTGATATAAGTAGGGTGTTAAAGTCTTCTACTATTATTGTATCACTATTGATTTCTTCCTTTCTGTTTGTGAATAGTTGCTTCATATATTTGGGTGCTCCCATGTTGGGTGTGTAAATATTTACAGTTGTTATATCTTTGTGTTGGAGTGTTCTCTTTATGATTGTATAGTGTTCTTCTTTGTCTCTCCTTAGTCTTGGTTTTAAAGTCTGTTTTGTCTATTACAAGTATTGCTACCCTGGCTTTCTTTTCATTTCCATTTGCAAGAGGAATGCTTTTGCCATCCCTTCACTTTCAATCTGCATGTATCTTTAGGTCTGGAATTAGTTTCATATAGACAACGTATAGATGGGTCGTGCTTTTTTATCCATTCTGTCACCCTCTGCCTTTTAACTGGAGTGTTTAGTCCATTTAAATTCAAAGTAATTATTGACAGGAGTGTACTTATTGTGGGTTTTTTTTTTTTACTTGTTTTATGTTTGTTTTTGTAGCTCTTCTCTGTACTTTTTGTCATTTGTTCTCTTCTTTATGGTTTGATGGCTTTCTTTAGTCATATGCTTGAATTCCTTTATCATTTTTTGCATATCTATTACAGGTTTTTCATTTGTGGTTACCATAAGGTTTTTACTTAATATCCTATTCATATAGCAGTCTGTGTTAAGTTGACTAACCGTCCACTTTCTTTTACTCATTTTTACATTTTATTTATTTATTTTAAAGATTATTTATTTATTTATTTGAGAGAGAGAGAGAGAGAGAGTGAGAGCGTGCACACAAGCAGGGGGAGCAGCAGGCAGAGGGAGAGGGAGAAGCAGGATCTCTGCTGAATAGGGAGCCCAAGGTGGGGCTCCATCCCAGGATGGATGCTTCACTGACTGAGCCACCCAGATGCCCATCTTTTTCTCAATTTTAGCATAATGGCTCAGTGATGAGATTTGTAGTGACATGGGCTTGAGTTGGAATCCCTGACACATGGTTGCTGGGCAACCTTGGTCAGGTGACCTAACTCTTCTGAATCCTAACCTCAGAAATGGGGATAAAAATAGTACCTATGTCATTGGCTTAGTTTGAAATTGAATGGGATCTTTATGTAAATCACTAAGATAGCATATGCCTCTGCCTTAATTTAGGTATTTATTTTTTGTATCTGGATGATTGTAATGGCCTCCTAACACATTGGTCTCCCTGCTTCCTCTGGTCTTGCTCACCTCCACTGACCCATATTTCTACCCAAATTTTCTTTCCAAGGTATAGCTCTGATTACATCATTCTGTTACTCAGCACCCTCAAATATCTCTTCACTGCCTTAAGGATAAAGGCCAAACTTAATAACTCCAGGTGCCGCAACAATGTGAACCTAGTACGTGCTCAATAAATGTCTGTAGAGTGCAGATTTGCTTACTTACCTGTAATCCATCATTGACACAGGCTAGCTAATTCATGTAGGAAGACTTGTGGCCATCCAGTAAGGTTTTGAGCAGGACTGGATGCTGCACAACTCCAGGGGGTACTTTTCACAGTATTTGCTAAGTGAAAGGCTCCGCTAGAATCAGTGACGTTCTGTGGAGTTGAACAGGGCAGTGGCTGGAACAGTCTTGGATTCTGGTGTAGTCTCTCCTCTTGGGCAAGTCCCTTAATGGCCTTGAGTCTTAATTGTCAAATGCGGACAGAAATGTAGTCCCTCCCTCTACACCTGTAGGGGTGACTGTGAAAATGAAAGGGCTTATAAACTGAGAAGTGCTGTCTCTCCCAAATCTCTTGCTATTATTGTCATGGGGAGTGACTGTAGCAGTAAAGACTAGAAAAAACCTAATCGCCTGCAGTCAGTTTCCAAGATAAAAGCCCCATTAGGAGCAGTGGGTGTGTGATAGGCCCAAGCATATTATTTATTTATAATTTAAACTACCTTGTTTTTCTTATTTCAACAGCATTACTTGTAAGAGCAGAAAATAATAGTCTATCAAAAAAGAAAATAAACACACCCATAATCCCACCCACACAGGAGCAAATATTATTAATTCTTTGATATATTTTCTTCTAGAACCTTTCCCAGGCACATGTGGTATATGTACCATTTTATAGCCTGCTTCCCCCCACCCCAATTAATGTGCCACAAACCTCTTTTCATATTAATAAATATACCTTCATGGTGTAGTTATTAATGGATGCCCATTATTCTGATGTGAGGACACACTCGAATTTATTTAACCAATACATTGTTGCTGGCATTTAGGTTAATTCTTACTTTTTCTTGTTAAAAATGGGCTGCAAGGAACATCCTTGTAGTGAAATCTGTGTGCACATCCTTGCTTATTTCCTAAGGTTAAACCACAGAAGTGGAATTACAGGGTCAAAGAGTAGGCATTTTTTTGGTTTGTTTTTTGTTTTTAAAGGCTTTTGCAAAGAACTGCCAATTGCCTCTAGTAAGATTGTATGCTCAGTTGGATTTTGAAGGTCATTTCTGTCTGATAGTGGAGCATGCAAAATAAATAAACTTTGAACTTTCAAATGGCATTAGTCTCTGCTGGGTTGTAATATGGGTTTAGTCAGAAATGTGGGGACGGTGGTCTGTGATGAAGTAGTAGGAAAGCCCTATTAATAGGTCCTAGGCTATATTCTTTTCTTGAGATCTTCTTAATATTTAAATTTGGGGTATCATTTTTGTAGAATATGGTTTTTTTTTTTAAAGATTTTATTTATTTATTTGTCAGAGAGAGAGAGAGAGAGTGAGCACAGGCAGACAGAGTGGCAGAGGGAGAAGCAGACTCCCTGCAGAGCAAGGAGCCGGACGCGGGACTCAATCCCAGGACGCTCGGATCATGACCTGAGCTGAAGGCAGCCGCTTAACCAGCTGAGCCACCCAGGCGTCCCTGCAGAATATGGTTTTATTTTCATTGATTTGGGTAGAGATGGCTAGAAGTCACACATACCTGATTCTCTTCTCCTTCCAAGCATATGGAAGATGACATTCTCTAATTCTTTGGAGTATGTGGGGCTGGTGACTGGGTCTAGCCAGTGGCTGTGAGCAGAATGACATGGGCCACTTTTGGAGGGAAGGGCTACATTGTCATTAAGAGATCCCCTCCCCTGTCAAGCTCATGACCAGATCTCTATCTTCTCCATGTTGATTGAGGAGTCCCAGTGTTACTAAGGGTACACTGCCGGATAGTGGGGACTCTGTCAACTTGGGTCTCTGAGCATCTTCTTAGGACAGTTGCCCTGGACAGTCACCTGTGTTACAGTAGACTTTGAGTGAGGAACCAGCTTATGCTAAGTCACTAAGATGGGGGGGTATTTTTTAACTGAAGCATAATCTAATTCATTCCAAATAGTACAGTATGTAATTTGATTCCAGAGCTAAGTTATTAGTCACCCCCCAAAAACTTCTTAGAGAGCCTGTTCTGCGCTGGGCACTGTGGAGGATGGAAGAAAGATAAGCTTAATCTCTGTTTGCAAAATCTATACTCTATTATTTTTGGATAACGTGTATATATGGAACACTGTAGATAGGCATCGGTAGTGTATACTCTTTAAAGGGACTTTGTTCATGGCAAGCTAGGTCACATAATAATAACAGGTGTAATGAACATCTCTTGTTCTAGTTCAGCCCAGTGGAGTGTAGCCATCTTCCTTTGGAAAACTTCTCTGGTGCTCCATGTAGTTCAGATGGAGTAGATTGTAGATTATAATAATATAATAATTGTGCTTAGCTTATAGATGGGGGAGACTATAGATTATAGTCTCCACTTCCCGAGCCACTGGAAAAGGCATATAACTTCCCTGGAATTTCTTGGGTTGAAGGTGGAAGTGGTAGCTCTGTCCTGCCCCTGTGTCATAAGCTGTAGAAATTGATCCCTGAGGAGCCTGAGACAATTGGGACAACTCATAGACCGAAGCTGACATGAAATCCAGAGTGTTGATCAGAGGGCGATTCTAAAGCTGTTTGAGTTCCTGGATCCTGACTAGCCTGGGGCCAGAACCACCTGTGTGCCTCTAGATGAGTCACCTAATACATTTCCTTTCCTTTTTATTTAAACTAATTTCAGCTGGTTTCTGTCCCTTCCAGTAGAATTCTCATTAATATAATAAATATTGTATTTGTTGACAAAAATAATCTTGTGCCAATAACCAACACATTTTTGAAAACTTGACATACGTAATCTCATTTAACCCTGATAACAATCACATGACATCAGTCTACTTACTAGTATCCTCCCCACTTTACAGAGGAAGAGAGTAAAGCTGGGCAAGACACTTGCTCAAGGACATGCAGTTTGTAAGTGGTAGGACAAGAATAAGACTCAGGGAGCCCAACTTCCAGCTCACAGTTTTCACATTTCTCCATGAGCTTGAGTCTTTTTTTTTTTTTTTTTTTAGTTTTAGTTTTTTTATTTTTTCAGCATAACAGTATTCATTATTTTTGCACCACACCCAGTGCTCCATGCAATCCGTGCCCTCTACAATACCCACCACCTGGTACCCCCAACCTCCCACCCTCCACCCCTTCAAAATTCTCAGATCGTTTTTCAGAGTCCATAGTCTCTCATGGTTCACCTCCCCTTCCAATTTCCCTCAACTCCCTTCTCCTCTCCATCTCCCCTTGTCCTCCATGCTATTTGTTATGCTCCACAAATAAGTGAAACCATATGATAATTGAGAGCTTGAGTCTTTTTACTTTTAAATATTTATTTATTTATTTTAGAGACAGAGAGAGTACATGAGTGTGTGGGGGTGAGGGGCAGATGGAGAGGGAGATAGTCAATCTCAAGCAGACTCCATGCCAAGCTCGGAGCCTGACTCGGGACTTGATCTCACAACTCTGAGATCATGACCTGAGCCAAAAATCAAGAGTCAGACCCTTAACTGTCTGAGCCACCCACATGCTCCAAGCATGAGTCTTAGTATCAAGGTTTATAAAAAGTGTTTCCTATTTTTTCTTTCTCTATCTGACATTATCTTCAAAGGATGACAAAATCATTTGTGGTTGTTTTGTAGATGTCTGTATAATTCCTTTTTTTTTGCAGAAGTGAAATGCAGATCCTTGTAATTTTGTTTTTGTTTTTGTTTTTTTCATTTTTCAATTCTAGAAGAAACATTTGATTATTTGGTATAATTCTTGAATCTTTGCTTAGAAGTACCAAGGTTGGGAAGGTGAGAAATGGTGATAATAAGCATAATGAATGAAGTAACGTTTTCAACTGCCTAAGACCCCCAATTTTTTCTCCTGTATCACCCCACATCACCCATGGTTTTTATTCTATTGCTTTCCCTCCTTTTGAATGTCAGGCCAGCTCAGAGAAACCCATGGGTCTTTCTGTTGAACTGGCCACAGGACAAGGGCGGCAGCTGCTAAGTGGTTTTTAAGACTTCTACAGTAGATGAACACAGCTGTCTGCCCTCTCCAATGGAGCGTGAAGCAGAGGGGGAAGCCGTGGGAGGCAGCCAGTCTCACAGGCACGGCAGCCTGGGGGCCGAGGCTGCTAGCACAGTTGTCATTATGCTAATGGCATCTGCAGAGCCAGAGTCAGTGACCCTTGGAGGGAAGCAAGAACTCTTGAAGGTCCATTTGAAGTCTTTGTGCTATCAGTTTGAAGTCTTGTGACACCTGTAGTTGGTACCTCCTAACTGACTTTATTTTATGCTTGTATGGTGAGCATTGCTCCATTAGTGTCCAAAGACCTTGCAGACCTAACAGAAGTTTAAGGAGAGTCAGTGTATAGGAGGTGGCCGTCGAGTACAGAGATTTCGGACACCATGCCTGGATTTGAATCTTAGCCTTTGGCCTCACTGGTCATGTGAGTTCAGGCAGGAGACTTCACCTCTTTGCTTCCCTTCCCTTATCTCCAAAGTAAGGGTTATAGTACTACCCCCATCCCCCCCAACAGCCATTGAGTGTTGTTGAAAGTATACAATGAATTAGTCCATGTAAAACACTTAGTTCACACTGGACACTCATGCTCCGTAAATGGTAGGGAGAAAGCCTGGGAGAGGACTGGCATGTGTGTGGAAAACAGAGCAGTCCTGAGTGAATCTGGATTAAGCCCTTAGGAGCCAGGTGACCTTGGACAAGTCATACGTCCTTTCTGCCCTTGAAGACAATGTAGTGACCTGAGAAATCATCCTAAGAGATGTCTGGCACATCGGATATGCTCAGTAAACAGTGCCATCTTTCCTTTTCTTCTGGGCCTCAATTTTCCCATCCGTAACATGAAGGTGGTTGAAGTCTTTTCTGTCTTTAACTATGTAAGAATTTGAATCTGCTACCAGAAGTCCCTCTGAAAAAGGGTCCGCTATTTGGGACTGGCTAGATGAACCAAGGGAACTCGGTAGAGCAGCGATCCCTCAGGATCAGGGATCGCCACCCAAGAGAGTTGTCATCCACTGTCATCCACATGCCAGAGTTGTCATCCACATGCCAGAGGGCCAGGGTCTGAGGAATGGGCCCAGGGAGGAGCAGCAACCAGAGATGGCAGTGATGGGCTCCAAACCAACTCTGCCACTAATTAGTTGTGGGGGCTTCTGTCTCCTAATCTTCAGCTTCACCCAGCAGGAGAAAACAAGAAGGCTGGACACTTTTGAGGAACCTAGGGGGTGGAGGGTAGTAACTCATTGAAGCAGAGTGGTCTGGCAAATTCAGGAGCAGATGGGGGTTCGGGATGGAAGAGTGGCTCACATAAAATTCATCTATCTCTTGGCCCTCTTCTCTTAGAAGACTGAAGGTATAAGCACTGTCATCCCAATGCTACAGAAGAGGAAAGTGAGAGAGAGAGACTCAGTGCTTATAAGGTCTTTCAGTGAGTCAGCAGAAGAACTGGATCTTAAATCTGGGTTTGCTGACTCCTGGTTCAGTTCTCTTTCTCTAGAAGACTGGGTTACATATCAGGGTAGCTGGATACTGATATCAGTCCTGCCCCAAATGGAGCCTTATCAGCTGGGACAGCATGTTTGCCACCTCAGTCTTCTCATCTGTGACATGGGGGTTTTCATGAGATTACCTTTAAAGTCCTTTCCAACTCTGAATTCCTAGAAACTGCTATCTGCCCATCGGACTACCTCTGTTGCCTTCCAAAGACCAATGTTGAACTTGACAAAGACTTTCCATCAGGCCCCGTGTACTTACCACTTTCTTGACGACAATGGGAAAATTGCTTTTATTGCTGGATAGGGAAGTTGGTAATAAAAGCCAACTCCTTGGGTGCCCTAATTCCACTTTAGGAAGAATGAACATATTGTTTTAATTAATCATATGAAAGCAAAATTAGCATGATTGTGTGAAAGGTGTTGTAAATCATCCTGATCCACATCATTGAGCAAAGAGCATTTAGTTATTCAGGAGTTGTTAAAGATTTTATCTACCCAAGTGAAAATTCAATTAGTACTTGCTCCAGCTTATATAAAACTAAGGATTTTCAACTGTGGGAAAATACTCTTTGTGTGTGTGAATACCACCTTGTGCCACTTTGATAAATTACTATAATTAACTGTATCCTACGCAAGCTAAACAAAATTTACTGAACTGTTGTTGTATAAAAGGGATATCTTCTCTTCCCTTGTTTGGGAGATTACTCTAATCTATACATGATACTGCCTCAAATATCGTGCTTTTTATGTTGAGGTTTGAAAATATCTACACAATTCTAGCTAGCACCCGTAAAACTCAGTTGGTTTTCATCACAATCCACCTTTTCCCCTCTGGGTGTAGGGACATCAGCTATGGGCTTCACTATGATTCAATTAAATGTGCTATGTTTAATTAGTGAGCTGGGGAAACACTGCAAGCAGAACCAAGTTGGAATATCCTGATAGCTTAGCCAAAGGGCTGGGTTATTTTGGGAAGGGAAGAGGAAGGTGGAACAGGCAAGGAATGGAAGGGAAGGAAATTTCTGCTCACTGCTCCCTGGCACACACTCTCTGCTTCAGCCACAGATCCCTCCTTTTCAGGCACACCTGGCTCTGCCTCCCTCTCCCACCCAAATCTTCCCTTGACTTCAAGGCCAACCCCTTCTTCCTTTCAGAAGTTTTCCAGAGATTTGGATGTCTATTTTGCTTGCAAATGTTTGCTGGGCATGCCAAGTTCTCTCCCCTGATTTATCAACATATCTCTTTATGGGTTCTTTGACCTTTTCTCCTTCTTCACCCTCCATGGGGTCTAATTCTCAATAAGGGAACACCACAGAAATTGGCAGGACTTTTGCTGGAATGGTCCAGTTTCATCCTGAACTTCATCATATCAACTGTCCAAGTCTCAACTCTGAGCAAAACTCTGGGAACAAGGTCATTCAGAACCAGAGTTTGTCTAGTGTGTTGGGTCATTTTGGAAAGATTTTTCAAGTAATTTTTAGCAGCACTATGTCTGCTATAATTAGCCAACACTTGCTGCATGCCCATTGCGAAGAGCCTTGTGTGAATTATCTTCTTTATCCATATCGGGATGTGGGGGGATGGGATTTTTATTTCCAATTTATCAAAACTGAGGCTCAGAGAGTAAATAAGCTTGCTCAAGGTCATGCAGTGAGAAAGAAGTAGAATAGAACTCAGGGAGAGACTTATGTTTGCCAGTTTATTAGAGGGCATGATAAAGGATACAGATGAAGATATACATAGGGTGAGATGTGGGAGGGTCCTGAGTGCAAGAGCTTCTGTCCCCAAGGGGTTGGGGTAAATCACCTTCCCGGTGTGGTTGTGTTTGCCACTGTGGCAGCTCTGTGAACCTCGCACTGTTGGGATTTCCTCATGTAGGCATGATTGATTTCCAGTCTCTCTGCTCTAGAGAATTGTTGGGGGTGCGGTGGGCTGAAGATCCCAAGCTTTTAATCATGGCTTGATCTTTTTGGGGACCAGCTCTCATCTAAGAGCTCACCAGAGTAGCCTCATTAGAATAAAAGATGCTCCTAGTACTCTTATCACTTAGGAAATGACTAGGTTTTGGGGAGTGCTTCATCAGGAACTGGAAACAGAGACCAATGTATATATTTCCTATTATCACACAACACACGTAATAAAATGCTCCCCAGCCATTCAAATTCATCATCATATAATAAAACATTTCATATTAGGAGGATGCTTATAAACCTTCAGTATGTATGGATATCTCTAAGTCATTATGCTATGAACCCATTAGTTACTATCTTCACTTTATAGATGAGGAGACTAAAGCCCAGACAAGTTAAATAACATCTCTGAAATTCCACCACAGATCAGCATGGGGACAAAGAATGAAGACCAAAGTCTACACTACACCTTTATTTTCTTTGCCAGTTTTCTGTGTGTGTTTTTCCAAGTGAAACTTTTGATGTGTCATTGGTCTCTGTCCAGAGGTTTTTACTTCCATACATGGTGATTCTAAGAGAGTAGGGGAGACAAGAGAGCCCGCAAACCCGGCTTCATTAAAACTCCAGAAATGATGACCTGGTTGTTCTTTCAAAGGGCCAGTAGGCAGTACCAAGCTGGAAACCCAGCAGGACTTCTAATTTGTCAACAGAACACAGCACAGCCTCGAGGGGTAGCCCTGGGGGAAGAGGATTATAAACGGAAAGAAAGAACTAGGCAAAACTGAAGGACAAGAGGAAAAACTGAAGGACAAGAGGAGCTTGCTCGGTGGCTTCTTATGCTGCAGAACTAAAGGAGTTAAGGGATTTAGTTCAGGAATACAAGGGAATTACAGCTCTCAGTGCAGGAAAGGATGGGTGGATAACCCATGTCCTGGAATGGCCGAATCACCCCCAAACGACCACCAAACTTCTGTCCCAATGGCTCCAGGGTCAGGCAGCCACTGGCTCTGGAGGAACTTATTCTAACAGCCTCTCACATCATCAACAAATATTAATTAAGTACCGAATCACCATTGAACCCCTGCCAGGCCCTGCACTAGACGCTAGGGCAGTGAGATGACTGACATTGACTTCGTCCCTCCTCTGGGGGCACCAAAAGTCCAGTGGGGATTACAGGTGCTCAACAATTCCTCGCATGGGTAAATAAATATAACTTACAGTGTCTACTGTGGGTTGAATTGTCATCCCCCAAATTCATCTTTCGAATTTCTAATCTCCCATGCCGAGGACCACAGAATGTGACTTTATTTGGAGGCAGGGTCTTTTCAGAGGTAATCAAGTTAAAGTGAGCTCATTGGGGTGGGCCCTCTTCCAGTATGACTGACGGCCTTATACAAAGGGGAAATGTGGACACAGAGATGGGCACAGAAGGATGAGGGTATGAAGAGGTACAGTGAGAAGATTATCTCTAAGCCAAGGAGAGAGACCAGAACACGTCTTTCCCTCACAGCCCCCACAAGAGACCAACCCTGCTGGCCCCTCCACCTTGGCCTTCCAGTCTCCAGAAGTGTGAGGTGATATGTTTGGGTTGCTTTGTTGTGGCAGCCCTGGCAAGTGAACATAATGTCATGAAAGATAAATGTGCTGTGAGAGAAAATAATGGGATGGATGGAGGGAAACATAGTGTAGATTTGGGGATTCATAAAGGGCTCCCTGAGGAGGTGATGTTTGAAGCCTCAGTTACCCTGATGCCTCTCTCATGCCCTCCCAGACTACAGCACCCTTGCTCACTGCACCCCTCTTTGCTGTTCCTGGAACATAGTGGAGATGCTTCCACCTCAAGGCCTTCGCTCTGCATAGAACGCTCTCCCCCTGGGTATTCTTTGACTAATTTCTCACCTCCTTCAACTGTTGGCTCACCATCAACTTCTCAATGAGGCCTACTCTCACCATGCCCGCCCTCCTTAAAATGGCAACTTGTCCATTACCACCTCTTGCCTCTTATCCCAGAACTCCACTCCTCCTTTCTTTGCTACAGCTTTCATTTTATTCTGGAGTGCTTACTCGTTTATTATGTTCATTCTTTTTTTTTTTTTTTAAAGATTTTATTTATTTATTTGACAGAGAGAGAGAGATCACAACTAGGCAGAGAGGCAGGCAGAGAGAGAGGGGGAAGCAGGCTCCCTGCTGAGCAGAGAGCCCGATGAGGGGCTCTATCCCAGGACCCTGAGATCATGACCTGAGCCGAAGGATGAGGCTTAACCCCCTAAGCCACTCAGGCACTCCTATTATGTTCATTCTTTACAGTGTTTATCTCTGGCTAGAATTGAAGTTCAAGAGCAATGATTTTTTGTCTGTTTTGTTCACTGGTTTGTTTACCAAGCACCCAGAACAGTGCCTGGCATGGAGTAGGTCTGAAACAATGCACAGTTCTTGAATATATGAATAAGGCCTGTGAAGAGTCAGGGAGAGTGTTTGAGGCAGAGGGATCTAATGCTTATTGGCTCTGAGGCAAGAAAGAGCCCATGATGCTCATGGATCAGAAGGAGGAGTGGGTAGCCAAGTGGAATGTGGTGGGAGGGGAAGATTCTCTGATTCTTTGGAATTTTTATCCTTATCCTTCATTGTGATCCGTCTCCTTACAGATGCTAGCCCTGGTCTTAGTTCTTTCCCTTGGAGTAACATCAAGAAATCTTTTAATTTGTGGAGGCCCATCAGACATTTGAGGTTGGGTATCATGATGACCCTCTACCTCTGAGTTTTCTTAAGGCTAATGGTTCCAATTGCTTTGGCAAGAATATCTTTAAAAACAAAAAACAAACAAACAAAAGCCTTTCTAAATACAAGTTTATTTCTTGCTCACATGAAGTTTAATTCAGTGTTTTTGATGAGTGGGGGGCTTGTCCCCAAGCAGTAATTCAGAGATCCAGCTTCTTCTGTCTTGTGGCTCTGCATTCTATGACAAATGACCTCTGTGGTCCGTGTGGAAGGAGAAAGAGCATGAAGGATTGCACATGGGAGATTTTTAGAGACCATGCCTGGCCATACAAGGGTGGCTTTTGAATCTCTTCATAGTCAAGTGATTACCTTGGGCTTATGCATTGATTAGTCAGTATTTCTTGGAAAATGTCATTTTCAGACCTGAGTGTGGTACCCAGGAGTGGTCTGAGTTGGGTAGAACCAGTAGGAGAGGCTGTTGTAATGTAGATACTATACTCTCAGCCCTCAGGACCTGGGTGTAGTGTTGGGGGTCTACCTCCTGTCCCTCCCTCTGCCTCTCCGCCTGCTCAGAGTTTCTTGGAACCTGCTTCAGGAAGGGACATCTTCCTTTCCAGCCCTGCCCTGGCCTGTCCTACAGATTTATAGGTGATGTATCGCTGTACTTCTAGCATGGGCTTCAGAATCGGACAGTTGGAGAATCGGACTGGGTTGGAGTTCTGGCCCCTTTTCTCTTCTTCTTCTTCTTTTTTTAAAATTTCTTTTCAGTGTACCAGAATTCATTGTTTATGCACCACACCCAGTGCTCCATGCAATACCCACCACCAGGCTCACCCAACTTCCCACCCCCCGCCCCTTCAAAACCCTCAGATTGTTTTTCAGAGTCCATAGTCTCTCATGGTTCATCTTCCCCTCCAATTTCCCTCCACTCCCTTTTCCTCTCCATCTCCCCATGTCCTCCGTGTTATTTCTTATGCTCCACAAATAAGTGAAACCATATGATAATTGACTCTCTCTGCTGGACTTATGTCACTCAGCAGAATCTCTTCCAGTCCCATCCATGTTGATACAAAAGTTGGGTATTCATCCTTTCTGATGGGGGCATAATATTCCATTGTATATATGGACCATGTCTTCTTTATCCATTTGTCTGTAGAAGGGCATCTGGGTTCTTTCCACAGTTTGGCGACTGTGGCCATTGCTGCTATGAACATTGGGGTACAGATCCCGGCCCCTTTTCTTACCAGCTGCATGACCTTGAGCAAATGTCTTCCACTTTTTAAACCACAGTCTCCTCCCATGTAAAAGGAAGATGATGATGATGATGATGCAGGATTTCTGTGAAGAGTCAGTGAGGTAATTGACTTAAAGTGCTAAGCATAGAGCCTGGCACATGGTAAGTGCTCAGTAAGTAGTGGCTAATAATGATGACCAGAAGGAACAACTTTCTCCTGCAGCCAAATGGACCGACTCCATATTTTTCAAATAGTTTTTGTTTCCTCCCTCTCTATGTTTGTTGCCAGTTTCCCATTACCCACGCCATCTTCCGTCTCCTCTTGGTCAGCCTAACTCCTCGGATTCCCAAGTGGACTTCCTAGCTTCCCAACTCAGAAGGCTCTCTGCCATAGCTCCTCCTTTTGAGAAATGAACAAGAATGGACACTGAAGAATTAGAGGGTAAATAAACGGCGCAGGCTATTCCTGAACCCCTCTCTCCTCCGATCTAGAAGCTGCTGGAAATGTTTTATTCATGAGGCTGATCTCAGGCTTCCCACCCCTCCTCTGTTGCAAACCCAAGACTCCCAGAGAACAGCCAGCACGATTTTAACGCCTGACAGGCTGTTGCAGCGTATATTTGGCGAGTCATTTTCGGTTTTCCAAAACTAATTAGAGACGGATAAATTTAAATGGTTGTGGAAGCCAACAACAAAACATTATGTCCTCATTAGCTGAAATAATGCTGTGGCTTCCCCTCTCCTATGAAGGATCCTGACTCAGAAAAATGACCCTTTGGCTGAAGGGCTCACTGGAGCTTGGTGCCTACCCGCTCACGCCGGCTAGCCATCCCCTCCTGCCCCACGTTTGGGGACATCGCTGCGGGTGGCGTGGGATTGGCCCTGGAGGGAGGAGTGACTCCATGGAAATTGGCAAGGGCTACAAATCCGGGCTCCGCCCCCAGCTGCTGGTTAAACATTTACCGACACACCGCCGCTCAGGCTGCCTGAGAGGGCCGGGGTCCAGCTACCACTGAGGCTTACACATATAAACCACCAAGTGCCAGGCATTCTTTTGAATAATAAAGTGTTTTTGGAAATAGCTTTTCGCCCTCGGGGCTTGGGTGAGGATGGCAGAGCACTTCGCTTTTGGGGGAAGAGACGGGAAGTGGGGGCAGAGGGCGGGGCTGGCAGTTTCCATGGCAACATGGGTTGGGCGTAGGGATGTGGGGGGTCATTTGTAAAGCAGCATTTCTCGAATTGTAGGTGCAGGTGATTCACCGGGCCATCGTGTGAGAGTGCTGATTTGGATTCAGTAAGCCTGGGGTGGTGGCTGAGAGCCTCCATTTCTAGCGGGTGCCGCACCATTCCACCAAGAACCAAGTTGAGAGCAGACAGAGGAATCGAAAACTTTGAGAAGACTCATCAAATGACGAATCCACTGAACCCCAAGGACTGACTGGTGCTTCTCTTGCCCCAGCCTCAGCCTTGCCAGTCTAGCGGGAGAAAGGGTGCTTTACCTGGTGAGGCGCCATTGCAGGATTACGCAGAGCTGGATTCAAATCTCATCTCTCCCAGATCGTATGACTTCAGCAAATTGCTGACCTTCCCTGGCCCTGTTTTCCAAGCTATAAAATGGGACTGTCACCTCGTGGGAGGATTGTGTAGATTAAGGGAGAGGAAACAGAAGAGTTTACTGCAGCCCTTGGTATGAAGTGGGCATCCCACAATTGCAACCTGCCCTCTCCCCCACTTCCTGATCAGACTCAAGCAGAAGGTCAAAATTTTTTCTTTAGCAAGCAAACCACCTTTTAACCCCAAAACACCATTTTTAAGTTATGAAAGTTAAAATTACTTTTGCATCATTGCAATTTTTTTTCTTTTTAAATTCTAGAAAATAAAATAAAGATACCCATGTTCTCTCTACCCAACAATTGCACAGTTAAGGTTTTGGTGTATTTCTTGCCAGACTTTTTATATGTATTATATTTTATAAATATAAATTTTATAAAAATGGAATTATCATCAACACATTGTCTTGTCATCTGCTTTTTAATTAAAAAATACAGGTTTCCTCTGCTATCCAAAAGTTCCCTTTACACCAATTCACTTTTACAAAAGAACTATACGAGTACCTATTTTCTCTAACTGAAAGAAATCCAAAGAGAATTTTTTCCTTCTATGAAACGGTGATTACTTCTTCACTGTACACCATTTCCCTTTAGTAAGGAAAGGTTTCATAGAAACACTCTATTTGCAGATATTGGGGGAACCTGCATACCATCCATAGGTTCCGGGTATATAGGCAGAGGTGACTATTATTATTTTCCTGGCCCTATGTTGAAAGTGGCCTTCTAAAGACATGACTGGAGACCAAATCCACCTGCTGGATTTAGTTCACCTTTCAGGAAGGCACGTGCCAAGCTGAGAGGAACTGTTCTGGAGTCTTCCTCTTGTTTTCTACATGAGCCCGGGTCTCCAAACACCTCTGTGGGATCTAGAATGAAGGAGGCCAAAGGTTAGCCATGTCCTGGACATGAGGATGCCCTAGCCAGCCAAATCTGGGGGGAGAGCAGGAGTACCCTCTGGGGAGACACTAAAATCAGGTTCTGATCCCAGAACACTCAGAGGGAGAAGCATCTAGGACATCTGCTGTCATGGATCTGCAGACAGAGTCATGGAATGAGAAAAACTGAGTGAAGAAGGCCCGGACGCAGGAGATGATGAGTTCAACTCTCTGCAACCTCTCTTCCTGGAAGGAGCCCCAAAGGCTTTACCAGGTCTCCTTGAGAATGGCTCTACATGACCTTGTCATGCTGGAAGCTCCTCTGGGGAGGAAGGCATTCATTTCCCCATTTACTCCTTTCATCAGAGAGTCTTTATTGAGCTCCTACTGCGTATCAGATCCTTCTCTCAGTCCCAGAATGTTATGGTGAACAGGATGCCAGGATCCCTCTGCTCACACAAGGGCACAGGGAAGTCGGGAGGCAGATGCACTTCAGTGAAAACCAGGATAACGCCGGCTGGCAATGAGTGCAAGGAAGGGAAGTCAACAGGGTGATGTGGGGGAGAATGACCCGGCTATTCAGACAGGGAAGCAGGACAGGCTTCTGCCTGGAGGAGGAGGAGTCATTTCAGTGGATGTCTGAAGGATGTGAGGATTTCTTTTGAATCCAAGTCTGCCCTTCCTTCTAGAAGGAGCTACATCGCTAGAAAAGTCTCCTTTTGGCAGGAGCAAGGCCTTCACGTGTTCCACCCTCCACGGTGGTGGTGTGCCCTTTAGACACTCTGTCTTCTCTTCTTCAGACAAGTGTCCCCAGTTATTTCAGCTGTTGTCACGTGACCCAATTTAGCTTTTCTCAAATACTTCTTAATCATAATTGGTTACTGATTAATAGATAGATATGTAGATAGATAGATATCTTAAATCTGGTGCCCAGAATGCAACATTGTATATGACTAGCATAGAGGGATCCTATTATGCCCTTTGTACTGGACTCAACATTTTTATTCATTCAGCCAAAGTAGTATGAACCTTTTTTTGGGGGGGGGGTTGGGTGCATCACATTGTTTTCTTAATTAAGCTTGCAGTCAAATAAATCACCCAAGTCCTTTATATATCTTATAACTGGTGCCATGGAATTTTGGAAGGTAAATGCAGAAGCTTACATTTATGTGTATTAAATTCAGTCCTGTTATTTTTGGCCTAATTCTTCAAGCCAGTCTGGGTATTTTTGTCTCCTGGTTCTGTCAGTCAGTATTTTTTTTTGTTCTTTCAGCAATTTACCAGGGAGGCTAAGTGAGCTACAGCTCAGGTAAGAGATGATGTAGTTTGGCCTAATGGTGGTAGGAACAGTAACATAACGATGAGGATGGATTTGGGATATATTTAGAAGTTGAGCTGATGGGTTGGAGGGAGAAAGGAAAAGAGAGGAACCAAGCATAATTCCTGGGCTTAGGGGCTAAGCAATGGGACCAATACGGTATCATTAACTGAAATAGGTAAGAATGTTATAGACTGAAAGTTTGTGTCCCCTCCAAATTCATATGTTGAAACTTTATTCCCCAATGTGTTCTTACTAGAAACTGAGGTCTTTTGGAGATGATTCAGATTAAATGAAAGCATGAGGATGGGGTCCTCCTGGAAAGATTAGTGCCCTTGTAAGAGTCATGGAGAGCTTGCTTCCTCTCTGCTCTCTGCCAGGTGAGGTTACAACGGGAAGTTGGCAGTCTACAGTCTGGAAGAGGGCCCACACCAGAACCCGATCGTGTGGTCCCCTGATCGTAGACTTCCAGCTTCCAGAACCATGAGAAAATAAGTGCCTATTTGTAAGCCACCCAGCATATGACACTTTGTCGTAGCAGCCCGAACAAAGACTATTGTGTAGGGGGCATATTTGTAAAGAAAAATTATTTCAGTTGGGGGATTATAGTAATTTTTATTTTCTTCTTCCTATTCCCTCTAACTCCAAGGTTTAAAGCAATGTTATTTGGGGACAAGAAAGAGAAACCTATGAATGTTAACTCTGATTACTGAATTCAGAACAAGACATGGAGGATGAAGCAGGAGTAGCACCGAATATATAGAGTGGGACCAATATTTTCTCTTACACCAGACTATAGAAACCAGATCTATATTCCTTGCAAAAGCAGAGACTCAGAGGTGACCCTATTGAGCCACAGAACTTTCTGACAGGAATAGAAATGAAAGATGTTCCCAGCCTCGTTCAGCTTTTATCAAATATAAGAACCAGAGGGCATGATCCAAGCTAAGGAAGGATTGAGCCCCAAGGAGCTGTGGATGAGTGTGTTAACCAGGGAGCAGTTAATCCTTGGAATAGACTTATAGTGGGTAACAATAAAACAGCATAAATGCTTTTAAAATAGATTTTATATTTAGAAAATAGAGAGCCAGGACACAAGCATCATTTTTATTGCCAGGTTCTAGCTTCTGGTTTGCTGTAGGACTTTTGCCAAGAGATTTTCCCTATAGTCACAGAATCCAGTATATTAACTGGAAGGAACTTCGAGATCTGTCTTGTGCAGGGCGTTTAGCAGGACTGCAAATCAGAATCATCTGGCAAGTTTTTTTCCCCCAATACTTATTTATTCCAGAGTTTTACTGCCTTAGATTTTCCTCTTGGTTGGGCATATCATTTTGGAAGAGTTTCCCAGGTCATTCGTTGCATACTGTCCATCAAGGAGCTCGGATCTGGTGGAACCCCCTCATTATACAGACCAAGAAACCGAGGCTTGGAGAGATTAAGAAATTTGTTCAGCAGCTCACGGAGAAGGACAGCAGTTACTCTATGAGTCATCTTCCTCAGTGGAAAAAATATAATAAAATGAGACTATTTAGTCTCCTTATGCCACACTTGAGAGACTAAACCTTAAACAATTAACACTTAGCTACCATAGTAATATTTGCAGAGCTAAAATACATAGAATTGAGTGAACAAGTAAGAAGCAGGATGAGATTTATATAAATCAAATGCATTCATATAAATTAAAATAACACAGTTATGTTTTACAGATGAAGAAATGAAAAAACCCTGAGAGAGGCACATCTTGACTGATGGCAAGAATGTGCTATGAATTGAGGTTTGAGATTTTCAGTTCTTTGAGTTTCAAAGATTTAAACAACAACAAACCTATAATCAACAGATGAGTGAATAAACCAAATGTATACATATAGAATGGAATATCTTTCAGCCATAAAAAGGACTGAAATTTCATACATGCTACCACATGGATGAACCTTGAAGACATTCTACTAAGTGGAGTGAGCCAGACACAAAAGGACAAATACTGTATGATTCCACTTAAAAATGGCAAATTTTATGATACGTATATTTTTCCACAATTAAAACATTAATAATAAACCATAAACCACTGAATTGTATACTTTAAATGGGTAAATTATATGATATGTGAATTGTATTTCAATAAAGCTGTTAAAAAGCTTACAGATAAAATTTTCCTTCTCCTTTAGGTTCTTCTTTGGAAAAAATGGAAGAATTTAAGAGGAAGGGAAATAACACTTCCTCAGCCAGTCACTGCGATAGCTACGGCAATTGCCTGCTCTTCTCTAAAGTTCCATGAATGTTTTGGGTGAGGTTTTGTGTTGGACATTTTGGGTGTCTTGACATTTTCCTGGCAGTGGAAGGATTTGACAAGGTCTGAGAACTGGGAATTTGTTACATAATTAGTACCTATTAATAAATACTTTCATTTGGTGTCTACTTAGCACAGGACATTGTTGTCTATGCTATTTGAACAAAAGTGTGAACAAGTCTGCTTTCCTTCCATTTAGATTTTGGCAAGCAGTGACTTTGGCATGAGGATGGTGTGTGGTATATAGAAGATTTGAGTTTTATGCAACAAGGGCATTTGAAAAATGCAGTTGGGAAGGAACAGATACTTGAAGAGTCATCCCTTAATTATGCTGAAAATTTCAGAAGCTCCCCCCAAGTTTCTTATAGCCTTTCCATTTCCTACTTTCCATCCTAGAATCTAAGTTTAGAAGAGAACTGTTAATCTCTCAGACCTCTGGTCTCTGGAGAAAGCAAGTAAATTTGATAACTTCTATTTTTTAATTGGCAAGACAAGTTTAAGTGAGCTCTTTCAGCTTTGAAAATAAGTTTTGATTTGTATAGGTTAAGATCAGCTCCTGCTTCATTTAAACTCTTTTCATCCAATCTTAATTATATCCATGTGTCTTACAGAGTCCCACCTTCTGGTCTTGTGGAATTATCATTCCAGCCAAAAGTGTGGGTGAGGACTGCCATTCCTAATGACTGACAAAAGGAGTATTCGTCCTACTGCCTTGCCCAGTGATAAGCTAGGGGCCCAGCCACGCTGGGTCATTTGCATGCATAGTGGACCATTTCATTAAGAATTTCATTAAGATGGTAATGTTTAATGTTTCCTGGGAAAAATGGGTTTTTGGCTTGTTCAGTTATATAATTAAAGTCAGAGAATTAGGGGAGATTGCAAACTGCTCGCATAATGTGGGCAAGCATAATGATAAAACTTGTAAATAAGTTCTAAAGAGTCAACCTCTGCACGAATCCTGATGCTGAATCAGATTAGGAGGGTAGGCATGTGGAAAATGTGGGCTGAAAAGTTCACTGGAGTTTAACTCTGGTGTCTACTAGCTGAGATCCTTGTTCTCTGCACCTCACAGGGAGACAGATGGTAGAACAGAGTCAGTGCTGGGGGCTGGCTGTTTAGGTTCCAGAAAGTTTCAGGAACACACTTCTTCTCTTTTTCTAGAAGCAATAACTTCCCATATAGGAATGAAAACCAGTGGCATAGGTTTATAAGATTTTTAAACTTGTGGCCAGGGTCCTCTAATAGTGTTTTCCTTTCTTGCTTCTAAGGTGACACAATCCTCTTCCTGCATTTCCTTAAGCCTATACAATGGGAAGTATCACCATTTTGAAAGAATTAAGAAAGCTGTTTCTGACCTTTCTTCCAATCTTTTACAGTTACTTTTTTCTAGGGCAGGAAAAGTGATTTAGTAGTTTAGGGAGGTCAAACTAACTTTCCTAGAGTTGGGGAGGTGGGAACATTTAAAATTGTAGTACTTTATGTGATTTATATGTAATTATGGACATATTTCTGTTCCTTAAGAGTATTCCCTGAGCCATATATGTCCACAGAGGTTCCAGCTCCCCCCTTTCTCTTCCTTTCCACTATTCCTCCAACAATAACAGAATTCCTTTTACTTTATTATGCACAGCAGTTAGGTGTGCTCCAGCTTCTGCTTCTGACCTTGGTCCCAAGTGTTTGCCTAACCAAAGGGCCAAGAGCTATGCTCTTTCTCTCATGGCCACATCTATTAAGGCCTGTGTCAGGAAGATGGGTTGGTGCAATCTATGTGAGTTTGGCCTATATGCCTGTGTATTTAAGGATTTTGTCTGTGGCTGGGACCTAGAAAATTTAAGACACATGGAGAAGGGACAGATATATACTTGTTTCTGATCTCTGGCAAATTTTAAAAAACAAGTATCAGTAGATTATTTGTTTTTTGCAAAATATGTGTTTGTACCAGTTCCAGGATCCCATATTATTTTGTTTTGTTTTATTTTTAAGATTTCATTTATTTGAGAGAGAGAGAAAGTGAGAATGCATGTGTGGGGGGAGGGGCAGAGGGAGAGAATCTTCAAGCAGACCCCCCACTGAGTGCAGAGCTCAGTGTAGGGCTTGATCTCAGCGCCCATGAGCCATGAGCCAAAACCAAGAGTCAGACACTTAACCAACTGAGCCACCCAGGTACCTCCCCAGGACCCCATTTTAAGTAGAGAACTTTAGGGTTCTAGAGTAACATAAAAAGGCTGTACATGGATCTGACTTTCTTCATTTTAGGCTTTCTTAACCTTTAGTATGTGGGACATGTCATGGGAGTCAAAACAGAGAATTGAGAGAATCAGCCAGACCCCTGCTTAGGCCCTTGTTCTCCACTTCTTACTATTTACCACCAAGTTCCCTCCGTATATGTGAATACAAAGGTGATATTTCCTATCTTGTAAGGGATTAAATGAAATAATGTATGTAAAGTACATGGCAGAATAATCGATATTTCAACGAATTGTTTTTGTGATTACATTCTCAACAAGGCTTACATAAAAAAGAATGAGATTGCCTGTTCCCATTGTGCCCTTTCTCAGAGCCCTCCTGGTTTCAACCTCCTCCCATTGCCAGGACAAGGGGTTTAAACTGAGAGGAGCTGAATTGCCACTAGGATCCTTGGCGCCAAGGCAGAGGTATTCATCTTGTCCAGTATCTTTCTGTAAGCTCTTGGCCTTCAGGTTGATGTTGATACAAGTGGTATTTCTTTGAGACTACCTCTTCTGAAAAGAGTCAACTATTAGAGAATGAGATATAAAAGTTGTGTAGATGCTTCATAAGTTACAAGGAAAAGATGACAAATAGTCTAAAACAACAAGCATGGAGGTCTAAATGCATTAACATTTAGAAATATATAAGCATAGGAGTGACATCAGCAAGACGGCAGAATAGAAGTTTCGTGCTTCTAGTTCCCTCACAAAAATATGAATTAGTTACTATTTACAAAAAAGAATGCCTTTGCAGAAAGCCCCAGAACCCCAGGAGTGAGGCTGAGATTCTGAGAAAAGCTGGACTGAAAGGTAAGAAGAGCAGTTTCACTTTGACTAGCCATGGCTCCCATGACAGGTCAGCACAGAACCACACTGAAAGGGTTTTCTTGGGTCTACATTTTCTCTAGTGGGGAAAAGAAAGCCTGAGACAGACATCAGCTTCCTCAGTGTTCTGGAGCACTTTACAGGAAACAATGGGGGACTTGTCAGGGCTAGACCACCTGGGGTCAACTAGGAACAAAGAAGGGAGTGGGACTCACATAGACCAGTGCTAAGATCTTGAGGGTGGTGATACCTCCTTACCTGGGACTTCAGTTGACCAGAGAGCCCAGCCAGTAGCTCTGTCCACTTATGATGCTAAGCCATTCACCCCATCTGACTGTGGACCATGGCCAGTAGTTCTGTCTGTCTGGAGTTCTCAACAAGCATGTGGTCCCAGCTGAGCAGAGACAAGCCAGCAGCCCTGATGAACTGTCACACCCAGCCTGTGGCCCCACCCAACCATGATGATTATGGAACCTTGCCTGTAACCCATCCAATCACAAAATCTAGTTAGTGCCATTGTCTACTGGGGAGCACAGCCTATAGCCCCTGGCAAGGGCAATTTTAGGGCACAGACAGCAACTCCTCCTGATTACAGAGCCATTTTGTAACCCCATCTGATTGCAGAGTCCAGCCAGTTGCAGTGCTCAGCCAGAGAGTCCAGTCAGCACCACTACCCACCTCTGAAGCTCAACCAGCAGACCTGCCCAACTATAGAACCCAGCCAGTCGCCTCACTGATCCTCAAGCCTGGGCAGTGGCTCTACCCCACAGAGACCTTTGTCATAAGCCCTACCTGCCTGTGGATGCTACCAATCACCTGTTTAGAAACCCAGGCTGAGTGACTGGTGAAGGCCTTTCCCTGCCTAAGACCAGGAGAGCTGATCACTCCTTCAAACGTAGAGACACCAAATTGTGAATAATCAGAGAAACAAAAAACTACCAAAAGAAACTAATAACATTCCAATAACTGACCCTAAAGAAACGAATATGCATGAACTGACTGAAAAAGAATTCAGAAAAAGTCCTCTTAAAGAATTTCAGTAAACCACAAAACAATACACAGAACTAAACAAAGTTAGAAAAACAACACATAAACAAATAAAATTCAACCGAAAAATAGAAACCATAAAAAACCCCAAGCATAAATTTTAGAGCTGAAGAATACCATTCAACTGAAAAATTCAATAGAGAACTTCATCAACAGACTTGATCAATCAGAAGAAAGAATCAATGAAATCAAAGGCAAGTCATTTGAAATTATCTGGTCAGAGAAGAAAAAAAAAAAAAGAAAAAAAGAAAAAAAAAACAAAACTGAAGAAAGCCCATCAGATTTATGGTGAATCATGCAGTGAAACAATTATGCATTATTAGAATTCCAGAAGGAGAAGGGGAAGAAAGTCTATCTAGAAAAATAATGACTGAAACTTTCTAAATTTGAGGAGAGATATGAACATGAAAGTACATGAGATGCAAAAGACCGTGAATATATTGAAGCCCAAAAGGACCTCTTTAAGACATGTTGTAATTGAAATGTAAAATATCAAAGACAAAGATTTTTAAAAGCAGTAGAAAAGAGACTTGTCACAGGGGAAGCCCTATCTTAACACAGAGACTTGTCATAAGGGATACCCTAAAAGACTATCAGTGGATTTCTCAGGAGAAAACTTATAGGCCAAGAGAGAGTGGGATGATACAGTCAAAGTACTGAAAGAAAAAACTACCAATCCAAAATCCTATACTTGGCAAAGCTGTCCTTCTTATATGAATAAGAAATAAAAGATTTTCCCAAATAAACAAAAGATGAGGGGATTTATCAACACTAGACCTGTCCTACAAGAAATCTTAAAGGGAGTTCTTTAAGCTGAAATGAAAAGATGCCAATAACATTAAAACAAATGAATGTATAAAACTTACTAGTAATGGTAAATATATAGTCAAATTCAGAATTCTCTAATATTGTAATGATAGTACATAACTCAGCTTTAACTCTGGCATAAAAGTTAAAAAAAATATTTGAAATAATTATTACTACAATAATTTGCTAATTGATGCATAGTATAAAAAGTAAATTATGACATCAAAAACAACGTGGGGGGATAAAAGGGAGTTTTTGTATGTGATTGAACTTAAGTTATCAGCTTAAAATAGACTACTGTAACTACAAGATTAAAAAAAAATTTTATTTTATTTACTTATTTTGGTGGGGAGGGCAGAGGGAGAGGATCTCAAGCAGACTCTGCACTAAGTGTGGAGCACCACATGGGGCTCAATCTCATGACCCTGAGATCATGACCCTGAGATCATGACCTGAGCCAAAAATAGTCAGATGCCTGAATAAATGAGACATCCAGGCACCCCATAAGATGTTTAATGTAATCCTCATGTTAATCACAAAGGAAATCCTGTAATAGGTACAGAAAAGATAAAGAGAAAGGAATCAATGCATGCCACCATAAAAAGTCATAAAATCACAAAGGACTACAGTAAGAAAGGAGCAAAGGAACTATAAAAGTCAGAAGACAGGGACACCTGGGTGTCTCAGTTTGGTAAGCATCTGCCTTCAACGCAGGTCATGATCCCAGGGTCCTGAGATTGAGCCCTGCATTGGGCTCCCTGCTCAGTGAGGAGTGTGCTTCTCCTCCTCCTTTCCACTCATACTCCCTCACCATCTCTGTCTCTCTCAAATAAATAAATAAAACATTTTTTAAAAAGTCAGAAAACGGGGCGCCTGGGTGGCTCAGTGGGTTAAGCCGCTGCCTTCGGCTCAGGTCATGATCTCAGGGTCTGGGGATCGAGTCCCGCATCGGGCTCTCTGCTCAGCGGGAAGCCTGCTTCCCTCTCTCTCTCTGCCTGCCTCTCTGTCTACTTGTGATCTCTCTCTGTCAAATAAATAAATAAAATCTTAAAAAAAAAAAAAGTCAGAAAACGAGCAAGCGCTGATGTTATATGGAACTAATGAATTGAACACTACAACAAAAACTTACGATGCTCTATATGCTGGCTAACTGAACATGATAAAAAAATGGTAATGGTGAGTTTTTAACCTATCAATAATTAGGTGTAAATGAATTAAATTCCATAATCAAAAGTCATACAGCAACTGAATGGATTAAAGAAAAAGATCTGACTCTATGCTGCCACTAAGAGACTCACTTTAATTTTAAGGACATATGTAAGCTGAAAGTGAAGGGATATTCCATGCAAATGGTAATCACAGGGTGGCTATATTTCTATCAGAAAAAATAGACTGTAAGTTGAAAACTGTCATAAGGGAAAAGGAAGGTCAATACATAATGACAATGGAGCCAATATTCAAGAGGATATAATAATTGTAATATTTATATACACAGTATCAGAGGACCTTTATTATAAAGCAACATTAATAGAACTGAAAGGAGAAATAAG
Organism: Lutra lutra; assembly: GCF_902655055.1. Classification (NCBI taxonomy): domain Eukaryota; kingdom Metazoa; phylum Chordata; class Mammalia; order Carnivora; family Mustelidae; genus Lutra; species Lutra lutra. The sequence goes on from NC_062282.1 coordinate 46,965,379, forward strand.
CAGCATCACAATCAGAGCAGGGGACTTTAACCCCTACTGTTAACAGTGGGTAGATCACTGAGACAGAAAGTCAGCAGGGAGGGGGCATCTGGGTGGCTCAGTGGGTTAAAGCCTCTGCCTTCAGCTCGGGTCATGATCCCAGGGTCCTGGGAGCGAGCCCCGCATCGGGCTCTCTGCTCAGCGGGGAGCCTGCTTCCCCCTCTCTCTTTCTGCCTGACTCTCTGCCTACTTGTGATCTCTGTCTGTCAAATAAATAAATAAAATCTTAAAAAGAAAAAGAAATCAACAGGGAAACAGTGATCTTGAAAAATACTATAGACCAAATAGACCTAACAGACATATATTGAACATTTCATCCAGTGGTAGCAAAATGCACTTTCTTCTCAAATGCACATAGAATATTCTTTAGGATAGATCATATTTTAGACCACAAAAAAGTCTTAACAAATTCAAGAAGACTGAGATTATACCAAATATCTTTTCTGACCATACTGGTCTGAAACTAGAAATCAATAGCAGGAAGAAAATAGCAAAATTCACAAATAGGTGACAATACACTCCTGAGCAACCAATGGATCAAAAAGGAAATAAGAAAGTATCTCGAGACAAATGAAAATGGAAACCCAAAATACCCAAATTTATGGGTTGTAGCAGAAGTAGTTCTATGAGGACAGTTTATAGTGATGAATGCCTATATTAAGAAATAAGAAAGATCTCAAATAAACAACCAAACTTTACACCTCAAGGAACTAGAAAAAGAATAAGCTAACCCCAGAGTTAACAGAGGGAAGGAGATTAGAAAGATTAGAAAAGAAATAATGAAATAGAGAGTAGAAAAGCAATAGAAAAGATCAACAAAACTTAGAGACTTTTTTTAAAAAAAAAGATTATTTATTTATTTATTTGACAGAGAGATCACAAGTAGGCAGAGAGGCAGGCAGAGAGAAAGGGGGAAGCAGGCTCCCTGCTGAGCAGAGAGCCCGATGCGGGACTCCATTCCAGGACCCTGAGATCATGACCCAAGCCGAAGGCAGAGGCTTAACCCACTGAGCCACCCAGGCTCCCCAAAACTTAGAGATTAAAAAAAAAAAAGACTTTATTTATTAATTTATTCATTTGAGAGACAGGGAAAGCCCATGTGTGAGGCCAGAGAAAGGGGAGGGGGAGGCAGAGAGAGAGGGAGGGGGAAAGAATCTCAAGCCGACTCCCTGCTGAGGGCAAGCCCCATGTGGAGCTATATCTCATGACCTTGAGATCATGACCTGAGCTGAAACCAAGACTCAGACGCTTTACTTACTGAGCCACCCAGGTGCCCCAAGAATTGCTTTTTTTGGAAAGATAAACACAATTGACAAATTTATAGCTAGACTCACCAAGGAAAACAAAGAAAGGACTTGAGCAAATAAAATTATAAATGAAAGTAGAGACATTGCAATGGATACCACAGAAATACAAGGGATCATGGGACTATCGTGAGCAATTAAATACCAACAAATTGGATAACTTAGAAGAAATGGACAAATTCCTAGAAACTTACAATCTACCAAGACTGAATCATGAAGATACAGAAAATCTAAAGAGACCAATGATGAGTAAAGAGATTGAATTAGTAATCAAATCCTTCCAACAAAGAAAAGCCCAAGACCAGATGGGGGGAGGAAGGGCAAGCGCAAGCAGTACCACAGAGGTTTTAACTAGTTCATTAAAGAAGCTAGTTCAGTTCTATTGCTACTTCTGGAGACTCATGAGGATTACTATAGAATAAAATAACTTTAATTCCATGAGAAGATTTCAAGATGGGCCAAATTTGTTTTTTTTACAATCTTCCTCTTTAATGTCCAATCTTTTACTTCAAGGGGTAAGGATGGTATTTAATGGATAGTTTGGTGATGCAATCAGAAGTTCATACTCAAAGAGATAAAAATGATACTTTTACTTCTCTTTCTTCTAATACTTAAGCTGCAATTAATAACTGAATCTAGATGATTACTGGGTCAGTACTAAAGTATTTTAGAGTGAACCCAATGATGGCTATTAACAAATTGGATGGAAAAGTTAGTGATTCAGTCAATTGAAGGAATGATTAATATTTTAGGGTGAAGAGGAAAAAAGTATTCATGAAAAATACGAAAATGCAGCATCTGATCTTTACTGAGGCTAAAAATATGTCTTTGAAACGGTGCCCTGTGCGTAATGACACTAACTTGGCAGTCTTCTGTAATGCGGTGTGCTCGTGTCCTCTCTACACCATCACTTTGGCTGTTTTAGAATGATCTTTGCAGAACCTAAGCTACAGTAGAGGAAACCAAATTATTTGTGAACTTGTGGCATTCCCAGGCCTCTGTGAAACAACAGCTATGGTAATAGAAGTTGCTTAAAGCCTTGTACATTTTCATCCTAATTATGGATTATATCAGATTGTTACTTCTTAGACCCTACTTGAAAATTATAAATAGGAAGGATATGAAAATATAGGGTAGCTCTTCATTATTTCTGGTCGTGGAAATAAGTGAGAACATTAAAAAAAATTAACATATAATGTATTATTTGTTTCAGGGGTACAGGTCTGTGAATCATCAGGGTTACACAATTCACAGCACTCACCATAGCCCATACCCTCCCCAGTGTCATTCACCCAGCCACCCTACTCCCAGCCTGCCATCCCTCTCCCCTCCCTGCCCCAAGCAACCCTCAGTTTGTTTCCTGAGATTAAGAGTCTCTTATGTTTTGTCTCCCTCACGGGTCCCATCTTGTTATAAATGAAAACATTTAGGAAAAATTCTTATGACCCCAGCTCTGATTCTTTCAAAAGGTGAGTCTTGGATTTCCAATGTGTAGACTTGTATTTTGTGCCCGGAATTGGGCTGGATGCTGCCCAAGCAATAATTTCAGTATGAGGTGAAGTGGCAACAGGCAGTGGGGCTCACTCATGGCAGAGAAAAGGGAGAAGAAGCAATGAATTGAGAGAGTGAGGGAAGAAGTGACAAAATTTGATGTTCTTTTTTTATTGGTGTAATTTATTAGAATTCCATAGTTTTACTTTTTTATGTTTTATTTTTCTATTAATTATGTTTTGTTAGTCACCATATAGTACTTCACTAGTTTTTGCTGTAGTGTTCCTTGATTCATTGGTTGCTTTTTAAAAAAAGGTTTTATGTATTTATTTGGGAAGGAGAAAGAGAGAGAGAACAAATGGGGGAAGGGTTGGAGGGAGAGGGAGAAGCAGACTCCCCTCAGAGCTAGGAGCACAACTCGGGGCTTCGTCCTAGGACACTGACCCTGGGCTCATGACCTGAGCCTAAGGCAGATACTTAGTTGACTGGGCCACCTGGGTGTCCCTATAATTCTACTTTTTTAATAGTTGATGTGGGTGTTATCAACAGTATACAGTTTAAAATGGGATTAATTGAAGTTATTAGCTCACAGCAATGCATCAATAAGTTAATTATTATAGAATTGGAAACACAATATTTTTTCCAAAGAATTGACACTGATATAGAAGCCTACCTAACAACACATAGGCAAATTCAAGGCAATATACTATTTTTGCTGCTTGATGCTACTAGTGACATGGTGGACAAAGTAGAGAAAGTGTTCTCAGCACCCAGGGTCAGAGGCATATGATGTTGGTATTCGAAGGTCCTGTGAGGCCATCTTCTTCTAGACCAGAGGATGGCAAAAGGACAGAGAGTAAATATTTTAAGGTTTTCAGGCCATTTGTTTAAGTTGCAACTCTGCACCTCTGTTCTGTTAGTGGGAGAGCAGTTAAAACCATTTGTAAATGAAGGGGCCAAGGCTATGTTCCAATAAAAGCTCATTTACAAAAATAGTATTTACATTTAGCCCATGGGTTGTAGTGTGCTGATCTTTGCTCTACATAAATTTCTTTATTTTGCAAGTGGGAAATTGAGTCAAATGAGTATATTTGAAGTATTTAGCATGGCAGCTATCCCCACAGTATCTTTTCCAGAAATAACAGCTATAAAAATATTACCAAAAATATTATCAATAGTAGCATGCCTTTCCTTTATGTTAAATCCATATACTCATTGTCCTCCAAGACTTTTTCTTTCAATTTAGAGGAACTTTTCTCTGCTAGGAGGGATTTGGAAACTTTTACCTTTAAAAAAAAGATACTAAACTATTCTATGCTAAGTATAACCCTACTATTCAAAATGTAGTTTTGTCCTTCAGCTCACTATTTCATTTATAAATCCACAGGCTCTATCCTTGGAGTCCTAGCTAGGCTTCTGAGATCTCTGTTATTTTAGAATATGACATTTTCCCTTCCTTCCCCACTCCCTTACCTTCCTACCTTAAACCAGGTTAAAACATAGGCTCCGGAGTATAGTATATCATTTTGAGAGACAATGAATGCTACCAAAGTGACTACAAAATTATAGGGCCATTTCTGACTCTCTCTCTTTGCAGTTAACATAGTGAAATTGTATAGTTAATGTTCCTAAAGAGTGATGGAGATGAAAAGCAATATCTGAGTGCTAAGTGTTATTACTAAGAAAAGAAGAAGGAGAATAACTCTTTTTATATGTGTCCTTAGCCACCCCATCCTAAACCTAATATAAGCACAGAATTTCATAACTTTAACAGTTCTTTTAATAATGTTCAATCAAATATGAAATTAGGAAAACGAGGCTCGCTGACTGCTCCCACTCTGCCTGAGCTGTCGTTTTAGGCAGAGTGTGGGTAATATATCCTCGTTCCCATGAAGCTGACTGAGCCAGTGGTGTGAGAATTCCTTCAGTTCCATCTGAGCCATGGGGATGAGTGGGGCACCGCTGAGGAGAAATGACTGGCAGTAAGTAAAATAGGTGTGAATGAGATAAAGCTTGGGTGGGAATCCATTGTACATTGCAGGCAAGTTTTAGATTGTAAGCATTGGGAACTTCCCAGAGGAAAAACAAGATCCTCTTTTTGAACCCCCTTGGTTTTCTCAGAAAGTCTGGCATTCTGAGTAGACCATAATCTTGGATTCTTGAGTGGTTTATGACCGTATTAATTTTAACACCTTGAACTTGTCGGGTCTGAAGGCAACAAAGAGGTCAGCAGGTACAGTCTTCATTATGAGGGTCTGGGAGTGCTAAACTTATTTCAAGGTGAATTTTTCACCTAGGTACAACAGGCTGCTCATGTCTCATTTTTATGCCCATATAGAAAGAGGTGTTTTTTTCCAGCTGAATGTACAGAGCAGACCTACAGTCATTTAAATTATGCACAACAGACTGAGGTCTGCTTTGCTGATCATAATCACAACACCCACTTCATTCTTTTATGATTTAAATGTATCCTTTTGAGTCCCCCTCTGAAGACTGATTTTCTGTGTTGAGTCCTGCCAATGTGTAGCTTCAGGCAATGTGGCTGGAGTCATTGGAGACATGGTGTGAGGAACGTGAAGATATTTAATGGGAAAGGCAGAGTAAATTGAGATAGTCAAGGTTAGATATCAAGTTTAAATACTGGTAACTCAGGACTTGTGAGTAAATACTTGTGACTTAGGACTTAGGATTTTCTTTTTTGGTAGCCATCCAAAACTAGTAGCCATATATTGATGATGTTGGAGATGCCATGCATTTTTTGGTCAACTATTTATTGAATGCCTGCTATGTGCAAGGCTTCATTCTATGGTACAGCAAATATGGTGGCTAGAGTAGATTTTGGAAACCCGAATATGTAAAATGGACTATTTTTCTTATATGTGTATTTTTAAAAAATTTAAATACAATTTGCCAACATAGTGTACGTCATTTTTTTTTCTGATGTAGTGTTCAGTGATTCATCAGTTGCGTATAACCCCCAGTGCTCATCATCACATGCCCTCCTTAAAGCCCATCACCCAACCATCCCACCCTCTCACCCACCTCCCCTTCTGCAACCCTCAGTTTGTTTCCCAGTGTCAAGAGTCTCTCATGGTTTGTCTCCCTCTCTGATTTCTTCCCATTCAGTTTTCCTTCCCTTCCCCAGTGATCCTCTGTGCTATTTCTTATATACCACATATGAGTGAAATCATATAATTGTCTTTCTTTGATTGACTTATTTCACTTAGCATAATACCCTCCAGTTCCATCCACATCAATGTAAATCATAGGTATTCATCTTTCTGATGGCTGAGTAGTATTCCATTGTATATATAAACCACATCTTCTTTATCTATTCATCCATTGAAGGACATCTTGTCTCCTTCCACAGTTTAGCTATTGTGGACATTGCTGCTATTAACACTGGGGTGCGGGTGCCACTTATTTTCACTACATCTGTATCTTTGGGGTAAATACCCAAATTTTAAATACCCCAAAATATTTGGGGTAAATACCCGATTGCCAGGTCATAGGGTAGCTCTAGTTTTAACTTCTTGAGGAAACTCCACACTGTTTCCTAGAGTGACTGTGCCAGCTTGCATTCTTACCAACAGTGTAAGAGAGTTCCCCTTTCTCCACATCCTTGCCTATATTTGTTGTTTTCTGTCTTGCTAATTTTTGCCATAAAATGGACTTTTATCAAGGTGCTAATAAGAGAGAAAGTGTCTATGTTACACTGCCATAGAATTCTTGTTTACTTTATGAAAGAATCTCAGTCCTATGATTTCTTGTCTGTGGCTTTCAGAACACCCTGGACAGCGAGTTGTTGCAAGAAGCCCACAAATCCACATGTTCACCAAGAATAAGTAACAAACATAAATGTATTTATACATATGTGTTTACACATGAATGCATGGCTGTTTTAAACACATTAGATAATATTATGATTAAATTAAAAAGCACTCATTGAAAACTGTTATGGAATTATGTTGTTTTTTAGCATGTCTTTTCAATTAATTGTTTCATTATCTATATATTGCCATCACATATATTTGCATGACACTTTTATAGTGAAATGCATCCTCATACTTTTTTATTATTTAAATATTATAAAGTGATTTATAAATAGGAATAAATTATTATATATTTACTCACATTTCCAATGCTTTCCATTCCCTTGTGTAGTTCATGATATCCATTTGACAGATTTTTCTTTTGCCTAATGGACTTCATTTCACATTTCTTATAATGTATGACTGCTGGTAATGAATTCTTTCAGCTTTTTTTTTTTTCATCCAATAAAATCTTTATTTTGTCTTGTTTTCAAAAGATATCTTCATTGGGTATGGAAGTCAAGATTGGCTTTTCTTCTTTCAGTGCTTGAAAGATGTTGCTTTACCTGTGTTCTAGTTTTCTGTTGTTGGTTCACAGGCCTCTCTGGAGCTTCCTGGTTTTAATCTGAAACTGGCCCCCATACATGAAGGCCTAGAGAGGAAATAAAAAGGCATGTCACTGCAGGGTGGTAGGTGGAAGTTTTAACACACAAAGGGGACTTACAAATAAGGCTTGTTTTGGGGAGCAGCAAGGTGAGTAGATCCTGGGGCTTACTTGCCAAATCTTAAATGTTTATATAGAAGTCTTAATTGGGTTCAATGACATACACCATCTAGATGATCTCAGCACCACATCACTATCTCATGGCTGTCCTTGGGGCAAACTCTGGGAGCAGGGAAGGCATATGGAACCCACATTCCAAGGACAGGGAAGAGGTGAGGAGCCTCCAACTATTGGGATCCTCCTCAAGGATCAACCAGTTGTCATGTCATGACTTCCCCCAAGATCTGTCAACCACCATTTTAATTTTTCTTCCTTTGCACTTCATGTGTTTTTTGTTCTCTGGGGGCTTTTAAGATTTTCTCCTTATCATTGGTTTTAGACAGTTTGATTATAATATGCCCATTGTTCTTGTTTGGGGTTCATTGAAATTGTTAGATCTGTGGGTTTATTGTTTTCATCAAATTTGGGAAATTTTTGGTTGTTTTTCTTTAAGTAACTTTTTCTTCTTTCTTCTAGGATTCCAATTACATGTACATTACACTGCTTAAAGTTATCTCAGGGTTCACAGATGCTCTGTTTATTTATTTCCCCCAGTATGATGCATGTGCTTCATTTGGAATAATTTCTATTGCTAAGTCTTTAAGTTCATGAATATTTTCTTCTGCAGTGTATAATCTACTTGCAAAATGACATATAGCCATCCCTCTTCTAACTCAGTGCAACTGTCTTCCATTTCCCCTGTGCTAAGGCAACTACTGTTACCAGTTTATTGGGTATTTTTTCAGTGATGACATATATATTTAAAAATATATAGATATTTCTCACCTCCTCCCATAGTAACATACTACATATGTGTATGTAGCTTTCATCTTTATAGGGTACTTAAAGATACCACATAGAGATGCTTATTCTTTTTAAATGAATGTATAGTAGTTCTTTTGTGGACATGTCATAATTTATTTACATTCCAGGTTTTAGGTTACTCCCTGTTTGTTTTGTTTTTGTTTGTCTTTAGGAGAGAGAACTGTTTCAAAGTCCATATGTGAGGTGAACTTTTAGGCTCATTAGTAGCAGAAACCTCAGTTTCTAGTTCGTTTTCTACCATGAGTTCCAAGGGGGCTACCATATGTCTGCTCTCATCAGATTATTTCATGGTTCATTTTTCTCTTGGTATCATAAAGTGGAGCATGTCTTAGGCTGGAACAAAAGGTGGGCAGGCATATGGTAGGCAACTCTGGAAGCTGGGAAGCATGGATTACTCCTTTCTTATAGCAATGAGAATCTTACTGCTCTCCCTAAGCAGGTGTGTGGAACTCTGCCAGTTCTAGCTTCATTCCTCTCAACATTCTTATAATTCACTGGGAGACTGATGTATTTCACCATGAGAGAGGTAAGATAACGCTCAGTGTGGTGTCTCTGGAGAGAATGAAGGCAAATACCAGAGAGAATCAGAGATGTGTGAAAGAGAGAAGGGAGGTGTGTTTGGATGTCATTGAACTCCCGGTTCTAGTCACTGACATTCTTGGAGCTGTTCTGTCATGTTGCTCTTTCTTTAATTCTTGAGTTATTCAGCATTTAAGTTAGTTTAATTCATTTTTATCTCATTTTATTTCTGAGGATGATTTCAGCAGTAAGGAACCCATCTATTATGGTCTGAATTGTGTCCTTACAATTTAATATGTTGAAGTTCTAACCCTCAATACCTTGGAATATGACTCTATTTGGAGTTAGTCTTTGAAGAGCTAAGTTAAATTGGAGTTGTTAAGGTGTGCCCTAATCCAACCTAACTGGAGTCCTTGTAAGAAGAGGAAATTGGGCATATAGAGAGACACCAGGGATGAGTGTGCATAGGGGAAAGGCGATGTGAGGATGTAACAAGAAGGTGACCATCTGTAAGCAAGTGAGAGAGGTCTCAGAAGAAACTAACCCTGCCAACATCTGGATCTTGGACTTCTAGCCTTCAGAACTATGAGAAAATAAATTTCTGTTGTTTAAGACACCCTGTCTATGGTATTTTGTTATGGCTGCCCAAACAGGCTAATACACCATTTCAAAAGGACTTAAACACTAAATAAATTAATTAGCTTACATAACCAGCAGCCTAGAGATGAGACTGCTCCGGGGTTGGTTAATTTAACCACTCGGTGTTGCCATTCAACGAGACAGGTTTTTCTATCTTTTTACTTTGCCATTTGTTCCAGTTACTTTTGCTACCAAAGCAAGCTACTTCAAAAGGTAATGGTGTATAAATCCATTTTATTATACTCATGGATTCTGTGGGTTGGGACTTTTAATAAGGCATAGCAGGAATGATTTATTTCTGCTTCATGATTCTGGGTCCTTAGCAGGGTCTCTTGAAAGGCTGATGGTGACTTAAACAATGAAAGGTGACTCTCACAGCTGGGAATTGGAACAGTAAGAGTTGTAAACTCCATTTATGAGCTGGCTTTTTCACTCACATGTCTGGAATCTTGAGACGCTGGAGGACACCTTCACTGAGACTATCAGTCAGAAAATGTACACTTGGCTTCTTTACCTCAGAGTAGCCAGACATCTTATTTGGTGGATGGCTTTCCTCGGAATGAGCATGCCAAGAGCGTATTCCAAGAGAAACAGGCAGAAGTTGTATGGCCTTTTATGACCTGGTGTTACTTCTGTCATGTTCTATTGATTGAAGTATTCAAAAGCCCTCCCAAATTCCAGAAGAGAGGATGGAGATTCCATCTCTTCTGAGAGGAGTGTCAAAGAATTTTCAGCCATTAAAAAAAAAAAACAAAAACCTTCCACCTCACAATCAGCATGTGAGCCAGTTCCCCTGGCAGCTCTTAAGAGGACAGCAGCAGCTCTAAGCATCACGATCTCATGCATCAACCTCTAGAGGTAGAGAAAAAAGCATTTCTCAGCAGCTTCATCAACAGGCTTCTCCTCATGTGTCTCATGACCAGAATTGGGTCAGATGTCCCTTCCCAGGTCAGTCATTGCCAAAAAGGATGTAATTAACTGTGATCAGCTCAGCCAAATCATGTCTACCCTCTTGGGCTAAAGATGAGATTACTTTTCTTGAGCATCAGGTTTTATGGATATAGCAAATATTCCCCCTCAGCCTGGGGCTCTGCCACCACAGAAGGACCTCAAGAGAGAATAGATTTGGAGGGGCGACTGATAGTGTCTGTGTAAACTTCTGGTAAGGAGAGTCTGGCTCAATCAGGAAGCCCAGAAGAAAGAAAATAAAGATGACTTTCATCATTTCCATAGCCTAAGACCCTGAAAAAGCCTGCTCTTTGAAATCTTTATTACTCTTACCTGCTCTCCCATTTTCGCAATCTTGTATTTGGTCTTTCTCTCCCCTTACCACTCCACAGAGATCCATTACAATTTTTGGTACCAAGAACAAATGACTCTGTTCTTGGGAAACCAGATGATGGGACAAATAGCATGTTCTTAAAGCAAATGTGACAGTTACAATAGGGATTCAGCCCCCAGATGGGATCATGAGAACCCAGTGTGACAGCTACAATGCATCCCTGATTCCCATAATAAGCATAACAGCCTCTGAGAATCTCTCAACACAGACTAGGTTATAAATGATTGATTAATAAGTGGGTGAGTGCTGTACAGATCTCCACATGCCACTGCTAAGTTCTGCTAGGAGCCATAATATCCCATCTAACATGCTCTTATCACTGAGCTCACAGAGGGAGGCCTGCTCTTTATGGAACGAGGTCAGGGTCTGTGATGTTCTCCACAGCTCACATTGATAAAGTCACACAGGAAAATGGGATTTTCCACCCCGGGTCTGTGAAATGAAAGTTTGTGTGTGTGTGTGTGTGTGTCTGTATGTATCTGCCTCTGTGTTTGTATTTGTATGTGTCTGTGTGTGGGTTGCTGTGTAGGTATATGTCCCTGTGTGTGTCTCTTTGTGTGTCTGTGTGTGTGCCTCTATGTGTGTGCATCTCTTTATGTCTCTCTGTGTATCTTTCTGAGGCTGTGCCTCTGTGTATCTCTTTGCATGTCTCTTTCTCTTAGCATGTGTGTATATCTCTTTCTATGTGGCAATCTCTTTCTGTGTGTAGGTATATCCTGGCTGCCTGAGTGTAGGTATGCACATGCTCATGTGTATGGTATCTCTTTCTGTGTGCATGTAGGTATCCTGGTCTGCATGAGTAGGTATGAATATGTAGGCATGCTTGTGTGTGGGGATATGTGTGTAAGCTCCAGTGGGGCTAAAGGAGGGAACATTACTTCTTCTTTTTTTTAAGTTAGTATCTTTTATTTTTTATTTTTAAAAAAAATTTTAAAGATTTTATTTATTTATTTGACAGAGAGAGAGAGAGATCACAAGCAGGCAGAGAGGCAGGCAGAGAGAGAGGGGGGAAGCAGGCTCCCCACTGAGCAGAGAGCCCAATGCAGGGCTTGATCCCAGGACCCTGAGATCACGACCCAAGCCGAAGGCAGAGGCTTAACCCACTGAGCCACCCAGGTGCCCCGGGAACATTACTTGTTGAAGCTAAGGCGCTGTCACCCTGGGAGATGTAGAGGAACATGAGGCAGTGTGGTGTTGTGAGAAGGGTGAGGAGTGGCAGCTAGGCAACCTGGACCTTCAACCCAGTTTTTTTCTCTCACCCACTGGGTGATTTTCTTTGATTCATTTCAACTCTCTGGGCCTTAGTTCTCTTGGAGATAATATATTGCTTAACCTATCTCACAGGGATTTTCTGAAAATGAAATAGTAATGTAATTTAGAATGCTTTTGAAAAAGTTAAAAGCACAATAAAAAGAAATGCATTAATGGTTTAACATTTGACTTGATTCAGAGAAGACCTCTGTGTTCAAGATGGGCATGGAAAGGGTACTTTGATTCAAATCTAAATCTTTGGTTGATAGATCATAGGACTTGAGCCAAATGTGCAGCTACACCGGAAGAAAGGAGAAAATCTGCTTAATTTAAGAAGAGCATTGTGTTCTACATGAGCAAAGGCAAAGATGGCTCATTTTGGATGCTGGTCCTGATCAGTTAATGGTGGCTGCCTGGAACATGATATAGATGAGCTTTCAGAAGTCACATTCTGGTAGGAGTGAAGAGAGAACTAGTGGTTCCTGAGGAAGCGGGACATGTAGCATGCTGACCATGGGGCTTAACACCCTTCCAGTGCTGGGAGGAATCTGTATCAGACTTGGAGCCTGACACAGGCTGGTGTCTTAGGTTTGCTGAATGTAAAATCTCTGTAAGTTTTGAGGTTAGTTTGCTTCATTTCTCTCATGCCACCTTGGTGCCCCTTCCTAGTTGGATTTGATGAAAATTTAATTTATTTCTGTTATACGAAAGTGTGAGTAACTTTACGTTAATTCATGTATAGATTTATGTGAAAATGGTATAAAGTCAGGGCCTTACTGGAATTGGGGAGAAAGAGGTAGTTTAAGTTGTCACCATGCGTGTGAAACATCTTCTATACTCTGCCACTTTAATGTCACCTCTCTCTGGCTGGTTTTTGTCACAGTTAAAAAAAATTTCTCTGATTTTTCACTTGTTCCCCCCAGGGTCCAACTGAGCTCTTAAGAAGGCTAGAGACAAATGACACTGGAGAAGCCCCTAACACTTGTGTTTCTGTGCCATGTCCGTTAAATATTTCCTTGCCTTCCCATTCCTTACTCTGTGAAGTTTCATAGGTCTTCCCATGATAGCTTCATGACTCAGCATGGGTTGTAGAGACTTAATTTTCTTTCCTAATGGTCCTTCACCTAGCCCTTCTGACTCAAGTGTATAAATTCCTTCTCCCTTTTTCTGAATGAATAATTGCTGTTATTTTGTATCGGTGAGCATGCATGAGTGTGTGTGTGTGTTGACCTCAGCTATCAGTCACCTCTGCTATTGATTCCTCACAAAAGTCAATAAGGAGAAAAATGTTGCTTAAGTAGGCTTCATGCATCTTTTTTCAATTTTGGGGAATTAGAGGCAGAAACGTGGGCTGATGATGGTATGATTAGGAAGTTGGACAGGATTTTTTAATAGAGCGATTGATTTTATTCAGTACTTTATGCCTGGGTACTTCTCTGGGCACTAGAGATATGATGAGAACATGGACAAATCTGATCCCTTTTCTTGTTTGATTGTCGAGAGGTACAACTGAACACACAGCTATAAATGGGTATGGCATTGGGCTTTGAGCATGCACAGCAGGGGACATATGAAATAGCTAAGCCTGGAGGCATGGGAGATGGGCAAGGATGGCCTCTAGAGAAGAGTCATGTTTAAGCTAAAGCTGAAGCAATGAGAAAGGCATTGATAATGCAAAAAGAGGGTAGGACAGAAGGGCAGAAACAGCACATGCAAAGCACTGGATCATGGAGAGAGTTGACACATGCAAGGAATAGGGACATGTTCAGAGAGTCTTGAAGGTGAGGTGTGATAGAGGGGAAATCTGTTTGTAGAGGTCATATGACCTTGAAGGATTCCCTAAAGACTTTAGATCCAGGTGCTTATGAATCACCTGGAGATCCTGTTAAAATGCAGATTTAGACTCAGAAGTTCTGGGGTGAAACCTGCATTTCTAACAGGCTCTCACGGAAAAGAGTGCTGCTGGTCCATGACCCCACTCAGAGTAGCAAGGCTTCTGACACTACCCAAAAGACCATGGCAAAATCATGGAAAAGTTTTAGCTGGCATAATGAAATGGCCTACTTGGGTGGTAGGAATATCCTACAGCAGTGTGATGAATGGAAAATGGAAATCAGTGAAGTGGTGGAGATGGTAGGAAGGCATGTGAACAGTCACGTGAGACTTGTCAGGTAAGCTAGTGCCAGTGGGCAAGCGGGCATTGCTTGTGACTCATTCCTTAACCCTGCCCTACTCAGCTGCCTGCGGTAATAATGCTGCCCATCTCTGCCTCCTCCATTGGACAGTGGCTCCTTTGTGGTGGGGTTCAGGCAGCGTAGGGCACGGCAGACAGCATAGCACTTAATGACATAAGCTTTGGGGTCAGTTGAGTCTAGATTCAAGTCTTAACTCCATTACTTCCTAGTTGCTTACCCTCTCAGAGACTCCAATGCCACATCCACCGCAGGTGGAGAATAATACCCGCCACATTGTTAAGAGGATAAAATGAGATAATGTAGATAAAGTGCTTAGCCCTATGCCTGACACTCACTGATTCAAAAAATACACAGTGAGCACTTACTCCTGCATGTTAGGCTTTGGGGATTCAGCAATGAACAAAGTAGATTTGGTCCCTGCCCTCTTGGAACACTTGATAAATTGTAGTAGTGACTGCTTATTATTCTCAGCAATAACTCTCTGCTGTTAGCCTATTCGTTTTGAGCATAGAGTTTGAACATGAAGCCCCAGCAGCGATTTGTCTGGACAGTAAGCCCTCAACACCTTCTAGAACAAGTTGTAGAGATGGACACTCTACTCCATACATTCAATTTAGTTGCTCTTTCAAGCCCTGGCAGCACTCTCAGCTTAATCACCCACAACAATGAAGCAAGGATACTTGAAGTCTAACATCATTTTCCAGCTCAGTAATCTATATGTGACTAATCCTGCAACATTCCATTTAATAGGTTTCAAAGGCCTGGGAGGGTGTATGCATGGCTCATCCTTAGCCAGTGGCTAGGTATGGTCCCAAATATCCATGTGAAATAATTTCTTGGGTTTCGAGGCTGTAGATTTTCAAATGAGGAACTGAACTGCTGAACCTGTTGAGGGGGAAGACAAAAGATGAGTGAAGTGAAGGTGGCAATGGAAGGAAAAATGACTGGTAGTCTTTGGCATGGAGGATGTGACCCGAGCTACAGAGGGCTTTGGTGAGCTCCATAGCCTGTCACAGGTCCAGCTACAAAGGATCCTGGTTATAAAGACTTTGGTTACTAAGGAAATGGGAATTTAATGGAAGTTGTGGGAACTGAATCCCATAGTGAGAAACTGAGCAATTCTCAGGTTGTAAGACAGGTCGTTGGAGCAGCTTTGGGAAAGGGCAGGAAAAAAAACAGGACTCAGGAAGACTGGGTAGTAGGAACAACTTCACTGCTTTGTGGCGGTAGGGGCTGGCTTGTCTACTGGCTGATTGAGCATCAACTCTTCTTTCTCTGCAGGGAGGGAAGGACTCAAAAGTCCAGATGTTGTTCCAGCCTCAGAGTCCCAGAAGAAGATCCAAATGGTTGGGTACAGGACGTAGGGTCTGCTTTTTGGCAGTTTTGAAAGCGGAGAGAAGAAGGTTCTGGTGACTTGAGCTTCTGTATTGGGAGGTGAGCACCTGGAATTCCCTTCCCTCCATTATACACAGTGGTGTGGTGGTGAATCCCCAAAAGGAAACTGGAGCATTATTAAGATGGGGAGAAAGGATGTAGGCACATCAAGCATGTAAAATGACAAGGTTGATTATTTATTAGTGAAGAGCCAACTTTATGCTACTTTTTTCCCCTTTGAGGTTTGTTTAAATATACTTAGCCTTTCTGGGATCTCCCAGGCAGCAGCTCCATCATCCGTGTTCCTGTCATGCTTAATTTCTCTTCGTTAGCTCTTTCACACTGCATTGCGGCTATCTGTTCATGAGGCCATTTCTGAAACAGCCCAAGAGTTCTCCAGGATAAGGAATGACCTGATACTTGTCTGCATTCTTAGGCCTGGGAAAGTGCTTAACACATAGAAAACATTTGATGAATTACAGTTCACTGAAATAAGTTCATGTGGGTATCTTACTGGGAATACAATCATAATTAACTAGGAATTTTTAGGGGTACATTTTTGGGTGAAAATATTTAAACATCATTTTGTAGATTGTACGCGTTTAAAACCCACTCCATAAGGGTGTGCAGCTTTGAAAGTACAGGGCCACAGAGAGTAAAGCACTGGGACTTGTACACTCTGTGTATGTCAGCTTTTACTCACTCAATGATGGAAGAATATTTTCTTCTATGAAAACCTTCTTCACATAGAAAAGTTCTCTGCCTTGTTTAGTCTCGGTCAAATATTTTCTCATTAATCTGGAGACACATTATCCTGCTCCCCAGGGTATCTTCTATTTTTGCAAATGCTGCGGTCTTTGCTCGGGTCCAGCTCCATGCTTCGAAGAAGAAGCTTGAATTGTTTGGGGGGCATCTGCAGACCTGGTAAATTTAGCTGCAGTGGCCAAGTACAAGTGAGTTATTTCAGAGTTGACTTTTACTCCTAGATAGATCATCTCATTTATAGGTGCAGAAATTTCAGATTCTGGATTTTATCATAAAGTTAGAGTCACCT
The DNA here is from genome assembly GCF_902655055.1 of Lutra lutra. NCBI lineage: Eukaryota > Metazoa > Chordata > Mammalia > Carnivora > Mustelidae > Lutra > Lutra lutra. Next base: position 46,981,987 of record NC_062282.1, read on the forward strand.
ATCCCTTCCCCTCCCCTTCAGTGATATGACTGGCAAAGGAGTGTGGAGAATGGAGACCTTTGTGATTCTCAACTTCTGCCTCCTTGTTCGAGGCAGAATAGGCAATGAAAACTGACTGACTGTTCCAGGCAGAAAGTGTTGAAAGAGCACAGGGCAACCCCCATGATGGCCTGAAAGCCTGCAGAACTAGGGAGCCAGGACCAAGGCCAGAACTGCAGGCAGACACCAGCTACAGAACTAAACTGGTGAGGTCCCCATGGCTGTGCCCCGACCATGGACACCACAGACCATAAGGTTACGACCAGTACACTGATGCCACTCACAGTATTTTTTGCTGCCACTTGCCTTCAGGATGGATTCTTCAGTCTCTGCTTTTCTCCATCTGTAGCTGCTATTTCACAGTCCTGGGTGGGACTGTCTGGGCAGACGGGACTCAGCCATATCTTATACCCTCCCTAACTTCAAGGAAGGCTGGGGAGACAAGCATCACCACATTTTCAGGCTCTGCCTCTTAACAAGATGCTTACGGTAGGGGGAATTCCTCAAACAAGGAAGAGAATTTCATCTGCTGGGTCACCAAAATACAAATGCTTATGACACTGTCATTTTAAGCCATTTTGCTAATAACACACAAAAAAATAATCTCCTTGATGTTTTAGATCCTGCTATTTTGTTGGATCAATACAACCATGTGGATGGATGGAGGACCTTGATGGAATCCACTCTCTCTATCATGTCTGTGAGCATCTGAATGAAATGTCCTTGGCTCTGAGACAAGGTGAAATAGAATTTAGGGCAAAAGGTTTTAATCCAGGTTTTGTCACTTACTAGATTTGGAAGACAGAATTTAATCTCTCTCAGCCTCAGTGTCCTCATTTGTAAAATGGATATTACCTTATCATATACCTCATATTTTGGGTTCTTATGAGATTCTATCCCTAAATCTATTGGGAGAGTACTAAGCATGTAATAGTCCTTAATAAGTAGTAGCTATCATGGCCAACTTAGAGAAACTTGAGTTTGAGGACTGGCCAGAAGAGTCAAAATGCAAGATCTGCATGTCCAGAATGTGCCAGATGCATGCCTTCAAGGCTAATCTGGGGGAAGGAGGTCATAATGAAATTTGAGTGGGTGACCTCCATTGAACCAATGATGAGCCAATTCCTAAATGCACCTGGCCATAGGTGCCTGAGAATACAATCTGCTTTCAAAGTACAATCAGATAGGAAAAGACCCAGGGATCTTTAGTTGTAGACCTACCATGAGGCCCCATCTGCTCAGTTAAGGAAGAGATTAGAGATTAGGCAGTACAGGGAAAGTGTTTATTTCCAGTTTACAGACTTTTTGCAGGGGAACTTCTTTGCAGAACTCAAAAGGCGGATGTTCTCAGGTATAGATGATCTCAACAACCTTTATTTAGGTTGGAATTCTGGGAAAGTCATCAATCTTTGGATCCACGCATATTTCTATTTTTGTTCCAGTTATCCAGCAAATAATAAAGAGTTTAATTTCTGCTAAGGGCTAATTTAAGAAACATCTCTTTTAAAAGCTATTTATTGGGTGAAAATATGAAAGACACAGTCAGTGTATCTAATAGGAAATGCTCTGTTGGTGTTAGATGACTCACTTCTTCAGGTATGCTGTCAGTTTTTTTTTTATTATTTAACATTTTTCTTTCTAAATTAGGAATGAGAATGAATCACCCTGGAGGGAAGGAAGGATTCTATGAGATGCACCTACATTTGTTTCCCCATAACTGAGGATCATTTGGGTTTATATAAGATGTTATTTCAAAGTTAGCACATCACCTCTAAAGGTGCTGGGCTTAAAGCTGGGTTGATTGTAAAATGCACCATTTAGATGTTTCCTTCGAGGGATTAAAGGCAGAATACGTACCTACTGGTCACCCAGGGAGAGGTTGATATAGTCATTTACCTTTTTAATGGAAGCAGGGAATGTAATTAACAACCATTTGCATGTAACAGTAGAATATTTCATGGTGGTGACAATGATTCATCCCTCTTTCCTACAGCAACTAGAGGAAAATTAAACCCAGGTCTTATGACTTTCAGGCAAGGATAGAATATGCGATTCACAATTCATCCCATCTACTGTCCCACTAGCTCACCTTCCTGTGTTCTTCTAATAACCATCCTCCTGTTTCAAGCAGCAGTTTTCGCTCTGTATTGCTTTTCACCAGGGGCTCCCTAATTTACAGAGGGAACTTGGTTATTGTACTGAAGGCAAATAGGTTTCAACTCTCGGGTTTCAATTTGACATTGATTGGTAGTGGCTTCTGAATCAAGCTTCCTCTAGGCAAGGCTTGGAGGCACAGTGGGAGGGGAAGGAAGGCAGTGGTTGATTAGTAATGCCTGCCATGGTTTAGAGGGGTTAGAGTGTCATTCATTTGCCATCCTCAACCAGGTGAAGACCTCAAGATTAGGAATTGGGTCTTGTGTTGGCTTAGCCATAATGTACTATGAGAGTTGGGACAAACCCCAGTGTTAAGGTTTTCTTTAAATGCCACTTTGGTGGAAGGGAGATAAATAGTCTATCATACAAAGTTCACAAGTCTGTCACAAGATCAAAAAAGATTTAGAAGAATAGAACTCTCTATACTATATTGTTACATTCCCATTCTGCAGGATATATAGAGCTATGTAAATTAGATTCTGAGCTTACTTTAAATATATTTATCTATTCATCTTACAAGTGTGGAAGGAATAAGGAAAGGAGAGTTTGGAGTCCTTGAATGGAAGTGGAGAGCTGTAAAAGGTTAGAAATGGAAGGGCCTTAGATATTATCTAGAAAAGCAGTTTCAAACTTTTTTAAAATCTGAGGAACTCCCTTTTCCACAATCCCTTATGGTATATGATACAATAAACCAATAAGTGGTGATATTCTATTTGAAGCTCCTTATTTCTCACGAGGCTTCCCAGATCCTTGGTGTGGAGTGAGTGCTATCAAATATGTCTGAATTCAATCAGGTGCCCCACGTATCTTCAGAATGCTGTAGTTAAAAATTTCCCAGCCATATCAATGGTGTCTTGGGCCTTGACCTCTAGTGTGTATGTGACCAAATTCCCCTCATTGAGGCAAGAAACAGAGGTACTTGTTTGACTGAGATCCAAATGACGGAATGCCTGGTGTGGGGGGAAAAAAGTTTACGTGTGAGAGGAAGCCACTCATAATTGTACCATAAACACAAGGACATAAAAATCAGCTGTTCCATTTGTAAAAAGCCTTGAGTGGATTGAGTTGTTCTTAGCACACCTTATTCCTTAACACCATCCATTCATCCATCCGACAAATATTTATTGAGCATCTACTGTGTCAGGCATTCTACATGGGGGATATAATTCTGGGCAAAACTAATGATGTCTTTGTTTTCATGGAACATATATTTTGTTGGGAGACTGAATAAACAAAGATAAAAACATAATTTCAGACAGTGATATGTGTGATGAAAATAGTGTTTTCATACAAAGGAACTGAGGGTAGGGCTTATAGATAACCAGTGCTCCGTACTTGTTAAATGAATCAATAAAGGCTTTTTATTGGTCACCAGTGGCCTTAGACCACAGGTTGGCAGCAGATACTCTTAAGGATATAAAGAATAGAACCAGATCAATTGTGATCTTAGCTTTCCCATGAGGCACAAGAGAAACTTCATTTGCCTGATTGAATGGGAGTTTGGCTCAGAGGATCGTGGCTAGAGCTTTATTATTTCCTTCTGTTTCTGAGCTCCTTGGCAATGTTTCTGCACCTACAGCAATGTCATAAAAGCTCCTCAGTCTTCATGGTAACAGAGCTTGGAGGAGTTGCCTCAGGAATTTATGGCTGCTGGAGAAGGGGCACTGGAATAGCCAACTTATAACAAAATAACTTTAATAAATTTTGTTGACTGATGAAAGGCAAAACATTTTACAGATCTAGAAAACAAATCAGAATGGGGAAGGACTCGGAGCTGGGAGAGGGTGGTTACGGAGAGAACTAAAATTTGACAAGAAGGGAGGGGCGAGAAGCAATCAGACAAACAGAGAAGCTCAAGGAGCCAGAGGATGCCAAGCTGGGTTCATATGGACTGTGACTTCCCACCCCTCATATGGGAATGAAAGTGGGAATAAAAGACTTGTGTGAAATCTGTTTCAGAAACACAGATTTCGCCAAAAGAACCATCAGCCTGACCCAAAAAAGAGATGCCTTAGATTTGAGGCATTTCTCATTTGTCTTCTTTGAAAAATCAACTGGTAGGATCATCAGAGACAATGTCACAGAGTTGTGAGGTATCTGTCCTATGCCTGGTGCCTGCCCGTCCATCCTTTTCTTCCCGGACTTGGTGTATCTCTGCAGGTCCAGGCCTTCAGCTGAGAAGGAAGACAGGACATAAACACCTTTTTCCTCTTCCTGTCAGCCTGGCCACCCACAAGGCCCTCTCACCTCTGGCACGTCCCTGCTGTCGTACGGTCAGGGAAGCTGGGGGAGGCTTTGGGACTTGTGTGTTCAGCTGTGTCTGGCCTGACAGGTGAGGCAAACCAGAGGGTCAGTGTGAGGCACCTGACAGGTGGAAAAAGGAGCAGTTATTCTGGCTTTCCTTTACCCTTCAAATGTGGTCAAATGCCATTATGTCTCACCCTAACACTGTGAAACTCCAGAACATTCTGAAGCCCCAGGAGCCTGTGAGATATGAAAGTGTTTGGATTCACCAGACTCTTTTGCATCTCCTTGTTTAGCGGCCTCCCATATGCTGCTGTGTTCGCGTGCGCGTCCTTGCTGGTATTTCTCGCCACATCGCCTGCCGTACCTCCTTGGATATCCCTGTGAGACCCACTCTCCTAGGTCAGAGTCTCTCCTTGGCTGCCTCCTACTCATCCCTGGGGACCTGCAACCAGATTTCTGCTTCTCCAACTGTTTTCCCACCCTAGCACATACCCCACATAGTTCGTTTAAACTTCTGTGTTCTCCTCTCTCTTGAAGGCTTGTGGAAGCAGAGTGTAGTGTCTTGCTCCCCGTCAGGCCTGCAGAGCCCGGTCCAGCGCTTGGCTTTCACTCACTTGCTCAGCGAGTGCATCAGTGGCCTGCCCATTCCGTGGCCGGCCATGTTGTTTCACTTCCTCATCTGTGAAATCAAGCTCTTTCTTTATTCATATCACGGAATTTCCTTGAGGGCTAAATAAAGTGATGAACCTTCTTTTAAAGGGTACAAAAGGTTGTGTGAAGCTGTAAGGTTGTGTAAATGTTCTGTGTGATGCCAAGTGGAAAGATGATGTCTGAGGCGCCCCTTTTGTTTGTTGTCCATTCCTGCTCTTCAGACACAACTATGTCAGCGTCTAATCAGTGCTGTCTTTTCAGAGGAAGATTGATGGAGACAAGCTCTCCTCTCTGCTCCTGTCAGGGTAATGGGCACCTACTGAGGTGCTTGTCTTAATTTACCAATAGTGGGCATTTGCCTCCTGCAAACTTATTGTTTTGATTTATTCAGCAGGCTTGCCATGATGAAAGTGTCCTCTTTGTTGTTAAGATAAAGACCGACCTTTTCTTTCCTGAGGTGAATGACTGATAAAAGATAATTTTTTTCTTTTCTTTCCTTTCTTCTTTTTTTTTAAACCACCCAGTCACGTTAATTGGATGGTTTCTATCCAGAGACCATCACGTTCTGATTTCATATCAAGCTCTCTTTGTAGAAGGCTCAGTGCCACTGAGATTAAATCCGGGACTAAGCCATGGGCACAAGGGACAGGAGATAGATGCTTCACAGCCACTCATTATAAAGTAGAGCTGTTTCACAGAGGGGCCTGGAGTGGGATGGGGTGTCGCTGGAGGTGGGGTGTGTTTTATGCTAGGGCTGTTCACACAGTGGTTGGATGGTCACTGAGCTAAGTGCTGGGAAGAACCTGCCCCACCTCCTGGAGATGTGAGTTCTAGTCTTGTTTTGATGAAAACAACAACAACAACAGCAGCAGCAGCAGCAGCAAAGTAGCAGTTAATTCTTACCAATTGTTTACTATGTGCCAGGGAGCACGCCATTTTATGCGCACCTCCTCACTCTTCACAAAGGCGCAATTAAAGTGTTCATTTCCCCCTTTTGCGGCTCTCTTGGCCGTGTGACTTTGGACTGGTCCCTTTATCTCTCTGAGCATCAGTATCCTCATTTAAAAGAGTTGAACTAGATAGCCCATCCAGCTTAGTCATGTCACTCTCCTTCCCTACACCTCCCTCCACACTACATATAAAAACCAATGAGAGGCCTAGGTGTCAAGCTTCAATTTTCAAGGAAATGGGCCTACTGAGTAACACCAAACAAGGGGCAGTGAAAGAGAAGACTAGAGTTTTCTGTCTGATAATCAGCCTGTCCTTCCAGATCTGGGCCTGTTTATATATTTGCTGGCCTAGAATAACGTTATCTCTTATTCTCACACTGTATTCTTCTCAAGATGGTTTGAAACCAAAAGGCTTAAGGATAGAGAGATTCAGACAAAGATTTAAGAGTATCTCTGGACCCTGGATGAATCCAGGAGCCTGGCTTCTGACCTATTCAAATGGAGTGTGAGGCCAGGCAAAGACTGAGCCAAAGTGTGGTGTATAGTCCTTTAGTGATACAGGTGGGTGATACGGGTGGGGAGGAGTATTTCATCACTGACACTGTTTAGAATCACTGGTGCATGGTGATAATAAAGCCGGACTGACTGTTACTGGTTTTATATTCTCTGACGATAATGCTCCTCTTAAATTCCGCACAGGGCTGACTGTTCCTCCTGCCTGCCCTCCCTCATATGCCTCTAAACACAGGCCCAGGATCTGTGTCCTGGGACTCGGGGAATAGGAGCAAGGAGGAGTTATGGGATCCAGGGACTGAGCAAGCCGCTCTTACAGACTCCAGGATCTGCCTGGGTTTCTCTAACTAGGAGACTGAACTAGGGAATCCATCATTCTTCTAACATTCAACAGTATTTGTGGAGCCCCTACTTAATAACAGACCCTGTGCATTATATATGGAGCATCATTTAATTTAATTGTTGTATTTAATCCTTTCAGACAGGTGACATCCCTCCAAGTGTGGAATTCAAGCTCAGAGATGCGGAGAACTTTGCACACTTGAGCTTGGATCTCTGTTGCTCCCAAATCTGTGTGTATCTGGTCAGGAGTGCTCGCTGCCCCTCATCTATGCTCTGTGACTCTCTAGGTCCGCACTGGCCTCATTGTGTCTGGTGAGAGAGCTCAATGCTTCTCTCAGACTGAGATCAGACCAGAACCCGGTAGTCAGGATGGTGGGCCTGCCTACGTTGTCATGGATACCTTGCCACTGGGGACATCAGTGGAAAGAAAAGAGCTAAAGCCAAACATTGTAGCCTTGGAAATGAGAGCTAAGGCTGTGAACTTGACTTTTCAATGCATGGTCTGAGGAGAAGTTCTTAAAGGGACGATGAGAGCAGATAAATAACTCCATGATTTTGTTCAGGAACAGCATTCTTAACAAGTTTCTGGAAGTTTAGTCTAGTTGAGTGAGGCACATGGGAAATATGTTCTTTTGCTGTGTATATGTTCCCCACTGTCCCTTCCTGCCATGCTTGAGCACCTCCTTAGTCCCTCTTCTCAATTTCATCCACTCTCTGAAAGCTCATGGTGTTCCCAGGCTCAGGGAGTCTCCACGCCGTCAAACATGAAGTCCTGGACAATCTGCGCAGCACAGAGTCACCAGATTAATAGTCGGATTTCTGGTGCGTGTGTGCACGTGTGTGCATGTGTACATGTGTGTGCGTGCATGTGCACGCTCACGTGAGGGCGAGAGAGAAAGAGAGAGAGAGAGGTGTTAATTTGCCAGTTTGCATAAACTTTTTCCAAACACAGTCTAATTGCTGAGGAACTATTTGGGAAGTTCCCAAGGTAGAAAAAGATCAACCACAAACAACAGCCTTGAGGAAGTTGGTAGAAAAGTTTGATTGTTTTCTCTTGGTAGCAATTTCTTCCTTGCCTAAGAAAGGTGTAGGAGAGACAGCAGTTCTCTGGAAGAGCTCTGGGCCAACATTTTCTAAGTGGTCTCAGGAGGGGGCTGAGGCTTTCGGCCAAGTAGCTGGTTGTCACTGAAAGCCAAACATTTGGTTTTGAGTTCAGCTCCCATTTGGAATTCATTTCCCAGACCTCAAAGTACGAGATGTCACTGTTGTTATTTATTTATTTTTCTTTATTCTTAAGCTTGTTTGTTTTCTGGCAAGGAGCCAAGGTAGTTTCTGTGAAGGCTATAGTCCTTACGTATTTGTAAGATGAGGAAAATGCCACGGATGGTGTGTGAAGGGGATGTACAGAAATTGGACAAGAGGGAATTAAGCCAACTCTGCCTGAATTACCTTGTTTTTCTTCTGTTTTATGAAATCAGGAAGTCAGAAACAATGTGATCTATCATTGTCAGCCCACTCTTTATTCCTTCCTTCCTTCTTTCCTCCCTCTCTTCTTCCCTCCCTCCCCTTTTTCTTCTTTTCTTTCCATCCATCCATCCATCCATCCATCCATCCATCCATCCATCCATCCTTTCTTCTATCCATAAATGAAAACTGAATTCGGAATCTATTATAAGCTAAGTAACACAAAAGTGAACTAAATATAGTGCCTGGCTTCCAGAAATTTATGATTGAATGATGGAGACAGACACAAACAGGATACTGCAATATAGCAAGGTTCTTATTCCAACGGAAGTTTATACACCAGCATAGCAAAGAGGCCTGTTGCCTTAGTCTGGCATGGGGTTGAAGGCCACAAAAGTCTTCTTTGAGCAGTGTTTCCAGATGAATCTTGAAGGGTAAGGAGGCAGGGTATGTTGATAAAAGAACAAGTTTTATATGATGGGCAGTCCTCATGGAAGTGCCGAGAAAGCATTAGTAAATGAAAGATGTGCTCCGGAGAAGAAACTGACAAGTGACCTTGAAAGACAGGTGGAATGAATGGACATGCCCCTTGTGGAGGCTTCTGCAGGGATGTGGCCAGGCTTGTCTGTGTCCAGTGTGGGGTGGGGTGGGGTGGGCTGGGGCCTGAGTCAGGGCCCAGTGACTTGGTTCTGCTAACAAGAGCGATAAAATGAACACTAATCCAGTTACTTCATGACAAGCCTAGTGACAAGAGCTCTGAATGCATTAGCTCAGTGTAACTCAAATGTGGATTATGTGTTACTAGAGATTATTTTATATGCTCCCCAGCTGAAGCAGTGAATAACACTGAATCACATAGAAAGTTTCCTTTTTAATTCTCTTTTGAGCTTTTTGAAGCTGCTGTGTTTTTTAATTCTATTTTTACGCACGCTAATCTCCATTTGAACAGAGGGGACAGCCTCAGGCCCAGAGCCTTCAGCAGAAAATAGTACTTAGCTAGAATTTAACAGAAATTTAATTGTTATTTACTGAGACAAAATTTTTGATGCGATTTTTAGTGACATTATTCTTATGGTGACTATCAATTTATGGTGATACTGGTTTTCTGTTTATGGTAGCAATTTTTAAAGTTTCCTGTTACAGTATATTCATTTAAGTGAAAACAGATCGACTTAAAGAAAAATATTCCCTAATATTTCAGGTTTCATGCAGATATAGCAAAGATCAGGAAGGACTATGCCTATTGATGAGGGAGCAGGAGGCTGGCTGAGGACAAAGGAAAAGCTGGCACCTCACACCCCCTCTCCATCCGCTGTCCTCGGTAATATGTGTGACATTCCCCAGGCACCCCTGACCGCCATAAACAAGAAACAAATAGTTAACTTGCAGAAATCACAATCTTACAAGACAGGAGTCTCCTTTGGTTTACAAATGTCCTAGAGATCTACAAACAAAGAAGTTACCTTATCAATAGCACAATTTCCAGAGGCAAATAACTCAGTTCCTCAAGCCCTAAATAAAGCTAAATTTCTTCTAAACACAAATCTCACTAACAAAGACGCTTGATAGCAGAAGTGTGATTGCCTTGCCAAAAGACAACATTGATCGAGCCGCAAGGCCTCCGGTATCTCGGCACCTTGTAGGCCGTCTTTAGCATATGAAAGTTCTGTTGAAACCTCCCTTCCCCTCACCTTCCCCCAACCGCACGGTAGGTAACCTGCCATCTCTCACAACCCGGGGCAGCATCTCTTCCTGCCCACGGGTCCTGTCCCCGTGCTTTAATAAACCATCATTTTGCACCAAAGATGTCTCAAGAATTCTTTCTTGGTCATTGGCTCCGGACCTCAGCCTATCGAACCTCACCTAGGTTCTAGAACTTCATCACAATGACTAAAGTTTGTATTTTTTCATTCCTTCCAAAAAATTTGTCAGGAAAATGTTATTTTAATCTCAATTTAGTTACTACAAAATTGTGATTTATAGAGTTTGAGTAATTTGGCAAGTGGCAGAGCTGGGATTTGAACCCAGGTCTGTCTGACTCTGAATCCCATGTTTTTAACCTTAAGGACATAGACCTTCAGAGGCCAGATATCTGACTGTAGGTCTAAGTAGGATTCTGGAATGTTAGACCTGGAATGGCCTTTTGAAACCATTTGGTCCAGTGTTGTCAAACTTCTTCACTACTAGTTACCCTTTTGTCATATATTTTTCAATTTTTTGGAAGAATGAACAAATAATGTAGTCTCCCAGTGATTATGAGTCAATTAAAGATGTACCATGCCGGGGCGCCTGGGTGGCTCAGTGGGTTAAAGCCTCTGCCTTCCGCTTGGGTCGTGGTCCCAGAGTCCTGGGATCAGGCCCCCGCATCGGGCTCTCTGCTCAGTGGGGAGCCTGCTTCTTCCTCTCTCTGCCTGCCTCTCTGACTACTTGTGATCTCTGTCTGTCGAATAAATGAATGGGGTCTTAAAAAAAAAAAAAGATGTACCATGCCTACTGGAACTTTGAAAGAAGTAGCATTGCCTTGGGGTCTTAAAAAAGTGTGTTGACAATAGAGCATGAACCTCTTGACATTTGCACGGATCCCTAGGGGTCTGTGGTTCCTAGGTTGAAAAGGACCAAGCTAGGCCACTCCCCTAATTACTAAGACATGGAGAAAGGGAGTGGTTTTGTCATGTGTGGGTAAACTGCCACGTCAGAAACAGTCTTGATAAGGTAACTTTTCCTTCTGCCACATTATTCAGATGGGCCCAATTCCTTCTCTGAGAGCCTTAATCCAAGAGCTTGGCTACATTTTTGTTTCCTACCACCCCTACTCCCTGGCTGCTTCCCATTCACTAACTTGGTATTTATAGTTCTTAGTTTAGTCTTGTCTCCATTGTTTTCCCCTGGGGAAATGCATGTTCCTCAAGGAAGTAGTTATAAAATGGTTGTCAAGTAATCCCTGAGACCATATCGCCCTGAAGAATGCTCTGGATTTCTAAGTCTGTGTCATGTCGAGGAACATTACCGTGCATCCTACTCGCCGTCTAAGTAATATTAGAAGAGCCTCCCGTCTCACCTCTGCTTCCCCCTCCACTCTCAGCATTTCTGGTTCCTCTGACAGACGTTGTTCACTCTGGTGACATTGAACTACTTCCCTTGAACTTACCATGTACTCTTGTACCTTATAGCTTTTGCACATGCTGTTTCTTCTCAGAAATAGTGTTACCATTCACTTAACACTTACCACGTGCCACTAACTATGCCAAGAGCTTTGTTAGTTTATTTAATTTGGTCCTTACCACAGCTCTACAAGGAAGGAATTATTATGCCCTCTTAATATATAAGGACAACGAGACACAAAGTGAATTAGTAACTTGTCACACCACTGGCCAGTGTCAGAGTCAGGATTTGAAGCTGTAACATCGGACTCAGGGTACGTGTCTTGAATCACTCTCTCTTGTGATTTCCCATTCACATGGCTTACTTTTATACAGTTCCTCTTAGATATCACCCTTATTATTGGTTTCAGTTGGAAATCTTTTCTGATGCCTCTTGGCTATTTTAGAATTCTCCTCTAGCTGTCTCCACAGCATCATCTTGTTCCTCCCACTTTGTTGTGATTTCCTATTCACTTGTCTGTCATGGTTACCAGGGAGCGAGCAACATGGGGTCTCTCTCACATTTGTAACCTCCACACCCAGGAAAATGTAGAGGACATCGTGGGGCCATGTGCATCATTGTTGACTGAGGAAAAGCACCATCTTTGTTTTTTCTCTCTTTCTCAATCTCTATACTTAGCCATCAGATATGATAATTCTTACCTCTCAAGTGCCTTCTCTTCCCATCCCAATGTACATCTCCCAATTTCTTGCCTCTCTTAGCTCTGCTTCATGATCTCTTGTGTGGGCAGTAAGGTTCTCAAGCATTTGTTACTGCAGAGAAGCAGTTTATTGAGTGATAAAACAGCAAGATTATTCTGTGAAATAATGTTGATCCCTTTTAGTGACTGTGGCTCACCTTTCTGTAAGTAGTCTTTGAATCTGGAGGTAAAAACTGTCTGATAGGGTTTTACAACCTCACTGAATGCCTCAAACTGCCATCCAAGTGAGTAGAAAGTTGCCAAGAATTAGAAAAAACCTGGTATATTGGTGCTAGTTCTGGATTCCAGGCTGGATGAGGCTGAACTTTGATTCCTGAATTTTCTGTAAGTTCATGGGGGCATTGCCACATTGGAGAAGTACATTTTTTTAGTTGATCAAAGCCATGTAGCAATATTGCAAAACTCCTGGTTTAGGGAAGAGTGTAGTATTCACAACCCAAGCTGGAGAACCTCCTTAAAGTTCTGACACATGGCCATCATCACCATCTTCCTGGTCAAACTGTAAAGTTTCCGATGCTGTCTGCATTTTGATCCTACTTTCGCCTTCATCTTCACAGACTTATTTGGTTATTGGCTTCTCACATAAGCCCTCCCCATGTTTCCCTTCATCCCCCAAGGAAAAAACAGAAGTACTTGAATCCAATTTTGTGATCAAGCAATTGGATGCCCCAGTTCGCTTAAGATAAATGAAATGGATAAAAAGGATATGTAGTCACAGGTGCCTTGAAACACATTTCAAGTGATTCCAAACATGCTCATCATACAATATAACTTTCATGTTGACACCTGAGCATGAACAAAAGATTACTTTTTGGCAAGGGTATTGCAATGACTTCTCAACTACTGACCCTGCCTCTAAGCTCTTTCTCTTCTTTCCATTCTCTTTTCTGCCCTCTTAAGCCAAACTCTGGTCATGTCTCTCCTTCGCTGGGCTTTCAAGACCTTCCTCAAATGGGGCCAAACAATCTTTGTAGTGTTCCCTGACCTACAGTCATTGTTCAGACATGCTGGATTGCTCACCCTGAACACGCCACCTTGTATCACGTCTTTCTGCCTTAGCTATTTCTTTTGCATCTCCCTGGAGGATCACATTTTTTCAATCCATCACAGCACTACTGAAATGGCGTCATCACCACATCTTCCTGTATCTCCCCAATCAGGGATTTTCTCTTCCCTATATTTCCAGCTGTGTTGATGTCCATATTTTATCTTAAATTTCTCCTTTATCTTATTTTCTCATTGATTAAAAATCCAAAGATTTTTTTTTATATTCAAAAGCAAATGGAAGGCAAAGAAAAGGTCTATAATTTCCTTGCTCAGATAATTTTAAAAAAAGATTTTATTTACTTATTTGACAGAGAGATAGAGAGCATACGTAGGCAGAGCAGCAGGCAGAGGGAGAGGAAGAAGCAGGCTCTTGGCTGAGCAGGGATCCTGAAGTGGGGCTTGATTCTAGAACCCTAGGATCATGACCTGAGCCGAAGGCAGACACTTAACCAATCGAGATACCCAGGCGCTCTGCTCAGATAATTAAAAAAAAATTTTTTTAAAATCACATTATGTTAGTTACCATACAGTATACCATTAATTTTTGATGTAGTGTTCCATGATTCATTGTACATGCCCTCTTTAATAGCCATCACTGGGCCAACCTATCCCCTCACCCCTCTCCTCTCTAAAACCCTGTTTGTTTACCAGAGTCCATAGTCTCTCATGGTTCGTTTCCTCCTCTGATTCCGCCCCCCTTCATTTTTCCCTTCCTTCGCCTAATGTCCTCCATGCTATTCCTTATGTTCCACAAATAAGTGAAACCACATGATAATTGTCTTTTTCTGCTTGACTTATTTCACTCAGCATAATCTCCTCTAGTTCCATCCATGTTGATGCAAATGTTGGGTATTCATCCTTTCTGATGGCTGAGTAATATTCCATTGTGTATATGGACCACATCTTCTTTATCCATTCATCTGTTGAAGGGCATCTTGGCTCCTTCCACAGCTTGGCTCTTGTGTATATTGCTGCTCTGAACATTAGGGTGCATGTGGCCCTTCTTTTCACAACATCAGATAATTTTTCTTGAGATCAAAAACCATGCATGTACTTAGTTGGAAAAGTCTGATTGTACAGAAGGAAATGAAAGAAAAAATAAAAGCCCCCCCCATCTCCTTAACTGTAGCAAAGGACAATCAGCTGTGGTTTTGTTTTGTTTTGTTTTTGGTTTTTTGGTTTTTTTTGAATTAGCTGTGTTTTATGTGACATGTTCACTTTACTACTGGACTTTCTACCCTCCCTGAGTGTTGCCACTACAGCTTTGTATCCAGTACTGTACCTTGGAGGCAGTGAGCAATCAATGTTTGCACTGTTGTTGTCACATGCTATCATTTCTAACGTGTTTCATGTATAATGCACATGGTATCTATCATATACATATGTGCACATATACACACATACACATATGGGAAACCCAACTGAAAAAAGTCTACACCTGGAATTGCCTGGAAATATATGACTGCCCCTCAAGAGGAGAGCCACGAGAAAAGAGAGTGTCTAGCCCTGCATCTTAGGGTTGCAAGGAATAGAGATTCTCTCAATCGTCTTCAACCTTTATTGAAAGGTTAAAAAGACCTGAGATCCCAGAAAAGCTACAACTCAAGTCTTGGGATAGGCAGGAATGGTCTTTCTCTCATCTCAGTCTTACTGCTGGGGCCTCTGCTTCTCTCTTTGTATCTGTCCCAATATCTTGTCTTTACTAAAATGCCACCTTCCTTTGCTTAGTCATCCCACTCCTGGCTTCAAATGGCCACTTCTTCCCTGACTGCAGAACTGTCCAGCTTGGCAGCCCACAGTTGAATGACAACAATCTCTCAGTGACCAGAGTTCCAGTTTTCAGGAGGGTAACCAGACTGGCCCAGCTCATCTCTTCTTGACAGACTGATAATGCAGGATGCTGATGGGTTGCTGCGCTTCTGCCAGGCGTCCACCCTGTACCAATCAAACATGAGCACGCAGAAGGTCACATGGTGACCTTCACCTGACCAAGCCACCTCAGCAGGGCTCTGGTGGGGAACAGATTCCCCAAGGGAAAGATGTGGGCAGGCTAAGAACAGAAATTTGAGATTAAATCAAGTAGTGAGTACTTAAGTACTTGGGGGATATTTAAAGAAATGAAGATTTGGGGGGAACTTGAGGGCTTCTTTAATTATTTGAAAAGATTTATCCAATGGATGAGGAGGCTCTTATATTTCTGCTTAACTCCAGAGAGGATAACCAGTAAGTTATGTATAACCAATTATAAGTTATATATGTTATATATGTATACATATATCTAAAAACATATATACATAAATGTATAATATACATATATACATAAATATAAATACATATATTTATATATAATATATTTAATATATTAGTAGATATATATTTTAATATACACATATTTTATATATAAATGTATATAGTATATACTTATATATACATATAACCAGAGAGTATAACCAGTAAGTGGGAACCAGTAAGTGGGAGTGAAGTAAGGAGCTGACCATATTGGGTAAAACAAACTCTGATAACAACTCCCAAAATGGACCGCCTCTCCAGGTCATGAGTTTCTTTTATGGGAAGTTTGAAACAGAACTTGGGTGAGCCCTTTTGATGGGGGCATTTGTGTATTTGGAAAGGTCTAGATGAGATGACCTTGAAAAGTTCTTGCCTACATTTACAATCCCAGGAAATCACTTGCAAGGGTTTCTTCCCACCCACATTCACAAAACGACTAGGCAAACACACATGCACCTTGGAGTCCCACACCTGGTATGTGGCATTTGCACAACTGAGGAACTTTCCCTGATTTGTGTCTCCCAATTTGACTGTAATATCATCAGAGGCTACTTAGCCATCTGGCTGCCACTTCCTCCTGTCTCCTGGAGCGCTTGCTGTTTTCAGCTAGGTTTGGTAGTCTTGAGCTCATTTCATTTTCTAAACAGCAAGGCAATTACAATACAGGACGCAAAAGCAAGGCTGATGACAAAGTCGCCCTGTTGGTAGTGAGAGCAGGAAAAAAAGCTCGACTGCCTGGAAAGAATCTACTAGTGATTTTGCATCACCGAGCTCATTGCTAACTAACATTGTAATTAGAGTTAAACCATGAAAGCCAAGATTTAGGAGACCATCTGGTCTGCTGTTTGGAGAGAGGGAGAGAACATTCCAACCTTGGAGAATGGAGTTGCTAGGGCTCCTGCAAATGACCTTGTACTTTGCTTGACTTCTTTCTGTTTCAATCTCCTCTATGATGGATGGCAAATGCTGTGCTGAAAAAACACAGATGTTTTCCAAGACTTTGACAGAATGGGTTCCCTCCATTCTCTGGCTTGAATTCAGCAGCTCGGGTCTATGGACATTTACTGAGGGCCTGTGAAATGCGAGAAACTATGCTAGTCCCTGTGGATTAAAAGCATATAGCATCTTCCTTTAAGGAGACTAGAATCTAACTGGAGGGCAAAACATAAATACTTGAACCGCTGAAATGACAAGTCCAAAGAGGTCAAGGCAGAGGGACCCTGACGATGAGTTTTGAAGAATGGAGGGATAATTGTGGCCCACAGCGATCCATGGACAGTTCATTATAGAGATGTTAGCTGGGCCTCATGGACTCGAATAGGTCAAAAGTGCACTCAAAGTAAGTAGAGCTGTTATGAATGGGGCGAGTTGCCGAAAAGCCAAGGCCCATTCAGAAGGCCACAAGTCCATCAATTTGAGAAGAGTGCTAACAGGATGTTAGCTTTGGCACTCTTGCCTAGTAGAAGGAACTAAATGATACAGTGAAGCAACCTTAGCATGTGTATCCAGGATTGTATTTATAAACTTGGAAAGCAGCATTTCAAAGACAGTTCTGTTTTGTGTTACTGCCTTTGACCTTGAGTGGCAAACTGGTGTCCTTTATAAGTGATTTCCTGACTTGTGCCTCTTCTGCTGAGCCAGGAACCCCCCTCTCTCTAATATCCACTTATGGGGGATGTAGCTTTGACCTTGGGAGGCATTAATGAAAAAGTATCATTTATTTTCTAACCTAGGTCATTCTGATGTTTGAAGTTAGCTGTGACATCTTCCCTGAACTTTGTTTCTTCTGAATTAATTGTCTCCAGCCCCTCCCTGTGTTTCTCAATATGGCCCTCACCATTTGGGTACACAAGCTATTACACATTTTTGTCCAGTTTTATACCTTGTGATAAGATAATGGGGGATACCTCTTTGGTAGCCTTCCATAAGTGCAATGACTTAGAAAGAACTCTTAGTCTGTTGGACCCCAGTGAGCCGTGGGCTTCTTTGGGGGCACTGAAGGACCCGGATCAGAGACACATCTGGATCAGAGAAAGCTTTGAAGAAATGGCTCCCTCTTCCTGTCCCAGTTCCCTTTCACCTTCAGTCTATTTCCCGTAGAAAGAATATATGTGCAAAGGTGCCGGACATCTCTGTTCGGTTTGCAAAGCATGAAGCCTCGCTGAGCATTTACCTTCTAGATAATCTTCCCTGTTTTATTGGCATTTGTTTATGAAATTATTCAGGCAATTAAGTCATTTGTTCACTTGCTAATTCAGTGAGCACCATATATAACAGACTTGTGCTGTGGCTGCCGACTCTGAATAGTGTCTGTGTCCTTAAGGAGGTTACAGGCTGAGATGGGCTCTAAGGTGCATGAGAACATTCCAGTAGGATAAATGCCAAAATGGGGTAGCGGGGACCCGGAGCAAGGAGGCAGGAAGTGGGCAGCATGAGGGGAGGTCAAGGGAACTTAGGATGGAGAGGTCATAATGAGTAGATGTTGTGCTATTTGAAAGCAGGGACAGTGCCTTGTTCAGGTACTTTATCCTCCACTCCTACCATAGTGCCTCACCAATTACAAATGCTCAGTAAATATTTATAGAATAAGTTGAATAAGCTGGTATCCTCCATCAGGGCCAGAGCAGCTCTTTTTTGAAGTTGCATTCAATAAGCAAAAGATTGAAGAGAAAGAACCTCAAAAGGATGCCCACAATCACTGGATTTTTACCAAGAGACCGCAGAAAGAGCACACCACGTTGAGTTATTCAGCACAAAAAATGCTGTCTCTCCCAATAACTTCAAGTTTGCATTTGCATCTTTCTACCCCTGCTGGGAGCTGGTGCTGGGAGGCCACCTGTTTCCCCTGCTTTTGGTCTTGGAGAAATGGAGAGGCGATGTCCCCGTTCTGCGACATTCTTCCCACTTCTCTCCCCATAGTGGCTCTCCTCCTGCATTCCCAAAGCCCAAGCCTCACCTCCCTGGGTGGAGACAGTCATCCAAGTGCCACTCAAAAGGCACAGCTTCAGTTCCCAACTGTCATCTCTTTGTGGTTTTTGCAAATTACACAACCTCTGGACAAATGCCTGTCACCCTACATGGTGGGTCCATCTCACACCCCAAAGCACCCAGAGGAATTACTGCAGTCTGTGCAAAACTTCACAAGAACGTGATCCCATTACTTCATCCGTGGATAGTCAGGGCGGGTATCCTCAGCTGCATTTCTAGCAAAGAGGCTGTGAAGACCTGAGGTTTCCCGAGATCACACTTCTGTTAAGAGTGGACTCAAACCCAGGGCTCTTATTGTTATTAGTATTTTTGAAATAAATGTTCTGCTGATTTTGAAAGTTAGATATGTTCCCCATAGAAAATCAGAATGAAAGAAGGAAAGTAACACCATGGTGCAGAGACATTGCCATTAACAGCTTGGATTTTCCTCTGGTCTTTTTCTTTTTCTATGCCCAGATGTTAGAATTATATGCATATGCATGTTGGTATTGAAACCTTATGATACATACCATTTGATGACCTGCCTTTTAAAGACTGAGAATATAACACAACATGACACAGTTTCAGGTGTAGCACACAATGATTTGATATTTGTATTTATTGTGAAATGGTCACCACGATACATCTGGTGAACCTCTGTCACTTCACATAGATACAATTACTTTACCCTTGTGATGAGACCTTTTAAGATCTACTTCTCTTAGCAACTTTCAAATCCACAGTGCAAGGTTATTAGCTCTAGTCACCATGCTGTACCTTACATCCCTAGGACTTATTTATTTTATGACTAGCTTTCCCCATTTCACCACCCTCCCACCCTGTTCCCCCTTGCCTCTGCCAGTCTGTTTTCTCAGAGTTTGGGTTTTTTTTTTCTTTCTATTTTTAAGATTCCCATGTAAGTGAGATCATGCAGTATTTGTCTTTCTGTGTCTGACTTCTTTTAGTCTAACCTGACTCTTATGAATTATAATATCATTCATTTGTTCGGCGTGCATTTATGGGACAGTTCCTGGAGGCCAGGTAGGAGCAAAGTCCTGCAGGGAGGTGGGGAGACGGGCATTCCACAGATAATCATAGAATTCAATGCAGAGTCAGAGACTGGTAAGCCACAGGGAGGAAAAGAGAAGATATTGGGAAATCAGGAGACCTAATTTAGATTGAAGGTTTAGGGAATGGTTTTCTGGGAAAGTGGCACTTAACATGAGCCCTCTAGATTGAGGAGGACTTTTCCAGAAAAAGAGTGGGGTGCAGGCAATATCCTATCAGAGCGATATGAACAAAGACCCAGAGCCAGCAAGAGCTTTGCAAGCCTCTGGGGCTGAAAGAGGCTCCCTGTGGACAGTAGGAGGTGAGCAAAGGGTATGAGCATGGCAGGAGATGAAGCTGGAGAGGGAGGCAGGCTCAGATCCCAGGGCCATATATGGATTAAGGGCTTCATCCTATTACCCAGTGAAGACAAGTGAAGGGTTTATTTTTTTTCCCTTCATATTTTATTTATTTATTTATTTATTTATTTATTTATTTATTTATTTATAGCTAGGAGAGGGGCAGAGAGGGGAGAGAGGGAGAATCTCAAGTAGATTCCCTGCTGTGTATTGAGCTCTTCACGGGCCTCTGTCCCATGACCCCAAGATCATGATCTGAGCTGAAATCAGGAGTCAGTTGCTTAACCGACTGAAGCCACCCAGGTGCCACGACAGTGAAGGTTTTAAACAGGAGAGTGACATGGTCAGCTTCACTGAGAAAAGATCACACGTGCTGAATTGAAGAATGTGGTTGGAGGAAGGGGAGGAAGGGTTGATCATTAAATATTCCGTCGTACAATTTTTAATGGCAGCATTTTATTTTTTCCATATGACTTTATTTTTTAAAAAATTCCTTGGTTTGATGTTATTTTTGTTATAATTCTCAAAATAATGAATGTCCTTGCGGAAAAGTTAGTGAACACAGCGGTGATGATTGCCTTAGATGAAATCCCTAGAGAGGGACCTTGGTGGCCCCGAGGACATGAGTGGTTCTGAGGCTGTTTTTCCCCATTGCTAACTTACCCTCTAGAAAGGCTGTGTAAACTTCAGCTCTCCCAGGCAGGGAATAAATATACTGATTTCCATATACCCTTGCTCACTCTGACTGTAATTTTAAAACAGTCTGTATGCTGATGGATTAAAAATGAGATCTCGTGTTTTATTTCTATTTCTTTGATTATCAGCATGAGAGAACATTTTCATAAGTGTATTGGTTATTTATAGTTCTTCTTGAGTTGCTGCTGACCCCCTCTATTTATATCTCTGAACCAGAGCACCTCTTTGAGATGCCTTCTAGAGAAGATTTCATGAGATTTCCCAGGCAGGCTGGCCGTAGCTCCCAGGAGGCTCTCTTCAGGATTCACAGGTGCTGACAGACGAAAGTGACCATCCTCTGAGCAGAAGACCCAGGTGTTTTTATTTAGCATAGAGAGTCATACAAAAAAGGAGAAAATACATAAATAAAAAAGATCCTGGGGTGCCTGGGTGGCTCAGTGGGTTAGGGCCTCTGCCTTCGGCTCGGGTCATGGTCCCAGGATCCTGGGATTGAGCCCCACATCGGGCTCTCTGCTCAGCAGGGAGCCTGCTTCCACCTCTCTCTCTCTTCCTGCCTCTCTGCCTACTTGTGATCTCTGTCAAAATAAATAAATAAAATCTTTAAAAAAAAAAAAAAGATCCTGAATATTGAATTACTCTTTCTGCTGCTGATATGTGAGATAACGGTGTCCTTTAAACATTCAGCTGCTTAGAGCTGTGCTATTCAGTGGAAATACAACATGAATCATGTGTGCAACTTAAAATTATCTAGTGCCACAATAAAAATTAGGAAGAAATTGGTGGAATGGATTTTAATAACATTTTATTTAACCCAGTATAATCTAAATATTATCATAACAACTTGTAGTCAACATAAAAATATGAATGTGATATTTTTATATTCTTTTTTCATACTGTCTTCTGAAATTCAGTATACGTTCTATATTTACAGCTCATCTCAGACTGGATTAGCTACATTTCCATTCTCAGTAGTCACACATGACTGGTAGCTTCATTCCGGACAGCATGAGTTTGGATGGTGCCTGGGAAGCCTGACCCTCATACACACGCCCCTTGGAGATACCAAAGTGCAGCTCCGGATCACTGCAGAAGAGTGAATGCCCTAACAAATGAGTCGAATGAATTTTTTGGTTTCCTAGGGCATATGTTTACCCTATACTGTAGTCAATTAAGTATGCCATAGCATATGTCTAGAGATACATATATTTTTTAGTTAAAAAATTAAAATTAAAAAATATTTTTCAGTGAGGTGTAGTCACAGATCACAGAGCACCATCATGAATAGAATCATAATAAAAAAAAAAAACTTAAATGATTATGAGAATTACCCCAATAGGGTGCAGAGACAGGAAGTGAGCAAATGCTGTGGGAGAAATGGTACCAATAGACTTGCACCAGGCAGGGTTTGACACATCTTCAACTTGCAGACAGTGGGATATCTGTGAAGTGCCATATGAGGAGGTGTGCCTGTACTCACAGCTTTATAGGATTATTTCAGAGCTGGAGAGGAGTTCAGTGTCCCCAGCTAGCACTCACCAAAGGCAGGGCAGGCAGGAGTGCCTTTCCCAAGGCCATGTGGCTGAGGGGTGGTCTGTGAGGAAGTGGACTCAGGCTTCTGCCCTTCTGGTACCAGCACCTTCCATTTCTGGAGGTCATGCAGGGCGGGCCGCATAGGAAACTCTCATTAGATGGGGGAAGGCTGTGTCATGGTTGTGGTCTTTCTGCCATATACAACAGTGGCTGCATTTATTAAAACAACAACCACAACAAAACACAAGTTTGGCCCTAGAAAGCAGAGGAAGAATAAGCCAAAAGGTTTTCTTGGGAAGAACTTCCTGTTGTATCCAGCTGAGCCTTTGAACGTTGCTCCGAAAGGGGTGTTTCTGAGCCTCAAGGCAAATGGCTTCTGGTTTACTTTAGGAACTTCATCTTTGTGTTCAGTGCCTGGTGGATGCACTGAACGGCCAGCAGGTGGCGCCAGAGACAGTTGATAGCGGCAGAAAGGGCTAACTGTCCTAGGTTTTTTGGGGGGGCGGGGGGAGGGACGGGTGCCCCTTGGCTGCAGATGAGGAATTGGGGCTCACAGATGGGGCCCATCTGATAGAAAGAGGATGTGGAAATCTACTACATCTTTGATATATGGAACACGGATTACTGGGAATTTGTTCTTCTTCAAAATAGCAGACTACTTCTCGCTTTAATAAATATTGATTGAAAAGCCAATTCTAGACCTGGCCAGGAAAACAAAATCCTCAAGGAGGTAATTTTCAAGGCTTGATATAAAAAATATAAAATATTGCATGAGTAAATTTTACATTGAGTACCTGTTACTACAACACCCAGAGTGGAAAATAACAAGAGAATTTAAAAAATGGCAGAGAGATGGTTTATAGAAGGAAAGATGCAAAATAGGACTAATAACATTGGCCCCGAGGTGGAGCCGGGGGCTGGGGATAGGAGGACTTCGGTAAGTAAGGGGAGAGCCTGTATGGGTCTGCATAAGAAAAATCTAGTTTTGCAGGGTTTGTTGGCCCTGAGGATGTTTGCAAGCAGCCCTCAGGCTGACTCTAGTCCCCATATCTGCGTTGCATGGCTTGTTCCATGTTTTTAAAAATAGAACTTCCCTATGACCCTGCAATTGCACTACTGGGTATTTACCCCAAAGATACAGATGTAGTGAAAAGAAGGGCCATCTGTACCCCAATGTTCATAGCAGCAATGGCCACGGTTGCCAAACTGTGGAAAGAACCAAGATGCCCTTCAACGGACGAATGGATAAGGAAGATGTGGTCCATATACACTATGGAGTATTATGCCTCCATCAGAAAGGATGAATACCCAACTTTTGTAGCAACATGGACGGAACTGGAAGAGATTATGCTGAGTGAAATAAGTCAAGCAGAGAGAGCCAATTATCATATGGTTTCACTTATTTGTGAAACAAATAGCATGGAGGACATGGGGAGTTAGGAGAAGGGAGTTGGGGGAAATTGGAAGGGGAGGTGAACCATGAGAGACTATGGACTCTGAAAAACAATCTGAAGGGTTTGAAGAGGTGGGGGGGTGGGAGGTTGGGGGAACCAGGTGGTGGGTATTAGAGAGGGCACGGATTGCATGGAGCACTGGGTGTGGTACAAAAACAATGAATACTGTTATGCTGAAAATAAATTAAAAAAATGATTAAAAATATTTCCAAATTAGTCATTAATGTGTAAGATCTGGATTTACTGCTGAAACATCTAGATTTCTGACTGGAGCTAAGCAGTGGCCCCTTTGATCAAGACTATGTTCCTCTGCTTCCTTCTTTTCAACTCCCTGCCTGACCATGTGGGCATTCAAGTGTGGAAGCTTTCGCTTGGAGGGACAGCAACATTTTACATGTACTCTCTTACTTTCTTAGGGATTTTTGGCTGGACCTGAGAATTAAATTGACATAAGACAGATTAACAGGAGAAAAGCATGCAAATGTACTTAATGCACGTTTTATGTGACAAGGGAGTCCTCTTAAGGAAATGAAGACCCAGCAAAATTGCAAAACCTAAATGTGTTTGTACTGGTTTGAGCAGAGAGAGGCAATTGGGGAAAAGTAAATTATATGGGGAGGCTAAAGGAAGGTACGAACTCTTTTAACAAGGTCTGTTGATACAGAATTTTCTCTGCTATGATTCCCCATTGAAAAAAAAAGTTTCTTTTTCCCTGGTAAAGTGAGGGTATCTTTCACATGGGACTTTTTTAATATCTTGTTTTCAGGAAGAAAAACAAAAAGATTAGAATTTCCTCCTTGCTTTTTGAAGAACATTTAGCCCAAGATAATCTTTATGCCAAGGTGGTATATTTTGGGGTAGTATATTCTGCCTCTCCTCAAGCTTTACTTCGTTATCATACCATGTTCTATGTGAGTATAGGGTTTAAGAAAGTAAGAATGTATATATACTGGAAAAAAAAAGCAAACCACCCCAAACTCTGCTTGTCCCAGCCAGAACCCAAGAAAGATCAAGACTGTACAAAGATCCATGGAGCTTTCCCCATATGAAGAACTTCCTGGGAGAGAAGTTCTGTAGCCCCAGGGAAGGAGAGTCAAGTGTCAGTGGGGCAGAGGAAAGTTCTCATGAAATAAACCTTCCAATGAACAGAAGCAAGATTTAGGAGATAATTCATCCTGAATCAGACAAAGAGAGGGTATAATTTCTTAAAATGTCTGGGATGAAAGAAAGTAAAACAAAATGAAAGTCATGATTGGGATTGCTGATTGGAAGCAGGGAAAATGGAGTCTATACCGTGGAAAATGTCACCAGGAACAGGAAATACATTTTACTTCATTTCATTTCATTTTTTTTTTTATTAAGATTGTATTTATCTGAGAGAGTAGGAGAGAGAGAGAGCACATGCATGAGCAGGAGGGCGGGGCAGAGGGAGAAGCAGACACCCTGCTAAGCAGGAAGTCTGTCACAGAGCTCCGTCCCAGGACCCTGGGATCATGAGCAGTTGCTTAACCAACTGAGCCACCCAGGCATCACCAGGAGATAGATTTTTGAAAGTTCTCCAGAATGCAGGGAAAGGTGTTAAAGATGAAAGGTAGGTAGAGATACAGGAGATAGAGGTGACAAGTGTAACCTACAAATGATAGGAATGTTGAAAGAAAGACACCAAGCAAACAGATTATCTGCAATGATCAAAGGAACAATTAAGGAAAACTTTCCAAAACTAAAAAAACTCCACTTGGATAGAAAGTGAGCATTTCCCAGGTTTTCCCAGCAAACCTTTTATAGAATCCATGTCAAGAAGAATCCCAGTAAGGATTTCAGGGACAAGCTTCCAAACAGAAAATTAGAGAAAACAAAAAGAAAAGAGGTAATTTTAAAAGGATATAACTCAAGTTAGTTTCAGGTTTTTTTCACATTAAATAACATCAGAAGGACACCGATAAGACCCTCAGAGTATCCAAGAGAGCTCAGCTGTGATCCAAGAATTTTATATCCACAGAGGACGGTATTCTCTGAATAAGAAATCCAAAGGAAATGCAAAAGTCTCAGAAAATACACCTCCTAAACAACTCCATTTATGCAAAGCAACTATAAATGTTTCTTACCACTAATAGTTACATTGGAAACAAATTGACAAATGGGAAAATTTCAAAAGGCAAAAACATGGCAGCAACATAACCACTAGCTAAAGAACTAAGTGAACAAAAATACTAACAAGGAGAAAAAATGGCCAAGCCCATGATTGCCACCTATAGACAGAAGCAGTTTGAGCCACATAAAAGCCACATAAAAGCCTCATAGAGCGGAGGGCAGATGTGTGTACTTACAACCGTTTGTTTATAAAGGCTTTTGATACTATTGAAGTGTCCAGCCTCGTGGCAGCCCGGGAAACATAACCCATAATGTGGTTTTTCATCCAAGATTCAAAACAAAGTAGCCGAACAAAGTTCACAGCAACAGGAAACACTAAAGGGACTCATTTTAGGACTTTGTCCTCCAGGTGACTCTTTCAGAAATGACTTTTCCATAACAACTGCTCGTCACTGACCTACCGGTTTAGATGAAGATGGCTTCTATCCCATTGGTTAAATTAAATCTAAAGACTCAAGAACAGGCAGTGTTGCCTGTTTATTTATTTAAAAATCTTTCTTGCCACCATCAAGATTGGTAATTGTAGGGGACAAGATATGTGCATTATGTTGAGCTTTTGCTAAGGTAAATGTTTCCATTGGGCATTGAACTTTAAATTCCCACCTCCGGATTTAAGCAGGAGCCAGGCTGTGCTAAATATTTCCACAAGGGATGTTGCCAGACTCAGTGCATTTTTTGTTTTTCTTTTGACTCATTATTAATAATGTGCCTACTCAGCAATGTCTGCATCTGGTCTGTATTTCCCTAGTGTTCATGAGAATTTAATGGTTCCTAACATCAGCCTGTGGTTTTCCCTTTCTCTTTTTCCATTTTCTTCTCTCTACTTCTCCCCTCCCCCTCCCTCTCTTCCTCCTCCTTCTTCATCTCTTTCTTCTCCTTCTCCTTCTTCTTCTTCCTCCTCCTCCTTTTTCTCCTCCTCCCCCCCTCCTCCCCTTTTTCTTCTTCTCCTCCTCCTCCCCTTCCTCCTCATCCACCTCCTTCTTCTTGTTACAAGACCATAGTATCCCAAAATTAGATTTGGAAGCTATTTCCAGAGTTGGTCAACTTTAATTCTCCACTTGGGGCAGAAATCTCTTGAGTATCTGGACAGTGATGATTTCACTCTTCTGTGTTCATCTGCAGTGCCAGGGAACTCACTATTTCAGATTGGGATGACTCACTTAGGAGAACATTCCACCAGTTTTTGAAGGCAAGAGACTCTGGCTTCCTCAGTGTGATCTTTTGACCAAAAGGGCAGCGTTGTCCCCCTGAGTAATGGAGGTCCCCATGCCCTCACTTTTTAATTCCAGCTGTATTTAGGCAACTTTGATAGGTTGCACTTTGAATGCACATGATGAGCTGAAATAGGATTTTGTGTGTCGTGCTTTCTGCCTGGATAATGACTATACTGCAGGCAGATCTGAGCTTATAAATGGAAAAATACATGGTGAGATCCAAAGGACCCACAGATGGATCCATGGGTAAGACCTCTCTCCGGAAGCTTCTGTTCTACTCACAAGTACAGTATGGCCATTGAGAATTTGGTTCTGGAGTCAGGCTGCCTGGCTTAAATGCTGTTCCTGCCCCTGAATAGTTTGTGACTTTGGCAAGCACTTACCTCATAGAGTCGTTAAGTGGATTAGGTGAGAAAATGTATGTAAAATGCTGAGCATAAGTCCTAGTACATACGGAGAACACAGTGCTAGTTGTTTTTAGTGCTGATATTACTACTACTGTATGTCAATGCCTGAAATTTTATCCCTAGGATGTACTTCATGTCCAGAGGTTCTGAATCAGTAGGTTCTGACTGTGGCTGGAATCTGTAGAGTAATGCTGATACAGGTGGTGCTCAGACCACATTTTTTTTTTTTAAACTTACTTAAATTCATTTAGTTAACATGTGGTGTATCATTAGTTTTAGATGTAGAGTTCAGCGATTCATCAGTTGCATATAACACCCAGTGCTCATTACATCACATGCCCTCCTTAATACCCATCACCCAGTTACCCCATCCCCTACCCACCTCTCCTCCAGCAACCCTCAGTTTGTTTCCTATTGCTAAGAGTCTCTTATGGTTTGTCTCCCTCTCTGCTTTCATCTTATTTTATTTTTCCCTCCCTTCCCCCATGCTTGTCTGTTTTTTTTCTTAAATTCCACCTATGAGTGAAACCATATGAGAATTGACTTATTTTGCTCCACATAATACCCTCCAGTTCCAACCATGTTGATGTAAATGGTAAGATTTCATCCTTTTTGATTGCTGAGTAATATTCCATTGTTTATAAATATATATAACCACATCTTCTTTATCCATTCATCTGTCTGTGTATATCTGGACCTTCCCATGGCTTGACTATTGTGGACATTGCTGCTATAAACTTTGGGGTGCAAGTGCCCCTTCAAATCACTATGTTTGTATCCTTTAGATAAATACCTAGTAGTGTAATTGCTGGGTCATAGGATAGCTCTATTTTTAACTTCTTGAGAAACCTCCATACTGTTTCCCAGAGTGGCTGTACCAGCATGCAGTCCCACCAACAATGTAAGAGTGTCCCCCTTTCTCCACATTCTCACCAACACCTGTTGTTTCCTGAGTTGTTAATTTTAGCCCTCCAGACTAGCATGAGATGGTATCTTATTGTGGTTTTGATTTGTATTTTGCTGATGCCAAGTGATGTTGAGCATCTTCTTCATGTGTCTGTTGGCCATTTGGATGTCTTTTTTGGAGAAGTGTCTGTTCATGTCTTTTGCCCATTTCTTGACTTGATTATTTGTTTTTTGAGCTTTAATTTGATAAGTTCTTTATAGACCTTGGATACTAGCCCTTTATCTGATAAGACATTTGCAAATATCTTCTCCCATTCTGTCAGTGTCTTTTGGTTTTGTTGACTGTTTCCTTTGCTGTGAAAAGCTTTTGATCTTGATGAAGTCCCAATAGTTCATTTTGGCTTTTGTTTCCCTTGCCTTTGGAGATGTGTCTAGGAAGAAGTTGCTGTGGTTGAGGTTGGAGAGGTTGCTGCCTGTCTTTCCCTCTAGGATTTTGATGGATTCCTGTCTCACATTTAGCTCTTTCATCCACTTTCAGTTTATCTTTATGTATGGATGTATGGTGTAAGAAAATGGTCCAATTTCATTCTTCTGCATGTGTCTGTCCAATTTTCCCAACACCATTTGTTGAAGAGACCATCTTTTTTCCATTGGATGTTTTTCCTGCTTTGTCAAAGATTAGTTGACCATAGAATTGAGGGCTCAGACCACACTTTGAGAAATGCTGCTCAGGAGAAATCCATTGCTCCTAGAAAGTTTTAGGGCCTTCTAAAGCCCCCAGTCAAAGTATAAACATCTTTGCAAGTGGCTATCACTCTTATCAGTTTGTTAGTAAGTATTTATTTAGCCAACAGTTCTGGAGAACTTGCTGTTCACAGTGCACTGTTCTTTAGGTGGTAAAATAGTAGTGAGAACTTGGTTGTTACACTTAGAAAGCCCAGAGCCCCATGGAAGAGGACACAAAGTCAGTATGGATGCTACTGGTTGTGTCTAAGAGGATTTTAGGTGGTATATGAATAACCATATACAAATGCTTAGTGTTGTGTATTACCTTCCCTTTTTGATGTGGGATACTGGTCTTCGCTTGTTATAGTGATATAAAGTTATTTGTCAAGTAAAATGATTTCACTTAAATAATAAGTTGATCTAAACAAACCTATTAAATAGAAGTGATAGAGTGGAATTTGAAAGTGGTGCATGGAAGTTTAGGAAAATGCAGTATTTTGGTGGGATGGTAATGCCAGACCCAACGTGGCTCATTAAATAGTGGAGAGGTCAGGGAACTTAGCCTGGGAGGGCAGGCAGCATTTCACAGACGAGGCAATAGTCTTTCTCCTTCTTCTCTTCCCATTCCTAATATAATAGTTACCACAGAAAGAACATTCATCTGTAAGAAGTGCACACTCACTCTAAATGTGTTATCTCATTTAGTCCTTTTTTTAAAAAATTCATTTAGTTCTTGTACCAATCCAGTGAGGAGGTGGATGCTATGTCCATTATGCAGATGAGGAGATCAGGATCACATTGCTCATAAGGAGAAGGAGGAATTGAACCCAGCAGCCCACTCTGAGCTCCAGCTCCAAAGCAGTGTTCTGCCATTTTGACTCAGGGAGGGTTGTAACAAGTGGATATGATAAGGTCCTGGAGAAGTTGTCTGTGGTGTGTGTGTGTGTGTAGGTAGGAGGTTTGGGCAGGATTGGCTTCATAATTTGTGAGGCCAAGTGGAAAATGAAAATGTGGGGCCCCTGGTTAAAAAGTTATCAGAATTTAAACATGGTGATAGCAGAACATTAAAGGCTGCATGGGGTCCTTCCTAGCTCAGTGCTCTGTGCACATGCTGCACACCCACCCATGAAGCCAGCCCTTGGACTTGGGGTCATGTGGAGAGGGGCTATGAAGGGTCAAAGGAAGGATCCCAAGACCCTTCACCCCTTTTTTCCCCCCTTGACCTGAGGAACTGTTGTTATAAAGCAATTCCCTCCTGTTTTTTCATGCCTTTTGGGGGTGAAGAAAACCTCCACAAACACTAAACCAGATAACGAAGGTTCCGTTGCCCTGTGATGGCTTGAGACCTTAACATAGCTCCAAATGTCAATATTCCTTCAATGGGTTCTGAAAATAAGAGTCTTGTGGGTAATTACATTTTTAATAAATTACAGTTTGCAGCTTGATAGTCAAATAGATTTCTTGTTCTGTAAGCTGGCCTTTCTTCCCAGACCCGTTACCAGGCCCTAGTCATGCTTTTTCCTTCTTGTAAATCCTTCATAATTAGGACAAGAGTTGTTCATTGACTTAAACCTTGTCATAGTCTCAGTTCCTGATAATTCATTGTGTGAAAGAGCTAAATGTTATGAAAATCACCGTTTATTGCCTCATATTCATAATGTGCCTGTTTAATGAAATGAAGTAGGAATGAATTATTTTTGGACTTCATTGGTGGCTGCAGACCACAATGACAAATAATCCATGTGAATGGAAGGTTTAAATGGAATTTTCATAGAAGATGCACATCTAACTTGTTTTATTAAGCAACCTTGGTACATGATAGTCTAGATTCATAAAATGTATTTTAGGACTCATTATTTACTTTCCAAGACAATTTCTAGCATTACAAAAGCATTTGCTGTAGTTTTCTTTTAAACAGTAGCCACCTTAGGTATATTTGAGGTAGACTTTCATTTAAGGAGTAATCAATTTGCACACAGTTGTTCAGGATGCCATCTCTGTGCAGAACCCACCTGCAGTTCCCTAGAAAAGAAATAAGTTGCTTCTGAATTCTGGATTGTTTTGTGCTCAAAACTGGTATTGGCCTTTGATTCTAATTCCATCTCATTAGTTCTGTGTATATGGGTCATACTGGGAGCACCTTCTAATCTGAACAAATATGCAGCATTGTTGAATTAATGCCTGATTCACATTTTTTCCCCCACCAAATATGCAATCTGTGGGACAATAAGAACGTTCTCTGGTGAGTCCTTCTAGCTGGATGGTCATTGTCAGAAGTGGATAAAGATCCACAGATGTTAAAAGAACAATACTACTTTTAGAAAGGATTTGCACTGGTTCCTTAGTGCTCCCTTCAGGGAAAAATATGCATACTTCTATATACAGGATAATTGTCATGTTCATTGGATGCTCATTCCCTGCCAAACAAGGTGTCTGGCCCATACTAGGTTGGCAATAATGGATGAATGCATGGCTGAGTCAAGAAGACATTTCTACATGAACATTCCAGAGAGTGAGATGGTAACCATCTAATTGTTTGGAATCATCTGATTATTTCAAAGGAATTTCTAAACAACCTATCTTCTGTTATATATACAAAGATGTGGTCATAAAGGGGCTCAAAGAGTGTCAGAATGAGCTGGTCATGAGATTAAAGCTCATTTAATTGAACTTTGAGACAGTAAAAAGTCATGATGACGATGAGGATAATTATGGTGTAGAGGGCATTCTTTGAGCATCGACAATTTGAGACCCTCTACACATATTACCTCATTTAATCCTTACAGGTGGGGAAAGCAGGACTCAGAGAGGGGAAGTAATGTCACCAGGGCCACAGTTAGTCATGTCTTTTTTTTTTTTTTGGCTTCAAAGCCCACATTCTCTTCCACCACCATTTTATCTCTGCATAAAGTCCTAGAGCTTGTCATTGCCTGAGGCAGGATCAGAATACAAGTCTCTTGACTCTTCTGTCAGTGTTCTTAGACTCTGGCAGGATGCTATCAGAACTCAGACAAAAGGTTGAAGAAAATGCTAATCAAAGTGTTTCAAAAGGCATATTTTAACTCTAACCAAGGGTCATAAAGTGGGGGCCAAAAGGCCTCCTTGGTAAGTCTATTGCAAATTGGTCAAATGGATTCGGGTTACTCATGAGATATTTAGATTAATCAAGGTGAGATGTGCCAGTGCAGCAGAAAAATCACACAATATGTAGACATGAACTTGGTTTTTGGTCATGATTTGATCTAATTAGTTGTGTGATCTTGAGCACTTAACCCTCTTTGAGCTCGACTCCTCATTTATGAAATAGAAGGAATAAAAGTGGTTGAGATACTATAGGAGATCAGGTGTAGGAGAGTTTTCTAGACTAAAGCATAGTTAATGTATCTTCATTCTCAATCACTTGCCTTCCTCTTTTCCTCATTTTGCAGTTTTTTGTTTTGTTTTATAGACATTGTTTTGTAGATATTTAATAAACATTTTAATTTTGGTTTTTCTTATGTGCTTTCTTTGACTACTTTGATGGTAAATAGTGATTTTCCCTTTATGGTGGGGATAAGTGTGGTTTTTTATAAGTTATTAAAGTTGTAAAACTGTGTTCAGCAGCTGGACCAGAAAAATTATTTGTACAGAGGAGGTTCAAGGGAATAATCTTAACCCTAGTAAATGCAACAGTATCTCTGGGATGTCAGCTGATGGCCAGGTCAGTAGGAGCCAGGACCAAGTCCAGCTGGATTAATGAATGGATGCTAAAGGCCCAGAACAGAGGAGATAACTGTACCTGAAGCTAATCACCAACACAGTGAGTTGTTTACTCAATTTAAAGAGTCTCCCTGGGAAAGGAGCATTGTTTCACATTCTTGCCAACACTCGGGGTCATCAGTCTTTTTAATTATACCTACTTTACTGACTGTGAAGTGATATCTCTCTGTGGTTTTAATTGCATTTCCCTGAAAATTAAATATATACCTACCCTATGAACCCAGTTACTTCACTCCTGGGTATTTACCAAAGAGAAATAGGAATGTACATCCAAACAAAAAACTTGTGTAAGAAAGTTGTAGGAACTTATTCAAAAGAGCCCTAAACTGGAAATAACCAAATGTTCAACAATAGGAGAATGGATACAAAAATTATGGTCTGTTTCTGCAATGAAATACTACTCAGCAATAAAAATGGAATGCATTGCTGTAATTTACAACACAATGTATTCCAAAAATATTATGCTGAGTTAAAGAAGTCAGATGCAAAAGAGTACTTACTGTGTGATTAGAGGTAATATTAATCTGTGGTGATAGGAATCAGGTCAGAAGTTTCTTGGGTGGGAATGAGTGGGGAAGTCCCTGGCAAAGGACACTAGAGAAGTTTTTGAGGAGATAGAGGCAGTGTGTGTGTGTGTGTGTGTGTGTGTGTGTGTATGATTTTATTTATCAATTTGAGAGAGAGAGAGAGAGAGAGAGCATGTGTGAGAGAAAGAGAGCGTGAGCAGGGGGAGGGGGAGAGAGGGAGAAGGAGAAGCAGATTCCCCCATGAGCAGGAAGCCCAACCCAGGACTCAATCTCAGGACCCTGGGATCATGACCTGAGCCAAAGGCAGGTGCTTAACCAACTGAGCCACCCAGGTGCCTGGAGATAGTCTATATTTTAATAGAAGCATGGATTTCATAGGTGCCTTTTGTCAAAACCCATTAAATTATAATATATGAAGTTTGCATTCTTCATTGTATGTAAATTACACCTAATAGCATTGATTTGCAACATAAAAAACTAAGGAGGTATTGGAATGAAGCCCTTTTGGATGTTGAGGAATCTTAGAGTCTTTGCACAAGAAGAGTAAAGGCCTGAGCAGGAAGAGAAGGGAGAGGAGAGAGGGCAGGAGAGCTGACACCAGAGACTGGAAGGACCATCCTGTGATAGAGGGATTAGATGCCCATTGTGTGTCACTCCAGAGAGGAGAAAAAGAGAGTGTGAGGGGAGCAGATGGTTTGAGCTCCATGGAAAGAAGAGATTTAAAAAAAATTTTTTTTAAAGAATCGGTGTTGTCTTGTGATGGAATAGGATGTCTCAGGAGATTGAGAGCTCCTTGTCACTCAGAAGAGTCTGGGTAGCTTCTTGTCCAGCATGCTGTCAAGTGGGTCCTATAGTGATTGAAAGATTTAACTAGAAGACCTGAGGACTTTCTCCTGTGCAAAGATTCTGCATTTACAGGTGGTATTGGATGATGGGGAGAGCACAGGCTTTGGAGTCAGGCTGCCCACATCTGGATCTAGAGATCACGAATGAAATTATCTTATGCAAGTTGACTTCTTTAAATCTGTGTGTGTGTGTGTGTGTGTGTGTGTATCTTCCTTCCTTCCAATTTGTAACCCACGTACAGTGCTGTACAACTTCAAAGAATTGTAACTGAGACTGAAATCGAAGTGACTGATGTAAAGAGTATAGCAAAGCACCTAGCATATATCCTAAGCACATGATAAGTGCTCAATAAATTTTAGCCATTATTATTATTCTTATTGCTGTTATTATGATTCTAAGAATTTTAGGTATTAGCTCATGCCAAAGATAGATTGGGGGCAGAATCTAAGAACTTATGTAGAATCTCTTGTATTAGACCCTGAAAGTAGGTATATATTATCTCCAACAGAAAGCATGATTAACATTCCACAGGTTAATTTAAAAACAGGAAAAATAAGCCTTTGTGAAATGTCAAACTTTGTGGATTAAAAAAAAAAAAAAAAGGACAATGCATATGTGTCCTTGACATGAAGAGATTCTTTTGTACCTTGTTATGTTCTTACTCACTTAATAATATTTTATTTTAGAACTTGACAGCTTCTCCTTCATTTGATGGCTACATTGCATTCCATAGTATGTATATATCATACTGCACTTAACAAATCTGGTACTGAGGGACATTTAGGTTTTCCCCACATTTTGCTGATAAAAACAAGGTTTCAATAAATGATTTGGGTTCGTAGGTTATTTGACACTGCAAATATATCTGTAGGATAAATTTCTGGAAGTTGAGTTGTTGGGTGAAATGGCATGCATTTTTAAAACATTTTGATAGCTCGTGACAGTTTTCCTCCATGAAGGTTATACCAGTTTACCTTTCATCAGCAATGCATTAGAGAGTCTGTTGACTTCAAATCCTCAGCAACATGATACATTCTCGGACTCTTTTGCCTTTGCCAACAAATGAGTGTAAAAGTGGGGTTGAGCATATCTTTATGTATTTAAGGGTAATTTATGCTTTCTGTTCTGTGAATTGTCTATTTATATATTTTGCCCATTTTTTGATTGGTTAAATTATATAATAATTTTCTGTTATTAAATTTATTAAACATGTTAATATTATTCCCTTTATAACCCTTTTCCTTGCAGACTTTCAGCTTTCTTTAAAAATTAACATTTAGTCAAATGGACCTTTCTGGTGTACAATTCTATGACTTTTAACACATATGTAGATTCTTGTAACCACCCCCAGAATCAGGACATGGAAAGGTCCCATCATCCAGAAAATTCCCTTGTACTGCCCATTTGTAGTCAAATCGTCCCCCACGCCCAAACTTTGGTAACTATTGTTCTGTTCTCTACAGCTGTAGTTGTGCCTTTTCCCAAGTGTAATATAAATGGAATCATTCAGTATGAAACTTCTGGAGACCGGTTTCTTTCTGTCAGCATAATGCCTTTGAGAGTTATCTTTGGTACTGTAAGTATCTGAGAGTTCGTTTCTTTCTGTTGTTAAGTGGGTCCTATAGCACCATTGGATGGATATGCAAAACTTGTGTTTCCATTCATCTGTTGAGGGCCATTTCAGTTTTTGGTGATTATAAATAGAACAGTTTTAAGCATTTGTATATAGGGTTTTAGTATGAATGTAGGTTTTCATTTCTGTTGGGTAAATACCTAGGTCAGTTTCACCTGACTGATTTTTTCTTCACTATGATTGTGTGTGTGTGTGTTTCAATCTTGTAATTTTTTTTTTAAAAGATTTTATTTATTTATTTGTTCGAGAGAGAGAGAGAGAGAGAGCGCATGAGCACAGGCAGACAGAGTGGTAGGCAGAGGCAGAGGGAGAAGCAGGCTCCCCGACTAGCAAGGAGCCCGATGTGGGACTCGATCCCAGGACGCTGGGATCATGACCTGAGCCGAAGGCAGCTGCTTAACCAACTGAGCCACCCAGGCGTCCCTCAATCTTGTAATTTTTTATTGTGTACTGCTCATTGGCTATTTTGTAGACTCTGGATTCTGCAATCTTCCTCTGAAGATGATTTATTTTTGTTTAGTAGATGGCGTAATTACTGGATGATCACTTAATAATTGTGTAGACTTGGTTTTATTTTTTGTTACGCTGTATCCATGAAAAGCCCAGGGTAATTCACAAACCCTTCTAATTTGGAGGGATTCAAGTTCTAAGCTGTTTCCATTGTGGATCTACAGGGGATCTCCAACATGAGGGAACCCCATGGGTTTGGAAATCCAATTTGGAAATCCCGACATGAACTTCTAGAGTGCTTCTCTGTTATAGTTCTCTCCTCTCCAGTGCCCTATGTCAGCTGCTGCAAACTGATCTTAGCCACTTTAGCTCAGCAAGACCAGCATGCCCTACTTGGGCTTCAGCTTGCTGTGCCTTAGTTGGGAAATTGTCCCCAGGCATATTACTGGGGCGATTTTGTATCTCAGCTCACGAGTTCCTTGTCTCTCAGGAGTGCAGTTCTTGCATTATCTATTGTCCAATGCCTGGGCACAGCAGCTTCTTCAATATGTCTATTTTTAGGGTTGTTTGCAGCATAGGGAAAGCCTGGTACTAGATATTTCTATCATAAGCTTTCTTGAATGACGGAACCAGCATGATTTATTAAGGGTAACCAGGGATCTTTTGTTTGCAACCTAACTTTTCATCAAGACAACTTTGTTTTTTCAACGGCCAGAGAACTCTGCTGAAGGGTACTAGAGATCTGACCGGGTTTGGTAATTTTTGTATGCTTATGTTTGCTCCACTGAGTGGATTGGGAACCTTTTCCAAGGAGCTGAAACATAGCTTCTGTAAACTACACTAGGTAATGAATTTTTAATTTTTGGTCCAGTTTTATCGTGGTAGTAAAAACAGTTTCAATTATATGCTTATTGGGAATCCCTGATTCTTATAAATTCTAGAGTTTTATTATAGCAGAGATTAGTTTTTTCCCCAGCACAGTGTGACTTCAGGACAATTCTGTCCTTCTCAAAAGAGTAGTTTTCTTATTTGTGGGATGGAGACAAGGTCAGTGACAGAAAGAGTATATAACAAAATTAGACAATTTTGTCCCTTTGTTTAACCTGATGTTAAGTAATACCATGTCTACTAACTTTCCCAATGTGGCTCTGGTACTCTTAGGCTTTCCTCCCCCCATTGAGGGAGAGACAGATATTGGAATAATTCTCTAGTGATGAACGATCTGGTTTCTTTCTTTTTACTCTCTAAGAGATAAGTAATCGGTGTCTGACAATACTCAAGTCACAATGCTTATTTATTTATTGGGGGTTCACTGGTATAGGCTGTGCTTGGTAGGAGCCATTGAATTCTGCTCCCCATACTTCCTGTACTCCTTCTGAGACCTGTGAGCTAGCTTAGAAATTTCCTCATGGTTACACCAGAAGTCCAAGAGAGGAGGAACCCATTTTTAGCCTTAGCTGTATCACATTTGTTAGCATCTTATTGGCTAAAGCAAGACACATGGCCAAGCCCAAATCAATGAAACCTGTTACTCCTAAGAGAGCAAAAAAGAGAAAGTAAATATTACTGAACAATAATCCATTCTCCTATAAGCACTTATTATGTACTAGTCACTAAGGCTGTGAAGATCAGTGGGACAGAGTCATTTGCCTTAGGAACACAAAAAAATTGATCTCGAACTGCAAGTGTAGCAATCTTATAGCTAATGCAAGGGGCAGAGAAGGAGTTAAGCTGTAGTTCAAATGAACAGAAACTCTCAGGCTTTTAGAATTTTTTTTCCTTTTAATTTCACACCCTGGAGGATGTTAAACTTGGATTGCTGGCAGTCTACCAGAGCTTTGTGTTGAACTGAAATCCCCTGCTATTAATAACTAGGTATACTGTGATTTTAAGATTTAAAGCCATGATCTCATGTTAGAAGCTGCAGTGGGCCAGGAAGCTGTTTGGGTTCATACCACTTCTAAAAGCACTTTGGCAAAGGTGCTTGAGGATTAAAGGGAAAACTCATAAGCAGGTCTATACACAGGGACTTGAGGCTCCAGGGCTTTGTTTCAGGAACTCTTAAATAAGAAATGCACAATAGAAACCTAAAATATGCAGCCTATTCAAACCTTCGAAACAACAATCTAGGTTATTGTAAGGGATGACTAGAGGGACCAAGGAGGATCTTGATGGATTGTGGAGAACAGAGCAAATGACAGGGAAATACTGAAGCTTTATGCCTCCTCCCCCTTTCTGAGGGTCCCTTCTTCACCAATTAGTGTTGAGGTTGGAATTGGACCTAAGAAAGCCTCAGAAAACTTGGGCCAGTGGGATGTGGAGAATCCTAGCCATTTTTTGGTGGTGGTGGGGTGGGCTCTCATCCAAAATTCATGACATTAAAGTCAGGGGTCTTGAACTGATTGGTGAGGTTTGTTGTCCAAGATCCCCAGACTCCTCCAAGTCTGACTGTGGACCACATCCAAGGATGACTGAACAAAGGGACAGAAATTAAAGAGGAAAAACCTTATTGGGACACAAGAAAGAAGATTTCAGGTTTTGTGGATTCCACTGAAGAAATATCTGTTCTGGTCCAGCTCTCATTTCACAGTTGAGGAAGGCTTTCTTGAGGTCACATGAGTTTATGCAGGGCTAGAGTAAAACCAGTTCTCCGGTATCATAGTGGCAGCTAACAGCTGACATTACTAAGGACTTGTTATGTGCTAGGCCTTTCTGAACACTATGCAGATTATAATTTTTTTGTCCTCACTAAAGTTCTATGAAGGAGGTACTGATTATTCCCATGTAACAAAGGAGGTTACTGAGACACTAAGATACCACACACCTTATCTAATGTCACACAGTTGCTAAGTGGGGGAGTCAGGACTCTGGATCTGGAGTAATCTGACACAGAGCCTGGACTCTTAAGTTCACTGTTACTCTGCAGTGAGAGAACCAGTTAGGCAATCACGTACATCAAAGATCCTCAATAGACAAGAATGTTAGTCTTTCTGGAGACTGGCAGATCCCATAATTGCAAGACAGAGAGCCCTTAGATTATCCTTGCAGAGAGGTAAAGCTGGAAAATAATGTGGGAGGTGTCAGAGCGGCAGCGGAATGCTGTGAAAACGTTTTGAGCTGTCCAAGGTTCTGAGTTCCAGCTTCATTTCGAGCACCTTTTGTCTGTTGCACTCATCACCAATATTTAATAACTCCTACCCCACAGTTTAGAGTTTTAGAGCTGAATAGATTGCAACAAATAATAATTGTACTTCTACTGGGCTCTAGGCACTTGAGATCTGTTATTTCACCATAGCCCCACATCAACTCAGTGACCTCACTTTTTTTTGAGGAAGAGAGAAACAGATAAACCACTACCCGTGTTATAAGGCAAGATGAAGCTATTACTTTTTGGGAGCATAAAAGTTAGAGTGTTCAAAGGGGTAGTGAGAAAGTATTTATGGAGCCTTTGAAGTGGAAATAGAGGGCTAATTTCAGTAGGGTTAAGGGAGTAGTATGAACAAAGGAATGGTCTATTGGAGCAAGGGAAATAGATCTGTATGGCTTTGTTGAGACTATCAAATATTCAGAATACATGTTTCCAGTCTCCTTCCACATGCATGACACACATCTCTGAATGATCATCTCTCTCGACCCCTTGACTTACCTGAAGTAGGACCTCAGAATCCTTCCCAACACAGAACTTCAGGTGAGCACTAACAATTGAATAGTTTGAGCATTTGAGATGTGCTTTTTTGGTCTTCCTGGAGTAGCACACTTGTGAATGGAATATACTGTAAAAAGTTAGATCATCTATACCATTCTTCTTCTCTGAGAGATGATACAATTGAGAGTCAGCAAAATAATTATTCAAGGTCATGCAACAAGGGAATGACAAAGCCAGAAGAAACAGAACCCAAGCCACATGACCATTACTGCATAGTGGTTACCTATCTCAGGGTTTCTTAAAGTTAGAGTCCTAGACCAGTTACATCAGCTGCATCAGCAATACCCAGGTACTTAATAAAAATGCATGGTACTGAACTTCATGCCAGACCCACTGGAATAGAATTCCTGGAGGGCAGGGCTTGAGAATCTGGATTTTTTACAAGCTTTCTAAGTTATGTGTAGAACACTGATAGTCTATTAGATATTAATAAGATTCCACTGGGAAATTGATGCAAATAATATTTCTTTTACCATTGGCTTAAAGGATATATCACAAAAATACTTTAAGTATTATGTAGTTGTTCTACCCCTGTGATAATCTGCCATTAAGGAAATATGTTCCTTATTTAAGAATTGGCTTTATGGCATTTGAATTTTTGCACTACATTTATTTGCTGAATGATTTTGAATATATTCCTCAGCCTGTCAACACTGCAGTTTTCCCACATGTAAATAACACCCACTTATAGAGTTGCTGTAATATTTATATAGACAATACTAATACAACATTTAGAACATTGTCTGTCACATAATAAGCATTTTGTACATGACAGTTATTTTTAGCATTGGTTGTTTTAATGTTGTGGCCATAAAAATCTTCTAGAAACATATTTAGTAATTCTTAATTGCTATACATATTCTCTATTTGAGCATTATTATTATCTCTTATTTGTTATTATCTCTTGATTTTATTTGAAAATCAGTATATTTGGGCACCTGGGTGGCTCAGTTGCTAAGCGTCTGCCTTGGGCTCAGGTCGTGACCCCAGAGTCCTGGGATCAAGCCCCACATAGGGCTCCCTGCTGCGTGGGGAGTCTGCTTCTCCCTCTCCCTCTCCTGCTGCTTGTGTCCCCCCCCCGTCAAATAAAATAAAATCTTTAAAAAAAATCAGTATATAATGTTTAAAAATATTTCGTTTGGTCAAATACTATTATAGTGCATGTGGTGGTCCAACTAGGGAGGTAAGAAGCCATCAGATCACGAGGAGTCTCATATGTCACGCTGAACAGTTTGGAATTTATCCTTTAGATAGTGGTTAGCTATTGAGGGTTTTCATCTGGAGAGTGATGAGGCACAAGGTCTTGAGAAAATTAATTTGGCACGCAACACACGGGAGACAGGTAGGCCAGTTAAAAAATTATAGCAATAACTCATGTAGGAGGTGATACATTTTTGTATCAAGTTTGACCATTGGGAGTACGAAAGCAGGAAGAGAACTGAGAGAAATCATTATTAGGGAAAATAGAAAGGATTTGGTTAATGGATATAAGGGAGAAGAAAGATGAGGACAATTGTGGGGCTTTCAAGCTTGAGTGATGAGAAAATTGACAGTATCCTTGACAGAGATAGAGATTATCTAGACAGAGACCTGGATTTGAGTGGGAAATCAGTTTAGATCTTGATCCTGTTTTCACAAATTGTGAAAATGTGATCATACCCAGGAATACTGGCTCCTTGGTACAGGAGTCAGTTTGAGTGAGATTTTTTTCATCAAGTACATTTGAATATCACTTTTAAAAGAAATTCTACCTCACCCACCCCTTATATTTTTTGTCACATTTTAGTCTTATTCCTTGATATATCAGGGTCTCTTAGTTACAAGCAAAAGAAAGTGCCTCTGGATGACTTAAACGGGAAAGGGGTTTATTAAAGTGATATTGGTTTGGCCAAAGAATACATGGGAAGGTTGGAAATCCAGGCTAAGAATGCGGACAGAAACAAGGTATCATGGGCAGCAGCTACAACCACTGCCAAAATCATACTTAAAACCAGTTTGTGAAAACAATGCTGTCCCCTCTGTAGAATGCGGATGCCATGGCTTCCACTGGCAATGGGCAGACGATGCTGTCCCCTGTCTGATGTCTTTGGAAATTGGAAACTTCTACTACTATTGTTGCTCCCATTTCCAGAACAGATTCTCCTCTATTTCTGCTCATTTGTATCATTATGTCCTTATTCAAAGTCCAGGATAAAGGCATCTGATTGATTAAGATCAGGTTTTAATGCCCTAGTTGCAATGGAGGCTGGGAGAGGAGTGTCTTGCCTTTTCAGCTTCTGTGGTGGGAGGTGGATGTTGCCACCCACCAAGATTCTTCAGATGAGATATCTGTAGTGATAGGAAGGACATTCAGTATTTGGCAGCCAAAATGAAGCACAGCAAACAAACGAAGAAACCATCACCAACCATTGTTCATCATGCCTGTAGGTTATATTTTCTATCATGAGAGCAGAGTTTCGAGAAACATTTTTTTTTAGTTAGTTTCAAATATAGATATAGAGTATCCCAAGAATCAAAGCACTTGCAGCCACAACTAAAAAGGTCAGGAAATTGCCCGGTATTTCATGGCTGGGGTTGCTCAAATTGCAGCCTATTACAGACTGAAACAGCATCATTTGACCTTTTCATGTGGCAAGATGTTGTATTATCAGAGCTCCCTCTTTCTATGATTTTTATTTTTTTTGCCCTTTCACCTTTTCCCACTTATTTGAATTCAGGCCCAAGAGGGAAAAAAAAAATGAAGATAAAATATATGATCTGAAATTTTAGGTTGGGGGTGAAGTGATTCTAATTTCGAATTTAGTAAGAAAAGAGTTTTCACCCATTTATCTGAGTAAAACAGTGGTTTGGGAATCAGGAAGCTAATCCTAATCTTGGACAAGTTTCTCAGATCTGAGATTCCTCATTGATGAGCACCCCCCCTAATTTGGACTCAGGAAGACCCACATTTGAGC
Source organism: Lutra lutra (assembly GCF_902655055.1). Taxonomy (NCBI): domain Eukaryota; kingdom Metazoa; phylum Chordata; class Mammalia; order Carnivora; family Mustelidae; genus Lutra; species Lutra lutra. Next base: position 47,024,877 of record NC_062282.1, read on the forward strand.
TCCCACATGCTGACTGGGGTAAATTCAGGATAGCTTTCTCCAGCTTTCTTTTTCTCATGGGAAAAATACAGATAATAATAGTATCTTTCTCATGAGTTTATTATGTGAATTAAATAAAACAGTATTTGTAGAACTCAAGGAAAAAGTAGGGTGGTTGAGCCTTAGGTGATCTTTAAGGACTTCCTAAGTATCAGAGAATGTGATATTCAACATAATTTACTGAGTGACCCACACTATGTGTGTGCGTGTATTTTATAGTTCATAGTGTAAAAGATAGATTATGTCTTAGAGCAATAAGTGTTCTCAGGAAATAGAGAAAAATTCCTACCTTCCTCTCTCTGTTCCATGCTTTATGACTATATCTCCATTTAAAATACTGTGAAAGATACTCAGAAATCATATGCATAATACATATTTAATACTCTCTGGGAGCCAGTGACCCAGATGAAGAGACCAGAAGTTCTATTTTGATATGGGTTGAAATATGGAATAGTCATCAAGGCAGTGTCGTGATGAAAGAGTGGGTGCTATGAGCTCAAAAGAGGGAAGACAAAGGATTACATTGGGCAGAATGGACAGAGCCATCTTCCTGGAGTTCTAGAGTTGTTCCTTAAAGAATATAGTTGAACTTATACTGGGGGTGTCAAAGCAGCTTTACATAAAGCTGTCAGATTTAACTAGAGGACCTGAGATGCTCATATCCCTCTGAAGGTTGGAAACAATGGCTGGGGTGATAGTTTTAAAGTATATTAGGAAATTCTTTGGCATGCATTTTATCAAAAGATGGGCTTTCATTCCTCTCTCCTTGAATATGGGTTGGTCTTTAGTGATTAACTTTTAATGAATAGAGTGAGGTGAGTGACTCTGTTGACTTTTGAGTCTATGTTAGAGAAAGCAATAGAGCTTCCATGAGACTCTCCCTTTTGGAATGCTCATCCTTGAAACATTCATGCAGTGTAACACTATGTGATATTATTGCATTACTTTAAATTAATAAATATATTTATTGATTGCCTTTCTCCACCCTGCATAAAGTAAATCCCATGAGATCAGGTCTCTTATTTATTTTATGCTCCATTTAACACCTAGCTCAGGCCCGATAAATAGATGTTTTACGGATATTTGCCGAATAAATGAATGACTGACTGGTTGGGTAGATATATGAATATAAAAGGCCAGGATGACAGAGATTTGAATACTATTAGCACATAGGTGATGATTGAAGCAATAAGCTAGAAGAGATCATCCAGGGATAGATGTAGAGAAAAAAAAGAAAAAAAAAAATAAATGCATTGACCCAAGGGGGAAATGATTGTAATAAGAAACAGACATTTATGTAGTACTTTATAATTTCTGAGGTACTTTTGCATTTGTCAACTTACTGATTTTCATAACAACTCAGCCTCTGAGATATCATTACCCTTATTTTTTAATGTTAATAAATGGCAAAACTTGGGAAAGAATTTAGATTTTATATTTCCCAAGACAGACATCCTTTCAGATTGAGGAATCAGAAGGAGAATATCAAATACAAAGATTTAGGATTGACATTCCCTCATGTTGGATAAAAGTGACTTATCTCTGAAAGAGTTTGGTGCCAAGTCTTTGAATCATATATATCCTAAACATTTCCAGCATTCAGTAGAAGAATGTCACTCTAACATGGTTTGTTTGGACTGCAACATTGGAGCAGTTAAAGTTAATCTTTTTCATTCCTTCATTCAACAGGTATTTGTAGAGCTTTGCACTATGTACCATGTAGGATATAGAGAAGTACAATTTATAGATTTTCCCCTTTTAAGTTTTTATTGGTTAATTGGGATGAAAGGAGGGGAAACAATACACAGTATGAAGCCATAGCTAGATAGAACAGAGTATGAACTTTCAGTCTCTATATTTGAAGTTTAGGGAAACTTATATGAAATATGGATCATATTTCCTGTTGATCAAGCAAACATCACTTGGCAGAGAAGCCATTAATCACTGCTTTCTTGTCATGGATTTACTTGTTCAGCATGGGGAGGAGATTGTTCAAGGTACTGGGGACTTTTTATCATCATGTGTTATGACATACAGTTCCTGTGTGTGAGACTGGAAGGTGAGAACAACAAGACTGGGTGAGCCCCTCACCAGGTTATTGCCTCCAAAACCCACTTTGATTTTCAAGGGTGGGAGGAAGGCTTTTAATTCCTTCCTTCAACATACGTTGACTGAATGCATGTTTTGAATGAGAGGATGTGAAAGACTCTGGAAAAATAAACATAAGAATAAGACTTGTCTCTGTCCTCCAGGAGCTCATAGGGCAGAGGAAACAATATAGAATTGTAGCACTGCTCTTGAGTCAGACTGCCTGGGTTTCTCTTCAGTGTCTACCACTTGGTAACTGAGACCTTGGACAAGTAAGTTAACTGCTCTGTGTCTTGATTTTCCAACCTAGGGAATGAATGTAAAAATGGTAAGGATTAAATGAGCTAATCCATGTAAATCCTATAGTTCTATGCTAGGCATGTCATAAGTAGGCAACACATATTGGCTTTTATTATGTATACAAGCATAGAGAATTTATGCTTCCATTTAGGATATAGAAAGTTGAAAAGAACATCAGTCCCATTAGAGCAATGAGAGAAATTCAGCTGATTATAAAATCACAACTTGTTTTTGAACCTATTAGAGAGCTGAGGTCACAGAGCAAACAGCCTCTAGTCTGAGATGGAAGAAGTCCCTCCAAGGGGAGACTTGACATGTAGACTGTCTCTTCTGTGACAGAAGACAGGAAGAAGGGAGGCTGTTGTACAAATGGCTAAGAAGAAATTAAAAAACATTCAAATGAATTTTTTTAGGGTGAGTATGGACTAGCATACCCTCTGACACAAGATGGGTTTGTACTACTCTCAGACTCTTTTCTATATATCTTTCCAAGTATTCACAAGAGAGTTTGGAGGCAAGGCAAGAGATCAGAGAGAGTCATCCTCATTAATGTGGGTATGGAGGAGGGGATTGGATTCTTGCCCTGAACCGTATCTCCTGACAGAGCAAAAGACTTAAACTGTTGGGGAAGGGCAGTACGCTGTAATCCTCTGAAATACCTAAGGATCCATTATTGCTAGAGAAAAAAGCAGAGGCTCAAAAGATCAGGTATAATTTCATGAGCACATTTCTAGCCTCTGTTGCATTATGTTTGCTAGAATGACTCAATCCCTGACACTGATGGGCTGACCTAAGTATAAGTGTGCCCATTTCCAGGTATAAATACTATTGATCTCACTGCTCTACACACAATATCTGTCCTTTAATAAAAAATCATGAGACATACAAAATAGGAATTAAAAAAACAAATCAATCCATTGTCAAGAGACAAGGTAATCAACAAAACCAGACTCAGAGATGACCAAGATGTTAGAATTATCAGTCAGGGATTTTAAAGTAGTTATGATTACTTATGATCTAGTGAAAAAAGTGGACAACCTAACATATAAGAACAGATGGGGAATTTTAGTGCAGAGATAAAAACTATAAGGAACAGTTACATAGAAATGCCAGAAACACACACACACACAAGCATACATCCACACACATATCAGAGATAAAGAATTCTTTTTTTTTTTTTTTTTTTTGCCTTATCAGTAGACTTGACACAGAGAAGGAGAGAATCAATGAACTGAAGATAGGTCAGTAAGAATTACCCAAACTGCAACACAATGACAAAAATAACAGAATATCCAAGAGTTGTGGTACAATGTCATATGGTTTGGCATTTGTGTAGTTGAACACTTGGAAGAAAATCTTGGAGACCGAATGGGGCAGAAGAAATATTTGAGAATATTCAAAAAATGAGTAAAAATACAAAACTACATATCTAGGAAACTCAGAAAACTCCCAGAATGATTAAAAAAATTGAAAATAACAACAAAAACACACACAACTAAACCCACATACAAACTGCTGAAAACTAGTAATAACAAAATTTTGAAAACACTCATAAAAAAAGACACACTGAAGAGAATAAAGGTAAAAATCTCAGCTGATTTCTTCCAGAAGTTATACAAGTCAGTGGGTAGTAAAATGATGTCTTTAAATTGATGAAAGGAGAAAAACCCCAGGCCATGCAGAATTTTATACCCTATGAAAAGATCTTTCACAATTGAAGGTAAAGTAGAGAAATATTTCAGATAAATAAAAGCTGAGAGAATTTATTGCCAGTGGACCTATGCTAGAAGAAATGGTAAGGAAAGGTCTCAGGCACAAGTAACATGACATCAGACAGAAACTTGGATGTTGACAAAGAACTAAAGAGCTCTAAAAATGGTAAAAATTAAGATAAACAGAAGGAAATTTTATTTTGTATATTTTATATAATAAGTATATTTAATATATAAAAATATATACGTTTGTTGTTGTCGTTGTAGTGTTCAAATGACCCAGTGTTGCATATAACACCCAGTGCTCATCCCAACACATGTCCTCCTTGATATCCATCACCCAATAACCCCATCCCCCCAACCCCCTCCTTTCTGTAACCCTCAGTTTGTTTCCTGGAGTCCAGAGTCTCTCATGGTTTGTCTCCCTCTCTGATTTCTTCCCATTCAGTTTTCCCTCCCTTAGCCTGTGGTCCTCTGTTCTATTCCTTATGTTTCACTTAGAATGAAACCATATAATTGTCTTTCTCTGCTTGACTTATTTCACTTAGCATAATCCCCTCCAGTACCATCCAAGTCGATGCAAATGGTGGGTATTCATCCATTCTGATGGCTGAGTAATATACTGCATACATGTATATATCTTCTTTATCTATTTGTCTTGAAGGACACCTTAGTTCCTTACACAGTTTGGCTATTGTGGATATTGCTGCTATGAACATTGGGGTGCATGTGTCCTTTCCTTTTACTACATCTGTATCTTTGGGATAAATACCTAATAGTGCATTTGCTGTGTCATAGGGTAGCTCTTTTTTTTAAGTTTCTTTTCTTTTCTTTTTTTTTTTTTAAAGATTTTATTTATTTATTTGACAGACAGAGATCACAAGTAGGCAGAGAGGCAGGCAGAGAGAGGGTGGGGGGAAGCAGGCTCCCTGCTGAGCAGAGAGCCCAATGTGGGGCTCAATCCCAGGACCCTGGGATCATGACCTGAGCAGAAGGCAGAGGCTTTAACCCGCTGAGCCACCCAGGCACCCCTATTTTTAAGTTTCTGAGGGATTTCCATACTGTTTTTTAGAGTGGCTGTATCAGCTTGCATTCCCACCAACCATGCAAGAAGGTTTCCGTCTTCTCCACAACCTCGCCAACACTTGTTGTATCCTGTCTTGTTAATTTTGGCCAGTCTAGCTGGTATAAGGTGGTGTCTCATTGTGGTTTTGATTTGTATTTCCCTGATGGCTAGTGATGGTGAACATTTTTTCACGTGTCTGTTAGCCATTTTGATGTCCTCTTTGGAGAAGTGTCTGTTCATGTCTTCTGCCCTTTTCTTGACTGGATTATTTGCTTTTTAGGTGTTGAGTTTGGTAAGTTCTTTATAGATTTTAGATATCATCCCTTTATCTGAAATGTCATTCCTAAATATTTTCTCCCAATCCGTGGGTTGCATCTTAGTTTTGTTGACTGTTTCCTTTGCTGTGCAAAAGCTGTGTGTGTGTGTGTGTGTGTGTGTGTGTGTGTGTGTGTGTGTTTAATTTAGATTCAATCAGCCAAGGTATAGTACATCATTTATTCTTTGGGTAAGTACCCAGTAGTACTAGGTTTGCTGGATCATAGTGTAGTTCTGTTTTTAACTTTCTGAGGAACCTCCATACTGTTTTCCAGAGTGGTTGCACCAGCTTGCATTCCCATCAACAGTGTAGGGGGGTTCCCCTTTCTCCACATCCTCACCAACATTTGTTGTTCCCTGTCTTGTTAATTTTAGCCATTCTGACTGGTGTAAGGTAGTATCTCATTGTGGTTTTGAGTTGTAGTTCCCTGATGGCAAGTGATGTGGGTTTATTCTTATTTTTTAATCATTCTGAAAGATAACTGATCATCTAAAGCACAAATGGTAATGATGTATTTGGTGTAGTGTCTATAAAAGTAAAATGCACAACAACATCATCATAAATTATGGGAGGGAGGAATTGGAAGTATACTGTTGTGAAGTTCTTATATCCTACGTGAAGTAACATAATATTTGAAGATAGACTGATAAATCCTAGGGAAGGAACTAAAAATATTAGAAAGAGGTATATTTAATAAGCCAATAGTAGAGGTAAAATGGAATTCAAGAAAATCACTGATATGTGAAAATTATGATGCAGTAGAAGAAATTATGAGAAGCCTGGTAAAAGTGTTGACTATATAGAAAGTATGGTGTGAGCATTGAGTGTAAAGAAGATAAAGCTGGAAAAGCATAGAAGAGTTTGATTACAAAAAACTTTATAAAGTGTTCTAGCGATATTGAATATTTAAGAAAATAACACTTTTTCCTCATCAACTTTAATGAAGATTTTTCACCTAAGTTGATTTTCTGGTGCTTTTTTATAGATAACAGTATCTTTAGATAATAAAAAGTGTTGGTGATAAGTTTGTGAGTTTCACAAGGATGCTTCAGTGCTATTCTCTCTCTCTCTTTTTTTAAAAATTTATTTGACAGAGAGAAAGAGAGATCACAAGTAGGCAGAGAGGCAGGCAGAGAGAGGGAGGGAAGCAGACTCCCCGTTCAGCAGAGAGCCCAATGTGGGGCTCGACCCCAGGACCCTGAGATCATGACCCGAGCTGAAGGCAGAGGCTTAACCCACTGAGCCACCCAGGCGCCCCCAGTGCTGTTCTCTTAAGAAAGCAAGTTACTTCATTTCAAATTTTTGAAGAAAGGTTAGCTTAGTCGTAGGCATAATGTTTGTTTTCAAAGAGAAACGTAGTCTTTGTGTGTAGGGGTTATTTTTTTGTGGCTTACCTTGTGCCCTTTCCTCTGACTCCATCTTCTTCTTTGGATCACAGTATGCCAAGCCATGTGATTTGGGTGGGATGGACCTAACTCTCAGCTCTAAGGACAGGCTTTGAGCAGCATAAGCCAATCAACATGACCCCCCCACCCCCATTGCGGTGATTGGCTCTGGGAAGAGCAAATAACCCAGATCAAACCAATCAAGAGAAAAATCACAAATTCTGGGATATTTGGTTAAGTTGTACCAGTGAGCAGATTTTTTTTCAGTGTGAACATGGAAATTTCTGGGACTACCAGGAATAAGTATGTTTGAGCATGAAGCCCAGGTTTGAGGTGAACAGAGGTGGTCTGGGACCACACTGAGACCCAAGTAAAATCATCCTTGCTGGTGGATCAGTTAATAACTCAATATACCATCTTTTAAAAAGTTTAACCAGATCAGGTATGGCTTGGCAACTAAAAGCATCTTGTGTGTGAACTAATAATTTTGATTTTAATTAGATTTTCCTTCGTTCTTGCCTCTTCCTCTTGCTCAAAATCTTGACAATTTTTTCCCTCCTCTCACCTTTCTTAGATATCATTTCTAGCCTTCTTTTGGATAAAAGGTCAGTGGTCTCCCCCATTTTCTCACAGGTATCACTTATTCCAATTGACATTTACACTTGAGTAAACCTTAAACTTCTCTGACCTTTTTTAAAAAGCTAGCTTTTTTTTAAAGAGATATTTTGTCTGTTTTAAAACAGTACATTGTTGTTGCTTTTCTTTGTAAAAGGCCACATCACTCCTTCTAGATTTTTTGGATGCTTTGTGTGCCCATTTATATCCCCCCCTTTTTAGAGTGGGGGTCTCCTCCTTTTCTTTCTTTTCCCTTGCAGCATGGGATGCAGATGTTTTGTAGACACATGGGAACTACTTAACAGTCATTAAAAAAAATCTAGCCATTTTCACACACCATTCTAAGTCATGTGAAATAAATAAGGGAATAAATCAGCACTTAAATATTCTGTTTGGTGTTGAAAATGAAGAACAACAGATGTAGGTATTCGAGTGGGATAAAATACTGGTGGATGTTAGTTCTGAAGTCTTGCCTAGTTTGCAAATTCAATTCAGTTTGAGCAAGATATGCTGAGCCCTTCCCTTCGCTGACTTTTGGAAATGCAGAGGCAAAAGATGAATGAGGCGTAGATTCAGAATCTACCTGCCATGGTTGGCTCTATAAACATCTTCAGTCAATCTGCTTCCTCTTTCCACCAGAGCCTGGTGTTTCTCACTTGACTTGTCTATTGTTCAGTTCTTTTTTTTTTTTTAAATTTTATTTATTTATTTGACAGATAGAGATCACAAGTAGGCAGAGAGGCAGGCAGAGAGGGAGGAGGAAGCAGGCTCCCTGCTGAGCAGAGAGCCCAATATGGGGCTCGAACCCAGGACCCTGGGATCATGACCAGAGCTGAAGGCAGAGGCTTTAACCCACTGAGCCACCCAGACACCCCTATTGTTCAGTTCTATCAAACCCTTCCTGTAACCCCTTCTTTTTCAGTGGTATCTTGTGTTGATGCTACTCCAGGCACTGGGCCACAGGCTTTATCCATATTATTTCATTTAACTCTTACAACAACTCTGAAAGAACTCTGCAAGACAGGCATAATTGGAGCGTGTGAAGAAACCAAGATTTGGAGGGTTAGGAACTTGCCTGGGCCCTCAGCTCATGGTGGGAAAGCTGAGTCCACGCTGAGGTTTGTCTGAGTCCAGAGCCCACATGCTAACTGTGGCTGTACACCGTCTTCACTTCCACTGAGGGCCCTAGGCTGATAAGGCAAATGCCTCTGAGTGAATCGATAAAATATTTCATAATGGGATGAATCCATAAGACAAAAACCAATCTCACATGGATTGATTTCATGCTGCTGCATTAAGGTCCTATTGGGGAACTGTTGGGATATGCTGGTGTTCCTGTAATCATAATCTGTTGGGTTACCAACTCCCCCTAGGGTGTTTATATCCATAAAATCTTTGAGTACCATAAAGTCTTCCCCTGATGTATCCTCTAAGGTCTTTAAAGTCTTTTCCCTAATGTTATTTACTGTTATTTATAAAGGCTGTAGGTCCCTAGATCTTATAAATAAATATACTTCATATATTTAGAAATATTACCAACAAATCATTCAGAGTAAAAGTCAACTCAAGCATTAGAGTATTACTGAGAGGAAAGGCTTCCTGGGCCCCTAACCTAGTCGTCCTGGGAAATTGTAACCTCTATCTTTCTTCACATTTAGGGTAACTTTGTATCTTGTTTACTTTTTTCTTTATACCCAAGGGGATTTGAGAGATCTTAGGGTCTTAAGCTGCCTGAATCCTTCGCTGACATGTCAGCAAAAGCTTTTCATTTTCTCTTACCCACAGACATCCTCCCATTCTCCTCTTCATTCCTCTTTTTTTGGAAATCATTTTTTAAAAATTTATTTTCAGCATAACAGTATTCATTGTTTTTGTATCACACCCAGTGCTCCATGCAATCCGTGCCCTCTCTAATACCCACCACCTGGTTCCCCCAACCTCCCACCCCCCGACCTCTTCAAACCCTTCAGATTGTTTTTCAGAGTCCATAGTCTCTCATGGTTCACCTCCCCTTCCAATTTCCCCCAACTTCCTTCTCCTAACTCCCCATGTCCTCCATGCTATTTGTTGTGCTCCACAAATAAGTGAAACCATATGATAATTGGCTCTCTCTGCTTGACTTATTTCACTCAGCATAATCTCTTCCAGTCCCATCCATGTTGCTGCAAAAGTTGGGTATTCATCCTTTCTGATGGAGGCATAATACTCCATAGTGTATATGGACCACATCTTCCTTATCCATTCGTCCGTTGAAGGGCATCTTGGTTCTTTCCACAGTTTGGCGACCATGGCCATTGCTGCTATAAACATTGGGGTACAGATGGCCCTTCTTTTCACTACATCTGTATCTTTGGGGTAAATACCCAGTAGTGCAATTGCAGGGTCATAGGGAAGCTCTATTTTTAATTTCTTGAGGAATCTCCACACTGTTCTCCAAAGTGGCTGCACCAACTTGCATTCCCACCAACAGTGTTAGAGGGTTCCCCTTTCTCCACATCCCCTCCAACACATGTTGTTTCCTGTCTTGCTAATTTTGGCCATTCTAACTGGTGTAAGGTGATATCTCAATGTGGTTTTAATTTGAATCTCCCTGATGGCTAGTGATGATGAACATTTTTTCATGTGTCTGATAGCCATTTGTATGTCTTCATTGGAGAAATGTCTGTTCATATCTTCTGCCCATTTTTTGATATGATTATCTGTTTTTTGTGTGTTGAGTTTGAGGACTTCTTTATAGATCCTGGATATCAATCTTTTGTCTGTACTGTCATTTGCAAATATCTTCTCCCATTCCGTGGGTTGCCTCTTTGTTTTCTTGACTGTTTCCTTTGCTGTGCAGAAGCTTTTGATTTTGATGAATTCCCAAAAGTTTATTTTGGCTTTTGTTTCCTTTGCCTTTGGAGACATATCTTGAAAGAAGTTGCTGTGGCTGATATCGAAGAGATTACTGCCTATGTTCTCTTCTCCTCTAGGATTCTGATGGATTCCTGTCTCATGTTGAGGTCTTTTATCCATTTTGAGTTTATCTTTGTGTACGGTGTAAGAGAATGGTCGAGTTTCATTCTTCTACATATAGCTGCCCAGTTTTCCCAGCACCATTTATTGAAGAGACTGTCTTTTTTCCACTGTATATTTTTTCCTGTTTTGTCGAAGATTAACTGACCATAGATTTGAGGGTCCATATCTGGGCTCTCTACTCTGTTCCACTGGTCTATGTGTCTGTTTTTATGCCAGTACCATGCTGTCTTTATATGTAAAACCCAAAAGACTCCATCCCCAAACTACTAGAACTCATACAGCAATTCAGTTACGTGGCAGGATACAAAGTCAATGTATAGAAATCAGTGGCTTTCTTATACACTAACAAGGAAAATACAGAAAGGGAAATTAGAGAATTGATTCCATTTACTATAGCACCAAGAATCATAAGATACCTGGGAATAAACCTAACCAAAGAGGTAAAGGATCTGTACTCGAGGAACTACAGAACACTCATGAAAGAAATTGAAGAAGACACAAAAAGAGGGAAGACCATTCCATGCTCTTGGATCGGAAGAATAAACATTGTTAAAATGTCTATACTGCCTAGAGCAATCTATACTTTTAATGCCATTCCAATAAAAATTCCACCGGTATTCTTCAAAGAGCTGGAGCAAATAATCCTAAAATTTGTATGGAACCAGAAGAGACCCCGAATCGCTAAGGAAATGTTGAAAAACAAAAATAAAACTGGGGGCATCACGTTACCTGATTTCAAGCTTTACTACAAAGTTCATTCCTCTTTTAATGTCACTCTATCTTGGTAAATTCTGGCTAATAGAACTCCACTACCCCCTTTTTTGAAGTGCCTACTGGTGGACCTTCTTGTGTCCTTGGGTCTACTATCAACCATGTAGCTCGAGAGACCACACAACAGAACCGCTCAGAGCAGAAAGTCATGCCCCAGAATGATCCTAGGTGAGGACCCTCAGGGCTTGCTGGAGTTTCTGATTTTCCCTCCTGCTTGTATGGAGATTTAATGTCTGGGATTTGAACACAGGAACTCTCTACAGTTGAAGCCATCGGGACTGGAAGTACAGTGGAGCCCTCTGTAAGAGCCATCTGTGGAAAGGGGATGTGTCACCAAGCAGCCTTCAGGCATGAACATTGGGTGTGATGGACACAACTCTCATTGGACCAGTCTTTAATGCCAGGCTAGTGAAAGAAGTCTCATTGTTACTGGTCCGGAGGGAACTCTGAAACCAAACCAGTCCCTTCAGCAGGTGTGTTTTGGAGCACCAGAGGACTGATTCTCATCAGAAAGCCCCACTTGCCCAGCTTGGCATGGGAGAATTTTCCAGTGATGCCCTCCTCCTGGGGGGGATGGGAACCCTTGCGGACAGGTCAGATCCTTACTCTGGGTTTGTGGGGATGTGCAGAGATGGGATACAACCCATGTGAAGTCAATTCACAAAGGTTCACGTTTCAACCTCTGTGATATTTTACATCTTTGATTTTGTCTAAGAATTTCTCCTATTAGACATCCATTTATCTAACTTAAAATCTTTGGATATATTTTGATAAGAGTCTTTTGGAAACTATGCACTGAGTTAGGTTCTGCAGGGGCATTGTTATGCAATGGTTGGTTAATATTTCACAAGTAGGTCCTGGTTTGTGCTAAAAGCTATTATTTCTTGATTCCACTGTACAAAAATAAAGTAACCAAGGGACCAAATAATACCAGAAGTGAGGTTTATCTGGAGGGTGAGTGTAAGTAAAACCATTTTATCCCTGTTAGTTAACATATAGCCAATAGTAGTTTCGGGGGTAGGATTTAGTGAGTCATCACTTAGAATTTAAAAACTTGGAAGGAAAAACATCATTTTCTCCCATAACTGGCTAAAGTGAGAGAGAATGTCTTCATAATGTTGCCTTCATTAAAACAAACCAGGAGAGAAGAAAAATATTGCTGACGTCCATCTCATGACATGCTGCTCTCACTTAATGAGCAAGTTGCATTTCTAATAGTAACGTTTATTTTACTTGCCTTCATGGAAGAAAGGTTATTGAGTATTCTCCAGCTCTCCAGGGAATCACTTATGAAGTGAAGTATTTTACGCGTTAGGTAAACCATAAATCTTGTTGACCTTCTTGCAGTTAGAAGCATTTAAAGGTGCATCACTCCTGTTTTCTTGGGACTGATATTTGAGCAAAGTCACCTACCGGTTATTAAGTAACCTCTAGACACCTGGCTCTACCATCAGACAGAGTGAAGCAATGCAGCTACTTCTAGTGAATGGTGACAGATTGGTTTTTAGGGAGACAGAATTTTCAACTGATTGTCCTTATGAATTTGATTTACTAGCCAGTTTCTAGAAACAACTTGGATACTGATATGTTTACATATTTCTCAGATGTGAACACGAGAAACAGATATGTTGGGGAACTGACCTGTGCAACCTATTTTAATTTCTTCAAGAGGAGAAAAGACATAAATATAAACCTCATTAAGAGCTCATTGAAGGCAGGGATCTGTAGCTTATCTTTTTGTATCCTTAGCACTTAATAGTCCCTCATCCATTTAACTATTTCATCTGCTAAGTATTTACTGAGCACCTACTGTATGCCAGGCATTGTTCTAGCTGCTGAGGATATAGAAATGAATAAAACAGAATTTCTGTTTCTATGGGACTAGTATTCTCAAGAAGGATGAGGCTAAAAAATAAGAATATAATACATCAGGTGTGAGAAAAATGAAGGGGAAGAAGGACAGAGAGTGATAGGAGGGGTGCATGTGCTCTTTTCTGTAGGTGGCTTCTCTGCCATGGCAACATTTGAATAGAGAGAGAAGGAAGTGCGGAAAGCAGCCACGTAGTTATGGAGGGAGGAGGGTTCCAGGTGGGGCAACAGCAGATGCAAAGGTCCTGAAGTAGGAATGTGTTTGATGTGTTTAAAAGACAGCAGTAAGGCACAGGGAATGGAGTGGAGGGAGGAAGCACCAAGGAGGAAGTAGGGCAAGAGTTGACAGGTCTTTTTGTGAGAAGAGCACAGGCCACCTAGGGTGGAGCAGGGTAAGGATAAGACTGTGAACTTGACTCTAAGTGAGAATGCAGCCTTGGAAGTGGGGTGCTGGATGGGCAGGGAGGTGAGCTGATTCATGTTTTAGAAGTCTCTCCATTGCTATATGCGGGCATTAATGGAAGCAGGGAAGGCTGTTAGGAGGCTGTTACAGTAGGTCCGTGGGGGAATGATGCTGGCTTACTGTTGGAGGTGGTGATCATCTTACAGAGAGACTTACCTTTATGCAGTGCTCACTCGCTAAAGGTTTATAGCTTTCATTCACCTGGATCCCAATTTTCTTCCCTCCCAATATCTGTAAAAACTGGCCTTGTTAGGGCAAATACTTTCACTACCACTCTTATGTTCTTTTTCAAAGACTTTTGAAGTGTATTGTTTTCGGACTACAGAAAATGAGATGTCTTCTTAAAGGTTCCAAATATTAAAATAACAGCGATACCTTAAAAGGAGTTTTTTTTTTTTTTACTAATTAAGATTAATATACCTTTGTAGTCTGCTAATATGCCCATCATACCAACTGTTGAAAGCGACCCCCTATTCCCTCTTCTCCACTTTTTTTTTTTTTTAATAAAGATATTTTTAAGTCATTGCACTATACTTTCTAAGTCCTGGTCAAAGCTTTGCTAAAAAAAATCTCTCCTGTTATACTGATCCTTCTCCACCTGTCACAGATGACCCTCTCCCATCTCTGCTTTCAATGGAGCACAAGCCAAGATGGTTCTCACCAAAGGGACCTTTCACTTCCATCAGAATCTCTGATGATGATCAGTGATAAAGTCAGCTCAGCTCTGGAGACTGGAAGTCAACAGTTGATTTGCTTTAATTCTCATTTTGTGGTAGTGTGGCTACAGTAAAGGCAGAATGTCTGGAGGGTGACAGACATTTTAGGAATACGGGTAACATAGAAGGATTTCACAGTGTGTAGACCATTGATTTCAGTGACAGTGGTGTTGCATTCCACAGACACTTGATTTAGGGCAGTGGGTCTTCAGTGTCAGTGTGCATTAGAGTTACCTGGAGGGCTTGTGAAACCACGGATTGCTGGCTCCTCTTCTCAGAATTTCAGATTCATTTGGTCTGGGGTGGGGGCTGAGATCTTTGCATTATTAGCAAGTTTCCAGGTGACCCTAAGGCTGGGGACTAGGCTTTGAGAACCACTAAGCTCGAGGAATTCACCTCTGAGAGAGACAGAGACAGAGACAGAGAGACAGGAGGCTGAGAGAGACAGAGGACTCTCAAAGAAGTGGAAGCATTGATCTTTATCTTTGAGAAATTTGTAACCTAATTAATGCTGGAGAAAAACAGTGCCACTTATTCTGAAATCCATGCATTCCAGATAATGGAATGTATGTTGTCCTTAGTGTTGAGTAAAAAGATAGAGCTGGAAGGACAGAGAAAGGGGAGTCTGAAGCCAGGTCACAGAGGACTTGGAGGGGTGAAGGCCTTTGTGGTTGGGTTAATGGTGGGAGTACAGTCTCATTGGCAGGTGGTGAGCAAGAAGGATGCGTGTGCATAGGGGGACTGGGAGGTTAGCAGCCTGGCTGGCTAGAGGGAAAAGACCTCTAGTTTTGGGGAGACCAAAGGAATGGACTTTGGATTTTGGATACAGGACAAATGAGGAAGAAGCTGAAGAGGCCTTGGATCCTGGGGAGTGTAGACTGGTCAGTCATATCTAAAGTAAAACAAAAAAAGTTTGCTTGAGGAAAAAGCATAAATTTGTGCCTGAGTACTTGGTTAATGAGAGGGGTGCATGTGCCTCAGGTTTCTTTTCCTGTGGAAAGAGACATTACCTTGTGAAGGGCAACACATGGTTACAAGCTCTAAGTGGGTGATGTAGTTATGCTTTTAGACATTGGGGAGGAAGCATCCAGTATAAAAATTGAAGGGAAGAGTAGAAAACATTAACATTCTGTAAAAAGGCCACAGCACCTGATCGAAGCAGGCATGTGGAATGCTTTAGTTTTTACTTATTTATTCGTTTATAGTCTCGAGTATAGTGATTTGGAAAGTTGACTTTCGCAACAGACAAAAGAGCAGTTGAGAATTCTAGTAATCCTCTCACAAGGTATGTTTGTCTTTTATTTTCAAGTACAATAAAATCACGAGGACCTTTGTTGACCTTCTGCTGTGGCTCTTGGAATTTGTGAACATGCTAAGAATTTGATCATCGGCATTTTTGGTAAGCAGATGACCCTCTAAGCACAAATAGCTCTCAAGTTATTTTAGGGCAATAGTCACAGAAGGGACAGGAAATGAGAGTTGAAGAGCAGTAATACACATTTCAGTAACATGGTAAGAGACGTGATCACTGTCTGTTAAGGGGTGACTCTGTGCCAGGCCCTGTGTGTGGGTACACACACTTGCACCAACATTCTTAGGAACAACTCATCAAGGTATAGATATATATCAGAACATATGCTCAGTGCAGATACACAGTTCAGTGATTTGGGTATAAAATATAGACTTGTGCACCATCATCACAAGCCTGTTTTAGAACATCGCCATCACCCCAAGTACCTCTCTGGTGCCTGGCTGTGATCCGTTTTCCCTCCTCTCCCGGCCCTGGACTGCTTTACTTTCTGTCTCTATGGACTCGCCTTTTCTGGATATTGCATGTAAAGAGAATCATATACTACGTAGTCTTTGAGCCTGGCTTGGCTTCTTTCACGTAAGCCCACGTTTTTTAGATCCACTCATGTAGTACCATGTGCCGGCCGTCCATTCATTTTTGTTACCAAATCGTATTTTATTATATAGTTATACAACTTCTTGTTTGTCTGTTCACAAATTGATGGGCATTTAGAATTTTTCCGGTTTGGGATTATTATGAATAATGCTGGTATGGCTATTTGCTCACGTGTCTCTGCTCATACATAAAATTTTAATCATCCCCATTACCCTATGGTTTAGAACCATTATAATTTTTTTCTCCAGATAATGAGCCTGAAAGTCAAAAAATTATGAAACTTGCCCAAGTTAATAAATGCAACAGGGGTAATATTTTGAAAAAAATACCGAGTACACTTTCTTCCTTGGCACCTCCATAGAGTTTGCTGACTCCCCAGCTTGCCCTGAGTCACTCATCCACTTCAGGTGGGAGGTGGCATAAGGAACATTAGAGCAGAAATGCAAAGGTAAAAGAATAAGTTAATCAGCCGCTGACACTTAACATAAGATTTAGGGACAAGGCAGGAAGATTAAAAGCCAGGTTTTATTTATTTATTTTTTAAATTTAGATTCAATTAGCCAACTATAGTACATCATTAGTTTCAGATATAGCATTCAGTAATTCATCAGTTGCTTATAACACCCAGTGCTCATCACGTGTCCTCCTTAATGGCCATCACCCAGTTACCCCATCCCCGACCCACCTTCCCTCCAGCACCCCTCAGTTTGTCTCCTAGAGTTAAGTCTCTCATGGCTTGTCTCCTTCTCTGATGACTTCCCATTCCATTTTCCCTCCTTTCCCCTATGATCCTCTGCACTGCTTCTTATATTCCACATATGAGTGAACCCATATGATAATTGTCTTTCTCTGACTGACTTATTTAGGGAGGAAAAAAAGGGAAGGGGAGAGGCGACTTATTTATTTTTTATTAGTTTTAGTATATCAAGAGGGCAATTTGGAAGGTTTAAGCCACAGTTTCTTTCACGGAGTGGGAAAGAAACCTGTTCCACCTGTTGGCTGGGCTATTTGTCATCGTGACCCAGGTTAGGATGAGGATATGGCAAAGTGTAATGAGGAGAATGGTAGGATCCTGCTCATCTGGCCAGAGACTTTGTGAGGAGAAGTGGCAAGAGAGACGCGGCTTGGCATGTGGGCCCCGATCTCTCCACTGTGGACTTTGGGTTGGACAGAGCAGGGGTGGTGGGGTTAGTTGAGGCGGTGGCCATGTCAGTGGCTTTGGACTCAAGGTGTGTTTGGGTTTCTGGGCAGAGGTTGTCTCCAGGCTGACCTGCTCCAAACTGGGGGACAGCCGTAACAAGAGAAACTTGGCAACCCAGCATGGTTAGGCAGCGAGAAGGCCAAGTATAGCTACTAAGTCACCTTCAGTGTCCTTGTGGTGTGGAGGGACCCTTAGAATTATCGCCTACTCCCAAGAGTGCGCCCTGTCATCAGTGGTCTGGGGAACATCAGGCTGTGTGATGGAGGGTATAGGTGGCCTGCCCACTTCTGGGTTCTGGATGGAGGATGTGAGTGGGACTCAGTAGCTTGAGCAAGAGTTGGGGTGAGAACCTCTCTGGGTTGTCACTGACAGAGACCAGACATGGATGCCTCAGGCACTGATTTTAGCAGTAGCATAACACTCAAGGGACAGAACTGGTAACAACTGTGAGGTCCCCAAGTGGCTGGTTCATACCCAGAGTCAGCATGATACCAGGGTACTCTAGCCCCCATGGTGGGGCTCGAGTGATGGCTACGAGGTGCCTAGGTCACACAATTTGAGGAGGCACTTGCTTCTCCAATTTTACATAAATCCACCTCCCATATTCCTGGTCAACATCTTGGGAGGAAGGGAACATATATGGTAGAAAATTTATACTGAAAGTGAGTGAACCTCACCTAAAGAATTTTCCAGGAGGGGCGCCTGGGTGGCTCAGTGGGTTAAGCTGCTGCCTTCGGCTCAGGTCATGATCCCAGGTCCTGGGTTCAAGCCCCGCATCGGGCTTTCTGCTCAGCAGGGAGCCTGCTTCCTCCTCTCTCTCTGCCTGCCTCTCTGACTACTTGTGATTTCTCTCTGTCAAATAAATAAATAAAATCTTAAAAAAAAAAAAAGAATTTTCCAGGAGCGTGTGTGCGTACGTTTGCTGGAGTAGACTGTATCTACGGTTTGTCCTCTGTTTGTTTTCCACTCTGCAGGTCTTGTGTGAAAGAGCAGGTCTGTTAGGGAGATGGATAAAGAAATGCCATTTCCTTGGCACATGGCAGAGCAGAGTGAGCTAGTCATGGATCACTAGCGAGTCATGAGGCTGGGTCTGGCAACCACATTTGCCTGAATCCAGAGCTCGCTGTGTGCAGAAAGTAATAATAATAACTCACATGTTTTGAGAGCTTACCATGTGCCACGGGTTCTAGGTGCTTTATCTGTATTAACCTACTGAATCTTCACACCATCCTGTGTGATACTGTGTGTGATTCTTGTTTTACAGAGGAAGAACTGGAGACACAGAGAGGGACAGTATTCCCCGAAGGTCATACAGCACATAAAGGCTGGCGAGCCAAGTGCTCTGGCTGTGGACTCCTTCTTCAGAATCACTTGAACAAGAAGGCAGCTGACTTTGATGGTACCATCTCTTGCTGTGTACTTCTCTCTTTGCCAGCAACTTTTGCAAAATGGTCTTATTTTATCCTCGTGATAGCCTTAGTGGTTAAATGGGATAGGAGGCAAAGTTTTTGGTTTACATCTAAGGAAATCATGATGCCAAGAGCAATCTGAAAGTGCCAGAACCACTCTGACCATGGGGAATAGAACTCTAGGGGGTGTGCAGGGCTGCAGGGAGGCATGATGGAGGACCCTAAATGTCCTGTCAGAGAGTCTGGTGGGGAAAGTTACATACTGATAAATCAGAGATCCAAAAGAAAAGAAAAGAAATGGAAGACATAGTTGAAGTTGACAACATGTTTCATAATTAGTTCTCAATACGATTCTGTCTGGACCTTGAAAAAGAAAACAGAAAGCTGTGGAATGTGTCAGCTTTCTGGAAAGTCCCATGACCACATCCTTCTTGCCATCAATTCTCATTAAAGGTTGGTTGAACGTAAAGAAAATGCTAGTTTTGCTAATTACTAAAGATATTTAAAGAATCATCTCCATCATACAGTGTTAGATGAAGCAAATCAATGGCAGCACAGATTGATTAATTACCAGAGCCAACTTGAGGTAATCAGTCACAAACGTCATTTACTCAAAGGCACTCAATGGAGAAATGTTTTCTAAAATGTGGTATATGAGATGGTTTTAACTCCTACCCAAAATGCATTATTTTAACTTTAATAGAAATAATTTTTACTTTATTAGAGGGATATTGATATTCTATTTATGGGAACAGTATACTTGAAGTAAAAATCGAGTTGATTTAAAGAAAATTTTAAATAATAACATAGGTAGTGTACCAATATGGGAAAATCACAAAGATGGTATACTAATAGCTAAGGTTTGGGAACACTGTATTAATGTCACAAAGACTAACCAGACACATAATAACTCAAAAGTGAAGAGAAGATATTTTTATTCCCTTCCTGTGCTACTTTCACCTTTTATTCAGGGTTTACTATATATCAGCCACTGAGCCACATATTTTGTATTAGCTCCTCTTAGCTTATAGTGTTTGTCACCTGAGAGTCATCTTCTTCTTCCTTACAGAACTCTGATTTTGTTGGGATGGTAATGACTCCCAGAAAAAAGACGACATTCCCAGGTTGCTTTGCAACCAGAACCATGTGACTGTTCTGATGGATGAGCTATAAGTGAGAGTGCTGTGTGGAACCTTTAAGACTGGGTGCTTAAGTGGAGCTAACTCATGTGGAAGAAGTGTCATTCGTCCTTCCCTTTTCCTGTTTC
This sequence comes from Lutra lutra, assembly GCF_902655055.1. Lineage (NCBI taxonomy): Eukaryota > Metazoa > Chordata > Mammalia > Carnivora > Mustelidae > Lutra > Lutra lutra. The sequence goes on from NC_062282.1 coordinate 47,045,018, forward strand.
CTGCAGCCTGGAATGCCTTTGTGATGGCTGGCCATCCAGTAGCCATCTTGGAACACGAGTCAAGTTTGAGGATGGAAGCAAAATGCTAGAATTGTGGGATGGTGGATCTTAGTGGACTCTGGTAACCATGGAGCTGTACCTTCTCTTGACTGTCTACTTCAGATCTCTTCTACTCGAGAGAGATAAACTTCTGTCTTTGAATCTTTCACCATTTGGGGGGTTTTGGCCAAAAGAGCCAAATTTTTTTTTTTTAAGATTTTATTTATTTATCTGACAGACAGAGATCACAAGCAGGCAGAGAGGCAGGCAGAGAGAGAGGAGGAAGCAGGCTCCTCGCTGAGCAGAGAGCCCGATGTGGGGCTCGATCCCAGGACCCTGAGATCATGACCTGAGCTGAAGGCAGTGGCTTAACCCACTGAGCCACCCAGGCGCCCCAAAAGAGCCAAATTTAATACTAACTGATCAAAGATGAAATATCAGTTTGGAGTGCTTTTGGGTATCAGTAACAGTAAACAAAAATTATGGAAGCTTAAACATAGGGCTGAAGAATTATGTGGCTGTTGGATGATGCTATTCAGAGCCCAAGTTCTCTCCAGCCTTCTGTCCTTCCACCCTTAGCATGCTGGCCTTTATCCTCATGCCTGACACCTCATGGTTGCAAAATGGCTGCTGTAGCTCCAGGCATTATGTCCACACAGCAGGGAAGAGATGGAAGAGTCAAAGTTTGCCCCTCACAAGGTGTTGTCTTTTTATTTGGAAAGGATATTTCTTCCCAGAAGATTTCCCCTAACATCCCACTATTATAGAACTGTGCCTTCTAGATCTATGGTGGGATCCATCCTTCTGAAACCAAGGGATCTCTGTCAGCTACTGAAATAAATTGGATTCTGTTACTAGGGAAGAAGGAAATGGGGAGAGCGTGTGGCTAGGTCATGGACAGCAAGGAATCCAAGGCTGAGAGATGAAGTGACATGCTCCTATTTTAGAGGAGCAGGTAGAAGGTAGGTTTTGAATGAACGTCAAATCCAGAAGCCTGGGATCTTAACCACTTTGGTAAACTGCTCTTGGAAGACCTTACACATCTTAGCTTCCCCTTCCTCAAGTTTCATTTTTACACTCTGTTAGGAATTTTATTTTATTTTTTTTTTTCATTTTTAATTTTTTATTTTTTTTCAGCATAACAATATTCATTATTTTTGCACCACACCCAGTGCTCCATGCAATCCGTGCCCTCTACAATACCCACCACCTGGTGCCCCCAACCTCCCACCCCCCACCCCTTCAAAATTCTCAGATCGTTTTTCAGAGTCCATAGTCTCTCATGGTTCACCTCCCCTTCCAATTTCCCTCAACTCCCTTCTCCTCTCCATCTCCCCTTGTCCTCCATGCTATTTGTTATGCTCCACAAATAAGTGAAACCATATGATAATTGACTCTCTCTGCTTGACTTATTTCACTCAGCATAATCTCTTCCAGTCCCGTCCATGTTGCTACAAAACTTGGGTATTCATCCTTTCTTTTTTCTTTTTTTTTTTTTTTACAGCTTTATAAACATATATTTTTATCCCCAGGGGTACAGGTCTGCGATTCGCCAGGTTTACATACTTCTCTGTTAGGAATTTTATACAGAAAGTTCTAGCTGAAATGGCCTGTAGAACTAGAGTGACCCTAAGAGGTTCCTTCCAATTTGAACTTAAGGAGCAGCTCTGTCTAAAAGAAATTTTGAAATCATGAAAATGTTCTATACTATGCTATTTAATATGGTAGCCACTAGCCATGGGTCTGGGGATCTGAAATAGGGCATTCATGACTAAAGAACTAAAAATTATTATATTAAATATAATTTTATGCCATTATAATTAATGTAAATTAAAATGGCCACACACGACTAGTGGCTACTATATGGAACAGCGCAGTTCCAGAACCTCAAAATACTGGTTCCCAGAATACCTCCAGATGCTAAGAATCAACAAAATTCCACTCCCTGAACAGATCTTTTTGTTTTTAGGAATTTAAGGCCCACTCTTGCTTTGCATAAAGTGGTGGTAAAGGCCAGCATAGGTCATTATTTTATGAAAGAAGTTTGGTGTAGACATAGCCATGTTATCAACATTGATATAAAGGATTGGCCTGTGAAAACTTTTGATTTATGGAGCGCCAAGTTTACCGACAGCAAGTCAGGCTTGCTTTTCTGAAGTTACAGGAGGCCAGGTCTTTTGACTTAACAGAAGAAGAAAGCTGTAAAAGCAGAGCTGGCCCCAGTGGCACAGGGTTAGCAGGGAGAAGTAGTGAGCCTCCCATTAGTTCCCATGCAGGACTGGTGGTACTATTTTTAGTTGCAGAAGCCTATAATGACTTTCTTCTGAGTCAGTAATAAGTTCAAATTTTTAGTTTCCAGGACACAGTTTGCTTAAATGCTTTATTATTTAATACTGAATCCAAGGAGATGACAATATGTTAAGATGTGTCCATCTTGCAGCAGCCGAGATGACTCATACCTCTGAAAAGCAGGAAATGTTGTCTTTTGCATCTGTTAATTTGGTTCAGGAGGCAAAACCCTGCTAGCTGGATATTTTCATTTCTTACTGTGAGATTATGGATCTGCAGACCTATATCAGAGAAATAAGACAAATCTGTTTTAATTTATTAGCCTTGCCCATGTTCCAAGCCCATCCCCTTCCAGTGACAACACTAGCAAGAGTCTGATGAGTACAAAGAGTCCTGGGGGACTAGATCCATCTTGCTGTTCTCTGTTGGGGGCGGGGGGAGAAACCCGGGAATCTATCTTGGGAATCCTTACTCTCAGATTTTCTGAGAACGCTCTGTAGCCTGACTTCCAAAATTGGCATTGGGAAAACCCCAGACAGCATCTAACTAGCAAAACTGTATTATTTTGGGTTTTGCTCGCTGTCCCTTAGGTTCACAGCACAGATTTTTTTCACAGCGCTTATGTTCGTTCTGCTTTGCTGTACCAGGCTTCCCACCGAGTGGGAAGTGTCCCATCGAGGACATGATTGGCTGAAGGGACTCGGAGCTTCTCGGTGCACCGTGATAAGTTAGCACAAGAAATGAGGACCTACAGAATGGAGTGTTACTCACCCCGGGTGTTAGGTTGGCTTGAGTTCTTCCATTCTGAATAGCATCGCAGGTGACCACTTCGATTGGCTTGTTGGCCCTTTCACCATTCCCTTGAGCTCTGCATCTTTCCTGTGCTGTTCCTCCCACCAGAGTGGGTTCCAAGTGCCATCCTCAAAGCAGCCCTGTCTGCCTCTCAGGAGCCAAGGTGTGCACATCTGGGCCCCTTAATTTCTGCAGGGCCGCCCCATAGAAGTTCTCCGTTAGTCACGAGGCACATGTCATTTTTGTCTGGCCTTAACTTTCTATTCTTGATCACCGTGGTCTTATTTGGAAATCTCAGGATAAATGCGGCAAATCCCATCAGCTTTTCATGTCCCGTAATTGCAGGAACAGCCCCATTTCTGTGTGAACAAATCACTCAGAGCAAAGAAGAATGCACTAGTGCAGACTGAGCTCTCAACAGGAATGGGTGCCAATTTGCAAACGTGGTCATTAAAAAAAAAACAACACCTTATTGAGATATGTATGTTGACGTCCGGTATTACCATTTTGGCAAAAACCCTCATGCAATATGCAAGATCTTAGATGACAAGCAGTACAGTATGGGAGTTGTTAGTGATGTCTGTATTTAACAATAATAATGATTATTTAGTAAATCCAAAAACTAAAGTTGAAAAACTTTCTTTACCCTCCACCTTAAAAGCGAGAAACAGATGGCCATCTGTAGCCATATATTTCTTGTTGTTGCAAATAAATGCAGCCACAGGAGCTTATTTTATGCTAAAAGCCTCCATCTGCTAGATGTAATCTTTTCGTACCTGTGGAAAAATGAATAAAATAAGAAGGACCCGCTCGCTTCTGACCTTGACTCTCAGACAGATTATGCATCTAAGATTCTTTCCTTTCCTCCTTGACAGGTGTTAACTCTGAAATGATAGCACTGTAGACTTTTGACAGTTTCATCCTTTTACCTAAGTGGAAGCAAATTTGGCTTAATAATATTTCTGGTTGGCATATGTTTCGTGGCTACACAGGGAGTGGATTTTCCTTTAATGAGCAATACATTGTGTCCCTCCACAGCATCTTTTCTTCTTGTAAAAATGCTCGGACATGCTTTGCCTCTCTGGTCTCTTTGCCAAGCATAAATGAGAAATCGTTATGAATAAAGTGGTCTTAAAAAATCCTTATCTGTGTATTCACTGGAGGGAAGGGGAAGTAGGAGAAACAGAACGCAGCACTGTGAATGTGCCCACTCATTTGTTCTCCTCTTTTCGGCCCCGGCTCCAGCCCCAGATGGCTCCCCACCTCTCTTCCTGCCTTCTCTTCACTACCATCACCCCAACACTATTCTGCCAGGATTCTGTGTTTCCTTCCTAGTGGTTAAATTATATATATTATATGGCATGTGATATAAACAGAATTCATTGTCATTCAGGCATGTTGTTTCTGCTTCTACTTGGCTCTGTGGAAAGTTGGCGCTGGATTGGGACCTCACAGGCTGCACTCCTAATTTTATAAGAAAAAAGCCCTGAGGCCAGAAGAGGAGACTGACAGCCTAAAGCCAAGCCAGAACTGGACCCGGGCTCTTGTTTTCTTTGACACACTGCCTACGCAAGGCAACAAGAGGAGTCTTAAGTTTTGCGTGGAAAACTAGTATGCCTGACTCCAAACCAGAGGATGTTTTTTGAAGATTTTATTTATTTATTTGAGAGAGAGTGTGCGAGTGAGGGGGAGGGAGGAGGGAGAGGGAGAAGCAGACTCTCCACTGAGCCGGGAGCCTGACACGGGACTCGATTCCAGGACCTGAGATCATGACCTGAGCTGAAGGCAGACCTTCAACCGAATGAGCCCCCCAAGCGTCCCAGTGGAGGATTTTCCTGAAGTTCCTTGGTGTTGACCTTGGGCAAAGTAGAGTGCATAAAAGTGCTTGTTAAATATGAGGAGAAAACTAGGATTTAAGTTGCACTTCAAGATGGTTTATTGCAGAAGCATGGTGCTGCTCTATTTTTCAATGTAATCACTCCTAACCCCACATATTTATTCTAGTGATGGACAAGCTTTCTGTTCTTATGAAGGAAAAACAATATATCAAAAAAATTAGATGGGGGAAAAGAGAAGAGAAATCGTAGAGGCACCACGTGCTTGGAGACGGAAGACTTCCGGCTGTGTCAAAAACCGTCTATGTGGTCCCGAGCAGGTCACTTCCCCTTGCGAGGCCTGAGCAAGGTGTGGCCCTGGCCCAGCTTTAGGATCATCACCTGGGAACTCATCAGAAACGCAAATTCTCAGACCACACTCAGACCTACCAATCGGAAGCTCTGGGGGTAGGGCCCAGAAATCTGTGTTTCAACAGGCCCATCAAGGGTTCTGATCACGCTCCAGAGAGAGAACAGGTGTGTTACAAAAGAACCCCTCTCAGATGCCAGAGTTCAGTCCTGCCAAAGAACCCAAACAGCCAGGTCTTTCTATTCTCAGGGGTCACTTTCAAATGGCAAGCCCTGTCATTCCAAGATTCTACCTGGTTTTGTACATCATTCCCTGCATTTCTGTATCCTTTTGATGTTCTCTGCACATAGAAAGCAAGTATCAGTTTACCTTTCAGAATGCAAGAGTCCCTTCCAGCAGTGGTCCCAGGCCGGAGCTCTGGCTTTCCATCCAGAGAGGCACATGCTGTGGTCATGAGCATTCAGCATGTGAATATTCTTTTTGGAAAATGAATGTTCCTTTTGGCTGTCAAGTCCTTTTTTAGTCCTTTTTCTGGTCTCCTTGCGATGGAGGCAGTATTGCCTGATAGGGGAAGCAGCGGCTTTCCACTGGAGCTCCACCACTTCCAACCTTGGGTAAGTAACTTTTTGTCTCAGTCTCTGTTTCTCTTTCTGCAAATGGGGAAACACACAGTATGTACTTTGTAACATTCTTGTGCGGAGTCCAGAGGTAAAGTTCCTTTAAATAGGCTGGGCAGAATGGTTTGCATGTATCTAACACTGGGTAAGTGGTAAGCTTCTGTAAGTCCTCTTGTCAGTATTTTGCAGCTCTCAAAAGAAAATTGTGGGTTTTTTCCTTTTGTAATAGACAATGTGTGAATGGCATGTAAATGTCAGGGAGAATATAAAGTATTTGGTAAATTCTTATATCTCAGAAGTATCTTCTATATGCAACAATAGTCCTATGGTTAATGATCTCAAAGAGCATAAGGGGTCAGATAGGACTATTTCAAAAAGAGAGGGAGAACAGATTAGTGCAGCTAATCCTTCGTGGAGTGTCCTGTCTCTAAATCTATTTCTCGCCTTCTCACTGGGCTAAACCTTCACCCAGTTGTTTTGGATCACTTCCAACCTTCACTGAGCTCTAATAGGCTTCTCAGTTTAGGTGGTTTTCCTGTTTTGTGCTTGAGCCACCCCCATAATTTCCCTTTTGGGTAGCCCTTGTTACTCTTGAAATAATTTACTCATTGTCTTTATCTGGCTGTAAACTCCAAGAGGGCCAGGACCATGGTTGTTAATGCTGTGTCCTCATGGCTTAGCCTAGTGTTGGTTCAAGTACAATAGCTCAGATTCCCTGCTCCCACCCCATGCTCAACCAGGTGCCTTGGCATACATGTATCCTGATGAGTTACAGGTGTGTTAAGTTACTGATTCCTCAGCCCTTAGTTTCGGGGGAAGGGGATTCAGGCAGGGATAGGGATTTGCCAGAGTCCCAGGACCAGTCTCCTCCCACCTACAGTAGCTTCATCTGTTTACTCTAGTATGAAATAAATAATCTAGGTGTGCTATGATGTTAAAAAGGGTGGGAAGTACTGCCCTATATGTTGCAGGGATAGAAGAATAACTATGTAGATGGATGTTCCAAGCAACGAGAAGTTAGGCTTATCGATTGACCAATGTGATCGAATGAAAGGAGTATGTGGGACCTATCACAGAACAGACACAAGGGCCACCAAAACTGTTCAAAGTTGCATCGATAACTTGATAGGCGAAAGAGACAACCACTTAGGAGAGATAATTTGGTTTCCCCCAAACAGAAAAGAACCAACTGGAGCCTGAGAAAGAAGCTTTTTCCAGGTAAGATCCGAGTCTGCTATCCACCTCTGATTGTATCAAGAGTGAACTTCACGTAGTCTGTTGAGACAGGCTGTTAGGCAGCTTTATGTCATGGACATGAAGAATGTAGTCCTCGGGTCCGGGGGCGCCTGGGTGGCTCAGTGGGTTAAAGCCTCTGCCTTCGGCTCAGGTCATGATCCCAGGGTCCTGGGATCGAGCCCCACATCGGGCTCTCTGCTCAGCAGGGAGTCTGCTTCCTCCTCTCTCTCTGCCTGCCTCTCTGCCTACTTGTGATCTCTGTCAAGTAAATAAATAAAATCTAAAAAAAAAAATGTTAGTCCTCGGGTCCAGAAGGGCTGAAAGACTCCAGGTCATTAGCAGGCAGCGTGACACCTGCCTGTTGCAGGGCTAGGTAGAGTTTTCCTATTACCTGTCACTGTGCAAAATCCCTTATCCAATTCATGCCAGCAAAACGGCCAAGGAGCGTTGGTTGAGGGGAGGTGATTCTCATTTATTATGGCCAGTGAAAACAATAACAGGACATTGTTGCTCCACTTGTTGCTTTAGGAGTCCAAGTCAGGAAAAGGAATTGTGGAGTAATAAGTCGTATTTCAGAGATTTAATATTCAAATAGAATTGGAGTGAAACAGGAAAACGGATTTCTAGTACCTCCTTCCCTACCATTCTCTACTTATCTGACCCTATTTCTTCAAGGCAAAACAGCCTTGAAGGGCCATATAGGAGCTAAATGGCTTTCCTCTTGTTTCTGAGTGTCTTCAGATGTCTCTGTTAGATTCTGGAGGCTTGGGGGTAGCATACTTGATAAGATATGTTAGACTTGGCTATTTAGGGTTTTAAATATTTGTGTTTTGGTGTCTGTTTGGTATTGGTAGAAATCAGAGTTTGGCTAAAGCCTATTTGGTGGGGGCTCCTGGGTGGCTCAGTGGGTTAAGCCTCTGCCTTCGGCTCAGGTCATGATCTCAGGGTCCTGGGATGGAGCCCCGCATCAGGCTCTCTGTTCAGCAGGGAGCCTGCTTCCCCCTCTCTTTCTGCCTGCCTCTCTGCCTACTTGTGGACTCTCTCTCTCTGTCCAATAAAAGTGAATAAAATCTTAAAAAAAAAGCCTATTTGTTGGTGATGTAAATCATAAAGTAACACGTGATGAGCAAGACCCCGAACATATTCCATAGGAGAAAATGTCTTCCCCTTCCTCGGGTGGGATTTGTGGTGATTGGTGGGGGTGGCAGCCATGAGGTTTGGAGGCAATCAGGAGACACCGTATCTTGTTGGGACGTGGAAAAATGTGTGAGATTATTCCTCTAGTGATTTGGCTACCATGTACCCCATTGAAATTCCTAGAGTTTTTTTTTTAGTTCAAAGGGTTTGTCTCCTTTGGGTTGACTTGAGGGGCCACAGCTATGGCAGAAAATGGATTCCAGATCTCTTAACAGCAGTAGCAACCAAAATGAGTGGATTAGGGATGGAACTGTAAACCCAACACGATCTCCTGTTGTTGCTCCTGTGAGTCAGGTACCGAACCTCAGCGTTCTTAGCCATTTTTCCTCCCCTTCTCCCTTCCTGTGGAAATGCGTGCTTGCTGGTGCAGAGTAACAAAATAATGAGGACAGCTGCCCATCATCACCTCGCGGCGGGTCACAGGAGAGGTGAATCTGCAACATACAGATAAAACCTTTCTGGGGAGGAACTTAATGGCGGGTGAAGTATAATAAATAAAACACAAGGAGCGGCCAGAAAGCATTACTTCCGGGGGGGGGGGGGAAACCCCCAACAAACTCGAACCTGAGAATAAAATGAAAATTTCTTTCCAGAATGAGAGAAAGCAAAGCAATTCAGAGAAAAAGTGGCCAAGGCAGAACTGAGCTGGCACTTAATAAATTCTTGTTATTATATCTCACTTGATTTTTCTTAGAGCTCCAAGTGCTTTCAGAGGATCTGTCTGAAATTGTTGGTTAAGCAGTCTTTACAAGTAAGTTCCTTGTTTTAACTCCGTGGGGTCCTAAGCCACACACATGGTAGACAAGGGGGAGAATTATTAATAATACTCTGCAAGCCAAGTTGCCAAACTTGTTTCCCTTTGGTTTGCTTTTATGAAGTCTGTGGCTCCAGCTGAGGACGGAGGAGGGGTAGGACTGGGGCAGATGGTCTCCTGATTCTTGTCCATTCGTCCTGGGACCCTTCTTTCTCTTTATTCTTCATACGGTCCCTTCTACCACGAAGGACTGAAATAATAGTACCACTCACTACACAGATTCATTTTGGTGAATAGTGAGTGTAATGGTGAGGGTGTATTACCCAGAAAATACATTCTTGTGTCTTTTTCAGTGCCCCTCTCAACAAACTTGCTGAATTGTATTTATTTTTATACACTCATTCATTTATTTTTAAAGATTTTATTTACCTATTTGACAGAGAGAGAGACAGCGAGAGAGGGAACACAAGCAGGGGAAGTGGGAGCGGGAGAAGCAGACTTCCTGCCAAGCCCGGAGGCCGATGCGGGGCTGGATCCCAGGATTCTGGGATCATGACCTGAGCCGAAGGCTGACACTTAATGATTGAGCCACACAGGCGCTCCTGAATTATAGTTTTAATCCCCATGTTGAGGTTTAATGATGGAGGAATCTGGTGGTCTGCATTTTACGGGAGCACTGGAAGTCTTTCTAATGCAGGTGGTCTAGGAACTCTACTTGAAGACCTATAAGCATTGTTCTGTGTCTGTGTTAGGCTCTGATATTAGGTAGACACAGTTTAGATCTCTGTCCTGCCACCTTCTGAGCTTGGGCAAATTACTTGCTACCTCTGTCCTTATTTCCCCCATTGTGAAAAGGGGGGACTTCTAGTATTTACTCCACAGAATATTTAATGAAATGATGCAGAAAAAAGTTTTAATGTAGTGTGATACAGAGTAAGCCTTCAACAAGTGTTAGTTGTCATATTTATTGTCATCAGTGAGCCTGATGATCTTTTTTAGACTTTTGGATATAAAGAAGGAAGGGCAACATGAACTATTTTAGGAAAAGGAGAATGTCTTGGCCAATGTAATAAAGATTCTCTGCTTGACCAAAGTTTAGTTGGGCTCCTTGTACCTTCTCATAGGCCTGTCTGTGCCCTTCCTTGTAAAACCCAGTGTTCATAAAAAACAAAACAAAACAAAACACCTAAGTAAGTTTATCAAGAGTCCCCATTCTCAATGTCTGATCAGTCCCAATATCTAATGGGGTTCCCCAACTTCTACTGTCCCCCAGGTGATATCTGCTGATCCTGGCCTGTCTTCAGCAAAGATCTTGTTAAGTTGATTCAGCTAGATGCGCCAACCCTTGACATTTTCTCTTGGTATTTTTCCATCCATTGACCCCTACCCTGCTCCTTGGCTAGAAATTTCTACTTGTCTATGCTTTATTCAGAAATGACCCCAGTCCTATATTGAGGTCTCTGAATAAGATGTTTTTACTACTCTAACCACTGTTGAGTTCTCTTTTTTCATTGGTATAGATTGTGGAAGTGGCAGGTATAGAGGGACCCTGGTGACTAGATAGGGGGACATGGGCTCTAAGTTCTTATTTCTCCTTTAATATCTTTTGTGTGTCATCATCTTGCTTCTATTCCAGATAAGGTTCTTCCCCATGCAGGGGACAGTGTGCCTTCAGATAGCTCTAGGTTTTTATTTTCCTAACTTGCAGTGGGGTGTGGGGGTGGGTGTTGGGGGAACTTTCCTACCAGCTCTAGCCAGAAAGACTGGTGGAAGGACTAATTGGCTCAGCTGAAACCATCTACCCATCCTCATACCACAAGCGGTTGTACCTGGGTCATGGCTATACCCATGTCAGAAGGTGGGAAGGAGGGGGGACTCATGCTGGGCCAAGACCCCTAGCCACTCACCACCTATTTCTTCTGCTTCTCTGCATCCCTTTAATTTTGCTTCTCTGATACAGACACAGCCCAAGCCCCCCTCAGGCACCGCATCAGAACTGGGGACACAGTAGGATCTAAACCAGTATGGCCCCTGCCTCCGTGGAATTTCCACTCTAGTACAGTAGTGAACTTCTAGAGTGAAGAGATAAAACATAAGGGTGATTCCAATCTTGGCTCTCTTGCAATAGTAGCAACTGAGGAGATGGTATAGTAAAGCAAGGAAGAGGGTCACCTGGAAATGAAAGCGGAAAAAATGACCTCAGAGGAGGTGCAAGTGTGCACCAGGCATCCAAACCCTGAGATACTTAGAATAATGCTGAATTCCCCACTTCATCACAAATGAGGAATCTGTTCTACCAAGGAAAGCGCTGGTCTAGGTAGGTCTGACTTAGCTCATCAGATTGCTTTGCCGAATTTGCTCAGACATCCAGGGCTCAAATTCCTTCCTTCTGTATTAAAAGGGATGAGTTTACTTCCATTGTTCCAGCGAGAGAGTCCGATCAGTAATACTAGTCAAAGTTACTGAGCTCTGACTGTCGTAGCTACTTAAATGTTCCTTTAATCTTCTCAACACCCTCACAAGGTGGGTATTGTTTGTTATCATCCTTACATAGACAAGGAGACTGGCACACAGAGGCCGAGGGACCATAGCATTTATTGAATGCACATGACACGTGGGGTTCATTGCTAAGTGGTTCTTATAATGTTACTTCACTGAATCCTCTTAGTAAGAGGAGGATACTAATTTTATACCAAGCTTAAAGAGGCACTGAGCCTTGGACAAGTTAAGAACTTGGAGTTCTATAATGAGTACGTATCAGTCTGGTCTTGGACCCAGGACATCTGACTTGATTTTGTTCTCTTAATCACTGAGCTCAGCTCGGATTTCCAGATTAGCTTGCTGACAGAGGTCTTTGTACACTATGTCCGTTGTCCTTAATGTTCTCTCGAAGGAGGAGACGACTGGGTGGTTCATTCAGTTGAGCATCTGAGTCTTGGTTTTGGCTCAGGTTGTGATCTCAGCCGACTGTGGAGCATGCTCAAGATTCTCTCTCTTTCTCCCTCTGCCCCACCCACTTGTGCTCACTCTCTCTCTCTAAAATCATTAAATAAATCTTAAAAAAAAAAACAACTTAAAAATTCTCATGGAAGGAGAATGTTTTGTCCATCATCATCTTATTGGAAGCAAAGAGTGCTTTCTAGGCCTTTCCTCTCTTCTTATTATTCTTGTTCTACAAATTGAAGTTACCCTGAGCTGCCCACATAGAAGTGACTGCAAATACAGCACTTTATTATTTTTTTATTTTTATTTTTTTAAAGATTTTATTTATTTATTTGACAGAGAGATCACAAGCAGGCAGAGAGGCAGGCAGAGAGAGAGGAGGAAGCAGGCTCCCTGCTGAGCAGAGAGCCCGATGCGGGGCTTGATCCCAGGACTCTGAGATCATGACCTGAGCCGAAGGCAGCGGCTTAACCCACTGAGCGACCCAGGCGCCCCAAATACAGCACTTTAAACAATTGGTTTTATATTCAGTATTTAAAAAAAAAAAACAAAAACAAGTGGTCCATAGCCTATGTACCAGGAACTGTTCTAGGCAATGAACATTCCAAGCAGGTTCCCTCTAATTTCACCCTGGTGGTTTCCTTCACAGGTTTTCCTTCACCCTGTAATGTTCCCTCTGCTTGTTTATCAGTCCTCCGATTGGAACATAAGCCCCAGGAGATAGAGCCATTCTCTGTCATGATAACTTCTGTGTGCCCAGAATTTAGGTCAATGCTAGATGTGCTGTAGGTGCTTATTGAATACCTTTTGAATGAATAAATGAACAAGTGATTCAAAGACCAAATAAGCTCTTCATAAGTGTACTGGGTGGTAAGTTGGTTTCTCATGTGCATGTGTATATGTGTGTGTGTGTGTGTGTGTGTGTGTGTATACATATAAATTTGATAATTTTTTTTAAGAAAAAAATTTTTTTTTGAGAGAGAGAGAGTAAGGAGCATATGGTTGGGGTGGGGGTGGATCAGGGAGAGAGAGAGAGAGAGAATCCCAAGCAGGCTCCATACCCAGCATGGAGCCCAATGTGGGTCTTGACATGGGGCTTGATCTCAGTATCCTGTGGTCAGGACCTAAGCTGAAATCAAGGGTTGGACTCTTAACTGACTGAGTCACCCAGATGCCCCAATTTAAATTAAAATTTTTTAAAGATTTAATTTATTTATTTGACAGAGAGAGAGATCACAAGTAGGCAGAGAGGCAGGCAGAGAAAGAGGGAGAAGCAGAGAGCCCAAGCAGAGAGCCCAACATGGGGCTCGATCCCAGGACCATGAGATCACGACCTGAGCCAAAGACAGAGTCTTAACCCACTGATCCACCCAGGTGCCCCTTAACTTTTTTTTTAACCACCACTTCCTCCATCACCCTTTGTGAATTTCATCCACCCCGGACTTCTGACCATGAAGTAACTGAGCTCAGACCAGAAGATGAACATTTAGCCTGGGATTTTGGAAACTGATGCCGTGGCAGCATAGGGAGCCAGCATTAATCAGAAGTTATGTCTACGAAGTCACTGAACAAGGGGCCTCTGTATAGTTTCCTGTTAGCCAGGGCTCCAAAATCCCTCCAGTGCTGGAAAAACATGATTCCTTTATTTGGGTATAATTGACCATCAGGTGTCAGGCACAGATCACTGTTCAGAGAAGCAGTGGCCTGACTCTGGTCATGTTAAATGGGGAGTTAGAAGAATTTTAAAGAATTTAGAAAATCCCCTCCAAACAGCCTGGACTCCAAGCCTGTTTATTGTCTTGCTGAAGCCTGGCAAAGGTTTCTCCTGCTTTGGGGCAAGAAGCTCAGAGGCTGCCATAGACTTGGGAGTAAGGGGGAAAAAATCAAAATGTCTTGGTTAAATAGTTAAAAATTATCACTGAGTACTGTTGAGGACACGTTCTTTATCACAGGCAAAAAGTCCTGTTAAAGTTGGTAAGTTGTTGTTCACCCGGGAAGAACGCAGAATGTGTGGGAATCCCAGAGAGGAGGTCGGCAACATTTCCCCATGAGGGGCCAGGTAGTGATTATTTGAGGTTTTGTGGCTCATGCGGTCACACTCTTCAGTTCTGCTGTTGCAGTGTAAAAGCAGCAGAAGATAGCCGGGAAAGGAAGCAGCGTGGCTGTGTTCCAATAAAACTTTATTGCAAAAACAGGTGTCAACCTCTGCCCTAGATGGTGTTTGGCATTTAACTTAAAATTCTAGAACCTGGAAACCTAACCTCCCCACTCCCATTACCATACACACATTGGAAATAGACTATTTCAAAGTGGTAAATATACCTCGTTGGAAGCCCCAGTTTGGGTTTTATAGATCTTTGCACACTCGAGCTACTTGAATCAGTGTTGTGTGAACATGTCTGAAGAATTAGGTATAGCTTAAACTTCAAGAACTTAAAAAAAAAAAAAAACCCACACAAAAAACCCCAACCTTCAATCCTATCCTACCCCCTCTCAGAAGCCAACTTAGATTTCTCACTATTGAAAGATGCAGACCTCAGCTACAAAGACCCAAGATCAAAGCTTGGAAGCCCTTCAGAAAGGGCTCAGAGGTGCATTAAAAATTACGGAGCTTTGTCCACATCACCCTCCCAGAAGAACTCACTGGCCCAATGCCACCTTACCCCAGAGGCCAGCCTGGCCTTGGGCCAACCATCTCAGCTTGCTAAAGCCAGGCTCCACAAATCTCATGGCTTCTCTTTGACTTTCTGTCAGGGCGAGGTAACCAAAGCTCTTCTTTAAGCTGAGAGGTGTGACATGCAGCTCATTTCTGCCCATCTTCTAGAATGGGACCTGCCCAGTCAAGAGTGCCCAAGAGGGCATTTGCCTGGAGAGGATAAGCCTATGTGGCATCCCTTCTGTGCTCCAGGCACTGTGCTAGGCTCTCAGGAACACCAGGTGGATCAGACACATTTGGAATCGTCCAGCCTTGAGGGGTGCATGGAATTCTACACTATAAATCCTGGAGAAGAGTGGGTGGTACATCTGCCCTTGTGTCAGTTGATCGTAGGAAGTCTTGGCGCTAGCTCCATGTCCATTGGCCCGTGCTACATTAGCTTAAACAAAGAGTAGGCTTGATTGAATAAAATATGTCATTGGCTTCTTCCCTGCTGTTTCCCTTGCTTTTCCTCAGTGACTTCCACAGGTCCCATTTTGTTCATTATAGCTGGTTAGAGGCTCTCTTCTCAGGAGGAGATATGAGTCAGTACTCATAAAAGCATGGCTCCTCCATTCTTATTCCTGGAGAGACCCCATTCTCTCCTTGCTCGAACATACTTTCTCTATAGTCTGACATCAGTCAGGGGTGGCAGTGGGCTACTTTGTTTGAGCAAGTGACCGTTTCAGTGCCAACTTCCACTTCCTCAGCCTTGAGGTGAAGTTTTCAAGTAGGTCTTTTTACCTTATGGGTTATTTTATTGGTCTCATCTAATCTTTATAAAACAAAGCCACACATTGTCCATTTAAGTGGATGCATTGATCAAGTTCCATTTGAACATGCACCATGGCCCATCGTGTTGGGGATCCTGACAGGGTGGTATATCTGCTCTAGACGGCATTGCATCTGCTGTTACGGTCTTCCCAGATTGTCCCAATCCCTACAATACTTCGATGAGGACATTTATAAGGCCCCTACTAGGCTAATCTTTGCCTTCAGTCTGAAATGGCTCCTAAGGGCCAAACAGTGACAGACAAGTGTCCTTCTCCAATGACTCTGGTCACCTGAGCACGCGAAGCCCCCGTGTAGTGGTGCTCCCGGCACTCTGTGTTCCCCCAGTGCCTGTATGTGTCCTGTTTGCTATCAGTCCTTGTTCACCTCTGTTTCCTCCTTGTACTGTGAACTCTGTGAGGGCAGGGCCGTGTCTCCTTTGTTCGCTTAGTAGGTATGTTTCCGAGTAGCTCAGCACTAAATCTCAAGTTAGCAGTTCATCCATAAGCTCAATGTTCAGCCTGTGCTGACCCTGGAATTCATGGTGTGGGTACTGGCTTTCCTTAGTTCTGGCTCTGGGCTCAAAAAGCAAAACCTACAAACACTAGTAATTGTTCATCTGTTGAACACTGAGCTAGGTGCTAGGGATTCAACAGTGATGAGATGAAATCCCCGTTGTCACAGCTGAGTGCCACACTACCCTATCTTGGTAAGGCAAAATGCCATATTACTTAAGGATGGGGGTTGTGTTGTCATCCTGAGCTCAAATCCCTGCTATACAAATGACTAGCTCTTTGACCTTGGGCAGGTCCCCCAATCCATCTGTGCCTCACTTTTCTAATCTATACAAATGTGATAATGACAGTAACTCTCTCTTAGGGCTGTGGTTAGGGTCACGTGGAGAAATATGCATGAATTGCTAACACAATGCTTTTTCAAAAGTAAGTGCTTTTAAGATGTTTAAGAGATTATTCAGACTTGCAAAAAGGAAGTTGTTCCTTCAACGTTCTGTTGGAGAACAGTTGAACTAGCTCACCCAAGGATTGTGTATTTCTAGGGTATGTACCTTTGTTTATTACGGGCCAGATCCTGTGCTATTATGTAGTAATATGTAGATCAAGGTTCAAATAATTCCTGTCCACTCATGGTGAGGACCTCAAAGGTTACAGGTTTATTGCTCCATAGGATTCCAACCTAGGAAATGTAAAAAAACTTAGTTGGGCATGTTTCTTGTCTGTATGAATCTCTTTTTTCTTCAAATGCTCTTTGAACCATCCAGCTGCTTTCCTCATTAATGAGTTAAGTTGTTAGCATATATGTTCATTCTATATTTATATGGGGAGGTAATATTTTTAACTTCTTGAAATTATACTTTGAGAAATGTCATCTATTATGTGGGGAGTTTCTGATCACTTTTTTCAAAGGCAGATGACTTAGTGGAAAGAGCATTGAGCTAATGGTCCAGAAGACCTAGGTGTAAAGATGAGCTTAACTTTTTAGTTTTCCTGGTCGAGTAATTCACCCTCAGTTTCTGTATCCATAAATTGGGAAATAGACATCCTAGGTTCCTGGGCAATTGTGTAACCTTCCAGTGTACCCTGCTGGAGCTGTCTTGGACTGTGGCTGGGCAAAACAATATAGTTACTCAGACAAATCCCTCTTCTCCCCTGGGGCTGAACATGGGGCCTCAAGGAGGGTCTGCTGTCACGTTACCTTCCACGAAATGCATCGCCTCATTCTCTATGCCTCTTGTCTCTACTCCAAAGGGAAATCATAAAACCAACAAGAGCTGCGTTCATACCGCAAAGCTCATGTACAAAGGATTTTCTGTATTATTACAGGTAATAAAAGTGCTACCACATCATGACACTCAGTGATCAGGTTTTACCCACTTTCCATGTCTCATCTCATTTCATAGTTACCAGACTACATGAGATCAGCATTCACCTATCCATTTTACAGAAGAAGAAACCGAGACTTAGCGCCGAATTGACCTGCCTGTCCACACTCAGCTAAGCAATCAGCTACAACCTGGCTTCCAACTCTTGCTGCATCCAGAGTATTTTCTCTCGTTCGTGGAACGCTCAGTCTGCACGAGGTACCGCGGGGAGCATGTGGATGGGGCAAGGTGAGTAGGGGAAGACCTTCTCTGGAAGGACCCCCCGCCCTTTTGGATGTGGAAGATGAAGATGGAAACCATCACCTTTTCATCAGCTGCCGTGTGCAAGGCAGGCAGCGACATGATCTCATTTACTCCTCACCGCAAACTAGCAAGGTAGGTGACAACATTTCTGTTGTGTGGATGACACAACTGGTTCCAGGAGACGAAGTAACTTGCCGCAGGTGAGCCAGCTGTCATGAGTCCAACTTCTGTGTGTGCATTCTATCCTTTAGAGCTCTGGCTCCCCAGACTGGAATTAGATGTGAAAGGATACATAAAACAGCAAAGGGTAGCAACGTTCAGTGCTGTATAAAGGTTACAAGCACCCAGAATGCTTGACGAGCGCTGCATGCATTGCTGGGAAACTGGGCAGTCGATTTAGTAAATGTTTAAAAAGTATCTTCTGTTTCCCACATCCTGAGTGAGGGGCTGGGGGCAGGGTGAAGATGTGACCCCTGAGTCCGAGCAGCCCATGGTCCAGAATGAGGGACAGATGTGTTAATAGGCGATTGGAACACAGCATGGTCAGTGGTGGGCTGGAGGGTGTGACGTATAGCCTTAACCAGGTGAGGTGGGGGTACGAGCGAAGACCCCCCCCACAGTGCTGCACCCCCAAACAACTCCCCTATACCCGCCATCGAGGAAGTGTGTTTTTGTGATTGGCCTTGGCTCTGATTTTTTTCAGAGCGCACGGTCCACTTCAGGAAACCTTTTGTATTTGACTTGAACACGCTGTCCCTCAATGAGTGGATTTCCTTCTAAATCCTATTTTCTGGGACAAATTTGAAAATTAGTTTTCACTGCAGACCAGTGGTGAGCTGACGGGGCTCAGGAAGGTTCTGAGGATTCAAGGTTAATATGCCTTAGAATGGGAAAAAACTACAGTGGATAATGTGAACATTTGTATCCTATGTACACGGATGACTGCAAGTTAAAAAAAAAAAATAGACTGCAAGTTTAAAAAAAATAATACTTGCCAGACTCTTCCTTGATCCCAGGTGTGCCCTCTGGGTGGGAGGCCGCTTGCATGTGTAGATTTGAAGAGCCTCTTCAGGTTGCCATGTTTATGAAACCTACAAAAGAAACTGCCTTAACATTTCTCTCCATCCTATCTGTAAAAAGCAAAAGAGTTGAAAGGACACGTCTCCTTCCCTTCATTGGAAGGCAGCTACTGTTACCATGTGTTTCCTTGTGTGCCTTTATGCGTCCTTTTAGAGTTACTATGTGAATAGACATGTGTGTAAGTATGTGTATATATGTGTTCACACATGGATCTCTGTAGAAGTAGGAACACAGTCCGATTTACGTTTTTACACGAATGGTTGGTAGCATGCGGCAGGAAACCTTGTACCTTGCTCTTTTTCCTGTTGAACAGTACGAGTTGGAGATTATCTGTTCTGTCATAGTAGCTGTGGACATTCCTCATCCATTTTAATGGCTTATGACTAATGCATGGGCATGTTTGAATGGTGTTTTTGATGGGCATTTCCAATGTTCTTGGGTTTTGGGTATTGCAAAAGACACTGCAATCAGTAAAGCTGTGCCCATGAGTTTGTCCATGTACACATGTATCTTTTGGATAAATTGTTAAAAGTGGAATTTCCAAATGAAACATTCACTTTTAGAGGGGGCTAGACAATTCCCAGTTGCCCTCCAGAAAGATGGCACCGATGTAAATTCCTATCAACAATGTGGGAAGGTGTTGGTTTCCTCCTGTATCATTGAGTTTTGATCAGTTGATGGAAACATGGGTGTTTTGTCTGAAAAATTAGGTGCAGGTTAGATTCAAGAGATTGTGAGCTGATTGACATGAAAAATCACCTGATCAGGACGAAGCATTTGAAGTTCAATATTTTAGGGCTGGAAACCTGTCTGCCTCTTTTGGCTTCCAGACATGAATGCTCCTTTTTTTTTTTTTTTTAAAGATTTTTATTTATTTATTTGACAGACAGAAATCACAAGTAGGCAGAGAGGCAGGCAGAGAGAGAGGGGGAAGCAGGCCCCTGCCGAGCAGAAAGCCCGACGCAGGGCCGGATCCCAGAACCCTGGGACCATGACCCGAGCCGAAGGCAGAGGCCCCAACCCACTGAGCCACCCAGGCGCCCCATGAACGCTCCTTTTTTATGTCCCTGCAATTCAAGGATGCAGGTTGACCGGTTTCTAACTTTTTGTGATTGTTAATGACAGCTGAAATACCTCAAAGCCTGTGTTTCTGGAAAGGGTCTGGCTCAATTCTCCTGAGTTACTTTTTGTTTCTTCAAAGATCATCTCCCCTTTCTGTATTAGGCATGGCCACTTCATGTTGTGGCTCTCTCCATGTCCACACACTGTTCCTTGTGGGTCTTGAACGGGTGACCTTATCACTCCAAGAGGCAAACATACAGCGTACTGATCTGCCAAGCTCAATATCCTTTTGCTTAAATGTTAGGTGGATTTAGGTTATTGCTCTGGGAAGCAGTGATCCGGAGAGGAATTAGTGTTCTGAGAGGACTCCAGTCTTGTTAAAATGGCAATAGGAGGATGCATGCACTCACTTGTCCAAAGCCATAGACCATGGTCTAATTCAGTCTTTCTACTTTACTCCCTTCCTCGACTCATTCAGTTATTTGAATCTTGTCTACATCTACGCTTCTGAGGTGCCGGGGTCCCCTGAGGGAAGCCTGGGTATAGTGACTCTCAGTGGGACAAGGAAAAGCCACATACAAGATGTTCTTTGATCTGGGCTTCCATGCTGTTGGCGGTGTTGGAGGTGGTCAGGATGGGGCCCTTTTGATGAGAGCTTTTCCTCCTAAAGATTCCTGAAAGGCACATCAAAAGTAGATCAGTCAGTGTTACCTGTGAGTTAAATCAATTTCTAGTAACAACTGTCATAACCCAAATGCTTTCCTCTACTGGTAAGCTTTTTGCTCTGCTTGGTAGGTGTGTCCTTTAAATGGCTACAACCAACTTAAAATTAGGGAGGTGGAGGTGGTGTGGTCGGTGAGAAGGCTGATGGAATTGGGACTGAGAGGACTGGTCGTGTTGTCTTAGCTCTGCTACCCCGCTAGATGTGAGTTTGGACACCTGGCTTAATCTACTAAGGTTTCGCTTTATTCTTCTCTTCTCTACAGTGATACCTGTTTATCTTAATCAGAAAATTACAAGATGGGAAAAGTGAGTTACTACTTGCTAATTTTGAGCTGGAAAGGTTTATTCTTCATTGGCAGTGTGTACTAGGTAATTAATTGACCTACACCACGTTATTGAGCTCTTCTAACCCATCTCTGAGAAAAGCGCTGCCGCCCCTATTTTACCTCAGCGAGGTGAAGAAATGAAATCAAGGTCATAGAGCTGGTAGATGATATTCAGGTTGTAAATTCTGTGAGGTCTGCATTTAAATTTGAGAACATGCTTAAGAACTGAACCCCTTATATGTCTCTAACCCAGTGGCTCTCAACTGGAGATGACTGCACCCTTCAGGGGACATTGGTCAGGGTCCAGTAACATTTTTGGTTGTTGAAACTGGGGAAGTGGGTGCCAACTGGGGAAATGGCCTCTAGTGGGTAGGGGTCAGTGATGCCACTGAACAGCTGATGATATGCAGAAAAGCCTCCCACAACACAGAATTAGCTATTCTGAAATGACAGTAGCACTGAGGCAACCCATAAACTTGTAGCATTTTCTATAGACAAGGTAGGCTATCTTCCCCTGATGTGTTTGTTTTTCTTTATATAGTACTTGGCATCCTCAAATCTATGTAACTTATTTATTATGTTTGTCTTTTTTTTTTGAAGAAGCTTTAAAAATATCTTTTTTTAAATAATTAAAATTTTTTTATAAACATATAATGTATTATTAGCCCCAGGGGTACAGGTCTGTGAATCGCCAGGTTTACACACTTCACAGCACTCACCATAGCACATACCCTCCCCAGTGTCCATTACCCCACCACCCTCTCTCTACCCCCCTTCCCCTGGCAACCCTCAGTTTGTTTTGTGAGATTAAGAGTGTCTTATGGTTTGTCTCCCTCCTGATCCCATCTTGCTTCATTTATTCTTTTCCTACCCCCTAACCCCCCCACGTTGCATCTCCACTTCCTCCTATCAGGAAGATCATATGATAGTTGTCTTTCTCCAATTGGCTTATTTTGCTAAGCATAATACCCTCTAGTTCTATCCACGTTGTTGCAAATGGCAAGATTCATTTCTTTTGATGGCCGCATAGTATTCCATTGTATATATATATATATACACCACACCTTCTTTATCTATTCATCTGTTGATGGACATCCAGGTTCTTTCCATAGTTTGGCTATTGTGGATATTGCTGCTATAAACATTCTTATGTTTGTCTTTTAATATTGGTCTCCACTTACCAGAATATCAGCTTTCCAAGGGCACTAGTCTTGGTGTTGTCACTATTTTCCAAGTGCCTAGAACCTATGCATTATAGGTGCACCATAAATATTTGCAGAATAAACAACTACATACAAGATTGACTTCATGGGAGCCACTTGGAGATCACCTAATGCAGAGGAAGGTTGCTGTAGATTGGGATTTTAGGAGGAGATGGTGGTGGTCAGGGTACATTCTTGCCAGTGCCTCTCACTCAGGGCTGAACTGGAGACCTCATCATGTAGCTCAGAAGGTCTTTATGTGGCCTTCTGAATCGAGAGGTGCTGCATCTCAGTGTAGTCTGTCCTCATTCTACCACGCATGGCCGTGGTGCCTTTGTATCTCCTTTTCTGGGCCCGTCCACTCATATGGTTTTTAGGCATCTGATGGCAATTGAAACAAATGTACCTGAACTATGCTGAGATCAAGAAGCAAACTGGTTATTATAGGATGTTTGCCTTTGCACCTAAATTGTATCCTTGATCACAATATTTGCTGCCCCTCTGGTGGGATGATTCTATATCCCTGTCATGTTGATAGGTGATTGACTTATGGTCACAAAAATGTGAGCAGAAACAAACTGTGATTGGTAAGCTCATGTGACACGTGTTACTTCTGCACAGAAGTGTTAGGAATCCTTGCTTAATTCACCTTTGTCCCCACCATGCCATGAAACCAGCAATGTTTTACACAATTGCTCCTTTGTTACCCTCAGTCTCCCAATAAAATGACCTAGAGCAAAAGTAGTGCTAACTGTTGAAAGACAAGTAACATTAGTGAAAAATAAATGTTGTGAGCCACTGAGATTTTGGGGGTTGTCACCTGACTACACCCTGTCTATTGTAACAGATGCAACCACTTTATATATATGAGAGATGAAAAACATAAGAAACCTTTCCTAGCTTGGGTAAGTGTTCACGAAAGTCATCTAGTTCTTTACGTCTTTCCCTTGGGAGGATAGCAACTGGAGAAGAAAAGTTCAAAATTCAGAATACACTTTTATAACATTTATGTGACTGTTTGCAAGTAGGACACAATGAGGGAGAAAGTCCGTTCTGGGGACAGACCAGAAGCAGAATGCAATTTACTCCTCAGGGCTGTTGCATAGAATATGCTAATGAGAACCACCCCAAACAAGGAGGCCATCTTGAAAAGGAATTTTGGTGTAATTTGTGTTCGTGAAATGTTTCACCACTGTGGGTGCTTGTCTGTCACTCTCTCCATCCATATGTAATTATTCAGGTTCTTTTGAGGTCTGAATTAGCGTGATGAAATTTTGAAAGGAAAAAGACATGAAATGAGACATTTGCTTACCAGAAAGGATCTGCACGGTGGAGCGATGAACCATCTCAAAATCACCTGCTTCCTTAGAGAACACAATAGTTTATTGTGTAACTACTTACTGTCTTCTAGTCAACGACTCCTAAATCTAACCCACTGGCTTTGACTCTCCCTTTTGGATCTGCTGAATATATTTCTGGTCCCTTGAATATTTTTTTTGGAGGCCCTGATACCACCTCAAACCTGATGTCATGGAGTCTGAACTGGTTGTTTTCCTTTTCAGATATCCTATTTACATCCACGATGTCATCATTCCTTCAGTTTCCTGGGGCTTGCAATTTAGAATCCTGTAGGCAAGAAAAGGCTCTCCTGAGACAACAAATAGCAAGAAGAAAGGCACGGAGAGAGGGGCTCACGGAAGGCTTAGGGAAACATGAGCTTCTGAGCATAGATTGATGGTATGAGCTTAATGGAAGATTTAAAGATGAATTGGTGACTTGGGGTCAGATGGTGGTAAGGAGGTCTGAGAGCTGAGGACTGAATTCTGTGGCTGAAAGGAACCCATAGATGTTACAGGACTTTGGCCAGATTGGATTGCTTTCATTTTAGAGGTTGATGGCAATGGTGTGGAGGACGGAGGGAAGGAGAGAAACCAGAGGTAGAGAGACCTGGTAGGAGGCCATGCAAATAATTCTGCTGAGAGATGCTTGGAACCCAAACTAGGGCAGAAGGAATGTAGACATAAGGGGGAATGTTAGCTCTTGACCTCCCCAGAGAGGGGGGAGCTGTGCGTGTCTTGCCTAGCCCTCAGCACATAATAAAATGCCTTTGCCAAACCAGCTATAGGGAATTGGGGCTGAGAGAGCACTCTGAAGTCCCCCAAGACTCCAAAACGAGGGCAGCCAAATGGGAACTGATGGCCTGAGCCAGAAACTCCCTGAAGAGCTGCAGAATAAGGGTCAGTTTGGCAGAGCTCTAGGGCCCGGAGTAGCCAGAGACCCCCAGCCTCCTCTCCCCACCTCTTGCTGATTTCTTAATTCTCTCTGGTCTTGTTCCATGATGCTGGCCCACAGAAACAGCCGCCTCTGGCACCCCTCCTCTTCTGCTAAAGGCAAGAAATTGTTTTAATGCTGTTTGCAACCCATGCAGAAAAAATATTTCCCAGCAGGTGTTTCTGAGGACTAAGCAGGTTTTGCTGCTGTCCCCTCCACACATCACTTTAACAGCTACTCCGGCAACTTGCTTAGTCCACGAATTCTCCTCTCCCTTGCTGCCTGCATTAAACTAAGAGGAGAAATAAAGATCATTAAGGGTCCCTTCCCTTGATTATTATTTTTTTTTTAAGGGGCATGATGCACATCTGGAGAAAAGGGAATAAGTTGAAGTTCTGGTATGACTAATATGCAAGTGGGTGCCTCCCTTCTTTGAATTGTGTCCAGGCTCCCTAGACAAATCCAACCTGCCACCAGGGAGGAAATAAAAGGGTGGAGATCACGAAGATTCTATCTTAGCTGAAGTTGTGAAGACTCCTAGCAAAATGGCTGGGATTTGAAGGGGTCCCTGCGGTTATGACTGATGTAAACCCCTCTTACAATATGTGTTCCATTAGCACCTGCATACATACATACACTCTGGTGTTTAGTATTACAAGAGTTAAGTTCTTCTAGTTTGAAGATCTGGAGACTCCTAGAAACCCAGCTGGGGGAAGGAGACATGTGGCCATAAAGGAATGGGATTTCCTAGGAATGCAGTGCAAGGAACCATGGTATGATCTGGTTTCTTGGAGACAGGAGCCAGGTCTACGACAGCCGTGTTGCTGGGGACAGCAGGCATGAATGGATGAGCCCTCCAGCGGGGCATCACTGACCCAGCTCTGTTCCACATCACTGCTGAGGGTACCTCCTGCCTCTCCTGTTTGTGTTCCAAACCTGCTATGCTTTTCTCCACCTCCATTCACCTCATGGTTTCTGCTGCTCTCTTTTACTTACTTATTTTTGCTTGTAATAGTTTTTTCATCCTCCCTTTGTTCCCTGTTTCAAATTCCTGAGACTGGCCAGAAGGTTCCATTCCCCTGAGAATTCAGCGCCATCAGCCAGCACATGAGTTGGCTGCACTGGGACATAGGTGTCACCCTGCTCCAACCAGAGTCACTGGAAGATGGTGATGGGAGTAGTAGATCACCTGTATGGCTGCCCCATCACAAAGGACTGGGGGCAGGGCTATGTTCTTTACATGGGCTTGTGGGCAATAAGACCAATAAGGAAAACCTCATCCTGTAATGATTGATTTCATGTTCAGCTTGATTGAGCCCAGGTAGCTGGTGAGATGACAGTTCTGGCTGGGTCTGTGAGGGTGTCTCTTAATTAGAGTACCATCTGCATGAGTCTGAGAAAAGCAGATGCTTTCATCCATGTGGATGACCAGCATCCAATCCACGGAGGGCCCCAATGGAACAAAAAGGAGCAGAAAGGCAAATGGTCTCTCTCACTTGAGTTGACATCTCCAACTTTTGCCTTCAGACTTCAGTGCGCCTGGTTCTCAAACCTTCCCACTTAGGCTACTACTCAGACCATCAGCTGGCCTGTTGTTCTCAGGCCTTCAGACTTGTACTGAATTATATCACTGGCCTTCTGGGTTTTCCAGCTTGCGGCCTGCCAATCATGGCCCTTCTCAGCCTCCCAAACTGCACAAGCCATAGTTCCTGTAATAAATTTCTTCAGATAGACATCATCTGTCTCCATTTGGATATCCCGCTGGGTCTGTTTCTCTAGAGAACATGACTCTCTTAGGGGTTAATCAGAAAACACATGATGGCAAAATCTAAGTGCTATTCACTGTTTACACTCAAGCAGTTGACATGAGCTTTTGCTATGGTTTTAAGAAGATTTAAAATTCATGGGACCTGGAAATTTAGAGACCTGGAATATGAATTAGGGAAGTTGCCCAAAGTCCTATAAGTAGGTCTTAAATATGAAGTCATGTTTGCAGTATGCCAACAGTATCTTTCCCTTCGCTAAGCTGAGACTATGAAGTTTACCTTTCAGGGAAACATTTTAAACTGACCATGACTTCACCCATGGTCCTATTGACACTGCTCTATAGATATTTGAAATCTGCCTTGAGTACAGAGATAGCTTTGCCTTTAGATGTTTTCCCTCCCATACAAAATACACTAATATTTGCCACTTGGAAGAAACGATTGTATGCCTTCACACGTTCTGAATGTTTTGTGAATAGAAGTTCTCTGATCCATAGTTCCTAGGGCTTCCCAGAAAAATGGAATTCTTGGAAGGTCTGAGAACTCCACTTGTAGTGAATGAGACGTTAACTACCTCAGTGGCAGTGATTGCTAGAATTAGAGCTAAATTTCTCTGAGTCTGGGCTCTCACCACCCTGAGTAAGCTGAATGAGTCATTAACCAGTGCTTAAAGGAAGCTGAAATGCTGTAGCTGAAAGCCAAGTGATGCTCTGCTCAGCACGGTCTTGACTTTCTGACAGGGGAGCTGATGGAAGGCTCTTCTGCCGAATGTCTCCATACTCTGCTCTCACTTGGACCAGGTGAGGTGTTGGGGAGAGTCAAGTCCCTGAGGGCCTGTGGTTGACTCCTGCTACCCAAGCTGCCCTCTCTGGTGCCAAGTAAGTGAACCACCTGTGGATGAACCTTTTGCTGTAAGGCTGAGTGTTCTGCAGGTTAGCAAGCAGGAGACAAGGCCCTGGGGCCGGCTGCTACAGATGGGGCCGTGAATGGGGAAGGATGAGAGTCAAGATAAGATCCAGTCAAAGCCTCAGGGATCAATAACCACTGCCTTTTCCCTTGTTCCTGATGTAGGTCCCCAAATATCCCCATGGAATTTATACCCCTACCTTGCTCCAGGACACGGGCACTCCCACAAAACCTGGGGTAGCCTGTGCTTTCTTTGTCTGATGCCTGTGTGTTTGACCTATTCTGAATATTAGCTCTGGGTTCTTCCTTTCAGCCACAGCAGTGAATTATGTTCTCCCCAAATTGTAAAAACAATCCTGAACTCCCAGGTGATCCTTGAGACTAAATGAGATAGGACATGGAATGTTCTTAACATGGTGCCAACTGTTGACATAGAGGCTCCAGAAATAGAAAAAAGCAAAAAACAATGAATAATAAAACAGAAGGCCAAACCAGAGCTATAAAAACAGAACAAACTGATAGCTGCCAGAGGGAAAGGGATTGGCAGGGGTGGGCAAAATGGGTGAAGGGAAGTGGGAAATACAGGCTTCCAGTTACAGAATGAATAAGTCATGGGAAAAAAAGGCACATCATAGGGCATACCGTCAATGATACTGTAAATAGCCTTGTTTAGTGATGGATTGTAGCTACACTCAGCATACCATAACATCTAGAGAAGTTGATATGTTGTACACCTGCAACTGATGTAACATTGTGTGTCAACTTTACTCAAATAAGAGAGGCTCCCCAAACAGTAGCTATTGACAAAAGACAAAGAGGGATAATGACTAAGGAGAAAAACGGGGTGGGGGGCATTAGGAAAAGGGTGGGAGATGAACAGGATTTCCATCAGGTGGCAAGCGTACTGGGCCACACAGCACTTATTTCTGGCCAGTGGGGTAAGAGGGGGCCTGGCCTTCCCTAGTGGTGGGAGACCTTTGGTGTTTGTAAAGCTCAGCAGTATAACCCTGACACCCAGGCCACCTGGAAACAGCAGGGGCCCTCATTGGCAGAACTACCTGGAGGTGTTTGCAGAATTTTCAGCGTTCAGAATGCAAGTTCTTAGGATGTGGCAGGAGTGATTTGCTGAAAAATCACGGAAACGATTCATTATGGAAATAATGCTTCATTGGATGCTGAGCTAGAGAGAAAGCTCCTCAGGTTGTGGGTCCCAGGATGTGGCCTAGAGCATCAGAAGTGCTCTTGTTGTTCATGAAAATGCAGATATCTGGCACCCACTGCAGACAACCGAAACAGAGGCTCTGGGGGTGGGAGACCAAATGTCTACCTTCTCATCAGGTTCCTTTGTGATGTCAGGTACAAGGAAGTTGGAATGTCACAGTCCTGATAGATTCAGGATATTAAGAAACTGGACAAATCAAGTAGCATCATTTTACTGAAAGTGATTAACCACAGCTTGGTAACCGAGTTTAATCCCTTCAAAGGGAGAAAAGTGAAGTCAGAAAAGGGAAGAAAAAAAAAAAAGGATTAAAAACAGAAAGGCTATAGGGAGCAAGATTTTGGCCTGGCATGCAAGAAAATCTTACTAACTGGAGTTATCCCCAGGTAGGATATTTCACAAAGTAGTTATTTCCCCATTACTGGAGTGGTTTGAGGCAATCTGTCAGATTCTACCTGATTTCCTAGCTGTGCCATTTGTGGTCTCCCCAGTGACAGCCACTTGGCTACCAAAGGAAGCCTTCACCCCTTGTCAGACACTAGACCATAGTTCTCAAAGAATGATTCCAGGACCAGCAGCTTCAGCCTCACAAATCTTGTTAGAAATGCAGATTCTCGGCTCCGGAAGTCAGATCAACTTAATTGTTCTCTAGATGGGGCTGAGGCACCATGATTTTTAAAAGCAGGTGACTGATCTCCTAAGACTCAGCCAGGGTGGGGAACCACTGTGTGAGGGCAGTCATTTTCAAGACCGGATGTATGTCAGCCTATTACCTGGAGAGCCTGTTGAAACACAGCAGTCTGGCCCCACCCCACAGTTTCAGGTTCGCTCTGCCTGGGATAGGCCAGATTCCCAGGTGATCGTCCCAGGGAAATGTTCCTTAATCCTTTTGGGTGGCTTTTTCCTGGGTCGCAGGTAGCATGCTCCTACATACTTGCTGTTTGGTACTCTGCTGAAATGCTTGAAGGAGTCTTGGTACAGAAATCCAGGCTCTTGGCCTGGGTGGCTCTTGGCTCTCTACTTCTGTTGCCCTGGTCTCTCCAGACTCTGCTCTGTCTCCACTCAGAGAGTCCATCGGGCTCTGCGTGCGTCCCTCTCTGGGAGCCCCTGCCTGGAAACGGTCTTACACAATTAGCTCAGGAAACCACAGGGCTGGCCTCATGGGCTCTCGTGTCTCTCAGGGATCACCCTTCCATGGCATGATGTTCAGTGTCATCAAACCTGTTGTTTCCTAAAGCTTTGTTCCAAGTAGGAGGGTCAATCCACTCTGTCTCTTTGTCTTGGATGGAAGTGGCATTCTGGCTTTCTTAAAATAAAAGCAAAAGCAAAGAGTCTGCTCCTGGCTGCTGAGGGAGAGTGAGCTGGAGGCAGGGAAGAAGGGAAGAAGCTTGGAGACCGGAGAGGGGCTGGGGGCAGCCTGTGGTCCTCCAGCTGGAGGAATCGGCCGTGACCCTGGCTACAGGAATGATGGACGAGATAGAAGGGAAAACTGTTCAGCTTTGAAGGTGTTGCTGACCTTGGGTGTTCAAGTTCTTGTCTTTGTAATCCTGCCATTCTCCGATGTTGTCTATCAGTGGGTTAAAGTTAGAGTCTAGTATTGGATTACAAACCTGATGGGGCAGAAGCAATTCTCCCAGGTTCATGTTTGGAGACTCTGGCTTACAGCATGGATGCCTCACGTGAAGTCAGCTTCCTTGAGCCCTTGTTGCAGGTGTATACACTTCTTTAAGGTCATTGTCCTTGAATCTGATGGCCCTTAAGCCTATCAGCCTCTTTCCTGTTGCTTGCTCACAGATTCTCCATTTTATTAGCCATTTGTGTCTATCCTGCTTAGTTAGAACCCAGCTGCACTGACATTGCCTGGGAGTTGGTTAAAAATTCAGAATCTCTGCTCTCACCCTAGACCTACTGAATTAGACTGTGCATCTTAAAGAGGCATGGGTCTAATTATTGTTCCTTCCCAGGCCATAATATTTGGCAGCAAGGACTAAAGGCCCTAAAGAGAAAGCTTACCCACGTTGTTGTTGTTGCTGCTGCTATTATTATTATTTACACATAGAATTTTGACCTAGACCACTTCTAATGTCTGCTGATACCAAATTCTCCCTAGGCTAGAACTCCATTCTGGTTCCTGTTCCTTATCTGAATATTCTGTGTCCTCCCTGCCCAGGGAGTGGTTCCAAATCAAGTGGGTATCCTTACAGACGGGTCTGCCCATCTAGCTGTGTGTCTCTCTCTTTCTTTCTCACTGGCTGACATTTTAACCTTCCTCCTACTGTCCGAAGGCCACAAGGCTGCCTGAAGTCCCAGAAATGACAAATATGGGAACAAAGAAGGAAATCCAGGAAGATGCAAGCAAGGGACAATAATCTGTGGCAGACAGAGAAGGTGGACGTCACAACTAGTTAGAAGCAACAAGGTTCAAAAAACAGAGGGCACCAACCTGAAAGGGCTCTGAGCTCAGGGATTTGAGGATAAATGACTTTTTCACAATGGGTAATTAACTTACAGCATGGGGAAGCTGATCTGCACTGACATAGCCTGGGGATGGCTTTCACAGCTGTTCGGTGGGGGTGGGGATAGGGGGATGGGGTGGGAGGTCTAGTGCCTGGCACGTGGTTGTGGTTGAAGGAGCTTGCCAATGGGTGGCTCTGGGCCAGGAAGTCCCCGCCCTGCAGGCCCTTTCAGAGATCTGAAGTGCTCTTGAAGTGCTCACGTAGGGGGACCGTCCTTCCATCCTTCCATCTGTATTCAAGTACTGTGCTTTTATAAGTCATAGTTCTATCTGATGGCATGACTCGGACATACGCAGCCATGGTAATGTTCTTACTGAAACATTATCCCTCTTTTACTTTTTTTTAGTTTAAAAGATGAGGAAGTTGGGGCACAGGGAATGAAATGATTTATCTCAGGGGTCTCAGTAGTAAGTCAGAACTGGAGCCTGGGAATTGGGACATTTAGTCGTATTTTCTCTAAACTGTATTGTCTGTTTATCTGTTGCTCTGTGCAGCAAGCAGCAAAAGTCATGAGAAATAATTCATTTTTATATTCTTTCTTCTTTCTTTCTTTCTTTTTTCTCACTCTTTCTCGTTCTCCCTTCCTTCCTCCCTTCCTCCCTCCTTTCCTTCCTTTGTTCCTTTCTTCCTTCTCTCCCCCTTTTTCCTTCCTTCGTTCTTTCCTTCCTTCCTTCCTTCCTTCCTCTGTCCTTCCCTCCCTCCCTCCCTCCCTCCATTTCTTTCTTTCTTTCTTTCTTTCTGGGTGGGATACTATGACCTCTGCATTTCTTTCTAACTGGAACATTCTATATAAGAGGGGAATGTTAAGGACCCAAACTATAAGGTACAGTAGCATTCTGCTATTGTTGCTCATATCCCAGGCTCCATGTTACATGTTTTAGACACTTCGTCATTTGATCCTCATGGTGATCTAATGAGGTAGGTGGTATTGTTATCTCCATTGTACAAATAAGTAGATTAAGGCGGGGCAAATTATTTGCCCAAGGGTATGGGTTTTTTTTTGGATGATATTTTAAATTTTTAAAAAAATTTTTATTTTTTTAAACTAACATATGTATTATTTATTTCAGGGGACCAAAGGTACAGATTTAAGCCCAAGTCCCCTTGACTCTGGAGTCTAATTTCTTTTTTTTTTTTTAACATTTTTTTTTTAATTTTATTTTTTATAAACATATATTTTTATCCCCAGGGGTACAGGTCTGCGAATCGCCAGGTTTACACACTTCACAGCACTCACCATAGCACATACCCTCCCCAATATCCATAACCCCACCCCCCTCTCCCAACCCCCTCCCCCCATCAACCCTCAGTTTGTTTTGTGAGATTAAGAGTCACTTATGGTTTGTCTCCCTCCCAATCCCATCTTGTTTCATTTACTCTTCTCCTACCCCCTCAACCCCCCATGTTGCATCTCCTCTCCCTCATATCAGGGAGATCATATGATAGTTGTCTTTCTCCGATTGACTTATTTCGCTAAGCATGATACCCTCTAGTTCCATCCACGTCGTCGCAAATGGCAAGATTTCATTTCTTTTGATGGCTGCATAGTATTCCATTGTGTATATATACCACATCTTCTTTATCCATTCGTCTGTTGATGGACATCTAGGTTCTTTCCATAGTTTGGCTATTGTAGACATTGCTGCTATAAACATCTGGGTGCACGTGCCCCTTCGGATCACTACGTTTGTATCTTTAGGGTAAATACCCAGCAGTGCAATTGCTGGGTCATAGGGTAGCTCTATTTTCAACATTTTGAGGAACCTCCATGCTGTTTTCCAGAGTGGTTGCACCAGCTTGCATTCCCACCAACAGTGTAGGAGGGTTCCCCTTTCTCCGCATCCTCGCCAGCATCTGTCATTTCCTGACTTGTTCATTTTAGCCATTCGGACTGGTGTGAGGTGATATCTCATGGTGGTTTTGATTTGTATTTCCCTGATGCTGAGTGATGTGGAGCACTTTTTCATGTGTCTGTTGGCCATCTGGATGTCTCCTTTGCAGAAATGTCTGTTCATGTCCTCTGCCCATTTCTTGATTGGATTATTTGTTCTTTGGGTGTTGAGTTTGCTAAGTTCTTTATAGATTTTGGACACTAGCCCTTTATCTGATATGTCGTTTGCAAATATCTTCTCCCATTCTGTCAGTTGTCTTTTGGTTTTGTTCACTGTTTCCTTTGCTGTGCAAAAGCTTTTGATCTTGATAAAATCCCAATAGTTCATTTTTGCCCTTGCTTCCCTTGCCTTTGGCGATGTTCCTAGGAAGATGTTGCTGCGGCTGAGGTCGAAGAGGTTGCTGCCTGTGTTCTCCTCAAGGATTTGGATGGATTCCTTTCTCACATTGAGATCCTTCATCCATTTTGAGTCTATTTTCGTGTGTGGTGTAAGGAAATGATCCAATTTCATTTTTCTGCATGTGGCTGTCCAATTTTCCCAACACCATTTATTGAAGAGGCTATCTTTTTTCCATTGAACATTCTTTCCTGCTTTGTTGAAGATTAGTTGACCATAAAGTTGAGGGTCTATTTCTGGGCTCTCTATTCTGTTCCATTGATCTATGTGTCTGTTTTTGTGCCAGTACCATGCTGTCTTGATGATGACAGCTTTGTAATAGAGCTCGAAGTCCGGAATTGTGATGCCACCAACTTTGGCTTTCTTTTTCAATATTCCTTTGGCTATTCAAGGTCTTTTCTGGTTCCATATAAATTTTAGGATTATTTGTTCCATTTCTTTGAAAAAAAAATGGATGGTACTTTGATAGGAATTGCATTAAATGTGTAGATTGCTTTAGGTAGCATGGACATTTTCACAATATTTATTCTTCCAATCCAGGAGCATGGAACATTTTTCCATGTGTCTTCCACAATTTCCATGTGTCTTCCACAAAAATTTTCCAACATTTTTCTTTGTGTCTTCCTCAATTTCTTTCATGAGTACTTTATAGTTTTCTGTGTATAGATTCTTAGTCTCTTTGGTTAGGTTTATTCCTAGGTATCTTATAGTTTTGGGTGCAATTGTAAATGGGATGGACTCCTTAATTTCTCTTTCTTCTGTCTTGCTGCTGGTATATAGAATTGCAACTGATTTCTGTGCATTGATTTTATATCCTGACACTTTACTGAATTCCTGTACAAGTTCTAGCAGTTTTGGAGTGGAGTCTTTTGGGTTTTCCACATATAGTATCATATCATCTGCAAAGAGTGATAGTTTGACTTCTTCTTTGCCGATTTGGATGCCTTTAATTTCCTTTTGTTGTCTGATTGCTGAGGCTAGGACTTCTAGTACTATGTTGAATAGCAGTGGTGATAATGGACATCCCTGCCGTGTTCCTGACCTTAGCGGAAAAGCTCTCAGTTTTTCTCCATTGAGAATGATATTTGCGGTGGGTTTTTCATAGATGGCTTTGATAATATTGAGGTATGTGCCCTCTATCCCTACACTTTGAAGAGTTTTGATCAGGAAGGGATGCTGAACTTTGTCAAATGCTTTTTCAGCATCTATGGAGAGTATCATATGGTTCTTGTTCTTTCTTTTATTAATGTGTTGTATCACATTGATTTGCGGATGTTGAACCAACCTTGCAGCCCTGGAATAAATCCCACTTGGTCATGGTGAATAATCCTTTTAATGTACTGTTGAATCCTATTGGCTAGTATTTTGGCGAGAATTTTTGCATCTGTGTTCATCAAGGATATTGGTCTGTAGTTCTCTTTTTTGATGGGATCCTTGTCTGGTTTTGGGATCAAGGTGATGCTGGCCTCATAAAATGATTTCGGAAGTTTTCCTTCCATTTCTATTTTTTGGAACAGTTTCAGGAGAATAGGAATTAGTTCTTCTTTAAATGTTTGGTAGAATTCCCCTGGGAAGCCATCTGGCCCTGGGCTTTTGTTTGTTTGGAGATTTTTTTTTTTTTTTAAAGATTTTATTTATTTATTTGACAGAGAGATCACAAGCAGGCAGAGAGGCAGGCAGAGAGAGAGGAGGAAGCAGGCTCCCTGCTGAGCAGAGAGCCCGATGCGGGGCTCGATCCCAGGACTCCGAGATCATGACCTGAGCCGAAGGCAGCGGCTTAACCCACTGAGCCACCCAGGCGCCCCTGTTTGGAGATTTTTGATGACTGTTTCAATCTCCTTACTGGTTATGGGTCTGTTCAGGCTTTCTATTTCTTCCTGGTTCAGTTGTGGTAGTTTATATGTCTTTAGGAATGCATCCATTTCTTCCAGATTGTCAAATTTGTTGGCGTAGAGTTGCTCATAGTATGTTCTTATAATTGTCTGTATTTCTTTGGTGTTAGTTGTGATCTCTCCTCTTTCATTCATGATTTTATTTATTTGGGTCCTTTTTCTTTTCTTTTTGATAAGTCTGGCCAGGGGTTTATCAATCTTATTAATTCTTTCAAAGAACCAGCTCCTAGTTTCGTTGATTTGTTCTATTGTTTTTTGGTTTCTATTTCATTGATTTCTGCTCTGATCCTTATGATTTTTCTTCTCCTGCTGGGTTTAGGGTTTCTTTCTTGTTCTTTCTCCAGCTCTTTTAGGTGTAGGGTTAGGCTGTGTACCTGAGACCTTTCTTGTTTCTTGAGAAAGGCTTGTACCGCTATATATTTTCCTCTCAGGACTGCCTTTGTTGTGTCCACAGATTTTGAACCGTTGTGTTTTCATTATCATTTGTTTCCATGAATTTTTTCAATTCTTCTTTAATTTCCTGGTTGACCCATTCATTCTTTAGAAGGATGCTGTTTAGCCTCCATGTATTTGGGTTCTTTCCAAATTTCCTCTTGTGATTGAGTTCTAGCTTCAGCATTGTGGTCTGAAAATATGCAGGGAATGATTCCAATCTTTTGATAACGGTTGAGACCTGATTTAGGACCAAGAATGTGATCTATTCTGGAGAATGTTCCATGTGCACTAGAGAAGAATGTGTATTCTGTTGCTTTGGGATGAAATGTTCTGAATATATCTGTGATGTCCATCTGGTCCAGTGTGTCATTTAAGGTCTTTATTTCCTTGTTGATCTTTTGCTTGGATGATCTGTCCATTTCAGTGAGGGGAGTGTTAAAATCCCCTATTATTATTGTATTATTGTCAATGTGTTTCTTTGATTGTGTTATTAATTGGTTTATATAGTTGGCTGCTCCCACGTTAGGGGCATAATTATTTAAAATTGTTAGATCTTCTTGTTGGACAGTTCCTTTGAGTATGATATAGTGTCCTTCCTCATCTCTTATTATAGTCTTTGGCTTAAAATCTAATTGATCTGATATAAGGATTGCCACTCCTGCTTTCTTCTGATGTCCATTAGCATGGTAAATTCTTTTCCACCCCCTCACTTTAAATCTGGAGGTGTCTTCGGGTTTAAGATGAGTTTCTTGTAGGCAACATATAGATGGGTTTTGTTTTTTTATCCATTCTGATACCCTGAGTCTTTTGATTGGGGCATTTAGCCCATTAACATTCAGGGTAAGTATTGAGAGATATGAATTTAGTGCCACTGTATTGCCTGTAAGGTGACTGTTATTGTATATTGTCTCTGTTTCTTTCTGATCTACTACTTTTAGGGTCTCTCTTTGCTTAGAGGACCCCTTTCAATATTTCCTGTAAAGCTGGTTTGGTATTTGCAAATTCTTTCAGTTTTTGTTTGTCCTGGAAGCTTTTAATCTCTCCTTCTATTTTCAATGATAGCCTAGCTGGATATAGTATTCTTGGCTGCATGTTTTTCTCGTTTAGTACTCTGAATATATCATACCAGCGCTTTCTGGCATGCCAGGTCTCTGTGGATAAGTCTGCTGCCAATCTAATATTTTTACCATTGTACGTTACAGACTTCTTTTCCCGGGCTGCTTTCAGGATCTTCTCTTTGTCACTAAGACTTGTAAATTTTACTATTAGGTGATGGGGTGTGGACCTATTCTTATTGATTTTGAGGGGGGTGCTCTGAACCTCCTGGATTTTGATACTTGTTTCCTTTGCCATATTGGGGAAATTCTCTCCATTAATTCTCTCCAATATACCTTCTGCTCCCCTCTCTGTTTCCTCTTCTTCTGGAATCCCAATTATTCTATTGTTGTTTTGTCTTATGGTGTCACTTATCTCTCGAATTCTCCCCTCGTGGTCCAGTAGCTGTTTGTCCCTCTTTTGCTCAGCTTCTTTATTCTCTGTCTTTTGGTCTTCTATATCGCTAAGTCTTTCTTCTGCCTCATTTATCCTAGCAGTGAGAGCCTCCATTTTTGATTGCACCTCATTAATAGCTTTTTTGATTTCAACTTGGTTAGATTTTAGTTCTTTTATTTCTCCAGAAAGGGCTTTTATATCTCCTGAGAGGGTTTCTCTAATATCTTCCATGCCTTTTTCGAGCCCAGCTAGAACCTTGAGAATCGTCATTCTGAACTCTAGGTCTGACATATTACCAATGTCTGTATTGATTAGGTCCCTAGCCTTTGGTACTGCTGTTAGCCATTCTTGATGACATAAAGAGCTTGTCTTACCCTGCAAATCAAGTATATCATAGGCTGGAGGTTTAGGTCAGATAACATTTTGTGTTTTGGCAGGGGAGCAAAACTTTTTTGGTGAAGAAAGCAGTGCATCGATCTACATCCAACCCAAACATCTCTTTGCAGATGGGTAACAAACCTCTTGGAGACTGGCACTTGGAATAGCATTTCCCTAAATTTTACTGCTCACAGGGTTTCGGAAGCAGTTGTATTAGAGATTTCACCCTGCATTCTCTTATTTTGTACTGGCTATTTTCCACGTTGATCTGAAAGAATATGAAGCTGTGGACCTCAGACTAACTGAAGCTTGATTGGACTGATCCATGTTCCCATTCAATTAATCTCCTCTTGAGTGCCCTTTATGCTAGCCCCATAACCCTGCCTGGATCCATTGAACACATCTGTATAGTTTTCATTTCTATATATTATGATCTAATGAACTGAACTGTATCAGAGCTTCTAGAGATCATGAATGAATGAAGGAGCCCCATCTCTATTCGTTTGGAACTTGGTGGATGCCCAGGATGTTTCATGGATTTACTCACTGGAGGTTATAGGAACACTGTTGAGTAATACTGGGTTAAGTACCTGGAGGGCAGGTTCCTGCA
This sequence comes from Lutra lutra, assembly GCF_902655055.1. NCBI lineage: Eukaryota > Metazoa > Chordata > Mammalia > Carnivora > Mustelidae > Lutra > Lutra lutra. The sequence continues at coordinate 47,082,843 of NC_062282.1, forward strand.
TCTGTGTTGGACTGGCTACTTAATAGGTCCTTTTGTGAATGATGGTGATTAGCACATGTCCATGGCCCTGTCTGCAAAGGGGCTTTACATATTCCTCAGGAGTTAGATGGGATCTCTAAGGTGAAAAGAAACATTTCTACAGACAATTGTTTTTATTGTAGAGTCAATAACTTTCAACCCAGATATGAGTGAAGTTAATAAACCAAAGTTACTGCTTGGAAAACCAAGGCAGAGTGCGTACCATTATAATGTCACAAGGTGACATTATAATCTATATTAAATCTAAGGCTTATTCTCTGAATTTTTTTTTCTTTTTGAGTTGAAAAGTGTCCTTCAGATTATATTACAGCTGGAACCAGCACTGTCATCTCTTTCTCTCAGTCTTACCCCTCTCTGGTTTTGGTTTTAGGTTCCATGCTTTAGGCACATCCTAAAAGAATACCTATGTCCTGGAGAAAGTCCAGGGTTATATTTAAAGAAAAGGCTGGTCCCCTTACCTTGCAAGTCATACAAGGATCATAACCATCTGTAAAGTTGCTCAATTGGAAAACAAAGGAACTGAGCCAGTGGAAATCACCGGCTAATTAAGTTCATGGAGACTTAAATCACACCCCACTTTGATACAGGGTATCAATCAGCAGTGTGACTTGGGTGTTGGGGAGAATTTTCAACAATTTTCTCTCCGGCTAAGGAGGGTCAGACTGTGTTGAGCACATCCTAACATTCTTCTTCTTGCCCATGTTGTCAAATGGGTAGTATTAAACAGTTATTTTTTAAAAAAATTTGTTCCTTTTCTTGACCAGCCTTCATGAAAGCAAAGCCACCTGTGTTCAGTTTGTTACCCATCTGCAAAGAGATGTTTGGGTTGGATTTAGATCGATGCACTGCTTCCTTCACCAATGCGGATTCTCTGGCACTGGGCTCTCTAGCTGCTGTCCCAGAGTAGGTGCTTGCTCACTGAGGTTCCTCTTTAGTGTTCACGAGGGAAGGGACAAGTCAACTCCCATCAGGATGACAATAGGAAAGGGAGTGGGGCTGGTGTTGGAGTGTGTGGAAATCCACCTGCCTTCTTGCTCGCTTTAAAGGGAAAGCTGAACAAAGCAGACTCTTATCTCCTGCCCTTCACACCTGACATGGAATTTTCCTCTGTGGCCTTTTTCAATATTGCTTGCCTAGTTCAGTGGACAGCATTTGGTTCTGAAGGTGAATACCACCTTTATTCAGGGGATTATCTAACCCTCATTTTGTGCTGCACATTGTCTTCAAAATTTTTGTCAGTACTTGCTTTTTCATTATCGACTACCTCTACTGTGATGGATGTGTGACCTAGTATCTTGCAGCATGAATTTTCCTATACTTCCAGTGGCCCCTGACAAAAACAAAACAAAATGAAACAAAACCCCCCAAAACAAAAAAGGCAACAAGAAGGTCTCCATTTGCTCTAATGAGCCATTTTCAACCAGTAGATCATTATCTTTGGGTGGTGTGGGTGGGGGGGAAATAACAGCTTTATGATTGAGGAAAGACTTTCCTACCCCATTGACGCTGGAAGCATGGACATTTGGTGATTGTGAGGCTAGCTTTGCTCTTGTCAAATGTCATGATTATGGCTGGAGGCCTTCTCTCTCTCTTGTCTTACTCTTCTCATACCTTCTTTTTCTTCTTGCTTGCTCCAAGCACACTTTGTTCTTGGTGGGTTCTAGGACCCTGCCTCTGCCTTCCTTTTGTGTTTTAATTCTTATTCTTCTTTTCCAATTAGACCCTGAATTCTGGCCCCTCCCATCACAAGGCTTAGAGAACATAGGCGGCCAGGTGGGATGAACTGGGGTAAGCGGGACCATGGAGTAAGAGGTTTAAGCCATGAGTAGTTGGCACCAGAGGAGGTCCCTGTGTAGGTAGGAGGCAGAGATTAGGGGAGTTGGACATTTGGCTTCTGAAAGATACTGATGACTCACTCCCTGGAAATCGGATAAAATAACGGAAATACAGACTTGGGAAGAACTTGATTTTGGGTAAGGAACCAAAGCAGAGGCTGAGATGAAACAAGGGTGGGAAGAGTAATCAGGAGCTGAGATTCTGAAACTGGGATATAAGGAACGGTTTTGTTATGAAGGAACCAGGAAAGAGCTGGAATAATTGGGCCAGTGGAGCTCAGAGTTGGACCAACAGCTCACTTGATTCTTACCTAGGACATATCAGTATCAGAACTTCCACCATATTCCTTTTTGTGAGGGGACTTTCCTCCTTGAGGCTGTCTCTGGCTGAATGATGTGCACAAAGTCCCTAACATCTTGAGTTGAGACTTCTGACAAGTTCTGGATTTCAACTCTTGGCATCTTTGCGGTTTCATAGGAGTCCACCTAGATGTAGCCAGCTTTTTGGATTAATAAAAACAATGTTCAAAAACCGTAGCACTCAACACTGGTTGCACACACTCTAGAATCCAGGCCATCCACATATTGTCTCATTGATGTTAACGAAAATTCCTATTATAAACCCATAACCCCATTTTGCTGATGAGCCAATGGGATTGAAGTGCATAAAGTTGGTGCTCTCCACAGTTATGCTTAGACTATGCAACAGAGCAGTGTGCCAGCCACCACTATGCCCTGTGGATAAACAAAAGTGGGTTAAAGCATGGATTTTGTGGCACTCATGGGATCACTGAGAAGTCAGACCTTGTATTTATGAACGGATTATGAACATGATGTAAGATATGATATAATGAAGTTCTAAACTGAATGCAGTAAATGCTAAAATGGATAGTATAGACCTAGTCATTCTCAAAATGTGGTCCCCAGACCAGCAATATCAGCATCACTGGGGTATTTGTTAGACCTGCACATTCTCAGACCCCATCTCAGACCTTGAAACTCCGAACAGCTCAAGCTTGGGCTGGGGCTCACTTCTGTGATTCTGCAAGTTTTTTTTTTTTTTTTAATTTTTAGGTGATTCTGGATACACATTATGATGTGGGAACTACTGTTAGACCATAGGTGTTAAGGGCAGAGTATTAGTTTCCCAGAGCTGCTGGTAAAAAATTGTTCCAAACCGGATGGTTAAAAACAACAGAAATCGGTTGACTATAATTTGGCAGTCCAGAAGTCTGAAATCAAGGTGCTGGTAGAATTGGTTCCTTCTGGAGGCTCTAAGGGAGAAACTGGTCTCAGGTGTCTTTCCTAGCTTCTGGTGGCTCATGGGAATCCTTGGGGTCTCCTGACTTGTTGCTGCCATCACTCCAGTCTCTACCTCTGTTTGCACATAGCTGCTTCTCTCTGATTCTGTGTCCCTTCCTCTTAAAGGACACCAGTCACTGGATTCAGGGCTGAGTCTGCTCCCGCGTGACCTTCTCTTCAGTAGTTAAATCTGCATAGATTTTTATATTCCACATTTAAGAAACAGCACAGAGGATCATAGGAGAAGGGACGGAAAACTGGATGGGAAATAATCAGAGACGGAGACAAACCATGAGAGGCTCTTAACTCTAGGAAAGAGAGTGAGGGTTGCTGGAGGGGAGGTGAGTGGGGGAATGGGGTAACTGGGTGATGGGCATTGAGGAGGGCACATGATGTGATGAGCATTGGGTGTTATATGCAACTGATTATTAAAATCTACATCTGAAATTAATGATACACTGTATACTGGCTAATTGAATTTTTAAAAAAAAGGAAGAAAAATCTGCATAGATCCCATTTTCAAATGTTGCATTCTGAGCTTTTAGATAGACAGGAATTTTGAGGGAAATGATTTAACTCCTTGTAGGCAGTGAAGATGAAGATAGGTAAAGCGGAACTCTCAGGAAAAGCTTTAAAAATGTTCTGTGTAGATGAATAAGTGAACTAATGGGATTGGTGGGGGTCATTGTAGGAGTGAAAGCAAATTAGTAAGCATAAGCAAGTTTGACTAACAGGGAACCTGATAATTGGGGCATGGAATAGGTTGAAAATAAAACCCATTACTGATGTGGTAATACATGAACATATAAAAATTAGTAATCCGGGGGTGCCTGCATAGCTAAGTTGGGTTGGGCCTCTGCCTTTGGCTCAGGTCATGATCTCAGGGTCCTGGGGTCGAGCCCTGCATTGGGCTCTCTGCTCAGTGGGGAGCCTGCTTCACTGCCCACCCCCGACTCCCTTTCTGCCTGCCTCTCTGCTGACTTGAGATCTCTGTCAAATAAATAAATAAAATCTTAAAAAAATATAGTAACCCATATCCCTTTCATTCTCTAATGTAACTGAACTGTTTAAAACTATTTGCCAGTTGAGTTTATAGTAAAAATCATTCACGATGTTCTAATAATTTCATACTATTTTTAATAAGAGAATTGTTGGGATCTTTAACTTGAACTATCGCTAGCTAAATAATGCCCTAGTCTGAGTCCTGATTTGACATGGGGAACACCACGAATCCTTGCAATGACTTTCCCATGAATGTGCATGGGGTTACATCAACTCAGGTTCTGGTGAACTCAGAGCAATTATACTCAAGATTTTCCAGCTCTTATAATACTGTCTGAAATTTTAAAATACTCAATATCTCTATTATCAAACATGTCACAGAAGTTTATTGGAATGCTATATATTTTTTTGTTTAAATTCAATTAGCCAATGTATAGGACATCATTAGTTTTTGGTATAGAGATTCATTAGTTGCCCAGTACTCATCACATCGCATGCCCTCCTCAATGCCCATCACCCAGTCGCCCCATCCCCTATCCGCCTCCCTTTCACAACCCTCAGTTTGTTTTCCAGAGTCAAGGGTTTCATATGGCTTGTCTCTCTCTTATTTTTTCCCTTCAGTTTTCTCTCCTTCTCCTCTTGACCTCTGCACTATTCTGTATATTCCACATATGATAATTCTCTTTCTCTGATTGACTTATTTCACTTAGCATAATACCCTTCAGTTCCATCCATGTCAATGTAAATGATATCCTTTTTGATAGCTGAGTAATATTCCATTGTATGTACGAACCACATCTTTTTTATCCGTTCATCTGTTGAAGGACATCTCGGCTCCTTCCACAGTTTGGCTATTGTGGACACTACTGCTATGAACATTGGGGTGCAGGTGCCCCTTCTTGGAATGCTATATTTGATCAGATCAAACTTCATCCTTCAGGCCAAGAGAGAGGAAACAGCGCTGTTGCTGGAGGGACTGGTTCAAATTTTGTCTCTTTCTCTTAAATTTAAATAACCTTTCTGTGCCTCTATTTATCTGTAAAGCAGGGATAATCATCGTGATGTTGATGACATGTAAGTAAGTTCATACATGATTAGCATGGTTCATGCTATGGATGTGGTAGCTCTCAGTTTTATGAGCAAAATTAATGTTAATGCTCACCATGGGTGAGAATTCAGAAGGTTTTGAACAACTCATCCCATTAAATGGAGGTAAAATTCAATCGGGAGAGTGTAAGGGGGGCTACACCTAGCATGCCACCTGACCTGAACCACTCCTTGGCATCCTGTAGCCTCCCTATTGTTGCTAGCATGCCCAATAGAACCACCTATACTTATAGAACTCCTAGTGCTTGGCCAGTATCTGGGCTGAATCTTATTATTGCCAGCCTGTCTACTTTCCCATTTTTTCCCTTGTGGAACCCAGAATATCTTATATAGTTGATGTCCCCCAGAGGATGCAGTTCCCACTAGTAGCTATATGATATCAACCTCAGGGAGAGCAGGCTGGTGGTAGATGGGCTCAGCCTCAAAGTCTACATAGATATCACACATTTATCTACTAGCATGTCAGTAACAAGGGCCAGTGTCAAGGATGCCTTTTCTTCTGTTGTGGTCTTCAACCGCTCTGGCAGAGGCCATATAAGAGGCAGGAGTTTTCGGGGAATGATTGGCAGGAACACTGATGAACCAGAATTTACGCTGGCAGAGGCCCGGAAAAGGTCCCCTTGGTTGTTTCATGCACTTAAATCCTTGGTTGGTGGATTGTGGAAGGGCAAGGGGTGTGAAGTCTTGGGGAAGGAGCTATTTGCATAGCACAGAGATTTTGCAGTATTTTAACAACTGGGGGAGTTTTTTCTCTAAGTCTTAGCTGCATCTTAGCCCTGGGTGTGGAGAAGATGCTGCTATGCCAATAAGGCCAAGACAGTCTCTAAAGACCTTGAGTTCTAGACTATGGGTTTGGACTTCCTCCAGTAGATGTCAGGGAGTCATTGTTGGCAGCCCACCTTGGTCTTTTTTTTTTTTTTTTAAGATTTTATTTATTCATTTGACAGAGATCACAAGTAGGCAGAGAAGCAGGTACAGAGAGGAGGAAGGAGGCAGAGAGAGAGGAGGAAGCAGGCTCCCCACTGAGCAGAGAGCCTGATGTGGGGCTCGATCCCAGGATCCTGAGATAATGACCTGAGCCGAAGACAGAGGCTTAACCCACTGAGCCACCCAGGCGCCCCCTACCTTGGTCTTTGATTCAAGCAAAACAGAGTTCTAAGCCAGGACTTGATAGAGCTAAAAAAGATGTAGCTTCCCCCCCCCACCCCGCCCAAGGAAGCCTTATGCTTCTATAGGTTCTTGTCTGGCATATTCTCTGTTGATCTGTTGGCACCACTCTTTTGGAGGTTAATGTGACTTAAAGCAGAATGGATCACAATATTTAATCCTTCGCAGATTTGTCTTTTCTTGATAATGAGTTGAGATTTAACAAGTCATTAAAATTCCCCAACAAATGCTTTGCAGGTGGCTTTTCTTTTCTTTCTTTCTTTCTTCTTCTTCTTCCTTTTTTTTTTTTTTTTTAAAGAAGGCTAGGAAAAAAGTAAGAATGATCCCTAAGGTAAATATCTTCCCAGTTTTGGAGAGGCATAATCAGTCTTGATGCTAATTGTCCCTGTATTAAAAAATGCTGGCATATGATTTGGACATTGGATGTCAACACACAGATGCTGTTTGATTGACATCAGCTCCCCTTGGTCACCAGTCTCTGGCTGTATCCCTTTCATAGTAGCAGACTGCCAAACTGGACATGGGAAGAATTTTACAAGACCATAATTCCCAGGATTCTGAGGCAAGCCAGAGTCTCTATTGGAAGCCACTTTTACCCCTACCTGCTCTACCAAATAGCATATGACATGTTGCAATGTAGGGGTTGTGCACACTTTACAGCCGTGCAGAGCATAGGTTTCTGAGTCAGTTATTCTGGGTTTGAATCCTGCCTTTTATGGGGGGAAACTAGGAGAAAGAGTTAGAATAATCCTTAATCTTAAAATAACTTCTCCAGTTTGGAGAGACACAGCTTGTCAATCTTGATGGTAATAACTATGACATCTCCTGTGGTTTTGTTACCTTTGGTGAGTAATTTTACCACTCCACCTGTCAATTCCCTATCTGTAAAATGGGGACAAAATTTTGTCTTATGAGGCTACTCTGAGGATAAAAAAAAAATCAGGCTTAGCAAGAGTGTTGCTGTTTTGCTAGGGAGCTTTCCAAACAGTTTATACCCATTTTGCAACTTAGGAATGTTTGTGTATACGCATATGCAATGCTGTTTCAGAGCCCGATCAGGAGACAGCTTAGAGTAACCTGAACAAGACAGATCAATACACAGAATTAACTGTTCCAGGAGGTTGTAGTAATGAGGGATTGACTGGTAGGAGTAAAGAGGTCAGAAACATGAGATGAAAGAAACAGCTACTGTTCCAGGGCTGATATAGAGAATCTGAGGAGGAGGCTCTCTCTACTTCCGAGGTGGAGACCCAGACCTTGCTGGAGAGGGCCTGGCTGTGACTCATGGAATGGCAGAGAAGTTGTTATGAGACTGTGCTGGCAGAGTGTATTGGCAATGTATTCTCTCTGGTGCTGGGGAAAGGTGTCTCCCTGGAGGCTGTCTGATAGGAAATTTCCTGGGTACCACTGACCGCTGTGTACCAAAGGTGGCTAGTGTTCAAGAAGCTGTCTGCTCCACAGGACCTGGATGTTGGAGCATCCATGCATGCCACAAAGCCAGATTATGGAGAAGCAGATTGTACAGCAGGTACCGGGCCAGGAGAAGCCAGCTGGGTTGTGGAAACCTGCTTGGCAAGCCCACTGGAACCAGGAAGAAAACCCTTCCTGCTCAAGTGTCTCTTCCCCTCCCTTTACCGACCAAGTGTAACATCATGCCAGCTGGCCAAAGAAAATTATTTAGACCGCACTTAATTTTCACAGTGCAGGTAATGAAGGGTGATTTTTGGAGCTGAAAGGCAATAAATTAATAAATCGTGTAAATGGTAAAGAAACAGATTCTTAATTCTGAGTGTCTGTTAGGCTCAGTTTTATGCTCCCTTGGCATGGGGCTCTTTGAATAATCTACAGTAGCAACTAATACTCAGCATCCCTTGCTAAAGACTTCCTTTTCCTTTTTGTGTTGAAGCTTATGATTTTAAGTAATCTCTTTGTAAGGTAATATGTATTGGAGACTATTTATGTAATTTATTATGAGAATGAGCCCCAACAGGAACACAATTATGAGGAGTGCTACGATTAATAAATTAAGCCAGGAAAAGAAGGTTTTGGAGTTTGTTTTGCTATCTTATTTCATTAGCAAGGACATTCTTTTAGGATGGACTTTGTTAGAGCTACAAACAATAGGGCACTTATAGCCCACGTGTATTTTTGTAATCTGGTAATAGCCTTTTAACTGAATGCATCCTTTTTTTTGTGTGTTGCTTTGTTTTGAAATGAATTAAAGGCATTAAATAAGAAGCAAATTAAACTTATTCTTTGGACATTGTGGAGCCTGTGAGGGTTTTGAATGGAATTGTGATGTGATTGAACAAGTTCCACTGGAAGTCAGCATGGTACCTGCCTTATACTGCTTAATGAGTAAGTGATGGCTACTTGGACTGTTGCTACCGTGGTTCTCCTCTATGTCTGAGTGGTGAGTGGCTGCTCTTTAAGAGAGTTCACAAAGAGCCCAGGCAGAAATAATAAGAAACAAAACCAGCCTAGTTCATTTTTATTTTACTGACATATTTAGCAGCATCAACTAAATGTGACTAGATAGAGGGGAAGGTGTGGTGGATTCTTTGGTCCAGGCCCTGCCTCAAGCCTGTATAGCTCATTAAGCTTGTCTAGTGGCCTAGGAATAGAGGTAGCAAGAAAGGATGTGATTAATATCTGGAAATGAGGGAGAGATAAACAAATGCCACATAAGGTCAGTGAGCAGCTGTGAGCATTGTGTTTTCGCTCCTCTCTCAAGTAACTTTTACCATGCTTCCAAATGAGGTGTTTAAAAAGAGAAACACCAGTATGTGTTTATTTTCTGTAAGTCTCAATGGAAGGCCTCCTGTGTGTGAGAGACTGTGTAAAGTCCCCAGGTGGAGATCCTATAGCTCCTGAGTTAGTTGGGTGTCTTGAAGGAGTGTCAGGACACAGAGTCTGACTCCTGTCAAGGTGTACATGAAGGGTATCATTATAGGTGTAACTGGCCCCTGATCCCACCAATCATACAGACCCCTTCTCTGTGGAGTTCTGTGATTTCTTTGTGCTTAAATCCAAAGGATGATTGCTTGCCCAAGTGTTACTTGACTTCTCTCATTGAAATGCTTTCTTTCAGATGTGGTATATATATATACAATGGAATACTATGTAGCCATCAAAAGAAATGAAATCTTGCCATTTGCAACGACATGGATGGAACTAGAGGGTATTATGCTTAGCGAAATAAGTCAATCAGAGAAAGACAACTATCATATGATCTCCCTGATATGAGGAAGTAGAGATGCAACAGTGGGGGTTTGGGGGTAGGAAAAGAATTAATGAAACAAGATGGGATCAGGAGGGAAACAAACCATAAGACAAACCATAACCATAAGACAAACCATTACTGTCACAAAACAAACTGAGGGTGACCGGGGGGACGGGGGTAGGGAGAGGGTGATGGGGTTATAGACATTGGGGAGTATGTGATATGGTGAGTGCTGTGAAGTGTATAAACCTGGTGATTCACAGACCTGTACCCCTGGAGCTAATAAAACATTATATATTTATTAAAAAAATGCTTTCTTTCCTTTGTTTGCATGGTATCACCCTCTCTGACCATCTACATCTGGGCCTTCCTCTTTTCTTTCTGAAACTTTCTCTATCCTCTATTTTTATTCATCCTCGTCCTCCTCCATCTTGATGTTCTACACATCATCTGAATTGATTTAATCATTTACAATGCCTGAATGACCATTTACCTGTAGATGATGATTTCCAAATTGAAAACTGAAGTCCAGGTTGTTCTCCTGAATTCCAGACCCACTGATCTATCTGTTGGAGAGTAAGACATCATGATTTGAAAATCTCACAGGCATTTCATATTCTATTCATTCTAAATAACCTCGACTCCAGCTTTCCCCATCTCCATAAATGGTCCTCCTATCCAAATAGTTGTATAGGCCAGAAACCCGAGTGTCACCCTTGACTCTCATCCCCCACCTTCCCCTGGTCACTGATGGATCATGTTGATTTTACGTCTTCAATAGCTTTCAAATCAGTCTACTTTCCCTCCTCATGGAGCTGTGTTAGTGGGTACCACCTTCGTCTTCCATCTACGTTATTAGAGCTTGGTCGCTTAATGCACACTCTGCAGAAAGCTTTCACTGTATGTAAATAGAATTGTGTACACCTTACAGTTTTCCCCACTGCTAGCTCATACACATGGCCCACGAGCCTCTTGATGAGCTGATGTTTCCCTTTCTAGCCTTTTCTCACTACTTCAGCACCCCTTTGAATGCTTCTCTCCAACAATATTGAACCATATGCATTTCCTTGAATACATCATTATCTATGCTAAAAACTGGACCTCCACTTCTCCACTTCATCATTTAGATAACTCTCAGTTCTCCTACAGGATTCAACTTACATTCATGTATATCATTTCCTCCAGGAAATCTTGGTCCCTACCAAGCTTTGATGGGATCGTATACACGTATTCCATAACACTCTGCACTTAACCCTGTCATTTTCCTTCCTACTTACTTACTATCCACCCCACTCTCTTTGTTATTCCTGTGATGCTAGTGCTTAATGTACTATCTGGCCTATGTATGCCTCTCAGTAATGATGTGTTTATGTATGAATCAATATTGGTTCAAAGAGCTTGGAGTGTGCAGAGGTGAGAGCTATAATCAGGCAGGACTTCATGTAGTCAGCAGTGTATCATCTGGCATTGAGGTTGTGGGGAGTCCTGGAATAGCCAGCAATGAGGAGAACACGTTTGAGGCAGCAGAAATGACTGAGCAGTGGTGCGTAGACAGAGAAGTCTAAGGAAAAATTGGAACATGCCTGTCTAGAAGGAAAGAATAAGATGTGATTCTAGAAAGCTAGGTTTTGGTTGAGGCTTTGAAAACCAGGCCAGGAAACTGTTTAGGTAAAGGGAATCTGATGAAAATGGAGAATATTTGTGAAATGGTCAGAGAGGTGCTTTGATATAATATTAAACTGATAGGCAGTGTTCAGGATGGATTGGAGGGGAGAGAGTCTGAAGAGAGAACATAGTTGAGAGGCTGCTATGTTGACTGTTTAGTGGAGATGAGTAGGAGGTGGGTAGGGTTGAGACAAAGGGAAAGGTGGGGACAGATGTGAGATAGAGAAGCTTAAAGTAGAAACACTGTGTTTTAAGAGTGTAGGAAGGTCCTCATGCTCAGAGTAAAGTGTTAAAGTTGGGATAAAGGTTTAAAATAAATGTTAAAGCTTTAGAACAGTTGTAGTTGAAACTATAATTTGGAGAAGATGAAGATGTCCATGCAGTCTGGTGAATAAGGAGATCCATGCACTGCTAAGAGCAGTGAGGACCCAGCTGAGTAGCCCAGCATGCCCCAGTAGTAGATACAGCCAGGCAGGTTTTCTCTTTCCTGCAGTGTTCTTCTCAGAGAGCATGGAAAGCAATAGGATTCAAAGGAAAGAGAGCAGTTCCTTTATTCATGACACTTGGTGCTTATACAATCTCTAAGGAATGATACTTTTCAGATTGACTCAAGCAAAATACTTTTATACTTGGATAACGATGAAAACCATGAGATTTCATCATGTCCTTTTATAAGTAGCAGGGAACCTGTGGGGTAATAGAGCTAATGAGTTTGTGATGATAAATAGTAGAGCTGATGGTGGAATTGAGGGCAGGGTGAGGTTTGCGTCCAATACCTGAACCAAATCTCGTAGGATACTGTCAAATAGTGCAATTATAGGAAATATCTAACCCACATTTTCCAAACAAGACCTGGATTCTATATTTGAAGTTCCTTTTGTAGCAAATACTGTCATCCAATGTAACGAGCCAGCAGTGGCCTTTACTCATCCAGAGGATTCTGCCAGCTCCAGGAAGGCAAGTGATTGTATGAAAAATGGATGTGAACATTTTCTTTGAGGGGCCTGTGGAGTGTGTCTATCTCAGCTCCACCTATATCCAGAACCACCAGGTTATCTATCCCTGAAGGCTCAGGATGGTGCAGTTCTGCCCTTCTTTGTACTTACTCCTCCTAGATGTTGGTTTGTTTCTGAGTACCATCTCCTGCTTGGGGGTGAGAAGGACGATTGCCAGCTGCTAAGGGTCTATTTCCCTCTTCACCTAAAGTGTTGAAAACCTTCTCAATCATTCTATATTTGCCTTACAGTTCAAATCATCCAAAGAGACAAGAGGTTGCCAATCGTTATCTTCAAGTGGAAGAAGAGTAGAATAATTTGTCATTGAACCCCCTGTTTCAGTAACCTATTGTGGCTTATGTTGAATCTTGGTTCTAATAATCGTGTAGCTAATAGTTTCTTGGGATCACAAATATTGATTGTGATCTCTCAGTAGCTTAGACCTCCCTCAGGGGCAGTCTGGTTTATAGAATCTTTAAGAAACATAATTGTTCTTATTTGCCCACTGATACCAAGGGTCTGGGTAAAGTTAGATCTCTAGTTTATCTCAGAGGAGTAAGTACTGACTTTTAGATGGTTTATGCCATTCTCTGCATTACAATGACTTTCAATCCCAAAGTGATTCAGTCTCTGCCCTTCACTGTGTCAGCACACATCCTATTGTGAGCTGAGTGGCAATTACTAGGATATACAAGAAAAAAATTCTGTAAACATAACCCTTTTTCCTAATTCAGAGGCATTTGTCCTCAGGGTGCCTGCCTGGTAGTTACTCTTTCGTGTAGGTTCCTGACATCTTACATGATGTAGCCCAAGTATTGGTGTTAGAAAAAGTGGGTAGAGCTGGCTTCAGAATGGACTGGACCAAAGAGTTTGAAAAGTCATCAAGACTAAATGATTTTTTAATTTCTGTTTTCTTCTCCACATTGCTTCTGTGTTAATTGTTTTCCTACATCAGGTATTTCTTAATGTGGTAAAGGGAAGTTTAGACTTACATAAAACAAGGTCAGTTACCTTGGAGAAAGAGGGAAGACACTCTTGGTTCCACCTGCTACCATTCAGTGTATAAACCTATTACGGAAGGACTCTCATTGACCTACTTGAGTCACGTGACTATTCCCTGGACCAGTCAAGGATCATGTGCCCAACCCCTCTGGCCATAGAAGACAGGCATTTGGTCAGAAAGAGGAGTAAGGGGAATCATAATGGGAAGATAAGCAGCAGGCTTTTCTTGGTGGAAAGCATAGCAATGGAAAAGAGCCCCCCCCCCCTTGTTGTTTAAGATTTTACTGCTTCTTTTTTTTTTTTTAAGATTTTTCTTTATTTATTCGACAGACAGAGATCACAAGTTGGCAGAGAGGCAGGCAGAGAGAGAGATGGGGAAGCAGGATCCCCACTGTGCAGAGAGCCCGATGCGGGGCTCTATCCCAGGACCCTGAGATCATGACCTGAGCTGAAGGCAGAGGCTTAACCCACTGAGCCACCCAGGTGCCCCGATTTTACTGCTTCTTTACAGATGTATTTTTCTCTTAAAGAACACATGGAATATACTGGATTCTGTCTAATTAAGTGACTAGAGATAATAGTTCCAAAGGTGAAAAATGCTATCGAAACCTATTCTTTTTTTTTTTTTTTTAAGATTTTATTTATTTATTTGACAGACAGAGATCACAAGTAGGCAGAGAGGCAGGCAGAGAGAGAGAGGAGGAAGCAGGCTCCCCACAGAGCAGAGAGCCTGATGTGGAGCTCGATCCCAGGACCCTGGGATCATGACCTGAGCCCAAGGCAGAGGCTTTAACCCACTGAGCCACCCAGGCGCCCTCGTAAACCTATTCTTATATCTACCTTTCTATCTCTGTCATCTACTCTGACTTATAAACAAAACTAACTTCTCCTTTTGTGTTAAGACACAGAAATGATTTTTTTCCACATTATATTGGAGTGTCATACACTTTTTTTTCTTTTTTTCTTTTTTTTTTTTAAAGATTTTATTTATTTATTTATTTGACAGAGAGAAATCACAAGTAGGCAGAGAGGCAGGCAGAGAGAGAGAGGAGGAAGCAGGCTCCCCGCTGAGCAGAAAGCCCGATGTGGGGCTCGAACCCAGGACCTGGGATCATGACCTGAGCCGAAGGCAGCGGCTTAACCCACTGAGCCACCCAGGCGCCCCTACACTTTTTTTTCTTAAGGGAATACTGCAGTCAAACACGTATTGTCTTCAGGGCACAGGAATCACCGTAGGCATCTAAATGGGAAGCTGCAGGATTGTAATCATGCTGTCATAAATAGTAAGATGGGATTACCTGCTTTGGAATTGCTTCCTGGCTCACTTTTGAGGAGGAAAAGTCCACAGTGACCTCCGTCTCTTGGTTACTTGGCCTGGAGATGGTGATGTGGTTTAGGCAGATGATACAGGAGTAATGCGATAGTACCCACGCCAGTGGAGACACATGATAGACTTGAAGACTGCAGATTTGAAGGCACTGTGTAAGTTCCATTCACAGCTCTTGATTCTTGTGTTATTTGTGAGTCTTACCTTGTCCTCTTGCACTTCTAAGAAATGCAGGTTTAGTAGTGACAATATTTGTAGTGCAGATTAAAATGTCTGCATGAGTATCACAGTAAGACTGACTACAACTAGCACAATATTTTGGAAATGATTTAATTACAGTCATATGTTACTTTGAACAAGTGTTACTGAGATAATGGTGATGACAACTGACAATGATTTTGATAGTTGCCAAAAAAATATCATTATTTTTACTCTCCTCCACCTTTTCAAGGTGATAGTTACCTTAACATGTATGATGCCTCTGCAGCCAGGAAAATAAGCCTTTTGAACCTCCAGCTTCAGAAAACCCAATTGCTGACTGGTCCCAGTTGCTCTGCTTTGAAATCCATCAATGCCTTCTTGCCAATAACCTCCCCAAAGGGCACTCAGGAGACCCACTCCTGCGAGGCAATCAACCCCCTGATGGCCGTGGTAAACTTCACTTAAAACTGGACTGTGGTTTAAGACTCTTTGATTCAACATTCCTTTCCACTCTTTGTCACTTGGGATCATACCTGCATTATAGCCTGATGGCTTTTCTATGTCCCTCTCCATTTTGTCTCAGGTGTTTCCCTTAATGAATTCATTTCTTGCCAGTTGTGGTGAAATATTAAAATATATGTCATTTAAACATTTTTAAGTGCTTAATTCCATGGCATTAGTTATATTTACAATGTTGTCTAATCGTCACCACCATTTCTAATTTTTTCATAATGCCAAACAAACTCCTTACACTTCAAGTAATATTCCCCATCTGGATAATTTTTTTTGCACATTTTTGTCTTGGCATCTACCTCTCAGAGGACCTTGACTAAAAATCCCATTTAATCTTCCTGACAGTTGTTCAAAGAAGATATTCTCCTTTATTGTGGATGAGATAACCATGGCTCAGAAATGTTAACTAACTTGAACAAAATCCTATACAGCTAATAAATGTTTGAATCAAAACTGTGTGACTCCAAAGGTTATGCTTTTACACACTATCTTTTGATAATGATTGGTACTGATATGGGCCTTAGAAAACCAAAGGTGTTGACCCAAACCAAAGGGCTATAATGAGAATGAGGCAAATGGGGGCACCCAGGAATTGGTTTTCATGACCTGAGAGGTTCTATCCAGAGTTAAACCTCCAGAAACAATGGTCTTCCTACCTGACTTTGCACCAGCTTATGCTGTGTCTTCCTTACAACTATGACTTACATCCTAGTGGCATGATGCTAAGTCTTTCATATACATTACTTTCTTTAGTCCATATGAGAACCATAAGATACATAACATCACTTTTCCCATTTTATAGATCAAGAAATGGGTAAAGTGAACAACATCTGTTGATAAGAGAAAAATTATTTATTGGTATTTCTTAGAGTTGGAAGGGCAAGAGGGACTAGAGATATTTAATGAATTATCCCCCCATTTTTATCACTATAAATTAATAAGGATGGTTTAACCAAACTATGACTTAAAAAAAAACACAACAGTACAGCATAATGGCTCATATTGAAAAGCAGTCTCCCATTTCACCCTTAGTCTTGGTCTTTAGAGGTGACTTTGTCCCACTTTTCAAAGACATTCCAAGTGTTACCAATAAGGTCCTTCTCCTTTTCCTCGCAGTTTACGTCTTGAACTGACTCAGAGACCTCTGTAAAGAACTTTCTTGCATGGTCACAAATGCTGTCGATTTTCATTGTGACAACTCTGTTCTATAAAGTTGCCATGAACACTGGATTAATGAAAATGGAATCATTGGGAAATACAATCTGGGGGAAATACAGGGCCAGTTTCCTAAGAGTTTCTAGGAAAGAGTTTCATTTTCTTCAATTCATCAACATATAACCTTGTTTTTTGTGTGGTCTCGTTTAGAGATGTCTTATGTGGTAATATAGTTGGTTCCTTAACAGTAAACTCATGCACAGCAGCACTGTAACTCATGCCTCAATGAAACTTCGCACAGATTTTCTCTGTAAGGCCCATCTGTCTTCTTGTGCTTAGGAACACAAAACAATAGTTCAGCACCAGGCTTGGGGGCTATTTCAAAAGGTGAAATCACCAACAAATAGCACAAAATGCTAAGGAAATGTTGAAAAAGAAAAAAAACCTGGTAGGTCACGTTGCCTGATTTCAAGCTTTACTACAAAGCTGTGATCACCAAGACAGCATGGTACTGGCACAAAAACAGACACATAGACCAGTGGAACAGAGTAGAGAGCCCAGATAAGGACCCTCAACTCTATGGCCAAATAATCTTTGACAAAACAGGAAAAAATATACAGTGGAAAAAAGACAGTCTCTTCAATAAATGGTGCTGGGAAAATTGGACAGCTATGTGTAGAAGAATAAAACTTGACCATTCTCTTACACCATACATGAAGACAAACTTGAAATGGATAAAAGACCTCAACGTGAGGCAGTAATCTATCAGAATCCTAGAGGAAAACATAGGCAGTAACCTCTTCAACATTGGCCACAGCAACTTCTTTGAAGATATGTCTCCAAAGGCAAAGGAAACTAAAGGGAAAATGAACTTTTGGGACTTCATCAAGCTCAAAAGCTTCTGCACAGCAAAGAAAACAGTCAACAAAACAAAGAAGCAACCCATGGAATGGAAGAAGATATTCGCAAATGACACTACAGACAAAAGGCAGGATCTATAAAGAACTCCTCAAACTCAACACACAAAAAACAGATAATCATGTCAAAAAATGGGCAGAAGACATGAACAGACACTTCTCCAAAGAAGACACAGAAATGGTTAACAGACACATGAAAAAATGTTCATCATCACTAGCCATCAGGGAGATTAAAATCAAAACCACATTGAGATACCACCTTACACCAGTTAGAATGGCCAAAATTAATAAGACAGTAAACAATAAGTGTTGGAGACGATGTGGAGAAAGGGGAACCCTCTTACACTGTTGGTGGGAGTGGAAGTTGGTGCAGCCACTTTGGAAAACAGTGTGGAGATTCCTTAAGAAATTAAAAATAGACCTACCCTATGACCCTGCAATTGCACTACTGGGTATTTACCCCAAAGATACAGATTTCAAGTAAAGAAGGGCCACCCGTATCCCAATGTTCATAGCAGCAATGGCCACAGTTGCCAAACTGTGGAAAGAACCAAGATTCCCTTCTACAGACAAATGGATAAAGAAGACATGGTCCATATATACAATGGAGTATTATGCCTCCATCAGAAAGAATGAATACCCAACTTTTAATAGCAACATGGACTGGACTGGAAGAGATTATGCTGAGTGAAATAAGTCAAGCAGAGAGAGTCAATTATCATATGGTTTCACTTACTTGTGGAACATAAGGAATAATATGGAAGACATTGGGAGATGGAGAGGAGAAGTGAGTTGGGGGAAATCAGAAGGGGAGACAAACCATGAGAGACTGTGGACTCTGAGAAACAAACTGAGGGTTTTGGAGGGGAGGGAGGTGGGGATTGGGTGAGCCTGGTGGTGGGTATTATGGAGGGCACATATTGCATGGAGCACTGGGTGTGGTGCATAAACAATGAATTTTGGAACACTGAGAAAAAATAAAATAAAATAAAAAAACCCACAAAAATACAAAAAATGTGGTGCTAAACAGAAATGTGAAAAGGACACTTGTCTCCAGTATGAAAGCTGAATCAGGGATGCAGACCATCTCCTTGTATTACTTCATGTCAGGCATGTATCTTGGGCAGCTCATTCCCCACTCTCACACCCCCTCCAAGTCTGTCTGTGAATGACTGAAAAAGCACCATGGGTATTGATTTTTGGCTTCCTCAAAATTTAGTGACTAGGCAAAAATCACAAATCAGGAATACACAAAGAATGAGGAACTGACTGTACATCGTTAAAAGGCAGGAGAGGAGATCCCTCTTCTCTCTGGGTTGTTCTAAATCTTACAATACCAGCCAAAGTCATTCATTCATTGAATAAATCCATTAACCCAGGTACTTGGTGATAAAATAAAAGTGCTTAAATAGGGGATTTGGATGTTAGGCCAAGTTGTGAATTCACTAACATGGCCCAACCTATCAATTTTATACAGGAGCTGATAGAATATTTCTTGTTGAATGTCACATAGCAAATTATTGACAGTCTGGGAAGCCCAGGACTTTCCATATATCAATACTGTGTTGGTCCCACAGCTGAGTGTTTCTTGAAGTAGTTACTGAGCATGCCTGCTTGAGGCTTCCAGTAATTGGCTTGTATCTGTGGCAATTCAATTTCAAAATTTAGCGAGCCCCTCCTTGGTGACTGTGAGCTCCTTGTGGACAGGGGCTATGTCTTTTTCATCTTAACCCCCGCATCTAGCCTGTGGTTGGCACATGAAAAATTCTGAATAAATATTAAGTAACTGAATAACATTGAGAAGTCAGGAGTCAAATTTAGGGCATACTAAAATTTCTCCCACTGAAAATGAAAATATACATGTGGACATGGTTCTGTGAGAGATGCAGGACATTTTTAGGCTATGGTCACTCCAGTGGTTAAAGTCACAGGATCTGGAGTCAGACCTGGACTCAAGCCTGATGATGGGACATTCAGCAAGACACCTAACTTTTCCATGCCTCACTTTTCCTCATTTGTAACACAGGGATGATGGTAGGTGCTACCACATGAATTGGTTTTAAGGGTTAAATATGGTAGTATTTACAAAGGGTTTAGTCTAATGCCTCAACGTATTAAGTGATCACCAGATACCACTTACTAATTTTCTTATCTCATTGGATTGACCAAATATACCAATTTAAGGAACCATTAAATCACAGGAGGGGCCACCATAAAGTTCAGGATGTAAGGACTAACTGTGTAGAAGAAAGAGCATATCTTGGGGCGCCTGGGTGGCTCAGTGGGTTAAGCCGCTGCCTTCGGCTCGGGTCATGATCTCAGGGTCCTGGGATTGAGTCCCGCATCGGGCTCTCTGCTCAGCAGGGAGCCTGCTTCCCTTCCTCTCTCTCTGCCTGCCTCTCTGCCTACTTGTGATCTCTGTCTGTCAAATAAATAAATAAAATCTTAAAAAAAAAAAAAAGAAAGAGCATATCTAGACTGAGACCCTTGTAAAGGCTTCTTAGGGGAGGAAGCACTTGACGTGGATTTGAGGGATAGCTGAGGTTTTCCTGGTGTGGAAGAGGAGTCCAAAGGATGTTAATGGCATGATGGGAAGATTGTATGTACATGGCATGTTTGGGAGACATGGAGGAGGATGGCTTGCCCATTATGTGGGATGGCGAGGGAAGCATGTGGCAGCCATGGGTAGAGATGCTATGAGATTTAAAGCCTGTTCACTGGGCAAAGGCATGAGAACTGCTCCTGGAGCAAAAGAGAAGCAAATGAGCTACTTTAAGCACCACTAGGAAAATTCACAAGTATTTCCTTTGACTGAAAAGTATGTGTGGGTTTTTAAAAATTTATTTTTATTTTTATGTCTTTATAACCGGGAGAGGGGTCTCTCTTCTTAAAATGTCCTTGTTTTTGAAGTTACTGTCTGGGTGAGGAGTGCCCAGCCTATTTCAAAGGAATGATTCAGCTGTCTTCAGGATTTCTAGCCCCCCACCCCCGCCCTCCACAACACTTCCCTCTGAAACACTGGTTTGGTTCTGAAGGCTCCAGAGGAGGTACAGAAATCGTTAGGTTCGTAACGTGAATCATGTATTCAAGGCCAACCAGAAGCTATTTGCTACAAAGATGCTCTGACACTCAAGGCTGGTTTTGAACTATGGGCATATTCCTGCTTCTGCTGAGTTTGTCGGCAGACCAAACCTCTTGTTCCCAGGATTCACGCACATATCACTCAAAGCACTGGATATGCCTTCATCAGCCTCCTTTATAGGAATTCTCTTTCAGTGTAGGCTGCGTGCAATACCCTAGGGGGTGGTGTCCATGAAATGGGGGCATCGATCAGTGTTGCTGGAATGTACTTCTCCTATTCCTTTGTGTACTTTATGTATGGATCCTTTTTCATGGTGGCTCATGTTACCCATCAAGTCTCTGACAGTGTCATCTGTCACTGCAAAAGGCCAGTATGCACACAGATTTTTTTTTTTTTTTAAAGAGGTTTCTTTGTTTGGTTGAGGTCAGCAAGAGGGAGTCCAAGTCTGAGGAGTCAATGCCTCTGACACATCACTTATGTTCATTTCTCCCAGGACTGCGGAGTTACAAGCCTTAAAAGGAAGTGAAGAGACCTTTCAGTTTCTCTCGCTGCCTCCACTAGGATTAGCTAGAGGGGAACCATAAAAGAAACCTATAAAATAACGCTGGGTGCAATGTCTGCTCAGCATTGCACCAGGCTCTGCTTGGTGCTAAGGACATGGAGGGGACTATGAGATGTGACTTATTAGCTGAGCCCTTGCTCATAGACCTGTAGTGGAAAACCGTAAACCATTGGAATAAAGTAGTGGATGTGAGTGTAATAGAAGGGAGCATAATGGAGGTGGCAGCTGATCCCCATTCTATCCCTGCATTAATTTTTTTTGTCATCACCATGTTACAAAACCATTTTTCATTGAGTTCAACTTCCTTTTCATGACACGTTTTTTTATTTATAATGATTATAGCATATTTTCATATGGATTAGGAATTTATTACTATTTAAAGTAATTTACTTGGGGTGCCTGGGTGGCTCAGTCAT
Organism: Lutra lutra; assembly: GCF_902655055.1. Classification (NCBI taxonomy): domain Eukaryota; kingdom Metazoa; phylum Chordata; class Mammalia; order Carnivora; family Mustelidae; genus Lutra; species Lutra lutra. Next base: position 47,104,353 of record NC_062282.1, read on the forward strand.
TAAGCATTTGCCTTCGGCTTAGGTCATGATCCCAGGGTCCTGGGACTGAGTCCCATATTGGGCTCCCTGCTCGATGGGAAGCCTCCTCCTCCCTCTTCCAGTCCCCTGCTTGTGTTCCCTCTCTCACTGTGTCTCTCTCTGTCAAATAAATAAACAAAATCTTAAAAAGCAAACAAACTGAGTCTTTTTTTGCCAGTTTCCCCCACCCAACTTCACTGAGGTATGATTGACAAATAAAAATTGTATGTGTTAATAGTGTTACACCATGATGCTTTGATATATGTATACATTGTAAAAACATTTTATAGTTTAACTAAGCATACCTCCATTTTTCCTATTCTAAAAATCATAAGCTGGAACACCAATGTTTTCTTTACTTTGTTCTTTTAGCATTGAAATATGAGGTTTTGGTCATTCTAGAAGTTTCCTCACTAATAATAATGCAATGAATTTGGACAGAATTTTATCTCCTGCCATCCCAGGTCACTTTTGTTCATGATGGCTTGATACAGGTGACTTGGTGAATGTTAAGCCTGTTTGTGGAGGGGAAAGCAAAGCCCAGACTGGTGAGGCTCTAGTCCTGTGCCCTGAGCACAGGGTCAGGGTGAGGGTTTGTGAAAACTCCTGTACGTGTCCCAGGAGACAGTGTTCATAAGGAGCCAAGCTTGGAGATCAGAACAACGTGGTCTAGAATTCCTCCTCGGATTCCTCTCAGCTGTACGGCCTGTGGGCAATGGCTCGACTTCTCTGAGACTCCATTTTCTCATCGATAAAGCAGAACGATCCCTCCTTTGTACGTTTACTTCAAGGAGCAAGTATCAAAGCAATCAAAGCATTTGATTGGACGGCAGGGCATAGTCAATACTCAAAGGTAGTTCTTAGTCTTGTTGGGAAATAGAATTTTTCTGATCCCCAGTCTGGTATCTTGTCCGCCAGACCTAGCTGCCTGCCCTTCTTTCTGTTTGCTGATTGCTGTGACATGAAGACTGCTTTTATGGCTTCAGGAGAGGAGGACAGAGGAACTTAGCATTTTCCAACAGACCATCATCATAAGAAAGCTCTGGAGGTCAGCCGATATGTTTTTCTTGTGGTGGGACATTGGTCAAGTCACAACATCTCCAAACTTCTATATATTTGGTAGCAATCCAGTGCTTATCTCACAGGGTTTTGTAAGAATTAATGAGACCATAAGGTGCGGGGGTGGGGGGTGTGGCGTGGGCTGGCTAGGCACATTCCATGTGCTTGGGGAAAGGTACTTGTGCTTAGTATTTCTACCAATATTCTAATTTCTTATCCTCTGTTTACCTTTCCTTGACTGCTATGACAAGGAAGTACTAATTTCCTTCCCGGCTTTTATAAAACAGGGAGCAGGCTTTGGGCCAATTCTTATGGGTGGTGATAAGAGGATGCCAACCAGAATTTCAAATTCAGACTTAGAGAGCCGTCCTGTCATGTGTCTTGCTTGTTCTTCCCCCAGAGACCTCATCCCCTGGACCCAGTAAGGCCTTCCCTCCTGGGGAGGAACGTTTTGTACAAAAAACCCCCACAACATCAGCTTTTTCTGTCCTGTGGCATTTTCACCCACTGCCAGGTGCTACCTGGCATGTGGCTTTGATTGACAAGATTACTAATCCATTGTAATCATATTTTCATAATTAGTCCCTGCGAGGCCTGGCTGGCTGTTCTCGCCCAGGTAAACTCCTGCCTGCTGCTGAGTGTTTTCACCAACTGTCACCTCCCCAGGAGGGAGCTGTTGGTCTAGCACCCACAGCTGTTACTAAGAATTGCTTGTGTATTCTTCTCCATCTTCCCTTTTGGGTGCTTGGCTGCTGGAAATCCTTGCTTGATGAAAAGTTATAATTACTGTGTCGGGACCGGAACAGGTACCAAAAATGGTTCAAGGATTTCCATCTTGCTGATCATTCACTGCCCATTCCTCTTCCGTGGTTCCTTGCCTTGGAGCCTCTCTGCCCACCTCCCCACACATCCCTGCAGCAAGGGCGAGGGGAAACTTCAAAGGCGTTGCTGAATAAAAGAACACACGGCAAGACATTAATTATTTACCAGGCAAAGTTTTGGCAGGCACAGGGGCCTTTCCCTGTTTGTCTTGCTGAAGATGGTGGGAAGAGTGCTTTTGAAGGTTGTGTTCACAGGGACCACTTTGGCCGCTAAGGGTTGGCGAACCCTGGACCCTTCCCCTGCACGCTGGCCCTGCTCTGACTGAACAGACCGTAGCCAGGCTGTGTGGGTTATTGAGCCCTTGGTGGAGGTCAGACACGAGGCTAGGGCCTTTTATTCTTCATCCCGTTGAATCCTTACAGCACCGTAGGAAGTAAATTCCAGCCATTCTGTCCTTGTTAGAGATAGACAAGGAGCCAAGGTGCAGGACGTTAAGTGACTTGCCCAAGGTCCCTCAGCTGGAAGGCGGCAGATCTGGGACTCAAGCTGGAAGTGCTCTCCAGATCTGGCCCATGTAACCACCGTACCCTGCTCTGTTCTGTGTGAACTAGAGATACCAGGAATCGGCACTGCCAGGCGGCGCTGGCGGTATCTTTGAGGAGATTGGAATCTGAAGTCTACAGGGAGGATTCCTTGGTGACTGGGCGGATTCTGAGTCGTTATCTGGTAACTGGAGACGTGGAGATGTGTTTGTTTCCTCTGAGCCTTGGGTAGGGTCAGAGGAGGAAACTGCCGCAGGACCAGCACAAGGACTCAGGGTTTCCATCACTGGGCTCAGGTACCACCAAATCTTCCTTGGGGGCCTGTGTCCCTGGACTCCTCAGCCTACAGCTCTCATGATGTCACCTCTGCTGTGAAAACCAGAGTATTCAGGGGCCTCTGCTCTCCTTCACAAACCCTGCTCTGGTATTGCCCGGAATCTCCAGGGCTTTATACTGGCCCCTCACCAGTCCCCTTTACTCAAAGGATGGGAAAGAATTTGTACATTCTTCTAGCTTCCTCTGCATTTGCTAACATCTGTGGAGTGCTTGCTGAATGCCAGACACCCTCTGATAAGAGTTTTACATGCATCATCTCTCTTAATTACCCTTTTACATTCTGGTAGACAGATGCTGTTAGGCCTGTTTTGCTGGTGAGGAAACTGAGGCCTCACAAAGATAAGAAACTTGACCAAATACATAGTGAGTGGTGAGTACCAGAATTTGAATCTGCATAGATTCTACTCTTAGCACCATTTTGTTATAATGAATTGTGTGTGTGTGTGTGAGAGAGAGAGAGAGAGAGACTGAGTGAGCAAGCGAGAGTGACAAGGGTACCCTGGCTTCATTGAGTGAATAAGGAATCTCCTTATTGATTGAAATATTGACTGTTAAATCTTACTTTCTCAATGAAGACTTCTATCTCCTTCTCTATGCCTAACGTTTGCATTATTAATATAATAGTGGCTTCTAAAAGTTACTCCCTTTACAGTCTTGGGTGAGCACTCCCAGATGAAGTTCATACACATTTGGGCTTCTAGCAAATGTTAGTACACTAACCTCAGCAAGGCTTATCTCTGTCTGGTTAAGCACTCAGAAGGTTGAAAGTAAATTAAGAAAATCACACTGTAGAGAGAAGGAAGATTATTTGTTCCTCCCAGTGACCAACATTCAGATTTCTCTGGGAAGATCTCTTAACTACATCTTCCTGGCTGCCTGTCCAATGCCAGAAGCAGTAGTGAATTTGCTTTGTCCAAAAAAAGGCCATTGCTGTTCTCAGCAGAGGCCACAGAGCTGCAGCTCAAGGCATCAGAGTTGCTGAGAAAACATAGCAGTTAATACCACCCAAATTTCCTAGTAGGGTGGTGAGCCCAGCGGCAACTGTTGAAGAAATCAAGGTGGACAGGTGGCACCAGGTTCTTAGCCCGGGTTTGGTTTTGAATCCATCATCTACTCGAGACTGCATTCAGAGTCTATATACAAACACAGGGAGTTCCTTAGTTTCAAATGACCTCATAACTTGACTGCAGAGGAGTAGCTGGCCTTTCCAAGCACCTAAAATGCCACATTAACCTGGATTATGTTGACATCTATGGGCTTCTTCATTTGGGCTGCAAGGGGAGCTGGTTAATGGCAATTACTTACCTTTTGTTCCTCTTGTCGCCCTTCTAACTTGCCCAGTTTGCCCCTGTGTATTTATGGGTATACAAAGAGATATCTGATATGCAGTTGACCCTTGAACGACATGGGTTTAAACTGCTGTGGGCCCACTTAAAAGTGGATTTTTTGGATACAGTATCATACTATAAATATATTCTGATTTTCTCTTCTTTAACTTTATTGTAAGAATACAGTATATAATACATGTAACATAAAAAAACAAGTGTTAATTGATTGTGTTATCACTGAGACTGCCAATCAGTAGTAGACTATCAGTAGTGATGTATTTGGAGGCTCAGAAGTTAAATGCTGATTTTTCAACTGCACTGGGAGTTGGTGCCCCTAATCTCTATGTTGTTCAAGGGTCAGTTGCACTTATAAATAATCCCCTTATCTTTTCTCTTTTCTTCACACTCAGAGATGTCCATCTTTCGCCATTACTGCCAGTGACCTTTATAAGAATCAAGCAAATTCAACAGAAGTTTGTTGTGAATCTATTATGTTTCAGGCGATATGTACACACCCAGGGGCCCTTTGCCTTATGGACATTCCAGTAAGGGAAGGTATACATTAAACAGACATATCCCTGAAGAAGCTTTCTATTGAGATGCCACAGGGTACAAATCTTCATCATATGCAAGCAGGACTGTGTTCCTGTGTTCACAGTTCCTGTGTTCCTGCCAAAATGTCCTGTTCTCTTGCTAAGCTGGATATTGCCACCTAATCAGCTCCACGTACCTCTTAAAACCACTTCTCCAGCTTCTGCCTGTTCTAGGCTGCTCAGATAGAAATTCAGGTCCAAGCCTGGGGCAGGTGTGAAGTGGATGGGGGACAAAGACACCAAGACCAGAGACACCATATTCTCATATTTGCCCAAGACTTATCCTCTGGTTTCCCTCACCTAAAATTTCTAAGGATCATTCCAAACTCTTACATGACTTAAAATTGTGTGTAAGTTATTATGTTGATATACATGAGTATATGTACGCACGTGTGTGTAGAACACATACATCCTCTCACTCTTGAAAGATTCTTTTGGAGAGCCTTCTGTGAACCATCTCATGTCAAAGAGGCAAAATGAGGCTCCAGATCATGAGCTGGTCTACCTCAGAAGTGCTTCTGGGCAACAGAAGATTGGAGGAGGAAGCTCCTTTGCTGTCCTGATTCCTGAAGTGTTAGTGAGCTGTGGACGGAGACTCCATCAGGGAGGCATTATGAATAAAACACGCATTTCAAACAGAGGTGGTGGGATTTCTCACAGAGGCATAGCCTCCTCCCCACATACCGCACGCCCCCCCTCCGCCCCCTGGTTCTGAATAATCTGTCCCCGGATCTCGGCACAACTGGATCCTTCTAAAGAGTTCTTAGTTCAGAAGTCACCTTTTCAGAGAGACTTTCCCTTAGCCCTCTGACTCAAACCATCCACTAGGCAATGTCTACCCTATTTGCATTATTTTTAAGGACTCTTACCATTGTCTGAAAGTCCTCCATTTTGTTCGGTCTTTGATTCCTCTCCCTTCTATCTCCCAGGACACCCCCATCCCATACCACACCCTAGAAAGAAAACTCCACACAGTTCTTTACTGTTTTGCTTCCACCACCTGAAACAGTACCTAGCACATAATAAGTGCTTAATAAATATTTAAGTGAATGAATAAACGATCTCCTCCCCACCCCCCGATATATTGGTTGAATGACTGAAGAGGGAACTAGGCATGCAGCAGTCTGGCATCTTAGACTAGTCTCCTCCCTCTCTGGGAGAAAATAATTGGCTCATTCAGGACCACATCTACATTGGCGTCACATTCTGTACTGTGAGCCAAGCCACTCAGCCTGAAATATTAACAGCCTGGGGGACTGGCCGTCCATGTTCTGTAGCTGCTTTGGCTGTACTGACTCTTGAGTTGGGAAATGTTTGCCATTTCACTCCTCATCTGCTCTTCCTGGGGGGAGGAGCAGTGATGCTGGCGGGAAAGCCTTGGGAATTCTTTGCTTTCCAGTAGACGGCTGAATTCCCTGAGAGCCAAAGCTTATGTGAGATGACTGTGAATTGAGGGGGCTGAGCTAGAGCCCTGCTGCTCCAACCCCTCCCTCGCTTCCTGTGTGTGACAGGTGAAGGAGTGACTAGGGCAGCCACGCACTGTCAGAACCAGAAGTGTATCCTTGCAGACTTGAGGGCTGTCCTTTCTCAGGGTTTGAGAAACATCAGGAAACCTTGGTTCCCCACTGCCTTCTCTACTTTCTCTACCTTGATCTTTCTTCTGCTCACTAAACAAGTTCATGGTTCAGATACTCAGCCTTCCTGCCTTACAGAAGGTCTGAAGTCACATTACGAACTAAAATTTTGTGTATTATGCAGTGGTGTGAAAATCCAATGAAATCCCTGGGTTTAGGTTAACCTCTCATGTTTATAGAGCAGAAATAATTTTTGAGTCCCTTATAGCATGCATTGTTATTATAGATTCATTATTGCTTTGAATTCTTATAAAAATCCCTGCGAAGTATATAGTGCTTTTTTATTTTAATATTATTATTATTATTATTATTTTTGGTTAATCCCCATCATAAAAACACTAAGTTTTGGAGAGAATGACTTTGGCTGTGACAGGCAGCTAGAAAGAAGCATGGCTGGAATTGAAACCTTGGTAACAAGATTCCAGGGCCAGTATTTTTATTAGGCTCCAGCTGCCTTCTAGAACTCAAATTGGAATGTACAGTTTTAGATGTTGGCCATTAGGAAGGTGTAATTTTTGTAGTTTAATTCTGTAAGACATTTGAAAGGCATAAGCAAATAATGAGAAAAACAACATTTAGGGAGCTCCCTGAATGGGCCATGCAGCAGCTTGAGAGAGAGAGAGAGAGCGAGAGAGTATGTGAGTGTGGCAGAGGGTTTACTTCTGGATGGTTGTGGAGGATTAGTTATGGAGAGAGTTTCAGATAAAGGAAAACAGAGTAAAAGGGGTGTGTGTGTGTGTGTTGTAATTCTCATTAGGTCTCAGGCTTGGACATCTTTGTTGTTTTCTTCCTAAAATGTTTCATCCTCTCTATCCCCTCTCTATAAAATTATGGCTAATTTTATAATTTTATAATGTTCTGTCTCCACAGTTACATTTTATTAGCCAAAGTACCTCAACTCTCAAAACTATTCCATCACCCTAGGGAAAATTTTCTGTAGATTATATCTTTGTGTCTAGTGCATGTGTATGTGTGTGTGTGTGCACGAGTGTGTGCATGTGTGTATGTGTGAAGCTGTGGAGTGAGCATTTTGTGTTGGGTGCTGGCAGATACAGATATAAGGTGGGTACAGTACCTACCTTCAAGGGTATCTCTGAGTAGCAGAGGTATTAATATAAAGAGATAAAGGATGGTAACACATGGTCAGGTGAATTGTTTCCTACAAGATCTGCAAGGACCACCTGGGGTTCAAGAGAGACATTAGCGTCATATCTGATGGGGTGGAGAGTTTTTGAAATGGGCCCAGAGAGAAGTATGTTTACACAGCCAGAAAAAGGAAGGGTAATCTAAGCAGAGAGAACTGAATTAATGAAGGCAGAGAGGCAGGAAATCAAACAAGGTTATTCAGAGAACAAAGTATCTTAGCTTGGCTGGAATTTAGCCTATTCCTGGAGCAGTTTGTCTTAAGCTTTTTTTTTTTTGATTTGAGAACTATTTCAGCAAAATACCTTACAGTCCACCTGTGCCACCCACGTTCACTGATGGGAATGCTATTATTTATCCACATGTGCATGGGTATAGTAGCTTTTCACCACTGTATGGCAGCCAAATAGTTTAGTGGAATACTGAATTACAGTCCTTAAGAACTCACTAATAGTGTTAATTACAGCTTACAATGACCAAACTTTGGTTCCTTATCTACTTAGGGGATGCTAGTAAAAATGCTTAGTCATAGGTATAAACAGCTCTCTATGGAATAGATCATAATTATCTCTTGAGATTTGAGAAAATGATTTATATTCTTGGATTAGCTCATGATCCATTGGGGGATCCTTGGGATTCATCAATAAGCCATTGATCATACTTTGAGAAACAGTGGCAGAAAGGGATGATGGAAAATGGAAAAACAGGTCCTGTTATGGAGACTTTTGTAAGAAATGAAGAGTTGTACTTAATTTGCACCTAATTGCCACGGAAAGTATTTGTAAGAGCAGTAGAATTTTGTGTGGTTAATTTTAAGGAAGAACCAGTGCTTCAGAAGGATTGAAGAAGGGAGAGGTTGGCATGCAGCTTAACTGGGTAAGAGAGAGGTAGTGCCTTAGTGAGTAGAAATGAGGCAGGTGATAGAAAACTTGCAGAGAGAGAACCAACAGAGTTGGCAAGTTGAGTGGGTGTTAAACTACAGTAAAGAAGGAGCAGAAGGCTTGGCTAAGATGGCTGGATACTTATGAAAATGGTGCCATCCACATTAACTGGCAAATTAGGAGGAAAAGCTCTTTTGCTAGAGGAAACAACAAAAATTCTTCTAAAAAATGATTGTTGGAAAAATTGGGATTTAAAAAAATCCAGAAACTTCCAGGCACTATGTGGTGAATCACATGGGAAAGAATTTTAATCTTTCTAACCAAAGCATTGTCACAGCATATTGGTTGACTTTAAGGGAAAGAAGTCCCTTAAGCCAAATAGTACCTTTGCTGAGATGGCTATAGCTCATATTGGGTACTGAAGGTTATCAGAAGTTGGGATAGGTCAGGGAATACTCCCTTCCTCCTTGACTAGGTCCTATAAGGAAGCTTCATGTGTCATAAGTTCAATTATAATTTCCCTCAAAGTGAAATTCTGACCCAAAGGCCTGTGAAGGGCTTGTTAGTCCTTGTTCACTCCCACATGGTGGGTTGTATCCTATGATAGTTAATTTTGTGTGTCAACTTGGCTGGGTCATGGTGCCAATTACTTGGTCGAACATTATTCTATAGGTTTCTGTGAGAGTGCTTTCAGGATTGGATTAACATTTAAGTCAGTGGACTTTGAATAAAGCAAATTACTCTCCATATTGTGGGTGAGCCTCATCCAATTAGTTGACAGGCCTTAATAGAACAAAATTGATCTCTTTTGAGAAAGATGGAATTCTGCCAGCAGAGGGTCTCTGGACTTGAACTATTCCATTTTCTCTACTGGATCTCCAGGTTGCTAGCCTACCTGGAAGATCTGGACATGCCAGTCTCTATAATGGTGTGATCTTAAATTTTAATTCCTTAAAATAAATATCTCTCTCTCTCTCTCTCTCACACACACACACACACACACACCCTATTCGTTCATTTCTCTGGAGAATCCCAATATGGATCCCACTAGAGATTCTTTATCAGTTATGATAGGCTAGGTTATGCTGTGGTAACTAACAACTTCTAAACTTCAGTGACTTCATACAACAATAAAAAATGTTTCTCACTTTAGCTCTGCGTTCAAAGAAGACGGGCTTGGGAGTTCTGCTCATCATTGACCCAAGTTACATAGTCCTATCTTAACATGAGAGGAACATAATCATATGGTAACTAAAGGGGATATGACTGCCTATTAAAGCTGCCACCCCAATGTGGAAAAGGTCACTTCCATTCACATATCTTTGGTTGATGCTAGTCACACAGCCACCGTCCCTTCAAAGGGGGCTGGAGAAGTACATTCCTCCTTGTGCCCAGAAGGAAGTCAAAAATACCTTCCAAAATAATCCAAAATTTCCTCATCTACCTCTTAAGGGATTGTTATGTGGAATTTCCACTGGCCTGAGATGAAGGAGATATGGAACCACTGGCTGGTTTTCCTGCCGGAGGATTTCTGTGTGGAGAATAATAAAGCTGAGAGGAGAGAAACTGACTTCTGGTAATATACCATCAGATGTCTTGGATCTAGTTGTGTGAAGCTACCTCTGAGCTTCTGATTTGTGTGAGATACTACAGTCAACTTTTTTTCTTGAGGCACTTTACACTGGGTTTCTGTCCCTTGTAATCACAAGTTTCTTGAGGAATACAGTGATGATTAAAAAAACCACTTCATTTCTGGATTCTCCAATACTTTTTGTTCCTTGAGCACCCACTGTACTTTTCTATTTTAATACTTGCACTGTTCCTTCTGCTTAAAATATCTTCCTTTTTCCTTCCTTCTATTAGCCAAAATGTTTCTGCTACTTTGTTTCATTACTGCTGCCTCTACAAAGTGATTCCTAATCTATTTCCCTCCCCCATCATCAGCCAGAATCAGTCTTTTCCTTCTATAGTCTTATAGTAATGAACTTGAACTTCCATTACATTTATTACATTCTGTCTTGTACTAGCCAGTGCTTAGGGAACACGTCTTGTGTACTGGGTGCTTTACATTTCTGCAGAAATAAATTGTTCTATTCCTCAGATAACCCTATGGAGTAAGTATCATTATGCCAGTTTACACATAAATTATAATTTAGAAGAACTGATTGATTTTCCTTAGCTCATACAGCTGGGATCTGGGATTTGGAACCCAGGTAATTTGGCCTCAGAGTTTACACCTTTCATCTTCTTGAATATTTGAAGACCTGGCTTGTCTCTTCTACTAGACTGTTATCTTGTGTGGTAGAAATCCTGTAGTCAAATTGAGGATCAGACCTAGCAAGTGCACAGGATCTTAGAGTTTGCAATTTGCATGTTAACATCATTCCTACCTTTACCTTATGCTTCTTGTCCTCATTTTATTGCTTTCCCGATTTCTTCACCAACGTTTTCTAAATTTTATTTTATTACGTTGTAGCATTTGCAATTTTGTAAGCTCCCCCAGTCCTTTATAGGTTGGGGGGAAAATAAATGAATAAAATGAAAATAAAATAGATTGTAGGTTCCTTGATGGTAAGGATCAACTTTACCTTAACATTTTCTCTAGTTCCTAACTCTAGAACTCAGAGACTCTTAATTTAGAGGTGAAATCTCCAGGTTTTGAGGATTAAGAAGTCTCAGGTGTAAGGAAGGTTGCCTTGTCGTGACTGTGCCTAAAATTTCTACAGGGTATGTGTGTGAGTGTGTGGGTGTGTGTGTGTGTGTGCATGTGTGTGTCTGGCAGGTTGTGATGGGGGTGGCTCTGTCCCTTGCTGTACCAGAGAGAATAAAATAAGACCTTTTGCTGCAGCACAGAGAATTGACTTTGCCATCCTGCTTTCTGGAGAAGCTGAATATTTTACCTTCAGCAACATTCTGAATTCCTTGTGAAACTGGAAACAGCGACAAACTATTTTTGAGTCTTTTTGTCAGCTAGGAAAAACTAAGATGCTGACTGGCAGGAAGGGCTGGAGGTGTCTTTTATTACAGCCCTCCTTCAGGTGTGTGACTTGTTGGTAAGAAGGAATAGAACGCAGTGGGAGCCGCCCTCAGCTCGGGCCGTGCTGTACCCTCCTCAGAGAGCAATTTGGAACTTATTTTCTTCATTTGTTAAGCATTTCTTGGTAAGAGCAGACACAATTTGAGTTGAAATGCCTATGTTCATGCTCATTTACAGGTAGAATGAAAAAAACAGCCATGTGTGGCTGGCTTCTGACAAAGCAGCTCTTCCCAGAGTGGAGAGCGGGGAAGAAAGGAGCCACAGGAAGCAGTTTCATGGCCGTGTGGATCCTGCCTTGTGTTTCTCTCGGAGCCCCTTCCATCTTTTTCTCCTCTCTCTCCGACACAATTCCACTGTTCTAGCACTTTCCAAAAATCCTGTAGTCATTCAATTTTATTTAAAGACGTTTCTTGAATGCCTGCTGTGTGCCAGGCACTGTGCTAGATCCTGAGGCAGTCAGGAGACATAGAAAAGCTGCTCTGATCGAGTAAATTTGTTATTTGGGGTATGATTGTTGCTAGTGTTTTGAGCACAGTTGGCTGATAGGGATCAGTAAACACCAAAATAGCAATGCAGAGTAATTTGCATGGGGAATGTTGACTTCTTATGTCTGTATATCTGGGTGAAGAGAGGAATATGGTGACCCATTTAAAAGTTTTCTTCTTTGGGGTTTTAAAATTCTCAACTTGAAAATAGACCACTCTCTGTATTTCACCTTCTGCCAAATCAGATCTATCAGTAAAGCAACAGCTGACAGAAACTTAAGTACAATTAGGCACACACTGGTTTTCTCTGAGGGTTATGCAGTTTTATGTACAGTTTATCAAATTCTCTTCCTTGCTGTCTCTATTTCTTATGTTTCTGTCTCTCAATCCCGGTATTTTCCCCGCAGGTCCCCCAACATAGGCGAGTCCTTTCAATATTTTCTCTTTGGAGCTTCCTGTATGAAGGGATAGAGTTAATCCCAAATGTGAAAGATGAGAACTGTGGCAATGCATCCCAGCCATCCGACTGCCCACTTAAGACTCAGGCCAACAGAGGACTTTGCCTCTGGTATTGATGGAGAGAAGCTGGTGTTTGCAAACACACTTTTAACCTTTGACTAAAATTGAAAGAGTATTTGGGGGCGGAGAGTTGCAAGTAGAAGGTGATAAAGTCTATCCTTCTCCAAGGATATTATTTAGAGTATTAAAAACATCCGTGTAAGCCGCAATGACACTGTAAGCAGGGTTTAAGGCACACTGTTAGTCTGTAGCTCAATCATAGTTCTGGCAGGAAAAATATGGGACATGCAAAGCAGTTAATTCAGGTGAGTGTAATAGAGGAAAGGGTTAAGGGAAACCAGCAAGGGATGGTGTAGCTCCCTACAGTTAGTGGCAGTCAGGAGATAGATAATACCATCTTAGCCATGAAAGGTCAAGGTGGGAGGAAGGTCTGAGTAGAACTGGAGAAAGTACAGGTTATCCAAAATGTGCAGTGACCTTAGATAGAGAGATCCTGCAGGAAGGAGTCCAGAAAATACACACTCTGACCTGACTCCCTGGCGTGTTGCTGGTGTTTGCCTTTGACTCTACTCACCGGAAGCTGGAGGCCAAGGGATTCTGTTAACTCAATAAAGTCATCCTTCCAGGGCACAAAGTGGGATAAAGGAGGATAGGAGAGTAGCCCTGGAGGGGTAAAGGGGGGAAATAACAGGTAGTCTGCCTATAGTGAAGCAAAGCAATATGGCAAAAAGGCAATGGGATTATAAGTGAGAAGTTATGAATTTTGTTACTGACTTTACCATTGAGTCAATTGACTTTGGAAAACCACTTCATTCTTCTGAGCATCAGTTCTACCAGTTATAGCATGGGAAGAAACAGCTCTAGGCTTGTGAGGCCACATAGTTATGAGACAGTACTTGTAGAACAATGTTCTTTGAAGGAAGGAGTTATTATAAAAATCTATTAGCAGCAAGCTGATGCTTTTAAAAAGATTTGTTTATTAATTTTACAGAGAGAAAGAGAGGGAGGAGAGGGGCAGAGGGAGAGGGAGAGAGAATCTTAAGCAGGCTCCATGCTGAGTGGGGAGCCTGATGTGGGGCTCAGTCTCATGACCCTGAGATCACAACCTGAGTGAAACCAAGAGTCAGATGTACAACTGACTGAGCCACCAAGACACCCCAACATTAAATCCAACTTATTTTGTATTGAGTGGATATAGCTTAAGCCATGGGAAGATCCTCAGATTCTATCTTTGGCATTGGATCAAAGCAGAAGGGACAAACCCATATTGACTTCAAATGAGTGTTTCCACTTCTGTTCTAAAAGGCACTCTACACTGTATTCAACTTATTCAACATGAAAAGGAAGGATTCTAAACTATGCCATTGGTGGGGGGGAGAACTTAAGGACCTGCTCCATCCTTGCCTCCTTATCTCCTCTGAACATACATGGGAGGTGGTGTTTGGATTGGAAGAATACAGACCTCTTAGTTCCATTAAGGTAGAGGAGGGAAGAAGCTGTGTGTTGCAGTCCTTCTCTTCGTTTGTTAACATTTTCAGTCAATGGCTGGGCCTCATCTCTGGGAATTAGAAATTCCCTATCTTGTATACCTCAGTGCAGTAGATACCTATTGGGATATCTGCTCAGCCTATGACCCTTCTATGGAAACAGCCTCAGGAGGCCATATTGTTACTATGTGGCCAATAAACAAAGATGATGCATGTCTGACCCAATAGTCTCTCCCCTGGGAGACCAGTTTTCTGCTAGTTTTTTGAACTTACGTCAGACTTGGGAGCTGGGGTGCAGTCATCCCATGTTGTGTTCATGAAAGAGCAGAGGAGCCCATCGACTGAGAGAGAATGGAGCAGCTGCACAAGGGGGTGAAGTGGAAGACAGATAAGGAAACCGATGGGAGGAAGTAAAGGAGCGTTAAGTGTGAGGAATGCACCCAAGAAGGAGAAGGTCAATGCCTCGCTTCTTGAAGGCAGTCTCTGTTTCAGTTCCTGTCACTTTGTGAAGCCTTACCACAGCAAGAGTGCCTCTTCCTCCAGCATCATGGGTCAATGAGGTTTCTGAGGCCAGGAGCTGACATAACACTAACAACCACAGGCTTAGAAGCAACAGACACCTCTGGGATGGAGGGACAAGTTGGGGAAAACAATGAGTAGGCTTTGTTCCTTCTGAGGACCTTTGTTTCCTCCTCTTGGCCCCTTCAAAGAAAACCCTTCAACCAGAAAATGGAAGGTCATGGCCAGTGGCTCCCAGGGGGCCTCCTCATGGTTGGAAAGCAGGCTATGTTCCCTGCCAGATACATAGAAAACCTCCAGCCCAGTGATTCTTCCCATTTCACAATTACGTGAAATTACCAATAAAAAACCTTTCTGCCATAAAACAGTGTGAACTTATCTACCTCCTGAGCATATTTACAATCAACAGATTAAAGTATCAATTAAGTTCTTGCACATTACTTCAGCCTCTCTCTTAACATCCACACTTTATGACTTTGTACACCCAGAGCAACAACAGAAATTACCCTTTAATTAAACCAACCCCATCCCCTTATCTAACACTTGCGTGCACACACACAGGTCAGTGGGAAGAAGGCCTCGTGGAGTTTGCACTTTTTCCAATAAAAGTCATTTGTTCAGCCCATTATTCCTAATCATAGTAATAAAAAATGCTTTTTGTATTTCTATAGCTTGTTACAAAGTTTTTTTTTTTTTTTTTAATCAACCTTTGCAATTGTGTTATGAGGTCGGGGCAACAGAGACCTCATGACACAGGTCTCTGTGTGACGACGAATACAGTAAGACGAATACACGTCTTTGTGTATTCGTCTTACTGTATTTGGCGTGTATTTGTCTTACTGGTGACGAAAGACGTTTGTTTGGCGTGTATTCATCTTACTGGTGACGTGTATTTGTCTTACTGGTGATACCTTCCCTTCATAAAGGGTTTACTCTGTGTTGGGTGCTGTGCCATGTCTCATCCAGTCATTGTCTCATTTAACCTCTGCAAGTTCGATGAAGTAGGCATATATTCAGTTGAGAAAGCTGGGGGTTCAGCATGTTGTCAAAGGTAATGTAACTGGTCAGTAATTGGGTCAGGGTTGGAAGATGGTTTGAAGGAACGATGCTCTTAACTTCTATTCAACAAGGCCAGCTGCTTATTTGTCTTCAACCTGCCATTTCTTATCATAGTGGCCATTTTCTTAAAATGATTTTTTCTGATTCATCTAATAAACTTTTATTAACTTTCACCAAATGTGTTTGCATTGTGTAGGATATTTTTCCTACTTTACCTTGCTAACTTTCAATAAACCCGAGTAAGGTATTATCATCCTCATTTCATAAAAGAAATGGACTCAGGAGTGCCTGGGTGGCTCAGTCAGTTGAGCAGCTCACTCTTCATTTAGGCTCGGGTCATGATCTCAGGGTCCTGGAATCAAGCCCGGGGCCAGGCTTCCCATTCAGTGTGGAGTCTGCTTGAGATTCTCTCTCTTTCCCTCTACCCTGCCTGTGCTTGCTTTCTCTCACTCTAAAATAATAAGTAAATCTTTAAAAAAAAAAAAAAAAGAAAGAAAAGAAAAGAGAGAGAGAAAGAAATGAACTCAGATTTTCTTGCTCCAAATTGTTAGTAGTAGGGAATGTTGGGTCTGAATCCAAGGCTTTCTCATTTCACAGCCTGTGTTCCTTTCCTCACACTGTGAGAACTGAAACCAGGAGTGGTTGACCTACTGGACAGGATCTTAGGAGACTCACACTAGCTTTTCTTTCATCTTCTTTCCACTAACTAAAGAGCATCTCCATTCTTGCTTGCTAAATGAGCAATGAGTCAGAGCCTAGGAAAAGCCGTGTGGGCCTTTTTAGGGATATTCCCTCTTTGGAATGGACTGGACAGTGATGAGACCAACATAGGACTCCCTCCGAGCTGGGAGAGATCCCGAGAACGGGCTGTCCTTCAGTTGGGAAAGCAGGGTGAGGAGGGAACTAGGGGACAGGTGGCCAAAGAGAGAAGAGAAACGCAGAAAATAACAAGACAAGAGCGGGAATGCAGGGTTTAAACCATGCAGGCTGGTTATGGACAGTGAGTCAGCATGAATCAAGGAATAAGATCCAGGGTGAGAGAGGTTAGGTCAAACAAGCAATTTCTTTCCTGGTTTCATTGGGGCTAGAAATAAAAACCTCATCATTATCCAAACACAACAGTAACATGAAGGGGTGAAATAATTTATCTTTAAGTAACAGGCTGACCTATTCAAGATTGTAATTTTAATGTAAGACTAACCTTTGAAAATAGATCAAGTGATATAAATTATTAAGGAGAAGACATTCATCAGATAGATGGTGTCTATTAGTAATTTTATGCGTGAAGAGTTAGCTTCCGAAGTACAGTTGGGGCTGCCTCTGCACAGAAAAAAATTAAGAACCCAGTTACCTTTTCGTGACATGTATGGCTGATTTTAATCAGGATTTCTCCTGTCAAATGAAATGAAAAGACTGAAATATGATCTCTTCTAAGAATGTACACTCTGCCTCCCACCTCCTTCCAGGCAGCTGAACCAGGGGAGAAAACGGAGATACACATTAGCAGCCATTTTTTCTCCCCTTCACTGAGGGGAAAATACATAAATCGGTTGGTTTATGTAGATATGTAGAGCCCAAACTATTTATTTAGAATCTTCTAGCCATGCAGCACCATGCCGAGAGTTATATGAGAGAGGGAGGAGCAGGAAGAGTCTAAGACATTTCTTGTCTTGCTGAGGTACAATGTGATCAATTGGAAAGGACAGGAAATCAGGGCACCCCTGCTCTTCCACTTCTGGCTAAGTGAGTCTGGGCAAATCCCTGAGCCTCAGTTACCTGGACAATAAAATGGGGATGACATTGCTACCTACCTCATGGGATTGTTTTGAAGAGTTATGGGGTTATGTCTGGAAGGAACAGCTCACAGAGCCTGGCATACATTCAGGTATATGGAGAACTGTATAAAATAGTTGTTAGTATCACTATTTCAGGTTCCTTCACTGTGTTAAATTGGAGTGAGGATTACTTTTCTTCCACACCACCCCTCAGTACCGTTCCTTGAGGCCTTTCTTGTTTACCTTTGTCTCAGGAAGCTGTAGGTTGCTGAGGAGGACCCCAAGATGTTGAGAAAGAGGTTGTCCATGTGGGGGAGGTTGTATGGAGATTGAGCCAAGTCCCAGCGCCCAGAGAGGTGGCATGCCTGCTGGCTATGGCCAGTGGGAGTTGCTTCAGAGATAGGACAACATCTAGAAGTCCCTTGACATTGGCCATGTGGAAGCTTACCCTCTGGTAAGGGTGGTCAGTGGGTTGAGGCCTCAGGGGTTAGGAGGAGATGGAAGCTTTCTTAAGGGAAATCTCCCTTGATCCATCTTGATGACCGTGATGACCCTGATCATTAGGTGGCTCTTCTAAGTTCAGTCCCTTAAATGCCAAGTTCTACTGACCTCTCCCTCACCATGCTTCCTCCCCTGTTGTCTCTTGTCTCTTCTCAGTCTGCTCTATCCTTATATAGAGGATCACTGGGTACAGCAGAGTTTTTTTTTCTTTCACTTTTTCACTTATTATTATTTTTTTTTTTGCACAAACTTTTTCCTAGTGCTTTAGGGCTTAGATGTGTGAAGATCAAAAAGCCTGGCTCTTAGGACTCACATCTGTGCCTTAGAAACAGAGACAGCTTCTCTGTGCTTCTGTCCTATCAGCCATGCCCTGATAGAAAAAATTCCTTGGTGCAAATGGTGATGGTGGGGGGTAGGACTCCGAGGGTATAGAGAAATCAGTGGGGAGGGGCTCTATTTATACCTCAAGATACTCTCTTATAAAACTATTATCTCCTTCACTATTTCTTCCCTCCTCTTTATTATTACTATGCTTGCTTTAAAAGAAAAGCATTCTTGCTTTAAAAGAAAAGTCATCAGAGGGTTAGATAAATCAGCCCTGTGTCAATTCCAGAACAGAGACCCTGAGATGGAGTCCAGAGCACAAGCAGTTGGTGGCTGTGATGAGGGATTCCAGGAGGAAGCAGATGGATTAAGGAAAGCTCCAGGTCCTTGTGTTCATCTGCCACCTGTGAAAGGAAAAGTGGAGGAGGTAGGATTCTGGGGAGTGAAAGCCATAGACCACAGTGTGTAGCAGACAGAGGTAGGGAGCACTAGAGCACAGGTAGCGTATTAGAGATGACCATGTTGAGAAGAAGGGTCTGGGCCCTCCTAACCTTATTGCGTTCCATCACATGATGCCCAGGAGGAGCACCATGGTCTTAGCTCGAAAGCAGATCCTGAAGCTGCTGTGGTTCCAGCTGGTCAGACAATCATACTCTTTCTCCTGAGCTGGAAGTCCCTTCTTGAAGAGGGATCTGAGGAGCACACATCCATGGCTGTTGTACATGCCCATGGCCATGTCAGCCTCAGTGACAGAACGGGGGCTGGCACCTGGTATCTGGATACCAGGTCTGGTGTTCTTTCCACTCTACTGGGAAACTTACAAGATCTTCAGACCACCACCACGGGGCATCTAATTATGCATTCAGTTGCATGATATACACAGAGAGCCACTGAGTTTCAGAGATTTGGGAGATGAGTGTGGATTACTGTCACCAAGCACAGACTCCTTTGGGGGACACTGCCTTGAGTCCAACAAACCACTGTACCTGTAGCTACAAATAACCAGTTTGTCCAATTTCTCCTACAGTGCCAAATCCCATGCCAGGCTCCCTACCTTGGGAGTTTCAAATCATCTGGTCAAAAATAAAGATTTCTGGCAGATTGTACAAGTTTGCCAGAAGTTTGCAGGAAGTACTCCTAGGCAGCAGACCTGTGGATGACAAAATATGTTTTCTCCTGATCATTTGGACAGACTCCAAAGGACAGTGGGATGGTTCTCCAGAATGAATAGCTATGGCTTCATGTGTGACTAACAAGTTAAGTTTCTCAAAAGATCACCTCCAAGGCAGTCAGGAAGGGCACTGCTGGAAGGCAACCAGGCCTGACAGCATTGCTGGAGTTTGTCTAACCTGTCCTCTTGGCGCCCAAAGTTCCATACTCAGTCAAGTTGAGGCCAAGTCTTTATACTGTCAACGTATGCTTGGGACTATTCAGATATGCTTACATTTCTGCGTTTTGGTAAGAATAGTGATAATAACAAAACAGAAACCATGGTTGCTGAAGGCCAAATCTTTGCACTACTGACACTTTTCAAGAAGGGTTCAGATCTGGCTTTCAGTGGAAAGGGCATTATTACCCTTGCAGTCACACTGCATTTCAAACTTTATTAATAATGGTAACAAAATAGTGATGGATAATTATTCCCCCAACCACTAATGCTGGAAGAAGCATGGTGCTCAGTGGACTTTCTCATTTAACTCTTGCAATAGCCCTGAGAAGTAGGCACTATTTGATTTTATAGGGGAAGAGCTGAGGCTTGTGAAGATAAATGACTTGCTCAGGGTGGCATACTGGCTCAGGGTGGCATACCGGAATCATAGTTGAGGTGTCTGCCTCGCTCTTTCTGATTCCAAAGCCCATGCTTTCATTCACTGTGTTATAAACCTTTTTATTTAATGAATCCAATAAAATCATACAGTCTTCATGGGTCATTTTATAATTAGTAGCATGAGGTTCAAAGTTAATGGCTCTGTGAAGTAGGACTCTACTCTTCTGTTTCCATCTGTAAGCCCTTTGCCTCCATTACACTGATTAAGCCTGGCAAATTCATGGCCGGAGTGGGAATACCAATGGGTCTTAGAGTTCTTTGAGGCCACAGGCATCGGCCAGCACAGTGTTCTTGTTTTTGGTCCATTTTATGACCGCGGTTGCTTATTTCTGCATTGAGGATTTCCCAAGCCTCTGAAAAATCGCTGGGAATACTGAACAAAGTGAGAAAATTGCCCAGACAAGGTATGCACATCAAACAGTCATCCTAGCTAGTTTTTATTTAATTTTATTTTTGAATTTTCAAAGCATTCCAGAAGGAGCAGCTGTGGCTCCCCACGCCACCAGCCTAAGGTTGTGTTTGGTGATAAATAAAAGTACACTTCCATTAAGAAGTACACTTTGAAAATTATCAATAAGTGTTGATCCAAACTTCTGGAATGCCAACACAGACAACACTGGGTCAGGATCTCCCCTTCCCGTCCCTTCTGCCTATTTTAGCAGCTGTGTACTCTTTGCTTCTGTGCATTGTTATTTTTATCTATAATTTTTGAGAGAGTGAAGTATCAGCAGTTGAAGAATGACTTGGGGAGAGACATTTTATTGCTTAAATGATTCTTTTCAGGGAGACAACTGAAGCCAAAAAGGGATCATGGCAAACCTAAAGGAGCTTGAGAAAATTTACACCCTCTAAGGTATTTTAAGCCTTTGGAATTATTTTGAGTGGAAAGACTTATTTTAGGCTTGTGGAAAGTCCTGTTTCGTAACAGCAGAGCTAGACTCCCGCCAGGTGGTACAGTGCTGGAGTGCTGGTTCTAGAACCATGCTTGCCTCTACCAGCTAGCTGGTGACTTGACCTCCCTGTGCCTCCACTGCTTATCTCAAAAGAGGGGGACAATACCTGTTAATGTTTACCTCATGGTACTGTTATGAGAGCTACATGAGGTTCATTTACATGATTATATTGATGAGAACTTCTTTAGTTGAGGGTGACCAAAAACCTGACCCAAAGCAGCTTAAGCCAAGAGACAATTTATTGCTCATAGAAGTGAAGTTCAGGAGTAGGGCTGGATTTAGAGTTCCAACAATGTTATCATAAATTTGCATCTCTTCAGCAAGATGGTGATAGTAGCTCCATCCCTATATTCTCTCAGGGAAAAAGTCATGTTACTGGCTCTGACTGGCATTATGTTAATCTCTGAATCCGTATTGAGGCCAGTTTGTGTTCATATATGATGTTCCAATTGTTGTAGGTTTGGGTCACATGGCTCGTCTTTTTTTATTGTTGTTGTTAAGTTAACATATAATGTATTATTTGCCCCAGAGATACAGGTCTGTGATCATTAGGCTTACCCATTTCACCATAGCATATACCCTCCCCAATGTCCATAACCCAGCCACCCTATCCCTTACCCCCTTCCACCTACCAGCAACCCTCAGTTTGTTTTGTGAGATTAAGAGTCTCTTATGGTTTGTTTCTCTCCCCATCCCATCTTGTTTCATTTTTTTCCTTCCCTACCCCCCACAACCCCCTGCCCTGCCTCTCATATTCCTCATATCAGAGAGATCATATGATAATTGTCTTTCTCTGATTGATTTATTTTGCTCAGTATAATATCCTCCAGTTCCATCCACGTCATTGCAAATGGCAAGATTTCATTTGTTTTGATGGCTGCATAGTATTCCATTGCAATATATACCACTTCTTCTTTATCCATTCATCTCTTGATGGACATCTAAGTTCTTTCCATAGTTTGGCTATTGTGGACATTGCTGCTATAAACATTTGGGTGAACGTGCCCCTTTGGATCACTACATTTGTATCTTTAGGGTAAATACCCAGTAGTGTGATTGCTGGGTCATAGGGAAGCTCTATTTTCAACTTTTTGAGGAACCTCCATGCTGTTTTCCAGAGTGGTTGCACCAGCTTTCATTCCCACCAACAGTGTAGGAGGGTTCCCCTTTCTTCACATCCCGTCCATTTCATGGAGGGGGGTGTTAAAGTCCCCTACTATTATTGTATTATTGTCAGTGTGTTTCTTTGATTTTGTTATTACTTGGTTTATATAGTTAGCTGCTCCCATGTTAGGGGCATATATATATATATATATATATATATATACATACACACACACACACACACATACATATACATGTGTATATGTATATATACATACATATACATGTGTATATGTATGTATATATATATATATATAATTTTTTAAGGGGCATAGATATTTAAAATTGTTAGGTCTTCTTGCTGGACAGACCCTTTGAGTATGATAGTGTCCTTCCTCATCTCTTATTATAGTCTTTGGCTTAAAATCTAGTTGATCTGATATAAGGATTGCCACCCCAGCTTTCTTTTTTTTTCTTTTTTTTTTAAAATTTTATTTTTTATAAACATATAATATATTTTTATCCCCAGGGTACAGGTCTGTGAATCGCCAGGTTTACACACTTCACAGCACTCACCATAGCACATACCCTCCCCAATGTCCATAACCCTACCCCCCCTCTCCCAACCCCCTTCCCCCCATCAACCCTCAGTTTGTTTTGTGAGATTAAGTCACTTATGGTTTGTCTCCCTCCCAATCCCATCTTGTTTCATTTACTCTTCTCCTACCCCCTTAACCCACCATGTTGCATCTCCTCTCCCTCATATCAGGGAGATCATATGGTAGTTGTCTTTCTCCAATTGACTTATTTCGCTAAGCATGATACCCTCTAATTCCATCCACGTCGTCGCAAATGGCAAGATTTCATTCCTTTTGATGGCTGCATAGTATTCCTTTGTGTATATATACTACATCTTCTTTATCCATTCGTCTGTTGATGGACATCTAGGTTCTTTCCATAGTTTGGCTATTGTAGACATTGCTGCTATAAACATTCGGGTGCACATGCCCCTTCGGATCACTACGTTTGTATCTTTAGGGTAAATACCCAGCAGTGCAATTGCTGGGTCATAGGGTAGTTCTATTTTTAACATTTTGAGGAACCTCCATGCTGTTTTCCAGAGTGGTTGCACCAGCTTGCATTCCCACCAACAGTGTAGGAGGGTTCCCCTTTCTCCGCATCCTCGCCAGCATCTGTCATTTCCTGACTTATTCATTTTAGCCATTCTGACTGGTGTGAGGTGATATCTCATTGTGGTTTTGATTTGTATTTCCCTGATGCCGAGTGATGTGGAGCACTTTTTCATGTGTCTGTTGGCCATCTAGATGTCTTCTTTGCAGAAGAAGTTCATGTCCTCTGCCCATTTCTTGATTGGATTATTTGTTCTTTGGGTGTTGAGTTTGCTAAGTTCTTTATAGATTTTGGACACTAGCCCTTTATCTGATATGTCGTTTGCAAATATCTTCTCCCATTCTGTCAGTTGTCTTTTGGTTTTGTTCACTGTTTCCTTTGCTGTGCAAAAGCTTTTGATCTTGATAAAAATCCCAATAGTTCATTTTTGCCCTTGCTTCCCTTGCCTTTGGCGATGTTCCTAGGAAGATGTTGCTGCGGCTGAGGTTGAAGAGGTTGCTGCCTGTGTTCTCCTCAAGGATTTTGATGGATTCCTTTCTCACATTGAGGTCCTTCATCCATTTTGAGTCTATTTTCATGTGTAGTGTAAGGAAATGATCTAATTTAATTTTTCTGCATGTGGCTGTCCAATTTTCCCAACACCATTTATTGAAGAGGCTGTCTTTTTTCCATTGGACATTCTTTCCTGCTTTGTCAAAGATTAGTTGACCATAGAGTTGAGGGTCTATTTCTGGGCTCTCTATTCTGTTCCATTGATCTATGTGTCTGTTTTGTGCCAGTACCATGCTGTCTTGATGATGACAGCTTTGTAATAGAGCTTGAAGTCCGGAATTGTGATGCCACCAACTTTGGCTTTCTTTTTCAGTATTCCTTTGGCTATTCAAGGTCTTTTCTGGTTCCATATAAATTTTAGGATTATTTGTTCCATTTCTTTGAAAAAAATGGATGGTACTTTGATAGGAATTGCATTAAATGTGTAGATTGCTTTAGGTAGCATAGGCATTTTCACAATATTTATTTTTCCAATCCAGGAGCATGGAACATTTTTCCATTTCTTTGTGTCTTCCTCAATTTCTTTCATGAGTACTTTATAGTTTTCTGTGTATAGATTCTTAGTCTCTTTGGTTAGGTTTATTCCTAGGTATCTTATAGTTTTGGGTGCAATTGTAAATGGGATGGACTCCTTAATTTCTCTTTCTTCTGTCTTGCTGCTGGTATATAGAATTGCAACTGATTTCTGTGCATTGATTTTATATCCTGACACTTTACTGAATTCCTGTACAAGTTCTAGCAGTTTTGGAGTGGAGACTTTTGGGTTTTCCACATATAGTATCATATCATCTGCGAAGATTGATAGTTTGACTTCTTCTTTGCCGATTTGGATGCCTTTAATTTCTTTTTGTTGTCTGATTGCTGAGGCTAGGACTTCTAGTACTATGTTGAATAGCAGTGGTGATAATGGACATCCCTGCCGTGTTCCTGACCTTAGCGGAAAAGCTCTCAGTTTTTCTCCATTGAGAATGATATTTGCGGTGGGTTTTTCATAGATGGCTTTGATAATATTGAGGTATGTGCCGTCTATCCCTACACTTTGAAGAGTTTTGATCAGGAAGGGATGCTGTACTTTGTCAAATGCTTTTTCAGCATCTATGGAGAGTATTATATGGTTCTTGTTCTTTCTTTTATTAATGTGTTGTATCACATTGATTTATTTGTGGATGTTGAACCCCAAGCTTTCTTTTGATGTCCATTAGCATGGTAAATTTTTTCCACCCCCTCACTTTAAATCTGGAGGTGTCTTTGGGTCTGAAATGAGTTTCTAGTAGACATCATACTGATGGGTCTTGTTTTTTTAATCCATTCTGACACCCTGTGTCTTTTGATTGGGGCATTTAGCCCATTTACTTTCAGGGTAACTATTGAAAGATATGAATTTAGTGCCATTGTATTACCTGTAAGGTGACTGTTACTGTATATTCTTTCTGTTCCTTTCTGATCTACCATTTTGAAGCTCTCTCTTGCTTAGAGGACCCCTCTCAATATTTCCTGTCGGGCTGGTTTGGTGTTTGCAAATTCTTTTAATTTTTGTTTGTCCTGGAAGCTTTTTATCTCTCCTATTTCCAGTGACAGCCTAGCTGGATATTATACTTTGTCTGCATATTTTTCTCGTTCAGTTCTCTGAATATATCATGCCAGTCTTTTCTGGCCTGCCAGGTCTCTGCCAATCTAATATTTTTACCATTGTATGTTACAGACCTCTTGTCCTGAGCTGCTTTCAGGATTTTCTCTTTGTCACCGAAACTTGTAAATTTTACTATTAGATGACTGGGTATGGACCTTTTTTATTTGATTTTGAGGGGGTTGGTTTCTCTGTGTCTCCTGGATTTTGATGCTTATTCCCTTTGCTATATTAGGGAAATTCTCTATTGTAATTTGCTCAAATATACCCTCTGCCTCTCTCTCTCTTTCTTCTTCTTCTGGGATCCCAATTATTCTAATATTGTTTTGTCTTATGATATCACTTATCTCTCAGATTCTCCCTTTGTGGTCCAGTGGTTGTTTGTTTCTCTCTTGCTCAGCTTCTTTATTGTCCATCATTTGGTCTTCTATATCACTAATTCTCTCTTTTGCTTCATTTATCATAGCAGTAAGAGCCTCTGTTTTATATTGTACTTCATTAATAGTTTTTTTTGCATTCAACTTGGCTTGGTTTTAGTTCTTTATTTCTCCACAAATGGATTTTATTTCTCTAGACAGAGTTTCTCAATATTTCCCTGCTTGTTTTGAGTCCAATTAGCACCTTGATGATCGTCATTCTGAACTCTTGTTCTCTCATGTTACTAATGTCCGTATTGATTTGGTCCCTAGCTGTTGGTATTGCCTCTTGTTCTTTTTTTTGTGTGTTGAGTTTTTCTGTCTTGTCATTTTATCCAGATAAGAATAGATGAATGAGAGAACAAAGTACTAAAATGGTGGTAAAGACCCCAGAACAATATACGTTGACCAAATCAGAAGAGACCCAAAACCAGGGGGAGAAGAAAAGGGAAAAAATAAAAAATAAATAAAAAAAAATATATATTAGACTGGTGAATAGAACAAAGCCACCCACTTGATTCTGGGTGTACTCTGGTCTCTTAGAAGAAACTACCTTCCAAATTTTAAAGAAAAAAAAAAAAGAAAATATATATGGGTAAACATGATGAAGGGATAGAATATGACTGTAAAGAAGAAAATTAAAAAAGATTCTATAAAAGGAATTCATAAGATAAGTTGGTTGGAAAGAGATAAAAAAAAGAGGAGAGAATGTGATCAGACTAGAGACTAGAACAAAGCCATGCACTAGATTTAGGGTATATGTTGATCTATTAGAATAAATTGTATCCCAAAATCTTAAAGAAAAAAAACCCCTATATGTGTACAAAAATAAGGTTAAATATAATGAAGGGATAAAATATGAGTATAAAAATGAAAATTTAAAAAGATTTTTTAAAAAAGGTATTGATAAGATAAAATAGTTAAAAAACATTAGAAGAGGAAAGAGGAAAAGTTAAAAAAATAGAATAAGAAGAAAAATTTAAAAAATTTAACTTTGAAAGACTAAAGGATCATGGGAAAAAAGCCATGAATTCTGTGTTGCTTTCCCTTAGCTCTGGAGTTCTGTAGTTCTCATTGATTGGTGAACTTGGTCTTGACTGGATGTTCTTGCTGATCTTCTGGGGGAGGGGCCTATTGTGGTGATTCTCAAATGTCTTTGCCTGAGTTGGAATTGCCCCGCCCTTGCCAGGGGCCAGGCTAAGTAATCTGCTCGGGTTCACTTCAGTGAGCTTTTGTTCCCTGCACACTTTCTGTAGGCTCTGGAGGGAGGGAATGAAAATGGCGGCTTCCTAATCTCCAGCTCAGAGGAGCCGAGAGCTCAGGCCCCAGTCCTCAGTGCACCCTGAGAGAAAAGCAGTCAATCCCTCCCATTTCCCTGGTCTCTGGCTGCACTTCATGCTCACCCGACATATGACTGGACTTTTCTATCCCTGGCACACAGCCCCATTTGGAGTCTCCAAGCCCTGCAGGTTCTTGCAGCACACTCCTGTGGGCCTCCTTATGGGGGAGGAAGGTGAGTCTCTCCGGATCTGCCACTTGTGGGGTCCCTGCTCAAAGAGCAGTTGTCTGACTATGCCTCAGATCATGGTTTAATGTAACCCCGAGCTGCGAGTGCACTCCTTGGTTCTGTCTCTGCAGGCGGCTTCCACACTCCGATACCTGGGAGCTCTGCCACACTCAGACACCTCCGGTCTTTCTGTGACCCCATGGATCCTGAGACCACACTGTCCCCATGAGGGCTCCACCCCTGCTTAGCCTCTGGAGCGATGTCCTTCAGTGGAGCAGACTTCTAAAAGTTCTGATTTTGTGCTCCACTGCTTTACCACTTGCTGGGAACCAGCTCCTTCCCTGCAGCCTCTCTTTCCAGGTATTGCCTTGAATTTACTTCTCTGCATGTCCTACCATCCAGAAAGTGGTTGATTTTCTGTTCCTAGAATTGCTGCTCTTCTCTTCTATCTCCTGTTGAGTTTGTAGGTGTTCAGAATGTTTTGATAACTAACTGAACTCCTGGGACCTAATGATATTTAAGTCTCCTACTCCTCCACCATCTTGCTTCCTCTCCCACATGGATAGTCTTATGAACTAGGATTGGATTCAGTTTTGAGAGAGCCATATGGCCTGAAAATGGATGATGTAATTACCCAGAGGGAAATTGTGGTTGGTCACCAGAGGAAGTAACCCAAGCAGATAGTTACTGCTAGTGCTTAGCACTGTGATTAGCTTATTTATAAATTGCCCAGTGAATGGTGATAATATTATTATTGTTATTGTTAGCTTTCCATGAAGGGACGCCTCCCAAAGCAAATCTCTCTGCGACACTAACTACATTCCATTTTGGGAACTAAGAGAATCCTGTATCACCCTGGCCAGCTATCTGTCACTGCCTCCACTCTACCATGTTTTCACCCTTGCTCTTTCTCCAGCCCCATGCCACCCTCCTCAGTCTCTTGTTGTTTACTGAAATACAACCTATCCTTCAAAGCCCACCTCATCTGTGGAATATTACCCATTGGTTCTAGCCCTTCTCTCTCATCTCAGAAGTGCTTCAACTGTCAATGTCTGTACGAAGCCACTCCAAGTGGGCAATCTCTGGAAGTTATAAAGTATTATAAAACAGTGTATCTTCAAAAAAAAAAAAAACCACCAAAAAACCCAAACCAGTTTATCTTCTACTCAATATGTGGCTCTAAAATGTTAGTATGTAATTGTTCTACTACATCATGGTGGTTTAGAATATGGGCTTTGGGATCTCACCTGTCTTCTTCACTAAGCTAATGTTGGAACTTGGTGTGGATCATGGAAACATCTGAACCTCAGTTTCTTCATCTGTAAAAGGAGGACTGCCCCCACTACTTGAGATAATGCACATAAAACACAGTATTGTACCACACACTCATGTGCCTTATCTTCTTGTAAGCATCTTGAAAGTATAGAGTATATACCCACCCACCATCTTCACTTCTTTCAACTTTAACCTGTTTATATTATTAAGAGGTAACAACAGGAATCACTGACTAGAAATTAACATTCAACCTTCACAGGTAAATCAAAGCTTAAGGTTTTTGTTTGTTTGTTTCTACAAAAGTACTGTGACTTAAAAGTTTCAAGTTTTCTTCTAGATCTAGTGTGAAACACTAGATCGGGAAGTTTCTGCCACATTGGCTCAGGTGTTGTCCTGGCACCTCACCTCCTTTTCTGCCTCTGTGGACGGTATACCTAGCCCTGTACTTGGGCAGGGTGAGGAAAGATGGGGTGACAAATGTCAGAACATTGTGACTAGCCTCTGCCATGGAGCAAAATGAAGAGTTGTACATTTCAAGAGCTTCACATGTTCTTTCTCTGGAGATTAGGTTTTGCTGAAAAATGACATAGGCACATTGGGGTCATTAAGAATTCTTTAAAAATCAGGGAAGCAAAGAAACTTGTTAACATCCTCTTAATAAAGTCTGCTTTCTGCTGACAGGACCCAAAATAAACGCACTTGGATGGACTCTCCCCACGTATTGGCAGGTTTTGGGAAGCAGCCAGCTGTCTGTTGAGTTGCAAAAGCCTTCCATCCTCCATGTTAAGTGAGAGCACAGTATGGAGGAGTAAGAGCTAGGTCAGCAGATGACTGGACACAAGAAGAGTCCAGACCCTGGCTTCCATCCATTGCATACCCTGGATGGGATATTTAACATCATCGCTTAGGTTATAGTCCAGTTTTTAATTGTAACAAACACCTACTGAAACCACCTTTTTCAAAGAGCAACATAGACTTTCAAGTTTCTTTTTAGGGTGAAATTCACACTAAAAAAATCACCACTGTAACAATTTCAAAGTGTACCATACTGTGGTTTCTAGTACAGAGTGTGTACCCCTAATCATGCTCTAGCTTTGGAGTTTTTATTACCCCAAAAAGAAATCCCATGTCATCAGGCAGTAACTTTCAGTTCCTCCGTTCTCCAGGCCCTGGCCACCACCAGTCTGCTTTCTGTCTCCATAGGTCTGCCTAATCTGGGCATTTTGTGTACCTGGAAAAATACAATACGTGCCTTTTTATCTGGTTTATTTCACTTGGTGTTACATTCTTGAGGTTCATTCATGTTGTTACAGGTACCAAGATTTCATTCCTGATTCATGGCTAATATTCCAATATATGAATATTCTGTACTTTGTTTATTCATTCATCAGCTTATAGACATTTGGGTTATTTGCATGTTTTGGCTACTATGAGTAGACTATTGACTTTTGCATGTCCATGAATGTGGGGGAAATAGTGTCTGGGTGGCTCCACGTGGCCCCATGGTCCAGGTAGCTTATGGAGAATAAGAAAGTATACTTAGGCAAGGGACCTTGCAAATCCTTAGGCAAGGGACCCTGCGAGGTGTGGTCATATGGCAGCTGTCCTCTTGAGCAGGGGCTAGGAGACAGTCTTGGTGATGTGGGGGCAGGGTGGCTTCTCTTACAAGGACTGTGATGGCAGAGCAGGCATATCAGGCATCTTTACTATGAAATAATTATGTGTGGCTGGCACTTAGCTAATGTCATCTTTGTGTCTCATGAAGTTGGTAGCTCTTTCCCCATCTTATACATTTCCGCAGTGGCAATGTAGATACGAGCAGAGCTAGTAAATACCATGAGACTTGAACAGAATGCTCATGAGAAGCTCCTGGAAGTTGTGAAGAGCTCTCGGCCTCCCAGGGGCACTAGTTGCCTATGCCTGACACTTTCCCAGCACATTCATTATTCCCTTCTCTAAGTCGATACCTTACTTGCTTTATGCCTTGTTCTCTCCTCTGCAATGCCATATTCTCGGTACCCTATGGCGTTGGCTGGTGTATCAAGCTGCCGGATGTAAGGAGAGTAGGTGGCGCGTCTCTGAGTTCCTGAGACCCAGCTGGGAGGCCTGGCACATGGTAGTTGCTCACCAAAGAGGAAGCCAGTGATGATGGAAGAGCTCGGTGTCCCTTCCCCTGCCACGAACAAACACCCCACAGACTTAAATTTCCTTTCTTGATTTGAGGAGTGAGGCCACCCCACGCAGGCAGAAGTGTCTGATGGTTTTCTCCCAACCCCCACTTTGTTTCCTCCCCAGTGAGCCTTCCTCCTATTTGGCACTCTCTGGAGAGGTTGTGGGAACGAAATGGATGGACTGAAGAAAAGCACTCATCCTTGGGGCATAGCAGCGGGGTCTGGGGAAGAGTGAGAAGAGCCCAAACTGCCCACCCCGTCTTCCCGGCCCTGGCTGTTGCTGGGTGATGAGCTGAGGCTTTCCTTGTGTCTGTGCACAGACCTCTGTCTCACCTCACCAGAGTTGGGAGTGTGCCAGCTGATGGCTGCCTGGGGCTTCTAGCTTACCAACCATTGTTAGCGCTTATTTATGTCTGGCATTTATCAGATTATCTAATGGGTGGTTCTGAAGTCACTAGATAGCTGTTGCCGCTCTGAATGGCTCTCCAGATGCCAGTCTTTTTGCAATTCCGCAGTCAGCTTATTTTGGCAAAGAGATGGAGGTGAGGTCAGCTGATTCCGCCAGGGCCGAGTGTGAAGGATCCAGTGTGTCTCTGTAAAGCAGAACAGGATAACGAGCCTCTTACAGCTGGTGTTAAGCTGCCAATGAGCTCATAGTTTTGCCAGCCACACTGTCTGGCCATGACCCCACATGGGTTCCTATTGCTCAGGACTCTTGCCCTCACCCTGCTCTAGCATGTCTTGGCCACAGAGGTCCCCCTTTCTTCCTCTTGATGATCTAGCAAGGATGTGAAATTGAAAAGTGCCAAGGCAATTGGAAAGAAATAGCCATGGACATTGGGTTTTGGGTTTAGATGCTCTGGAACTTTGTGGAAGAGGCCGCTAGGGGTGGATAGAATAGAACAGGAAGCCTTCCTCTGCAGTAGGAACTGAGGAAGAGGGTCCAGGGTCCAAGGGGGTATTAGAGGTAGTATAGCTTATAGCTGTGCTGCCCAAGATGGTAGCCACTAGTCACATGTGGCTACTGAGCACTTGAAGGAGGGCAAGTCTGAAATGAGATGGGCTAGAAGTGTAAAATCAATACCAGATTTCCTGGACTTGGTAGCCAAAAAAGCATAAAAACAATCCCCCCAAACAGCTCAATTTGTGTTGACTTAATTTTAAAATTAATTTTTATGTGTGAAAATAATACATTTTATATAATGCAATATCAAAAAATATTAAAATTAATATCAATAACTTTTAAATTGTGGCTTTTTTACTTTTTAAATGTGCCTACTAGAAAATTTTAAATTACAAAATGGGTTCCTTTATACTTTTATTGGACAACACTGGTTTAGAGGTCAAGGGTGTAAGCTCTAGAGAAAGACTGTGAATTTGAACCCTGGCTTTACAAATTGCTAGCTGTGTGACCTCCTTCAAATTATTTCACCCAGTGGCTTTCAAACCTTCCACAGAGACACACGGCTCTGGTGTCTTACAGTAGTATTGTATGAAGTAACATTTCACAATACTACTCATTGCACACATGCAAACACATTATCTTGGAATAGAACAGAAGAAACAATACTTCTGTGTGGTTTGCATTCTGATTTGTTCTGTTTTGTGCCATTCCTGTCTTCTCTCCTGTGTACTCATTTAAAACAATGCTTGTCATAATTCATTTATAACCCACTAATGAGTCACAAACTTCAGTTTGAAAATCCAGGCTTAATCTCTCCGACTCACCTCTCTTATCTGTAAAATGGAACAAATACTACTATGATTTCTCAAAGCTAGTTTGAGAATATGCATAAAATGTATATAAAGCCCTTAGCACAATCCCTGGTACGTAACGGAGCCCTCGAGAAATGGAAATAAATATTGCTCCAAATGGATCTTCAGTTTTCCATATAAATACTTAGCAGTGTGGGGTCTGTAGGGAAACTCTACTCTACGTTAGCTGCTTATATTGCTGATGTTATTTTAAATGGACCTTTAAGATTTGTACTAGTGTTTTGCACAGAAAGGAAAGCCTCTGGTGTGAGGATATCCTGCATTTCCATAGTGGGAAAGCACCTTTGATGTCCTGGACCTGTCCTTGATTAAAGCTCTTAGGTTCTTCTCCCCTGTGTATATGGCTGTAAATTCTCAGAGGAAAGGTACTGTCTTTGTTCCTCCTCCATAGTATCCAAGACCTGGAGGGGACCTGTGTGGTCCAGACTTGGGTGCCACAGAATCTGGGGTTCAGCCTGGGGTTATGCTGCACAGTGTGTGCCACGACCTCTTGTCTTGAGTATCTCTGCTCTCAGCTCTCCTGTGAAGGTTGAATGGGTTGGGGTCCGTAATGAGCCTGCCATAGAGCTGGACACAGGAAGTGGAGGTTGTGGTGGTTGCTGAGCTTGGTAAATGTCAAGTGAACCCCTCATTCCCCTGGACCCCTATTATCCCTGGTACACAATCAGGGCATCTTTGATTCTAAGCACTAGAACATACTTGGGGCTCCTTCTGGTGTGACTGGAATCACACAGAGTTCACCTGCTCTGAATAGGGCTTCTGAGAATGGATCTTCCCATTGTATCTGACCCACTTTCTCAGATGTGCTCAGGCAGAGCAGGAAGGTGACCAGAAACTGCCCAGGGAAACTCTGTCTGCTGAGCCCCTGAGCTGGGGCAGAGTTGGTTTGGCAGAGTGTCCATGGAATGGATGGATGGATCTGTCCCCCAGGATCTGCTTATCCAGCAAGAGCAGATCCGTGTTCTTCATGGACGTTGCCCCTTTGCTGTGGGCTGGCAGCCAGCAGGCCTGGCAAGGCATGGCCACTCTCAAGCCTCAGTTTCTCCATTTGTCAAACAAAACAAAACAAAACTCCAGAAGGTTGTGAGGGCGCAAAGCAATTCAATTCCATGTGTCTATAATTGCTCTTACCAAGCCCTGGGCCCACATCAGGCTCTCAAGAGGACAGTAAGATTGACAGAATGTCTCCCCACATGGAGCTCACCATCTAGGGGGTTGTCATCCTCTCCTCTTTGCTCCGTTGGTGAAAGAAGGATTCCCAGCCTCAGGCACGGGGACAACTGCAGAGGGCACCGGACACTGGATAGATGAGAAAGACAGCAGTCTGTTACCCATGTATACTCATAACATATGGAATAGGACACTGCACACCATGCAGGCCCACTGGGGGTTGGAGTTGGGAGCAGAGTGGATGACTGTGGACTGTAGGACATAGGCTGTGTAGTATCAAGAGGGGAGAATGACCCTTGGTTCCCATGGGAGGCTGTGATTGGCTTGTTGAATAATTCCATGAGCTGGCAAGGGGCTGAAACCTGCCTCTCAGGGAGAAACAGGAACTGTGTCTGGCCCCCTTGATAGGGAGGACCTTTTCAGTTGGGAGAGGAAAGTTGGGGTTAAGCCATCCAAAGCCCTCCCTGTTTCAGATGTCAAGGTGGTACATAATATTGGACCTTAATTTTATTTTATTTTACTTACTTATTTTTAAACATTTTATTTATTCATTAGAGAGCGAGAGACACACAGAGAGAGAGAGTATAAGTAGGAAGATAGGGAGAAACAGACTGCTGAGCCGGGAGCCTGACTTGGTGCTCGATCCCAGGCCCTGAAGATCATAACCTGAGTTGAAGTCAGACACTTAACCATTTGAGCCACCCAGGTGCCCCTGGACCTTAATTTTAGCCCTTATATCTCATAGGAGAGGAGACACGCATGAAGTGTGCCTTTATAATGCAGTGTAATGCTGATTCTGTAGGTGATGTGTACCTTTCATAGTATATCTAACTCATAGTTCAGGAGTTTGGGGAGAAGATTCCAAGAATTCATGACATCCAACATGGGATCCCACAGGACCAAAGTTCAGTAGACAGGGGCTCGGACCCCAAGTGTTTCACCTGTATGAAGGGTGATGGTCACAGCCTCATAAAGTGTCATAGAGTGTGCCATACAGAACAGAAGCTTTTCTGAGTATCTTATCCCTGTCTTTTTCTCTCCAGTGCATTCTCTCATTTACCCACCCCATGTTCATCCTTCATGTCACTCTGTCTGGATCAGCTCTTCCCAAAGTGTGTTCCAGACCAGCAACATCTGCATCCCCTGGGAACTTGTTAGAAAGGCAAGTTCTAGAACCCCATTTCAGAGCACACGATTTTCCAGTTTTAATCCACTGCATCTGTTTCTTGTTTTTTGTTTTTTAAGATTTTTAAGTTTGTTTATTTGACACACAGAGAGAGAGAACACAAGCTGGGGGAGCAGCAGAGGAAGAGGGAGATCCATCCCAGGACCCTAAGTTCATGACCTGAGCTGAAGGCAGACCTTAACTGACTGAGCCACCCAGGACCCACCCCCATCTTCTTTGTACTCAGCTGTTGAGTTAGTATGGGGTGTAAAGTACAGCTTTCAACAGGATGGGTTTGGAACCTGAGTTTGGATCCTATTTCCACTACTTACTGGCTGTATAACTTCCAGTGAGTCACCTAACTTGCCTAAATCTGTTCACTCGTCTGTAAAATGGCTGTCATAACAATAGCCACCCCCTAGGGGTGCCATGAAGATTAAATGAAATGATGTGGTGAAGGGTTTAGCACAATGCCTGACATTTAGTAAGTGCACAGCAAATGATCATTATGGAGCTTCTAGGGTTTGAATCCCAGATTTACCATCTCTTGGCTATGACACCTGAGAAAGTTACCATCTTGGTACTTCAGATTCCTCATCGATGAAGTGGGGTAATAGTATTAATAAATGAAAAGAGCTGTCCTAATGAGTAATGAGATGATGAATGCAAATTGCTGGTGTAAAGGAATGACTTAATAAAGACCAACTATTACTTCTATAGTCTGTAGTTCCTTTATGGACACGTCTTGGCTCTCTACCATGCTGTCACTTGGAAAGTGCCAGCTAGACAGAAACTGGGTACCACCAGCCCCAAGTAGTGAGCCCTCACTTTCTTGGGGAAGGGCCTCCGGGCCACATTCTTTCTCTCTTTCTTCCTAATTTGGTGTCTCCTTAGAGACCACTGTTGCCAGGTAAATCCCGATCTTTGCTTACATTTTTGGCAGTAACCTTTTTTTTATTGGATTTTAAATGGGAGAAGATTCTTTGTAGCTCTATTGCTCTCTTCCTCCCACCCCACCCCCCTTCCTCTGGGCACCTAGAGCTTACAGAAGTTCATGCATTTTAATTAGAAAAGAAACCCACTGATAAGGTGGGAACATTTGTCTACCTCAGGCAAACCTGAGATGCTTCAGGCCCACAGATAGTTTGACTCAGTGAGGAGGAGACGACATCTACCCACCCTTAAGCTGCCTCTCTTCTCCAGGGAAATGATTTTAAAGCAATCGTCCTACATCTCTTGAACTGAATATATAAAGTTAGTCTTTATTATTCAGGGTTCAGGTTTCTTTCTGTAGGTTTAGTGTGTCATAGTCTTATTATTATTGCTGTTGTTTTTCTAAATTAGCCACCTCCACAAAAAGGAAAGAGGAAGCCACTCTTACTTACTGAATACCTACCATGCATCAAGCCCTCTGCTAGGTGCTTGCCTCGTGCTTCTTCACTTAGTCTTTAACCAAGTGTAAGAGGTGTGTATTGTTATGTCCATTTTGCAGGTGGGAAGACTGAGAACCACAGGGAACACGGAAAGTAGGGCATGCTCTTGGCAAAACAGTGAAGAAGGTGATATTTTTTCTGGTTGGTGTCTCCCTCCCTGAGCCTGTTGTCTTCAGGTTCCCAACATTCTTCTGCCTCCTCTGATCACTTTGGGCAGGCGAGTAGGATACTATCTCTCCAGCAGTGGGCCATAGTTACATCCATTTTTTTTTAAACTTTCATGTTCATTAAACTTATACATTCTTGGTTCCATTCATTCAGCATCATGCCTTTTTCAAAATCTAATCTAATAAATGAATTCCAGGTTGAATACTGATGGTTTATCATAAATTATCTTGTCTAAAACTGTTCTCTCCCCTGAATACTCTGTAGTTCAGCTTTGAAGGTCCAGAGTTGAAGTGATGAGCCTGGGTCCCTTGGCTGTAATGTGCCAGGATGGGGACACAGTGCTTGCTTTGAGAGTGTGGTAGTTTTAATCTACATGTGTGAGTACTGTCGGAGTCTGGGGTGTTGTGGTTCAGATGATAGGAACACTGCTTTCAGATGGATGGAGGGGAGAGCTGGTGGTGGTGCCTGGAGTCCTAGCACTGCTGTGGGGAACTCTGATCTCTCTGAGCTGCTTGCTCCCTTCTGCCTGCATTCCTTTTTTAGCATGAAGATGGGGTGATACCCATATGCTGCCTAGTTTTTCAACAGAATGGGAGACATAGGAAGTGCCTCCCCTCCCACTACCACTCATGGTGAGCATATAGGCAACACTTCCGGAGATGCTCCATTGCCCAACTAACCTCCCTTACGCAGCTGGCTGTCAAATCTCTGTCCCCCACCGGAGTCCCTAATATGCCACAGCCCTATGAGGTTTGCCTCTGTGCTGTACCTTCATTTGGCACAAGCGATGGTGGATCTCTTCCAAGGACAGGGGTGCTCTGGCTTCCTTATCTCTTCATGCTGGTTGCTACTTGCTGATTTCTTTCTAGTAAGTGCAGATTACCTGACACCTGCACCGTATGCTAACAACTAATTAGAACACAACCAAAATATTGCAGAGCCGCATGGCTCCCTGAGCTGAAAGCCCAGGCTTAAATCCTCTTTCTGTTGTAATTTCAGTGGTGCGTGCCGTGGATTTTATGAAGGTATTTTGTTTAAGCATCACATCCCCACCAGGTCCCTAATGCTATTCCAGACCTCAGCATGTTTAGCCTGCTAAGTCCTGGGAGGGGTCTGACAGGTGAGAGTTGATTCTGATTGCTGAGTCCTGATTCTGGTACAGGTTGGCAAGGGCAGCGACAGGCTTAGGGTCACACAACAAAGGGCAGAGTTCTTTCCCTGTCTGTGCATGGATGGCTCATTGAACCAGGCAATAAACATCATCTATCTACAGAGAAGCTCCCTGCTTGTCATTCCCTTGTCAGCCCCAGTGGGTTTCCTTTCTAGTGTTCATAATTCACAATCATTTATTTCCTCTCCCTGCCTCCCTGTCCCCTGACCAAGATTTTCTCTTCTGTTCAGTAAAGAAATATTAGCTGAGCATGTACTGTGGCCCAGGCACCATGCTTGGAGCTGGGGATGTAAAAGTGAACAAACTGGAGAAGGTCCCTTTCTTACATTTTAGTGGAGGTTGAGGGGAGAAAATAACATAGCATGTGGGAGAATGCAGGGAGAAAAAAGGTAAGGGAACAGTGTAACAGGGATGCAGGCTGTTCTGTGGGAGAGGGTGCTCAATCAGGGCAGCTTCTTGGGGAAGGTGATATTTGAGCAGAGACCTAAGTAAAGCAAGAACAAAGACCATTTGACTTACCTTACTCACTGGTATCCCTGGGTCCTAGACTGGTGCCTGGCACAGAAAAGGGGCTCAATAAATATTTGTGAAATGAACAAATGAAGGGATAATTAAACGCATGGAAGAGAATGGAATCAGGTCTGTGGCTTTTCTTGTGTTGTTCTAGGTCCCCCAGCATGGGCACGAGGCCAGTTTGCTCTGAGAAGCTCCCCTCGTTCTAATTGCTATAAGGGCCACATTCTGGAAGAGAGAGTATTGGAAAATGCAGATTTAGTCTTGTGGTTAAACAACCTGAATTTTGTTTTCATGGCAATTGACCAAACTTTTCATTTAATGTCTTTATCTAGGAAATGGAGAGGGTAGTTTGACTACTAAATCTGTACGGAATGGATAATAAAGAAATAAATACGTGTACAGATACAGAAATAATACCTAATGAGCTAGGACCTTGCATTGTTTACATTTAGTTTTTATTAACAACTCCATGATATTGGAACCATTAGAAATGCCATTTTACAGATGAGAAAGTGGTAGATTTGAACAGTTAGGTAATTTGCTTAAAGTAATGAGTTGTAAGAGGGAAGGGTCAGGATTTGAACTCAGCACCATCTCTTTCTAGAGTCTGAGATTTTAGCATCCTTCATTCTTGCCTCTCTCCCTGGAAATGTGTCTACGCTGCCTTATTCTCTGCAGCTCATTCTCTAAAGCTTCTCTTCTTTTAATTTGTCAATAGTGGCAATTAATGATTTACTAATAATGTTAAGGTAGTGAAACAATGCTGGCATGGTTTTCCTCCTGGCATCATGCCTAAGTGCTTTTCCAGATTATTTGATTTACTAATATAAGTATTTATGGAATGGAAAAGCCTTCCCATGACACCTTCAGAAAATACAGATAGCAGATCATTTATCTTTCTGCTGCTTAAAAGACTGCTGTTCAGAAGGATGAAGAGCATGAAATCTGGTCTCTTACCCCCTTGACCAACCTTTCTTTCTTTTTTCTTTGATTTTTTTTAAAATTTCTTTTCAGCATAACAGAATTCATTGTTTTTGCACCACCTTTCTAACTCACTCTCTGATGAAGGGACGACGTCTGACAGCTCTTCCTTTGTTCAAATAGGAAGGCTTAGTGAATGCCTGATTCCCATTCCATCATTACTGTGCATTTAATACCTAGACTGTATTTTGTAATCCATTTAGGAGGTAGATCACATCTTACTTTGTGATCAGAGAGGAAGACAGATTTAATCCCCATTTGTAGAAGAGAAAGCCAAAATTGCTGACTTCTTAGAGGACTGTTTCTTGAAGAGTGGTCCGTGGGATTGGTTGAGCAGTTTATTAAAATAGAGTCTTGGGTCTCGGTGCACATACATGGAATTGGACTCTGAGGGTGGGGCTCCCCCAGAGTGTATTTTTAATCACCTCCCCAGTAATTTTATGTTTAATGAAGTCTAAGAATTTCATTTTAGAATTTATACCAATACAAACTTCTGAAGATTTTAACAGATGATCTCAGGGGCTGATTCTGGAGCATGTCCAGGAAGACTGACCAGGTCTGTGAAAGGGACTCAGAACTCAGGTATTTGGGTGTCATTTAAGGAATTTGTGTACTCTGGAGGATTGAAGACTCGGCTTCTTCAAATATTTGAAGGGCTACCTTGGGATTAGACCTCTTCTGTGTGGATCTAGGGAGCAGAACAAGGACCAGTGAGCCACTAGAAGTTATAGTCAGGCAAATTCAGTTCATGATGCGCAGGAATCTTCTAACCTTCAGAGCAGGCCAAGAACAGAAAAGGTGGCTTATTAAGGTGGTAAGTTCCCCATTAGTCACTTGAGACGTGCATGTTGGACATAACCTACAGGTTTGGATAAGAACGCATTCAAATAGACAAAAAGGTTAGGCTTTCACAAGGTCCCTCTAATGCTGGCATTTTATTGTTTTATAACTCCTCTCCTCTTTCTAAAAATTATAGTAAGGGGTGTGTGTACACTTGCCCATGAAGTGTGTGCACATGCTTATGGGTGTGCTCTAAGAAGAGTTGTGGATTTATCCATTAGTCGACAAGTATCTTTTGAGTGCCTCCTATACGCCAGTTTCTGTGCCAGGCATTGGTGATTCAGAATTGCCTAAGATACAGTTCTTGCCCAGAAGGATGTCCTAGTTTAATGGGGAGACTAATACGTAGAAAAGTATTAGGACCCGTGGCAAATGCAATGAAAGCAGCAGGTACAGGCCGTTTGGGAGCACCAAGAAGGAGACCCAGGCTGTGGATGTGTGGGGTGGAGATGAGGGCTTAGGAAAGGGTTCTTAAAGGAAATGGTATGATTTTGACCACTGAGATCATCTGTGGAGGCCAAAATATCGAAGCAAGAATCACTGGGAGAGAGTGGACATGCTGAAGAAGTTTGTGCTTTTGGAGATAAAAGTGTGAAGCTGCAGAGGTGTGAGATGAGGTTGAGTGTAGAGGGGTCAGATCACCAGAGACCCCACCTTGCATGAGAAGAAATCTGGGTGCCATCCTGTAACCAGGGGGTTCCTTGAAAATTTTAAAATATTGGAATGATATGGACTAGTCTGCTCATAAGATCACCCTGGTAACATTTTAGAGGTCTCTTTTCAGTGTTACCTGCTGTTGAACCAATGTTGGGATGATATGGTGATCCCGTTGGCTGATAATCATGGACATTATGGAGTAGCACCGAAAAAGGACTGTGGAGCTCAGATGACACAAATACTGTTGTCTCATAGATGTTCCTCATCAGGACCACCTCTTTACAGCATTAGCCTTGACTTTCTGCCATGCTTCCCCATCACCACCACTATTGATCTAGTGTTTCATTAAAGGAAGCCATTGAGTAACCTTGGATGCAGAC
The DNA here is from genome assembly GCF_902655055.1 of Lutra lutra. Classification (NCBI taxonomy): domain Eukaryota; kingdom Metazoa; phylum Chordata; class Mammalia; order Carnivora; family Mustelidae; genus Lutra; species Lutra lutra. The sequence goes on from NC_062282.1 coordinate 47,145,236, forward strand.
CTAAAAATAAAACAGGGAGCAGGGATGAAAACTTCAGCATGAGTTTTTCTTTTTTTTCTTTTTTCTTTTTTTTTTTAAGATTTTATTTTTTTGACAGAGAGAGAGAGAGAGATCACAAGTAGGCAGAGAGGCAGGCAGAGAGAGAGAGGGGAGGAAGCAGGCTCCCTGCCGAGCAGAGAGCCCGATGCGGGGCTCGATCCCAGGACCTGGGATCATGACCTGAGCCGAAGGCAGAGGCCTTAACCCACTGAGCCACCCAGGCGCCCCAGCATGAGTTTTTCTTAACTTCAAACCCTTTATAGGTATCTGTCAGATACACTGGTGCCCATAATGTACTGGAACATATTGCTTTGGTGTTCTGTACCTCCTTGCCAAGGCATAGTAATAAGACCACACTCTTAAATTTATTCCAAATATTTCTGTTTCTGAGTCTCCAGCATTTCATATGGATGTAGTGGGGTTGAAAAATTAACTGAGGCATTTGGGAATAGTGCAGATTTGCTGCACCAATTATGGACATGGTCTCTGTTGGCTTCCTGTTTGTACACAAACATCTTTGTCAACACCAACCAAGGAAACATATGTGTGGTAGCAGTTCTCTGTTTTCTTTGCTTATCAGTGAGTGACACACTTGTTTGAGAAAATAAGTATAAGAAAAGACCAATTCTTTCCTGCTTCTTTTTGCTTGTTGGAGGTATTTTGTCATTTGCTAAGTTACTACTGTTGAAGGATTCTACTTTGGGGAATGGACATTATGTTAAAACATCTAGTGAATACCCTAGCAGAGACCTTCACAATTTGGTAAGGGTCTACAGTGGCCTTAGAATGTGGATGGATGAAGAATGAACCCCAAAGTTCTTGGAGACAAACTCCACAGATGCATAGAAAGCATTCTAATCACAATACAGAGTTACAAACTGGAGTACATCACCAAAGAAAAGAGTCAAATTAGGAAACTTTAGTATTTAACCAATAAATTGTCTGGTGACTTCTTGAAACTCTTGTAGGGTAGATTGGAATAAAGAAAAGGGACAGTCATCTTCATCAAAGAGTAAATGGCCATGATTCAGATGCTTACTAAGCCTCTTGCCTCTTCTCAGTGGGTCCAGTCCTGCTGAGGTATTTAGGATTCTTTGAAGACATATCCACTCATTTACCAAATAATTATCAAGTAGACACTAGAGACACAGCAGTAATAAGGTAGATATGGCCTATATCCTCATGAGATGTACACTGTCTGTTCCTGCTAGACCTGTTTACATTTGTCAGTATTCTGTTTGTGTAAGTGACAGAAACCTGTGTTAAACTGGCTTACATAAAAAGAATTAATTTTCTCTAGAAACCAGGGACCCATGGTAGATTCAGTAACTCAAATAATGTCAGCGAGGCTATCTTTCTCTCACTACCTCTTGTCTCTGACTTTCCCTGTTTTCAAGTTCATTCTATCCTACTGTAGGCAGATGCCTTTTGTTTAGTCATGGAAGATGGTTGCTAATAGATCCAGGCTTAAATGGTGTCAATTTAGGACACCCATGGCGGAAGGAGAATTTACCCTTTTTAAATGCCTGTCTGTTAAACTTAGAGAAGAACCCTGATTCGCTCTGCTCAGACCATGTGCTGAGCAATCAAAGCAAGCCATGACTTGTTGGCCTAGTGCTTAGCATGGGAAGTGATGGATGGTGGTAGATGCAGGTGGGTCTCAGCAAGATGTGGAAACTGGAAAGAGAAATGTGTTGAGCAGCTACCACCAACAAAACTTCATATTGTGGTCAGCTGAACTGGTCAACCTAGAAACCTCAAGAGTCCTTTACACCTTACTGTCATAGGTCTAAACCAGCACCTGCCAGACATGGTCCTCCTGATTTCCTCTTTCCTGGTTGCACTCAAGTAAAAGTTACTTCCTAGAGGGTCTTCTGGCTTACCAGGGGAAGAAAATTTGGACTTTTCTATTCTTCTCATCAGACGTTCCAGCCTATACACGATGGCACCATTATGTTTTCTTGACTCATTACAGGACTAATAAAAACAAACAGAATTATTACTTTGACAAGACACAAACACAAATGGTAACCAATTTCTGTGATACTGTGTGATGGGTATCACCCATCAGCAAATTCTCCCTAAACTTCAGTGTTGTATCATGAGCCATAGAAAGAAATAGAGATAAAGCAAGAAAATTGGTCCCTTGTCTTCAGTGAGCTTACAATCAATTTAAAGAGAAAAGATACAAAAGCCAAATGAACTCTAGAAAATGACATGTATCTGTGAGCATTTAATGATAAAATAACGTGCTGAATTATCATCCTAGAATAGAATTGTAAAGAATAAGAAGCTGAGACTGTTTCTAAGAGTTTTCATGGCCTCCTCTGGCTGGAGGTATGCCAGTGGTCATTAAGGAAGGCTTTCTGGAAAGGATGGAACTTAAAGTGGGTCTTTAGAAATGAACTGAAGCGATTATGTGCAGAGGATAGAATTATTCCTTTGAACATGATTCACTTAGTTTCCTTCCACATAAGCTTTATGATGTGATGCTATTGCCTCGTACTATTAAGGAAGGTCACTGGGGAGACTTGAAAGGGTCTAGCCTCTACTATATCTGAGAAAGGAGTTTACTAGTGTTGGAGACTGGAGGAGTGTTTGAAACACTTAACATAAATGCATGATCTCTAAACAAAGACTATTAATGGAAACGGCCCTTTGGGGACTAATTCCCTGCCTTTGATATTAACTAGATAATGATTTCCTTCCAAACCTGGAATCAGGGCTGTCACAACTATTTCCTACAAGAGTGAAAACTGATATGAGAACATTGCAGTTGGCCATTCGTGAAGAATCCAACTGCCTCCCTATAACCTCAAACTGTCTTCAGGGTAAACATCCCAGTAGAAAAACTGGGCTTACGTAGAAATCATCTCAAGAATCATAGCTATCTTTCAGACCTTAAGTTTTACCTCAAAGGTCCTGCAGTCTCCATATTAGATTTTCGTAATCTCTGGATTTTACCACTCCCTTCTGAAATAGGGGTCCAGGCTGTGCTGAGAAGGCCTGTCTCCTATATCTGTTTCAGGGTGGCGCTTGTGATGGGACAACACTGGGGTGGGTGTTGGTGGTTGTGGGGATGAGGGCTGCCTACTGTCAGATTTGAGGTGATGCCACAGCTTGCCAGCCTCGCTCCTTCAGTCTCTGGAGACAACTCTTGTCCTGTTGTAACTCTGAATTGGTGCTTAACTGCTTGGAGAGGCTTCCTTTTCTCTAGGGGAGTGTCAGAAGAGAATGCTGAAATGAGGGCTCCCTGCCTGTGTTTCAGAAAGATAGCAAATACATCTGGAGAAACAGTGGAGATGAGCCCAGAGAAGAGGCATCCTAGTTTTGACACCATCGTTTTTTTTTTTTTTTTTTTAAGATTTTTATTTATTTATTTGACAGACAGAGATCACAAGTAGGCAGAGAGCCAGGCAGAGAGAGAGAGGGAAGCAGGCTCCCTGGCAGGCAGAGAGCCCAATGTGGGGCTCGATCCCAGGACCCTGGGATCATGACCTGAGCCGAAGGCAGAGGCTTTAACCCACTGAGCCACCCAGGTGCCCCTTGACACCATCTCAAAATACGATGTGAAACCTGGCTCTGCCAGGTATGAATTATGTCCTTGGGTAAATAAAAGGCTTTACCTGTTTGAGTCTTTGTTTCTTCAGGTGTGAAGTGACATGAGTAATACTCACCTTACTGGCCTAAAAAGGGTGGGTAGAATGGCAATAATCAAGAGTGTCAATATCTATTGAGATTTCTTTGCACCATCCTTTACTCTAGGGGCTTTAATCCTGTAATCCTCCTGTGCACAAAGGTGTTAATGTAACCATTTTATAAATAAGGACACAAAGATTTAGAAGAGTTGAACAGTTTGCTTAAGTTCACCCAGTGGGTAAAAGGCAGAGTCAGCTTTCCAGTCAGGGCAGCCTCACCCCAGAAGTAGTGTTCCTGATCAATGTCTGATACTCCACAGCACCTGGCACAGAGTGGGCACTCTCTGATTGGCAGCAATGAGCAGTGTTTGGGATAGAAACTCTGGAGGGGCTGGTTTGTCATGGAAATGTGTGTGTTGTTAGGCAGTCTTTGGGACTAGAGTATGAGGTAGCCGTTGCTGGGATCGGCTAACATCCACAGTGGCCAGTCTGAGTCAAAGGCTGCCTTTCTTAAAGACTTTGGATCTCATTACAGCTTTGTTGGGCTGAGATAAGTGCAGAGGCTTTCTGCGGAGGAGCCCGTCAGAGGAGAATTGGCTTCTGAGGAATTAATTGGAATTCCCTCCGCATCAGCCTAAACACTGTTCATCCCCAGTAGATTATCATTAATCGGTAAGCAGGGAGACAGAAACAGCCTCCGCTAGCTAATTTATTAACTTCTCCAGGATAAAGGGGTGGGAGTGGACTGAGATGCTTGGATGTATGTTGAGGGATTTGGGGCAGAAAGCCCAGTGGTGAACAGTACCGTGACCGTGAACTAAATAGAGAGATTAACAACTTCTGGTCCCAACAAGCGTTAGGATGAGAGTTTTCTAAGACTTGTAATTTCTATTAAATTTTTATTCTTTTATCAGTACTGGGTTGTCCCTCTTCTCCTCTCACAAATCCTCCCTGCAAAATAAGTTTATGTGTGTGTTTTCTCTTCCAGTTGGTGTTTTGGGGATCCTGGTTTTCTAGTAGTCAGGAGCCATTTTTTTTTAGTAGCAGATGTGACTTCTGATCTTTTATACTCTTCTACTTCTGCTCCACCACCCATCTTTGTTGTTCAACATACCTCCCAGCCCTATGCAGCTGGGAGATGGCTTGGATAACCAGCAGGATGATTATGGAGCTTTGGTTCTGGCAAACTTAGGTTTGAAGGCACAGGTAGTCAATTTCTAGGTATACAGCCAGAAGCAATTTACTTAACTTCTCTGAAAACTGATATCCTCATTGGCAAATGGAAATAACCTTAACTGTTGCACGGGGCTGCAGTGTGGGTTAGATGTGATCCTGTGTGTCATGTCTAGGCTGTAAGAGGTGCTTATGTCAGCTTGTTTCTTCTCCATTTTTCCTCCCTGGGAAAGGGAAGGAGAGACTCTCATGCTCAGGTGTGAGTGAGAATCCTGAATCCAACTGAGTATTGACACAGGACTTAAGGAGTGGGGATAAGTTAACACCTTCTACGTCCCTGTCCTTTGAAGGCATACTTCACATTAGGCTGGCCTGAAAGCGCCCACTGCTTCAGTTTTGGTTAATGGGCTCCAGACATTTGATCACTAGATCTCTTCTTCTTTTTTTCAAAGATGTATTTATTTATTTTAGAAAGAGAGAGTGTGCGTGATCTAGGGGCAGGGAGGAGGGAATAAAGGAAGAGGGTGAGAGAGAATCCCAAGCAGACTCCCTGGTGGGAGTCTGAGGTGGGGCTTAGTACCACTATGCTGAGATCATGACTTGAGCCAGAATCAAGAGTTGGATGCTTAACTGATCTAGCAACCCAGGCACCCTAGCATTAGATACCTTCTAGTGGAATCAGTGAAGTGCCTTGAAGCCTACCTACCAGGCATGATTTGTAGAGATGTGGACCAGTTCCCTTCCCTCTTAGCCATCTTCCCATTTTATCCCTTGACACCTTTACAGTGTCCTGTCATGAGGTCAGGTGATACATGGATGAATATTCACCTATAGCCACTTTTGTATCCCTTTGTTCTAGTCCTACTTACCCCCCACCCTCCACTGAAGATTATAGGCTTGTGTTTATGTGAGTTTATGGACTTACAGCTATAGGGTTTGATGTAGCACTTAATTTTGCATATTTAAAAATTTACATAAATGGAATCCTATGTCAATTACTTTACAATTTGATGTTGTCATTTAACATTGTGCTCTTGAGGCTCATTCATGTTGTATTTATTTTTATTTGTTTATTTTTCATTATGTTATGTTAATCACCATATAGTACATCATTAGTTTTTGATGTAGTGTTCCATGGTTCATTGTGTATAACAACTAGTCCTCCATGTAATACATGCCCTCTTTAATATCTATCACCGGGCTAACCCATCCCCCCACCCCATGTTGTATCTTGTAATATCAATTCCTTTTCCCAAATGTGTAGTACTCCTTAGTATGAATATGTCACAAATTATCAACTCTTTAGTTAAGACATTAAGATTGTTTCCAAAATTTTTTTTACTGCTATAGACAATGCTGCTATAAATATATATTGAACCCTGGTATATGTTTGTTAAGAACTTCTTAAGAGCAAGTACCTGAATAGAAACTTGGAAATTGTTGGGTATTGGGTATATCCATCTCCAAATTTATTGCATGATGCCAGATAGATTCTCAAACTTAATATAACAAAATCCACTTCTACTAGCCATGTACAAATATTCTATTGCTGTACATGCTTGTTACCACTTAATATCATTAAACGTAATCTCCCCTTCCATTCTGGTGTGTGTGTGTGTGTGTGTGTGCGTGCGTGCGTGAGAAATAGTATCCCAGGATTTCATTTGATCTGCATTTCAAAGTTTTTCATTCCTCTATTGAGCACATATTCATATATTTGTTATCCATTTGGATTTTCTCTTTGTAAAATGTCTGTTCAAGTCTTTTGCCCATTTTTTATTTGGTTGTTTATATTTTTCTCATTTGTTTTCAGAAGACAGTTATGTATTCTGTATGCTGGATTTTTTTGTTATATTCATTGCAAATAGCTTCTCCACATTTGTGGCTTATTTTTACTCTCTTTATGGCACCTGTTAATGAAGATAAGTTTTTTTTTTTTGAAGATAAGTTTTAGTATTTATTTATTTATTTAGAGATTTTGTTTATTTATTTGAGGGAGAGAGACAGAGAGAGAGAGAGCACAAGCAGAAGGGAGGGGCAGAAAGAGAAGCTGATTTCACACTGGGTAGGGAGACTGTGGGTAGGGACCTCCCAGGACCCCAGGCTCATGACCTGAGCTGAAGGCAGATGTTAACTAAGCCACCCAGATTCCCAAAGAAGTTTTTAATTTTAATGAAATCTCATTTATAAGAGATGAAATTGAGACTTAGAGTCCTTATATGTCTTATGTAAGGTCTTGTAGGTAGTAGCTAAGATAGATTTAAATCCAGATCTGAGTATAAAAATTAATCTCTTGCTGTCAGATTGGACCATGTCCATGCAAAACTGTCTAGAAGAGGATAAGACATACAGTGGGAATTTATGAAAGTCTTTTTACACTACTCAAAGATTCATTATTCCCTGCCACCAAGATTTTCCAAATAAAATAAGGAGTTTTTATGGTAATGGAATTCAGACATATCCTTTTCTTCCCCCTCCCACATCTAACACTTTCTTCCCCTCCATGGCAGTGGGATTTTTGTGAAAGCTCTGTTTATGTAGCTCATAAAGAAACAATTTCAACCAAATCCAGTTAGGATCACTTGTGTGTGTCTGTGTCTGTATATAATCCTGACTGATAACACCCCAGATAAAGAAAAATCAGTTTGTCTCTCTAAATGAGCACAAGGAGATTTGGGCATCTGTTCCCTTTAAACTAAGCATATTTTCAGTGTCATAAAACATTTGATACTGAGTTGGTGAATGGAAATACAAAGGAATTAGGAGTGTAGTGTTTCAGTGAATATCTCCTTAATCACAGAGAGTGGGACTTCTTAATTTAAATTCCTGATTAGGCATGTTGGGCTTGGACAGCCCCACTCTGATCTCATTAGCCTTAGTGATAATGTGCACTAATCACCACTCTTCCAAAGTCAGGGCTTCATTTATTACCTTCATGAATGAACCTTTTTTCATCCTCAGCATCTGAGTAAAAAATGAGCTTGAGAAAATGATGGAGGTACTGGGGAGGAGTAAAGAGATGTGGCAAGTGAAATGATTTCAGGTTTCTGTGGAAGGAGCAGAGGAGCCAGGTCATGTGTGTTAATGCCAAACAATTGAAAACCTGACTTCCAGGTTTCACCAATGGTCCAAAATGATGGGCAACTCTTACCATGTCCTTTCATTTTAGTAAGTTAGTTTCTCCTTGGCCAGTTGACACAATAATGATAATCAAGTGCTAAAGTCTATGATACAATTTAAGACTAGGCATTTTGGATGATAGTGATATGAACCATCACCCAACTTGGAGTACCTTGGCATGTTTTGTTCCCAACCTCATCTTCTGGTCCCTATAGGAGTCTGAGGTTGGAGCTCCAGGATTTGATGAGCTTATATTGGCAAGGCTTTGTGTGGGATTAAGGAGTCAGGGAGGGGTGGTAATAAAGAATCTTTTCTACCCATTCTAGGCATGGTGGGCAGAGGACATCGAGTGAGGCACCTTTGGGATTTATCTGAATTCTTCCAGAATACTAGGGTTATGATCTCAAACAGTGATTTCTAAGTTGGTTTTCTAATACTTCCCACCCTCTCCATGTAGATATAGAATCTTAGAAATGTTCTAATTTTATAACCAAGGGAACCAAAGCTCCTGGGAAAGTTTTTTGCCTAGATCACACTCCCAAAAGTGTTCTTTTCATCATGTCTAGTACATAATGGGAGTACGTATTAGTGAAACTTTTGCAAGGGTAGTTTGTAACTTCTAATAAAATTAGTGATATCTAATAAAATTAGCATACCTATTGACCCAAAAATGTTATCCTAGAAATCTATAGTACAGAATATTTGATTAGATTCAAAGAGAACTATCATCTGTATATAATATCTATATATGTATGTCATTTATGTCACCATCTATATTCCTATAGAGATCTTTATTGCAGCCTTGTTTTTAATAGGAAATAAAAAACACTTACTATACTATCTTTCGGTAGGAGAATGGTTAAATACATAATAGTATATCTCTGCAGTGGAGTATGATGCACGTACTAAAAAGAATGGAAAATATTTTGAACTGGCATGGAAAGGTGTCCAACATTGGTTGAGAAAAGCTAGCTTCAGGACTCGATATAGTATTATATTCCACCTCAGTAAAGAAATATACATTTATTCTTGTGTGTGTCAGTGGTTCTCTGTGGTTATCTCTAATGGTGGGGTGGAATGGAAGCTGAGAGAGAGAGGCAGAGGAACTTACAGGTTATACATTTCAGCAGCATTTGAAATCTTGCAACAAGCTGACTTCATGTTGGTAATCGCAAAGGCAATAATGATAAAATGCTTGCCATGCAGTGCTGTTAAAGATGGGGGTCTGCTATCCTGAGGCCAAGCACTGATAGGCTGTCAGAATTGCAAAGCAATTAGAAATAATTGCCCTAAGCACACTCAGTGGGTCTGGCTCAGTGACTGTCAAAAAATAGCATTCCTCACAGTATGAGATTGTCCTAACTACTAGATAACATCCTTAAAAGAGTTGTATTCATAGCAGATAGAAGGTATAATCTGTCCCAGACACTGTTTAAGGTTTATGTGATCCCATCACTGGGCTTGTTGTTTAGAGCCGATGTCTGCTTATGTCAATCTTTGCAGAGCTGATGGCACAGTGCCAGGACCTGGGTGTGGATTTGTTTGGGATAACTTTTCTTGCACATGCTGGATGGTAGTGCTGAAATATTCCTTCCCCCATCTTCTTGGGGGGACTCTTCTATACTTTCTTCACCTCCTTTCTCTTTCCCTTTTTTTCTCATCCCTCTTTCCTTCAGCAGACATTAGCCTAGTCTGTGCCACACACTGAGCTGGGAACAGTGGGAAATGAAGCAATAAATTTGTAAGAATTCCTGCTCCGAGGAGTTAGTTCATGGACTCCACATGAGGACCATGTGGAGAACAGTGGATAAGGTCTGATGAGGAAGAAGGCTTAGAGCCAAATTGGACTAAATGGCCAACAGCATGGTCTTGGCTCTGCTCTCTAGGTGTTCCATGTGACCTTGGCTTTGCTTACATCTCTAAGCACATTTTGTCATCAGAAATTCACAAACAATAGTACTTAACTCACAGTAGTACAGATGTGAAATGAAGGATGTGCGTCTTTCTCCTCTGTCTCACCTCTTTGCTTCCTTCTTTTCAAATTAAATATGAAATACTGGTGATCAAAGGATGTATAAAGTGTTATGGGAGTGGTAATGGAGCAGCCCTGTGGAAGACATTCAAGCAGGGAGGGTGTTGGAGGAGGAGCAAGAGGGATTTGCATGATAAAGACAGGGGAGAGTCCCAAGTAGAGGAAACGTGTAGCCTAGGTTGGTGATAGGCAACACACAGAAGCTAGGCATGTTCTTGAAGGTGAAGCAGGAAGTTTGCTTGGGTTCTCATCTGTGAAATAGGTGGACTCCTCGCCCCATCTTCCCCTTCTCCTCTTCTATAGAAGCCTTATTTCTCCCTTTGTATTTTTTTCTATTCACATGGACTCTCAGGAAATGCTTTGCTATTTGCTCTTTCCTCTTTAACATGAATTGAAATTAGTGTATTTCCTCTCTCATGGGTTTTTGCATGTAAGCGCCATCTGTCATTGTGGAATGAAAGTTATTTTTTCCCTCTTTGAGGAGTTTCAGGCCTTATAGAGCAGGAAGAGTTGACTTCCCTCCTCCCCCTTTTCCTAGGGAAGATCCTTTCGCACCTCCTGAAATCCCATCTCCTAGGCAACGGCCCATAGTGCTGCAGGGATGTGCCTAAACTGCCTTTGAACTTCCAAGGTCAGGAGAAGCCATATCTTGCAGTCATGTCTCTGAAAGACACATGTTTAAGAAACCCACTAAATCATGGTCCAAATCAGCCTTTTCATTAAAATGTAGTAGGGTGAGTATTTTACAAAGACTAGAGGCAGGTAAAAGATTAACAAGGCAACCGCTGTCACTCATGTGCTGCTCCTCTCACATTCAATATTCTACCTATTCATCACTTGCCATTGGTTAACTTCCTTCCTTCTCCTAGAATCTAGTTTTATGGTTGGGGTCAGAAAAACTTCCCCCAAGAAGTCACTATGTGGGGGACTCACCATCAAGATTTATTCTAAGAGGAGAGAAGGCACACTGTACTTCTCTAGTCAAGGACTGAAAGTCAAGTTGATGGATGCATACAACGAAATTGCGAAGGAAGTATTAACAAATGTTGAGGTGGCTATGAGGGTAGACTCCAGTGTCAAACTGCCCAGGTTTGAATCCTGGTTCTGCTAATATTTTTAATTCCTCTGTGCCTCAGTGGTCTGTCTTGAAAATGGAAATAATGACAGTAATCTAATCAAGGGTTTGATATGAAAATTAAAGAAATTAATATGCAGGGTATTTAGTATAGTGCCTTGGACTTGGTAATTGCTCATTGCTAGATTTTTAAAAAACTAATGATGAGCATTGAGGTTTGACCAAACCTTAGGGTCTATAGATTTCCCAAAGGAGGTTTATAAGCAATTGTTGAGAACATGACTACCCATTATTAACAAGAATGGCAGAGAGTGTAGTGGACAAGCCAAGCAGTGCTGAGAGTGAAACCTAGGTATTTCAGTGCTATCAGTACACATCTGTACTGTACCCACCATGTTCTTTTCACTCCTGTAGACAGTAGAATAGATAACTATCAGTCAAGGTTTTCTTGGTTCTATGGCCTTCGTTATTTGCCCTTTCTGTGCTTTACTTACCACATCTGTAAAATGGGACTATTCACGATAGCTACTTTATAAGATTATTTATATTTTAGTAGTTAGCTCTTACTTGGAAAATTGGTAAGGGATAGATCCTATATCATTCTGGTTGAACTGAGTTATATCTAGGAATAAGCACAACGAATAGAATATGGGGGTAGAGGATATTTTTCATTCTTAGGCTTCCAAGGACCAACTTATTCTCAGACTTTAATCTAACATACCTTATTCATTACTTAATCTGGCAGAGTTTGCCTCTTGACATTGAAAAACATGAGGGTTGGCCCCAGTGTCCTGTGGGCATCACATCATCCAAACTCCTTGGCCAATTATGTCTTTTAAAAGTTTAACGATGCTAGAGAGGTTTTACTTTGCAAATGGCAAAAATAGCTCAAGGTTTAGTCTTGGGTCCCAGGAAAAGAATCAAGTCAAAACTTCTTTCTTCCCTACTTTCTCTACCCAATGTTGTTGTTTTGGATATCCTTACCGAAACATGTTGGCATTGTTTCCCCTGCCTCTGTGATCTCTCAATTATTGGCAGGTACACCTGCTATAACACTTACTCCATCTTGACTTTGATTATATTACAACATACATAACATACATAGCATAAAATATGTAACATACATAACATAAATTATATAACATAACATAAATTCATGTTTGTTGAGAATTCATTGTATGTAAGACACCAAAGCTAAGTGCTTTAGATGTATTATCCTCTATTATTACCTCTCCCATTTTACAGATGAAGAAATGGAGGCTTTGAAAGATTAAGTGATTTGGCTAAACTCCTAAAACTAGTAGGAGAAGAAATCAGGAAGTAATGCAAAACCCATGCTCTTAATGACTAAACTCTACTATACTATGGACCCAGGGATGGGGACCGTGTTGTGTCCTCTTATTGTACTCCACAGCTCTGAGCACAGGGTTTTACACAATTGGGAAACTCATTAAAATTTCCTGAATCAAGCTGAATCCCAGCCAAGGTCTTATTCCGAATTTAGGGGTATATTTCTCCCTTCACAAACATGACTAGGTATCTAGGAATACTATTTGGGGTCTTAATCTCTGTAAGATTTCCCATAAGCTTCTAAATGTTTCTTCCAGGTGCCAACATTCATATTATTTTGGATTCTGATATTTTCACAACTTCTGGTTAGCCCAACCCAATTTCTTATGCTGTTAGAAAGGCCACATTCTCATAGTTTAGGTTTTATTGGCCAAGAGATCACAGTTCCAGCTTTTGTGTATTTTGGATACAGATCTATTTTGGCAAAGCTGGTTATCATGCTTATAAAACTAAAAGGATAACTTTTAAAGATGATGACTAATGATATGATACAGAATATTAGAACTGGGAAGAACTAGGAAAGAAACTCTTAGGATCATCGGATTATTCAGTCTCATCAGTTTTCAGATGAGAAACCCAAGGACAAGAGAAGAACATGGAGTTCTCTGAGGTCTGAGGAGGAGCTGCGGTTCATTCCAGGTCAGTCTTAATAATCAAATTTCTTTTCGACACACGAGGCTGATGCTTTGTGGTTTACAATTCAAAATTATTGTTATTCATGTCTTTGATTCATTGCAAGTCAAAAGAAGAAAGAAAGTACTTCCAGTTTTTCTCTTTTCTGTATACTTTCTTAAAAAATGACAAATTATGTTCATCTATATTCAAGTATATGAAAACCTGTGAATCTCATCTATTTCAGCAACATTGGCTTCATGGCCATGAACAACATGGCAAGAGCTCTTACATTTTTTATTCTTCAAGTGAAAACATTTCTTGTTCAATGGATTTGGTGGAAGTTTGTGGGAGAAACTACAAATTCACCACCAGATGTTAAAATTTTGTTTGTATGTGTTAGGGATTCTTTATATAGGAGGAATTGTTGTGGATGGGGGCATGCTTTTCGTTGTACTTCTGGTTTCCATGTAAAACCTTCCTCTAACTGCCTTGACTACATGAGTGCTGAACTAGGAGTATGGAAACCCAACTCTGCCACTGTCCCAATGGTGTGGCATCTCTGTGTCATGTCATCTTACTCTTAAGAGGGTAGGTCAGTGGGTATTATGGAAGGCACGTATTGCATAGAGCACTGGGTGTGGTGCATAAATAATGAATTTTGGAACACTGAAAAAAATAAAATTAAATTAAAAAAAGAGGGTAGGTCAGAGTAAGTCTGAGAATTTTTCTGACTCTATATTTTTTAATGTTCCCTCATACTTCTTGAAGATAATGGTTAAAGGAAAAAGGAAGAAGAAATTGATGAACAGGCTATAAGGTGGGGCAATCAGTTGTCTATATGAAGGAGTTTTAGAGGTGGTAAGAATGTTCTTTGTCTGAGGTGGCTCTTGTCCTCATGCTTAAAAATCCCATTCCCATTCCCAGTACTTCTTTCTTTTGAATTATATTATATCTGTTTTCTTGTATCTGTAAAAGAAATTTATTTTCCCCTTTACCCTCTTATGTTCAGTCCATTGTGCCTGGCATGCGGGCTTCATAAAAAAAAAAAAAAAAGTAAAAACATCAAAGAAGTGATTACACCTGAGAACTTATATGCCATTTTAACAGAGTGATAAATTGTGGAAATGTGACCAGACAACAGGACAAAGCGGTTTGGGACCCTAGAAGGGGGAAATCTGGGGAAGGTAAACATCAGGAGAAACCGATGGAAGATGAAGGTTATAGTATCAGTAAGGTTTGGTTTGGGAGAGGAGACTAGGACACCTTTATAAAGGAAAATTCATGTTACCTTTACAAATGGCAAACTATGCCCTGCTTTTAGAATGAAAGAGAGGATAGAGAGCTTTTCTATTCCTCAACTGTCTTTAGCTTAAAATAATCCTAATGCCAAAGCGGCATATTTTGAAATGGTGTATTCTGATTTCCTTCACTTTCTCTTTTAAAACCTGGATACTCTTGCCAATAGTTTCATTGTCCTCAGATGTTTTCTTCAATTTCTCTAGTGTTTTGTGTTCAGGTTTTGGAGCACGGGGTGGGTGTTTAAATTCCTGATTGTGAGTGGGTGGGGGGCTGACTCCCAATCCCCCTGTTTGCGCTCTCCTCCCCCGCCATCCTCTGCTGTACATTGTTTGTTTGTTTGTTTGTTTGTTTGTTTGTTTTTTAGCTTCAGCCATCTCTGGACTTTTTCTGGACTGCACTTCCTCCTCTCTGCTCCACACCCAACACTTGTCCATCTCTGTCTGTGTTCAAGAAATTTGTGAATATATCGTTATCTTTATCCACCATTATGGGTTGTAACTTAAAAAATGTGACCAGTATAATAGTGTCTCAGAATAGGAAAGAGATAACTACTAATGTATTTGTTAATGCCTAAAATACACATAGAACACTTCAATTTGTATTGGGTATAAAGCCTGGTTTTAAAATCTTACTTAATAATAAACGTCACTCTAAAAACTCATCTAAATATTTGTATACCACTTACACAATTGACACATCAGTGATTACCAGCTTAATAAAATGTTTCCCCAAATATTTAAACATTGGTTGCAAACTTATTTTTAAAAATCTTTAGGAGTTTATTACAATTATAAGATGGTATATCAGAATATTTTAAATACTCTAAGTACCTAAAATACTCATCATATACACAAACATTTTTTTCATGATCACTAAACTGATTATCATACTGTGGTTAAAAATTCAATCTAAAGTGAGAGCATTAATGAATTTAATTTTGGATTTTTTTTTTCAGCTTTATAAACATATATTTTTATCCCCAGGGGTACAGGTCTGTGAATCGCCAGGTTTACACACTTCACAGCACTCACCATAGCACATACCCTCCCCAATATCCATAACCCCACCCCCCTCTCCCAACCCCCTCCCCCCACCAACCCTCAGTTTGTTTTGTGAGATTAAGAGTCACTTATGGTTTGTCTCCCTCCCAATCCCATCTTGTTTCATTTACTCTTCTCCTACCCCCTCAACCCCCCATGTTGCATCTCCACTCCCTCATATCAGGGAGATCATATGATAGTTGTCTTTCTCCGATTGACTTATTTCGCTAAGCATGATACCCTCTAGTTCCATCCACGTCGTCGCAAATGGCAAGATTTCATTTCTTTTGATGGCTGCATAGTATTCCATTGTGTATATATACCACATCTTCTTTATCCATTCGTCTGTTGATGGACATCTAGGTTCTTTCCATAGTTTGGCTATTGTAGACATTGCTGCTATAAACATTCGGGTGCACGTGCCCCTTCAGATCACTACGTTTGTATCTTTAGGGTAAATACCCAGCAGTGCAATTGCTGGGTCATAGGGTAGTTCTATTTTCAACATTTTGAGGAACCTCCATGCTGTTTTCCAGAGTGGTTGCACCAGCTTGCATTCCCACCAACAGTGTAGGAGGGTTCCCCTTTCTCCACATCCTCGCCAGCATCTGTCATTTCCTGACTTGTTCATTTTAGCCATTCTGACTGGTGTGAGGTGATATCTCATGGTGGTTTTGATTTGTATTTCCCTGATGCCGAGTGATATGGAGCATTTTTTCATGTGTCTGTTGGCCATCTGGATGTCTTCTTTGCAGAAATGTCTGTTCATGTCCTCTGCCCATTTCTTGATTGGATTATTTGTTCTTTGGGTGTTGAGTTTGCTAAGTTCTTTATAGATTTTGGACACTAGCCCTTTATCTGATATGTCATTTGCAAATATCTTCTCCCATTCTGTCAGTTGTCTTTTGGTTTTGTTAACTGTTTCCTTTGCTGTGCAAAAGCTTTTGATCTTTGTTATTGTTATTTTTTTTCATTTCTTCCAAAGTTGACCTTTTTCAGATGGCAGTGGTTTGCTAGATGCTGTTTTACATCTTTCTAGAGTTACAGTCATATTTACCAGCCTCAAATGGAAAAAAATAAAGCCCTATTTCATATCATTAGAAGTTTTAGAATCCCAATTGGTGTCCAGCTGGTGAGGATTTGGATGTTGGTTATGAAGTCCAAGGTGATTCAAGCCATTCATCATTTGACCAAATTTCCTGTACAATCAAAATGTATTTTTTATATAACAACTTCAGCTTTTCTTATAGATTCTTTTAAAAAAAAAGAATTTATTTATTTATTTGACAGAGAGATAGAGAGCACAAACAGGCAAAGCAGCAGGCAGAGGGAGAGGGAGAAACAGGCTCTCCACTGAGCATGGAGCCTGATGTGGGGCTCCATCCCAGGACGCTGGGGTCATGACCTGAGCCAAAGGCAGTTGCTTCACTGACTGAGCCACCCAGGTGCCCTTCATATAGATTCTTAATTTTTTTGAATCTGGTATCTTTCCTAGAGATGGTATATTTTTAAGTTTTGCCTGGCCACCATTATCTATCCTGTTGTCCTATGATCAGTATATATTGTCCGGGTAGATGAAAATTATTGGAAACTTATGCCTTATCAAGACCTCATTAATAGGGTCAGTTTGAAGTTTAATCTCCCAGGAGATAAGGAGGTAAGTTTGCTTCGTTCCCCTTAATCTTGGGAGTGCAGCTAATTTATCATCTTGGAGCACTCTGCTGGACCTTCTTTTTAATTCATTATTGTGTATGATCACAGATGCTAATGAAGAACAGGAATCTCCTCTTCCTCTTGGTTATTAGGAAATGCTTTTTGGATTGTCTGGGTGGCTCAGTTGTTAAGCATCTGCCTTTGGCTCAGGTCATGATCATAGGGCTCCCTGCTCAGTGGAAGGTCTGTTTCTCCCTCTCCTACCCCCTCTGCTTGTATTCCCTCTCTTGCTCTCTCTCTCTCTCTCTGTCAAATAGATAAATAAAATCTTAAAAAAAAAAAGGAAATGCTTTTGGCACTGATCATCCTTCTTGAAATAGTCTCTATCTCTTCGGAGACTATTTTCCTCACATTTTTGGGGGAGATGATAGGCTTTTAAAGAAGTCTGTGTATATATATGTATATGTATATGTACATATGGTTTTTAAACCAAAAAATAAGGAAGATGTGGTCCATATACACTATGGAGTATTATGCCTCCATCAGAAAGGATGAATACTCAACTTTTGTAGCAGCCTGGATGGGACTGGAAGAGATTATGCTGAGTGAAATAAGTCAAGCAGAGAGAGTCAATTATCATATGGTTTCACTTATTTGTGGAGCATAACAAATAGCATGGAGGACAAGGGGAGTTAGAGAGGAAAAGGGAATTGGGGGAAATTGGAAGGGGAGGTGAACCATGAGAGACTATTGACTCTGAAAAATAATCTGAGGGGTTTGAAGGGGCGGGGGGTGGGAGGTTGGGGGAACCAGGTGGTGGGTATTACAGAGGGCACGGATTGCATGGAGCACTGGGTGTGGTGCAAAAACAATGAATACTATTATGCTGAAAATTAAAAAAAATGCACTTAAAATACTCATATACATATTAATATATTTATTAAAATGGATTAAAAAATAAGTATGCTTTGCAGTGTGCTTTTCATGCCATTACATACTCATGGCATTATGGAGGCTCAAAATTTTTCAATTAACAGTGATTATTATTCTCTTTTTGACATTCAAATTGGGGTGTGGGATACCCTGTAAGCTGACTCCTTTGCTCTTTTACCCTGCCCGCTTTCTAGCAGACATTCTTACTTTTTTCCTACCCAAGATGTAAGAAACTGCTCTTCAAAGAGGAGTAGTGTGAGGAACCCTGGCTTCTTTCAATGAATGATCCTGTTGGAGATCTGGGTTTACGAGTTCACTTGAGTAATGGTGGTGAGCAAAAGTACTACACCTTGAGCCATGTCAGTGACAGAGCTTAAAAAGCTATTTTTTTTTTTTAGAAGCTTCTAAGTTGACACTAAATGTTCCCATTTTAACAGTTTATTCTACTTTTTTTTTTGTTATCTGAGGTTTCAAAGACCACCAAGACTTTCTGTTACAGTGAAAACAATGTTGCATATACAGTTTGACATTTTGAGCCAGAACACATCTGAGTATGGTTCTAAATTTTGCATTGTTGTGACCATTCTGAGCAGAAATTTTTCTTGTGTCACTTCAAGTTGTAAGATTTTGTTCATCTTTATTATGAATCCTCATACACATGATTTTAATGGTTATATAAAATTCCACTGTTCAGAGTCACTATAAATATTTCCCTTTCATAGGACTGTTACTTTTCAAAAATTTTAGCTGTTACTTTTCAAAAATTTTAATATCACATTGATGAATTTCTTTGTGGGTAAAGGTCTTTTGTATTAAGTGTTGTTTCCTAAGGGAGGATTCTTACAGTTTAAATTACTGGGTCAAAGAGTATGGGCACTTTCAGAGCTCTTCAAATGAAAACAAAAATGAGAGTAACACCTAGTTCGTAGGGTTGTTGTGAGGATGAAATGAGTCCATGTGTAAAGTAGTTAGAATGGTTTTTGGCACAGAGTAGAATTCAGTCAATGTTGTCTCTATTTATTGTTGCTGAACTGCTTTCCACAGTGGTTCTACCCACTTATACACTCATGTGAGCAGTGCTGGAGAGAGCCAGTCAGGCAGCTTCTGAGCACAGAAGCTTTCCAGGAAGTCTGGGATTTTCCTGTGAACAAATATCTCCCAGCTGGCTGGTGAAGATGGCTGCTACTGCGTTGGCTGCTCCCCAAGAGGGGCTGAGATTTCCCATTTGAAACCACTGGCTTCTGACTCACTCTCTGCTCCCCATAGTGATGGATGATGAGAGAATTCAGCCCCAGGGCCACAGACACGCCTTGGGACAGTACACTAAGGGACACAGTTTCCTGAATTTTCACAAAACACCTAGAATTGTGAGAGGCTGTGTGTTCCTGTAGGGAAGTCTATACCTGCATCTCAAAGATTCCTCCCCAACAGCCTGAGAGGAGGAGGAAGAGTGGATCTCACCTCCCTAGGCCCTGTGCTAAGGGATGCATGAAGTTAAAAAATCAACAAGACAAGCACCTACTCTCAAAATCTTTATGATCCTATAGACTTAATAGTATATGGAGGATGGTCATAGACTGTTTTGGCACTGCCCAGGTCCTTTTCCCATTCTGATGTACCTATCCTCCAGTAGCTGCAAATGTTGTGGCTAGTGGGGTCTTCTCTGGAGACTTGCCCTTGGTGAAGTCTATCCAAAGAGGTGATAGTGCCCATCCTTCCTGCCTCCCAGCAGCCGATGACTGGCTGATATAGCTTCAAGGGGAAAACACACTCTGGTGTGATTAATGCTTCAAAACATTCCCAACCTACCCACTCAACCCAAGGCTAGACTTGGTATTATATTCCTTGCTTAGCAACCTCCCAACCCTGTCCGACTTCTGTGCCTCACATCTATCTGACTCCCCCCAGCCCTTGAATCTCTGTTTTTAGAGAACCTGACTTAGGACTGAAAGATAAAATTAGCTACATAGGTAGACTGTTCCTACAGGTTCAACACAGTTAAAAGGAAGAGGGAGTGTGTGTGTGTGTGTGTGTGTGTGTGTGTGTTGGGTACTTGCTGGAGATGCTAATCTTTGTGATAGGCATATAAAATGAGTATACATAATAAAAATTAGCAAGATAATGTCATATAATACATGTTATAGGGAAAAAAAGCAATAATGTGATGTTTTAGGGGAGTATGATATAATAATGACTTAGAATAATTCCTTGATTTGGTTCTGCTTAGCATGACCAACATAGCACTCTGGTATTCTTGCTGGTATCCTGGTACCAATTTTGTAATTAGAGTTGTCATTTACTTAACAGATAGATACTGAGAATTTACTGGGTGCAGGCATTGCATTGTGCACTGGGATAAAAAAAGGGATTAAGTTGGTTCACCTCTCCATTAATTGACTCATGGGTAAAATAGAGATAATAAAATCTAGCTCTCCTGAAGAAGTCTGGATCATCCTCCACTCCTCCCCTTCCATCATCCCTGAGGCTTTTTAGCTCATGGTACACAAAGAGGAAACTTGTTTAATGGCTTTATTTATCTGCTCTCCTATTATTAGGGAGGAGAAAAGTCCCTAGCGTGAGGATTTCTGTAAAGACTTAAGAATTTTATTATGAGGGACGCCTGGGTGGCTCAGTTGGTTAAGCGGCTGCCTTCGGCTCAGGTCATGATCCCAGCGTCCTGGGATCGAGTCCCACATCGGGCTCCTTGCTCATCAGGGAACCTGCTTCTCCCTCTGCCTCTCGGCCTACTCGTGATCTCTCTCTCTCTCTGACAAATAAATAAATAAAATCTTTAAAAATAAAAAAGAATTTTATTATGACATAAAAGAGTCATCATGTTTTATCAAAGTCATCCTGCCTCTGTTACCTACACATCAGAAGGGGGAATTGAAAACTCCAGAACTTCATGCTGTTTTCCCTCCCAGGACTGAAAAGCCCACGAAAAGCTATGAGAAATATTTCAAAACGAGTTACACAGTGTTTGATGGATAATAAACCCAGAACTCTGAGATGTATAAAATATACAATTCAATAGAATTTGTTTTTTCAAAAGCAGTTTCAAGAAAAAAAAAATAACACCAGACAACAGTGGTCTCACATACAGCTGAAAATCTGCTCCATATCCTAGAGGAGGAAATCAATAAACATTTCCTAGTAATTGAAGGTCTCTCTCCCAGAAGATAGAAAGGAACAGTTGTAGGGAGCTCAAGATAGCAGTTACAAAATATATTTCCTCTAAAGTGAATTTTAAGGGGAAAAAAATGTTAAGCCAGATGTAATTGATATGTTAAATGAGTGGGAGTCACAGAGCACAGTCAAAAAACAACTTTATTCTGCACACTTTGTCCTACCGCTCACCCTCCTTTGCTCCAGTAGATATAGCACATGTATGCCTGTGCACAAACAAACACATAATCCAGTGCCAGTAGATCTTTCCAGGCCCCCAGGTGTGATGAGGCAAGTTCTGGAGCTTATCTTCATGTTTTTAGATTATGAAAAAGTCAACCTTTTAGCTAATCAAGAAGTCTCAGTTCAGTGATTAGGAGGTATTGTCCCATGGAGTAGGAAGGGCTTAGAACCTCAAAGACAACTTTTCTCCTGTCCCCTAGCTCTAGCCCAGGCTGGCTGCTTCCAGCAGGAAAGGTGAGGGTGGGGGCCCAGTGGGCTTCTCTATTTCTTGTCCCTACTCTTATGTTTTTACTTATCCTCTTAACTTCCCACTTGATCCCTCTCTAGCTAGCCCAGGGACGATAAGGATGCAGAGATAGTAAAGGACAAGAAAACATGTAGGAGACTGTCATTGGTTTCTTTTTCCCTTGATACCTGTTTAAAGTTGACTTTCACTTGGACTTAGTGAGCAATCACAGCTGACTCCTTTTCTTAGGAGACTGTGGTGCATTCTTTGGGGGCTTGGCATAGTGCAATGGATAATTTGTTTGTGTTTTCTGGCCAGGATTTAGAGAAAGCTGAAGGTAGCTTCTCTCTCTCTACCCTGTGCTCCTGTCTGGTGCCCAAGAGTCCTTAGTAGTGGATGGACAGCTAACTCCCAAGGTCAGTGGTCTCTTTCTGTCCTGCTGCCTTGGGTTCACAGCCACAGCTTCTAGGTAGCTTAGTTTTGAGTTTGACATTGGTCCGTGGGTCCTCCAGATCTCACACTAGACATTTTTCTCCTTTCTAATAATAGTAGAGCAGATAAATAAAGCCATTAAGTATCAGTCTCTCCTGAGGCAGGTAAGTAAGAAAAGAGAGTGGGGAGGTTAAAAAATGCCATAAAATCATATTGGCTTCTTCACACAGAAAAATACTTTCCTCAGTTTCCTACCATTCCAAATGAATTCTTAGCCACAGCATGCACAGTTCAGAAATGGGGAAAGGTGGCCTTATTCTAAAGCCAGGTCTGACTGTAGAACATAATGTTACTGAAATAGGCTCACTGACAGCCATGGGAGTGATGGGGCCCTGAAACAATAGGAGCCAGGTGGGTGTGGCTGTCATAAAGAGTGGCAGGGTCAGAGTGGCAGCAAAGAGGGCCTGATCCACAGACAGTTATGATATGCTATGATATGATATGATAGAACACAGAATCCCTGGAGGCAAATTAGGTAGGCTACCAACAGTATACTACTCAGTCAACAGGCTATCATTAAAAGAAACCTCAGGAATATGAGCACAGTTGACCAGATAAAAAGTCTTGATCATTTGACTAGTTTTCAGGCCTGACTGAGTTTTAGCTTTAGAACCCATTAACTGGAGAGAAGGCTAGGTATCGGGGAGGAAAGACCCTGCAACACCATGGCAAGTATACATGGGAATGATGTCCCCAGGCTTTACCCAGAGTGGCTTCTGGCCACCTACTCTGGTAACTATGCACTGGTGAAAGTGGAATGCCAAACTCTTTAAGGACCATTGTGTACAGTACTTGACTTGACATTGATATCTGGAGAATAACAGGAGACTGTTAGAGTGGAGGTATGTGAGATGCAGGTGACACATGGTCGCCAAGGTCCAGTTTACAGCAGGTCTATTCAGCCCATGAACCCACCTGGTGATTTATTCTCTTCTCTCTGAATGCAAAATCGGAATGAACATATTTAGTAACTGTCACACCCCTACATTGGCTCCTTCGTCTATGAGCTAAGGGCTACTACTTTCACTTGGGGAATGCCGGTATAAGCTCTGAAACTCTTTCTCTTTGGCCAAAAATAGAGTAAGTCAAAGATTTTTCCATTTAAGACAGTGGAAAGGGGGTGGTGATGGCTGATATTACTGTTACTCTGAAGAATCTAATGAGTGTTTGTCCTCATATCTTCAATTCATTCAATGGGCTAACCCCTGAAGAAACTCCAAGTACCCTGGGTGATTTAAAAAAACAAAAAACAAAAGATCTTCACAAAATCAGCCTCTTTTTAAAAAAATTTTTTTATAAACATATAATATATTTTTATCCCCAGGGGTACAGGTCTGTTAATCGCCAGGTTTACACACTTCACAGCGCTCACCATAGCACATACCCTCCCCAGTGTCCATAATCCCACCCCCCTCCCAACGCCCCTCCCCCCATCAACCCTCAGTTTGTTTTGTGAGATTAAGAGTCACTTATGGTTTGTCTCCCTCCCAATTCCATCTTGTTTCATTTACTCTTCTCCTACCCCCTCAACCCCCCATGTTGCATCTCCTCTCCCTCATATCAGGGAGATCATATGATAGTTGTCTTTCTCCGATTGACTTATTTCGCTAAGCATGATACCCTCTAGTTCCATCCACGTCGTCGCAAATGGCAAGATTTCATTTCTTTTGATGGCTGCATAGTATTCCATTGTGTATATATACCACATCTTCTTTATCCATTCGTCTGTTGATGGACATCTAGGTTCTTTCCATAGTTTGGCTATTGTAGACATTGCTGCTATAAACATCCGGGTGCACGTGCCCCTTCGGATCACTACGTTTGTATCTTTAGGGTAAATACCCAGCAGTGCAATTGCTGGGTCATAGGGTAGTTCTATTTTCAACATTTTGAGGAACCTCCATGCTGTTTTCCAGAGTGGTTGCACCAGCTTGCATTCCCACCAACAGTGTAGGAGGGTTCCCCTTTCTCCGCATCCTCGCCAGCATCTGTCATTTCCTGACTTGTTCATTTTAGCCATTCTGACTGGTGTGAGGTGATATCTCATGGTGGTTTTGATTTGTATTTCCCTGATGCCGAGTGATATGGAGCATTTTTTCATGTGTCTGTTGGCCATCTGGATGTCTTCTTTGCAGAAATGTCTGTTCATGTCCTCTGTCCATTTCTTGATTGGATTATTTGTTCTTTGGGTACAAAATCAGCCTCTTAGAAGCTCTAATTGTGGCTGCTGTTCCAGATGTGGTATCTCTTCCAGAGTAGGTTAACATGACCTCAGCATGCTGGCCATGGATTTGGCAAATGCATTATTTTTTATTCCAATCCAAAAAGAGAGAGTTTAGATTCACATGTAGTTGTCAGCAATATACATCTTCAGTTTTGTTTGAGAGCTATGTTACCTCTCATGCCCGCTGAAGAGATCTGGAATATTTGGACATCAGGTAGAACATCACATTAATCTACTATATTGATTTTACTGTGCTAATGAGGTCCAACAAATTAGAAGTGGCTAGCATGGCAAAAGATTTGATAAGACACATGTTCTCTGCAGGATGGGTGATAAACCCCATAAAGATTCTGAAACCCTCACATCAGCAAAACATCTAGGAGTCTAGTAATTTGAGCAACCAAGGTCATTCCTTCTAAAGTAAAAGACAAATTATTTTATCTAGCACTTCCCATCACTTGGAAGGAAACTAAATGTCAGGTAGGCCTCTTTGGGAAAAGCAACCTTTTCCACATGAGAGAACATTGCTCCAGCCCATATATGAAATGATGTGAAGGCCTCCTGTTTCAGTGGGGCTCAGAGCAGGAAAGGACTCTCCAGCAGGACCAGACTATGATATAAACAACCTATTATTTGGGCCAACTAACCCAGAAAGCCCTAGAGTATTAGAAGTATAGAAAAAGATGTCATATCGAACTTACATCAAGCTTCAGTGGGAGAAGCACAACACAGGCTCTGTGCAGAGCAAAAATGATATGCCTTGATACATATTCTGGAAAACTATTCCTGTCATGTTACTGGACCATGGTAGAGATAAAAAACATGGGTTTTACTAAAATACCATGTGTCCAGGACTGCCAGATTCATGAAGTTTGTCACTAGCTGTCAAACTCATTAAGTAATAAGATAGAGAGGGCCCAAGAGTACAATGTAAGATGGAAGTGGTATATTTGGGATTGAGCACAAGCAGAACTAGAGGGTGCAAGCAAGGTTCATAAGCAGGTTGCTCAGAAGTCTGTGTCATCCACCACTGTTGCACTAGGGCCTCAACCTCAGCTTATACCTCAGGGCTGCATGGGGTACCCTTTATGACCAGCTGGTAGATGGGAGAAAAAAAACAAACTTGGTTTACAGATAGATTGACAAGGTATATGAGCACAAGCTGAAAATGATAACATCAGCATTGCGGTCTTGAGACTGGGATTGAAAGATGGTGACAAAGAATAATCCTCTCAACGGGCAGAGCTCTGGGTGCTGTGTCTCAACAGCCATTTTGTGTGTAAGGAGAAGTGGTCAGAGGTTGAAAAATACATGAATTTATAGGCACTAATAAATGGCTTGACCCCCAAGGATGGAAGGACATATATTTTTCTTGGTGTCTGTCTTTATAGTTCCCTTTTTGTTTTTTGGTTCCTTTTTCCTTTTCCTTAGTACAGTACTTTGAGTGTATACCCCAAATTCTCATTAGTCATTCAAACATCTAGTCATGCTTACAATGCAGGCATTGTTCTAGGTGATAAATACTAAAGGCAACAAGAAAGGAAAACACAAACCATTATTTTGTTTTTCTCCTCCTCATCCTCTATCACATTTGCTCTATGCTTTCCAGGTATCTGGCACTGTTCTTAGTGCTTTACATGGGCACAATCTTCAATCCTCAGAAAAACCCATGAACATTGTTGGTGTTATGAGATGAAACTGACACAGATGCTTCAATAAGTTGTCTAGTGTTTTACAGTCAGTAGGTGGATTGCTGGTATTTGAACATGGGCAGATGTGTTGTTTTGACCAAGATTTAATGACACTATCCCATGAGGTTTAAGGTGTGATATGAGATCAGCCTTTAACACCATTAACATAAACAAGTTTTACATTCTTATTTACATTCTTTTTTTTAAAATTTTAATGTTGATGTGGGTCAACTTCTTTAAATGGCCTTTTAATTCCCTGGTGTGGTGAAGGTTCATCATGCAGTGGTATCCTCCACTGGTCATTGCTTACATCTACCCTCCAAGATGGGTCCTAATGGGTCCTCTTTGAGTTCTGACACTTTCTAGGTCTTTTTAAGAATGTCTTTGTTTCTCTCCCTACTCCTTTTTGGGATGGGTTATAGAATCTTCCTTCCAACAAGTTCCTCAGAATGTAGTAGAGTAACAGCTGCCTAACTCTGTGATTGACACCTGAAGAGGTCAAATTGCTTGCCTAGGGTAATAATGCAGGCTAGTGATGATGCCAGCTCATGATCTGTAAATCTGGCTCTGTGCCTTTAGCTTTAACTTCTGGATCAAAGAGTCACTTTAGAATCAGGCAGCACCTGTAAACAGCTTCAGCATAGAAAGTATATCTTTTATTGTTGGGATTTAAGCCACTAACCATACGATCTACAGATTTTTTGTGTTTTCAGGGGTCTTTGGTTATATTTCCTACTCATTATAGTAACTTGACATCGCTTAGTTTTATTTTCTTACATGTAATCATTTTGATGTTGTTGTCATCATCATTGGTAAAAATTTAATATTGGACAACTTCAAAGGCATAGTACTGGTAGTAAAATATGATCAAAAGTTCTATTTTACTTGGTAAAAATGCCTTAAATCAACCCCATGGTGTCCTCCTTGTGACATAAATCTCAGGGTGTGTGTTGATCATCTACTTGGCCAGCAGTTAAGAGAGTTTACTTAAAATGAAATGATTTTGCATAATTAGTTAATGACCACAAAAATCTAATAAATTTGCATTTAAAAAAATTCTATTTATTTGACACAGAGAGAGAGAGAGAGAGAGAGAGAGAGAGAATGACCTGGGTGGGGTGGGGGAGGCAGAGGCAAAGGCAGAGGCAGAGGGAAAGGGAGAAGCAGACTCCTCAATGAGCAGGGAAGCCAGGGTCCTGGGATCATGACCCAAGCAAAAGGCAAATGCTTAACCAACTGAGCCACTCAGTTGCCCCTAAATTGGTGTATTTTAAGAGATGACTTTATAAGTGGAGAATATATACAGTCTCAGCAATTATATGTGAGTTAACAAGTCAATGCTCCAAAGTATAAAATCTCCTTCTATTCAGAAATAGACTGACAATTATAGAAAATCATGAAGGTTTGTCTGAAGATGTGTGTAATGGAGGCGTGGTAATTTGCTTTCTTAACTCTTTTAAATTCTCAGTTATATACAAGTCCAGAACCTAGGGTAAGGTGAGTAAGGTACTTGCCTCAGGAACAAAATGTAAGGATGTATCAAAAACTCATGAATCAAGATAAATTATATTTTGATGTAACATTAAAAAAAATCAAAATTAGTATCAAAAGTCTTTGATGAAAAAAATGTCAACATTTAAAATAAAGTCAGATAAATTTATTTTGATGTAACATTAAAAAAATCAAAATTAGTATCAAAAGTCTTTGATGAAAAAAATGTCAACTTTTAAAATAAAGTCAGGATTTGGTACTGATTTGAATGAATCATCTCAGTTGCCTCTTCCTGATTCTAGCCTTCCTGATTACGAGGTAGCCTTAGTTAAGTCACTTTTCTGTAGTCCTCATCTTTAAAAAGAAGAAATTGAATCATAAGAGCCACGTGGTTCTTTCCAGCCTTCGTACTCTAAGATTCTTAACTGATATAATGGCAAACTGTCAGAGGATTTATCCATTCAATCATCCAACAACATTTATCACATGACATCCAGATGCCCAACAGTGGGCTAAATGATGAAGAAAGGAAGATTAGAAGTGAGTGTCCCTGTCTTCAAGGAGCTCACATGTAGCAGAAAGATAGAACTGTGTCACACTTGGGAAATATGGACAGAATTGCTCTAGCAGAATGCAGAAGGAACTTCAGGGAGGATTGCCTAGGTCTCCCAGGGATAGTCCACATTTTCACAGAGAAGAGAGAGAAAAGGGTAAGGAGGAGTTTGTCAAGCAGAGAAAAATGGGTGGGAGCATTTTAGCATGGGGAAGAGCATGTGTATGCCTGGATGTGTTTTTCTTTCCCTTTCCTGGAGACTAGCATATGGAA
This sequence comes from Lutra lutra, assembly GCF_902655055.1. NCBI lineage: Eukaryota > Metazoa > Chordata > Mammalia > Carnivora > Mustelidae > Lutra > Lutra lutra. The sequence goes on from NC_062282.1 coordinate 47,173,561, forward strand.
GGCAATGGAGGCTAAGAATAGAAAGGGGTGTTTAAAAATTAAACACAAGGATGAAGAAGGAGACAGTGATGCTTTAGTATAGTAAGTAGAGGAGTTTTATTATCAGGTGTTAATTTTTGCAGAACAAAGTTTTGATTATATTTAATGCATCTTGAGAGCAGACCCCCTCCCCATCTTGAGCATCTCTGCCCTCACCATCTAAAACTTCTCCCAAACCCAGCTGAAGGAATAATGGCCTTGTTCTGGCTGGAAGTGGGACATAAGAAGCAGGACCTGGACAGGGTAGAGAGAAAGTATGTGTTCTTATACATGACAAAGTTTCATGAGAGAGAGTATAGCTTGCATGATTAGAGATGTATATGCTAGAATAAAGGTATTTACTCATAAGGAAAAGGAATATTTCCATTTTGGGGATGAAAACAAATTATAAGAAGTGATCCGATTGGCTCAAAGGGCCACAAAATATAGGCTGGGCTAATTATATAAATACTTAGGTTTGATGGAGGTAAATTACAACTCTATTTGCTTATGTTGGGAAAATTCCCTTGATGGTAGTTGAATTTTGTGATTTATTCCATTTTGTTTACTGTTCTAAAACTACATCAGCAGACAACCCTTATGGTAGCACCCTAGAGTGAGATGCCAGAAGTAGAAAAACAAATGAGGGAGGGGGACTTAGAGGCTGTCTGATTGGCATAAAGACTGTGATCTGGGTTGGGCCCTGTGTAGTGGATAACTAACAAATCTATATCTCTGTCAAAAAAACCGAGTCCCAGGCCAAGAAGAAATCTCTTTCTAGGACTCGTGGATTGACACCTCTATGTTAGGGTTTCTCTCAGGAGAGCTCACTTCCATGGAGAACTCACCTTCATGGTGAGGTGAAAAATAATGTCTCAACACATTTAGAGCCTCCACTGTCTGGAATTTACTTGGTAACTCCATCTTTTTTTTTTTTTTTTTTTTAGAGCATTTGAGGTAGATGAGTTCTGGTGACTTTGACCTGAAGCCTCATAGGCCAAAGAGGAAGACAGCAGAAGCAGATGTTCAGTCCCTGTTCCCCTCCTCTTGTTTTCATAAAGGAAATAGATTTTGCTAAAGGTCAAGTGTTTTTTGAAGATCATCTGATTTCATTGTACTTCCCACTGGAAACCCACTCTATCTGGGCATCTCAGGTGCTGTTACTTAGATGATATTCTGGACTTCAGGTATTATCATTTTCCTTTTGTCCTGCCCTGAAGGGGAAGACTTTTCCAGTAATGATCATGAGGTTGACTCCATGCTGGGTAAACAGATCCTGTAACAAATAACATTTGAATTCAGCTACAAATTGCACTGGCTCAAATAAAAAACAACATTAAATATTATATATCTTTTACTCATGTTATAACCTAAAATTATAATCTACTAAATCAACGAGGGTAAAGAGACTTTATCTTATTGGCCAATGATCATCAATTGCTTCCTGGAGTACTATATTGAGAAGAGCATTGAGGGTGCTTCCCAGCTCAATAGGAAGGAATTCTATGATCAGTTCAGCATGTCTGATGTGTATAGGGAAAGGGGAGTGGAGGTACATGTGCTAGGAATTGGCATTAGCTTAATCTTACTTTCTAAACTTTCTCTTCCTCCTGCAACCATCAGAGCTCTTTTCAGATCCATTAAACCTTGTTTCTAACTTTCACATGTTACCTTCTTATGAAATTAGGTGTACTCTTGGGTCACAAAGTTCTTTCTTTATTAGGATTCTATAATCTATATGTTTTATTAAGATTTTTCATGCTTAGCCTTTATGATAACAAAGGATTGCCAATTTTAAACAGAGTATCACTTAAATTATATTAGCTAGTATTAGTGATAATACAGGATAAAAATGCACACTGCAACACCTTACTGGTGGAGATGCAGCTTGGTAAGTCCTTGTTGGAGGGCAACTTGAAAATATTTACCAATTAATCTTCAACAAAGCAGGAAAGAATATCCAATAGAAAAAGGCCAGTCTCTTCAATAAACGGTGCTGGAAAAACTGGACAGCCACATGCAAAAGAATGAAACTGGACCATTTTTCTACACTATACACAAAGACAAACTCAAAACGGATGAAGGCCTAAATGTGAGACAGGAATCCATTAAAATCCTAGAGGAGAACACAGGCAGCAACCTCTGTGACCTCAGCCATTTCAATTACTTGCACAACATGTCTCTAAAGTTAAGGGAAACAAAAGCAAAAAATTAACTATTGGAACTTCATCAAGATAAAAGCTTCGGCATGGCAAAGGAGACAGACAACAAAATTAAAGGCTGCCTATGGAATGGAAGCAGATATTTGCAAATGACATAACAGATAAAGGGCTGGTATCTAAGATCTATAAAGAACTTATCAAACTCAACACCCAAAAACAAATAATCCAGTTAAGAAGTGGGCAAAAACAGGAACAGACACTTCTCCATACAAATGGCCAACAGACACAGGAAAAAATATTCTGCATTATTTGTCATCAGGGAACTACAGAACAAAACCTCAATGAGATACTACATTACACTACTTAGAATGGCTAAAATCAATAAGACAGGGTACAAGAAGTGTTGGCAGGGATGTGGAGAAAGGAGAACCCTCTTACACTGACGGCAGGAATGCAAGCTGGTACAGCCACTCTGGAAAACAGCATGGAGTGTCTTCAAGAAGTTAAAAATAGAGGTACCTTACAATCCAGCAATTGCACTATTGGGTATTTACCCCCAAAATAGAGAGGTAGTGAAGAAAAGGGTCACCTGCACCCCAGTGTTCATAGCAGCAATGTCCACAATAGCCAAACTGTGGAAGGAGTTCAGATGTCCTTCAACAGATGAATGGATAGAGAAGATGTGATTCATATATACAGCAGAATATTACTCAACCATCAGAAAGGATGAATACATACCATTTACATCAATATGGATGGAACTGGAGGATATTATGCTAAGTGAAATAAGTCAATCAGAGAAAGACAATGATATGGCTTCACTCATATGTGGAATGTAAGAAATAGTGCAGAGGAACATAGGGGAAGGGAAAGAACTCTGAATGGGAAGAAACCAAAGAGGGAGACAAACCATGGGACTCTGGACTCCAGGAAACAAACTGAGAGTTGTGGAAAGGGAGGTAACTGAGAGATGGGTGTTAAGGAGGGCACATGATGTGATGAGTACTGGGTGTTATATGCAACTAATGAATCACTGAACACCACATCAAAAACTAATGATGGCTATTGAATTTAAATAAAAGAAAAGAGTCCTAAAAATGTGACAGTAAACAGGAATGATTTTCTTGGCATTTAACCTCAGGAGATAATCATTAATGATAAAGATTTATACTCATATGTACACATTAAAGTGTTACCTATAATGGAAATAGTAAGCAAATATAGTCAGCAACAGGTTAAATAATTATGGTATAATAACAAAAATAGTTGTTTCCTTTTACAGGTCATCTGCATGGCAGATACTTGCTGTATTTTAGTTTGTTATTCTCAGGTCAGATGAGGAAACTGAGGTGAAGAAAGGCTAAAAGAGTTCCAATCCTCATAATACATGTACATTAGTTAATCCAAAAACTGTCATAATACCCAGCAGCACTCAGGAAAATATGACAGTGCTTAAACATAATATTTAATGCATAGCTGCATTAAATATGATCTTTAGGGGGTCAAAATCTCTAGGGGCAAGAAATGGAGAAGATATTGAAAATGAGTGTGTCAAGCAGAAGCATTCACTGCTCTGGGATAGGACTGTAGGTGGGATTTCTTGTCTCTAAACATGAAACTTAGATTTTAATATTTGCATACGGTCAAAGATAACTTATATCCTAGGTGGGTTGCAGGATCTCACACTTTGAATAAAATTGGATTCTAGTGAGTGGGTGGGCTGGGGAAAATGTCCATTTGTTATCACAGGGAGTCACTGAGGTAGTTTGTCTTACCTTAAGCACTGGCTGAGAAATAAGTTCCTTTTGAGATACCATAATCATTGGCCTATTCAATTTGGGGATTTGGATGGCAATACCAAAAAACATGATCCATGAAAGAAATAACTGAGAAACCTGACTTTACTAAAATTAAAAACTTCTGCTCTGTCAAAGACAGTATCAAGAAAATTAGAAGATAAGCCAAAGACTGGAAGAAAATATTTTCAAAAGACATATTTGATAAAGGACTATTATACAAGAAATATAAAAACTCAACAATAAGAAAATTAACAACCTAAAAAACCTAAATAAAAAAATAGGCCAAAGACCTTAACAGACATCTCACCAAAGAAATAACCATGGCAAGCATATGAAAAGATGGCCCACATCATGTGTCATCAGGACAAGGCAAACAACAATGAAATGCCACCACACACCTATTAAAATGGCCCAAATCTAGAATGCTGACAACACCAAATGTCGATGGGGTTGTGGAGCAACAGGAACTTTCATTCATTGCCGGTGGGAATGCAAAATGGTAGAGCTACTCTGGAAGATACTTTGGCAGCTTCCTACAAAATAAGTATACTCTAACCCTGTGATCCAGAAAATAAAAAAGCATGATAAGAAAAGAATTATAAAATGCCAGAGGTAACTGCATTGGTACATAATGACTGAAATTGGCCTTTAAAGTCAGTTTTGACTTTCCAAATGAATAAAAGAAGAAGGGAATTGAGATCAGGCACATAGTGCACATTGTTCATAAGATGAAAGGCCCACCAGACTTAGAAAACCGAACATAATCTTACCAGAGGACCCAGCAATTGTGTTTCTTAGTATTTATACAAAGGAGTTGAAAACTGTGTCCACACAAGAACCTGCACATGGATGTTTACAGCAGCCTTATTCATAATTGCCAAAACTTGAAAGGGAACAAGATGTCCTTTAGCAGGTAACTGGATAAATAAACTTTAGTACACCAGACCATGGAATATTATTTAATTCTTTTTTTAAAAAGACTTTGCTTATTTGACAGAGAGACAGCAAGAGAGGGAACACAAGCAGGGGGAGTGGGAGAGGGAGAAGCAGGGTTTTTGCTGATCAGGGAGCCCAAGGCAGGGATCAGTCCCAGGACCCTGGGACCATGACCTGAGCTGAAGGCAGACATTCAGTGATTTAGCCACCCAGGTGCCCAGGAATATTACTCAATTCTGTAAAGAAATTAGCTATCAAGCCACAAAAAGACATGGAGGAAATTTAAATGCACATTGCTGAGTGAAATAAAACGATCTGAAAAGGGTACATATTTTATTACAACTACATGAGATTTTGGAGAAGGCAAACTATGAAGACAATATAAAGGTCAGTGTTTTCCAAGGATGTGTGGTAGGAATGGGGAAGAGATGAATAAGAAAAACAAAGGATTTGGGGGGAACTAAAACTATTCTATATAATATTATAATGGTACATAAGTATCATTACATATTTGTCCAAACCCACAGAATGTACAACACAAAGAGTGAACTCTTAGGTAAACTATGGTCTTTGGGTGGTTATGATGGATATGTCAATGTAGGTTTATCCTTGGTTAAAAAAAAAAAAAAAAGAAAGAAAAGAAAAGTACCACTCTGGTGAGTGATATTGATAGTGGAGGAGGCTATGCATGTGTGGGCAGAGAGTATTTGGGAAATCTCGGTACCTTTCCCTCAGTTTTATTGTAAACCTTGAACTGCTTTAAAATTGTCTTTAATATTTTTTAAAAAGTATGGGCTCCATACCCAGTTGTAGACTTTCCTGGGTATGGAAACTTACAATTAAGATATTGTGGTGTTTGGACCAAGATAGGAAAATAAGCCAATGGAATAGAATAAAGAATCTGGAAACAGATCTACATGTGGGTAGCTGATTTATAACAAAAAGAGTACTACAGAGCAGTGGGGGAAAGGATGGTTTTCAATAAGTGATTTTGAGTCTATTAGCTATCCATTCACAAAATGAATCTTGATCCTTATATCGCACCATTCACAATTTCCTGTAACACTTCTATCTTCTTGCAGAAGGTCGTTTCTTTATGACCTTGACATAGGACTAATTTTCTTAAATAAGATACAAAAAGATTCCTACCCACAAAGGGAAAAGATAAACTGACTACCTTAAAATGAGTAACTTTTGTTTGTCAGATGTTTGTACATCTTCTTTAGGAGAATGGAAATAGAGAGTGGCAAAATATGTTTCCAATAAATATAACTAAGAAGAGACCAAGATCATATGATAGACTGTAAAAGAACTTTAAAAGAAATCATGAAGAAAAAGACAACCTAATATTTTAAAAATGGACCATATAATAGGAACTTCACAAATGAGAATATTCAAAGAGCTGATAAACGAATGAAAAAGGTTCTTAACTCTACTAGTAAATAGGGAAATACAAGATAATACCATGATAAGATACAACAAAAAGGTTTAGAAAATAGATGGACATTACCAGGTGTTGATAAAGATGTGGAGATCAAGAATGCCTACTCATGGTTGATGAGAGTATAAATTGGTACAACCCCTTTAGAAAATAGTTTGTCATTGTCTATTAAAGTTGAATATATGCTGAATGTATAAATCAGCAATTCCACTAAAGGTAAATATCAAACTTAAATATATAAATGCAATATATAACAATTTAGGTAAATATCAAACATAAATAAATTACTTAATTAAATTTGATTAAATAATAAAATCAGGAGGCATATACAAGAATGTCCATAGCTATTTGGAAGTCCAAACTGCAAACAGCCTGAATCACCATCACCAGAATGGATCAATGTATGATGTACAATACATAGATTATAGTACTCCAGAGCAATAGATATTAACAAATATATATTACTACTTGTAATAATATGAATGAATTTCATAGACATAATTGTGAATGATAAAAGCCAGAACAAAAGTATATGTACTATTATTCCATTTATATAAAATTCAGAAACAGGCAAAGCTAGTCTTAGTTTTAGAAGTTAAGATAGTTATTTCCGAGGGAGTAGCAGTAGAAAGGAGCATAAGCGGGGCTTCTAGGGTGCTGGTAATGTCGTTGAGCTGGATGGTGGTTACATGTATCATTGATCTGCAATTTTCTGAATGTATGTTAAGCTTGACAAAAAATTAAGAACTAAACAAAAGGATTAAACAACAGATTAATCACAGCCAAATAGAGAAATGGTCTGTGTTTCTATGGGCATTTAAATGTATTCTGTTATTGGGCAGAGTGTTTTATAAATTGACTAGATCTTAGTGATTGATATTTTGAGTTTTTCTGTATCTTTGCTGATTTTCTAATTGTTCCATAAATTGAGGAGGGTAGAGGTCTCCAAATGTAGTTTTGGATTTATCAATTTCTTCTTTCAATTCCATCAGTTTTTGCTTTATGTATTGTGCAACTCTGCTATTTGCTGCATACACACTTAGGATTTCTATGTCATTTTGGTGGATTGACCATTTTATCATATAATATTCCTCTCCATTTCTGATCATTTTCTTTGTTTTGAAGTCAATTTATATAATATTAATGTAGCTATTCCTACTTTATTTTAAATAATATTTGTGTGATAATCTTTTTCTATCCTTTATTTTAACCTGCCTATACTGTTATATTTGAAGTGATTTTTTTTTTTTTTTGGTAGAAGTGTTGGGTCATGTTCTTTAATCCATTCTGTTAATCTCTGTTTTAATTGCTATATTTTGACCATTTATTTTTAATTTAAGTATTAGTATGTTAGAGTTTAAATGTATTCACTTTTTTATTTGTGTTTGTTGTCTCTGCTTTTTGGTCTTTTTTTCTGCCTTCCTGTGTATTGCTTAAACATACTTTGTAATTCCATTTTGTGTCTCTATAATGTTCTTGAGTAGTTTGTATAACATTTTTGGTGGTTGCTGTAGACATTATATATATATATATATATATATATGTATATTACACTACATATATTACATTTTATATATATGTGCATGTCAATATCTCCTAGTGCCATCAGCTGATCAGTTGAAGTATAGAAACATTATCCCCTTTCATGTTCTTTTACTATCTCCTATTTAGAATATCATTGTCTTAAATACTTCCTACATATGCATTTAGAATCACATCAGATGGTATTACAATTTTGGATTTTACATGTAAAATATAATTTAGAAATGTAATTTAGAAAATTCTAGAAAGTAAAGAGAGACTATTATATATATCCATATTTTTGCTTACCATGTTCTTTTTCTCCCTTCCTGATATTCCAAGTTTTTTCTTTCATTGTTTCCTTTAAGTTTAGAGAAATATCTTTAGAATTTTCTTTAGGACAGCAAATTCTCTTAAACTTTCTTTATCTGAGAATAGCTTGATTTCCTTTCATTCCTAAAGAATATTTTTAGTGGATATTGGATTATGGGTTGACGGATATTTTCTTTTAGCACTTTAGATATGTGCTGTTTCATAGAATCACCATATGATACAGTAATTCCACTACTGGGTATTTATCCAAGGAAAATGAAAACACTAATTCGAAAAGATATATGTATCCCATGTTTATTGCAGCATTATTTATAATAATAGCCAAGATACAGGGAAACAAATTAAGTGTCCATCCATAGATAGATAAAGAAGATGTGATACACACACACACACAATGGACTACTACAAGCCATGAAAAAGAATGAAATAAAAAACTAATGATGTACTGTGTGGTGACTCACATAATGTAATAGTAAAACCATTTGCAACAACACTGATGGACCTAGAGGATATAGCACTAAGAAAAATAGTTTAGTATATGTGCTGCTGAAGCTAGCACCAAGTAAAATAGTTTAGTGAGAGAAAGACAGACCATATGATTTCAGTCATAGGTGGAGTTTAAGAAACAAAACAGATGAACAAGGAAAAAAGAAAAACAGACTCTTAAATACAGAGAACAATCTCTAGTGGTTGTCAAAGGGGGGTGGGTGGGATGAAATTGGTGAAAGGGATTAAGTGCTTACTTACTGTGATGAGCAATCAGTAATGTATTGAATTTTCAAATCATTATATTGTCCACTTGAAACTAATACAACATATGTTAATTATACTTCAATAAATTTTTTTTACCTCCTTTATCAATATAGTGTATAGTGAGCAGGCATAAAACATTTGATCAATAAATAAATTACAGAACTAAAAAAAATAAAATTAAAATGTGCTACTTATTTCTGGCCTCTGTGGTTTCTGATTAGCTATCTGCTGTTCTTTGAACTATTTTTCTCCTCTAGGTAAAGTGTTATTTCTCTCTTGACACTTTCAAGACTTTTTTGTCTTGAATTTTCAAAAGTTTTCAAAGGTGTGGCTATGATGTGTCTTCACATATGGATTTCTTTGAGTTGTATCTCTGTTAGCCTTTGTATATTGAATTTGTAAGTCTATGTCTTTTGCCAGCCTTAGAGCTGTTAGTCATTGTTTCTTGGAATAGTTTTCAGCACTATCCTTCTCTTTTCCTCCCCAGACACCTAGATTAAGAAAGTTGCTTTTTTTTTTTTTTTTTTTTTTTTTTTTAAGTCTCACAGGTCCTTGAGGTGCTGTTCATTGTTTCCCCCTTAGGTTATTTTCTGTTGGTTAGATTACATTTCTTTTGCTCTGTCTTCTAATGATTCCTTCCTCTATCCCCATTATTCTGCTTTTGAGACCATCCACTGTATTTTTTTTTTCTTTATCAGTTGTTTAACTTTTTAGTTCTAAAATTGCCATTTGGTTCTTCTTGAGATCTTCTCTTTTCTTTGAGGCTTGTTATGTCTTTGCTGAAGCTTCTATTTTTTCATTTGTTTTAAGTTTGTCCTTAATGGCTAATTGAAGCATTTTTATACTGTCTATTTTAAAATACTTGCCAGATAATTCTGGAATACCTGTTATCTTGATGTTGGCATCCAATTATTGCCTTTTTTTCCCCATTCATTTTGAGATCTACCTGCTTCCTGTATGATGAGTGATTTTTAAAAATAGAAATCTGGACATTTGGGGTATTAGGAGACTTGGAGTCTTATTTAAACCTTCTGTCTCAGCTGCTCTTTCTATAAACAACTCTGGTAGAGCTGTTTGCTTATACTGTCAGATGGGGGTGGAAGTTTACGTTTCCCACTTGACTTTTGTTGAAATCCAAGGAGGGTGCTCCTCATTACTGTTGGGCAGGGGATGATTTCTGGTTCCCCACTAGATGTCTACCGATACCTCCTTGCCTGGGGAGGGGTAGAAGCGCCTTGTTACTGCTCCTCACGGGTCCTCCACTGCCACTGACCCTGGGTAATGGTTAAGGTCCTGACTCTCTCTTAGAATTCCCTTCACATTATACCATTGCAGGGGTTGGGGATCTTGTTAATGCTGGGCAGGAGGCAGTGGGGCAGGGGTGGTTCTTCTTGATGTTGGCTTCCCACATGGTCTCCACTGATGCAATCAGGCAACAATTGTTCCTGCCCATTGAGGATCAGAGTTCCAGCTTCCTATTCAGTCTTCTCTGACACCACCCCAGTAAGGGTGGCAGGTTGGGAATCCTTGTTACAGCCTACCAAAGGCGGGGAGGGACAGGCTACTTGATCACATTAGTGGAATTGGAGTAACAGTTTTTTTCTGTGGTGTTTGGCAGGAGTGGAGTGGTTGCTGTCTTAAGGTTTTCTGTCTTGCTAGGACAGTCCTTTCCTGGTCTCTGGCTAGGAGAGCTGACTTTTGTTGGGGACTTTTTAGGTCTGCGCCTGCTGGGATTCCCTGGTTGCTGGTTTTTTCACCTCTGGGTCTGGAATATATGAGACAACCAACCAACCCGAGGGACTCACTATTATATCATTTCCTGTCATCCAAGGCCCTTAGCTGGTCTGTTTTCTCTCTACTTTTTAGACTCTTTTTACATGCGTTTTCTATATAAAGTCTCAGTTTTTAGTTCTAGTTAAGGAGAAGACGAGATATGTTTGCTTATTTCATCTTCCTAGGAGTCTGTTCAAAGTTTAATGTGAAATAAAAGGAAGAAAGAAACATCTCAATATAGGGAAAACCCTTATTTTGGTTAAAAATTATGTAAGCACCCATGTACCTGTAGTAGTGTGAACGCACACGCCATACACAAGGGAAATGCACCAGAATGTTCTTTCCCTTTGTTTGGATAGTGGGTTAACTTCTAAATTCCTTAAAGTAGCCAGTTATTTTTATAATTGGAAAAAATAATACATGAAAATAATTTCCCCATTTGTTAAAAAAATTATTTTACATGGTTTCTAAAACTGGAAATTCTGTTATCTAGTCTGGTAAGCTTATAGATTATTATTAAATAGATAAGTATGTCCTTGATGTTAAGTACTGTGAACGTATTAACCTCTAGAAAAATACCAGGGATTATCTTTGTGTAATGAAGAGATACCATGACTATAGGGTATTATTAAGAGCTTCTTTTTCCTGTATGCTTCCATGGTTTTCCTCCAAGTCACTTCTGAATAGAAAATGGATGGCAGTGTACCCACCTTTCTATGTTATCAAAGTGACAGTGAAATCGTTCTTACCATCTTTAAGCTCTGTAAACCCATACCTCATCTTTGTGACCCAAGAGACTATGAGTATGATAAATCTGTTATTTATTTATTTATTTATTTATTTATTTATTTATTTATTTATTTATTTATTTGACAGAGATCACAAGTAGGCAGAGAGGCAGGCAGAGAGAGAGGAAGGGAAGCAGGCTCCCTGCTGAGCAGAGAGACCGATGTGGGGCTTGATCCCAGGACCCTGAGATCTGAAGGCAGTGGCTTTAACCCACTGAGCCACCCAGGTGCCCCAATAAATCTGTTTTTAACCACTCTGCTAGTTAGATTAGAGGGTTCAAAGTGGGAACCATACTTCTTGGTTTCTATGTTTGGCTCTATAACTCCAGCTGTATAGAAACTTCACTTTGACCCACTTCAATTTCCCCTTCTGGGCTGTGGGTGATGACAGCCCATGTATGGAAGATGACTTGAGTGGCCAAGAACAAACCTTTATGTTAAAGATAACCCCTGGGAAACCACAAAATTAATAATTTCTGCCATCCCCTCCAATATATCCAAAAATTTTTTTGTTATTGAATCTAAGAATTCATGCAGTCCAAACAACTTAATACACATTAACACCTTTTTTTTTTTTTTTTTTTTTTTTTTTTTTTTTTTTTTTTTTTTTTACTTTTTTCTCTTCTGGAAACAAGAATGCAGGATTTATCAACTCCTTCTTTGGAATGTTGTTCCTTTATATCTATAAAACTGGAATGGACAGTTTGTCTGCCTTCTTGGATGGAAGATAAGAAATACTCAAGACTCATCTTCTTAGACACTTTTGCTTCAAACATTACAACGCAGTTTGAGCAGTCATCTGGCTTATCTTCCTGTGAAAATAACCACCATCATCTAATAGCAAAGCTAATTTATTTGTGGACAGAAAAAAATGCAAAGAGGAACTATTTCCAACTGCCAGGTGTGAGTTGACAATATCCTTCTGTTTGTTTTGGTAATTTAATTTCTCATATATGCACAATTGTCTTTCAGCATTTGGGCATTGAATAGAGCCTGTTTTTCCCCAGCTAAGTTAACATGTACCAGGAGGTCAGTTTATTTCTCTGGGCGTGACAGAGAGGACCCCCTGCACTCCTCTATTTGCAATTGTAAACCTGGTAGTTGAACATCTTGGCTACCTGTTGCTCATGTGCAGATCTGGCATATGCTCCCATTTCCTAGTGAGAAAAAGATGGAGGTACAAACTCCAAACCACACTCCTTGATGCTGTGGGATCTGAGTTGCCATATGTAAATAGAGACAGGAAAATCTGAGAGGAAATTTCTTCAGACTTATCCTCAATCAGCTGGAAGATGACCAAATTACATATGCCCTAAACTAGTAAAGAAACAGACTTCCAAACATCAAAAGCTCTATTTTTCTCACCACAGCACACTGCTAAAAGGTGTCCCATGTAAATAATGATTCATCATCAAGCATCGTGTAAAGAACACAGTGGAATTTTGATCATGTTCAGATGGCATTATGGCTTAGAGAACCAAGAATGGATAAACCTTGTTTTGTCAGTTCCCACTTCTACCACAGGGTTCCTTCTGTAAGAAAGCCAAAAAAGTGAGAATGAGAAGTACTTCCACTTATGCTAGTGTATAGTATCCCCTACAGGAGCTATCCTGTGCAGTGGGGTTGGAGCTGGCAGTTCAGGCTCAAGTCTTAGCTTATACCAAGTCCTTTCTCCCTCCTAATTTCTAGTCTTACCACTTGGCTACTAGAGACAGAGAAACCCTGATGAGAAAGAAATGAGAAGACGGAGAGCAAGATGGTTGGAATTATTCTTAGCACCACATTCTTCAAAGTCTGGTCCATAGACCAGCAACATCAGCATCACCCAAACATTTGTTAGAAATGCAGAATCTGGGGCCTTATCCAAGGCCTGCTCAATCAGAATGTGCATTTTAAACAAGTTCTCCATGCGCCTGTATGCATGTTAATATCCTGTTATAGCCATGGGTCAGCTTCTTGTGGGTGTATCTGTGTCTTTAGTACACAGTGACCCTGACCAATCTAGCCCAGATCTGAGCAATTACATTAGTACTCTCTACTGTTGGGCAGGACAAAAACAGCTGACCACCTCCTAACTGCCTGTGAAAAATGCTGGTTCCATGAAGTTAAATTGATTTCTTTATTGCAGGATTTCCTCAGCTTGTTTGTCTTAGCCTGCTCAAGCTGACATAACAAAATAACATAGACTTGGTGGTTTAAACAACAAACATTTATCACAGTCCTATGGCTAGAAGTCAAAGATGAAGGGATAGCATGGTTGGGTTTTCACGAGAACTGTCTTGCTTGCTTGCCTATGACCACCTTCTTGCTGTGTCCTTGTTGGTAGACAGACAGAGGGAAAGCTCCTTCCTGTTTCTTACATGGAGCACTAATCCCATCATGAAGGCTCCATTCTGATGACTTCATTTAAATCTAATTACCTTCCAAGGCCCTATCTCCAAATATTATCAAGTTTGGGGTTATGGATCCCGCATATGAATTTGATGTGAGGCAGAGACATAATTCAGTCCACAGCAATGCTAATGTGCATTATGGCTTTTTAGAAGAGAGTAAAATATATAATATTACTTAAACCTTTCAAACTGCAGATACCTGTTTGGAAGGAATACCTACTAACGATGGCGGTTTCACAGAACACAGTACAGGAAGTACCGCCCTAAAGGGAAATCATTGTTCTTATTGAAACAGAATAAGGTCCTCTAAACCCGTTCCCATATGAGATTGAATTTGTTTAACTGCATCTACTTTGAATTTGTAGATTTTCCAAGTTAAGTCACTGATAATGAAGTGATATCTTACATGATGGTTAGGAACCAGAATGAATGCCTAAAGCAAAGATTGCATTTTAGTCAAAATTTTCTTTGAAAACAACCTTGAGATAATATCAGATATTACAGACTGATTTTCCATCACTCAAGAAGTCTAGTATAGCCTGTGTTACCTCAAGCATTTCACCGCCTTTTTTTTTAGATGAGTACCAGACCAAGTATTAGGACACTATCTAGTTTGAAGAGGTTGTATCTTTAAATACTAGAAACACACTCAACATAATGAGATGCTCACATTTTAAGATGAGGGTGGGAATGAGGACTGGGGAAATAGCAAATTCATGTCTCCTATTCTAAGCTGTGGACTGTACATATGTTTAGTAGAATTGTCCATGGGATTATATATACTATGTAAATAGTTCTGTGTCTCTTTCTTTCTCTTAGCACTTACTATTGAACTTACATATGTTAAATTTGCATATGCTGCAATACCTTTGTGTTGAACACATGGTTTCAGATAGGATTTTGCTGGGGAAGACCAGGTGTCTGGATTCAAAGTCACAAGGTCACCTTTGGTGAATTTATTGCAGTCCAAAGTCTTATCCTTAAAATCATAATGATTTCAGAATTTCAGCAACTGTGACTGTTTCCCTGGTTAATATAGACTGATGAGCAAATGAACCAGGATGCCATTTAAATGTTGAGAAATAAAGCTGTTGCATAGATTGGAATGCTGGTGAAGGCAGATCACCATAATTTCCTTTAGGCAGGGTATGTGGGAAGCCCAGATTTATTTACCAAAGCCATTCTAAAATGTTCGATGTAAAATGAAAATGGTCCAAGCTGTTTTGCTGGAAGGTACTGGTGAATGAAAGGGTTAGTTCATTTTCCAAGTAAGTGAGTCGTTCCATTGGCTTGTAGTTGGGAAAAGGTCTTTGAGTTCAGCATTTGGGGGGTTTGCATGGACCAATGGTGGACAAATCACTTTCCTGTGGAACTGAATTCACCTTTCTCTGACACATTGACAGGGAACTGAATTTATGTGGTTTCCAGGGAGAGTATAACAAGGTTGAGTGCTCAGCATTATTACTGTTTTTCCTTTGTGTTTTGTTGGTATAAAGAGAGGATGGCCTTTGCTATCCTACCTAACTCATTTTGTTGGCAAAAGCTGTGACCTAAGGAAGAGAATATTCCAGCCTGGGAGCCACTAGCTGCTATGAAGATATTGGATGGTATTTTCCATCAGAGGATCTCTTTTGACAGGAGGGAGGATTTCAGTAGGTTTACCAGCATGGCTCTCTTCCCTGCTCTCATCTATTTGAGGAACACACACCACCTTGTAGACAAAATGATGAAGCATGCCATTTTCCTTTTCCTTTCCTCTTACTGTGTAATCTTCTCCTCCTCTTTCCCCTCCCTAGAAGTGCAGAACATTGCCATATAAACACTTCTTCATATGCTTTTTTCATCAATTGAACCAAGTAGGGGGGCAGGAGTTGACAAAATTTTTCTGTAAAGGATCAGATGGTAAATATTTTTGGATTTGTAGGCTGCACAGTATCTTGTCAACTCTTCACTTCTGCCACAGAAGGGCAAAAGCAACCACAGATAATAGACTTGCATGTGTCACAGTGTATTTTTGATTTTTCCAACCATTTAAAAAATACAGAACCTCTCTTAGTTTATGCCTCCTTCAAAACAAAACAAAACAAAACAAAACAAAACTAATGGTGGGCTGTAGCTTGCTGATTCTTGCCCTAAGGAATAGGCTCATCTTCCCCTCTGTGCCACTGTTTTCTCTGGCTTCTGGTTTGGCAAGAGGAAATATAAGATCCACTATTTGATGTATGTTTTGTCCTTGCTATAGGGAAGTGGGATTGTTCAGCCCTTACAAGCATAGGTCTTGTAATCAGACACAACTAAGTTCAAATCTGTTTTACACTGTAGTAAAGCAAATTGCATAACCTCTTTGAGCACCAGAGAGGTTCCATAGCCATAAAATCTGTTGGATAAGTTTGTTCCTTATCCATAAAAATCATTGCTGTACCTCATGGGATCAAATGAGATAATTTATGTGAAACACTTACCATAGTCTCTACCGCGTGGTATGAGCTCAGTATGCAGTACTTATGAGTATTATGTTATCAAAGGAACTATATTTCTACCTGTGATTCTTCAAGCCTGCTTTTACCTAGGGCACGTCAGTCTCTTCTCTGAGCCTCAGTTTTTAACCAAGGGGCTCTTGAGACTATGGTCAATTCCAGATACAAAAATATTTG
Organism: Lutra lutra; assembly: GCF_902655055.1. Taxonomy (NCBI): domain Eukaryota; kingdom Metazoa; phylum Chordata; class Mammalia; order Carnivora; family Mustelidae; genus Lutra; species Lutra lutra. The sequence goes on from NC_062282.1 coordinate 47,190,132, forward strand.
TGATTTTTTTTTTGAAGATTTTATTTATTTATTTGACAGAGAGAGACAGAGACAGAGAGAGACAGAGCAAGAGAGAACAAGTAGGAGGAGTGGGGGAGGGAGAAGCAGGCTCCCTGCAGAGCAAGGAGCCCTATGTGGGGCTTGATCCCAGGACCCTGGGATCATGACCTGAGCCAAAGGTGAACGCTTAATGACTAAGCCATCTAGGTGCCCCAATATTTGTGATTCTTTATGCTTGTCCTATAACCTTATACATTGTAAATGTATCAAAGATAATTGCTATTTTTTTTTAATCATGTTCTAAGAGCAGACTTTGGGGTTTTAGAACACAATTCTGTGTTTGTGAGAAATGGAGCGGGAAAGACATAGATTTTTTTGTTCTGGTGATTTGTATTTAACAGAAGCATTGACCCCTTACCTCTTTTCTTCCTGGGCCAGTTGACAGTTAAAACAAAATTCTTTTTTTTTTTTTAAGGATTTATTTATTTATTTGAGAGAGAGAAAGAGTGAGAGAGTGCTCACACAGTAGGGGGGCAGAGGGAGAGAGAGAGAGAGAATCTCCAGCAGATTCCCCTTTGGGTTCCAGAGCCTGATGTGGAGCTTGATGACACAACCCTGAGATCATGACCTAAGCCCAAATCACAAATCAGAAGTTCAATTGACTGAGCCACCCAGGCACCCCAAAACAAAGCTCTTGAAACACAATTCTTTTGGATTTACAACAGACAGGTGTTATTATCTGAGAAAAGATCTGGTGTTCACCAGGCCCTTCAGTACATCTGCTGTGATACTGTGATGTTTGTGGAACTCAAGTGGAGGAGCCCGGGTGAACAAAGACCCATGAAATGAAAAAAAGCCTGCAGATGCACATAGCGTATCTTCCCCAGTTAAGCAAGTGGTGTCATCTATTTATTTCCAATGACAACTGTGTTTCTTTCTTTAATGTTTTCTATGCTGATATCCAAGTTGCTAATGGATCAGCCCCCCCCCCCCCGCCCCTTTATAATCCCCATTGTTGCGACTTGCTGGGCTTAATTGCTTTGTCTCCATAACAGACAGACATTCTGAACAATTAGACAATAATAAGGAAGCAAGATGGGGAAATGGCTTAGATTCTTTTATTTTAATTATGCTGATAGTGCACCCTACAGTTCTGAATCAGTGTTGAAGTGCTATTTTTGATGGCATTCAATAACATCCAACTAGAGCTAATAAATTTATATTTCTAATGCAAAAGAACCCTTTCCTCTGTCTTCACTGATTTTTGTTTTTTGTAGAACAGTAATAGTTCCTAGCCACATGGCATGTTTCGCCTTTAGTTTCCTTTACAATATTCCTATTATTCTGCATTAGTCTTATTTTATATGAAGAGAAAATGGAGTGTCTAAACTGGCTCAAGTCAATTGGCATTTTTGACATCTAATTACCCAATTAACGTCTAGAGTGCCTTTTGAAGTTCATGTTTGCCAAAGTGTCTTACAAAAATGCCAACAATAAAAATATGAGGTTCAGCTCTTAGTCTGGTCTGGGGGTTGAGGAATAGAAAGCCCTGCATGCTTTGGTCCCTACCTCATCTCCAGCTTCTCCTATTTGCCTATCGTTTCCAGTTACACTGGTTTTTCAATACCATAAACAGCACAAGCTCAGTCTTACCTAATGGTCTTCCCCTTTCTTTGCATGGCTGGTTCATGTTCATGTTGTAATTTCAGTTCAAATGCCTCCTCCCCAGAGGCCTTCCGTGATCCCTTCATCTATTTTGCTACTGTTCTTTCTCCTCCCCTCCACCCTCATTACCATCTTTTATTGAATTTAACTTGTTTCCTCCACAGCACAAATTGTGTCCCATATTTCCTTTTCTATTTGTTAATTGCCTACTTACCTTGAAGGCAAGAGTCCATCTGTTTTGTTAACCATTGTATAACTATGAAAATTAATAGTGCCTGAAAGTTGGTGTTACATAAATATTTGTTGAACAAATGCATGAATAAATGGAAGGATGCATAGTTTTTTCCTCCCACTATGTAATTTCAGGGTAGTTGTGATCTACTGATGTCCCATCCAATCTTCCAGTTGGAACTTGACACACTAGCATCTCTCATAAGATTGTGTATTCCTTGAGGGCAGAGATTTGGGCTTGTAGATCTTTGTATCACCCACGTCTAACATGGTCTCTCTGTATAGTTGTGCATGAGCATGTGTTAGGGAAAGTCAAAAAAGATTCCAAAAGAGCATAGACCTTGCAATCTGTGTTATATATGTGAAGACAATGGTTTGTCCAGAAATCGATAGGATTAAAAATAATGTTATTTATTCCCAGGGAGTGAAGAGTGGGTGAGAATATATTCTCACTTATTCCTTTAAGATGATCCAAACCAGACTGATTTTCTATTTTTTACTTTAGAATTATGATACTTAGATGTTTAGGTGCATATTTATTTATTTTTTCATGGCGTATCTGGATTTATTTATTTTTTAAATTTTATTTTATTTTTTCAGTGTTCTAAGATTCATTGTTTATGCACCATACCCAGGGCTCCATGCAATACATGCCCTAAAGAACTCCTCAAACTAACACTCAAAAAACAGATAATCACATTATGTGTGTATTTATCTTATTTTGCTTTCATAAGAAATGCAGTATTGATGTATAAGATGGAAAAATTTAGAAAATGATATAGAAGGAATAAAAATGATCCATAATTTCACAAACTAAAAATAACACTGTTGACCTTATAGTAAGTTTCCTTACAGACTGAGTGTGCGCATGCACACACACACACACACACACACACACACACACGCAATGTTTAATTCATTACAAATAACCAAAAAGAACTTGGATATCTTTGTGTCCTTTTTATTATTCATTTTAAGAGTATATCAATACTATTTTAACAAGTCATTGCAATCCGTTGAGATTATAATTTTTAATGGTTGTAAAAAATACCATTGAAAAGATTAGTTATAAGATATAACAGTAATTTTTTAATATTAAATATCAAGTTTTTTTCATGTTGTTTTTTGCTCTAATAATGAATTGTGCTGGGGACATCCATGTTTCCAAGTACTTGTTTATATTACTGAATATTTCCTTAAGATAGAGTCCTATGTATGGACTTACTGGTCAAAGAATAGGAATAATTTAAGACTCTTGTTCACATATCCAAATTATTTTCCAGAAAGTTGTGCCAGGTCATATTTCTACCAGAAGAGTTTGATAATATTTGATTCATCCCTTCCTCACTAGCATTTAGTATTTTGTCTCCTTCCTCTCCCAGGATTTCCTATGTATTTTTTGCCCCCCTCTCTGTAATATTATTGTTTTTCACATGGACTTATATGATCCTTTATAAACCAAAGAGTTTTGGATCATATAAGTCCATGTGAAGGTCATGATCCCAGCGTCCTGGGATCGAGTCCCACATCGGGCTCCTTGCTCGGTGGGGAGCCTGCTTCTCCCTCTGCCTCTGCCTACCACTCTGTCTGCCTGTGCTCATGCTTTCTCTGTCTCTAACAAATAAATAAATAAAATCTTAAAAAAAAAAATAAACCAAAGAGTTTTAATTTTTATTATCTTTATGGAAAAATCTTCCCTACTACCATTTTTGTTAGCCTTAAAACATTAAAAAATGGTCTTATTAAAGTATAACTGACTTAAAATAATACTTATTAATTTTAAGTGTGCAATATAGTGAATTTTGACAAGTGTATTGAGTTATGTAACCACCACTGCACTCAAGATAAAGAACATTTTCTTCCTAAAAATTCTTTTTTGTCTTTTTGTAGTCAATCCATTCCCTTCACCCTGGTGTCTGACAACTACTGTTTTTATTTCTGTCACCTTAATTTAGCTTTTCCTAGAATTTCATAAAATGGAATCTTATATTAAGTAGTTTTAACATTTTTTTAGTTAACATGGTACATTTATCCATGTTTTATGTATATCAGAAGTTCATTCTTTTATTGCTGAGTATCATTTATTCATGATATGACTGTGCCACTATTTGTTTATTCGCCAGTTGAAATCATTGAGGTTATTTCTAGCTTTTGGCTATTAAGAATAGCTTCTATGGAGGATGCTGGGAACATACACTTGAGGGCAACACAGAATAACAGCAACTGAATTTTCATCCTACCTAAGACAACAAAAAAGCAGACAAATATGTAAAATAATGGTTTTCCAAGATATTGGACATGAGATAATAAGACAGTCATCACATAGTGATGGAAAAAGAGAGAAAAGAACAGATGGTACAAATAGAAAATAATCTATCATCTAAAAAATATCACATCAAATATAAATGGTCTAAATATCTTAATTAAAAAACAGAGGTGGTCAGATTGGATTAAAAAAACCACAGGACTTAATTAATATGCTGCTTACAAGAAAACCTCCCTTAAATATAAAGTCACAACTAAGTTAAAAGTTAAAAAGATAGAAAAAGACCTGCTAGAAGACATTAATCAAACAGAAGCTGGAGTGATTATGTTAATATCAGATAAAGTAGACTTCAGAACAAAAAAACAATTAGGGAAAAGGGAGGTAATTTCTTTTTTTTTTTTTTAAATTTTTTTTTAATTTTTTTTTTATAAACATATATTTTTATCCCCAGGGGTACACGTCTGTGAATCGCCAGGTTTACACACTTCACAGCACTCACCATAGCACATACCCTCCCCAATATCCATAACCCCACCCCCCGTCTCCCAACCCCTCTCCCCCCATCAACCCTCAGTTTGTTTTGTGAGATTAAGAGTCACTTATGGTTTGTCTCCCTCCCAATCCCATCTGGTTACATTTATTCTTCTCCTACCCCCTTAACCCCCCATGTTGCATCTCCTCTCCCTCATATCAGGGAGATCATATGATAGTTGTCTTTCTCCGATTGACTTATTTTGCTAAGCATGATACCCTCTAGTTCCATCCACGTCGTCGCAAATGGCAAGATTTCATTTCTTTTGATGGCTGCATAGTATTCCATTGTGTATATATACCACATCTTCTTTATCCATTCGTCTGTTGATGGACATCTAGGTTCTTTCCATAGTCTGGCTATTGTAGACATTGCTGCTATAAACATTCGGGTGCACGTGCCCCTTCGGATCACTACGTTTGTATCTTTAGGGTAAATACCCAGCAGTGCAATTGCTGGGTCATAGGGTAGTTCTATTTTCAACATTTTGAGGAACCTCCATGCTGTTTTCCAGAGTGGTTGCACCAGCTTGCATTCCCACCAACAGTGTAGGAGGGTTCCCCTTTCTCCGCATCCTTGCCAGCATCTGTCATTTCCTGACTTGTTAATTTTAGCCATTCTGACTGGTGTGAGGTGAATCTCATTGTGGTTTTGATTTGTATTTCCCTAATGCCGAGTGATATGGAGCACTTTTCATGTGTCTGTTGGCCATCTGGATGTCTTCTTTGCAGAAATGTCTGTTCATGTCCTCTGCCCATTTCTTGATTGGATTATTTATTCTTTGGGTGTTGAGTTTGCTAAGTTCTTTATAGATTTTGGACACTAACCCTTTATCTGATATGTCGTTTGCAAATATCTTCTCCCATTCTGTCAGTTGTCTTTTGGTTTTGTTAACTGTTTCCTTTGCTGTGCAAAAGCTTTTGATCTTGATAAAATCCCAATAGTTCATTTTTGCCCTTGCTTCCCTTGCCTTTGGCGATGTTCCTAGGAAGATGTTGCTGCGGCTGAGGTCGAAGAGGTTGCTGCCTGTGTTCTCCTCAAGGATTTGGATGGATTCCTTTCTCACATTGAGATCCTTCATCCATTTTGAGTCTATTTTCGTGTGTGGTGTAAGGAAATGATCCAATTTCATTTTTCTGCATGTGGCTGTCCAATTTTCCCAACACCATTTATTGAAGAGGTTGTCTTTTTTCCATTGGACATTCTTTCCTGCTGTGTCGAGGATTAGTTGACCATAGAGTTGAGGGTTTATTTCTGGGCTCTCTATTCTGTTCCATTGATTTACGTGTCTGTTTTTGTGCCAGTACCATGCTGTCTTGATGATGACAGCTTTGTAATAGAGCTTGAAGTCCGGAATTGTGATGCCACCAACTTTGGCTTTCTTTTTCAATATTCCTTTGGCTATTCAAGGTCTTTTCTGGTTCCATATGAATTTTAGGATTATTTGTTCCATTTCTTTGAAAAAAATGGATGGTACTTTGATAGGAATTGCATTAAATGTGTAGATTGCTTTAGGTAGCATAGGCATTTTCACAATATTTATTTTTCCAATCCAGGAGCATGGAACATTTTTCCATTTCTTTGTGTCTTCCTCAATTTCTTTCATGAGTACTTTATAGTTTTCTGTGTATAGATTCTTAGTCTCTTTGGTTAGGTTTATTCCTAGGTATCTTATAGTTTTGGGTGCAATTGTAAATGGGATGGACTCCTTAATTTCTCTTTCTTCTGTCTTGTTGTTGGTGTAGAGAAATGCAACTGATTTCTGTGCATTGATTTTATATCCTGACACTTTACTGAATTCCTGTACAAGTTCTAGCAGTTTTGGGGTGGAGTCTTTTGGGTTTTCCACATATAGTATCATATCATCTGCGAAGAGTGATAGTTTGACTTCTTCTTTGCCGATTTGGATGCCTTTAATTTCCTTTTGTTGTCTGATTGCTGAGGCTAGGAATTCTAGTACTATGTTGAATAGCAGTGGTGATAACGGACATCCCTGCCGTGTTCTTGACCTTAGCAGAAAAGCTTTCAGTTTTTCTCCATTGAGAATGATATTTGCGGTGGGTTTTTCATAGATGGCTTTGATAATATTGAGGTATGTACCGTCTATCCCTACACTTTGAAGAGTTTTGATCAGGAAGGGATGCTGTACTTTGTCAAATGCTTTTTCAGCATCTATGGAGAGTATCATATGGTTCTTGTTCTTTCTTTTATTAATGTGTTGTATCACATTGATTGATTTGCGGATGTTGAACCAACCTTGCAGCCCTGGAATAAATCCCACTTGGTCGTGGTGAATAATCCTTTTAATGTACTGTTGAATCCTATTGGCTAGTATTTTGGCGAGAATTTTTGCATTTTTGTTCATCAAGGATATTGGTCTGTAGTTCTCTTTTTTGATGGGATCTTTGTCTGGTTTTGGGATCAAGGTGATGCTGGGCCTCATAAAATGAGTTTGGAAGTTTTCCTTCTATTTCTATTTTTTGGAACTGTTTCAGGAGAATAGGAATTAGTTCTTCTTTAAATGTTTGGTAGAATTCCCCCGGGAAGCCGTCTGGCCCTGGGCTTTTGTTAGTTTGGAGATTTTTGATGACTGTTTCAATCTCCTTACTGGTTATGGGTCTGTTCAGGCTTTCCATTTCTTCCTGGTTCAGTTGTGGTAGTTTATATGTCTCTAGGAATGCATCCATTTCTTCCAGATTGTCAAATTTGTTGGCGTAGAGTTGCTCATAGTATGTTCTTATAATTGTCTGTATTTCTTTGGTGTTCGTTGTGATCTCTCCTCTTTCATTCATGATTTTATTTATTTGTGTCCTTTCTCTTTTCTTTTTGATAAGTCTGGCCAGGGGTTTATCAATCTTATTAATTCTTTCAAAGAACCAGCTCCTAGTTTCGTTGATTTGTTCTATTGTTTTTTTTGTTTCTATTTCATTGATTTCTGCTCTGATCTTTATGATTTCTCTTCTCCTGCTGGGTTTAGGGTTTCTTTCTTGTTCTTTCTCCAGCTCCTTGAGGTGTAGGGTTAGGTTGTGTACCTGAGCCCTTTCTTGTTTCTTGAGAAAGGCTTGTACCGCTATATATTTTCCTCTCAGGACTGCCTTTGTTGTGTCCCACAGATTCGGAACCGTTGTGTTTTCATTATCACTTGTTTCCATAAATTTTTTCAATTCTTCTTTAATTTCCTGATTGACCCATTCATTCTTTAGAAGGATGCTGTTTAGTCTCCATGTATTTGGGTTCTTTCCAAATTTCCTCTTGTCTAGCTTTAGAGCATTGTGGTCTGAAAATGTGCAGGGAATGATCCCAATCTTTTGATACCGGTTGAGACTTGATTTAGGACCAAGAATGTGATCTATTCTGGAGAATGTTCCATGTGCACTAGAGAAGAATGTGTATTCTGTTGCTTTGGGATGAAATGTTCTGAATATATCTGTGATGTCCATCTGGTCCAGTGTGTCATTTAAGGCCTTGATTTCCTTGTTGATCTTTTGCTTGGATGATCTGTCCATTTCAGTGAGGGGAGTGTTAAAATCCCCTACTATTATTGTATTCTTGTCGATGTGTTTCTTTGATTTTGTTATTAATTGGTTTATATAGTTGGCTGCTCCCACGTTAGGGGCATAGATATTTAAAATTGTTAGATCTTCTTGTTGGACAGATCCTTTGAGTATGATATAGTGTCCTTCCTCATCTCTTGTTATAGTCTTTGGCTTAAAATCTAATTGATCTGCTATAAGGATTGCCACTCCTGCTTTCTTCTGATGTCCATTAGCATGGTAAATTCTTTTCCACCCCCTCACTTTAAACCTGGAGGTGTCTTCGGGTTTAAGATGAGTTTCTTGTAGGCAACATATAGATGGGTTTTGTTTTTTTATCCATTCTGATACCCTGTGTCTTTTGATTGGGGCATTTAGCCCATTAACATTCAGGGTAACTATTGAGAGATATGAATTTAGTGCCATTGTATTGCCTGTAAGGTGACTGTTATTGTATATTGTCTCTGTTTCTTTGTGATCTACTACTTTTAGGGTCTCTCTTTGCTTAGAGGTCCCCTTTCAATATTTCCTGTAGAGCTGGTTTGGTGTTTGCAAATTCTTTCAGTTTTTGTTTGTCCTGGAAGCTTTTAATCTCTCCTTCTATTTTCAGTGATAGCCTAGCTGGATATAGTATTCTTGGCTGCATGTTTTTCTCATTTAGTACTCTGAATATATCATGCCAGCTCTTTCTGGCCTGCCAGATCTCTGTGGATAAGTCTGCTGCCAATCTAATATTTTTACCATTGTACGTTACAGACTTCTTTTCCCGGGCTGCTTTCAGGATCTTCTCTTTGTCACTAAGACTTGTAAATTTTACTATTAGGTGACGGGGTGTGGACCTATTCTTATTGATTTTGAGGGGGGTTCTCTGAACCTCCTGAATTTTGATGCTTGTTCCCTTTGCCATATTGGGGAAATTCTCTCCAATAATTCTCTCCAATATACCTTGTGCTCCCCTCTCTGTTTCCTCTTCTTCTGGAATCCCAATTATTCTAATGTTGTTTTGTCTTATGGTGTCACTTATCTCTCGAATTCTCCCCTCGTGGTCCAGTAGCTGTTTGTCCCTCTTTTGCTCAGCTTCTTTATTCTCTGTCATTTGGTCTTCTGTATCGCTAATTCTTTCTTCTGCCTCATTTATCCTAGCAGTGAGAGCCTCCATTTTTGATTGCACCTCATTAATAGCTTTTTTGATTTCAATTTGGTTAGATTTTAGTTCTTTTATTTCTCCAGAAAGGGCTTTTATATCTCCCGAGAGGGTTGCTTTAATATCTTCCAGGCCTTTTTCAAGCCCGGCTAGAACCTTGAGAATCATCATTCTGAACTCTATATCTGACATATTACCAATGTCTGTATTGATTAGGTCCCTAGCCTTTGGTACAGCTTCTTGTTCTTTTTTTTGTTGTGAATTTTTCCGCCTTGTCATTTTGTCCAGATAAGAGTATATGAAGGAGCCAGTAAAATACTAAAAGGGTGGCAACAATCCCAGGAAAAATGCTTTAGCCAAATCAGAAGAGATACCAAATCGTGAGGGGGGAGAAAGGGGATAAAAAGGGGTTCAGAAAAAAAAAAAAAAAAGAAAGAAACTATTAAAAAAAGAAAGCCGATAAAAAATATAAAAAGGAAAAAAAATATATATATATTAGATAAACTATTTAAAAAACGTTAAAAAAAGAAAACGGTAAAAGTTAAAAAAATTTAGCAGAAGAAGAGAAAAAAAATTGAAAAAGATAAAAAAAATTAAATTAACTGCAAGGCTAAAAAATCATGGGGAGAAAGCCATGAGTTCCATGCTTTGCTTTCTTCTCCTCTGGAATTCCGCACCTCTCCTTGGTATTGAAACTGCACTCCTTGGTAGGTGAACTTGGTCCTGGCTGGGTTTCCCCTTGATCTTCTGGGGGAGGGGCCTGTTGTAGTGATTCTCAAGCATCTTTGCCCCAGGTGGAGTTGCACCGCCCTTACCCGGGGCTGGGCTGAGTAATCCGCTCGGGTTTGCCGGGTTTGCTTTCGGGAGCTTTTGTTCCCTGAGCGCTTTCCGTAGAGTTCCAGAGGACGGGAATGAAGATGGCGGCCTCCCGGCTCTGGCCCGGAGGAGCCGAGAGCCCGGGGCCCCACTCCTCAGTGCGCCCTCAGAGAACAGCGCCCAATGATTCCCGTCACCCTGGCCTCCGGCCGCGCTCCGAGCTGTCCGAGCCTGCAACCGGTTCAAGGTAACCCTGAGTTTAGAGCTCACTCCTCGGCTCTGTCTCTGTAGCCGGCTTCCTGTTCTAATACCGGTAAGCTCTGCGACACTCAGACACCCCCGATCCTTCTGTGACCCTGTGGGACCTGAGGCCGCGCTGACCCCGCCTGGGCTTCACCCCAGTTAAGCTTCTGGAGCGATGTCCCTCAGCGGAACAGACTTTTAAAAGTCCCGATTTTGTGCTCCGTTGCTCCGCCGCTCGCCGGGAGCCGGCCCCTCCCCCTGCGGTCTATCTTCCTGTTGCTTTGGATTCACTTCTCCGCCAGTCCTACCTTGCAGAAAGTGGTTGATTTTCTGTTTCTGGAATTGCTGTTCTTCTTTTCTTCAATCTCCCGTTGGATTTGTAGGTGTTTGCAATCTTTAGATAAGCTATTTAGCTGATCTCCCGCTACCTGAAGTAGTCTCAGCCTGCTACTTCTCCGCCATCTTGACCTGTAATCAAGGAGGTAATTTCTTAATGATAAGAGAATCAAATCCTCAAGAAGTCACAACAGTTGTAGTTCATCACAGCCTTATTTACAATGACAAAGGCATGGAAACAAACTAAGTGTCCATTGATGGATAAATGGATAAAGTAAATAGTATATATGTATACACATACACACAGTGGAATATTTTAGCTATAAAAAGGAATGAAAGTGTGTCATTTGTGGCAATGTGGATGGATCTTGAGGGCATTATTGTAAATGAAATAAATCAGAGAAAGACAAATACCATATGGTCTCATTTATATATAGAATCTAAACAAAAACCAAACTCACAGATTCCGAGGACAGATTGATGTTTGCCAGAGGTAGGAGATGGGGAGGTAGGTAAAGTTGGTGAAAGGGACTGAAAGGTAAAAGCTTCCATTTATAAAATGAACAAGTCTTGGGGATATAATGTACAGCATGGTGTTAGTTAATAATACTGTATTGTAGATTTGTAAGTTGTTAAGAGAGTAGATCTTAGTTATCATCACAAGAAAAAGAATTGTTACTATACAGGATGATGGATATCAACTAGACTTACCATGGTGATCATTTCACAAGACACAAAAATAGTGAATAATTATGTTATATACCTACAACTGATATAATGTGATCTATCACATATACTTCAATAAAGAAAGGATGTAACAATTCAAAATATTAATGCACCTTATAATAGAGTTAAAAAATACATGAAACAAAACCTTTTAGAACTGTAAGGAACAATAGACAGCTATACAACTATAATTTGAGATTTAAATACTTGCTTCACTACTTGGTAGACCAAGTAGACAGAGATCAGTAAAAAAAAAAAGTACTCTAGGGACACCTGGCTGACTAAGTAGGTGGAGCATGTGACTCTTGATCTCAGGGTTGTGAGTGTGAGCCTCATGCTGGGTATAGAGATTACTTAAAAATAAAATCTTAAAAAAAAAAAAGAAAAGGAAAGTATTCTAAATAATCTCGACAAGATTGGTATTTATGGAATATTCAACCCCAAACAGCAAAATAAATATCTCTTTTCTTAGGGCCAACAGAGCATTTGCCAAATTAGACATTATTCTGGGATACTAAGCAAGTATTACTACTTTTAAAAAGATGAAAATTAGGCACCTGGGTAGTTCAGTGGGTTAAGCCTGTGCCTTCAGCTCAGGTCATGATCTCAGGGTCCTGGGATTGAGCCCCGCATCGGGCTCTCTGCTCAGCAGAGAACCTGCTTACCCCTTCTCTCTCTGCCTGCCTCTCTGCTTACTTGTGATTTTTCTCTCTGCCAAATAAATAAGATCTTTAAAAAAGATAGATGAAAATTACACAAAGTATGTTCCTTAACCCACAATAGAAAGAAATTAGAAACAAATAATAGATCTCTGGAAAATTCCTAAGTATTTGGAAATAGTGTAACATACTTCTAAATAACTTATGGGCCAAAAAAAGAAGACTAAAGGAGAATGAGAAAGTATTTTGTAGAGGTGAAAAAATAATGGAGTACAATGTATCAAAATTTGTAGGATGCTTGCAAAAAGTACTCAGAAAAATTTATAGCACTAAGTGATTTTATTGGAAAAGAAGAAAGGTCTTATATCAGCTATTCAGCTTTTACCAAAGGAATAGATATAGGCGAACAAACAAAATCCTAAATAAACAGAAGAAAGGAAATAATAAAGATCAGAAAAGAAATCAATGAAATAGTGAAGAGACGAGCAATAGAGGAACTCAGTGAAAGCAGTATCCAGTTCTTTGCTTGTTGTTTGAGAAGGTTGATGAAATATCTAGTTTTTTTAAAAGTTTTTTTTTTTTTAATTATGAAGGGGTCTTGAATTTTGTCTCTTTTGTATCCTGCAGTTTTTCCTTTTTAGATTATTGATACAGTGAATTATATTGGTTGAATTTCAAATATCAAGAAATCTACCTTTCTTCTAGTGCAGAATCATTCTTAACAACTGTGTCTTTCAGTCAGCTTTTACTTAGCCCCGTGGGCCATCAAGTGTTTAGACCAAGAAGACAGTTCCTTAGAGTGAAGTTAATTCAACCCCTTTAATTTATAGATGAAAAAACTGAGATTCTGCACGATGATGACACATGAGAGTGACTTGCTCTAGTGACACAGCTAAACCATCTGAGCTCTGGAATGAAGATTCTGGTCTGCTAAACTCTCCACCTAGTGCGGTCAGTGAATTAACCAGAACATATGCATAGGAAACACACTACTGATCTAATTGGTAACTACCTCATAAACATGAAATAATAATGAATTGAAACACTGTGCATGAAAAAGAATCCTCATGATGTTGAAGTTTCAGAGTAACGAAAGCAAGTCAATTCAGCCAAACTTGTTCCATGAATTTAGAAAGGTAATTTGCGTGGGATTACCGCAATGTTCCTGGTAATAAAAATCCTGTAAAAATAAATATCAAAAAGAAAATAAACATTAAGATGACTATCTTGGGGTACCTGGTGGCTCAGTTGTTGAGTGTCTGCCTTCCACTTCCGGAGTCCTGGGATGGAGCCCTGTGTTGGGTTCCCTGCTCGGCAAGGGCCCGCTTCTCTCTCTTCCACTCCCCCTGCTTGCTTTGCTCTCTTGCTGTCTTTCTGTCAAATAAATAAGTAAAATCTTAAAAAAAAAATAAAAGAATAAAAAATATTTAAAAAATAAGATGACTCTCTTAGTAATGTTAGATTATAGATGATTTTTTTCCTTCAAATTTTTATTTAAATTCTTGTTAGTTAATATACAGTGTAATTTTAGTGTCAGGAGTAGAATTGAATGATTCATCACTTACATACAACACCCAGTGCTCATCACAACCAGTGCACTCTTTAATATCCATCGCTCATTTAGCCCATTCCACACCCCTTCCTCTCTCTATCAACCCTCAGTTTATTCTCTATAGTTAATGGTCTCTTACGGTTTGCCTCTCTCTCTCTCTTTTTTCCCTTATGTTTATCTGTTTTGTTTCTTAAATTCCACATGTGAATGAAATCATAAGGAAGTCTTTTCTAAAATGTCAACAATAATATGACACATTTGACATGTTACTAGCTTTAAAAGTTATGCTGATGGCACGAAAAAGCCCAGATCCAGAGGACAAAAAAAGAGGGCATGATGTTGGCCTAATTATATCAATGAAGTACGTAATAACTACCTTACATTCCCTGAGAGACATGTATGATTTCTTGTGTGTCTCTTTGAAATGAAACTACTTTTTCTTATGATCTTGTTTGAGGTTAAATGTGCCTATTGATTTATGTTTTAAAGAGCATGGGATGAACAAATCTCTTCTTGAAGGTAAAGGCTCCTTTATGCATAGATAATCAATTTAGACTGGGGACCCCATGAGAAGTAGTTGTTTTAAAAAGCAAACTCATAATGTATTACAGTAATTTTATGTACATTTTTAAAGTGGTAGAAACTGTGAGGTTTGCTTTTTTATATTTCATATCCCCCAGGGAAATGTCAGCTTACTGCTCCTGAAACCCCTGGACTGGGAAAAACATTTAGGCACTCAGGAATGTGTTTGTGATTTTAGGACATGGTGGTGGTGATCGTTCTCTAGGATTAATAGGTGAATGCCACTTACTGCTGTTTTGATGAAGGATGAAGAGAGATACAGGTGTGTTATTATCCATACGGTGTTCTTATTGGGTCTGAAGTTATAGTAGCCATGAAGGTCTTTGGGTTACAGTCTGAATTTTGGATTTTTTTAAAGAGTATTTATTTATTTGGCAGAGAGAGAGAGAGAAAGAGAATACAAGCAGGGGGAGTGGGAGAAGGAGAAACAGGTTTCCTGCCAAGCAGGGAGTCCAATGTGGGGCTTGATCCCAGGACTGTGGGATCATGACCTGAGCCAAAGACAGGCACTTAATGACTAAGTGACCCAGGTGCCCTGAAAACCTCACTTTTAAAGCATTTTGGATATGGACCATTTACATTGTCTTTCCCATTGGTAGGATTGCAACTAGTATAAATAAATGAATTTATGTGAAACTTTCCTTGAAACTTCCCCCTAAATTACCACTATTGCATGGAAAAAAAACTCTGAAATGATAAATTTAAGTGAATCAGCAATGCAGAATTTAATTGTAATACAGGATGGACTACTGACCTAGTTTGAAAAGTGGTGAGATCAGTTTGACCACTGGGATCTGGGAAGACTTTTAGAATGGATGGAAATTGAGATAGGTTTTGGTGGATGGATAGGACTTTTACAAGTCGAAAAAATGAGATGGATCATCTGGGTTGGAGGAAATCAGCATGGTTCTCATTGTCCACTTTCTGGTTTCTGGCTCAAAAAGCCATCTCCTTCATCATGAGTAGGCATAATTCTCTGACCTCTGATGCCAGCTCTGCTTTCTTCAGAGTGTGTTTAGAATGTCCAGTTCTTCACTGTCTCTCCTATCTGCTAGAACAATGCTAATTAGCTTTGTAATCTCCCACATTCCAAGGGTATAGTATTTGACTTGCTTATCTTTGAGCCATTATTTCTGATATTCTCTGCTGCCATTCCTATGTCTTTTCCATGGCTACCCTCTGGACTCTTTCCCCCTTACCTCTGTAACTTTACCCTCCTTTTGTCTGGCTCCCAGATACAGTTACCATGAACTTCTTCCAGATTTTTCCAAGTTCAGAATTGTCTCCTATTCCTCTGGAACTATAATTGTCATTTTTCTGAGCATCCTGTAGATTTCTCTCTTCTCTGATGCATGGACATATGGCTCAGCTTTGCAGAATGTTTCTCATCGACCCCACAGTCCTCTGTGCATTTACATAACTCATAGGGTTTTTTTTCCCCCTTTAAAAAAAATGCATGATTCTCTATGGGAGGAGGAGGAGGAAGAAGTGTTTTTGGTTTTGTTTTACTTTTTAACAAAGTAAAACTGATTCATCATTGTTTTCTTGATCATGACAACATAATCAGTCATGTGATTGATGGCTTTAAGAATATCAATTTTACACCACAAAATATTTCTTAAAATTGTGAAAGTTTCAGATTTTTAAAAACTTTGGTTGATATGGGTTTATTTTTAAATTTTGGAAAGATTAACAGTTTCTTCTTCAAAAAATTAAAATTTGTAGTTCTGATACTGTTAGAATTGGATTTAGACTGCTTATTGGAAGCAATTTTTTTAACCCAAAATTTCAGTTTGAAGATCCTAGTAATAAGATAGTTGCTTCTTAAATGAAGACTGGAAGAAAAAAGTGCTGTACATCAAGAAGGCAAATAAAGGGGCACCTGGGTGGGTCAGTGGGTTAAAGCCTCTGCCTTTGGCTCAGGTCATGGTCCCGGGGTCCTGGGATGGAGCCCCGTATCTGTCTCTCTGCTCAGTGGGGAGCTTGCTTCCTCCTCTCTCTCTCTGCCTGCCTCTCTGCCTACTTGTGATCTCTGTCTGTCAAATAAATAAATAAATAAAGAAAGAAAGAAAGAAAGAAAGAAAGTCTTTAGGGGAAAAAAAAAGAAGGCAAATAAAATCCTGAAGAACCCCAAACATCAACCTTGGAATGCAGCTTTCAAACAATAATAAAATGAAGAATTATTAAGAGTAAGAATATAACTCTTCTACTATTGGTGGGAATGCAAACTTGTGCAGCCACTCTGGAAAGCAGTATGGAGGTTCCTCAAAAAGTTGAAAATAGAACTACCCTACAGTCTAGCAATTGGGCTATGAGGTATTTACCCAAAGAACACAAAAATGCTAATTCAAAGGGATACATGTACCCCGATGTTTATAGCAATTTTATCAACAATAACCAAATTATGGAAAAAGCCCAAGTGTCCTTTGGATTGATGAATGGATAAAGAAAACGTGGTGTGTGTGTATACAGACATATACACACATACACACACACTGGACTATTAATCAGCCATAAAAAGAATGAAATCTTGCCATGTGCAATGCCATGTTTGGAGCTAGAGAGTATTATGCTAACCAAAGTAAGTCAGAGAAAGACAAATACCTTATGATTTCACTCTTATGTGGAATTTAAGAAACAAAACAAAGGAGCAAAGGGAAAAAAAGAGAGAGGCAACCCAAAAAACAGATTCTTAACTGTAGAGAACAAACTGATGGTTACCAGGTTACCAGAGGGGAGGTGAGTGAGGGGATGGGTTAAATAGGTGATGGGGATTAAGGAGTGCACTTGTGATGGGCACTGGGTTATGTGTGGGAGTGATTAATTACTATATTGAACACCTCAAACTAATATTACACTGTATGTTAACTAACTGGAATTTAAATAAGAACTTAAAAAAAAGAATAAGAATACAAAGAAGACACACAGTTTTGGACCAATCTGGAAACATTAAAGAGTGTCTCTCCAAGTTTGAAGAAACAGTGTGCTCTTTCAAAAAAAATAATAGAAGAGCATGTGAGTGGCTTTACTTAACCTTTTAAATGAAAAGGAGAACTTTTTAGCAAGTGCAAAGAACAAGATGTTCTATTTTTCTTTCTTTTTTTTTGAAAGAAAAATACATTTCTAATTAATTCAAGAGCAGCAGGAGTTCACATTATTTTCTTTCTCTGCAACATTGCCTTTTATCAGCATGAGGAGTTTGTTGTACTCTTTTCCACATACTCCAAAGGGTAGTCACCCTGCCGGGGATTAACAATTTTCCCCAACAGGAGGTACAGGATAGAACATATACAGAATAGAATGTCAGTGTGCCTCCTGGGCTGTTGTCCACCTGAGTTTCTGGTCATAGAAAGAATATCTTGAAATCACAAGCTGTGTAAGTATTCTGAAAATGTTAGAAAGGAACACTATGGCTTATTTAGAAATTCATGGCAGTGTAACCAACTAGAATCTTAACAGAAACTCACCCTTTTCTTCCCTGGCTGGGTTGCCTCAGGTAAAACTGCACTTGTTGGGTCTCAGGTGATGGCAGATTTACAATGTACTCAACTCCAGAGCAATGGAAAAAATATACCATCAGGAGTTGAGAATCTGTGGTTACTGGCACCATGCAGATGGGTAAGTGAACTAACTCATCTCTGTTTCCACTTCATCATCTGTGAGCTGTTTTTTTTTTTCTTTCTTTCTTTTTTTTAAATGATCTTAACTTCAAGGAGTTGTTAGGAATATCAAATGGGATGTAGTAGCAACAAGCACAGATATTGTGGTCGAATCCTTATTTATTTAGTTGACAAATATTTATTGACCCCTCCTATATATTAGGCATTCTGCTGGTTGACAATTAAAAGAGCCCCTTGTAGCACAGTGGAGGAAACACAAAAATAAACATTCAATAAGCAAGTAGATATGTCATTGCAAAGTGTGAGAGGGCTAGGTAGAAAAGAGTAAGGTTTACTGAGAGAATACTGGGGGAGAAGAACCTACTCTAGGTTAGATTGTCAGGGAGTTTTAGAGAGGTAGGCTGGCTTGGTCTCTAATGTGTGAATTTCAGGCTAGCCAAAACTTATTTTAAAAATTGGTTGGAGAATGACTGTGAAACCTAGCAGAAAATGTATCTGAAGTAGGCACATATCTCATCTACCATCTACTTGCATCTCATGTGCAAGAGATATAATACACTCTTGTTTTCTGTAGGTGAATTTACTTTGTGTTTTGTGTCCCCATTGTGCTGAGGATCTAAGCTAAGAAAATTTACTTTGTGTTTTATGCCTGAGGGTGAAGGGAGTGAAGTGTAATCTTCGTGAATTTGGGGATTCTCCTCTTTCTCCAGGATTAAAACTTAGCCAGGGGGTATTCCTAGAGCACTCATGCGTTGGTAAGGCATGGGGGGTATACCATCATCATTTAGGCCCTGCTGAGATGCCTTTGTATCTTCTGACATTGATTTCCTCCCTGGTTCTTAACACAGAGCCTCTTCAGGGCCACAGACTCACTGGCCCATGTTCCTGGGGCTTTGAGGTGCTTATTGGGATGGAGACAATCCTTCCACACCACTGGAGGCTGTGGAACGCTCTGCCTTCCTTCCTGAACCCATAGTCTTCTGCTGCATCCTATAGTCCTTCCTGATGAGATTTTGCCTGGGCTGAGGTAGAGGTGGGAAGAAGCAGAGGTAAGGTGAAGAGTCTGGGAACCCATTTGCATCTGAGCTTCCCGCACTCCCCTTTATCATTCCCCTCTTTACTCAACTCAGGTAATCTTTATCTAGTTTCAGGATATAGGGGAGATTTTCCTCTTATTCACTTCATATTCTTCTAAATATTTTGCATATGACCAGCCTAGGCATTTTAAAATTTAAGAGCCAGAAGATAAGAGCATTTTTCTGTTCTCTCACTTCTCCTCTGTAGCATGAATTCCTCTGCCATCTGGGAAGTATTACCTACCCAACAGCCATTTCCCATTTTCCTTTGGTGGCAAAGCCCCAGTTTTCGGGAGGAGGGTGGGATTTACCTGTGCCCTATAATGACTCGAGACCTAAGCCACATTCAAGCTGGTCATGGCCCCAGTCTCCTCGCTGGTCACTAGTTCAAGTATAGACAGATGAAGTAATCCCACCAATGAGATACGAGAGGACATCTACTGTGGGCTCTAGAAGAGGTTTCCTTGTTTAATTTGGAAAGAGTTTGGGTCCCTAAAGATGCTGATGAGCCACTGGGTTAATTAACTTGCAGCATTCTAACTCCATATTCCTTACTAGTGTTATTTAATATGAGATAAGAAATCCCTTATTCTTTAATTTGGACTGCCTGGGGTTTTCAGTCATTTGGAGTCAAAGCATCCTAACTGATAAACTCAGAAGGGCAAAGTTTACAAGGAAGTACAGGGGAAAGAAATCTGATAATATCACTTCTGGTAATATTACTCATAGTAGTGAGGGAAAAAAGGATCTGGGGAAGGAAGGACTGGATCCAGTAACTAAAAAGAAATATTAGGTGCTAAGAAACCCCAGTCTCCAATACTGGAGTACTATTTTTTCTCCTTGCACATGACTCATGACCTATATGTAATCTGTATACATTCTTTTCACCTCTTTCTCTCATTCATTCACCCAAATACTAAGAAGTTCATGGCATTTAGTGGGCATACACTCTTAAATTACTCATGCTTAGACCTACGTACTATACATTTATTATGTTGGAAACAGTTGTTCTGAATGCTTGTTGTAGTGACCATGCTCTTGAGCATAAAAGACAGGAGGAGGTCCCCATCATGGGATGACAGATGTATACCATGTGAATGGTAGCAGAATATGTCATTCTAGAACGTGTTGTTTGGCATAAGGGTAATTTTCAGCTGAAGGCAACTGAGAAAAAGCAGATATAAGAAAAGTTCTCTGTTCTCCTCCTATTTGCCGAAAAGCAGGACATAAATATATATAGGGGTCCCTCCCCCTCTTTCTACTAGAAAAGAGAAGTTAATCACTGGAGACAATTCTAGACCCTATCAGCACAGAGACAACACCAGAGAAATGTTGCTACAATTTAGCAACATAATGTTGCTAAAACTAGCCCTTATTTACCATTAGTTCCCCTATATATTTGCTTTCCCATAATTTGCTATCCCTGGAAGTTCCAAAGTTCTTTTCCTTTGTCTTGGTACTTCTCTAAAAATTTACTGTTCCTTTGTTAAGATGTTATATAAGCCCAAGTTCTTCCTACCCCTTTGAGTTATTCATCACAAGGTGCTCCCATGTGTAATAAATTTTGATTTGCTTTTCTCCTGTTAATCTGTCTTTTATCAGTCCAATTTATAGGGCCCCAGCCAGACAACCTAAGATGGGTGGAGGAGAAAGGATTTTTTCCTCACCCATATATGCATACTGTCATCCCTGTTTCCTACGCTAACCCATGGAAGGCATTACTAATCCATCACAGTGCTCTTTCCTGTTAAAACGGAATATATCAGAGTGTTCTCAAGAAAGTTACTATGCACCGATAGGCATTTTCTAGAGAGAGGAAACATAATTAACTTCCTGACCTAAGCATCTAGGACCACAGTCAGAAATAAGGCCCAGATTGAAGCTAGTAGCAATAAAAGGGCCAGGAAAGTGGGAAGACCAGTACTGAATGTACAACCAAAGATAAGGAAACTGATGTAGAAAATGTCATGACTTGGACCTTTTGAACTTAGTTGGCAGGGCTCTCAGCCTTCCAGAGGGGAGCTACCAAGACACTGAGGTGTTTAGTAAAAATTAACTGTATCCTTACCTTGAGGGTTTTTTCCCCCTCATTTTAATTGAGAAATAAAAGAATGACATCCTCTATCATTACAAGACATAGATTTGCTGCAGTGACCAGAAGGCCTGAAAAACAATTATATTCTTTTATTTCTCTCTCTTCATAATGTATTTGGAAATAGTAATATTGTACCTTGGGAAGAGCAGGATCACGGCCTCACAATCTCTCTCTCTCTCTCTTTCTTTTTTACTGAAGTATAATTCACCTATGGTGTTATGGTAGTCTTAGGTGTATACAATATAATGATTCAATGATTTATACATTACTCAGTGCTCATTACCATAACTGTACTCATAATCCCTTTTAATTCACCCTTCTTTCCATCAACCTCCCCTCTGGCAACCACCAGTTTCTTCTCTATATTTAAGGATCAGCTTTTTTGCTTGTCTCTTTTTGAATTTGTTTATTTGTTTTATTTCTTAAATTTCACAAATGAGTGAAATCATATGGTATTTGTCTTTGTCTGACTTATTGTACTTAGCATAATAATACCTCTAGTTCCATCCTTGTTGTTGCAAATGGCATGATTTCATTCTTTTTGATGGCTGAGTCATATTCCATTGTGTGTGTGTGTGTATACATATATATCTCACATCGTCTTTATCCATTCATCTATTGGTGGACATTTGAACTACTTCCCTAATTTGGCTACTTTAACTAATGCTGCGATAAACATAGGGGTGCAAATATCTTTTCAAATTAGCATTTGTTTACTTTGGGTACATACCTAGTAGTGTGATTACTGGATTGTAGGGTATTTCTATATTTAATTTTTTGAGGAACCTCCCTACTGTCTTCCACAGTGGCTGTGCCCACCAACAGGGCACAATACTTCCTTTTTTTTTTTTTTCCAGATCTTGCCCACACTTTTTTCTTATGCTTTTGAGTTTAGCCATTCTAACAGATGTGAGGTGATATCTTGTGGTTTTGAATTACATTTTCCTGATGATTAATGATGTTAAGCATCTTTTCATTATCTGTTGGTTATTTGTATGTCTTTGGAAAAATATCTGTTCACTGTCCTCTGCCCACTTTTAAAATCAGATTGTTTGGGTGTTTTGTTTTGGTTTGGTTTTGTGTGTGTGTGTGTGTGTGTGTGTGTGTGTGTGTGTGTTGAGTGTGTAAGTTATTTATGTAGTTCAGAACCCTTTCATGGGTATAACATTTACAAATACCGTCTTCCATTCAGCAGGTTGCCCTGTCATTTTGTTGATGGTTTCCTATGCTGTGCAAAAGATTTTTTATTTTGTTGTAATACTGATGGTTAGTTTTTCTTTTGTTTCTTGTCTGAGGAGACATCTTGACTGTATCTGGTGGGAACATTTTTACAAGCAGCGGACTCCTGACATGGTAAAGCCTTGGCAGAAGTTGAGGTTCTGATTTCTCAATAATGTTCTAGCCATCTGACCAGACCACCCTGGAGAGGTGAGTGCATTCTTTTTGGACACTCTCCTTCCTCCCAGTGGCCTGGGCAGGTTTTCCCTGGGCAAGGATTCCCAGCATAGCTGGTGGGTATTTGTAGCCATTTATTACGTATTCCTGACTGCCACAATGAAACAAGGATATACCTTGGGGCTCAAAGCACATCCCATTTCTCTCCCTCTGTGATCTCTGGTCTGCCTTAAAATAGTCTTTGCGTAGTATTTGAGTAGTACCATCCAGACCTGTGAGGGCATGCATTTTCGGTGTGCTTGTCGTCCCTCTGCCTTTGGTTTGACTGTAATTCTTCAGCTTTGCTTTGCAAATGTGGCCTCATGTCCAGAATCAGACAGTTCAGTTAATTGTCCTGGAAGCCTATTTTTGCAGTGTTTCTGTTTGGATGTTGGAGGTGGGTGGGTGAGGTTAGAAAGCTGTTTGGAACAGTGGCAAATTGTATATGGCCGTCATATATTCTTTGTCAGGAGCTCCTGGAGATCTTTTGCGCCTTTGCAAACTCTGATGGGACATAATTTGTCCAAAAGGCAGTGTTTCAGCAGGTAGGGCATTTGACGTTTTCATTCTTATTACTACCTATTTTAACTCTTTAGGCAGGACTGGCTTCTGGAATAAGGAGAAGATGCTTGCTAAATAAGCTACTCTTTGAAAAATCCAGAAATAGGCCTGCCATAGCATCTGCCAACTTGTCTAAAAGTCCCCCCTGCTTCGTGTAAACATGCCTCTCTTTAATATTGTGGAGGTGATGAAGAGGAGGCACAGGGTTCAGATGATCCGGACTTTTCTACCCATGTGCTTCGAGATAATTGGGCAGGTCACTTCCTGTATCTGGGTTTCACTTTCCCTGTACTCAGAAGGTGGGAGCTGCTATGTAAGTTCTCTTCCCATTGGCAGTCCATTACTGTATGATTCCATCCAAGCTCAAGGCTTGCTCTTTCTTAAAGCCCTTCTTAGTCATTCCACCTCTAAGTGATCTTTTCTCCTTCTGAGTCTATGCCATGTTGTTTGGTCCTCAGTCATTTGCATCATCTTGGATTGTTTCCTCTATCTTCAGTGTATGTGGATAGTGTTGCTTGAACAAAGTAATAAACTCTTCAAGGGTAGGGACTGTATTTCCAGTGCCTCCTAAAACATCACTGCATGATTCTGGGCTGATAACGGTATTTGGTTGGAATTGTTAAATATCCCAGATTATTGTCTATTTCATAAGAAGATTATAATAATCTAATAATTCTGAATCTCTTCTTATGTAAACATAGTCAAATCTCAGTTTTTTTAGTTAATAACAATGATGATATTTCTGAGGCAACAGCTCTTAACAGTTTCCAGAAAATTTTTCCATTCATTATTTCATTTGAACACTTCTCAGAAACTCTGTAAAGTAGGCAGATGGTATCAATATGACTATCTCTGTCTTACACATGATAAAATTTGAGTGCAACTTATTGACTATCATGCAAGTATTTAATAGATATGGGTCTGGAATCCAGGTATGATGAACCCAAGTTTGATGTTTTTTGCTTTGATGTTTCTTGTGAATGATAAAAATCATTTATATGGATTACAATGAAAGGGACTAAAATAAGGAATGTGGATGGGAGAGGCACAGTATTGGCTTAGACTTTAAGAACTCAGATTCTGGGCTCTTATTAAAGATTTGGGATTAAATCTGCAATCTAGTTGTCACTAATTGCTAGTTGTGTGACCTTGGGCAATTTAAACTTTCTGGCCCTGACTTCTCATCCTTAAAATGAAGATTACAGTAATACCACTCCAAAGAATTCTGAGAATTAAATAATGCACATAAATAATTTAAATGGCCTTGGCACATACAGAGTGGTACTTCATAGCTATTAACTATCATGAGTGTCACTATATGACATTAGATCATTAGGCAGAGTAACCTTAGATAATTACATTTGTGAGAGAGATTTGTTCTTATACCATCAATATTTTTTATTTTTTGTTATCCTAAATTGGCTAAATTAGGTCCTTATAGAACTGCTGTTATTATGAGCATGACTAACTATGGAACACACAGACTCTTGTAAGAGGTTGAGAGAATTAATGGAAGACATTCTTGGTGAACTCATTCCTAGTCTTGTGTATCTCCGTACTTCCCAAACTACTTCTAATGAAGCATCAGTTTTTTTTTTCCTGTGAATTTCCATTTGTTAGAGGCTAATACTTCAGTAAGACTCAATGAAAATATTGAGGCAATGTTAACTTGGTGTAAACGTTTCTCAGTGCTTACTCTAATTTTCTATTTTGATGACACTGTGGACATGCAGTTACTGTGCAGGGACAGTGCCAGAGAGGCACTGGTCTATCCAGAGTCCTTCCAAGCTAACTTCTCCATGACCAAGGTATAGCAGGTCTGATTTTGGAGTACTTCTCAAATCCAGAAGATAAACTCAGGTTGCAATATAATTTAAAAGTAGAAAATGTTTTGCTATTCTATCTAGAAGAAAAGTTCTCCAGAAATGCTGCTTTTCTGATAAAACATTTGTAGTCAGGCTTGGAAGTTTAATTACCTGAGAGTAAAATAAAAGATTCTAATTCAACAATGTAGCACAATTCATCCAGTAAAATTCTTTTTTTAAATTAGCATATAATGTATTATTTGTTTCAGGGATATGGGTCTGTGAATCATCAGTCGTCAGTCTTACACAATTTATAGTACTCACCATAGGACATACCCTACCCAATGTCCATCACCCATGCACCCTATCCTTCCCACCCCATCCCCTTCAGCAACCCTCAGTTTGTTTCCTGAGATTAAGAGTCTCTTATGGTTTGTCTCCCTCCCCAGTCCCATCTTGTTTCATTTTTCCCTCCCTTCCCCCCAAGACCCACTACACTGCCTCTCAAATTCCTCATATCAGAGAGATCATATAATAATTGTCTTTCTCTGATTGACTTATTTCTCTTAGCATAATACCCTTTAGTGCCATCCATGTCATTGCAAATGGCAAGATTTCAGGTTTTTTGATGGCTGCATAGTATTCCATTGTGTATATATACTACATCTTCTTTATTCACTCATCTGTTGATGGACATCTAGACTCTTTCCATAATTTGGCTATTGTGGACATTGCTGTTATAAACTTTCGGGTGCACGTGCCCCTTTGGATCACTACATTTGTGTCTTTAGGTTAAAGACACAATTGTTGTGTCACAATTGTTGGGTTGTAGGGTAGCTCTATTTTCAACTTTTTGAGGAACTTACATACTGTTTCCAGAGTGGCTGCACCAGCTTGCATTCCCACCAATGGTGTAGGAGGGATTCCCTTTCTCCACATCCTCACCAACATCTGTTGTTTCCTGAGTGGTTAATTTTAGCCATTTTGGCTGGTGCGAGGTGGTATCTCATTGTGCTTTTGATTTGCATTTCCCTGAAGCCGAGTGATGTGGAGCACTTTTTCATGTGTCTGTTGGCCATTTGGATGTCTTCTTTGCAGAAATGTCTGTTCATCTCTTTTTCCCCATTTCCTGACCGGATTATTTTTTCTTTGGGTGTTGAGTTTGATAAGTTCTTTATAGATTTTCATCCAGTAAAATTCTTAAAATGTATGATATGGAGGATGAAGATAAGGACTCACTGTTGGGTTAGATGGTGGTAATTTTCTGAAGGATGAGCTGCTGGAAATTTTCTGAAGGATGAGGATGCTCGAAAGTATTGGGTTTTATTACTTAGTTTCTAATTTGGAAAGTGGAGGTGAAAAAAGATCAGTGAAATGCTGAGAGAACCAGGAATCAGAAGCCAAATGAGGCCAACTGTACTGAGAAGTATGAGGGAGTATCAGTATTGGTTTCATCACGGATTTGGTAGGATGGTGGGTAGGTGGTCTTTGTCTTCTTATCCTGTCATCTCAAGCAGTTTTTATATGTTCACTTTATTAATTCAACAAATATTTATTTAGTGACTTCCTAGTCTTTTTAAAAATGCATTACAGATACAGGAATAAGCAAAGTACCCAATTTACAGTCTGTTGGGGGAAAACATATAATTTAACATGTGTTTGTGGTGGAGAATGATACTATGGGAGTGCAGATTAAGGAAGTCTAACTCAGTTTCTGAGGTCAAAGAAGAGTTTTCTTCAGAGGAATTATCCAGATGGAGGCAAGAACTTTCCAGGAAGAGGAAGCAGCATATGCAAAGACTGAGGTGTGAGAGAGATTTGTGTATTTTTAAGGATCTGAAAGATGCCCAGGGTGGCTGGAGAAAAAAAGTGGGGGGCGGGGACTTTGAGATGTGGCAGAACATACAAAAAATATTCATGAAGAGCCTTGTAAACCATGGGTTTGGTCCATTACCCTGAGCACAATAGGAGCCCAGCAAAGCACTTTGAACAGGAGTAAAAAGTGGGACAATGAGACTTGTGTTATAGAAATATTACTTTGGCTATTGTGTAGAGAATTTGGATATTGTGAGTCCCACTGGTTGACCACTGACAAGGATCTGAGCTAATGTGGTAGCGGTAATTAAAGGTGGAGAGAAAGGGAGTGAACATAAATACTCAGGATTTGAATTTATGGGATACGGGGAATGAAGGAGAGGGAGCAGGGAAAGGTAGTTTTCAGGTTTCTGGGTTGGGTGACTGTATAAATAGTGGCTGCATAAATAGTGATACCATTCGTAGAAGGAGACCCCAGTGTGTGTGTTTGGGGACAGGTAAGAGGTTTGTTTGGAAGTTGAGTTACACTTTTGCAATGTTGACGCAGAGGTGGGAATTCTAAGGGGAGAGGTCAAGAAAGTAATTTTTTCCCCTTCTGCACAGGGCTTAGCACAGTGCTGGGCAAATAGATGTGTTGAATTGAAACACACATGAATGTGCAGCTGCACACATGCAAACATCTCAAACAGGCATTTCTCTAGACTCTAGAGATGCTGTAAAATAGGATGTGGAAGGCCATGGAGATATGGGGCACTAGAGTGGTGTGTAGGTGATTATCTGCTTACTATGAGGTTGACTTTGTGGACACAGAAGGCATGGTTGCCATCCCTTGACAATATCACTCAGCTTCAGAATGACTCCTGCCAGTCAAACCATCAGGTTGGTAATGTTCCATCTCTTTTTCACTAGGAGTGACTAATGTGAGTGATTTTATTTACCTTGATTGTGAGCAGACCTTCTCAACCTTCATTAACTTGGAGCCCTGTCTCAGAAGATCATCAAAAGCCCCCACATGAGAGACATCTGTGCTGGTGATTGTTTGACTTCCCACCTTGCATGACAGCTGACCCTTTGGTAGCCTGTGTGTTCTCATTCTGGATTGGCAGAGCAGTTTGTGATTGCAAAGACTTCTCAACATTACTGGTGTAAAACAGTTCCTTGCTAAGGAAATTCAGTGATTACCTGCATTTTACATATGAGAAACCAAGAGGGAAGACACACAAGAAGAGACCAACACAAAGAGATGGGCAGGCAGGTCAACACATGACTGGGGAGACCTGATAGAAGTGCTGAAGAACCTATATAGGGTTGGGGAACCTGAGCCCAGATGGCCAAACTAATGGATTATATGATCTGTTTCTTTTTATTTTGTTACTTTATTGATGTCCTCTTTTGTTCCTGGAGGTTTATTACCCTGGAACATTTCACGTATTTTTTTCTCTCCTTATTCTCCAAAATGAGCTTTCTTCTTCTGTCAGAACCTGTCTGCCCTGTGTTCTTCCCCTTGGTGTCATTCCAGAGGAGTATAGCTAATTATATAAACCACTTCAAGATTGAGTGGTTTAATTGGTGATCCTTCTTTTTTTTTTTTTTTAATTTTTTATTTTTTCAGCATAACAGTATTCATTATTTTTGCACCACACCCAGTGCTCCATGCAATCCGTGCCCTCTACAATACCCACCACCTGGTGCCCCCAACCTCCCACCCCCCACCCCTTCAAAATTCTCAGATCGTTTTTCAGAGTCCATAGTCTCTCATGGTTCACCTCCCCTTCCAATTTCCCTCAACTCCCTTCTCCTCTCCATCTCCCCTTGTCTTCCATGCTATTTGTTATGCTCCACAAATAAGTGAAACCATATGATAATTGACTCTCTCTGCTTGACTTACTTCACTCAGCATAATCTCTTCCAGTCCCGTCCATGTTGCTACAAAACTTGGGTATTCATCCTTTCTTTTTTCTTTTTTCTTTTTTTTTTTTTTACAGCTTTATAAACATATATTTTTATCCCCAGGGGTACAGGTCTGCGAATCGCCAGGTTTACACACTTCACAGCATACTACTACTACTACTACTACTACACTACTCACCATAGTACATACCCTCCCCAATATCCATAACCCCACCCCCCTCTCCCAACCCCCTCCCCCCATCAACCCTCAGTTTGTTTTGTGAGATTAAGAGTCACTTATGGTTTGTCTCCCTCCCAATCCCATCTTGTTTCATTTACTCTTCTCCTACCCCTTCATCCCCCCATGTTGCATCTCCTCTCCCTCATATCAGGGAGATCATATGATAGTTGTCTTTCTCCGATTGACTTATTTCGCTAAGCATGATACCCTCTAATTCCATCTACGTCGTCGCAAATGGCAAGATTTCACTTCTTTTGATGGCTGCATAGTATTCCATTGTGTATATATACCACATCTTCTTTATCCATTCGTCTGTAGATGGACATCTAGGTTCTTTCCATAGTTTGGCTATTGTAGACATTGCTGCTATAAACATTCGGGTGCACGTGCCCCTTCGGATCACTACGTTTGTATCTTTAGGGTAAATACCCAGCAGTGCAATTGCTGGGTCATAGGGTAGTTCTATTTTCAACATTTTGAGGAACCTCCATGCTGTTTTCCAGAGTGGTTGTACCAGCTTGCATTCCCACCAACAGTGTAGGAGGGTTCCCCTTTCTCTGCATCCTCGCCAGCATCTGTCATTTCCTGACTTGTTAATTTTAGCCATTCTGACTGGTGTGAGGTGAATCTCATTGTGGTTTTGATTTGTATTTCCCTAATGCCAAGTGATATGGAGCACTTTTCATGTGTCTGTTGGCCATCTGGATGTCTTCTTTGCAGAAATGTCTGTTCATGTCCTCTGCCCATTTCTTGATTGGATTATTTGTTCTTTGGGTGTTGAGTTTGCTAAGTTCTTTATAGATTTTGGACACTAGCCCTTTATCTGATATGTCATTTGCAAATATCTTCTCCCATTCTGTCAGCTGTCTTTTGGTTTTGTTCACTGTTTCCTTTGCTGTGCAAAAGCTTTTGATCTTGATAAAATCCCAAAAGTTCATTTTTGCCCTTGCTTCCCATGCCTTTGGTGATGTTCCTAGGAAGATGTTGCTGCGGCTGAGGTCGAAGAGGTTGCTGCCTGTGTTCTCCTCAAGGATTTTGATGGATTCCTTTCTCACGTTGAGATCCTTCATCCATTTTGAGTCTATTTTCGTGTGTGGTGTAAGGAAATGATCCAATTTCATTTTTCTGCATGTGGCTGTCCAATTTTCCCAACACCATTTATTGAAGAGGCTGTCTTTGTTCCATTGGACATTCTTTCCTGCTTTGTCGAAGATGAGTTGACCATAGAGTTGAGGGTCTATTTCTGGGCTCTCTATTCTGTTCCATTGATCTATGTGTCTGTTTTTGTGCCAGTACCATGCTGTCTTGATGATGACAGCTTTGTAATAAAGCTTGAAGTCCGGAATTGTGATGCCACCAACTTTGGCTTTCTTTTTCAATATTCCTTTGGCTATTCGAGGTCTTTTCTGGTTCCATATAAATTTTAGGATTATTTGTTCCATTTCTTTGAAAAAAATGGATGGTACTTTGATAGGAATTGCATTAAATGTGTAGATTGCTTTAGGTAGCATAGACATTTTCACAATATTTATTCTTCCAATCCAGGAGCATGGAACATTTTTCCATTTCTTTGTGTCTTCCTCAATTTCTTTCATGAGTACTTTATAGTTTTCTGAGTATAGATTCTTAGTCTCTTTGGTTAGGTTTATTCCTAGGTATCTTATAGTTTTGGGTGCAATTGTAAATGGGAAGGACTCCTTAATTTCTCTTTCTTCTGTCTTGTTGTTGGTGTAGAGAAATGCAACTGATTTCTGTGCATTGATTTTATATCCTGACACTTTACTGAATTCCTGTACAAGTTCTAGCAGTTTTGGAGTGGAGTCTTTTGGGTTTTCCACATATAGTATCATATCATCTGCGAAGAGTGATAGTTTGACTTCTTCTTTGCCGATTTGGATGCCTTTAATTTCCTTTTGTTGTCTGATTGCTGAGGCTAGGAATTCTAGTACTATGTTGAATAGCAGTGGTGATAACGGACATCCCTGCCGTGTTCCTGACCTTAGCGGAAAAGCTTTCAGTTTTTCTCCATTGAGAATGATATTTGCGGTGGGTTTTTCATAGATGGCTTTGATAATATTGAGGTATGTACCGTCTATCCCTACACTTTGAAGAGTTTTGATCAGGAAGGGATGCTGTACTTTGTCAAATGCTTTTTCAGCATCTATGGAGAGTATCATATGGTTCTTGTTCTTTCTTTTATTAATGTGTTGTATCACATTGATTGATTTGCGGATGTTGAACCAACCTTGCAGCCCTGGAATAAATCCCACTTGGTCATGGTGAATAATCCTTTTAATGTACTGTTGAATCCTATTGGCTAGTATTTTGGCGAGAATTTTTGCATTTTTGTTCATCAAGGATATTGGTCTGTAGTTCTCTTTTTTGTTGGGATCCTTGTCTGGTTTTGGGATCAAGGTGATGCTGGCCTCATAAAATGAGTTTGGAAGTTTTCCTTCTATTTCTATTTTTTGGAACAGTTTCAGGAGAATAGAAATTAGTTCTTCTTTAAATGTTTGGTAGAATTCCCCTGGGAAGCCGTCTGGCCCTGGGCTTTTGTTAGTTTGGAGATTTTTGATGACTGTTTCAATCTCCTTACTGGTTATGGGTCTGTTGAGGCTTTCTATTTCTTCCTGGTTCAGTTGTGGTAGTTTATATGTCTCTAGGAATGCATCCATTTCTTCCAGATTGTCAAATTTGTTGGCGTAGAGTTGCTCATAGTATGTTCTTATAATTGTCTGTATTTCTTTGGTGTTCGTTGTGATCTCTCCTCTTTCATTCATGATTTTATTTATTTGTGTCCTTTCTCTTTTCTTTTTGATAAGTCTGGCCAGGGGTTTATCAATCTTATTAATTCTTTCAAAGAACCAGCTCCTAGTTTCGTTGATTTGTTCTATTGTTTTTTTGGTTTCTATTTCATTGATTTCTGCTCTTATCTTTATGATTTCTCTTCTCCTGCTGGGTTTAGGGTTTCTTTCTTGTTCTTTCTCCAGCTCCTTGAGGTGTAGGGTTAGGTTGTGTACCTGAGCCCTTTCTTGTTTCTTGAGAAAGGCTTGTACCGCTATATATTTTCCTCTCAGGACTGCCTTTGTTGTGTCCCACAGATTCTGAACCGTTGTGTTTTCATTATCATTTGTTTCCATAAATTTTTTCAATTCTTCTTTAATTTCCTGGTTGACCCATTCATTCTTTAGAAGGATGCTGTTTAGTCTCCATGTATTTGGGTTCTTTCCAAATTTCCTCTTGTTATTGAGTTCTAGCTTTAGAGCATTGTGGTCTGAAAATATGCAGGGAATGATCCCAATCTTTTGATACCGGTTGAGACTTGATTTAGGACCAAGAATGTGATCTATTCTGGAGAATGTTCCATGTGCACTAGAGAAGAATGTGTATTCTGTTGCTTTGGGATGAAATGTTCTGAATATATCTGTGATGTCCATCTGGTCCAGTGTGTCATTTAAGGCCTTGATTTCCTTGTTGATCTTTTGCTTGGATGATCTGTCCATTTCAGTGAGGGGAGTGTTAAAATCCCCTACTATTATTGTATTCTTGTCGATGTGTTTCTTTGATTTTGTTATTAATTGGTTTATATAGTTGGCTGCTCCCACGTTAGGGGCATAGATATTTAAAATTGTTAGATCTTCTTGTTGGACAGTTCCTTTGAGTATGATATAGTGTCCTTCCTCATCTCTTATTATAGTCTTTGGCTTAAAATCTAATTGATCTGCTATAAGGATTGCCACTCCTGCTTTCTTCTGATGTCCATTAGCATGGTAAATTCTTTTCCACCCCCTCACTTTAAACCTGGAGGTGTCTTCGGGTTTAAGATGAGTTTCTTGTAGGCAACATATAGATGGGTTTTGTTTTTTTATCCATTCTGATACCCTGTGTCTTTTGATTGGGGCATTTAGCCCATTAACATTCAGGGTAAGTATTAAGAGATATGAATTTAGTGCCATTGTATTGCCTGTAAGGTGACTGTTATTGTATATTGTCTCTGTTTCTTTCTGATCTACTACTTTTAGGGTCTCTCTTTGCTTAGAGGACCCCTTTCAATATTTCCTGTAGAGCTGGTTTGGTATTTGCAAATTCTTTCAGTTTTTGTTTGTCCTGGAAGCTTTTAATCTCTCCTTCTATTTTCAATGATAGCCTAGCTGGATATAGTATTCTTGGCTGCATGTTTTTCTCATTTAGTACTCTGAATATATCATGCCAGCTCTTTCTGGCCTGCCAGGTCTCTGTGGATAAGTCTGCTGCCAATCTAATATTTTTACCATTGTACGTTACAGACTTCTTTTCCCGGGCTGCTTTCAGGATCTTTTCTTTGTCACTAAGACTAGTAAATTTTACTATTAGGTGACGGGGTGTGGACCTATTCTTATTGATTTTGAGGGGGGTTCTCTGAACCTCCTGAATTTTGATGCTTGTTCCCTTTGCCATATTGGGGAAATTCTCTCCAATAATTCTCTCCAATATACCTTCTGCTCCCCTCTCTGTTTCCTCTTCTTCTGGAATCCCAATGATTCTAATGTTGTTTCGTCTTATGGTGTCACTTATCTCTCGAATTCTCCCCTCGTGGTCCAGTAGCTGTTTGTCCCTCTTTTGCTCAGCTTCTTTATTCTCTGTCATTTGGTCTTCTATATCGCTAATTCTTTCTTCTGCCTCATTTATCCTAGCAGTGAGAGCCTCCATTTTTGATTGCACCTCATTAATAGCTTTTTTGATTTCAACTTGGTTAGATTTTAGTTCTTTTATTTCTCCAGAAAGGGCTTTTATATCTCCCGAGAGGGTTGCTTTAATATCTTCCAGGCCTTTTTCAAGCCCTGCTAGAACATTGAGAATCGTCATTCTGAACTCTATATCTGACATATTACCAATGTCTGTATTGATTAGGTCCCTAGCCTTTGGTACTGCCTCTTGTTCTTTTTTTTGTTGTGAATTTTTCCGCCTTGTCATTTTGTCCAGATAAGAGTTGATGAAGGAGCAAGTAAAATACTAAAAGGGTGGCAACAACCCCAGGAAAATATGCTTTAGCCAAATCAGAAGAGATCCCGAATTGTGAGGGGGGAGAAAGGGGATAAGAAGGGGTTCAAAAAGAAAAAAAAAAAAAAGAAAGAAAAAAAAAAAGAGAAACTATTTAAAAAAAGAAAGCCGATAAAGAAAAAATATAAAAAGAGGAAAAAATATATATATATTAGATAAACTATTTAAAAAACGTTAAAAAAGGAAATAGTGAAAGTTTAAAAAATTTAGCAGAAGAAGAGAAAAAGAAAAAAAAATTGAAAAAGAAAAAAAAATTAAATTAACTGCAAGGCTAAAAAATCATGGGGAGAAAGCCATGAGTTCCGTGCTTTGCTTTCTTCTCCTCTGGAATTCCGCTGTTCTCCTTGGTAGGTGAACTTGGTCCTGGCTGGATTTCCGGTTGATCTTCTGGGGGAGGGGCCTGTTGTTGTGATTCTCAAGCGTCTTTGCCCAGGCGGAGTTGCACCGCCCTTACCCGGGGCCGTGCTGAGTAATCCGCTCGGGTTCGCTTTCGGGAGCTTTTGTTCCCTGAGCGCTTTCCGTAGAGTCCGGAGGACGGGAATGAAGATGGCGGCCTCCCGGTCTCCGGCCCGGAGGAGCTGAGAGCCCGGGGCCCCACTCCTCAGTGCGCCCTCAGAGAACAGCGCCCAATGACTCCCGTCAACCTGGCCTCCAGCCGCGCTCCGAGCTGACCGAGCCTGCGACCGGTTCAAGGCAACCCTGAGGTGAGAGTCACTCCTCAGCTCTGTCTCTGCAGCCGGCTTCCCCGCTCCAATACCGGTAAGCTCTGCGACACTCAGACACCCCCGATCCTTCTGTGACCCTGCGGGACCTGAGGCCGCGCTGACCCCGCCTGGGCTTCACCCCAGTTAAGCCTCTGGAGCGATGTCCCTCAGCAGAACAGACTTTTAAAAGTCCTGATTTTGCTCCGTTGCTCCGCCGCTCGCCGGGAGCCGGCCCCTCCCCCCGCGGTCTATCTTCCCGTCGCTTTGGATTCACTTTTCTGCCAGTCCTACCTTTCAGAAAGTGGTTGATTTTCTGTTTCTAGAATTGCTGTTCTTCTTCTCTTCAATCTCCCGTTGGATTTGTAGGTGTTTGCAATCTTTAGATAAGCTATTTAGCTGATCTCCCGCTACCCGAAGTAGTCTCAGCCTGCTACTTCTCCGCCATCTTGACTCCTCTCTCCTAATTGGTGATCCTTCTAAGATAATTTCTTTTTCTTTCAAAAAATCTTCAAAAGTTAAAGAGTGAATAATGGGTGACTTCCAGGCTTCACCTCAGTAGAGGAAATTATATTGGCTGGAGGATTTTCCTGCCAAGTAAAGTTGATCAGAGGAACTTCCCTCAAAAAGGAAAGAATGGACAGGGTGCCTGGTGGTGCCGTCAGTTGAGATCGGACTCTTGGTTTTGGCTCAGGTTGTGATCTCAGGGTTGTGAGATCAAGCCCTGAGTTGGGTTCTGCATGCTTGAAGTCTACTTAGGACTCTCTCTCCCTCTGCCACTCCTCCCACTCACTCTCTCTCTAAAATAATAGTTAAATCTTAAAAAAAGTAAAAAGAAAGGAAGGAAAAAGTATTTGTTACTATTATCAATAAAATTTGCAATGCATTCTTCTTAAAGCTTATTACATACCAGTTGAAAAAATATCTATATTTGATGTCTCATGGTTCATCTAACTAATAATGTACTATGTGATGACTAACGTAACACAATGAGAAAATAAAAACCTATATCTGAAAAAACCTGACATAAATTCTTCTGCATTTATTTCCATTTTCATTTCTCGCTATATTTTAGTTGCATTTTAAAGCTGCTTTATTGAGGCATGCATGATGTACAAAAAGATAAACTTATTTAATGTATACAACTTGATGAATGTAGAGAGAAGTATACACGTGTGAAACCATCACCACAATCAATGCTGTAAATGTATTCATCACCTCCAAAAGTATGATTTTTGGAGGTTTAAATGATATTGTGCTCACACTGTAACTGTGATTTTATGTCTCCCTATTTTCCCTTAGTATCTGAAATAAGATTTCCCATGTTATTACAGGCTCTTGAAGACGATGACAGTTAATAAACTTGTAGTATTATAGAGAGAGTTCTGTTGGACTTACTATAACTTAAAATTCCTCAAATGTTAGACAGTTACTTATTATGGCTATTTCTAGTTTTTCCTGATAAATAATACTGCAGTGAAAAATCTCGAAAGAATGGATATTACCTTTAAATTTGCTAGTAGCTTTTCACTCATAACAAAAGTAATAGTATCTGAGCCTCTGATCTGAGGTTATCTACAAGTCTTTATAAAGTCCTGTGTGACACAAAGCCTTTTTCCCTTTCTCTTCCTGAGAAAATTCTCCTCATTCTTCATGACATAGCCCAAATGCCATCATTTGTGAAGCTTTTCTGGGTCAGACATGACTGAGCACTCCCTTCTGTGACTCACCCAAGGTTTTGTCAGGCCACATGTCACAGAATCCCATTGAGGTGACTTAGCTCCCAACTCACTTTCTTGCAAGTTTTTCATGTTCTCCTTGCAACTAGATCATTCCTTCTAAGGGTTCCGATAGCAGCTCAAGGCGTTAATCCTTACAGCACATAACTACAGTTCCTTAACTGAGTGAGGGTTCCTATGTTGCCCTCCTTCCCTGGAAACTAAGTGGGCTGTTGCCCTCATGTTCACACTCTGTCCTCAGAGCTTCACACCTGTTCAGCAGACCTCTGCTAAGTGGATGAAAAGATGGACGGATGATGGACCTTCCAAAAATATTTTAAACGTGAAAGGCTCTAGAGAGGAATGAAATAGAAAGAATTACTTATCTCTTCTCAGAGTAATATTTATGTTCACTCATAATTGAGGCCAACTTTACAGTCAACAAGCCTTGAGGGCCTACAATAAGCCAGGCACTGTGCAAGCCTTTTCACATGTTTCATCTCATTTAGACCTTACATTGGGCTTATGGGGTGGGTACTGCTAAGCCCTCTTCCATATGAGATAAAGACATGAGGGCTTGGTGAGAGTGGTTATATAACTTGTCCAAGGTCACACATACAGTAAGGTGGGGGAGTGTCTGGGATTTGTCTGAGTGAATTTAAGTTTTCAGCCACTATGTGATACCTCTTGCAATGTTCTTTCTTAAACCGGACTGTTATCTGTTTCCCTATGACCACTTGCCCAATGAAAGTAGGGCTCTGTCTTGCACTATGGTTCAACCAGGTGTGCTGCCTTCTTCCCAGTAGCTCTCCTCAGCACACAAAGGTTTACTCTCTGCCCAGATATTCCAGTTCCTTCAACCATTCCACTTGAAACTACAGCATAAATCCCCCAACCCTTGTTTGGTTCTTATTCTCACTTGGGCACTTTTTCTTTCCCATGGAGAATCAGTCAGTTCCTATACCTGGTAGACAGAGAGGTAAATAGCAGGAAAAGAAAGAATTAAAAAAAAAATTGCATGTGATCGCTTGTTCTCTTAAAACAGGTGATATGCATAATGATGAAGGCCATGGGCCCCAGAGCTGGATGGCTTGGACTCAGATCCTAGCTCTGCCTCTCCCTGGCTGTGTGGGCTTGGACAAGTACATGCATTTTAAGTCCGCTGAACGAATTCCTGGACAGCAGAGTGCACCACAGTTAACAGATTGGGTACCTCCCCCTGAGCCATCTTCTTGCAGCCAAGAGAGGCTACTGTCTCCCGATACCCCTAGGGAAATTTACTGAGCACATTCTATGCTCTCCTCCTTTTATAAATACTTTGCCCATATTGACTCATGAGATCCTCACAGCAACCCCATGAAGTGGGTCCTGCTGTTACCCCTCCTTCTAGGTGTGGCTGAGACTATCTTGCCCCAGCTCCAGTAGCTGGTTAGTGGAGGAGCAAGTGCTCCTGCTACAGAGGTTATGCTCCTAACCACTCCGCCTTCCTACCTCAACTTCACAAACCCATCTTTAGGACCCTTTGCAACCTGTTGGCATGAACAACTCGCCTTACAGACTTGCGCATCAAGTGATCTGACTCCTCTGACGAACTCTTATCTCCTGACCAGTCTTTGCCGTCCTTGCCTGCCCTCCCTTACAAGGTTATTAAAATGGGAGCATGGCTCCCGGTGATTGATGGCCTGAATGCTGATCATTCCCTACCTCTCCTGGCTCATGGTAAATATTTACTTTTTGTTACACAGGAACAATGAGGTTTCATACAGGAGATGGATGTCGAGTATATATATAATATTATGCTTGTCTGAGTCCTTTGAACACCCAACTCTCATTTCCCCAGCTGACTCAGGGAAGGGGAGGAGGTGCTGCAAGGTGAGTTGTTTGACTTTCCAGAGGACACTCCAGAGGTTTGCAAGCTGGTTGGCTGGATCTGCTGGTCTCCTCCTGCCCCCCGCCCCACTCCTCAGCTCAAGAGCTAGAAACGTGGTCTTGCTCCATGATTTAAGATCTGGTCAGGAGCCCTCAGTCACACACATATCAATAGTTTCATTATATACCTAATATTGTCCCTTAAATTGATTCATGTGATAAACATTGGTACATAATTTAGCTCCGCCTTAAGCAGGAATGTCCCCAAATCTTAGATGCAATATGCTAATTTTACTAATATATATTATAATATCTATATAACTGAAAAGGTAAAGCGCTCCCTCATGTCCTTTATGACTGTGTCTCATTAGCTGACAGGTGGCTTGTGTGCAACTCGAGCCTCACTTCAGCCCTGCCTCCCCCTTAGACTGTGACCCTGTGCAGGTCATGGCTCCTTTGGGGCTGCTCCCTCTCCAAATGCAAAACGAGGTGGGCTCTTAACACTCCATCTTTCTACTCTTAGTTTTCTCTTTCCAGCTTGAGGTAATGTTTATAACAGAAAAAAAAAAAAAGAGTTCATGTAGGCAGACAGGTTAATCTAAAAATTTTTCTCACTATCATGAAGGCAGTTTCCAATCTTTACCTTGGAAGTAGGTTGGTAGTTCTTGTCATTCATCTATTATTGCTACTCGGGAAATACATGAGGAGTGATGAAGCCGCTGAGAGGCTCTGGGATGTAGTTAGAATAGAGTCAAAGTTGAGGGGGGTCGTGGGGGGAGGAGAGGGCGCAGAGGGAGCGCTGCTGAGGGAGCCACTGAATTGCAATTCTATAGCTATCCCTTGAACTCTGGCTGATTGATCTCCTTGTGCTCCCTGAGCTCCACCCACCCCTCCCCCTTGCACGTCATCTTTGGACCCCCTTCCCCTTCATATCTCCTTTCCTCCCTCCCTTTCATTCTCAAGTAATTTTCCATTACTAATGGCAGTATGAAAACAGGCATCTCTTTGTTCACACAAACGATAAGCCCCCTACTACATATTATATGGGGAGGGGGGACCCCTTCCTAAGAAGTGCAGTTTCTAAGAATGCTTTTGACCTACATCACTGTATCTCTGTAGTGCTGCATCGAGGAGAACTTTGGCAAGAGGAATATTGGTTTTGATTGTGGGGTGCCCCCTTTCTCCTCCCCTCTCCTCCTTTGCTCTCCCTCCAGGATGGAGCCTCTGGCTCCCACAGGGGGTCTCTGGTGTCCTGGTCTCTGCAGAGCCTGCCCATTACTGTCCCCGGCTTTGCCACAACTCCAGGGGCCTTTGGACTCATCCTCGCAAAGCCCTTATTTTATATGTGAGGTAGCTGAGGTTCAGAAAGGGGAAGAATCTGCCTCAGTTTACTGTAGTTTTATGTAGAGGCAGGAAAGTTACTGGAGTCTTGATCTTGAGACTCCCAGAACCCACTCCCTGCTACCCCATGGCTTTTGCCAAACACTATCTGCCTCTGGTGACTCCATCCTGAGATACTCTTGTTGGGATCGTGTTTTTGTACTTCCTGATAACCACTGGTAATCTCCTCTGTGTGCTCAGATCTGTATTTGGTTAGTACATTGTTGAACTGGCATTGGGCCATTTCTCTGTTGTTTTTCAGCATGAAGAGGGCAGGGAGGTACCTCTGTTTTCACAGATGACTCTCAGTTCCCATGACATATTAAATAACAGTAAGCTCTTGGTAGACACTTATCTTAGGCCATGCTCTGTTCTGAACAGTCCATGTGTCTTAACTGAATCCCAACAACCCCGTGAGACAGGTGCATTTCACAAACAGGGAAGTAAAGTGTGAAAGGATTGATATGCCCAAGATCATATGGTCAGTAAGTGGCAGAGCTAGGGTTCAAATTCAGGCGTGAGCAAGAGGACACCCTTATCTACCACCTGGGACTGCCCATCACACAACAGACACAAAACAAATATGTATTGACTTCATGCTTTTTCTTGACTACCCTATCCAGAGAACACTCTTCCCTGCAATGTCAGTGAAAACCAGGTGCGTGTGACATTCTTACGGAGTAGGAGGAGAGGATATATTTTTTTGAATAAGGAGGTCTCTAGCTGTCATGAGCTTGTGATTTTTCCAGGGTGCTTGTTAATGGAGACTTCTTGGCCCTGACCTATTACCTGAATTGCTGACAGTGGAGCCTGGGCATCTGAATTGTTCACAGGTGATGGCTATGCCTGTGGCTAGGGTGACAATTTGAGAAATAGTATTTTTTTTTTTAAGATTTTATTTATTTATTTGACAGAGAGAGATCACAAGTAGACAGAGAGGCAGGCAGAGAGAGTGAGGGAAGCAAGCTCCCTGCTGAGCAGAGAGCCCGATGCAGGACTCGACCCCAGGACCCTGAGATCATGACCTGAGCCGAAGGCAGCGGCTTAACCCACTGAGCCACCCAGGTGCCCTGAGAAATAGTCTTTTAAAGGTTCTTCACTGAACAGGTCCACCTGAGCAATGGTATGCTATTTGATGGAAATCTGAAGTTGGTACAACAGTTTCCACCTTTTCTGCTTCCCTTACTTGGGAGCAGATTTTGGCTCATTAAGTAACAAACCTTAATGTACAGTGAGTCTAGGGGGCTGAGGGTGAAGCCAACTCTGTAGGCAGCATCTGGTTAAATGGCTGCCATTGGACCTGCCATTGCTGAAGTAGAAGGCATATTTAGCCCTTCCTTTGCTTAAGCAATGGGATGGCTTCTCCTCTTCAGAACATGTCAGTAGAATTTGGTTATCAGAGGGGGCAGTCGAGAGATATAGTGGTTCAATCTGATGTAGAGGAGGAGACGTCAGGGAGACAATACAGCATGGTAGGGACCTGCTCTATCACATTTGGACATTGTGGTTTGGATGCACTGCACCAGTGGCT
Organism: Lutra lutra; assembly: GCF_902655055.1. NCBI lineage: Eukaryota > Metazoa > Chordata > Mammalia > Carnivora > Mustelidae > Lutra > Lutra lutra. Next base: position 47,231,193 of record NC_062282.1, read on the forward strand.
GAGAAGAAACTCATCCAAAAGTATGGAGCAGGACTGTTTGAACAGCTGGTCCCGTGTTCTGTGTGCACAGGGATGGTCTTGTTGTTTGAGTGTCCAGGCACTCTCTGCTCTTTGTGGAAGCCATTCACAGAAAACTCACACCTATTTTCCTCTTTCTCCTTGTGCTGACAATTCCCTCATCCTCTTCTGCACCCATGCATCTATGCATGTAACCACCAAACCCTTGCCAAGCAAGCACCTGCGTTATTCTAGGTACCGTTTCACATACTGGGGGCTTCACAGTGAACACACAAAGAGGCTGCTCTTAGGGAGTTTTCATGGAGACACAGACTCTTGATCTTTTTTGTTTCCTGTCATACTGTTTCCCCTCATCCTGTTTCCCAGTCATTTCTCTGTAACTGGTAAATACTTTAGTGACCTGTTCTTGCCTTTTGCAAGATAAACAGGCAAATGTCCTACTCTCTTGCTGAGATATTTTATAAATACAATGAGTATGTGTGTGTAATGGGCATGTATATACATACCTGCATACACATATATACACACACATGTAACACATAACAGCATATATATTTAGCAAGCAAAGGTTGACTCTGAAGGTCAGGGCCTTAATTCTTTTTTTTTTTTTTTAAGATTTTATCTATTTATTTGACAGAGAGCACAAGTAGGCAGAGAGGCAGGCAGAGAGAGAGAGAGAGAGAGAGGAGGAAGCAGGCTCCCCGCTGAGCAGAAAGCCCAACGTGGGACTCGATCCAGAGATCATGACCTGAGCCAAAGGCAGAGGCTTAACCCACTGAGCCACTCAGGCGCCCCGCTAATGTTTTTTCAACAAATACTTTTCTGTACCTACTCTGCATTATTCACAAACTGAATAAAGCTTGATTGGGGCTCAAGGAACCTCTGCTTACTTTCTCAGTATGGGCCACATCCCTACTTTTCACGATAGGCTTATTTGAGAAGGAATGACCAGGTGGGTGCTTGCCTGTCTCTCTTTATTCATGTCATGTATTAGAGTCATGGAAAAAGAAAAGGTCCAATGTGTTCTCAACTAAAAGAACAGATAATTAACCCCACTGGAAAACCATGTTCTATGTAAATGTCAATAACTTATTTCACATTAGAAGGTTCTAAAAACCGGCAGGGCAAATCCCAGATACCATCTTGATGTGGACATGGTAGTTCTAACTATACCCTTCAAGGTCCCCAGCTACAAAACATGGCATTTTGAGAGATGTATTGACAACAAATTAGCTTAGATATATTGCAGATTATTGATTTCAGCATTCAAAGGTTAATGAGGTTTGTGCCTTCATTCAACATTTCTGCTCTGGGGAGAATAATGAGATAGCCTGAAGACACAAACCATTCAATTAAAATAAACAGGAGACTATGTGTGCGGCTGGGCTGTGTTCAGTTACTCCCCTGCCTCCCATCCCTTCTTCTTCTTTTTTTTTTCTTTCTCAACATCTTCTCAGGTGATTTTCATTTTTGCATGAGAAGAGATAATTAAGGTGATCCCAGGCAGTGCTGTTACAAATCAGATGATTCCCCCATGGACTCTTACGTGGAGAAATGAAGCTAACCTACACAATCTATCAAGGTATCTTTCTTCTGATACACCTGCAGGTATCTCAGTGTCTCAGAGGTAGAAACGCAAATTGTTGATGCTCATTTACATACTCCACACTGACAGGAAGACCCATATACATTATTACAAGTAGGAGTTATTGAGTTTTCAGACACTGGCTAGTAAGTATCCTTTTAGCCAGTGTGATCCTGAGTTTAAATAACTGCAAAACATTGTGTCTCTTTATTTATCGAAGATTTTCTGGTTTACCAATCTATTTGTAAATAGTTTTGCCTCTGTCTTTACCTGGGTGCTAACATGGAATTTTTACAGAACACAAAATTTACTTAATTCCTTTATTTAATTCTAGATAAGATAGTAAACCATCTGGAGATCTCAGGGTCTATACTTTTTCTAAGGTCTTGTGTGAAGAATGCCACAGCCTGGGTAAGCAAGGGATAATGTCTCTTCTGTCTGCATCTGACCCTAAGCATGGCTCTTGTGGAGAGTCACTTGGGGAGAAAATAGAAAATTGTTGTTTGAGCAGTAACTTTCTGTCTACCCAGAGACAAATTAAATCTTTGCTTGGATATTCCACTGGTAGTTTCTCTTTGGTTTAGCTTATCTAGGGGCACACTTGGAAAGCAAGTTACTCCACCAAGTTAATGTTTTAGTCATGGAATGTTGGGACTGGAAGGAAATAAGAAGTTTATCTGGGGTCTTCCCTGCATTTTGCCACTGGGGAAATGGAAGTACAAAAGGGAAGTCTCAAGTCTAAGGCTGTGGGGGGAGGAAAAAAATCTGTCTCTCTGATTCTTCTCTCCACCAGAAAATCCAGGTGCTCCAGTCCCATCCTGATAAGAACCACTCTCAAAGCCCTGAGGCTGTCTTTTCCCCAGAGTCATTATTTGGGAGGGGTCATAGACTATTCTGGAACTTCTTCATCTGCCTAGCAGCCACAGATGTTGCCATGAAACCACTCAGAATGCATTTTGATTACCGTGGTGCACATTGGCTTGTTGATAAAGGTCAGCATAAACATAATTCTTTAGAGTATGTGCACAGTTAAAATTTGGAAGACATTGAAGATGTTGGAATCTTGGGCTCTGCATTAGAAAACATCCTAGAAAGAAGAGTAAATGAAACAAGATGGGATTGGGAGGGAGACAAACCATAAGTAACTCTTAATCTCACAAAACAAACTGAGGGTTGATGGGGGGAGGGGGTTGGGAGAGGTGGGTGGGGTTATGGATATTGGGGAGGGTATGTGCTATGGTGAGTGCTGTGAAGTGTGTAAACCTGGCGATTCGCAGACCTGTACCCCTGGGGATAAAAATATATGTTTATAAAGCTGTAAAAAAAAAAAAAACGAAAAAAGAAAGGATGAATACCCAAGTTTTGTAGCAACATGGACGGGACTGGAAGAGATGATGCTGAGTGAAATAAGTCAAGCAGAGAGAGTCAATTATCATATGGTTTCACTTATTTGTGGAGCATAACAAATAGCATGGAGGACAAGGGGAGATGGAGAGGAGAAGGGAGTTGAGGGAAATTGGAAGGGGAGGTGGACCATGAGAGACTATGGACTCTGAAAAACGATCTGAGAATTTTTTTTTTAAGATTTATTTATTTATTTATTTATTTGACAGAGAGAGATCACAAGTAGGCAGAGAGGCAGGCAGAGAGAGAGAGGAAGGGAAGCAGGCTCCTTGCTGAGCAGAGAGCCCAATGCGGGACTCGATCCCAGGACCCTGAGATCATGACCTGAGCCGAAGGCAGCGGCTTAACCCACTGAGCCACCCAGGCGCCCCGATCTGAGAATTTTGAAGGGGTGGGGGGTGGGAGGTTGGGGGCACCAGGTGGTGGATATTGTAGAGGCCACGGATTGCATGGAGCACTGGGTGTGGTGCAAAAATAATGAATACTGTTATGCTGAAAAAATAAAAAAACTAAAAAAAAAAAAAAAGAATGGAGGACCTCAGTGAGATCCTCAAAAAAAAAAAAAAAAGAAAAGAAAAGAAAAGAAAACATCCTAGAAGGATCTAGCCCAGCTCACAACTTACTGTATCTCAATCCTCTTATAACAATCCATTGGATGCCTCCGAAAGCACTAAATCCAAAGCCTAAAGCACATTTCTTGGGTTTATTAATATTGGAAGACTTTCTGCAGTGGTTTTCCCTTCCTAGGATTTTTTATGCTCTTTGTCTCAAGTCAGCATCTGGGAGCCAGGCTTGTTACTGATGGTGCTTACACTAGGTAACACAACCACCCAAACCTTGCCATCATAACTTAAAGTGTGAGTAAGAGTTAACCAGGTAGAGAAGCAAAAGTCTGTGCTAAATATAACAAAATAGGCAAAGGTCAAGGAGTGAACAGGACATGATGCAGTGGAGGAACTGGCAGAAGTTCATTCTGACTGCAATAGAGAACAGAGGGGAAGGCTGGTAAGAGATGAAGCTGAAGGTACGTCATAGGTGTGCGTGGCTCACGAAGGGTTGTCTGTAAGCCATAGTATGGAATTTCAACTTTATCCCAAGAGTATCAGGGAGCCACCAAGAGGGCAGAATAATGCATTTAAATAGCAGAAATAGCACTTGTCTTTCCATCAAAGCATAACTGTTAGAACCAGGTAGCTATTTTCCATAGAAGAATCAATGGGATGTAAGGACTGATTAAAGAAGCCAAGGTTAGAGGCACCACCTGTGTTTGCAGACAAATTGGGAGCTCTCTACTTGTGACTGCAGTGTGTTTGACTGCCTTTACACCATTTTAGTACATGCCAGAGGAAACAATTGAAGTCCCACCCGCCGTGCTTGTGTGCACCTCGGTAAACACCACAGTCTTGTTGTCACTGGCTTCTCTCCTTCAGCTCTGAGACCCAAGTGAAAAGGGCACTGCTGTCTGGGCTCTTTTGCTGTCCATCAGTGTTTTGATTAAAGTCACTCAGAGGCCCTTTAATTTGAGTAGAACAGATTGAAGTCTTGACTAACTGGCCCAAGTTTTCAAGGGGCAGGAATGAACCATTTCTGTTGGAGTCATGCATTACTTCTCATCTCTGGAAAAGGGAAGAAGGCAATTTTCTACTGAAATTACACCTGATTACAGATCATCACACTGTTGCCCAGTGGACCCATTCCTCCCTTGCTTTATGTGCCTGAAGGTTGTGTGTTGTCAGAAGGAAGTAGGCAACTGAAGAGAAGGGCAGGTTTAGCCCTGATGCCTAAAATCTCAGCTGAATAAATTGGAGATCCTTAGTTACTTAGGATTTTCTCTTAGCTCAGGCAGAGGTTACAGGATTGGGGATTCATCAGTGCCTTCCACTTTTCCTAAAACAAGAGAATAAGGAAGTTTTTCGGGTTGGAAGTATAATTTCACTTGTATGTGCTTTTCCTTCCTTTGCTTAATGTCTTCAGATATTGCAAGACAAATATATGGATAAGTGAGCGAAAGAACAATTTTATACTATGAATAATCTATTGAGGTGATGTGGAAGGAGAGATGTGATAGGAGAGGTTTTAAAACATCCTTAATTTCCACATGTTCGAAGATTTTCTTGTCCTTCTCTTGTAGGTTTCTAGTTTGATTTCATTATAGTAAGAGAATATACTCTGTGTGATTTAAATTCTTTTAAGTTTTCTAAGGCTTGTTTTATGACCCAGAATATGGTCTGTCTTGGAGAATATTCTATGGGCACTTGAAAAGAATGTGTATTACATATTTATGGTGAACATAGCATAATGTACAAATTTGTCAAATCGCTGTTTTACACCTGAAACTAATGCAACATTATGTATGAACTATACTCAAAGTAAAAAAGTTATTTATAATAAAGGACCAGTGATTACTGTTGATGCTCTAAGTAAAAGTCCCTATTCAATAACCTCTTGAGCCTTGTTTTCTTTTTTTTTAATTTAAATTCAATTAGCCAACATATCCATTAGTCATCATTAGTTTCAGATATAAAGTTCAGTAATTCATCAGTTGTATATAACACCCAGTGCTCATTCTCCTTTCAGAGGCATTTCCCAAACCAAAACACCAAGAAAACTGTGGCATAAAGTCAAAAATCCTTGCTTTGGAAAAGATATTTGAAGTCATTTATTCTGATTTTTATCTTCTACTCAAATTTCTTAGATAATTGACTATACTAGTACAACCTAAACTAATATAATAATTTCAACCAACAGGAAAACTCCTCCCTCTTTTTGGGAGGAAAATTCTATATATGTCAATTAGATATTGTTGGTGTGGTTAAATTCTTCTGTGTCCTTGCTGTTTTCTGCCTAATATTTCTATTAGTTGTTGAGAGTAAGATGTAGAGGTCCTCAGCTATAATGATATATTTGCCCATTTCTCCTTTCAACTGTGTCAGTTTTTGTTTCATGGTTTTGCAACCCTGTTGTTTGGTATATCTGCATTTAGCATTGCTGTGTTTTCTTGGTGGGTTGATCTATTAATCATTATATAATATCCCTCTCTACATCTTGCAATTTCTTATGCCCTGCAGTCTACTTTGTCTTAAATCAAATATAGCCCCTTCTGCTTTAAAAAATATTTTCATGATGTCTTTTTTCTATCCTTTTGCTTTCAGCTTACCTATATTATTACATTTGAAGTGAGTTCCTCATAGACGGCACAATTGGGTCATGAATTTCTGTCCATTCTGGCAATCTTTGTCATTGATTTAATGTATTTAGACCATTTACAGTTAAAGCAATGATAGATACATTAGGACTCAGGTATTCATTTTATATGTTTCTGTTTGTTTCCACTGTTCCTTGTTCCTGTGTTCTCTTAATTCCTTGTGGGTTATTTGAACATACTACTGGAAGTTCTTCCCAATGATAAAGGTGAGAAAAAGAAACAAATGCCTGGTAGATTAGGAAGGAAAAAATAAAACTCTCCCTTTCTGCAGATGACACAATTGTGACAATAACGAAGGCTAGTAGGGAGGTGGAGAAACTACATTACTTAGAAATTGTTGGTGAGAATGTAAAAATGTTACAGTCATTCTAGAAAATAGTCTGTCAGTTTCTTTCAAAGCTAAAAATGGACTTAGAGTACGATTCAGCAATTACACTTGTGCACATTTATCCCAGAGAAATTAAAACTATGTTTACAAGGAAATTGGACATGTGTGTTCATGGCAGCATTATTCAGCCAAAGCCTGAAAACTACCAAGTAATTTTTCATTGGTGAATGGTTAAACAAACCATGGTTTATTTGTACTGTGGAAAACTTCTCAGAAATAAAAAGAAATGAACTATAGATATTCACAACAACTCAACATGCCCTGGATGGAGCTCAAGGGAATTATGCTGAATGAAAAAGCCAATTATAAAAGGCTGCACACTGTGTGATTCCATTTGTATAACACTCTTAAAAGAACAAAATTAAAGAGATAGAGAAACCATAATTGACTCTTAATCTCACAAAACAAACTGAGGGTTGATGGGGGGAGGGGGGTTGGGAGAGGGGGGTGGGGTTATGGGTATTGGGGAGGGTATGTGCTATGGTGAGTGCTGTGAAGTGTGTAAACCTGGCGATTCGCAGACCTGTACCCCTGGCCTGGGGATAAAAATATATGTTTATAAAAAATAAAATTAAAAAAAAAAAAAGATGAGTGCTTGCCAGGAGTGAAGGGTGGGAGAAGGAATATGGCTACAAAGAGATAGCACAAAGGAACTTTATGATGAGTATATCTTGATTTTTAATGGTTGTTACACAAAGCAGCACATGTGACAAAATTATGTAGAACTACACATACATAAATGACTACATGTATCTGAACAAGGTCAATGACCACCTGGTTTTGAGATAATGCCTTAGTAACACAGGGTATTAATATTCACGGGGACTGGGTGAAAGGTACACTGGTCTGTCCTGACTTTTCCTTTGCAACCTCCTGTGAATCTGTAACTATTTCAAAATAAAAAGTTAAAAGATACTTAGCTTTGAATGTATAAATATTCATACACATGTGTGTAAAAACCCCTCAGTTATTTTCTTCTCAGTTCCTTATCCTTATCAGGCCACCTGGGGTTGCAGATGGATTCTAGGAACTAAAATGAAGGGAGATGATCCTTTTCAGAATGGTCTAGGATCCATTTCTAAAGATATGGTGAGTTGGGGTGCCTGGGTGGCTCAGTTGTTTAAGTATCCTACTCTTGATTTTGGCTCAGTTTGTGAGATTGAGAGCCCCACATAGGGCTTTAAGCTAGATGTGGAGACTGCTTAAGATTCCCTCTCTCTCCCTCTGTGCTACCTCCACCCCCCTCACTCTCTCATTCACTCTCTCTCTTAAAAAAAAAGATATGGTGAGTGAGAGGGGTTAATTTAACAAGATGGGAAGATGGATTTGAGATAATTTGTGAAAAGACTAGTGTAGTGTGATGCTTCCCAAATTTTAAGGTGCATTACTGTGGAGTTTAATGGACCTCACTCTGAGAGATTTTCATTCCAGTCTCTGTGGGGTATATATCAGAAATTTGTGTTTCCACCAGGTAATTCTGATGTCTGTGGTTCTCTGATCATAGAGAACTACATTGACACAGTTGATTAGTATTCTTTTGGGGTTAGTATGAGTTGGTACTCAAGAATTAAGTGTGATGTCATTATTGTCATCATTAATGATATTGGCAAATAGTAGGTATATCCTCAATAAAAATTTCTTCCCCAGGGATGATACGTTGGTAGTGTCATACTGAGATGTATCACTAAGTTGTCATTTAGTACCATTAAGACTTTGACAAGTTGGGTTTGGTGACATTGTAGACACACATGGGGCCTTCTCAAGGATTGTCACTGGGAAGAGTGGTATGAGGGGCTTGAGCCTGGTCTGTTGATGGGAAGGTGTCATTGCCTTAGGCCTAGTAGAAAGTGCATATAAATAACTCACTGTTAAGTGATTGACAGGCGGCATACTAGGCAGTGAAACTTCTTGAGGGAAGCCTACAAAGGGATCCCAAATTCTGGAGAAGTAGGAAGACATTAGAAATAATGTTGTTATGTCTTATGTCACGAGGGCATTGTTCTCATGTATTCACTCATCAAACATTACTGAGGGTATACTGTGTGCAAAACAATGGGTGATGTATTG